>NC_086330.1:43188191-44446941 GCF_032445375.1 Bacillus rossius redtenbacheri | reverse complement strand
TGGAATTTACGGGAAATAATACCTAATCATACAAAATAAGTTTTTATTTTACCTCATAATTTTTATGATTTTCTTCTCCTCTTGTTTCTAACTTTTTAAAGTCTCTTAAATCTTGCAGACCCCACAAGAACCATTTACATAATAACTTGCCAACTAACCGAGGTATAAATCCAACAGGGAAACTTGGGGGCGAGCTAAAAGATTCGCCGGCCGTGCCGGCAGTCGTGGGAGGAGGCTCCTCCAACAAATCTCGGTCTCCCATTACGGGAGTGGCGCGCTGGGGCAGGTGTGGCGGTGGCGCCGCGAGCGGAACACTCGCGCGGGTAGTTGAGCTGCGGGTTGCAACGGCGCCTGGGGCGACGTAACTCGCCTTCGTCTTCTTTCAACCGCGGCTTCTTCCGACCGTCCTTCTTCCCCCCTTCCCCTTGAGGGCTCCTTCTTCCCCCCCTCCCCCGGGAAGAGGGAACTAATTCCAGCTAACCCCCGGCTCTGAAGAACAAACTCGAACTTAATACTTCGGGAAATAATGATTATCGCTCGGGCCTTGTTGACCGGGGATAATGCGAAAACGTTGGCATTTTGACTAGAAAACGAACATTTCGAAGTGAAGCTTCAAGACGTCTAAGTCGTTGAAGATAAACTAAAATGTTACGCTCGGAGGGCAAAGAAAATAGCAATTATCGGGAGCAAGGCGATCGACGGCATAGGAATTATAGCCCAATTACGTATTTCCACATTTGCATACTTTCACACCTGCACACGCACGCATTTGTATGCTTGCTCACACGCATACTCGCACACATTCTTCTAAATTCCTATACCTCTATCTGTCTAAGTGATTATATATCTATATGTATCAGTACATTTACTTTAAATTATATTTGGAGACTTCCTCGCTGCAATTCTGGAATCGTTATCTACTATTCCGTCACGTCTCGTATATAAAAAGACCGTGAAGCAGGAAATTACCGCTATCTGCCTAACTCTTGGGTCCTCTGTATTTAAACTACTGGATTCATGAGTCTACGTTTGGAATTAATACCACACGCTTGCGAAAAACCATGAAGCAAAGGATGCAGGAGGTATGAGATGTGGCAAGAACATGGAAAACGTTAAGCTATATTTAATTTTTTCAGTCAATAAAAAAATGAAATATTTAAATCGTCAGTAGGAAATGAGCAATATGTTGTTTTCCAAAACTGTTCAGACACTTCTGTTATACAAATTCCGTTTGGTTCCACTTTTGACGTAACGATGCACGAATATGCACGAGATAAACCTTGAAGTAACAGGTTTTCAGGATTTTAGTAGGCTACGAACACTTATGAGTCGAAAGTCGTGCTCATGAATCCACACGTGGCATAAAAACTCTTGAGCATCCTGTTGTAACGTCGTAGTGATCACAACTCCGAGATATCCTTGAGACTAGTTAGTGGCACAGAGTGGCTTAAATCATGTATACTTGGTATGCAAGCGTGCTGTAAGTTTATGTTAATGATTGCTCATATAAATGGTCACCGCCATCTTATTTCAAGCTCCATTCAAGATTGCGTGGGCAAGCCAGAGCTGGTCGCACGGAGTCTAAAGGTGAGGATACTTTTGCGAGCCCAACCCCGGCAGCACGCGAACCGTTTGTTAAAAAATTCCTTTCGCAACGAACTTCCAACGATTCACAGGAATTGAACGACAGACCGCGAACTACCAGCATTCATTTATCAACCACGGGTTCGGGATTTTCAATAATATATTTTTGTGAGGAAAATTACGCGAATTTGGTACGCACATATATTAATCTCAGCACCTTCTCCCGTTTATGCCTCTCTTTATAATTTTTTTAATTGACCTTAAATCATGAATCCAGCAGTAAAAAATATTTTTATAAATATTAACCTGTTTCAGTGAATATTTTGTCAACTCCATATTCAAACATATAAAAAGCCGGGAACATAATGAATAGGCACGTGAAGAAGAGTAAATAGAACAGCGCGCCACATATTTTTATCCGGTCCACCTGAATAATCATTCAAAGCAGAAATTATTTTGACTACCGATTCTTTATGCAAAATAGGTTGTCGGTTGTAAATTATTTTGTACTGTTTTGAAACCACGAAAAACTCACAGGAATATTAAAAAATAAATTATATTTTTTGATCCGTGTTTTCTTTCATAGCACTTCCTATCTAAAGTTATTTTTGTTAATAGAATATTTAGAGAAATTTTACTGTTATACTTTTTTTATTTCATTCCACATATTTTACTTTTTTCGAGCAACAGGACATTAAAATTTTCGCAAGAAATTTTATATTATTTCATATTATCTGGAACTCTGATTATTTTCAGAAACAAAATCTGGACCTCGAAAAGAGTGAAGTTGGCTTTCAATTATATACTTTTGAGCCTGGAGGTTTGTGAGCAGAACAAATCCAACGAACTGCACACGAAGCAGTTCCAATTAAATCTGAGAACGCCTTTGTGTTCGTCAGAAAAAAAAACTTGAGGTGGTTCGCTCCGAACGGTTTGCGAGCAGTTAGTTCGACTATACAAACCCCGTCCCTGTCACAAGAACCAGCGGGTCGCTACCTGTTCGCAAACGGTTCAGCTCGCAATACTCAAATTAAGTGAGCATGTTGTGGAAGCTTACAGCAAGCTCGTCGTGACACGGTCACAGCAAGCTTATTGTAACAAGGTCGTAGCAAAGTTATTCACAAGGTTGTTGAAACACGTCGTAACATGATTGCTGCAAGCTCATCGTGACAAAGTCGCAGCAAGCTTATCATGTTAAGCTTGCTGCAAGCTCGTCGTGACAAGGTCGCAGCAAGCTCGTCGTGACAAGGTCGCAGCAATCTCGTCGTGACACGGTCACAGCAAGCTTATTGTAACAAGGTCGTAGCAAAGTTATTCACAAGGTTATTGAAACACGCCGTAACATGATTGCTGCAAGCTCATCGTGACAAAGTCGTAGCAAGCTTGTCATGTTAAGCTTGCTGCAAGCTCGTCGTGACAAGGTCGCGGCAAGCTCGTCGTGACAAGGTCGCAGCAATCTCGTCGTGACACGGTCACAGCAAGCTTATTGTAACAAGTTCGTAGCAAAGTTTTTCACAAGGTTGTTGAAACACGTCGTAACATGATTGCTGCAAGCTCATCGTGACAAAGTCACAGCAAGCTTGTCATGTTAAGCTTGCAGCAAGCTCGTCGTGACAATGTCGCAGCAATCTTGTCGTGACAAGGTCACAGCAAGCTCGTCGTGACATGGTCACAGCAAGCTTATTGTAACAAGTTCGTAGCAAAGTTTTTCACAAGGTTGTTGAAACACGTCGTAACATGATTGCTGCAAGCTCATCGTGACAAAGTCACAGCAAGCTTGTCATGTTAAGCTTGCAGCAAGCTCGTCGTGACAATGTCGCAGCAATCTTGTCGTGACAAGGTCACAGCAATCTCGTCGTGACATGGTCACAGCAAGCTTATTGTAACAAGTTCGTAGCAAAGTTTTTCACAAGGTTGTTGAAACACGTCGTAACATGATTGCTGCAAGCTCATCGTGATAAAGTCGCAGCAATCTCGTCATGACAAGGTCACAGCAAGCTCGTCATGACACGGTCACGGCAAGCTTATTGTAACAAGGTCGTAGCAAAGTTTTTTACAAGGTTGTTGAAACACGTCGTAACATGATTGCTGCAAGCTCGTCGTGACAAAGTCGCAGCAAGCTTGTCATGACAAGTTGCAGCTATATTTCCGCGAGGTGTTGGCAGCTACAAGGTTTCATCAAGCTAATAGTGTCAAGGTTCGCAACCAGGTCGCTGCGTGTTTGCTCAGCTACCGGGACCTGGGGGGTTCTGGCCAGCCCCAGCGCGGGAAGGTCGCTGAAGTCCTGCCGTCTGCGAGGGAATGGAAAAGATGGTAAAGGATAGGGTCCGGGCGTAACGACGCCTCTTCGCGAGGGGACGTGTTTCTGGAAAGGAAGAGGGGGGTTGGAGAGGGGGACAGGAGGGAACGAAAAGGATGGGGGGGGGGGGGGGGCAGCTCCCTCGACGCTGCTCTCCGCTCCTTTTTGCATCACGACACTCCTGAGGGAGCCACTTCCATTCGGGTCCCCGGCGAAAGAGAAAAGAGATGGGGCCGACGGGAGAGGGGAGTGCCAGGGTAGCTGCGCCCCTCCCGCCCTCATCGCCCGGGCCGAAAACCATCCTGTCTCCATGGATACCCCCCAAACCCCCGGCGGCAACCTGTCACGTGGGATCAGCGCGCGCGAAAGGGGGTGCCCTCTTCTCTCAGACCCCCTCCCCTGCCCCTCTAAACCTACCCGGGCCGGTGTGTTCGGGAAGAAAACGCGCGCTGATGGAGTTTGGGCGATGGTGCGGGGGCGGGGAGGGGGGAGTAAGCCGAGAGATCACAGCGGGGCGTCTGCCGAGGAAGAGAAGGGAAAAAAAAAATTATATAACCGCACCGCTTGGCAGTTGAAATACGTCCACCGTCCGATGCGGTTTGCTTCGCGAATAGTACTTCTTCCTTATCTAACGACGCGATGGTGCAAGTTATCCTAATTGCGAGATGAACGTAATTATTCTAGGACCGGGAGTCGTAACTACTGCAAATCAATGAAAGTTACAAAATAAAGAATTTTTAAAATTTTTTTCCCTACTGATTTGCAGTAGTTATTGTAGTATCACATTTAGAGGGTTCAGCGCAATGGAATTACTTTATTTATTTTGATTTATCAAATAGTGAAATGATTATCCCAAAATAATACTAAAAAAAATATGAAATAATATTAATTTTTGTTACATTAATACTAGTTTATTTACAATTTACATTTCTAAACTTTTAAACTTAGGGTTAAATAATTTCATTTACATGTTGATTTACTTTTTGTTAATATTATTTTTATAAGCCCAATGTTTACTTTTTAAATGAGCAAACATTTTTTTTCCAATAAAGAGTTAATTGTGTGCAAAGCATTCTCAGTTTATTTTTATTTAAATAAAGTTGTACGTTATTATATTCTGAATGTTGATTATAAAAGTAGACAAACTGTCTAATCTATAAATGAGTTTTGTTTTACTCAATCAAACTGTTTATTTATTTTTTGGTGCTGAGTTAGGTTTTCTTTTACCCAAGGGGGATTTTTTTTATTGCTGTGAACTTGAGCTAACCGCATATCAAATTTATTACTTGATAAAAAATTATTTCGAAGTATTTTTATCTTAAACGTTTTGAGTTAAGTAATAATATTTCTTTTAGATTATCTTTTATTTCGACACATAGAACAAATTGTTTAAATTTTATACACGCCGATATTGTGTGACGTCATGGTCACACCGAAATCAAAACCTCAATTTTGGATTGTATGCGCCATGTTGGATTGCATGATAAATGATTTAATAAAAAAATTAAAAAGTAAAGAAATTACTTATGTGGATATATTTTATAAAAAATCGTAACGCACATTTTTCTAACCCAATTTATGCAATTTTATAAAACCTAATTTAAAAAATTTAAATTGAAAAATTTAAATATTTAATGACATAAAGCGCATATAAAAACCGGATTACAGAGGCTCTGAACTCGATTCTGGGCAGAAACACTTTTAAAAATATTTCACACAGCAATGTTTCTGTCCTCCTGCAACTAATCTCCCTACTCTGTCTCCAAGGTATGTATCACTTCTAACAATATGCCTTGGCTGACATACCTCTCGCCATTTTGGCCACCATTTTAGATTCTCTTATCATCGGCCTGGGTATAGTGTTAATATTTTTTTAAAAATATTTTTTTATTAATTTACCACTAACATGTATCCCATATATATGGATTTCCCATATGGCGGTTACTCATAAGATATGAAAGAACATGACAAGTTACCTCATAAATGAACTTCATATTGTCTAAATTTTCAAAAATATTTTCGTCCAAAACGAGTAACTTTTAAAGGTTTTCAAGATATTGGCTAAGACGGCTGACAATATACATTTGGTGACAAACGTTCTGGTGATTGGCACTAGTGCGCTCTAGCGGATAAGTAAAGCGAGATGACGTTTAACAGTAGCACACTTTAGGTGACAAAAAGAGAAACCCATGTAGCACCAAATATGGCGAAAAATAAGGCTGCAGAACAAAGCATTTGGGGAGTAATATATTATGTAATCTTGTTCATAGTTTTTAAATAAGTCTGCTTGTAAACATTGTGTGGCAGAAGGTTAGTTTCTCTTTTTTTTATGCAATCACCTAGAACCGAACCCATAACTTCTGAAATTTGTAATTTTATTGTGCTTTTAGTTAAATATCGTTTTCGAAAATTTTGATATGTACTATTAATTGCTTTATTATCGAACACTCGTCGGCTTCTAGATACTCAAAAAACGACATCATTTGTGATTTATGACTTAATATTTTTTATATAAATAAAGAAAATTAATTTCAATTTTATTTTATATTGAATAATTGTTTTCAGTCTGTCAGTCGGTGTCAATGTCTAAAATAATATCACGTGGCTATTGTGATATTGGTTCAGCCATGATTTCATTCGCTATGGTTGCCGTAACGTCGGAGCAGCCGTAACGTCTGTCACAGCCGTCTCCTGGCTCATCACCGTCAAACCCTGTTCCCGGACCAAGCAAATTATACAACTTACTATAGTAAATCATGTTGTTCTTAAAATGAACTTGCTTAGATTGTCTAGTTTTCATTATAAAAAAGGTTCCTTTGCTTTTGTCTAATATTCCATTGTTTTTTGTTATGTACTTTGGTACGTTGTCAGGTATGCACCTGTAGGGAAACTATTTTACATAGTTTTCCGAATCATAGAAATAAACTTGATCAAAAACGAACAAAATTGTTTATTCAAAAATAATATTTGTAGGTTTTCGTGTTGATTGTTCTTTAAATATTTAAATCAATAATTAAATAATTAAATGAAGGGCTTTTCCTGAGACTCTTTCTTGGAGCTTTGAGTCTAAATCGTATTTCAAAGTGGTTATCCCTAAAACATTACATAAATACGTCGAGGAAACTTGGAATTAATTTATGAGCGCCCCGTGGGACGACAAGAGTAGTTAAATCCAGCGCCCTGTGTATTTGGGTTGTCACATTAATGTGCGCGGGCCAGCAATAGCGGGGATACACATGAATAATCTGAACTTCTCAGGACAAATAATTCAAACAGCCAAATTGCACAAACATGCTGGAGGAAAACGGATTGTCTTTGTATCTATATCCGTACCTAGTTTATTCTCGTGGTGTTCAGATAAGATGTATGAAAGGTGCCACGTTTGAAACGTGTTTATTTTTCTTTAAACGTTGGGTGTTGAATTTTCAATATGGTAAAATATATAATGCTTGCATTTTCATTTGTTTTAGGAAGGAAGAACTTCCCGTTAATCAATTAATTGAATAAATATGGGATTTCATATATAACTAAGATAGGGATCTAAAAAATTATGAAGAATCAAAAATATTTTTTTTTTGTAAAACTAGTAAAATATACTTTATTCATACCCAAAGGTTGCAATAAAAACTTGTTGCAGTTAAACCACTATAAGCTTAACCAATCCAAGAAACTTGAAAGAATGAATGCATATACATTATAACTGAATGTAAGTTTCATTTCAGAAAGAAGCCAATAAGTAAAACATAGTTAGCTGCAGGCACATATCTATTGGATTAGAAACTTAGAATGAATGATGGTTAAGATTTTGTATGTAAGCAAATTAATGAAAAGTGAACTTTATACTATACATGAATTAATAGTGTATGTTTGTAATTATTAAAAAATAGTTTGTGTAAGAAATATTTATCATGTTTAATGTATCACTAAACAAAAATTTAAAAGCTTCATTGTTCTGTCTTCAACCCAAATTATATAAAAAAAAATTATATTTGAATTTTGATTGATTATTCGTCAGTTAGAAATGGATATCCCTACGGAGTTTATGAAACGTTTGTAGGAAGATAATAAATAATCCCGGTAAATCAGAAAGGTATTTTTATTTCGATCGCCCATGTAGATTCTGTAAAAGTTATTTTTTTCAAATCATAGATATATATTATAGCATGTTTTGTAGGTATTAACCCTTGGTTTTTGATGGTTGCTACTTTAATTAAGTACGTCAAAAGATCCTTGCCAAACAAAACCTCGAGTATTAGAATACAAACAAATTATATCAGGTCTTGTGGATATAATTTTTCTGTATTCAAATTACGATCAAAATTCATTTTTATATAACAAATTTTGGTTGGGTCCAGGGTCTTTTCACGTATAAATTAAAACTCTAAGCATCATGTACCACAGGATAAATGTAAACAGGATCATGCCGTCAGAATCAAGTGATAAACTTGGATTCGTTATAGGCTATTATACTTTTACCTAGCTAAGTAACCAATCAAACGTCATGTTACTATTATAAATGCGAGTAAGTTATTAACAAAACGAAATGAACGGGCAACAGTGTAGAATGCTATGAATGAATTACGAATATTTGATTATTTTTCAAAATGTGTGCCGTAAAACAAAACTCTAAAGTAATTTCAAAAGAACCATGTTGCCAAAGAACATATCGTGTTAAATGCGTGCCCCTATTTACAATTTGATTATACGGTACATCTTACAATGAGTATCTTGATAGCTATGCATTTTACTGATGCTTATCAAAGTTAAGACTGTTTATTTTTGTGTATGCATTAAATAATACTTTTCAAATCTTAAGAAATAAATATTTCTTTCTTAGTTTTTAGTTTAAGTTACAATGTCATTGTCTGGTTACAAATGAACACAGGTCTGCGAAATGTTTTTTGAAGTTTTTTTGTTAAATTGTTAAAATTTGTTTTAATTGTCTTAAAAGTAATACAAAACGGTATTCATATGATATATACCACGTCACATTGATCAGATTTAGATGATATAGTATTTGAATACTAAAAATAAAAAAACGAAAATTTAATAAAATGAATTGGAATCATTTTAGAATATTTTATAAAGTTTTATTGAGTCTATAGCTATTAAAATACAACATTAATATATACATGAAGAAAACAATTAATATTAACGTTTTATTTTTGAGAAAAAAAAAACTGCGTTTGTTGGTTTTCGTTTATGATTGTTTATGTCATCTCTGTGTATTATCCAGCAATAGTCTGCCATCATATTAACGTCCCAACGGCCTTGATATCTTCTTTCCATCTCTTTTATGTCCTAATGAAACCGTTCACCTTGTTCTTCACTGTAGTCGCCTAGAATTTTTGGGAAACAATCAATGTGAGACTTCAAAAAATGAATTTTCAGACTCATAACAGCCTAAATTTTTAAAGGTGTTTAACATTTCCTGGACAATATTTTTATACGCAGGATCTTTTGTGTTGCCTAGAAACTTAGATACATTTTTAAAGCCATGTCAGGCATTTCGTTCCAAGGTGTCATCACTTTTTCATATTCTGTATCCCTAATCAGTTTCCTGATATCAGGTCCCGTAAATATACCCTCTTTCAACTTCGCATCAGATAAGCTAGGGAAACATGAAAAAAGATACTTGAAAGTATTTCCATCTTGCGGAAATGCCTTTACGAACTCTTTTATCATACCAAGTTTGATTTGAAGTGGTGGAAGCAATATTTTTTCGGGATCCATCAAGCTTTGATTGATGACAGTTTTTACTCCAACTTTCAATTCCATTATAATTTTCCAATCAGTTTTTTCCAATGTAAATTTCTTGCTCTACTGTCCCATTCACAAATATAACAGGGGAATTTTGTGTAGCCTTGCTGTTGACCAAGAAGCATGCATATGATCTTTTAAATCACCGCAAACTAACTATTTGTGTTGGGTGTATTTTATTTTCTTCAAAACATTTATCAAGTTTTCGTAAGTTTCTTTAAGATAAACTGAATGAGCTACAAGTATCGGTGCCAATTTATTGCCGATATGCAAAAGGACAGCCTTTAAGCTTCTTTTTAAGAATCTATAAAGAGTCGCCATTTTTGTGTATTGTATTCGATATTGAATTTTTGTATTAAACCGCCAATATCACAGCAAAATACTAAATTATCCTCTTTCTTAAAATACTTCACAAATTCTTGTTCTCTGCTTCGATACCAGTAAAATTTAGTTGCAGCATCTAATAAATTGTTTTCTTTTAGTCGAGAACCGAGAAGTTCTGCAGATCCCGTACCAAATCATTCAGTTCTTGCTGTTTTAAAGGTCGAGGGTCATTTGTAGGGTGAAAAATTTCACCATTGCTTTGCAGATGATCACTTTGTTCTGGGTTTTGTGATAAAGGCGTTTCGAAGCTGTTAGTGTTAGTAGGAACTGGTATGGGTAATTCGGGTCCATGTGGAACTGTCTTTGTTACAGACGAAACATCAGGATGCACAATTTTGGCGCGGTTTTTGAATTATATCCTGTTACATTGGTCAAACAAAAATAACAATCATCTGTATGATTTTTTTGTTCCCGCCACAACATAGGAATACCGAATGACAATGATTTTGATTTACCGTAAGTCCACTGTCTTAACACTTCAACACATAGCTGGCATACTGTATGGGGAACCCACTGTTTCTCTTGGTAACATAACCTCATTCCGAAGTAAGCATAATAAGCATTTTTTACAAAGTCTGTTATTTTTAATCTTTGCTTAAGTATTGTATATTATCTGCAAATATAGCAAAGTACATTTAGATTGTTTTTGCAACTCCGAGGAGCCATAGTTACAGATTTAATAAAACAATCTTTTATTACACATTTTTGTAGTTTAAACCACTATTATTAGTCATAGACTGCATAAAACTTTTTTTGATACTTATTCTCCTAGTGGATAGGCAGGTTAGTAACAATAGACTATAGGATGGTCGGTCATAGAGTATAGAATAGTAATATAGATCATGGAATCAATTTTGTAAAAAAAACAAACGATCTTACCGATCTAACGAACTATTATATATTTTTCTATATGCAAAAAGAATGTGACGTGATACGTTAAAATAAAGTTTATATTTGCTATGTACAGACAAACATCTACAGTTTGTGATAAATTTATTAAAAAAACCTTTTCATCCCAGACCTGTGTAATTGGTTCAAATCCAAAATTTTATGAATTTGAATAGTTATATGAGAACAATAAATAAAAAATAACAGCTACTAAGTAATAATGCAATTAAAGACATAATTAACTAAACAATGAAAATATATTAATTTTTTTATTCTGCGAGCTTAAATCAGCTTCGAATTTTTTCGTGCTAAAAAAGGGCAAGTGAACGAAAAACTTGAACATAATTTATTTATGAATATTTTTAAATCTATACTAATGTGTCGCCAGTTTCTTCAGTTGATGTTTATAAAAATTAAAACAGGTAATAAATTTAAAAATATTTATTTACGTTTATACAAACAATTTAATCAATTTAATCTCGGAGGATTTCAAGAATTCTTAAAAATCTATTTTAATGGTAAGAAATAATTGCGATTTCCACAACCAGGATTATTCGCTTGTTACCCTGGCTATAACAAATAATCTAAGTTACACGTATTAGCTACGGATAAATTTTAACAAAAAAATGTTCTGTATTAACCTATTGGCGAAACTGCACTAGTTGCATTTGTATTTGAATCAAATTGCCTTGACTGTGTACGTATTCATTCGTGTTGCTTTTTGAAGGCGACTGCCATGTTTACCCTACGGATTTAGTGCACTTGAGGGGACGCCCGTTCCAAACGGGCGAAAGTCGTAAAAATTCCGAGCGCCAGCGAGGGCAGCGCAAAAAGCCGGGACGTAAAACAGGGGGACAATAAATTACAAAGATAGCAAGGGGGGGGGGGAGGGTTTTGACGTGGTTAACTGCGCAAGCATTGCCTCGCTGCGCGAAGCCCGGACGATTTAAAAAAAAGCAGTGTGTCAGAGCGTCGCAAATTCAAACACAAAGTTACCTCACTGTGCCTTCAAAAAGCTTCCGTATTCGTATTAATCGATGCAGTCTAGTTATTCAGACACAAAAGAGTCCCCGATTTCTGTGCGTGCCAAGAAGTCAAGAATTACTCATCAAAAAAATAAAAAATAAATATAACGAGGATTTTTGGTCCCTGCTGACTCATCAGTTCAGAAATCAACAAAAGGTGAAACATATTTCATAAATATCACACATTACATTTTGTAAAACAATTTTTAACGACGTCAAATACCTATTTCTCAACAATAAATTCAAAACTGTAACATGACCACACCTTGTTCCATTTCACAGTGGTACCCGTACCAGTGACACATATGATAATATTTTTGAAGATACGTTTTCAGATTTTCAAGGCTGCTTCCTCAGTCTTAATTCCATTGGCGTTGGGTCTCATACAAAATATTTCAACTAAACATTAACTATCAGAAGAGTATGATAGAGTAGACGTACATCAGGGGCCAAGTAACTTTTGTCAATGAATTTAAAGCATTTATGTACTTAGAATTTTTAGCTTTTTAAGTTATATTATTGGTGAAAACTATATATATATATATATCATGGGTATGTCTAGTTTCGGGTTAACTTTGGCAACAAAGTGCTAAGAATTTTCATTTCTCCTAACATTTAGTTGTTTCTAAAATGGATAGTTATCTTTGTTTGGTTGAATTTTTTTTTTTGCAATAAGCATAAATAAAGAGAGTCTCTCCAGAGATAATGATTACTCTAAATTTTATTTATTTTAAAGTGTATTATATCATAATTTATAAATACATTCATAAACAATGGCTAAATGCTTAAGTAGATAAATATAAACATGGTTTAATTTAGTAAAGAAGTCTTAAAAATAAAATAAATACTTAAAAGAATATAATTAGGAATACGAAGTTGATATTCTTAATTTCTAAGTTATATACTTTAAGTTCAATTTTTGACTTTTTAATTCCATCGAAGATATTATGAATACATTTTTATTGCATTGTATGATAAGCTTTCCGTGGGCATAACTTAGCACCAATCTACACTTAGATACATTTTGCTGCAATGTCACTGCTGTTCAAAAATAAATAATCAGATAACCGTTTTCTGCAAATACTATTAAAATATTTCAAAATTAAAATTAATTTTTGAAAACACTAAAATAAAGAGAATTAAACCAACAAATGAACAACAGGTTCACACAGGGGCCAAAATGTTTAGTGTGTCAATATTGTGTGTTATTTAGATTTTTGAGTATTTGTTTAAAAGAAGGTTTGTTAGCTCTGGGAGGAGTGCGAATGTGGGCATATTCATATTAATAGTCTTTCTATTTCTCATGCGTCATCAAGTAGCGTAAGGTAAAACAGAGTGAGATAGCGAACGGGCGATAAAGTGCAGTTACTATGGTTCCTTTGCTACTCCCTGGATGACACTGTAAGTGCGTTGAGAGTGTTGGTTAAGTTTACAGTTTAAACGTAGCCGTGATTATTTCACCTTAAATGGCTCATATCTGTGGTAAATACTTGATAATTCTGGTAAGTATCCTGTTTTAGCCTTTGAATTTTCATTACAGAAGGTTTTTAAACTTAACATTATCAAACATACTGCTAAAGTAGTATAGCTTGGCCGGTTCGGAGCAAGGAGTCCGCAGGTGGAGCCTGTGGAGCCGGTCTGCCATCTTGGATTATGACGTCACGGCGGCCATTTTGGATGAATTTGAACTTGACATTCAACATTTACCAAAAATTACCAATAATGACTCAAAGTTGGCCAAAAATTCGCCAAAACCTGCCAATTTGCCCAGTTTTTATTAAAAAAAAATTACGCCAAAAATTTTTCAAAAATTGGGGGATCATTTTCACTGTTTATGAGGAAAAAATATCGTTTTGATGGAAAATTTTTCGTTCTATTCCTCAAAAATGCCAGTGGCTTGAAAATCCCACAAAGCGGCTAAAATTCCCCATGGGAAAGCCGCCCTAAGCCGTCAAAGTCATGACCTCGACCATTAGGACGACATGGCCGCCATATTTAATTGTTTTGTAACCGTTGACATTTTTGTTACGGTCGCGATTTTGAAAATCCGTATGCTTTATGCTATAAAACCGGGGAAAAAGTTTTAACTAATAAAATATTAATAAAAATAAAATTTTTTATAAATAGTTCTACCATTTTGAAATAATGATATCACGCCCGCCATATTGGAAACCTAAAATTATTATCCAAAAATATCGGATTTTTTTTTTAATTTATACAAAACAATTTCATTAAACAAATTTTAATATAATTTTTAATTTAAAACGGCACTTACGTCAATGAGTCTTTAGTTCGAAACTGGCGAGGATAATAGTAAAAATTGTGACAGATCCTTCCTCCATGGAAGCCACCAACTGACTGACCTACCACTAGTGCCAAGGTATATATATCGCCAGCTATTATAATGCCATGTCCGCCGTCTTGTTTTCGTCTTGTGGAGGACACCATCTGGTTTTCGTCTGCTAGAATTCGCTACTACCATGTTAGTTCAATTTTTACATGCTCTAGTGTAGTAATCATTTAATACCGAGGCGCCTGCCACATTGATGTCACGTCTGCCATATTGAAGATCCGTACTTAATTATTTAGCTATCAATTTAGGACAAATTGCAAAAATTCATAAAAAAATCTAAAATCGATATACTTATTAATTCCATTGATTACTGTCCTTTAATTTTATGTAAACAAAATGTATTTCAATAAATATGGTGAAATTCCTAAAATAGGCCTAATATTCCTCTACGTCCAGCCTACAGTAAACTGTTGATAACATATATTGACCGCCATCTTGGAAATATGTAATTATTATGCTAAAAATTTGGAAACAAATTGCAATAATCATCAAAATATCACTCATTAATTTACTGATTAAATCGATGGATTTCTGTTCTTCCATCGATACATGACTAATAAAAAAAAGTAATTTAACTAAAAATAACATAAAAGTGACAGGTTCAAGAAACAAAACACCTCAGTTCTTTTAAAAACAAAAATTACATAAATTCTATACTAATAAAAGAACAAGAAACAAATCACTAGCATTTCTCGATCACTGCATCGGCTACCCATTTATTAAAGTGAGGTAGGATGCCCCACTACTTGACATAGCATCAACCATTTCTTAGTTTTAGAATCTTCTCCACCAAGTGCATGTCGGGATACATCGTAGGCTGAATCTATTCGGCATAAATGCCACCACGAATAGGCTTGTGGTCCAAATCTTCGAGGTAGTAGGTCCTAGGCTCCGAGGAAAGGTTTGGGACTCCAATTCGCAGTGAAACCGTTCTCGAAGACGCATTTATGCTTGGAGATTAGCACAATGTCACCAACGTTAGCTTTATTTTTTCGTGGATTTTTTTTCTTTGTGTTTGTAGTAAGTGATCATCCGTCACTTCTTTAGGCTTCATTTTAGTGTAATTGTAAATGCTTATTAGCTTCAGCAAGATATCAATCCACTTTTAATTTCCGTTAGCAGTGAACTGTAGCTACATTTTGTTGAGCAAAGTTCTGTTAAACCTTTCGACAGTGGAGGCTTTAAATTAGGCTACTAACGGTAGAGTAGTGTTTAATGCCAAAATTCTTCATCAAAGCCTTGAAGGTCACATTGTAGAATTCTTTGCCAAGATCTGTTTGCAGGTGCAACGGTACACATCCAACACGCAAAATGTCTCTCATAGCCTTGGTTACGTCGATGGCATTCTTTGATTTCACATGTCTGGCCCAAGCGAACTAGCTTTACGCATCGATAGCCGTCAACATGTACTTGAAACCTTTATTCATTCGGGAGTATGGTATCATTTCAACAAGGTCCGCCTGGAATAAATAATCAAGTCCACAAACTACGTCTATGTGACGAAGGTATTTTCGTCTTGCAAGAACGCATGTGCGATTCCAGTTCAACTGATTGTATGTAGCCAGCTTTCATCAGTTCTTCGAGTATGGAGACTATTTCGTTGATGTGAAAAAAGTATTCTGCACTAATATAAGTATGTAGTAAACTTAACCTGTCAACATTCGGTAGGGTCGTCCCAATACACAGAGTCAAAGTTCTGACCACTTTCTAGGTGTTTTAAACCTTCACCGTGTACAGTTAGTTCACTGAAGAGATTAGCGAGAATGTCGTCATGATCTTCATCTTTATATATGCCACTTTCTAGAGCGTTATCGTGAAATTGTGGATTGGTTAGCTCTAGTAGTTTTTTGTACTCTTGTAAATCTCCATGAAAATAGCATTTGGGTTCCCTGCGAAAATGCAATTCCTACAGACCCAGATACCCGTGTGATTTTTACTCTTCTACACATACAATATTTTATGGTTGGAACTGTAGACTCCGTAATGTAAGTGCATTTTAATTTAAAATTTCACTAAATCTTAAATACTTTTTTTTATAAATTTTATACTTTTTCCGAATATTTTTCATAACAATTACAGATACAATATGGCGGGTGTGATGTCTTAATTTATAAATGGTGGCCCTTTCTTATTAAAATTTTAATTATTAATTTTTCCCAGTTTTATAGCATAAAACATACTGATTTTCAAGATGACGACCATAACGAAGATTGCAATGGTTACATAAAAACGGTTACATAAGTATTCAATATGGCGGCCATGTCGTCCGAATGGTTTAGGTCATGACTTTGACGGACTAGGACAGCTTTGTCATGGAGAATTTAAGCCACTTTGGGAAAATTTCAAGCCGTGGCATTTTTGAGGACTAAAACGGGAAATTTCCCCTCAAAAATCGAGAATTTTTCCATCGAAATAGTGAAATTTTAGTTATTCCGATCTATTGAGATTTTTTGGCGGAATGTTTTCTTCAAAAACTGGAAATTTTGGCGAATTTTGAATGTCAAGGTCAATTTCACATGTCAAAGTTGAATGTCATCTAATATGGCCACCGTGACGTCACAATAAAAGATGGCGGACCGGCTCCACAGGCTGGCTCCACCTGCGGACTCCTGGCGCCGAACCGGCTAAGCTATACTACTTGCTACTTATGAATATAACATATTCAGTTATATCAAAATAAATTGGGGATGCATTAGGTATGTTTTATTTAGTGCATTTCAAACAAATTATTGCGACATCTCACCCTGAATATTTGTACAGTCAACACACCTAGTTTCAGGAAGAGTTTACGCAACATTTTCTGTCTTAAATGTTATTCTTAAACTTTTGTTTTCCACTGAAAGATTTCAGTATTTAAATTGTTCAAAACATTGATGTTGCATAGCCTACATGGGAAAGAAGACTAAATGAAGTTTTTTAAGATCGTAAATTGGTTGCACGATACACGTAATGTCTACGCTGAGTAGCTAAAATGATTGCGGTAGGGGTAAAATTAAGGGAAAATTAACGTCAAGGTCCAAAAGTATATTTATGTGATAATATGCTCAAAAAATTATAAAATAAAACGTTTTTAATTTTTTTATTTGGCTTAGATCATGCAAAATATTTACTTTCTCTAGTATTTCGGTTATTACTAATAAATATATTCAAAATTAATTAAATTGTACACCTTCCTTCATTTTACTATCAAAGTTTTTTTTTATAAATTACTGTGTTTAGATGTAAATATCAACCGATGTTTTTATAAATATTAATGTTTGCACATATGTCCCGAAACCTGCACCATCTAACCCAGACGTTCAAGGAGAGATGACGCAAAACAGCTACTTTTCAAAACATGCATAAACTTTTAATGTGATTCTACATATTTTTCTCGTAGTAATTTTATTTTAATAAAGAATAAAAACAAAAGTAGCAAGTCACGTAATATTGTTGCAACTTTTTATAAACATTCAGTTCTCAATGGCAAGTGAAACGAAATGTGCGCCAACTCACCCTGTTTTACCTTATAGAAATTCAGGCTTCAAGCATCGTTGGGAAACTGGCTGACACTTTTGGGTGGCGTCGAGCTGTGATAAGCTTTCAAGCCTCGGTTTCACATTGCATGTTGGATAGCCAATTTATTTTTATTGTCATCACCTCTATACAAGAAATATTACTGCATATTAATCACGATAGCTTTCCTAAACTGTTTCAATTTTGTTTCCTAGATACTTACTTCAGTTATTGCGAGCTGTAAAATAACGTTTTTTTCAGAATTATTATAAACATCTGCGTAATATTTTACCACTATTAGTAAATATCGGGTAGCGAAATTTGTGACGATTCAAATTTATTACAATAGAACTGTCCAGATAAATATGCAGTAAGAGCCCTTACGTAAAAAAGATTGCAATAAAATTAAAAAGCTAACACTGCATGTGGGACTCAGTCTTACAAACTAAGCAATCTGAGAATGTGATTATTGTTCAACAGTTTATTCTGTAAAACATGTAATTTTTTTTATATTTAAATCAGCTAAAGTTGTGGATGTAACAGAATCAGCATCAAATATCAAATTTTAAAATTCATTACTAAGCCATACATTACTACAGATGCTATCTGACAACGGAAAGCGTAGATGCATGGTCGATGCCTTGAGCGTAAGGGCGTCGAAGCATCAGACGAGATAGCAGGAGTCACCCTAAGCGCACAGCTCCTTATTGGCCTCGAACACGCAAAGTAGCTAAAGACAGCAGGACAAGCTCTAAAAAAAAAGTTTCTAAACGTGAGTTCTAAGAGTGGCAAATCCAGAGCACGTCTTGTACGAATATTTAGGTTGTCTGAGCGCTATTTAGAGCAACCCACTAGCCATTTGTCACTTACGTCGCCACAGTCACTAACTCCGCATTGAGGCCGCGTTCCTGAAAGTGAAGAAAGTTCCCCGCGTTTCGACACACCTTGTTGCAGTCATCTTCAAGGGCGATGGCTTGCAACGAGACAGCTCGGATGTGGCCTCAACCCGAAACTCAAGAAATAGTCACTTAAGCAGGGTTTTAATTGTTTGAAGCTATAATTATTTAGACACGTTATGAAACAAATGATGAGAGCTAATTTGTACGATGCGCGCGCACTATATAATTAAATTATCACAGGTTAAAAAAATTTAAATATTAAATTTCTGCATACAAATAAAAATTAAAATATGTACTATTAAATCGTATACTTAAGTAATTGATATTTAATGATGGTCTATTTAATTTAAACATTTATTTATTGTGAATATTAGTAAAAAAAATGTGTTTATAAATTTTTTAAACTGTATTTATATAAGTGAGGTTAGGTTATACATTTTAGGTGCGTTATGAAAATTGAAAATAATAAATCTTTGCGATCCATGCGCTTCTTGCAAAAAAATTGACACGATGAGAAAAAACCTATATATAAATAAAAATTATTTTTGTTCTTTTAAATCATACACTTAAGTGATTTATTGTTGAGTACTGTTCCACACAATTATATTTATTGTGAATATTAGTGATAGAAATGTATTTATAAACTTCTTCAAGTGTATGTTCAAGAGTATTAATTGAAGTGGGAATATGTTTCCGTATGTATATTTTATTTGTATTATAAATATAAACTTGTTATTTATTAAATAAAATTAATACATTTGTATAAATATTCGGCATGATTAATGATATTCTTTAAAAAAAAATTACTCTGTTAAATTACTAATTAAATAATTAATTGTATGCACATGATTGTATTGTTTTCGAATACTGAGTATTTATTTGAAAAAAAAAATAATTTTCTTGACTTTTTACTTTAACAACCATATCCATAATAACACTCCTGATCTTTTATTTTATATCTAGTTATTATTTGAATGCGAAATTAAAGTTAGCTTTTTACTTCGCTAAGTAAATATAACTTTTAACGTGCGTACAAGTTTTAAAATTACATGTAGGCCCCGAATATATGTTTCATCTGTTAGCTAATGGTGTAAACTACGTAAGGAACTAAATGGTAGATGTAAATGTGTATGATTGAACGAGAAGGGGAGGGGAGAGACTCGGTGGAAACACGTGATTACAAGGGCGCGGTGGCGAGAGCGCTCCACTCACCCTGCAGTCCTGCGCACCAGGCCAGCAGCGCGAGCAGCAGCCGGCACATGGCGGCGGGGGTGCCGGCGGGGCGCGGGTGCGCGCGAGTGCGCAGGGGTGACTGCACGGAGACCCCGGTGCGCCCGCCGCGGGGCTCCTAGCGGCCTCCGGCAGCGCCGCCATCGCGGTCCATGGTCCCAGACTTCACCGGCAGCCCGTGTCGTCGAAGGCGGCGGTGAATCAGTGCAAGCAATCGGTCAATAATCACTCAACTGAAACCAAACTGTTAAGAGAACCGAACTCGACAGTTTCAACGGACCTGTGTGGTCTTGAAACTTGAAGGGAAAATAAAAATGCACGTCGATTCTTCGCTCTTGTTTCACTTTTTTCCGCCCACGACGTAGCTTTGATTTCTTCCTGGTGAGAGCTGTCACGTTACCGCTACATCATAACACACGTAAAAATACTCCAGAAACTCACTTTTTTTTTTGTTACGGGAAGTGTTTTCTTCGATGCAAGTTTACACGGAATGTGCGCTTTGATAATGTACAGCAGAGATTTTTTTTTAAGACTTCTATTTCGATAAAGCCAATACTCAATTTAAATACTTGTTTGTATTATAAATGACCTCAATCAAACATATTACATTTTTATTGGTAAACACACAAAAAATTGCTTAAATATTTAGATATTATTACTTAATATACACGTATTCTTATTTCAAAATCGTCAAATAAGACAAATTGTTTTCGTTGATATATCTATCTCAGAATAGTATTCATGTATTTATGTACATTTTAAGAATTTTCTGATAGCCCAATGGCATTTGCACTGTCGGTTCTTTGGTAATAAAGCATGACATTTTATTTTAAACAAGTACTATAGAGTATGCATTACGGCAGTGACTACTACTTAAACATAATGGTACACTTAACTATTTATTATATTATTTATAGAGTCCAAATTTTTACCAGTTAACACCTGATTCTGTGTCGCTACGACAGAATCATGCATCCTTACATTTACAAATTATCGAGATAATTATTTGCACGGATTATCTTGAATAAAATTAGGTATGTTTTTTTAATGTTTTGTCATTAGTTTTTGTTCACACTCGTTATATAAGATAGTTCTAGTTTCTTGTAATATATGCAAACAGTTTGATCACTTCCACGGTGCAACCAATCGATGTAAACAATAATGTCTTGGATTGGAAAGCTTCACACGACTTGGTCAACGGGCGTAAGTTCGTTCGAGATCCGTCAACTGTCGAGGGATGGTCCTTAAGGAGGACCCAACGTACGCGGAAAGGGTGTATCGAACCCGGGACCCTGCCCGCGGAACGGCTCTATCTCTCTCTCTCTCGCTGTTCGTTCGCCCCGAACGGCTTCCCGGAGTCGCACTGTCTGAGGCTGCCCGAGCGACGCCGGGCGTCCCTAACCCTCCCCTCCTCGCAACCCACCCCCACCACCGCGGGCGTCGCCCCCTCCCCTTAGCACCACCCCTCTTCTCCCTTCACTGCGCTGTGGCTCGCGCTACGCATTCCGCTGCATGCTTCCTCCCCTCTAACTCTTCCTCCCCCCCTCCCACCTTATACACCACGTCACGTCCTCCCCTCCCCAACCCACCCCCCTCTCCGGCTGAGCCCCTACATCGCGGAGGTGCTGGAGATCATTCCAATTTCGACCGCCCGTCGGGTGCCCCGGGCCCTCGCCCGCCATTATCACTGTAATGAAAAAACTTTCGCCCGCCGGCGACGACTGCCGAAGGGCTTCCGGTTGCGTCCCAGGCCCCGCAGAAGTTCGGACCAGGCGCGGGGTGACACGGCCAGTCCCCCCCCCCCCCCCCGCACCTTTCCCAGCAGCCGCAGCCAGTCGTGACACTCTGCGACTCCGGATAATTGCTCACGAACACACCGGCGCCGTCTCGCTGCGCCGCGCTGAATCCAAGCAGAGCGGTGGCGCCTTCGTTCCGAACATACACCACTTTTTAACAAACTCATGCCATTCCAAACTTTTTTTTATATTTATTTGAGTGTGCAAAGATGACTTAAAAATTACCTCGATTTTGAAAATTGCAATGTCTTTGCTTGTTTTTAGGACGAGCACAAATGATCAGGACACTTTCTAAAAATCACAACAAAAAATAATGCGGTGGATTAAACTGAAACCGTTTTCAGTCAATAGAGAATCACTGAAAAGGTTTTTTTTTTTTTTTTTGCAAGTTACATCTCCTCGTGTTACGCGGCAAAAATCGAAGCGGTAATTAAAACTCGTCCCAAACTTTACGCGATGTGTCGGCGGTGATGGACCCAACTGCCACCGTGATTTGCTGTCTCAGATCCAGCAAAGATAGCGGCAGAGGTGGCACGAAAACTTTGTCTTTGACACAGCCCCACAGAGACGTATCGCACGACGTTAAGTCCGGTTATCGCGGTGTCCGTCTGCCCCACGCCTGCACGACCGAGCCATCTCCCAGGGAGATGTGTGTTTAGGCACACCAGTTACTGACTCCCTTTTTTCTTATCGAAGCACGCACCAACTCTTCTACCGTGAGGTAGGTGCCATTATAAACACTAGCTGCTTATAACGGACGCAGCCCGCAACGAAAGAATCTGAAACATTTCCAAAAATAAAAAATAAAAGACTTTGAGGTATTCTGTATTGACTGAAAGGCTTTTCTAATAAATAATCCATACGTTTAGTTTTATTGATTTTTTAATGTGTACTGATCATTTGTAGGTATCCTGTATATATACATCTTAACAAAGCGTATTTCATAAAATATCTCACAAATATTTATAACGTTTAATGACTAAAAAATAGTATAACTGGAAGCAGAACTTCATTAGACAGTATGATAAAGAAATGTCATAGCAAGGGCCTATCTGAATTAATATATATATTTCCCCCTTCAAGCATAACTGTACTAGGTTATCTGAAGTTCAACTAAATTAAGGGCCCGCCTATCTGGGCAGAGTGCAGAGCTTCAGAAAATACACTATGGTTTGATGAGTAGTACTGTTCGCGTAGTTCGTTTTTGAACTGTATTTCTAGACGAGTGAAAGTGGCCATAAAGAAGGGTCTTCAGAATAATATTTAATCATGGCATATCTTCCACAGATATAGAACGCACTTAAGGGACTTGTATTACATCTCTATCTTAATTTATCAGCCATATAGTGTTACGATCGTAACTCAAATCTCTCAGCCACCCCATGCAGACGAGAAGACTGCACAATAGTCGAAAGCCTTGGACCTAGAGGCGATACCGCGCTAGAAGCATCAGCTAGCGTCGCAATTATCATCCCGCCTATCCACTGTAACACACCCCTACTGAAGCAGTTTTCAAACCGTGGGAAAAGGTAAACGCAACCCGCAGCGCTCTATAGGAACGCGGAGTTGTATACTAGGCAAGGGGTTTTTCAGAAGTACAAAATGTCCACAAAAGAATGTGCCAGCTTAATTTAAAATAATTACAACAAATTATATACGTAATTGAAAGTTAACTAACCTAGTTTTCCTTACAAATGTTTGATGTGTGCACATTTAGTTATACGGCAGACATCCAAACTAAAGTCCAGTTCATCCCACACATTGGTTAACAAGTCCGAGCAATGTAAAGAGAAGCCTCTTCAATTCTGTGTCTCAACTCTGGCAAATCATTAGGTAGCGGCGGAATGTATACACGATCTTTTACAAAGCCCCAAAGGAAAAAAATAATCGCATGGCGTTATGTCAGGTGAACGTGGAGGCCAGCGAAAAAGAGCTCTGTCGTCTCGACCATTACTACCAGTCCAGCGGTCAAGGACTTCGACGTTCAGCCACTCTCGTACAAAGATATTTCAATGGGGAGGGACTCTATCCTGATATTACAGATTCACGTTCAGCAAATTGCAGAACACAAAATCCTTTGTGCTCAGCATTCATCTTGTGTAGGTGGCGCTGCAAGCGAGATGAAAACAAAGTAGTACTCGCGCATGCGCATATCAAAAACTGTTTGAGGAACTATTTTATTGTGACCTTGAACCAAAACTCTACAATACTTACAGTAAAATTTATTAAAATTTAAAACTGGGAAATTCTTTTATAGACAAACTGTATAAGTTCATAATATTTTTTAAAATTATTATGTAGTTTCTCTCCAAAATTGTATAACAGTTATATATGTATGCAGAAAAAAAGACTAAACCTTAGGCACTGTAGTTAAAGTATATTATTGGCTAAACGAAGGTCCCAGATTTGATTCCCGGCTGGATCAGGTATTTTTGCATTTTTGTACAATGTCCTTTCTGGGTCCAGGCCTGAGTGTTGTGTTGACCCATGACCACAAACTGCGAAAGACATTATCACATCACTGCTGGATCATCTCACCTAGTCCTCCTCAACCACGCCACCATCAAGTTCTAGTGGCGATGGATGGTGTTTCAAATTAGTATAGGGTTTAATCTCTCCCTACACTCCATACGTAATGTGTCAGTTTTAATTATGTATACAGACGACGGTGAGGCTCTCAATACCAACTACCAAAACATAATCGTTGGGGTAAGGTATTTTTCGTGAGAGAAATAAATCTGAACGGTCTTTACACTACAACAACATGCAACTGCGCCAGCGGTTTCTTCCTTGTAAATTGTGGCCATCTGTAAGGGCTATCCAGGACGCATTTTTTTTCCTTCGGACATAATGCACGGAGATAAAGGTTTGTTTGAGACAGACACATATTTGTTTGTATGCGGTGAAACAAATATTTACTCGATATAAAAAAAAGTTTTGGTTCGTTATGACAATTTTTTGTAACGAAATATTTAGTTTAAACGTTCTTTAAATGATTTATGAAATAGCATTGCAGTTTGTCATGAGAAAAACTCAAGAATGCAAAATAAGATGTAAAAATTTAAAAAAAACTGTCAGAGGACACGCACAATTTAGCTGATTTGGAAAAGTTGAACCCAAAAATTAACCTTAAAATGTATCATTGACAATACAATGTGACAGCACATACGAACACATTCAAACTTAAAATATCAGACAGCAAAAAATTTTCGTGGAATGAATTGAGTCATGAAAAAATAACAGTACAAACGAACATAACGACAAGAAAGTTTCAACGAGAACAGGAAGTGTAGATAGACAACAAACCTGAACAACGCAAAAAACATAAGATCACAACGATGAAAATAAACAAGTATTATGGGCAACACAACGGCTACAGCACTGACAAACACAGTAGGTTTTCTATGAAAAAACGATTTCGACGTTTCGCAAACTGGTATTTTATTTTTATTTCTTGTTTTTTTTCCACCACAAACGGTGCAAAACTTATATGACGTATGTCCGAAAAATTGTATTTGATATATAGTTGAGTGGACAAAACCATTTTGTTGGGTCAACCAAAACTTTCCTACCGCAAAATGTTTTTGGAATCAACCGGAGGTATTTATTTGGCCATATACAAATAAATATATCGTCGAGGAAAACAAACTTTTCTTGCATTGTGGTTGTGATTTGCGTGTTGACCGTAGGCATGCAACTGAAAGGAACTCCAACAATCACGAAACCCAGTCGATGATACCGTGTTTTGACACGCAGCTAGTCTTAGACACTTATCGCGAAAAGCACATACCCCTAACAATAATTTTTGACGTTTATGAGTTTATTTTTGTTCGGAAGAAATTTAGTGTTTACAAAGTCCTCTTAAATAAGTCATTTTAAAGTATTGGACACGAATTGGCACTTTTTTTTAGTAGGATCTAGTCAAGTATCGGAAATACAGGTGCCTGGCATTTTTGTGATTATTTTCCCCTCAGGGCGGAAACGGTTGACATAAGTGAATGGAGAGTTGCACGAAAAATATATAATAAATGGCTTTTGGCCGGCTTGAGTTGTATCACGTCTCTCAGTTTCTTTATAAATTACGTTATTAAATTCATTTTTGTTAACTTTGTTCTTCAATATATTATGTTAAATTTTATATTCAAACTGATACAGTGAATTTCATTATATAAATAAGTTCTTACAAATACATGTATCGTAATAATATAGACATCATTGGAACGTACTGTATACAAAAAGTATTCTATTTAGGATAAATCAGCAATAGCATTAATGAAGGGAGATTTATTTGGTCAAACAATAAAATTGAAAGGGCCGTAGGTAATTTTTTTTAACCTGTTTTCATTTAAGTTTCACTGATACTAAGGAGAATTTACTGTTTTAAATTTAGTAATCAACTCTGACCTATACTATATACCCTCAACGAATTAAAAGCAATAGTTCGGATTATTTTAGAGTTTAGTTAGTATTACACTTTGAAAACTACCAAAAAAATTTTAAATAAAATTTTATTCGTGTTTCAGAGCGACAAAGATATTCAAATAGTAATAAATCATCGAATGTTTTATAGTTTATAATTATTTTTTTAATTTGTATAAAAAGCGATGTTTCAAAATTATTAGAAATGGCTTAACTAGTTTGCTTTGTAATATTTAACTAAGAGCTTTATTTCAAATACTAGGCTAATGTTTAAGTCATAATATGTAATGCAAAAAGTCACCTTAGACAAAATCATTATAGGGACTCAAAAATTAATAAATAGGTAAAAACAATATAAAAAAATTTTACTTCTTAATATGAAATAGTATAGTAAAGAAGTAAAAAATTTTTTAAATAAACTTCGGAAATAGAGTACAAATTAGATGAAATTTTGGTTGCTCGGCATGTACATCAAGCGAGTCACTTAGCGCATCAACTTCCGGCGGCATCAACACGTTATATATTTGTTTTCTCTCCGTATTAATCACGCTTTACGTCACTTCGCGAACTTGGCGCATTAATTTCCCCGTGTCGCGGCAAAGCATCGCCGAAAAGCGGCAGTAAAATTTAATTAAACCGGCGGCGGCGGCGGCGGGTTCGGGAGACTCCGGGGGTAGCCGGCGCGGAGCACTCCGGAGCATCGCCCTGCCTGCCATCTGGTGTCGATGTTGCGGGTTGCTGGCCTCTCCCTCCAGCACCGCCCCTGGCGGGCCGAGCAAGTAATTAAGTCAGTTGGAAGAGCGCGCGCGTGACGACGGGACACGCGCGCTTTCATAGGAATCGGTTTCCTCCGCCCGCAACTTTCGGCTTCCGCCTCTCAACCCCTCCCCCCCATCCCTTAACCAACGCCCCCGCGCGAGGGTTCCTCGTCTTATGTTAATTACCGTGGCGTCGCCGCCCGTCGCCCGGAGACAAATTAGTCCCGCCGGTGCTGTCGGCCGTGTTAAGACCCTCGCGCCGGGAGAGGCGACCTGGTGTCTCCCCGCGAGACGTCAGGAGGCGGGCGCCTCTGCACTTGCTCTCGGTGCTCGGTCTTACTCGCCGAGTTGGTTTTCTTCGTCATTACCGCTGTCTGAACTCGATACCTCCCTCGCATTTGTTATCTGCCGCAAGTAATTTCAACAGTTAATCACTTAAGGGGAGTTCGGCTGCTTCGTCATTGCCGAATTCGTCCGGGTGTCCAGAAAAGAATATCCCAGTTTCAATTACATTACAGTTTAATTAACACTATTTAAAACAATTAATACTTAAAATTGAAGGTAAACTAACTTAGTTTTTCTTACAGATGTCCAATATGTGCACATCGAGTTTTACAGCACACATCCAACCTGAAGTCCAATTCTTCCTACACTTTGGCCAACACGTCCGGAGTAATGGAAGCAAATAGCCTCTTCATTTCTGTGTCTCAACTCTGAGAAATGATTAGGTAGCAGCGGAACGTAGACATAATTTTTTTATGAATCCCCAAAGTAAATATTTACATGGAATTATGTCACGTGAACGTGGAGGCCAGTGAAAAAGTGCTTTGTTGTCTCGAACATTAACACCAATCCAACAGTAAGGACTTCAACGTTCAGCCACTCTCGTACAAAGAGATTACAATGGGGAACGCACGTTGAACTGAAATTTTCTTAGCAAACTGCAGATCTCAAAATGCTTTATAGGCAGGAGTCACCATTTGGTGCATGTGGCGCTGCAAGCGAGAAAACAAGGCAGTACTCGTGCAAGCGCTTATCTAAATCCGTTTGAGTTACTTTTTAATTGTGTCCTTCAATAAAATATCTGCTGTGCTTACGGGTGATACTATTAAATTTTGTAACTGGGGCATTATTTTATGGACAAACTGTATATGTAGTGCTTGATGGGAGATGAAAATAACGCAAATGGGAGCTCCTTCAGGCAAAGCGAGTAGGAAATAAAATGTTTTGTCGCGGATCGGTCAGTACATAAGTCTTTAATGCAGGCTTCATTGCGGCGGAAAGAGCTTGGATACGTCATGTGATGGTCGCTGGTTCGAGTGCCAAAACGTGATGTTTTTTTTTAAATTCATTTGGCAACTTTTTAATTTTTACGATATTTAACGTTACAAATGAACCGAAATAATTAACTTGTAAAAAATACAATACATTATGCATTTGGAACGCTACACAAAATTGAAGTAAGCTATTGGGATATTATTACAGGAATTAACCTTAAAAAACCAACGAGGCGAATGAGACCGAGCCTTACATGGGAGGGATAAAAACTAAAAGGCATAAAACAACTTTCTATAGCTTAAATTTTTTAAATTAGACTTCGTTCAAATATAGTATGTATATAATTTTATTGAATAATTAACGTTAATAGTGACTGGCTTCTACAAATAATTTTCCTTGTGAAGTCATTGGGGCTTAGTATTGAATTCTACAACTTGTAGAAAAACTGTAAACTTTCAGCTATATTTTAGTTTCAGCATGTATAATGCGCACACTGTTACAAATAACAGTAAATTTACAGAATTTTCAACGAATAATCAACATGTAATAAACAAATAGTTCTTCTTAAACTCAGATAACTGTATATTCGTAGAAACTACTCCGAGTTCCAATTTTCAAGTTCTGTATTGAAGTAAACTCGCATGCAGAAGAAAAAATAAGTTTCTTTCTGAATATTCAAACAAGCTTTTGAATGTCCTGTCAATATAATAAGAGTGTTATCGTGTATTCATTTTAAAAGTAAGAGAACTTAATACATGTAAACTTACAAAGATAACAGTAGCCTAAAACAGAAAAGATCACTTGATAATTTGTTACCAGCGCTCTTCAAAAATATAAGGTGAAAATTTCTAACAGTGTTATGACTGCCTTAAGGTATGCAAAATTTTAATAATGAGCGATGATAAATTGTTACGTCATAATAGTTTATAAAACCAATATGTCTTTTTCCTCTCTTTCTCTCTATCTATCTTAAGGCTATGCTTCACCCATCGCGTTGGGTTAATGTTATTATTGTTTAATTAAATTCCTACGAATTTTTCACTGCATCAGCATCGCATATTATTTTTTTTTATGTTAAAGTTTACGTAGGTACCTGCGTTGCCAATGTAACTCTTGCGTTTCCGCAGCATAAAACTTAACTTCTATAAACCCATTTTTATAACATTTTTTATTGAGGTCTAAAAAGATTTAACGTAAAAAGATTCCAATATGGTGGGAAACCGAGCCTTAACTTATTGCCGACAGCGAGCCGTTAGAGACTGTAACACTTAACAACACCAGGGGCGTAGCCAGGGGGGGGGGGTTAGGGGTTCAAACCCCCCCGCCCTAGTACCAAATCTTTAATTTATTTCTTATTCATCACTCAAACAAATTTCATATTAAAATTAATAAAATTTTTACCATTACAATATTTAAATTTAAGTACCAAAAACCGCTAAAATAGCACTATTTTACACCTTAAAATACAAATTTTCCCGGGGGAGGACCCCCGGACCACCCGCTTTAATAGGGGGGGGGGGGTTGCATGCTTCTTAACACCCCCCATAATACACAAATCCTGGCTACGCCACTGAACAACACAGAGTATAGAATTTATTTGAATGGTTCTTGCAATTGCTTTTTATATAGTATATGTCATAAAAAACTTCTACAACTGACAAAAAAATTATGAATGGGGAAACACACAGAAATCAAGCCAAAATCAGCCAATGTCAAAAGTTAACACAGACAGCATAGAAATTTCCGAGGAAGTTATTTGAATAATATTACAGCAACGACGACACAGTAACTTCTGGATCGGCTGAATTCGGCTTGTTTAAAGCATGTTTAAACATTATTTTTTGTCAGTGATTGAGTTTTCTGACATACATTGTAACAAGCAATGGAATAAGTGCCAAAAAACACATTTGAAATCAACAAAGTACAGATGCTCAGAGCGGAATTGGCCTTGAGAGGAGAACCATCCTAAGATATGCATTATATAAGTTCTCTAAAAAATTTCCATGTGTTGCTTGCAAGTGAAATTTTGAAACTGGTTACACTGGTACTACTTTTGATAACTGTAGAATTTGATATAAGGTACCTGACAAAGACTTCAGCAGAATGTCCTCGAGTTTTCTTTTTTTTTCGGAAACCATGGAAAATATAAATAAATATTATGTTAGAGTGGAAAAGTTTACGTTCGTAAAGGGTAGCTTAATTAATTGAATACAGTTTTTGTATAACTAACGATTATACCATCAATTAAACTGCAATATTTTTAATGTCTGTCCAAAAATTAATCGCTCTTCGTTTCGTTCACAGTTTACTCTTCCTACTGGATCTCGGCTCAACAGTGGCTCTCCCTTCTGCTCGCCATTAACCTCGCACCTCTGTCCCAACACACTGCCTCGTAATACTCACTCGTCCGTCGCAAATTCCAATGCACCAATCTCCAGTCTCCCCACACCAAGCCCGTCGCTCGTCGTCCGGTTATCGCTCGAGAAAGGGCCACTCTCCGCTTTTATACACCTCAGCCACCCTTCTGGAATTGTCTAGCACCCCTTTTGCCGTGTCGCGTCATCAGAGTTGACGCGTCGCCTGAAGCTCCCAGAACAATGAAATCCTAGTTACACCAGGTGCTCGCAGAACGCTAAAGGTCGATGGCAAAGCGCAGCAGAAGGCGTTAGCGGGGGAAGGAGGGTAGCGAGGCCAGGCCGCTTTAATCCGCCAAGGTATGCGCTGCCCATTCAGGGGCCTAAAGGCCAGATGACCTCTATAAGGTCCACTGGCCTGCCTCGCAGCCATGCTCCCATACGTTCGTAACAATAATTACCTGAATGGGATTTGAATATGTCCTGAATGCGAGGGCATAATAATACTTTAGTACCACATGGATCCAACGCTGTGAAAAGTGAATGAAAAGTGGGATGGGTGCGTTCAAAAGCCTGTTGCACTTAGACCTTAGAACAATCAAAACAATTCCGCTCTAAAATGATGTAAAACTAATATTAACTTGTTATTTGAACGTTTTTTTATATAGGTCTGTGTTTTCGATATCAGTACGAGTACTTGTACCATTAATTTAATATTATGTTTTAGTAAATAGGCTTACGAGATTAAATACGTACAAATCATTTTCATGCGCATAAATAAGAAAATATGTTGTTTATTTTTTGTGTGTTTATTCCAAATTCAAACGCAACAAGTAGCGTGGCCAGGACTTATTCACAATATGAGATTTATTGCAACTGCATTAGAAGGTTTTTCTTCGAAAACAAAAACATTCATTAATGTTTATACCGATGACACACCCTGGTGATTTTCAGGTTTAAATGTGATATTAATGCAGTAAAATCATTTTGTAAAATATTTTTGAAACTGACAGTTAAAAAGTAAGAAAATTAGTTGAAAATGTTATAATTTTGTATTGAAGTAAATTTTAATCATTTGTTATTTTAATTGATTAAATTGTAGAGTATTTTTGTGTATCAACTATTATTTCGTGCTTTAAACGTATTTCAAAAATTTTAAAATTCATTAGAATTTGTGAAAGCGATAGTACGCTTTTACTGGCTGCTTATCAACGCACTGCCTCAAACAGTGAGTCTATGAAAATCAAGGAATAAGATTCCCTTAAAATTAAAGCCTCCCATGTTAAGGAATTTTTTAACCCTCCCATTCCTTTACAAACCATTAAAAGTGTTTTACTCTTTCCATCTGGAAGAAAATATAATATTTAATTTCCTTTAAATCTCGTACTATTTTATAGGAATTATATTATAAATATATAGAAAATCAAGTTAAAGAATAGAGGGGAATGAACATTTTGTTAAAAAAAGGAGAATATTTGTTTTTAAATGATTCTTGAGCACTTACAACCAATAAAGGCTCTTCAGTTTATCTTAAACAAATACGTTTAATAATATGTATTCAAACATATAAAATATCATTGCAAAACATTGTGAATTCAATTCCGCTAATTCCCGATCAATTTGAGATGGTATTTGGCGTGTGGATAATAAACGACCTGGAATTATATTAAAATAAGTGGTGTTTATACATAGAATTTTATTTTTTTAACAACATTTATATGGATATCAAATAAACTTTCCTTGTAAGTGTAATTTCTTTATGGCGAGATAAAAGGTCATAAGTTTGACTCCAAGCTAGAGTGGATTTTAAGCTGTTACTTCGTGTGTATTATGACTGCGTTTTGTGAAGTTTAGTCTCTAACACATCCATGTGCTGAATCGTTTTGAACCAACATTTTAGTAATTTAAAGTTTATAGCTTTTGTAGTTTAGTAAGATTACATTAAGTTGTTTTGTAAATAATTATTTAATTTTTCATTTTTAATTTTTTGTTACACAGTCTAGTGTATTTACAGAAAGAAAATGGACCAGAATTATAAACTTTAATTGAACAGGGGTTTGGTTTTTAATTATCAACATGTTTTTAGTTAAGTAACTTTCATTTCAGCTACGCATTTTTTATTTAATCTTTTTTTTTTCAAAACTTTCATTATAATATTTTGAGATTCAATGTTTGTTATCATTAGATAATATTAATAAATTATTTTCCCTATAGTGAAGTGTAAGATAAGGTGGTCAGTTCCTTAACTTGGCCCTATGTAAAAATAAATCGAGTAAATAATTAAATAAATAAATTTATAAAAATAATACAACTACACAATCACACTGCAGACAATCAAAATATGCAAATGATGGGAAAAAATGAAAATCAGTGATATATCACTGTGAAACTGATTTGATATGGAGCAGTTAGAACCGTTTTTTATTAGAATTTCCTTGATAATCAGTAGTTTCCAGTTTCATATCAATAGTGCAGTCTGCTCTGGTCTGCTGCTGACACTGGCTGATGATATTTTTACTGGCCTTTCAGCAGACGGGCGCATCATAATTTCCGGCGTGCAAACCGAATTTCAGGGCATTTCATCAATCCATCCGTCAGCATTAGCATAATAATTGGGTTTCCAGTGAAAACGTTTAGCTGATTTCTGTTGTAGATAAAGCAGAGGGACAAGGGGGTTGGTGCAGGTTTGTGAAATCTAATCGATAGTGCATTATTTTGTAAAATCATTGAACCATCAGACGCTTCAAGATCAAATTTACGTGGAAGCATATATTTTTAAAGCTGATCGTAATATGTTCATCATATAATTAGATTCGTGGAAGCGTATCTGTTTTAAGCCGATCGTAATATGTTTATAATATAATTTGATTTTTTCATTAGAATGAATAAAAATCACGCTTACTTGTAATAGAGAAATACATCGAAAATACTTACATCATCCCCCTTGAATTTTAATTAAACTAACTTTAAAATATTAACGACTATTTTTGAGTATACTTATTAATCTTATTTTGATTGACGTCATTTGCAAATTGTAAAATATTATCAAGGTTAACAAAAGACAAGACAACACATACAAATAAAATCACAAGTCAAAAAAAGGTATGCAACGCGGACATAGAAACAAAAATGTAGGATGTATTTTTTTTTATTTTGACTAAATGTTTGTAGATGGAAAACGTTCATTTCAATGTAAAGGTAAAATGTAGTTTTTAATTAAATTCGAGTAATGAGAACGCCCGTTTGAGTACCACTGTGAGGTAATGTTGGTTAGCAATTAGTGTTGAAAACAGTGAGCAGGTTTACCGTTATCGTTCTAATATTGTATTATAACTATTACTTTTAATTAATCTACATTTTGATATGATCGTATATGTATGTAAGTGAACTAAAGAAAATTGTTAAAATCACATCGCATTGCACTTAGAGTCATTAATTTGGTTATATTTTAATTTTTGTTGGAGTCTCATCAACATATTTATTTGGTTAAATATTCCGTTTTATTATTTTCATGCATCAAGCACAGTTTATTCGGTGGTTATGTATTCAAAGTTTTCATTCCACCAAGTTGTTATAAATTCAGTCTTCAGTTAGTTCTCTTAGCAGCCTTGTTCCTTGGTTGCAAACACAAGGACGAACAACAAACTGGACGATATAAGTTAATTTTAGAACGAAATAGAGAGAAGAGGTCAGTCACTGAAGGAGTGAAGACGTCGTTCGTATATGTGAGGGTCTCCGAAACCTCGGAACCCTGCAAGAGAGACAAGAAGATTCGTACCTACCGTGCCATAGATAGACCTGCACTAGTTAAAAAAATAGGGACATCTGATTTCATGTCAGATTCAGGGAGTCTGTTAGAACCCGGTGATTCCTGCTATGTCTGTCGAGACATTTTTAATAGTGCTTCAAGATGAAGACTAAGCTGAGCTGTAACTACAAGTTCGACGCTGGTGAGAACGTTCCTGTCTATAGGATTTTGCAGCTCCCACGTTATTCGCTGAATTTCAGTTCCTGAAGCAGAAGTTTTGAGTCGTAGTCTTAAGATATTTCTTGCAGCTATCCTGTTACTGTTATTCCATTGGGAACTTACGGTCCTGGATACGACGATCTGCAAAGCTACCGACTGAAATTCAGCTAGCTAACAACTTTTCTGTTTGTGTAATAAGCACTATTACTAAAAACCCTTACCTTTAATTATATTGAAGGACAACAACTAAAAGAGGCTCTTAGTGCAGGTACTGGGTTGTCTCTAGCTTAATTATTTTCCGTAATGTAATCTTGTTTAAAGAAAGTATTGATACTTACATTCATACTGTGTATATGTTGAAAAAACTTTTGGATAATTTTACCGTCATATATGTGACATAAATTAAGAGTACCAATATATATGTTATTTTGTAAAATCACTTCATATTTATTTCTTGATAATATTTTTAGCTACTGTAACAAAATTTGAACTGAGTAGCATAATTAGTTTGGTAAACTTTATATTTTATGTATTCTTTATGGTGGTATGAAGTAGATGCACACTTGCACACAAGTATAACGTTGAATCTTATAATTAAGTATTTTGATTTTATCACAGAAACTCAATTAATATCTACTAGGTATACGTTATAGTTGGTTGCCTCTCAAACTATTTGCTAAGATGAAGTGCTGGTTAGACTGTCGGAAAAAATCAGAAAGATAAAAATTCATTCGTTTACGACTTGTGAAAATTATATCTCAATCGAGCGCCAGTATAGACATGTGATAGTGTTAATTATTGCTTAAAATATAAAAACTATTTTTTTGTAGCTTATTATAGAGTTTACCAACTACAATGAAGTTTAGCTGTATTGATGGAGTAAGCAAGCTTACTGCTGAAACATTTCTACACGGTTGGAAGTTACAGTAAATTTACGAACTTTTTAACAAAGAATAAACTCAAATAAACGAATAGTTCTCCATAATTTCAAATAACTGAATCTTCGTAGAAACTACGCCGTATTTCAAATTCTGAGTTGAATGTTTTGTTATTATCAAAGGTAAACGCATACATGGACAGTATACCAAAAATATTATTTTAGATTCGTTTTGAAAGTAATTAAACACAGTGCCCGTAAATTCACGAAGAAAGCCGTGTATTTACGAAAATTCCTGGATCATTTGTAACCAGCGTTCTTCGTAAATTAAAGGTGCATTTTTTTTTAACTGTAAGGGAGATTTGAACAGATTCACAGACAGGCGTGGAAACTACGCTGATTTTTCTCAGACAAGAGATCAAGCCGAGAGCTTCAAGACATTCGCTGGCCTTGCGCTCACGTCAGAAATATTTGCGAGAATCCCTATCTGCCGTAAAATATATTTAGCATTTAATTCTTCCTCGTTCTTAGCGCTGTGGGAGACGACAGTCTAGTCGATTAGACACCTCATAAAACGTTTGATTCCCAAGCTTTAAGAGAACTTTTACAACACTGATCCAACAATATGCATGAATTCCTTAACATCCTTTAAAAAAATGCTTTTTTTAAATGAAAAAAGGTCCTTAGAAGTCCTTTACCTAAGAATCCTTAAAAACTCCTAAATAAAGACAATTTATGAATAAATGTGGGTTATTTTTTTTCCACTTGGTAACAAACAACGATTTGCGCGTACGCAGTACAATTGGCGAATTTAGGGCCACGTGTTTAGATTTCTTAAGGGAATTTGTGGTATTACAAATAGTATTCTAGCTCTTGTTTGTGGCGAAGGCGATGACATAGAGCGGTCCTTAGAAACCTAATTTTTGGATTGCACTAGAGGTTATGAACCATGAAATATCCGGAGCACCAAGATTAACTCCACGAAGCGAGACAAACTTTACTTGAGAGGTGGATGACACACACCATGTAAATTGCCTGAAGACTAGGAGCACGATTCTTCAAATTTAACAGCTTCTGCAAACTGTATCGATAATCTTTACACCAGGGAGTCAAAAAATGATCGTGTACACTTTTAACATTTTAGACTTTAAATAAACGAATAAAGTTAGTTACATATTATTCAAGGATCTTTATCAGATCTGATGATAAATTCGAAAATTTTAAGGTCATGAATGTACTGACTTGGAATATGAATTTTTTTGTGTTTAAAAAAATATCAAAATTTTATTATATCCATTCATCAAAACCTCACTTATTCTTTCTATGAGCAATATTACCCTACTCAGACAGATTTGTGTGTACTTTCTACGAAGAATCCGTTATTTAAAACTACAAGTAACTACTATTTTATTTGGTATTCAATCTTCATTCAAAATTTTGTCAATTTTCTGGTATTTCTAAAGGTATAAACTATATGTATGATCAATTTAATAGCTGAAACTACATTTCATTGTATACTATAAAATTAATTTTAAGTGAAAATGGTTTGAACTTAAACTCTGGTGGTAAACATTGTTTACTCGGATAAAGTCCATAAGTTTTGTAATCTGCGATGGACGATTTCCGGTTTTGTACAACAATATAGCACGATATTCATCGTTCACACTTGCTAACATTGTAACTTTTAAAAACAACTCTCTACATGACTACGTTCGGCCATTCAACTTCCTAAAACTAGAACATCAATAATCATGTTTCATCGAATCACACTGAAGTACTTCATTCTTCACAACATTAAACAGAATAACAATGGAATTAAAATCATTCAACAATGTTAAACATATTGAAATTACTATTTTTTTTATCATTCTTTGTAAGAACTGTTTTCTGCATAAATTTATTATTATTTTTTTCAATTGAATTTACTTCCGTATTGTCTTCAGTCATAACGCTTGATTGTTTTCCAGGTACGTTATTTAATGTGATGGCTCTCTCGTTCCCTATTACCCTTATTTTATTCACATTATGTTTGCACAAAAGGCCACTTTTTTTGGGCTTGCGGATGAATGGATGAAGGGCTGGCGGGCATCTGTGCGTGTTAAACACCAACTTCTCGCCATCAGTTTGGCCATTTTTCTGGCGGGCCTGGCGGAAGAATGCCTTTCGTGCCGATTGGAAAGATGTCCCCGCCAGCTGCGGTTCGGAGCACAAAAAGAGGGGAAAAGAGTGCTTTGATTGAAGTTAATACAGGGTCCGGGTGGCGCGTCGAAAACGATTACCGCGCGGAGATCGTTGCCATGGTTATAGCGAGGACTAGCTCCACAACGCGCCAACAACACCAGGTTTTTTTTTTTTTTTTTTTTTTTTTTTTTTTTGGAAAATCCAGTCGGCTCAGGAAGCCAAGGAGCTTGGATATTGGCGGGAGACGACATTCCGGTATTATTTACAACAAAACTATGACAGCACAGACAAACACGTTCCAACTGCTGTATGTTATTTCAAGTTTGAAAGTGTTCGTCTGTGCTTTCATCATTATGTTGCCCATGTTTGCTGCGTTGTTGATTGTCCGTCTGCATATACTCTTCTTATTGAAAATGTCTTGTCGTTGTTACCTCACTGTGCTTGTCTGTGCTGTTAATTTTTCATGGCTAAATTTCTTACACGAAATTTCTTGTGCTGTCTGATATTTAAAGTTTGAATATGTTAGTCTCTGCTGTCATCGTTTTGCTGTCCATAATACCTGGTTAGTTTTATCGTTGGGTCCATCTTTTCAAAATCAGCTGTTTTAGACTTATTCTCTGTGGTTGTATGTTTTCAATTATATTATTCTATTATGCATTCTTGAATATTTTCCATGGCAGAAAATGCAAAACTGCAATGGAGTTATCAAAAATAATTGTATTAAATCAAAATTCCTCATTGCATGTATCATTTAAAGAACAAACCAAGCCAAGTCGAAAAATTGTATAATCATTTTAATATTGCACACATGTAAATGCATTCAACAATGGTTTTACAATAACAGTTTGAAATCCGGAAATAGTTCTTGATGATCCTGTGGTTTAGATGGAAAACATAGTAACGTGGCAATATCACAAAACCGTACTAAAAGTTTTGGAAGGTGGCTATTTCCACTTTTTTTTGTATCAGCTTTCGAGCTCACAATTACTATCTTGTTTTCCAATTTCTTGTAGCTTTCCTGTGAGTGTGTTGTTGGAATATTGCTATAAAGCGTAACGCTGTTTTTTTTTTTTTTTTTTTTTTTTTTTTGCAGTTCGTGAAACAACTAACGTCATAAAGTCACTGTATAAAACATACCAGTCTTTATTTTACGCAGAATGCTGAACCGTAACTTACCTAAACTTCAGATTGATTAAATTGTTATTTACTTTGAATATTAAATTTTTTTAGTATTTATCCATTTAATTATATTCAGAGGTGCTACTTGAAAACGAAAGTTTATTGATTCATTCTCAATTTATTCTCTCTCGCATCACCAGAAATACAGCATGAAATTTACACCCGGTGATACAATTTTTCTGTCTGTGTTCCTCCGAACGTTCAATTTATTTTCAAAAGTTGTTGTTAAGCACGATTTATAAAAAAGAAAAATTGTTTTCCAATGACCAGCCGTGTGGCCTTTGGGAAGAGCAGTTTTATTTGTTTCTACGTACTCCTGACAATAGGAATCGTTACCATTATTTAGTGTCAACCCCCCCCCCCCCCCCCCCATTTTCAGCTTTCCACTACATGATTTCATGTTTCCAGTATCTACTGTCATACACCAATTACAAACCACTTTATTTCTCTTTAAAACATCGACTACCTATTTTTTTTGTCGTGGATGAAAGATTGTATAGTACCTAAAAAAAATTACATAAATATAAGCCTGGTTTTCACAGGACCTGAAAGAAAATTTCTTATTTTATAAAGAACGTTAATCGATACATACATAAAAATGCTTTGTTTTATTTTACCGAGAAAAATAAAACCAAATTAATGATGAAATAATACATGTTCTATTCACTTAACACTCCTTCATTTCGGATTGATTGTTATTTGCCCCAAAAGACTTAGGTATTATTTGTCAAATATTAATTTTTTCAAAGTTGTTACAATAATTCTCCGTCGAAAATTACTACAAAAATGAACAGTTCAGAACTTTTCACCTACTTTTCATTGAATGAATTCAGTAAGGACAATAAATTAGAAGTTTTTTTGTGCTACTTTTAATGCCAATTGCAAGGTGGATAATATCTTTGCTAGTCTGGCTAGCCTAAATCAATCATTAAAGTTTCCTGTAGTGTTTTCTTACGGAGCTGACAAAAAAAATTTTTTTAGAGAAACATAATAAACTTTCGTTTAATGAATGCTATTTTTGGTGTGAATTTGACACAAAAATAATTACGCTGAATGGAATGAAATAAATATAAATTACATAATTAATCAACTTACAAAGCCATTAAACATTAATAAAAAAATTCAAAAGATTGAAAATAAAAATTTTTAATTTAAAATTTTGAGCTCATTAATATACGAAAACTTAAAAATAAAAAAAGACTTTTAATTTTAGAATAAAGTTTTAGTGTAAATAAACGAAAATTAATATTGCCATTATTTGGTATTGTCGATTAAATACTCTAAGCTACAAAAATGTGAAGCCCAATTTTTGTACTTACTTATATTTTAAATAATTAATTTCTAGTCTTACATGTTACCAATCAAAAAACTGCATTTTTTTAGTGTCTTTAAAAGGTTTAGAGATGTATGCGCAAAAACTATTTTAATCAGAGTTATGAGTAGACTCAAATATATAACAACGCAGAAAATTATTTTTTTCAATGATGGTTTCGTTTTCTAACAGGTAAAATTGCCACTAAAATCAAAAAAAGTCTCGTAGATAAGCTTCAGTTATTTTTATTTAGTTATTACTCCACATTATCCGCCATATTAAATTTTTAAAGTTTACCTTTTATAATATTCTTTGTTTTTCCGTCTACGTGCAGGAAGTTTTGGTATCCTAGAGATAAAGTTCACACGTATTCGTTGAATAATTCAACTGATTTCAATGTGTAAGCTACTTTTTTTTTCTTCTCTTGACACGGGTGAAATATATCCTAAAAGAAAATACGCTTCAACTGCGGATGTGCGAGGCGAGGGAGATATATATCGCCGCTGGATCCCCGACAACCAAGCCATTTATTCCTTGTCGATAAGGATGCAGGAAACTTTCCATTTATCCACATGTACGAAATCGACGGCAATAATTCATGGTAAATCGCCGGGTGGCAATTCGAAAAAAAAAAAAAAAATAGTGCCAAATGTAAGACTACCAAAAGATATAGTAATAATTTATTTTTAAAATGAATCTTTACTTATTTCAATAATAAAAGTAACTTTACTTTCGTGAACGTCATGAATTAAAGTTACAACTGTAATACACTGTTACGTAACGCCTCTTAAAGTACAAGTGACCGCACGTTGAACTCAGATCAATGAATGTTAGTTAGCACCACGCGTGCGAGAACGTGTACGAACGACCCGCGGGGAAGGAGGCGATCGTACCCTGAGTCTGTGAAGTTGCTGGAAGCTTTGATTTGCGGAGGAGAGGGGGAAAACATTCTAGAACAGCAGGCGGAGAGGTATAAATAGGGGCGCAGCCGCCAGTTCAGCCAGTCTACAGGCTGTCGCCAGATACGAACTACAGAGACCACGCGGGGAAGGGAACAAGTAGCTCAGCGAGTCGCATCTAAGAAACCGTGTGTTCGGGGCTGCAGCCGTGTTGGTTACGGGCTGAAGGCGAGTGAGTTGCAGTCTCCAGTTAAAGGAGGTCATCGGTGCAGTCTGCTGCGGGCAGCGCTCTCGGTCGTGCGGCTGACGAGCACGGGACTTGCCAGGCGAGGAGAAGCTGGTCGTCACCTCTCACCAGCTCACACGGCGAGTGAGGCAACTGTCGGTCGCTCCCGCGGAGGGTGTCCAGGGACGGCCGGTCTTCGCGCGGAGCCCTCAGGGCGAGTTTCCCCGCTGGAGAGGACTCGTCGCGCCAACTGCGGAGGTCCAGCAGGTGCGAGCCCGCTACCGGTGAAGGGCGTCCGTCAGCCAGAGGTCCAGAAATACAGCTGGAGTGAAGTGGCCGACAGCCGAGGAGTCCAGGTGGTACAGCACCGAGTCGGGGAGAGCAACCCCAGCGCACCTGGAGCGCGTTGGACCGCCGGGGAAGACGACGACCGACCTACTGGTGTGCAAAATTAAACATAATGATAGTCAAACTACCCCGGAATGTATTTGGTAAACTAAACTAGACACAATAAATAGTAATCTCAAGTGATAAAATATCTCATAAAATTGTCAATACGATGATCATAATACATAACCTCCCTACAATATTCAACGGGCTCGGCAACACAGCGGGAAAGCGCACGCTTGTTAACTTCAAGGGTCGTAGTTCAAATCTCGTTACTAATATTTTTACTTTTTTTTAATAACATTAAAATATAATTATACTAAAAATAATATAGTTGAATCAGCTCAATGAGGTTTAGATATGTTTGTGGTAATTATTTACAGGCTGATTTCAGTCATTTAAGCAAAAACCAGTATACAAACCTATAGGCTACTTAGTGTTTTAATATGTGTTCAAATTGTTTCAGGTTAATATTTTAGGAATGCCACTTCTAACTATTGCGGAAACTTTAAAGTATTTATGTTTCGTGAATTTTTACAAGATGTACAGAATTTTAGTAAAATTCCTTTTGAAAAGCCAAGATTTAGGATTTATTCACTTCTATTTTGCTTTTATCGGAGCCATTTTAATAGTTAAAAATGTCCGTTTGTTTCGTGATACCATCCGTCCATGGTGGTGGCAAGCAATATTTACGGTTCAAGCAGTGAATTTTAGTGGCGGGCGCAGAAATTAAGGGTTTGATTCGCGTCTAGAAATTTTGGTGTGTACTTGAAAAGCGAACATTTTATGAATCAGTATATTTATTATGCTCGGCAATATTTCAAAAAACTCTACGTTAAATTTTATTTCTAATTTTCTACTCACAAGTTTATTTTCAACGTGTAGAACATGAGAACACATGAATTTGTTAGTTGCCGGGGTTAGAAATTTATACATAACTGTCGACTATTAAAATACTTTTTTTTTATATTATGTTTCCATATGATGTAGCAACACATCTAATATCGCTAACTGAAAAAGAGACAAGTGACCAATTTGACTTTATTTTTTAGCGTACGATGATTAAACCATGACAAGTATAACCAAACATGCGAAGGCACATGGTACTCATGTGATTTTATAATATGCTATTTTGTATTATATATTATACCTGACAAATCAATATAGTGTTGAGATTATTCCTAATATTAGTGAAATTATATTTGCCATTTTATCGAGCCAGTATTGGTAACATTATTTGCAGTTTGAAAACAGATACAAAAAATAAGTAGCTGGAACCTAACAATAGTTAAGTTATAAGTTATTCGTGGTGATTCTCAAACGAAATCTTACTCCTATGCCTTGAAATATTTAGCTGAAACATCTTTTATAATGAACGGCTCACTGACTTCATTGAATTTACAGAGAACCAGTGGAGAAAATAATCATATCTTTTTGAAAGAAACGTACAAAAGATGTTTGCGCACTGAACCGAGAGACTAAACAGCGAGCTTGTTTACCATATGGTCTTCTCACGACAGATATCGTGTTAGAATTTCGGTTGCTGGCAACGTGAATGGTTCCGATCACTTCCCATTCAAACTGCGTCACCGATCTTTCGTTACGCGTACGCTTATTTCTTACTTTGTGTAGTTAGTAAAAAAAAAAAACATTTCTAAGGAATCTTCCAGCACAATGACGATGTTTCCAGAGCTCAGAAGGCTCACTCATCTTTTACTCTCTTCAGAAACACTTTTTTTTTCCTTCTCGCAACGGAAAAATTCCATTATCAAAAATATACTTTACGCACGAGTTAAAATAAAATGTGAGCAACGTGTCTTTCAGTACTCGTCAGTGATGTGTAAACATTTTACGTCGATAACGAGCAAATTCACGTGTTTTCATATTGCAAATGAAATTATAATACGAAACTCGGTCCCCAAATTTAACGTAGAATTATTTTGAAAAATTACCGGTTGTTATAAGTGTACGAAAAGTAATCATTTTCAAGGGAAAAATGGTTAAAAAATAAAAAGGAACCTTTAAAAATACCTATATTTTATAAGCCAGAAAGATTTGTGTTGGAACGAACATTATTACGCCAAAGATATTTAACTATTCGTTGGTTCTAAAGCATTACGAACGTGGCTCTTTATATCTGATACTATTCAAATTAAAAGTTGCATTCCAATAGATCTCATCTGTCACTTGATTTTTGACAAGAATTGTTATAAAAGTACTGCCCATTTTGTTCAAATTCATTTAACAGTTAATACTAGAAATTTTCAATTTTTTTTAATTCGTTAGAACTTAGACTTTTATGGCATTACTAAAATATTACCTGAAACAAATTAAAACCCATATTGTATGTTTATAAATTAGTTATTTCTTAAACTACTGAAATAATTGTGTAAATACTTCCTACAAACAAACATTAATCTTGTTGAGTTGATTCAAAATTATTATATAATAGATTTATTAAAAAAAATTGGTTGTCTGTAAAGTCGGTTTACGAACGATAGTTTAACACGACAACGTCTTAACAAAACATTTATGAAATGATTGCATACTTTCATGAATAAAATTGAATCATTTTTATTGAATTATCACTATTTTGTATGGATACGAAGAAGTAGTAAAATGAAATCTACAATTTAATTGATAAATGTACTTTTATTTGCACTCATTAATATGTTTATTAATTCAACGAAGAGATAATTTTAACTATAAATTTTATACATGTTTGCTATTTAACTTCTTACAATCTGTGTTATTCTGTTAAAAATAGGACGATGATAGGAAAAGTAGGAAACGAATGGGAGTGTTTCAAGTTTAATGTGCCTCGAAAAAGTCAAATCGATGGTTGTTCCAATCGAGTGGAAGAGAGATTGATGCGGCGCAAGCGTACAATGAGCGTAACGGGACACAGCGTAACGGGACACTTTTTCGTGCGTGCAGCCGGCGTTCATCGATTTATTAGACGTTGTCACGTCAAAAGATAAAAACAATTCCCTAGAAACAATATTTGTACCACGTACCCTTCAGGTTAACAAGCGCACATTCTACCACTATGTAAGCTATTGGGACAATGAGTTTAGGAAGGAGATCATGTATTAACAAGAGTGTAATGCCAAATTTCTTACGTATTTGCAAACATGTAATACATTTTTACTATGACTTTTTAAGTTTACCATTTATATTCCAGGATAGTTTTAAAATGGTAAATTTCCATATGGCACACCAATACGTTTTTTTATGTACCTAATATTTACAAAACTAATTACTTTATTTTAAAATTTAAAAAAATGTGTATTATATTTTGTTGTTTTATATGTCATGGGACTGGAAATCCTTGTGCATATTTCGTGACGAAGATTTAAATGTAAAAAAAATCATAAACCTTTTTGCAGATGTAATAGTAGGTTTCATGCAAGCCATTCTTCAAATGCAAAATTTATAGCTTCAAAGCGTTTGGGTTGAAACAAAACTATCACAACTTCAGTTGTAAAAATGTTATAACACATTTAGGAGTTATATCTATTAAACATCTTATCGCTTGGTAAATGTTTCATCGTTTAGAGATTTAATTTTATTAATGTTTAATAGATGAGGGTACGTTTAATTAACCTATATAAGTATTTATTTAGTTAATGTCATTTTATTAGCAGGTATATTTAAATATTTATGAAATTAAAAAAATATAAATACAGAGGTTTTAAAATGTTGACAAGTAATAAAATTACTACAAAGGTGTCTGCAAACATTTTGGGTTTATCTTATTTCAGATCAAGCAAACATCTAGTTAATTAACTTAAATTATCGTATACATAACATTTAGTTTAGTCGTACACATGATAGTTCAATATTTTTACAACCATTGTGATTAATGTTAAACATTTCGTCGGCACAGTAGCATAAAAATATTCTACGTCCAACATCCGAGCACAAGCACGCGTTTATCAGAGTCCTTCACCCACCAAACGAACGAACCATGTAACCTGTTGACGTCGCCTGTGGTCTGCTCGTTTAAGTGCGCGAAGACCGTCGCCGGTAATGCCCTTAATGCGGTGGCGAGCAGCTAGCAATCTCTCCCCGGAGATCTCCGATATCCAGCGCGGCTCGGAAGCCATACGTTAGGAGCCTTTGTTGCGCGGGAAAGTGGGCGGCGGGTTCGGAGTTTAGGGGTGGGGATGGCCAATTTCCCTCCGCAGCCCGGCAGGATGTTTCGATAATAACGCAGGGGAGGCTATAAATATCCAGCGCCGGAGTTAAAGTGCGCGCGCTATCTGCAACTGGTGGGGTTGAGTTACCCCGATGGAATCAGGGGGTGTGATGGGGCGGAAGGGGGGGGGGGGGGCACCTTTGTGCGCCCTCTGTTCGCGCAGATAGGCCGCGCTGCATGTCGGGAAAGTGGTAAGTTATGGCGCTTCATGAGACCCAGGAAGGCGGTTCCGGCCGCGCGTTACAACTCGCCGCTGCTTGATTATTTAGGCATTTCTCAAGAGCCCCCCCCCCCCTTACACCACACACGGTCAGTCCGAGTTTGTACTCATCAGTCGGAACTGCCGTGTGTGTGCAAGGACGGTTGACTCATCAGTTGGAACTGATGGACTGACGAACTGATGGCTTCCCATAAAATCGGACTGCTGAATGTGGGAACAGCGTCTCGCCAGTCCAAACTAGCCCATCAGTCCATCAGCTGAGTGTCGTGACAGATATCTTTGTTTATACTATTTGCTGCTTTGCATTTTTTCTTCCATTTTTTATAACTTAAAGTGCAACTGCGATTACAACTCCAAAGATTCTTCCATTTTCTACGATGAAACTATGAATACAACAGCAACGGCAACCAAAAGACAGATTGTGTGAAGTGAAGGCTTCAAGTCCAGTCCGAAGTGACAGTTTGGACTGAGCAGTCCAAACTGGGAGCCGGACTGAGGGGTCCTTACACAGCGAGGAATTCGTTGGCATGGTTCTACGATGTCTGCCGACCATATCAAAGATGATTGCGGGGGTAGCTTCCCAGAAACAGATGTTATTCGTATTAGGGCCGGTTCAGGCACGCGGAATGCACGCGGTTTGCAAACCATGCTGTTTGAACTTCAAAATCGCGGTCTGCGTGTTTGGACAGCGCTGACAGACCGCAGCTGGTAAGTGACTGGCGTTCGCGGCGTGCGGCGTATGTCGTCTCCACTTCATCGATAAATGATTCATCGTCGAAGCGATCCCAGGCGAGCTCGTGGCGTTGAGAAATACGAACCGCGCGTCGCCCGCAACGCAAATGAACGTCTCTTAGGATCCCATCGTAACAGAATCGCGTGGGCGCCGCGCGGTTCGATTTTCCGGTGGTTGAGACGCGGTTTCCGCGCGGTTGGATTAACCGCGCAGTTGGACAGAATGTTAAGTTAAGATGCCTACGTTCGAGTGATATTCGTAAAGTAAGCTCCCTTTGGACCTTAAAAATAACTCGCGAGAAAAATGTTCTATTCACAGTTTAAGTTTACTACATATCTACTTCACATTTTAACATAATTGCGTTTCAGTTACAAAAAAATTCTCATAACGTTGCACCAGTTTCTTTTACACCTCTGCATGGAAGTTCGCCAACTGGGAATAGTTGGCAAAAAATATTTTGTAATATTTAGTGTAATTTTTGACTTACGTTTAATTTAATGAACTGAAATGCCCTTTCCGTCCCCAAAACTCCCCCGGAGAAGTTAACTAAGCGCCTGTACTTAGGCTACACGCATTGCGTATTCGTAGTCCATGGTGCGTATGGCCAAGGCGATTGTTCCATTCCCGAGCGGCTTCTATGCAGTGGGGGTTTAAGAAACTTGGTGAAGCGTTTGGAACTGAATGGCGATCATGAGATAAATGTGAAATAGGTATGTGATTTACTGAAACTGTCAATAAATATTTTTTCACGGGGTTATTTTGTTTTGATGATCAAACAAATCTTACATTACGAATATCCCTAGTAGATAAAACCCGCGCGGGAGCCGCATGATTATAACCGCGACTGAACGAGCCGCATGATATGGTGGGAACATCTTTAGCGCAAGCATACCTTATTTCAGTTTAATGAGGAATCATATTTCGTATGCCCCTACCAATTTCTTTAAACGTTCTACCTTTATCTATGTTATGTTTTTAATATTGCTTTGTTACTGTTATTTTTAAGCAACTTTGTTCGGACACCACAGTGCTGAACCAAACGTTAATTACGTATACATACATTTTTGTTTTGTTGCTTATTTTTATATCTATATGTAGTTATACGCTGTCCCATTAATTATTTTTTGTGTTTGCACATGTGTTGTTTATTTGTATATAAGTTTATAGAATGTATTTTGTGCTTACGTTAAAAGTTCTATACCTGTTCTTATAAATAGTATCTATAAATATATATAATAGGATGTTGGTATATATGTACGACGTTGATAAACTCTGACACCGTTTGACCGATCGCCTTGAAAATTGTTATACTTATATATTTGAACACGGAGAATATATCCACACTATTCATTCTGCTATAACTCGCCACTAGATAGCGCTGCAGCGCTTCAACTTCTATTCCGTTCAACAGATCGAAAAGGAAATTGGTATATTTTAATTTTTACTGTCCTTGATCCTCAAAAAAAAAAGGATTATTATTACTCTGATAAGTATTTGCTGAGTGAGTTTAAAATAAATTTCCATTTAAAACGCTTTTTAGATTGATTCTAGATTACATACTAACCATCCTTTTACGTAATATAGAGGTAAATAAATAAACCTGGCAGAAAAAAGTCTGCCAGGTTATATATATATATATATAATGGTGAGTGAGAGATTTATCTGCAAAGTTGACTTGGCCTAACTGAATATGGTTACTGTGCTATTGTAATTTTACATAACCATAAGAAAAGCTGCAGTGTTTTGAGAAATACATTGAAATGATTTTTTTTTCTTTTTAGAGATACCTGTTTCCCTATCCATTATAGAATATGTTTTTTCCCCTCTAAATCACATCTTTTTCCTCGCTGTATTACTATTTGTTACATAGTATGAGGAAATCAGAAGCCTCGAAGAGAGAGTAAGCTGTACTCATGAAGAGCAGGGCCCGCGGGCTACACATACCGACGCATGTGACATTTTCCGCTGGCGAGTTTCGGAGCCAGAGGGCGTTTGCAGGTGTTGTGAGTTAGTGGCGAAACCTTGTCACGAAGCCTTTCATCTCAAAATTTGTAACTCTGATCCCAAGGTGAAAAGTATATAACTGAATAAGAGAACCGGAAAAAATATATTTTTTTTTGTTGTTTCTTGCACAAATGTCTACAGAAAGAGCCCGTAAAATTTCAAATCCATTACAAGCCTTTAAATTAGCGTCACTGACGAGTGAAAGGTTTATACAGTTTTTACTGAAGCCTTACAGGTTTATTTTTACATAGTACCTTAAACTTTTTATATAATTTGTTACTTTATTTATTTACATACTTCTGTTAAAATTTTAGTAAAACAAAATATTTTTGTTCTGAATACACTTCGTAATCATTTTACATTTTTATGTAAATGATATTGTATTTTGTTTAACACTTCCACAGAATATTTTAATTGTTATTTAACGTTATCTTGCTGCATTAAGTTGAAAAGTTTTTGCTTAGTTGGCAGACATTCTGGAGTTCTCTCTCCAACTTGTCAAGGCGAGAGAGTTGTGGGACACCATTACTTTTTTGTTTCCTCGAGATAATTCCTCTAGTTATAGCCAGCAGCAACGAACAGAGTGCTTATTACGTGGGCACTTATAAATAGGATTTATAATAAGGAAAAACTTTATTAATAACTACAATCTTTCTTACTGTTATAACTTCTAAACTATAACTAAATGTAGAACCTTTCTAAAATTAACAGTTTCATTTTAGTACTACAAGTTGAGATACTTCATTTAGCGATTGTTTATAATTTTGGAACAATGCAAAGAATGAAAAGATTTTGTTGTCACGTAATATTTAAAAATATATATATATATATATTCCCCCTGTCAAATGTTGTTTGATTAAAAATAAAAAACACTAAGTAGTTTTCATTCAAATGTTTACTTGAGATAACAAATTGTGTTCACTAATATTTATTTATCTCTACTTTCACACAAAAAGTTAATTTTTCACCTTCTCAAAGTTTCAAGCAGCCTAGTAAATATGTTTTCAGTGTAGTTACAAATTTACTTTTACACTTGCTATGTAACAAAACATTCTTTGACAGAATAATTTCAATTTACATAAAATTATTTTCAAAAGAGGTCAAAAATTGAAATAACAAAACTCTCGAGGGTTGTCGCTAAAGCAATTAGGAATTTATAACGGAATAATATTAATGAAAACCCCAAATTACATGTATCATCCACTAAAGTAACTCCGAATACATCTAGAAAGTATGCTTGATTCTGTTTCCCTCCCCTTATACCACGGGCTGTAACTTAATGACAACCCCGCCAGGCAAATTATTCTCCGAGCGAGGAACGGAATACACTAATTAGGTGCTCCTCCTATTCAGTGCCATTCCAATTACAGCTGTCTCGGGTTCCTGCGAGGAAGCAGAAGGAATTCAGGCTGGGAAAGCCATTTAGGAATGAACATAATATTTTTCCAACTATGTGCGCAATAATGAACTAAGAATTCAACCTAAATGAAATAAGAGTATTTTTAAAGGTTTTGGCACCAGTACCATGTGATAATCTTTTACTACGTTCTTGTATAAGCATATGAATAAGAATCTATGAAAAAATTAACAATGACAAAAAATTAATTATTTGTTAAAGTACGTATGTAACAGAATTTTACAAACTTTACACTTTAATTAATATAATAAACAAAAATTTAAGATATAGAAATGATTAAGTTCAAAGAAATTCGAACATGCAAATAAATATTGCAAAAAACTACGGTTCCTCTCTTTTATAGGAAAATATTCAAACGCCATTCATTGCTTGCCAGTGTCTAAGGCAGGATGTATGTGTTGCACAAACGTTGGCATAAAGCCAGCTGCATAACTTTTTCGTTTATGAATTGCTAAAAAATGTTTTTTTGGGCAAAACCGGTTTTCAATTAAAATAGAGTTTGTTCAATTACAAAGGTCTTGTTTTTAGATCATGCCAAAATAAATAAATAATTTTATCATTATGAAAGCAATAATAACTTACTTTTACTTAAACCTTTAGTAAGTACTATCGTGGATAAAAAGTAAAGCCAAATTATCAATAATTGATCTAGGACTTCAAGTTTTGTGGGTTTACTTATTTTAAGTAATTCTAAATAATAAAATATTAAAATGAGTAAATCGTAAAACGTTTTTTTATTTGCACAGAATAAATTTAGGCAAATATTTATCTAAGATTATACATCCAACTCTAAATCACGTGATTTTGACACAGTGCTTACTAACTTTCGTTAATTTTACTTAAAGTTGTGCTTTAATCAATGCTCTGTAATGCAGTAAACCAGCATGACAATTCAGTTACATCTTCCGAAAACTTTGAAGACGATTATTTAAAAAAATGTATATTGGGAAGGGTGAGAAATTATAACCAAGGTTGATTTATTTTATTAAAAACGTTACGATGTTGGCATCCAACAAAGAGGTGATATGATGGAGAATGATCACATATGTTCACCAGCGGAGATGGTCCACGAGAATGATGAAAATACAAACTATACTTTTATAAAATTAATAAATCAGAAAAATTTTTAAAAATGACCGATATACATTGAATAAATCATAATCAGTAGTATTTGTAATTAAGTTAAACAATTACAACTATATGACCAAATTTTTAACGTCGCTAAATAAATTAGTTATATTAGCAGGCATGAGTTATTTTCCAAAGTAAAAAATTAGGCGTTGTAGATAAATTATTTATTTATAATTTTGGTCAAAATATGTTTATACGATAATAACACAAAACTTGAGCGACGATTTGTGATTTTATTACAAAAAAAAGCTTTTGGAATCAATAAACTTGGTACCACTATACATATAGGGTAAATTTGTCATTTACAATTCAGGCTAGAAGCTTAATTAAATAAAATTTAAATGACAAATAATTATGATTGTTTGGGTAAACATAACGGGAAATTGATCGTGTTACATACATAGATTAAAGTACTGACCTAATTAGGTTTCGTAGAGTCATGGAATATGCAATGAGAAGGAGGAATAAAAAAAGAATGAAGTGCTAGCGACACCCAAAACAAATGTGTCAGAGCCATACATTTGTCACTGTTAATTATCTCTCCCTGCACTTGGTGGGTAGCAGTTTTTGCCCTTACCCGAGCGCAGTGGGTCTCGATAGTGGTTTGACCTCATTATGAGAGTTGGGACAAAGGTTAAACCTCTTACATCATTGTAGGTTTAAGTGGAATGAATGTGGGTGAGTAAAAATCGAAGAAAATTAGAGAGCTATTGTAAAGCTGGTTAACAATTTTCCATAATAATCTTAGTTATTTTGCTTTTAAAATTGCTGTCTTTATTAATGTTATAAACATTTATATTTTTTTCTGTAAAATTGGGCATTTGAGACCGATTAAGTTCTATTTAGAAGCAAAAGGGGATATTACTACACCGTCAAAGATGCGAGTAAAAATAAATATCAACGCGTACAACACTGGGAACAGAAAAAAATCTACCAACTATTGAAAAGTGAAAAAATCTTATGTTTTTAAGGACATGTTAAACAAACATTTTTCTAAAGGTACGTTCAATAATATCAATTTAACTCTTCGATACACGTTACGCTACAGATAAAAATTGACGTTGAAATGGGTGGAGTGGTATGAAACCATGCCTCAGTAAGTTCAATGAAAATAAATTCCTTTCTCTACTAAGACTTTTAAAATTACTTTCATGTTAAATATGTACATAAAATTATTACACGTAATTTAATTTTTCTCATGTAACTTCAACAAACCACTATCCTCTCACGCGGAACATATGTGTGCAATTTATGTATATAATGGCAAACGAAAATGACAGCAAGAATATTAAGCCTATAACAGAAAAAATTTAAATATTTTTTCTTACGTTAAGTCTAGTTCTAGATTAGTGACACGAACATTTTAAATCCTATTTTTCTAGCACAAAAAAAGGGAAAAATCAAATCTGGTGAAATTTCCTGGGAGACAAACAGAGAACTAGAAACTAATTTTCTCATGTAATCAACTGGCAAGAATTTAACTCTATTACTAATTAACTGCACTCGAATCGCTTATTTCATGTTTACGTAGTTTTTCACCGTTTTTAAACGTTAAGTGTTTGAAAACGTGATTGTCTGTTTTTTACTTGAGAGAACAATATACATCTATCGCTAAACATTACTGGCTTTGAATTGTAGAATATTTAGTACTGCTACGGATTATTGGTTTTGGAATTGTTATTTGACTGAACTATTACGATGGCATAATTAAACCCACGTGTATCATTTGCCAAATTAAATTTTTCGTGAAAACTCAGTTTTGTTTTATCTCACGTGAACAATAATTTAAACCAAATTTTCTACTTATTTACAAAAACTTGAAACTAAAGAAACGTGTTAAGTTAAACAAACTTTTGTTGCTATATTGTTACAATACATCCTTGAACATTTAAAAACATTTTAAATACACTAATAACAATTTAATAAAATAAAATGAGATTCCTTCTTCCTTTCTGGAGTTCTAATGTCAAGATCTGGGTCTTAATAACATGTGTCATAGCTTTACAATGAAAAATGCAAAATATGCTTAAAAATTTAATATTCTCTCATAATTTATCTCGTTAAGAATATATAAAATTCTAGTCTTCTCGTCAAATTGAATATTATTTTCTTTTATTTCGTTTTTCTCGTAATTTCAAAAACGGGTTTGACTTTCTATCTTTGCATGAATATATTTCGTATCTGAAGTTTTGAAATTTAGGTTCGTAAGAATTTTTGTTATTTTAGCATTTAAATTCAACTATATACTTTTTTTACTTTTGCCTAGTTGTGAGAAATTTAATTCTTTAATATGGCAGTTAATATATACATTGCAAATTTAAATCTAAATTATAATGAATATTTAAACATTTTTCCCAATAAGTTTTTCTAAATGCTTGCTAAACAAACATTAATAAGGTGTTATTTTAATTTTAACATGTGAAATGTATAAATTTGAGTGATTTGTTTTATTAAATTTAGCTTTGATTCTTCAAAAATAAATTTATACTTTAAGAAACTATAAAAACACGCTTTAATTATATGAACTAAAAAGTAAAGAATATTTAAATTTAAGTAATTTGTTTTACAGGGACAGAATTTACTACAACTCTGGATAACGAAAATTTTTAATACATAAGCTTAAAACTAGAATCAAGTAATAAACAAGGCAATTGATTTTAATAAAAAAACGTAGTATGCTAAATATCAGTTTTCTAAAATTATCTGCCACTAATGTCTATTCGTTAGGACAGGGTCATTATGAAAATGAAAGAAGAAAGCACTCCACGCTTTTTTTCTTTAAATTAATTGTGCTGTTCATAACCTGACTCTTATTTTAAGCTTATGTATTAAAAAATTCGTTATCAGGAGTTGTAGTTAATTCTGTCACTGTTGAACAAATTAATTAAATTTAAAGATATATTTTTTACTTTCTAGTTTATACAATTAAAGCGTTTTTATTAGTTTTTTTTTAAATATAAATATAACTTTTTACTTTTTAGTTCGTATTGAATTATTTATTCTTATAATTTCATCCAAATGCATAACAAAATCAATTTTCAAGGTCACAAAAATTTTAGTGGCAACTACTTCCCCACCCCCCTCCAGGAGGTTTGATGTTTCCTGAAGGCCCAGGAAGCACGACAAGATTAACGTACTTTAATTGTCCCGACTTTAAAAACTTCGGGGGTAAATGACCTCTCCCCTGAAGGGGGAAGGGGTTGTAGTGCTAAGGAACCCGAATGGCTCGAAAACAATCAAAATCAAAAGAGAATCAATTTTTGAAATTTTCGAAATTTTGTGGTTTTGACAACCCTCTGACACTCTTGAGGGGGGCAGTCGACTTCGGACGAATTTCCGTCCATGCCCCGGACTCATGGGTATACAAAAAGCGTGGTTATTGCTCGCAGCATGAAAGTCCCTTGCCCTCCACTTTTCGGGTATAATTCATGAAATTATTATATTTTCATCGAGATTACTTATACTTTCAAAGTTTCAAATCAAAGCGACAATTAGAATTCGATTTACAATATTTGATTACACAGTTAGTTAAAAGTGAAGCTTGTAGAAGTGTGTTAAAAAGAAGGTTATCCACTACTAGCAGCAGTGCTTTATTTTGAAGATTAGATGCTACTTCGTGTCTCATTTTACTCACGATAGCAGTGCAATCAGGATGTTTTAACATATAGTTTATTTATAAAAAAAAATTTTTTAATGATTAATCAATTTGGCGTTTAAAAATAAATGCTTAAAAATACTCAACAAATAACTTTTTGAAATAACTTATATCTTGTTTTACAAGTGAAATACTAAAGTAAACTATATATCTATAAGAAACATCAAAAATATATGTTTAGACAGAAATTTCTGGAATTACTCGTACGAGTAATAACATACTCAAACGGATGCGATATTCATTACATTGTGGGAGTGGTAGCGGTTTTTCTGTTTTTAAAAAACCTTCACCATTTCTACCTCTTTGGTCGGATTTTGCCTATTAATAATCTCGTCCGATATTTTCCTTTACTTTATTTTATGTATTAATTTGGATGTGATTTGTGCAAAAATACGGCAGTTATCCTTTCCATAATAATGTGATATATATGTGAGTGTGTGTAAAAACTTTAGAATTGACGATGGTTTTGGTGTCTATGGCCTTTGCAATGAATAACAATATAAAAGGTTTCCGGAAGTTCGCTAATGTAACAGCTACAGTAGGTAGTATTTCTTCAAAATCTAACTAATAAAATGGAAAATTACTTCATGCATCTGATTAAAATATTACTCTCTTCCTCCACTCAACATGACATTCAAATAAATAAACCTCATACCCCTTTTACACCATTTCAAGCATAATTTTATTATTACTTGATAAAATTTGGGTTACTTACGTTTAAAGTCATATAAAAATAGTTATCTACATTTTGTTTCAAGAAAACCACCCCTATTTTATTTCGCACCATGTCAAACGTAAGTTTTGGTACATTTTGATAAAACTTTTAAACTGGCATTACAAATAAAAGGAATATAATTTTCCATTATTGATTTAAAAACTAACTACCCCGTTAAATTTAAAAAAATATATTCAAATTCAGTTGCCCACCACTTAAAGCAAAATTTTGGTACTACTTTGCAAAATTTTCCACACTTAACATCCAAAATTAGAGGACAATGGCTATCTGCATCTAGTTTCGCTAAAACTGCCCCATTCTCTCTACCAACCCCTTAAATCGTAATGTTGGTTCTATTTAATTAAATTTTGCATACATGACTTTCAAATTGAAAAGAAAATTTCTGTATGAATCTGACTTAATCAAAAAACTACTTACGACGCTCTGTCTAAAGGAATTTGGAAAACCAACCGGTCACCATTTCGTAACTTTCAAAGCAAAATTTTGGTAAACCTTGACAAAAATTTAAAGTGAAAGGAAAATCTGGTCTAAATTTTGATATAATATCCCTTTGTTACCACTTGGAGCAGTTTTACGAACTGTACATTTTAAATAAGAAAAAATAAAACACTGCCTAAATCTGTTTAAAAAAAATGTACACCCATATAACTCTTTCCCACCTTATAAATTATAATTTTGTTATTGCACTTGTGGCTTTAAAAATAGAAGAAAAATTACCCTCGAGACCAGATTTTCAAAATAAATATTGGTAACACTTTACATGAGATTTTTAACAATCAGCTCTTCAAATTTTTTTCCATAACTTAAAGTAGAATTATGTTACTATAGATGAAATTTTGCACAATTTACGTTCAAAATAAAATTTAAAAATACAATCTTCATTCAATATAAATATATATATATAAATCCTTTATCCTGTGTTCTGCCTGGGCTACGCCAGGTACTTCATCCAGCTAGTATGTTGGTAAGAAATAATTTTTCTGTCTGTAGGTAGCGTAGCATGGAGACGGTAAGGCATAGGGTCGTGAAATTCACCACCTTAGCTCCTTAAGGGGCTAGAAGGAGTGGGAAGGGATCCCGTTTGTCCCTTAAAGATATTTTTTCGATAAAATGTTTTTAATATAATATGTTAGTGATAACCCAAACACATTTTTTCATGATCATGGCATCTTCAGCACAGTTTAATTTAAACTTTTTAGTTTTTGTGTTTTTTCGTTTATTTATCGAGTCTTTATTTTATTGTGAATATCTTGTTTTGTAATTTAATTTTGAATATTGAATCAAATGTACAGTAAAGGGTTGCACATCTTATTGGGTAAACATTTTGGATCTGTAGACCTATCTCTCCACTAAGCATCATCAAACGTTATTAAATAAGTTTTCAGCAGTGTTTTGGGTGGAACTATATGGCGATGGCGAGGTTAAAATGTGACTTCAACTAAGTCACAGCATGCCGTCTCCTGACAGTTCCTAACTCCATGACTAGCAAGGTCAAGTAACGTACGTGGTACAGTGGTATGGCAAACCAAGCATGAAGGAATAACTTTACTGCAACACAATTTGCATCGAAATCGAAACGTAACACTTCCTTGGTGAAATATTCTGAGAGCCAGAGAAATATGGCCATTATTATTCGCTGATATAGTCTGTGCCACGTAACTTGTCTCACATTTGAGTGTTATTTAAAGCAGTGCCAATTGACTACGTATACTTCTGCCACTGTTGTTCTGTCAGCACAGTTTGTAGACAACTTCGTGTGTTTGAAAATCTTAAACAAATATCACGTGATTAAACATTGGAAAAATGAGACCGTTGGATATATTCAAAGTGTCAGTAAAATTTTGCTACTAGAATCATCACTAAGTTTTGCGTAATCCTACCGAACTTGTTTTCAATTTTTAAAAGTTAAATTTTAATTAGCGTGGAGAAATATCTTTTTCAGTTTCTATATTTCTTTTCAGGGTTTAAAACCATCCACGAATGCAAGCTTCAGAAAAAAGTTTCAATAACATACGAAATGAAACTTCAAATAAAAAATAATTTTGAGCTAATATAAAACGATTCATTAGGTAGGTACTTACGGGATGGACAAAAACCGGTAGAAGTAGGACTTGTAAATTTAATCAGCCCTGACGAAACGCGGGAATTTTCGAAACGTCGGGTTGGTTTGTGAAAGAGCTCTTCTCCAGCGCATTGGTCGTCGGGGGTGGGAGGTGGGGTTTTGTGAAGGGTTTGTGGAGAGGCTGGAAGGGGGAGGAGCCTAGTGTTTTGCTTAGCGTGTAATTAACTCCAGTGGTCGGGATACTGTTCATACAGAGGGCTGAGAAGCGACCGCAAAGAGCCGCTGCAAACCCTTCCCTACCTCCCTTCTCCCCTCTTCCACGGCTAAATTCCCCCCCCCCCCCTTCTCAGGGCCCCACGACCCTCATTCACAGGGCCGGTTATAACGTTCAATGGGCCCTTGTGTGCTGCGCGCGGCGGTGCGGCTTCCCTGGAGCTCCGAGGCGCAACAAAAGCGACGCGACGCGATCCGCGGGCCTTTTCGGAACCAACGCCGCCGGGAACCACCGCAGTCGCGCAGGCCAGGGAGGGGGGAGGGGGTAGCGAGTCGCCCTCCGCGCTCTCCCGGTCAAAGAGCCGCGCAGGGCCGGACGCAGCTGGAAGTGCGGAGCTCGTTCCCGCTTTGAAGAATACATCTCGTCACAAGTATTTTACTTGGTCGGCTATCATATAACCCCCTCCCCTGTAAAAAGCTTAACGATTTACACTTCTGTAAGCAAGAACATTGTAAAGAGACGAAAAAATCAAACCAAATTAAAAGAAGTAAGTTGAAACATTAAAAAAAAAAGTAATTACACTCAAATTAGTGCCCAAACTGGCACCAGGAACTAGTACTGTGATCCTTAACCAAAATATACCATTTATACAAGTTATTTTCGTAGTGCAGAATAAATTATTAAATGAAACACAACTTAGATCAAATATAGAAACAGAAAGCCAAAATAAGTTTTTTTGGCTAATCAAAGAATTTGCACCGTGAAGCTTTCCACAAAATTAACCGACATTATAAAACGTTCTATGTAAGTGCTAGTAAATTATTACTATTTTTCAATTTCCATTAAAACCGTCTTAGATCTAGCTTTCATTTCACCGGTGGTATCGTGCTTTAAATGCACGTTCATTGAAAACCCGAGTGTTTGTCAGATTAATCCTTTATAAATTAATTTTCTTTATTTGATGTGCACTAAGCAGAAAACATTCTTAAAGTTTTCCAAATAATTATGCTTACATTTTGTCAACTCGTGTTCTAACGTTAATTTTTTTGCGTGTAGGTACTGGGGAGAAAATTTAATTTGCCGGTAACTTATAGGACAGTTTCACAGACATCTTTGTACACAGTTGTATGTCACTTTCTTGTTTCTCGTTTATGACGTATCTATACTCGGTAGCTCGTAATTAGTTAATTATATTGTTAACTGCATCACATTGTCACGAATTCCTTCAAAAAGAATGTGGGTTGATTGTGGAAGGATGCCAAAAGTAAAATGATTGTTAGTATTTTTAACTACCGCGAAATTAAACCACGAATTTTTCTAGGACATGTGTCAGTTTAATGTTTAGGTATATTTTTTTGACTCATACTTATAAGGAGAAATTATAATGTGCGCATCGAAAAAGCTATGTTGGAAATAGAAGCCGTCTTCACGAAACATTACTCACAGTGCACGAAATCTTGTAAATTAGTTTTCTATGAGAGTGATAGCTAGAAAATTTATAAAACTGTAACAAAAAATCAGTAGTAATCTCAAGAATAAAGACGAGGACTTTTGAACCACAACCATACCCTTTTCTGAAGAATGTAAAAAATAAAACTCAATAATAAAGAGTGTTTAAACACAAATTCAGAAATAACGTTTATACGTAACGCAATGAATATTTACGATTAACAAAACTGAACAAAGTCATCATTTCAAGACAAGTGTCCAAAATCAGTTATTAAAAGTCTTACAAAACTTAATATTCTCGTACAGTACATGACAAACATAAAGCTACCTATATATTTTAAAACTTACAATTTCAATAAAGGAAAGAAGTAATGTTTACATACCGGGGTCAATCCATAGTAAGGAGCAACCACACAAATGTAGAGATTATAAAATCTTGCAAAAATTATTTTTAAGTGTACCTTACACCATTAATTTACATCTGGCAGCTGATATCTGACATCAATAAACACCTGGCATGACTATTACAAATTCTTTTTTTTTAATTGTAGGAACGTGCATTACTTAAGATCTCTTAATTTGTGAATGCAAGAACTAATTTAAGTTACTTATGGTATGGCATAAAAGTGTTAATCCTTGAGTGTTTTACATTTTAATTTTTAAAACTGCAGTGCCTCAAGGTGAAGGTGTGGCTCTTAATTGCTCGGTAGCGTCACATTTGGCTGGCGGGTTCGAGGGAGGCCGGTGCTCGGATTCATCGGTTCAGCCCCTCGCGACGCTGCTACGCCGAAGAGCACTCCATCACTGGCGTGATGAACGAGCCGGAACCTCAGGCGCGGGATGAAAAGACGAGGAGGCGGATGAGTGAAATATTGAGGTGCCGAAACGCTGGGTTCCTGAAAGCTTAATGGGCTGAGGCAAGACGTCTGCGCCGTGCGCCTGCGATGTTTGTCACACGCAGTACACGTCTCCTCGTCCAACTTTCCTTCCTGATTACTCCCCCGGGGGAGTCCTTGATTACATTCGCTTGTGTTCAATCAGGGCGTGTTGATTATTAGTCACCTGGAATAGTTACGACACAAAGATGTACTGTAATTACATAGTGGCAAATCGTCGGGTCAATGTTTTTCTAAAAGGCTATAATTAAATTTACTGAAACAATACAGTATCAAGAGAAAATTATGTTTAAGAAAATTATTATTTCTAATTTTACAAATAAGAGTTTTTATATGTGTTAAAATTTCAATAGTCAATTTCGCGTTTTATAAACTTATATTGTATCCTTAAAAAATAAATTATGAGTGTGAATATAACACTATAATATAACACTATTTAAAAAGAACATTTCTAAATTAAAATTTTAAAAAATTATTTGTATAACACTTAAGAAAGTAGACGTAAATACACTGTGATTTATATATATATATATATATATATATATATATATATATATATATATATATATGTATATTTACGAAGCTGTCCAGCTAGCCCATGCGCCAGCCTGCAGTTGAAGCACCTGCCTGCAGGTAGCACCCTAAAACGGAAACCTTCCGTTTTGATCGTCACGTGGAACCAGTGACGTCAGTAGAGGTGCGCGCAGACGGTTGGCTACGGCGCATGCGCAGTCTGGCGGAGGCCGGGCCATATTGTAGCGGCAAGGAGGAGAGAAGGTGTGGCGGAGCGACGGCGGAAGGACGTAGTGGTGTTGGGACGACATCGGGAGGTCACCGGCAGAGTAGCGGTGTGGGGCTGACGAGTGATGGTCAAGGGTCGGCATGTACGGACTGTCATCAGGGCATGGCAGTGACATGGCTCGTGCAGATCAGGACTGACGTCGTGCAGCATACACCGGGTGACCCGGGAACTACACAGTTCCACAGGACGGCGGGTCGTGTCGTTGAGCGGAACAAGCATATGGGTATCCTGGTTGTTGACACCGTTCTTTGTAACCTATGGTTTATAAAATCTGAGGGGCAAAATAAATTATTATTTGGCAAAACGTGTTAGTTCTTTGTATAATAGGGCTTAACGTAGGTGCGCCACTCTGCTACCTCAGATCAGAGGTGGTGTCAAATGGAAGGGTAGAAAGGGCCATAGCAATGTTCAAAGACGTAAGGCTCAAAAATTTAAAAATATTTTTGTACCTTAGTGTGTCGCTTGCGTGTGTGTTAATAATCGTTACTAACATGTTCGCAGCCACGTCTTGGACGCAGAAGCTCAGTAAGGCAGCGTTAGGCACTATGCTGAGTGAGGCGGGAGTCGAGTACGGCTCGGAGGATGGCATCGAGGTATTACGGGCCAAGGTTCGGGAGTTTATACGCCGGGACGGAGACAAAGATCCATCGACGGCAGGCAGCATGGGTGAGTTCGTGCCAGCGAGCTCTAACGTATACGGTAGAGTCACGCCGTTTATTGGTAAAATACCATATTTGTGTCACATGGATGTGGACCATGCTATACAATTTTTGATTGAGTTGAATGAAATGTTAAAGTTAGGCATCGGAATACATGAAATGTGGTATGGCGGAATGATCTCTAGAGTTCCGGAAAAATTTCGGGAAATATTCGCCGAAGCTACGTTAGAGGTTTGGCCCGCGGATAAGTTGTACAAAGTGTGCCTTAGTAAAGTTTGTTCAAACTGGACGTTTATAAAGGTACGGTTACGGTACTTAGAAAGGGCTCAAAGAGCAAGAGAGAGTTTGTCGGATTACGTAGCCGACATTATTCGCCATGGTGAAATATTAGGCATGCCGGATGTAGAGGGAAAATATACGGCAATAGTCATGAATAATTTCCGTGAGGAATACGTGTGATATTTTATAGGAGTAGCAAGGCCGGTTACGTTGGCAGCTCTACTGCAGCTCGCGGAGGAGAAAGAAATGGAAAAATTGGACAGTGCCAAGTTGTACGCGCAGCCCAAGGTAGAAGTGGTCCCCGGTAACTTGAGACCACCATGTAGCATTTGTCGACGTAGTAATCACACGACTTCAGAGTGTTACTATAGAGGCAAGGCGGATAGGGAACGGACACGTGGCGTAGATTTTTCGAAAACGAAAGGTCAAGAAAGTAAAAGGTTTGAATGCTGGAATTGCTGAAAATTAGGTCATCGGAAAAGTGATTGTAAATTAAAGGGAAAACCGACGGTGGACGGCCGGGAAAACCGTGATGAAAAACAAGAACTAGCAGTACATGAGGTAGGAAGGCTTCATAGAAGCAAGCAGAAAGGCTGTTGGGCTTGCGGGTCGGTTGATCACGTACGTCGGAACTGTTTTGTGACGTCAGTGACGAACGCCAGCGGTAGACGGGAATGTTGGGAATGCGGTGATACGGGCCATAGGCAAGATAAGTGTTAACCCTTCCCTCTAGTATCGCCACGTGTCTAATCCGATTAGCAGTGGTGCCTCGCTAACCCTCTTTACCTTCCCCAGCGCCTCCCCATTGATCCCGAAGATTATCTTCGTCTCTCGAGGGTTCAACACGTTCCCAGAGCCCCGTCTGCGTGGAGCGGCATAACTAGGACGCCACTGTTCTCGCAGCTTCGAGTGTTGAGTCAGGGATTCTGATGACTCGACACTTCGGAGGGCTATGAGACCTCTCCACGTCGGGACTTGGCAGGTGCGAGCGAGTGCGGGACTGGTGAGAGCACTGGAGAGAAGAGGGTGAGTAACCACTTGGTGAGCGATAGCGGTCGGCGAGAGGCGGACTCCGTGTGCGAAGACTGGTTCATCGGGGAGCGAAGCATCCGGGTGTTGTGTTAGCGGCGGACGAGTGAGAAGTGCGAGGCAGTGTGTTGAGACAGGTGTGCGCGGTAAGAGACGTGCAGTAGAGAGAGCCACTGTCGAGCAACGCTCCAGTGGGGGGAGAAAATTGCGGACTGAATGAAAGCGTGATTAATTTGTGGACATATAGTTAATTTTTTTCAATTTAACGAATAATGTAACTATTAGGTAACAAATAAAGCTGTATTTAATTAACTAGGCTATCCTTTCCAGGCATTGTTTTATCCCCACATTTACAATATATACATATTTGCAGAAACAAGATCACTGTTACTATAAGGACAACAATAATTTATGTGAAAAGTACCATATAACAACTGTAACACATTAAAGTTATACAAACTAAAGTTTATAATTTTCTGTATCCGTATAATTCAGCTACTGGTACTGAAGATACGTTACAGTTTATTTGTAAACGTATCACAGAACTGTTGTTTTAACAATTCTGTGCTTATTTTTCTCCGGTGTTGTTAGTAGGTCTTTTGCAACACATTTTGGCTAAGTTTTTTTAGATTTAAATGTGTGTTTTATTGTCGAAATCACTATGCTGAGAATGCGTGATCAATCCGCAATCCCACATCCAAAATGTGATCTAAACCTATATATATCATAGCAAAAATATATCAACCAAACTATATGTATATATATATATTTATATATTATTCGTTATTATTATTCGTTGATATATTTTTGATATGATTTATAATTTGTTGCTACATAGAGTAAGGTGCCCGCGGGTAACAAGGCCTGTCGGCTAGTGAGGCCTAAGCGAAATGAGGCTCGCGCTCAGCCGACACGCGGACAACTCGCCCGAGTCCCCTGCGCCCCGTCTGCGCGCTGAGCCGGACTACGCGCGGGGAGGTCGCGTCACGCGAATAATAACAATCCCTGGCGAACAATCGTTAGTATTCTTACTCGTTCCACAGCCAATTATGTTAGCCTCTGCTCTGTTTATTAACAAATTCACGTTCTGTTGACGCTTTGAGTTTGAATTTAGTATTGCAGTCTAAACATTGTTTATCTTGTTTTTCTCACTTACGTGGTTTATAGATATTAAGGCCTATCAGATTTGCTCATAGGCCTTATTAGCCGCCTAAATTATGCAATTATAATTCCATTTTCAAAAACCTTAAATGTTTTACTAATGTAAATACTAACTTAATGATTTATTTGTGTGGTTTATTTTTCTTTTTACTTTGTTTTCAGTTTCAACGACCACAGTTCCTCCCAAAAGGGCATTATGGTTTGAAGAAACATTGGTGTACAAAGGGGTATATCAAGCACATATAAAGCTACATAGAGGTAAAACTTCCTTATAATAACCATAAGAAACCATCTCCAGTGTGGCAGCTTGAATAAAATTCAGGTAAAACGAAGAACAGGAAGATGATCTTGTGAAACAAAAAATCTGGTTTGCTAAAATAGGACTGCCTGTCAATCAGTTCCACTAAGAAATGAGCCCCTACAAATAATAGCTAAGTTTCTCCAACTCAAAAAGGGTGCTACTGTGATGACTGTAAGGAGGACATGATGGCTGACATGAGACAACACAGAAAATGTGCCAAATGGTATCACGAGAAGTGCGTCGGTTTATCAGAGGAAGTTGCGGATGCTTTTGAACGCTTTGATGGCTGTAAAGGGAAGAAATTTTTAGATTTGTTTTTAAGTTTTGCACGTGAAATAACTGCATTTACATTATTGCTGATTTGAAGTAAACTATTTAACGTATAATTTGATTATTTTGTCAGATAAAGTCATAGGCCTTATTTTCCTGTCATAGTAAAATGAGGCCTACTAGCAGAATTTTTTAAAAGGTTAATTTTTGTTTTTGTTTATGGCAGAAGTCATCATTTTAAATTTAAATGTTGTTAAAAATATTCTGCCAGACTGATTAGTAATAAAACATTTTGATTTACTATAATAATTTTGATTTGATTTTAAATCTCCTTTAGCTAGGCCTTATTACCCCCCGGTAACTTCAATATCTATAAATAACATTTACAAACAAAAAATAAAATGTAATTGATTGCATTTTATAATAACCTTTCTCAGATATCACATCAGGGAATACCAACATGTTTCAAACTCTGTTTAAGTACAGTAAAACCTCGTTTATTAGGTCCTTATTGATCTTGATCATATATGTAGAAATTTTATTTAATATGCACATAAAATTTTCAATTGTATTGTACAGTTATGCAAACAAATAAAAAATAATTGAGTGGATTTTATAACAAACAAAGATAGTTAGCACACGACAATGTACCTGATTGTGCTTCATTCAAACACCATACATGTTTGAAACAGAATAAAGTGAAGAATCCTTTGTAAAAAATTAAGGGAAATGTTACTTTTATCTTTTTTAATTACCTGTAAAAATATAGGGCATGTATACTGTGTAACGTTGTTGCAAAAAAATTGTTTTTTATCGTAGTAAACGGCGAGTCTACTTATTAAAGGTTTTATTTTGCTATTTACCCATATTACCTGGATGATCCGGATTTTCGATTGTCCGGATAGACGAGGTTTAACTGTACTATATATATCATGGCTGATTAAAACCAAATTATTTTAATTGTTTTGTGTAGTTTATTCCTCTCTAATGACCTCTCTTTTGACAAAAGTTTAAGTGCAAGAAAAATAAAATAAAAAACTTATGGATGATAGGCTACCACGCGCGTTACAAGTCGAACTTTTAGTTTTACGTCATTTCACTAACGGCGCTACTGCTGCTGTCAATTGTGTTTTCAGAATGTAACCTAATAGTTAAAATATTACGTATAAACTTGCAATTGAAAGAGTTTTAGAGGTTTGCCGCAATTACAATTGTCCGTCACGTCTGTCCGTCGCCCGTTTGTCCGTCATCCGCCGAGCGATTTACAACTCTCCGTTTGTCCGCCATAATGTTTTCCCTTGTAAATGCTGCCAAATGTTAAGAAACATTTTGGAGAAATTTTCTCTCGGCTTATTAGTTTGCAATCAGGTAACTCATCAAACCCAATTTTCATTCACTCTGGTATTTATTTGAACATTTTCATAGTAACCATGCCTAATTAATTATAATTATTTGAATCAGAAGATTTTTTTTCAAAAGACAACCTTTCCAATTTGTTCAGACATAATCTAAAAAAAAAAAATTATGTAAGCAGTTCAGGAATTAAAAAAAAAATAATATAATAATTTTTGACACGCAAAACACTTGCAGACATTTGGAGGTTATAGTTTCATCTGTGTTTCCATCAGAAGTATGAAGTTACCAAGCTAAATCCGTACGGATGGATGCAATTTTTCGCGCCATGTGATTGGCTGCAGGACACAAGTTTAATGGATGACGGACGAACGGAGACGACGGACTATTGTAATACCGGCTTTAATGCTAAAAAAAACAAAGTTTGATTTTCAAGTTATTTGCAAGTTACGTGTATTCAAAAGGTGCAACCAGCCCTTCTATTTGGATTTATGTCAGTTACGTCCTTTGATCTGTTTCACTTTATGCTCCTGCTAGAACAGGGTAAAATCACAAGACTGGTTGCGAGATCAGAGGAATGAAGCAACATCTTAATTAAAAAATGGCCGCTCGTAAAATATGCCTGCTAGAGGTTACATTTCTTATGTTAACAATATAGGTATATTTACTCATTTACCATTAGTATCCTATCGTTAATCATGGAGGGGATTATTATGCAATAATAAAACTATCCCGTGCCCTCCAAATACCGTTACAGTTCCCTGGGGTCGGCTTTTAAGCTTCAGGCCCCAAGGAACTGAATCAAACACTAAACTGTTCCTTGACCATTCAAAGGTCGGACTCTCTCCACTTCACACATTGTCCCTCGAAGAGGCCAGTCCAGTGCCCCGGAATCTCCCGGTCCACCAACCAGCACTCACCCAAAATAATAAGCTCCGCCTCCCGCAGGCAAATTTCATGTTTGTGGGCGGAGTTTCATTGTGATCAATTGGAATTTTTATATCTGCGACATTTAAATTTACGTTCCATATTTTCTTGAATCAGAATTATTATTTGTATGATATTTTGGAACATAGCTTTAAATTTAATATTTATCTAGCCATGGAGTACAGCCTTCCCATTGGCCAGGAGGTAAGAAAGAGACAGGCCAATCAACCTTAGCTTCGGCGTGGCCCTCGCAAGCAGCAGGACGTATGTGCCTTGACAAAGGAGAACTTTAGAAGGGTTTAGTTCGGCCAAGCTGTAGTGCGTAGTTTTAATTACTGAGTATTTAACACGAAATCTTAAATTGAAACGTTTTATGAATCCACAGTTGCCTTGTATAATATTGTAATATAAAATAAAATAAATCAAATAGAACAATCACAAAGGGTACATAGTAACGTGTGTAAATGGCAATTCATGTCTCCCCAGCCACGAGGCCTTGCCACATCTTACTGCTTGATGTCACCATAAAAGTGCAAGTGAAACAAACATTGTGGCTAATAGCAATGTAGAACCTCTACTCTCTCCCTGATCGTTGTACTGTTGGTTATGTTCCTACGCTACTTTCCTTTACGCACTGATGACGCAGTGGCGGATTCATAGGGGGGGCGCAGGGGGCGCCCCCTCCCCCCTTGACCATGGCAGCCCAGCACCAAGCATGGTTCTTGGCAAGGGGAGGGCGCGCACCCGGCCGCCGATGTTATACAATACACATTCATACACTTACCTTTAACGACTTCATGTCTTGGAAACAGTTTGAATAAAGTTTTATTAAGCTTTGCATGTGACTAGAATCTTTAGTTTTTCTGTAGTGATTTTGACATTTGTATACTGCACAATTGGCCATTTTAACTACATATAGCACACAATTATGCACCAACAACAGCAAATATTCGGGCGAGACGTAAATGAAACGGATAGAGCTTGGGAAAAGATCTCTGGCTGCATCCAAGCAACCAAGGTGACGTAACAAGGGAGTGTGTGGAAGGGGTAGGCCTGCGCCCCCCCCCCCCCTCTCCCATGAGATTTTTCTGTATCCGCCACTGTGATGACGTCATTGAAATTACGCTACAGGCTGCAAAGAAATTGCACTTTAGAAATCCACTCGTATACGATCCGGGTGCTCATGAATTCGGATTCGGTGGACTTGGGAAGGGGGGGGGGAGTTTTGGGACCGAGCCCGCGACCTTCGTCACGTCTCGTCGCGTCACCTTCAGCCGGGGCGACCAATCGCGGAGGGATCCGTCGCTGCGCCCGTGGACATCCCGCCGGAAGCCATTATTATGCGTTACGGTCCTCAGGCGACAAGCCGGCCCGGGCCATCCATTACGCCATCGATTACCTCCCTTCCCCTCTGCCCCCTTGTCGACGCCTCAAGCAGACTCGCAGACAGTCTGTTAACCATCAGTTCTCGCGTCCGTTGGCGCTTCATCTGCCCAATGACGACGAGGGGAGGGGGGGGGGGTTATCCATTACCGTTGTCTTCCTGAAGTTAATGGCGACTGAATCAGCACCGCGCACGACCCTGCCGAGTAACGGCATACAGTTTCCATTCTCGTAAACGAGAAATCACATTTTTTTATTGATGTGTAACATCTTAGCACTCGGTATACGGACTTTTTAAAAATAATTTCGCGAATGCGACGGAAGTAATGGATCGGAAATGTGCAAAGAACCGGAGCTGCCATTCGTGGCGGATGGCGCGTGCCAAAGTTTGCAAAGCCAAAGGAAAACTTTATAGTACTAACCGTTTGATTAATTATAACAATATAAGCAGTATTTTAATAAAATTTATTGTCGAAAATCTAGTCCAAAGCTAGGTTTTGTTATTTTTTGTCTATTTTTATAAGTTTGATATTCAAATCGAATGGTTCTATAGTCGACGTATCTGCTAAGGCAGCGAAATCTAGCGGTGGGTGCGGAAATTACGTGTGATTCGCTTCCAGAAATGTAGTTGAAAACCAAATTTTTTGTATATTTATCATTCTCGGCATTTTTTAACATTTTTACTTTAAATTTCGTGTTATAATTTCGTAATATAAATATATTTGCAACATGAATACCTACACATAAATTTGCTCGTCATTTAAGTTACATGTTGTACATCTCTGGCGAATACTGAATGACTCTCACTTTTTTCCTTTACTTTATGTATTTGACTCTTCAAATACGTTGAGAAATTACTCCACTGATGACAAGGGGCTGGAAAAATTCGCGCTGCCAATGACCTCTAGGATGAAAGCCAAAGCCCCTTGCGAAATATAGTAAAAGTTATTTCTTCGTTTGTTACTGAATTGTGTGACGCATCTGATTCTGGCTGCCCGTGATCAAGCATTTATAGAGACCCGCCAAATACACGTTATTATTTGGAAATGGGCTGGAATGCAAATTATTATACTCTTGAAATGCGTTCTAATTGAATCATGTGAAGAGATTGGAAAAATTTGTGGGTTCAGTGACCTCCAGGGTAGAGTTCACGATTCTCTGCATACTGGGTAAACGTCACCTGTTCATTGGCTGCTGACTTGTGATTCGACACTTCTTTAATTTAGGGTGTCTGAATGGCTCATACTCCGCCAAATTAAACGTGAACCAAAAACAGAAGCAGCACAAAAATATAATTATTTTAATTTTAGCTTATCACGAAATAAATCCACGTATTATTCCGATCTCTGATCATGTGTAGTTTCGACACGTGCCACATGTACAGAAAACAGCTAACAACACTAAAAAATTAAAATGATCCAATAAATGTAATCCAGCCGGAGAATAAAATGTAGCAGCGGTCAATGGGCCAAAATCACCGGCTTTTTTCTATACACCTGTATAGAATTCACCTTGGTACCTGATTATAAAGCGAATATTTTCAAGTTTCTAAACATTCCCTTTGTTGGAGGTTTTTAACTGACCCAGATTCCTGCATATATGTAGGGGAGAGCAAGGTAAAGTGGCCAGGGCGGGTAAAGTAGCCATCGGCTGTTACTCCGCTGGTGAGTGCTGAAGTCTGGTGGCGAGGATGTGAAACATTTGTAAGAGACGCCATTAGTGTTCTTAGAGCATCCAGCCTGTTTGCAGTGAAAGTTATTTGATTTATTAAGGTTTTACGGTTTTTATTATTTCTGATGTAAGGTAAGTGATAATTACTGTTGGTCATGTGTAAATGCTTAGTAATGCCATAATTATTTAATATATCCTAGCGAAAAGAGCTAGTTTTATACTTTATAACCACATATTAATAACTGTAGAAGATGTCATAGGTTTTTTCCCCCGATAGTTTTTGTGTAATGGCGTCTCAGAGGGCAAAGTGGCCATGTGACTACATGGCCATTTTACCCGACCGTATGTTAACTTTGCCCGAACTGAATACTTAGCTCTATTTATGTATTACTAAATGATAAAAGAAACTATTGAACATTTTAATTCTTTTAATCTGCACTATAAATGTTTAACGTGTATGGCAATGTGCATGTGTTGTTTTCGTGTAGGCTACGACCTTACACCAAACTTTGTCAGCAGGAGAGGCTTGGCAGATAAAATGGCAGTATTTCTAGGTCGGCTCACATTTCAGAAACAAGCGCAGGTGGCCGGAAATGTTATCCCGTTATTTAGTTTCTTTAAGATAAAAGAAATTAGCATTACAAATATCGAAGTGTTGCCTACAATGGATAGCATATCTAGAAGCCTGATTGGCGGTTACGGCCAGGACAGGCGGGCTCGAAAGAGGCGGGAGGCCACGTGACCCCACATGCGCAGAGCGCTTGAGTTCAGCTCATACTGAAGTTTCTCCGTAACAACCCTGGGAGAGTTGTTACTCAGTTCCAAGTAAGTAAGCTGCTTGGAGAAGCATTTTTACGAGCAGCTTTGCTAGCTACAGCTATTAATGGATTTCGGAAATGTGGTATTGTTCCGCTGGACCCTAATATATTTTCCAACTCAGATTTTTTCGCTGCAGAACCCACGGATATTTCATTGGCCAATGTTAATCCTATAGAAGTTTGCAGTAACGATGATGCAATGTCTGATGGCGGTGAAGAAATAGCTCAAGGAAAAGATGTAAGAGTGGGTGGTGTAGTTAATACAGCTGCTGGAAGTGAAGGTACGATGACTGACGGTGAATGTACAGCTGCTGATGGTGAAGATACAGCTGATGTTGATGAAGGTACAGCTGCTGGAGGTGAATACAAAGTTTATGGCGGTGAAGATACAATTACTGGAGGGGAAGATGTAGAATCTGGCTGTGAAGATGGATCAACTAAGAGGGGAAAGTCCAAAAACATTAGCAAATGTCTATATAAGAGTCCAGTGACGGGTTCTGAACCAAGCACATCATTTGCAATATCTCCAAGAGATATATTACCTTTGCCAAAATCAAATATCACCAAACGCTAAATTAACCGTAAGAAAGGTAAAGCAGAGATTCTTACTTGGAGTCCGTACGAGAGATAACTTTTGGAAGAGAAGTCTATAAGGAAAGGCCAAAATAACAAAAAGAGAACCAAAACAAGCAACAAAAGTCAAAACAAAACATTAACAAATCTCATACCAAAAAAAAAGAATTGAAATGATGAAAAAACCTGCCAAAAGTAGGCGAATCCTTTTAAACGAAGAGGACGAAGGTGAGAGCGATTACGCTGACTGCTTATATTGTTTGGAAGCATATTCAAACTCAAAAACAAATGAAGTGGGGATTAGGTGTCTCTGCTGGGCTCACGAAGAGTGTGCTTGCTGCGAAGAGGAAAATGGTGACTTTTTATGTGAAGGCTGTAGCCGCTAAACTGTTTAAGTTATGTTTGATAGGTTAGGTTTAAATTTGTTATTGTTTCTTGTTTAAGTAAAGCCAAGACATTTTATTTGAAGACACTTAAAACTTTAGCACTCTGTTTGTTAACATGGTGTAAATGCAATTGCTTTTTTTAATGATGTTTATTGGGTTTTTAGTTCGTAATATTATTTTATTTAGATATTGTGGAAACATTTAATTTTTTAATTCTATCTCCTGAACTTGCTAACAGTCAATGGCCATTTTACCCGACATATGCGGGCAAAGTGGCCATTTGGTACAATTAATTTAAAATTTTAATAAAAAAATAATGAATTGCAAGACATAAAAAAATTTATATTTTTTTGATTGTACGAAAACTATATTATATGAAGGGTTATTTTATATTTCAATTTTAATTACAATATACAATTTATGTAACGTTTTATCTTAGGATGGCCACTTTACCCTACTCTCCCCTACCAGTGACAAAAACAACACAGATGTATACGTATTTTAATCTGAGCCTTTCATGAAATGAATCAGCGAAATTTTTTTCTGGTCAGTCCTAATGACAGTTGCAGAAGAATACATGAATTCTTAAATTGAGTCGTAAAACCTGTTTTTAGAGTCTTAGATGGCTAGTCGTAAGGCTTAGATAAACTTTGTTACCTTTCAGTGTCTTTTAAAGTTTATGATTGTTTCTTTAAAAGAGTTACGAACCAGGTAATGCAGCTATTATTCTTTGAAGTACTGCGCATGCCATTCGAACTTTGACGACTGTTTCGACCAACGAACTCATTGTCTAGCAGGCTTTAAACCTGCTGGTAGTTATAAAAACTTTTACATTTAGAATTTTAGTTCTTCATTTGACACGGATATCACTTTTCACTGTAAAAACGAAACAATAATGGTTTTATCTCTTTCTACGGTGAATCATTCGACATTCACTGGGACTTTGCATGAGTGTGTAATGATAAAATAGTGATATTACCGGTTAAACCTGAGCTATGATTACGGATTATCAAAACCATTTACCGGATTTCATTTTTATTCTTGACCTTCCTAATAATACGATATGAAGCTTAAGAATTTTCTACTACAATTTAATTTGAAAAGTAACTGATACATTTCAGATCGAATTTATAATCTTAGTTTAACAAATATATCTATATATTGTTTTAATTATACAGAAAATTCACCACGGACTTGTTAACCGACTAAATAAGCAGGTTTCCTATTTCATAAACTTAAACTGTGTAAAACATTTTTGGTTGTTTTTTTGGAAATTAGTGGCATGAGGCAGATCTGAAACACCTTGAATTTTTCCCAGCGTTCACGTTAAGTGAGGTTATGGTTTATATGTACCATTCCTTTTACAATTTCCACCAACCTTTGACATGAGTTACCAGCCAAATAAAACTTTTGAATTATATCGTACGAAAATAAGAATTTTTTTTTACTGTGGCGAACTTAAAAAAAAAAAACAGAGTGAAAGCAAACACAGTTTCACCTCTTCCTTCTCCGCCTGCCCCCAGCCAACACAAACCGTAGCTCCGCTTCGAAGAGTTCGCCTGTATAAACAGCGTTGGCGGTGTTTATTAAAGAAAAAAAGAATTCTGGCAGTAAAATCAAAACAAACCCAATAAAGCGAGTTATCGAGATCTGCAACACTTCGCAGATATTTGCATTTCGTTCTTTGTGTTTGGTGAACGGAAACGGTGAGTCTCCCAAAATATTCACAGCTGTTTGCTGAAATCAGAATACGTGATTTTTATGAGAAAAAATGAACCTCTGGTCTTATTTTATTGCAAATTCAAAACTTTTGTGTGCTCGTTTTCATATTGCTTTGGTAAATAAGCATAAAAAGTAAGATGTAAGATTACTTTCTCAAAGCATTATTGTCTTAGAGCTTATGTGGAGAATAAACATAAGAAATCTGACGGAGGTAGAATCCGTCGTGTAAAACAGTGAGTGTATAATTTTGGAAGCTAACCCTCACTTCTCAAGGGGCCGTAAAATATTTTGATGTAGTAAGTAGTGTAATGTAGTTTAAATGGGCCCATCACAACACCCTGCACAGTAACAAATTATGGACAAAACTGCGGCTGGAGGCGAAGTTGACAGTCTGCCGATCATATTCGACAAGCTCTACTTCAAAGTCATCGAGTGGCGGACAAGACCGAATATACCCGGATGGAACACGAAAGGTAGAGGCTACAATGTACCGTCTCGTAAGAAAGACGTGCAAGAAGGAACTAAATTACACTACCGTAGTAAATAAAAGTAATAATAATGAACCAGATGCAACTTCAGTTAATTCTTTGCTTGTGTTTAAAAAACTTTACTTTTAAGAATAAACAACGAAAGTAGATAATGTACAACAATATTGTTAAACTTTCTAGTTGAAATGTTACACTCCTTTCCCAACTCTAGCAAAACTCAGTTATAGCTTCTCTATTGTATAATGTACTATCGACAGTCAATCAGTGTACAAGCCGCAAAGTTGTTTAACGTTCAGAATTTTATGGCATCTACTTCCTTTCGGGCTAAAATTTCACCGACAAGAGCTCCTAAGAGCCATTAGGAAATTGATACGGCATTTTATCGTGACCTGGAGGTGTTCGGTGAAGAGCTATAGCGAGAGTCTAAGGCTAACCAAACCAGCATCATTACTACCCTCCCTCTTAACCTATCAGCTGACCTGTGGTGCATGTCCAAGTCTATGACATCTCTGGTATCCCTCATACAACCCAGAGAGCCTGTGATCTGGCTGAAGTACATCCAACTTGTAATAGCTGTCCAGGTTAGCGGAGCTGTGTCACCACTCGCAGTGTCCGACCATCAATGGACTCATGGGACTCATGTGGTCGCCAGTCCTATAATCGTACACGTCGTGTAAGCATCAGGTGCTTCGTTTTGAGAGAACAGATCATTGCAGGCAAATAAAGCTAGCGTGAACGCTGTCATCAGGATAACGACGGCGGCGTAAAAGACACGCGCGGAAAACTGGCGAAGGGGACGTGGACCTAATGGAACACGTTGTTAAGGGGGCTGGGCCGGGATCGGAGGAACGGGCGAAGGTCATTAAGCGGCGGCCGACTAGGTAATTATCTCCCTCTCGTGTGACCCGCGGGGGAATGGACCAGAAGGAGCTGCGCTGGTCGTTAACATCGCGGAGGAAGGGGGTGCGCGACAATGAAGGGAAGGGGGAGGAAATGAGGAATCGGTTTGAAGTTAGCATCGCGTTCGGCGATCCGTCGCGGAGGATTCCCCCTCGAGGAGAGGTCATTACGTCGTGGGAACAGAAACCGACCTCGGGGCGACTTGCTTAAGAAGTGTTTTGTTTCTTTTAGACATTCGGAATGTCCATAAAAGAATGTCCCGTTGTACATTTTAATAGTATCAACTGTGAACGTTGTCAAGTTCACAACTGAAGAGTAACTCAAACAGTTTTAGATAAGCGTAAGCGCGAGTACTGCTTTGTTTTTTTCTCGCTTACAGCGCCACGCATGCAAATTGCGACTGCTGAACGTAAAGAGTTTCGGGTTCCTGCAATTTGCTATGAGTGAATACTGAATTTCAGTTCATTGTGCGTTTGTTTAACGTTTAAATGTGTTCCCCCAAGTGGCAAAAACGTTCACCTATGGTCGCGATGACAGAGCTGATCCACGTTCACCTCACATAACACCATGGAGTGTTTTTTTCTTTGGGGCTTTGTAAAATATTGTGTTTACGTACCGCCGCTACTTAATGATTTGTCAGAGATGAGACACAGAATTGAAGAGGCTGTTCCTTCCATTACTCCTGACTTGTTAACCAAAGTGTGGAAAAAAATTGGAATTTAGTATGGATGTGTGCGGTATAACCCTTCAATTGGATGTATATATTTTTTCTTAGTAGTCTAAATCAAACCTTATATTATACAATTGAAATGGGACATTCTTTTATGGACAACCTGTACAATAGAGTTTCGATCAACCGAGGTTCCGTACTATTGGGGCCAACCTAAATCTTCGTTACCAGTGAATACTGTTCAAACATCAGAAAATAATCTAACCATTGTCGAAAGCCTAAAGAAAATTAACCATAAAAACGCCAATTACTCTTTGGGAAAATCACGGAGTGACTAAATAATCTACAATTTAAAAAAAGCTGAGAAAACATCACCCCAAAAATGATGCCACTCTGTCAACTTAAAACCGAGATTACTTTCTTATTACATCCATGTTATCCGAGATTTTGCTTTTCCGGGATGGTCGTGGTCCACATTAAATGTGTTAGTTGAATCTCTACTCTACCCGCAAACATTGAGGATCGGTCTCTTACGCTATGTTGGTTACTTCAAGATCTTGTCATTATTTCAGGGCTTTACCAGTAGCTCTATTTTGCCATTTATGTATCTTTTCGAATTTCCTCAACATGTTCTTTCTTAGTATTACGTAATAATCAAATTTTTATAACCACCAAAATACGTTCGTATTGTACCATTATTCTCATCCAGCTTTGATTTACAAACACAATATCCCGACTCGCAACAGTAGCCATAAATTAAATTTGTGTGTTTTGGTGGAGTATTCACGAACCTCCACCGGGTTGTCGATGCAGAGAGGTCGCATAACCTGAAGGGGTCACGTCTGCAGGATCACGTGGTAACCGGGTGTAAAATTGTTCAGCTCATGGTCTGCTCCATGTTGGTTAGAACCCGAAACATCGCGGAAACAGCGGTTCGCATCCAGCCTGTCTGCAAATAATAACCTGAATTATGTTTAATGTTTAAGTTTGTTTTTGAAACTCCTTAGTTTTTTTAAGATAACTTACACTTTAAATCTTTATGGGCTATATAGTTCAATTTCACATACACAATACCTTGATTAGCAAGACGTTCGTTCCGTTTAACAATTTTTATACTGACATTAAAAAAATCCGATCATTCTCGGTAATATTTGCAATGTATTATTCTAGGTTCTTTTAACAAGCTTAAATAATTATTTGGTTAAGGTCAGGTTAATGAACCTTTATTTTAAAAAAAACATTACACATTACACATGTAACTGTATCGACATTGGCTGTTACCTTTTTGTGCTATAGAAGAGAGAAAGAGAGCGGCAGATACTCTTAAATTTTAATTTTAGAGGTAATTAATATTTTAAACATTCTCAAATATTAAAAAAAAATCTTTCAAAATCTTGTTACATCTGCATTAATGGGGCTTCTCCCCTTCAATAAGTACTTTTATTTTGTGGCTCGAATAAATCTCGTGAGCCAAAAAAAAAAGCCCAATTCGCATGTACTCTGCGATTTAATTTTTTTTTCCGCGGTTTAATATGCCGTACAAAAAGGACGAACCGAGGCTGAAGAGAAATGCGATAACGTGAGGAAGTAAAATGTGTGGAGAATTGGGGGGAGGGTGGAGCACAGGACAAAACAAAAAGCGAGAGATATTGCGGGCGGTGTTACAAACAGCGCGAGCCAAATTATAGCCAGCGGTCTCCCTCTTTGCCGCTTGATAACATTATATTGAGGTACCTCTGCCCTCCAGGCTCCGACTAGCAGATTGAGTCGGAACAATCCTCCGCTATGCGAATTTATTTTTACAAATCCCGGCAGAAAGGGGGCAAGTGGCAAGCCAAGGCAGCTAACGAAGTGTATCTTCCTCTCCCACTTCTGCTGATACTGTTTTAAAAATGAAATAAAATCCCTTTTTCTGACCGTCGAGATTACGAATAATGCCGCTGAATATTTAAATTGCGGTCAACACTTTTTTGTTAACTTCCTTTTGATAAGAAAAAATAAAGCTTGTTTGGAAGTATTCACGTATGTTTGTACGAAACTTTATGTGCTGTAATAAGTATAAGATTTTATGCCTCCCTTTGAGCAATAAAAAATAGTTGAAAAATCAATGGCTATATATATCTATGCAATACTGGACACGAACGGACACACTGGACCCGCAATGGACACAACTGGACATGCAATGCCCAAACTGGAGATGTAATGGACATGGAATGGACACACTGGACAACAAATGGACATGCAATGCACACAATGTCCATGCAATGGACACGCAATCGACACACTAGAGACACAGAAGAGAAAAATCAGTTTTAGTTAGAAATCAGATTTTGATAAATAAAACAATAATATTTTTTAATCTTTATAACTGAATTATTTTTCCAAATTTATACACAAGCAGGTAAAACATGTCATTATTGTATGTAGCCTGTATTTCTTAGTTCACGAAGTATGGTGGCTACTTCGTTGAGGTGCGAGTAGTTTCCTCCACTACTCGATGCTATCAGTAGCTAATATGTTAGGATCTCTCCATGACGAATAATCAATCTCTTCTGCCTATGTGATTTTCCTTGCATGTTTATTATAAATATTTTTAAGATCACTAACTTCTTAGTGATCATTGCAAGCTTGATCAGAATAATTTATTTTATCATAGTTTCATCTGTTTTGGTCTCAAGGCTTCATCACATTTTTCGATCTTGCCAGCTTTAGGTGCTTCACCACAGTGTTTGGTTTTGTGACGAGCTTCAAAGTCACTATCGTAATCATCTTATAAGTCAGCGTCTTCACCTGGATTACTGTAAGAATTCAAAATCATTGACGTCGAAGCTTCTTCATCGTCTTCAAGCCTAATTTTTTAGAATCCGTCATTTTAATGACGTACGGAGGATCTATTTGAATTCGACTTGAATGTGACGTCAAAGGTTGGTCAGCTCCACGCTCCACAACCAGAAACCTGTCCCAGTATGCCTTGTTATATACCTCTCTCATAGTCTTTCAGATAAACTGTAGCTTAATCACGGAAGAAGGATAAAGGTCAGCGTGTTTGGAGTCCAGTTTACCAAAAAATGAATGCGGGATTATTTTTGTCTGTTTCCATTAATTGTTTAGCCACAGGTTGAAAACCATACAATGGCACATACGAACACCTTTTTACCGATTGACCACAAGTAAGTTTTGGACTCTAATAAAAAAATTGATAAAATATAGCAACACTTCATGTACGTTTCGGGAAGACAGTATAACACACTGAAAGAAATTTTTGTATATTTTACAAGAAAAATCCTTGGAAACCCTGCTGCCAAGGATATTTCTTGTAAAACTACAAGGCAGAGCTTTGTACGATGTGCGATTTTGCAAGGCTCTGCCTTGTAGTTTTGCAAGAAATATCCTTGGCAACAGGGTTTCCAAGAAATTCCCTTGTAAAAGTACAAATTTTTTTTTAGAGTGCATTACGACGGCCTCTTAAACCCAAACACTAGGGAGCCACAGACGTTCAGTGCCAAATCTTACTCCTCCCTTGAAGACGATGCAGGTTTTTTCTGAGTACTTCCGTTCCACCCGCACATCCATTCAGTCAAAGAACTATGTCCATAAATGTAACTTATCAGCATCTATAATGTCTCCGATGTCATTCACAAATGGCCCCTACTATTTCCCGTTAAATATTTTCCCATCTACCTAGGCTTCAAATGTCTGTATGTTCTGCGAATGATTCTTGCAAAGGGAAAGACCGATCAAAAATATTTTTGTGGATAAACGCCATTGGTAGTTAACACGGTATGTCATTGACAAACTTCAAGAATGGACAAAAACGTTGAATACACAAACACCAGTAAACAAGTCAAACCGTGGAAGACACTATAATCTTTTATTTCAGAAACAACATAAGTCCATATATTGGCTGATTTCAGTTAAACGTGTATTTCAGTTCTTTACATATAGGCACACAGTTTGAAGCAAAAGCTAAATGTTATGAAAAACTTCATTTACTGCAGATACAACATAAGGCGAGAAGTTATGATGTTTTTGTACTAAACAGTTAATACGGTATTTTCTTAATCCACAATGGCATTTCCCGAGAATGCAACCCATGAGTAGAGACATGCAAAATTCGCGGATTCATTTCGCGATAGGCTAGCATCAAAACAACTATACCTTCGTACCGCTTCTGCGATTGGCCCACATTTTATCCGGGTAACTGTGAGCCAATAGGAAACACTAAACCAAGAAAGTGCCGAATTACGGACAGCCTAGTTGAGACGTCTCACGAGTCAGTAGCCAATGAACAGGTGTCATTTCCGCGAGTATTTAAAGGACTGTGGAGTCTATCCTAGAGGTCAATGAATCCGCGAATTTTGCAGGTCTCTACCCATGAGTAATGATTGAATTTGTTTGGTGTTTCAAGAAGTTATGTTATTTTTGAGCCTGGTGAGTGAGGTTTATGTTGTTTTCAATAAGTGTGATGTCGTTTTCAATGTGTTTATAAAGTGAAAATGGATTCTATCAAGGAGTAGAGAGGAGGTGCCCTGACTGTGAATTTTTGAAGTATGTGCCACGCCCCCATGGCGTGCTTTTTATTATAAGAGCTGAAAAATGTTTTGTGGTATTTTGCAAATTCGAAGTACATCATGCCATCGTGTGTAGCGTATAGATGTGCTAATAGGTAGAGACCAGAAAAATTCGTGGATTCATTTCGTGATAGGCTGAAATTCAAACATGTGTACAATTCTGCTGGTTCTGCTATTGGCTCGCAGTTTAACTGGAGCTCTCTGGGCCAATGAGAGACTATTGACCAAAGAAGCGTCGAATCACAAGCTACCCAGTGGAGACGCCTCACAATTTAGTACCCAATGAACACGTGTGTTTACTTGAGAAATGCAGAGGATAATGGAGGCTATCCTAGAGGTCATTGAATCCGCGAATTTTTCCGGTCCCTACTAATAGGTAATAGGTCATCCAAGCACTTGGAGGGGATAACATTTCACAGTTACTATTTTTTTATTTGTTTTATTGTGTTTTTTATGTTGCTTATTTCAGATGTAAAATGTATTGATGCAGGTCTGTTGTTAATCAAATACGTAAAACACCCCAGTTATGTGGTTTAATTTTGCTGTTTAATTTGTAATGTTTTTAAATAGTGTATTAATAATTAAAACTCGTATAATTGCTAAGGTTAGTGACGAATACGAATCCAAGCCGGGAGTTGACTGCATAATTTCATTATTCGTGATTTTGTTACTATGTATTTGACCTTTATTCAATATTTTTACAGGTTTCCCGTGGATGAAACTCTAAAAAGACAATGGGTGCAAACGGTTCGGAGGGAGAACAGGAAACCAACATCAGCTAGCAGGTTGTGTTCTGTTCATTTTGAACCCAATTTGATTGACAGAACTATGAAGCAAATCAGACTAAAGGAGAACGCAGTTCCTACGGTTTTTCCTGCGTTTCCAGGACACTTGAAGGCTAAATAACAACATATGTTTTAAATTAATGTCTTAGATGAAAATTATGAACTGAATTTAATATGTATATTTTAATAGATAAATTAAATAATTGAGATGATTTTCATTGCAATTTGTGTTTAATCCTTGCGTTTCGGTGTTGTCTAGTGTTTTGACTTCCATTTCTATGTTTGCCAGTGCATCAACTTCAATTAAGCTGTTTTCCTGGTTTTATTGTTTTTCACCACTTAACCTTGCCTCTACTTATCACTCCTCAATCTATTGGAAGCAATTAATTATAATTATGTGATAAAATTCAAAATATACCTACATTCTTTGTTATTAAATATATGCCAAAATTGGAAATATAATTTATTTCAAATATCAATAGCTATTATTTATGAATAAGGTGAGATTAGTGATTAAATTAGGTTGTAAGGTACGTATTCCTTCACTAACATAAAATTAAGTTGCCTTTTTTGAATTCTATACTCTGTAAATTGTATTTAATTTTGGAAAGAAGGAGGTTTTATGCATTCCAGTAGTATCAGTGCTTATTTCGTGTTTCATGTAAGACATTACCTAATATTTCCCACGAGCCGATATTCTTGACATTTAATGACTCCCGCCTACCTGTACTAGAAATATCAACAGTGCATTAGTATATTTATATCACTCTTTCATGGTAAAAAGTATTCCATTCTAGCGATTTTAAGTATTTATTCATAGTTAATCATTTTTAATGATTTTTGGTCTACCATTATCCCAGGTAGTGTTTATGACTTACCCAATTTCGAGTTTATTGAGATGCCAGTGGGGCACATTTGAACAAAACAATAATCAAAATGTTTCTCTTTTAGCAACTTCATAAATTGCATTCCCGCTCAGCATGCTGAAAGACGCAATCGTAGAACTGTAATTTTAAAACTTTATTATGCTGACACTGAGTTAAGGTTAATAATCTCGGAAAGATTATAAATTAAGTTTTTTGCAAGTTTAGAACTACTGCCTAGCTTAAAAACTTTATTTAACAGGGTTCACGTGACAAAAATAAAAAAAATGTCAAAAATAATTCTTTCTGTACATCAAAAAACGCGAACATCACCACTTTGCACTGTACGCTATAATACACCGTACGTCTATAAAATGATTTAATAAACCAATGGAACATTGAAAACATATTTATTGAAGTGTAAGTGATTTAATATACACCGAATATTACAGCATATATGCGTATATGTATTCCTATTAATTCAAAACCATGTCGTTCGTACCAAAACACACAGCACCAATGCAATGTTTTGGGTCTCAATGTGGGCGTGGCATAGCATGGAAAATGCTTCAACTCTTAGCCTGCGGGAGCGCTGGTAGGGCGCCTCCTCCCTACTCCTTGGATTCTATAAATGAAGTTTTGTTTCCGATGGTGTCGAATGTTAAATTCATGGACAGCACAGATAATTCCTGCGAAGGAATTAGTCAGAAAAATATCACATCACGGACGAATACAGTGGGTTAACAATGAATGTTCTAACAGAATGTGTAATACCAGGCCGATGCATTTACGAAATATGTTTTGCTTATGATAGGGAGTAAATTCATGTAAGTCTTCATCGACATGGTCACGTGAAGTGTTAACGATAACACTATATCTGTTCATATTAGTATAACTTATTGCGCTTTTAAATCTTAAGTATACTATTACTGTGCAGTAAAAAGTGAGTCTAAAATATATTAATATTCTCATATAGATATATAGTTTGAATAACGAAGAAAACGGAGTCTTTGTAGCAATATAACCTAAAAATTAAGAAAATCATTATTTTTTTAATACCTTCAATTACTATGCAATGCGTATTTTATAGTAATTTAGGAGTTATTTTACTAACGCGATAAAACAAATTAGTTTTGTGATGATATTTTTTCGTACAAATTGCGAAAAAGTTTTCACTTCTGGCAGCAGTCTTCATGACTGCTTGGATTTTTTTTTTCAGTAATATTCCAAGATTTTGTAGTAGTTGTAAACAGTTTAATATTTATAGGGTGTGCGCTTGATTGGTCCACGGTTTGACTTCTCTTTCCCCTTCCCCATTCAAACTTATCCTCCCCTGCCGTCCCCTTCTCCTGGTAAATAGACGGGTTTATCGGCAGTGAAGGCAGAGGGGGCGGGTATTGTCGAACAGGTGCTAGGGGACTAATAATGGGGCCATTATATGAACGCGCGCCAAAGCTTCTCCGGAGAAACGCAAGGGATCAGAGAGAGGTATTGAGAGAGGAGCTGCTCTATGTAAATAAAGGATCAGTTATACTGGCCGCTTTTGCGAAATCTGGTTCCCTGTAAACACTGATCACCCTGACTAGTTAACTGGCTGCTCGAGCTGATGTAACGAGTTGAATATTGAAGTTTGAAATAGTTTCGAGGCTACTATATACCATGACTATTAAATTATAACATATAGGTCTTTGTATAAAAGGCAACCTATCACATTACATTCCCTAAACGATTACATTTTAAAAAAATAATATTAGAAATACCACAGTAGGTAACTGATTTCATGTTGTTAATTTTTGGTTTCTATATTTCTCAATATAATTTAGTATATTTGGAGGTATGAATTTTTCGTTCATAAAACTAAAATTATCTCTTTAACACTTATATTAAGAAAAACTGTAAAACCTTTTTGGTAGGTTTGCATGCTAAATATTCATACCCATTATTTTTACGTATGATTGACTATCTTCAGATGTGTGGTAAATTATTGCAAAAAATAATATTTAACCCATTTTTACCCCTTAGAGTTGAAACTCTGTAGTCGTAAATACCTCGTAGCCTTTTTGTAAAATCAGTTTACGGACTATCTCTGTTCCAAATTTCATTAGCAATTGGTTAAGTAGCAAAGATTTGAAAGAGTAACAAACACCCGAAAATAAAAAATATTTCAACATACTAAATTTCATATTTTTGTATCAAAATCATGTTTGCTGGTATCCTGTTTTTGTTACCTGCCCACCACAAATTTCGGAAAATTGAAGAAATAGTGGGTCATGGCACATAATAAATAATCGTCCTACAGCTAAACTGCTTTATTTGAGGGGAAGTCGTGGAAAACAGAAAGAAAAATGTCTGGACCGCAAGTGCAAGTCTTATCTCACAGATTACGACTTAAAAAATTTAACTACCATTCCACCTGAATTGGCGACAGATTACATCGCAGTGTGTTGATAAGTAAGCTATGTATTTAAAGACACGTTAGAAGTACGAAATCGATAAACAGAATTAAATGTTACCGTTTCTCTCTCATTTTATTTCAGGCAAATTAAAGTGTGTGCGGAATAACTGTTAATCACCCAATTCATAATTTTGAGCTTAATATTATGTTTCTGTTTAGACTGTTTGAGACTTAACTTTGTGAACTTAACTGTTGCAAGTATTTTTCCTCGAAACTTCTCCCGGGGAAATAACAGTTAAATAGTCCGCCCACCAGATGTATGCCTGTATGTGAACATGAAATTGTACAGCGAACTGTTTTACAGGATTCGGCGCACTAGTTCGGCCAAGGGTTTGGTATACCGTCACCTACATTTCCTTTTGCGCAAATTTATATTTTACGAAACACGCAAAACGTCGTACGTAAGAATGCAGTAAGACAATTACGTTTTGATTTTGAGTACCATGCCAGTGTACTAGTGCAAGGTTTCGTTTATTTGCACTGAAAAAAATTAGAGCAAATGTTAGGTTACTTATTTTTCAACTTTACGTAACCTATGTACTTTTGCCCTAAGTCAACGCAAAACACTTCTGCAGACTGAGTTAAGCGTGACATTTCATCGAGTTGTTTAGTTTATTTGTTGGACATGAGACCTTAAGTCAGATGGTTATATAATTTTTGAAGAAATCTTGTTTTTGCAAGATACAGAAGCTTCAGTGGATTTATTGAATGTAGTTCCGGTGAAATAAAAGCTACCAACTGAACTGTTAGCTAACGTCCATTTATGACGAACGAGTGCAATTGTTTCCACGAGATTAATACTTGGAGGATAACCTATTTTTTGTACAAATATAAATAAATTAATTTAGTTTATTTGTAAAAAAACCATTATTTAGTTTTAAATAATTTGTATTCATACAAAAGTACTTTTTCAAATATCAAATTGTTGCTTTTCTTTAATTAATGTCTGCACGAAATGGCCCCGTTATGTATCTGAACTGTAAAGTTATTCTTATCGTTGCATGTTATTTTTATTTATAGTTAAGGCTTTATAATTTTTTCGCCGCCATCTATTTAACGTCTTCTTTTTAAAAGGCGTAACTTTGTGTTTTTTTTAAATATATTTCTTGTGAATAAGGTAAAGATTAGTTTAATGTACTAGCTATCCAAGTAGCCTGCCTATCTTGTATTACACAAAATATATTTGCATTTTGTGATAAAGTCCGTATACTTTTAAGCCTTTATTCTTTGCTCGTTATTTGTTTAATTGCAAGTTGGAGATTTGCTACCCGCTGAGCTTTGAACAATTTATAACATTATTGAAATATTTATGCACTCTACTATTTTGATATTTATCACTCGCGAACAACATTTTGTGGTGAACGACCGTGCTGGTGATGAACCATACAACCCATCTGGGATTTGTAAAATATTTAGTGACAACATGAAGCATGGTAACATTGTATGACCAACAGATCAATAATAATATCTAGCTGTAGACACTTCTTGAAGTAAACTCTAGATGTCTTTTGAAGCTATGATGAGGAGACTACTTTTTACTAATACATACGATCATTTACTAACATATTCGAAGTTCGCATCCCTCTCGCGCAGTCTTGCAGTCAATACATATAAAAAAACTTTGATTATATTACATACATTTTAATATTTAACTTGACCAATCTTCAAATAAAGTTAAGCTCACTTAGGCATACGAAAACCAACTCAGTATGTTTGTGCCTGATGACGGGAACAGATGCCAGTTCCCGAAATGTCGCAACTGTTTGGTCATGGGAAGCATGTCGGTTTTGTCGTTGTGTTGTCGATAATATCCGTTTATCTCTATCGTTGTGTTCATATACGAGTATTTGCTGCGTTGTCGACAGTCTGCATTTTCTGTTATTTTTGAAACTGTCTCGTCGTTGGTATACCACTTGTTCGTCCGTGCTGTTATTATATTTTACATGACTTAATTCCTTCCACGTAATTCTTGTGCTGTCTGAAACTTAAGTCTGAATGTGTTCGTCTGTGCTGTCATCCTTGTGTTGTCCATAATATTTGTTAAGGTTCATCGTTGGGTTTATCTGTTTGACATAACCTGGTTTGTATTTCTTTCTGTGGGTTCACGTTTTCATTTTTATATCTTATTCTGCAATTAGAATTTTTTCCATGACAAACAGTGCAAAACTGCAATGGCGAATGTCCAAGAAATTTTATTAAATCAAAATATCACATTTTAATTATCATTTAAGAACATAATCCCCAGGAATCAATGAAAAACGAACAAGTGCAAGGGCCTAATTTATACAACCTATTACTTTTTAAATATCAGATGTTAATGATATAAATGATAGTAATAATAATATGCACGAACGCGGATTATTTGGGTCTCTGACTCTCGGTGTTAGCTAATAAAATATTACGCACTATTCCGTTGCCTTAAGTTGCTTACTTGAAATATCAATACAAGACTTCAAAAATAAGTTAAACATCTTGGAAAGCTATATTTGTGACTTGCCATGCCAAAATTGAGTAAAAAACCAAAAATAGAATTTTGTGGCAAAAAAAAATATACGGTCTGTATCCGTCTTCCTTAAATGGGCCCATAACTGAGGTAATTTAAATTTTTGCATATAAACAGGGAGCTCTAAAGGCGACAATCGTAAAAGCATCAAATTCCCAGTCGCCTCTAGGCTCAAGTGCAGTGTTTTAGTTGCACTTCGTGAAACCACGGTACTTCAAGCGATGACCTTACAATCAAACGTTTGGCGATGGTGCAACAAAGTTAGTTTTTCAAATTACGGTGGTGAATAATCTATACTAATATTATAAAGCTGAAGAGTTTGTTTGTTTGAACGCGCTAATCTCAGGAACCACTGGTCCGATTTGAAAAATACTTTCAGTGTTAGATAGTTCATTTATCGAGGAAGGCTATAGGCTATATTATAGTATCAATAACATTAGGGATCCTTACTAAAAGTCCAATTTAGAATCAAATGCGTTGGAGGGGGTAAGATACAACATGCAGTACACGTACGAAATGAGTGTTGACGTTGCCGCAGGCGCTAGAAGTTAACGACTATTTCATTGTTAGTGCAGTCCTCATCACCGTTGAAATTTTGCGGGTACTTTAAATATCAAAAATTGCCCTTTTTTTCAAGTATATATATTTTACAGACTTGAAACTTCACAGTAATGTTCCTTATGTTACGCAGGATGACATTTTACGAAAATTAGATCCCATGGCAACCAGGCAACAGTGGGTACCTACTTTGTCTGCATGAGAACAGGATTTTGCATTGTTCATGCCTTCTGCGTCTCCATGTTAACGGGCATCGCGCGGCAGTGGCGTACCCACAAGGAGGGGCATGTATAATGAGCGGCGCAAGAGTGATCTGCCTGTAGACTGTCGTAGCGAAGTACGGGTACATCAGTTGTACGTTGCGTGCACGAGTCGGGAAACCATCGGTGCTATTCATTTTCTCTCTGGTACATTATACAGCATTGTAATAAATTTTCACTGAATTTTTTTTTTATTTACCATTACTGTAAATGGGAGATGTGGCTTAATTGTTTTCCATTAGTAAAGCCGTGCGAAGCCGGGTCGGGCAGCTAGTTACAGATATTTTGCAAAGTTTGAAAGGACACCAAATTCACTGTACCAGTGTGCCAGTGGCCAGACACTGAACTCATATTCTAGTTGGCCCGGGTTCAAGTCCCGACCCGGTCATCCTGATTTCTGTTTTCCGTATTTTTGACTAACGTCTATTCGCTAGTTACAGTAATAGTCGGTTGAACTTTCTTGTGTGACAAAATACTGTCAGATTAGAATCGCTGATAACTACGAGACTAATAATGCGTCAACAATGGTTGATATCACAACGGATAGATCATGTCTGTGCGTGTTTGTCACGCGGTATTTGTTTTGCCTGTGACGTCATCGTACCAGTGTAGGCGCATGCGCTTGATTGTTATGAATTAGCTTTGTGTAAATTTATAAATTGGCACGCGTTTAGCTGGACATTTATTCGAGTGTTATTGCGAAGAGCTCGCAGAGCACTACTAAGACCCTAAGTGAGATAATAAAAATATTAGCTGCAATATTAGCGAAAATCTGTTTTTATATTGAAAATTTCAAAGTAACTAAAGATGTGTTCTTAATGACACATAAATATGGTCGGGATGATAGAAAACGCAAGTCAGGGCAAATCTCGGGTCGAAAAGAGTCCAAAAAGCTTAAAAATTTCAAAGCCAAGCAAATGCGAGAGATATGGCAGCTTCGTAAAGGAAATAAAAAAAGGGCAGAAAGCGATTATGTAGCAGGCCCATCGAGCATACATTGACCAGCGACATTGCACTAAAGAGATTGATAGTTAAATGACATTTCATTAAGAAACATTAGTTATGATTACATCGGAATGATTTCATGAAAAAAATACGGCTTGGACCCGAACTCCGCCTTTCTCTGTGTTTTTCCCCTCCGAAATAGCTCCAGGAAAATACAAACTCCCGAAAGGTACACACTATTGTAGACCATGGCCGATTTCCTGGTCATTATCTCTCGTCTTTGTGTGCCACTGTCTCTAATTACCTCCACTGTCCATTATTTCCTGCCTCTTCCCCCCTTCCAGAGCCACCTGCTGGCGCCACTGGCGTCCCCCCGCCCAGTGTAAGCTACCCCATCAGCGAGCTGCCGCGGGCCTGTGAGCTAGCTACACAGCACGGTGTGTTTTCCCTCGCAAACAGTCGAGTCGTACGTCCCCTGGCCCGGGCGACGGGGGAGGGTGGGAGGGGGAGGCGGGAGCGGGCACGGCGCATTTAACACAATCATGCCACGGTCGATATTGCCGCTACAGCGGGACGCGTGCCGGTGCAGTGTTGCCTGCATACCTCGCCCCTCCTCCAGTTCCCCGGCTGCTGGCGCTCCGATGGTAAGAGTTCCGCGTCACGCATCCAAGTTTGCCTCACTGATCCTGTCGGCATCAGTGGCGGAGACTTGCCTTAAGGCGGACTAGGCCCAGGCCTAGGGCGGCCAATCTTCGCGACACCTGCTCATATACTTACCTCAGTTCAATTATTGTTACTAAAGTAACTAACTCACTGAAATTTTATTTTATAATATAAAATTATGTTAAATTAAAACATCTAAACTTATAAATGAGATATGTGATCCGATTGCAATGGCCATTTAATTTCTAATTTCTACGCCGCTGAATTAGCAGAATTTGTAAGGCGGCTGGTACCAAACGGCCTAAGGCGGCCCCAAGACTGCTAACCCGCCTCTGGTTGGCATGATCCTGTATAGATTAATCATGTGGTACTTTATGCTTGTTGTTTTAATTTAGTACGTTTAATGATCCTGAACGTAAAAAAAAAAATCTCATGTAACAATTAATTATGAACGTAAGTTTAACGCGAATGAAAAAATTTCCACAAAACCTGACATAAAATGTTATTTTTATAATACTTTGGTTTTTGTTTGGAAAATGGAAAATAATTAACATACATAAAAATAAATACCAGCTACGTGACAGCAGTAAAATTTACAAGTATGTTAAAAGATTTCCTTATGTGAAAACTAATGATATATTAATATATATATAATATATATTTAATATATATGTCTAGAGTTAGTTTTTATCAGAACGTGTGTGTTGAGTTACCTTATTATGGACAATATTTTTATAGACTCTCAAGAAGAAATTATTTTGAGACTTGTGGCTCTCTTACATCTTTAAAATAATAGACCATTTTAAAGTATTTGCTCCCCATGGTATGTGAAATAATTTTTAACACGATATAATTGTTTTGAAAAGTCGATCAGGGACGTTGAAAAAGTTAGTGAATTACTTTGAGTTGGCTAGGTTTACCAGCAGAAAGAGCTTTCCTCTTCGATACAATAATCATTGAAGAAAGAAACGTTTCACGTTTAATGGCAGCGTGTTGAACTCTACCACAAAATAAGTAATGACAGAAGCGTCGTCTGGCGGGATGTAGCGAATTGATTCACCTTGATGGTGGCCATTTTATAAGAGTGTGAATGTGTGAATGTCCAATCAGAGCACTAGTTTGTTTCCGTGTCATCCGGCGGGATGTAGCGGATTGGTTCACCTTGGTAACGGCCATTTTGTAAGCGGGAGAGTATGCTGATGTCTAATCAGAATGCTAGTTCCCTCGAATTAAAGAGATCGATATTCCCCTGTCGTATAGTCCTTACTTATTCTGTGATTCTACCAAGAAATTTGATGATTTTTCGCGATATAGAAGGCCTAACTCTCTCTAGTAGTGACTGATGGATAAAGACCGGAAATAAATCACAAATTAATTTTTCGATAGACTAGAATCCAAACATTTTTATCTCTTTGCTGCTTCCAAGATTGGACAAAGTTTACCTGAAGGAATCTGAGCCAATGGAAAACTCTCACCAAAAGATATGTCGAATAAAAACACCTTGGGTAACAAAGTTACAAGTCAATAGCCAAATAGCAAGTGTAATTGCCCGAGTACATAGAGGATCGCGGAGTCTATCGTAGATGTTGGTGAAAACGCGAATTTATCCAGTTTCTACTGATGGATTAGGTCTTAAAGTTTTGTCAACACTGAAGACATTAGAGTTCAATAAGAAGCGATGAGAATGGAGTAGATATTACCCAGCTAAATGGTTTGAGAAAACGTAAGTATTGCGTGAAAACGCACCATTTCACAGTAACATCAACAACGTTTATCCACTTGCAAAAAAACTTTTATTTTTCCCTAAAAAGCTTAGTCATACAAAGTCTGTCCTGTGGATCGAAGTACCCACAAATTTCTAGTTGTCTCAAATATCACTTTATTTCCTCCACTGTAATTTTTTTGTAAATGTAACAGAAATATTAATGTAAAATTACAGATATTTGTAAATGTTTTCATTTACATGAAAACAACTGTATCACTACAAAATAGTGTTGCAGTAATACTGGGTTCAGATTATTATCCGGGAATTTATGCTGTATGTAGTCCAGTACCTGAAATAGTTAATTGTAAACTATTCCCTGAATAACTTTCCAACACTTAAATAAGAATATTAAAACAAACAATTTGATATTTTAATTTTCGATTTTATTTTCCATGGTTTGAAAAAATTGTACTTGAATAAAATATTAAATAATGCAACAATAAAAAATACTCAATACTATCTCTAAAAAAACGTATTTGATATGTGCTAAAATAACCATAGCCATGTGTTGTAAATACAAACTACTTCTTGGCCACCAATTTCTAAAGGAATCTTTTATAAATTTACAGATATTTTTTGATTGGTACCTGCTATGACTTCATACACTTATTCACAAACAAGTCAATTTATTTGGCTAATGGTTGCCTGCCACGTCTGCCAATATTTGATCTTAAGGATACTTTTGTAACGATGGGATTTTCTGATTTGCCTTCTTTCCTTCTGAGTTTATAAAATATACCCATGGCTGAAGACAGGGTTATTTAACATATTCATTGGGTATAGCAAAGTATACTTGAATCACGTATATGTAAATCTGCTTCAGTTTATGATTGGCCTATTGTGCCATTGACGACCCTGAGCCAGTTATAAACAAGTACAAGAAATAATTATACCAATCATGTGCAACCTGCCATAGGATTTTTGCCTAGCTGTAAACAATAAGTATTTTAAAAAGGCTTGATAATATACGAGTAAGTTTATTCTAGCCTGTAGTAAAATCAATCCGCAAAATATTCCTAAACCTACCCATGACCCAACAAAATAAATATTCACACGTATAATGCTAAACGTATAACAAGACACCGGAAACATTTACTTCTAGGATAGACTCCACCTTTCTCTATGTACTCAGTAAAACTACACCTGCTAACTGGCTACTTACTCGTGACACCTGTTAAATGGAATGCTTGTGAATCGATACTTTCTTTTGTTGGAGGTTTTTCCATTGGCTCAGGTGAACTTTGGCCCCACCACTGAAGCAACATGAAGGTAAACGAGCTTGGATCCAATCTCGAAATAAATCCGAGAATTTTTCCGTTCTCTAATTGAAGGTTTACCTCCAAATAACAACGATAATCTCACATGTCTCTAATGATGTCCGGGAGATATCAGAAAGCGGAAGGATGGGAACGGAGGGAGGTTCGTGTAAATCGCGGTGCCGGCAGGAGAGCGAGCGCAATAACGCCTTGGGTAAACCCACCACCAACGCTCCGGCGCCCAAAAGGACAGGCTTGATCCCGAGGTGTCGGCTGGCGCCCGTCCAAGAGTCCCCATTACACGAGCAGCGTCGATCTCCGGGGGCGGGGGGTTCGCAAACGGCTGGATGTGGGCCAGAGGGTCAGCGCGGAGGATCCCTTGTAATGGGATTCCGATACACTGCCTACTTCCCTCTTCCCCCCAACCCCACTTCTCGCCGGTTAAAAGACTCGTGTAGGACGGTTGTCCTCCACCGGTTGCTCGGGAGTGTTCCCGCCTAGCGAAACGCCTTCGCCATCATTAGGTATGGATTGGAACCGGACAAAAACGTCGCAGGTTTAACCACCTTAGGATAAACTCGAAAATGCTCTGGTTACTCGAGCAAATGTCAAGTGTTCATTGGCTGTTGTCTTATAGGACTTCTCAACTTGGTAACATAATTGATCAGAAAAATCGTTAGTTGAAGCTTCTAGTAATATATAATAGGGTATCCGAGAACATGTGTTCTGGTGCTGGTGTCCGCCATCTTAGTTTGTGATGTCACAGCGGCCATCACGAATGATATTGGAATTTGACCCTAAAACTGGACCCTCGCTTCCATCTTTGGATTCTGCCATATTGAATTATGACGTTTCAGCCGCCATCTTAGATTCCAGACAATTTCGCACTCTATTAGACATTAGCACATTCCCGCGCATACAAAATGACCACCACCAAGATGAACCAATTCGCTATATCTCGCCAATTGACACAGAAGCAAACTCCCGCTCTGATTGGACATTAGCACATTTCCATTTTTGGATTATGACATCACATCGTCATCTTGTTTCGTTCACGGAGGTCTCCATCTTTGTTTCTATGTTCGTTTCAAGAGTGCGCCAGCATCTCTCTGTCTTTGGCACAAAAGGTCGATGTTCCATTACATATCAGTGTTAAGTCTCTTATTGAAATGTTAAATTTTAATTTTATACTAAATACATAGAAAGTGAGTTGACACGAACCATAACAGGCTGTAACTCTGGCATGGAAAACTTACGCCTTTGACTATCCGGTCATCAGTACATATACCAGATTCAAAAATTAAATAAGGTATATAATAAAATATATGTGCCTTTTCTGCTAGATTGTACGTCCTCTTTCGAGTCTGGCAACGTGCAATTTGGCAGCTAGAACAGTTAAAGGACATCCATTTGCTTTCAAAGTGGCGCGGGGTATGTCAAAATTAAAGAAGTTACTTTCGCACTCAAGAAAGAAAAGTAGAAATTTATGTTTTGACTCCAGACTGCTTGTAAAATACAACTCGAAATTGTACATTAAATAGCTTTTTTTATTAAAAAAAATATTTCTGGTTATTACACGTCCATCAACTCAGAAATATTATTTTACATAAAAGGAGAACAAATTTAAATTAACGTTATTCAGTTCTTCAACCTGGAGAAATAAATGTCACCTCTGACATTTTTAAAACATAAAGAACTATATAATAAGACGAGGAATAACGTAATGATATTTTTCCTTAGATGTAGTCTTAATGTAAAAATATGGTATTTCACGCGTTTTAATTGCCGTAAGAATGAAGCCAATTAAATTGTGGATTTACGTCGCATAGCTAAGCTTCCACTCTACTAACGATAAAACTCATTATAGAGCGAACAGAAGGTTTAATTGTATTCAATTGTAGTTTGAACATTGTATATTTGTAATCATGTTTTACAATGTAAAACAAAACCATTTATATACGCTGACAACGCTTCACAGAAAGAAGTTTTCACGTTTCTAGCGAACCATTTTGTGTTTTGATATCATCCGTTTATTTCGGAACAAGACAAAAAAATTATGTATTTTCATACAAAATATAACGTCCTTCATTTATAGTCGACCATAATTCAATTGTTCGTGTGTGGGTGTAAGTTTATTTGACAGCTGCAGTATAAATTTATAGTGAAAAAGACAGCGCTAGGACTTCACAGAAACCCGAAAGCTATCTGAAAACAGTAATGGAACAGCTGGAGCGGGCGTGCTATTTTTCAATATCGTTATGTGTCAATAGTAAGCTACCTTTTCAATAAAAGAATCGTTGTAGCAACATTCTGTAAACAAAGTTTCATTCTAGGAAATATATTTTGGCTTTTGCTGCGTTTATTTTGGACGGAAACAATTTCTGCGTTGAGCGAAATTGGCGTCGCTCACAACTTCCACAAATTAAACGCCGTTTTGACAGGAACAATAAAGCAAAGAGCCGAGAGGTGCGAGTCGTTTCCATCGTTTTGCACACGACGAATCACGCTCATATTTGTGTCTCATAAATTAATGCCGAAATGACGATTCATTAGTCGACGGGAGTAGAATTTAATTCCGGGGGGAAATGCCGGCTTCAGCGCAGCGCACAGCGAACCGCGCGGTCCACCGCTCAGAGCTCGTTGCGTTTTATGTGTAAATATCGCGTGGAGCCCAGGCCACTTCCCGCCGCAGCTCAGCAACAATTACCGCACTGACGTCAGTGGGAAAAACTGCATGGCGATAGTTAAAACCTCGTCGCGTTATTGTTGTGCCTGACTGGAGTTGAAAGCGCTCCCAGTGGCCGGCCAGAAAGGTGGCAGCCCGACACAGTTTTCGCCGCTTCAAATGCGAACAGTGTTCCAGGAAGGAAGAGACACAGTTTTGATTTATTCTGGTCTGTGTGTAACGTAGAATAACAACTGACCCAGCCGCGGTTATTTCGCATATACATTTCACTCCGGGCTAATCTCGAATATCCTACGTGAATCATCATTAGGGACAAGAAAATTGGCAGGTTCGGTAACCTACGGGATGAACTAAAAAAATTCCTCTGGATACGAAGGAAAATATCACGTTTCCACTGTCTACTTAGTTATAAATTTTTTTGTGATATAAAAGAATCGCTCATTACACTGCAATATGTATTGTATCCCCGAGCCATCTGTTTCTTCCTTGTAACTGGCTGCCGTCTGAAAGAGAAGCCATTGCACTATTTGGATGGATCATCCATGATGCATTTGCTTCCGGACCGGTGTGCTGACAAACAGACATGGGCCAACCACGACACACAGACAATGCTAAAAATTGTAACAAACAGCTGGTCTGTAAATCGTTTCGCGAAAACGTTCATGGCCCTAATTATAAGACTTCTCAATTGGGTAACTTTTGATTCGATACGTCGTTGTTTGAAGGCTTCTCATTGGCCCAAATACCTTCATATTAGCTGTTAGCTAACTGTAGAAGCAGTTCAAAGGTACAAGTACGTTGATTTCAGCGTATCGAAAAAAGGAATCCTGGTCTCTAATAATCATTTTCCAATTACAATGTTACATAATTTTGTGGGTTACGTGTGATAGGATAACCACATCTTCTCCTTGTCAAAATCGTCAAAGTCTTGCCAAGAGCAATGTATTCGAATCATCAAAGTGAATCAGATGTATGTGTGAGTAGTATATATTGGGGGCTCCTGAAACTGGCTTCTGGCTGTGGAGCCGGAGCCGAGGCACATATCAGATTGTGACGTCACGACGGCCATCTGGATGAGCGTAACGGGACACAGCGCAACGGGACACAACGCAACGGGACACAGTGTAACGGGACACCGTGTAACGGGACCCTGCGTAACGGGACAAGTAGATCTCTTTCTCAGTTTTTTTCCTACCGCTTAATTTGCTAGGAGGTATTTTTTTATTATTATATACAATAACTCATCGTCGTTTCACTACTGTTACCGGTTTCGGTAACTTTCTTCATTGTTTAGTTAGCTGTTGCCTACGTTAGTTTATTTTCTTTGAAGAAGTATTTATTTTTGTGTTTAATTAGAAAATACTCATTTTTATTGGTTTTTGTCATTTTGTTAAAGTAATGTCGTTAGGATGCTAAAATGAAACTGAAATCGTTTGCTAAATGGACGCCAAGTGATTAGTGGGCATCGGGTGTTCCGAGCAATCCCGAGGACGGTCGAAGGTGCACGACGATGACGTGGCGGAGTGACGCGCAGAGCTGTGGCGCGCGAGCCTGTGAGACGGTACTCGCGAGCCAGCGACGACGACAGCAACATGGGCCGCGTGGACGACCAGCTGGGGCCCAGTCAACGCGTATAAAGTAAGGAGTCGACGCACAAACACCTTGTTGTCAGAATAGGCGAAGGGCGGGCCCGTGTCTTACTAGTTTTTTTATGTGGACGTACCTTTTTTTGGATGCTATTAACGTGAGGTGTAACATTAGCCACTTAGGCCGTGATTGCTAGAGACAGACAGCAAACGAGTTCATGCATAATACTAATACCGTAAAAGTACACTCAAGGAACTATAGAGACTCAAGGACCTTACATTTAATATTTTGTTGTGCTAATCAAGTGAATTAAATGTACATGTAAATATAGAGTTATAGTTTAATGTTCTTAGGAGTTAGTTTGAATCATGCTACTCAGTAACAGCCATGAGAGAATTAAAGAATTTGAATGCTGCTCTTACATTGTTTGGTTTTAAAGCATTTCACACTTGCGGAATGAAAAGGGGAACTATATTTTGTACTGTCGCGTGCGGTGGGATCGTGCCACCCGCGCGAAGTTTGACCCTCCTTGGGGCAAGAGTGTGAGGACAGATTGTTGACCGCGGTGTTGCTGGAGTAAAGCAACAGGGCGGTTACACTACCTTTGTGGTGGAATGTCTAAAAATAGTAAAAACACCTTATGTGTCTCAGTTACTTACATTTCACTTGATTTTCTTTGTAGATATTATCTTTTACTATAAAACCGCTATTACCACCCCCTTTTTTTTCTTTGCAGTCGAATCTCAAGAAAAATAAAATAGCCTGCAAGGTAATACTATATATATATATATATATATATATAGCTTGGAATCTTCATTGTCAGTTTTTTTAACTCACGCTTGATTTACTTTGGATATAAATATGTTTTATAATGAGAAAAAAACTCACCTCTTGTCACCCCCAACAGATAGGATTAAGAAAAATTGAAATAAGGAAATCAAAATTTTTAAATCTATTTTTATTTTATTAATTCTGTTCCTTATTTTTAATTGTAGTAGATTCTGAAATATGTATTTATTTTATTAAAACCAAACTCACGCCTCTTACACGCCTTAAGGGTGAAATCTCGCAAAAATATTTTTAAAATTTTGTTGTTTATTATTTTTATTATTTGTACGTAATATTTTATGTCTCACTTTATTTCTGAGATACTTATATTTTTTTAATAAATCAAAACTCAACCCATAAATGATGAATTACGATGAATGAAAAAAATACGTAACTCTTCATAAACCTACATGTTGTTCATTCTTAGTTTCTCACCTAAAGTTATAATAGAATAAATTTTACCCCTTTTTTTACGCCTTAGAGGTTGAATTCCGCAAAATGGTAAAATAGTAGATATGTATATTATATATCCTAATATATTTCCTTGGGAGATATATTTAATATATCAAAAACATATCAACGCTTATTCACCTCTTACGTGTAGATTATCGGAAAATTTAAATAATTATAGTCCAATCTCTACATTCACGTTTTACATTTTGAGTTCTAACTTACATCTTTCACACCCCTTAGGGGTGAAATCCCGCAAAATGGTGAAACTAATAATGTGTCATTTATTATTTTTACCAAGCCAACCAAATATTTTACGTCTTGCTAACTTGATTTAGAGATACATTTTTCAAATAAATAAAAGCTTGTCCTTTTTTTACCATCCTATAAGACAAGATTTTATATAAATTGACAAGAGTACAATGTGCTATTTTATTTTCTTTCCTCTAGTTGTAATGGACTCGAAAGTACGTGTGCAATTTTTTTTTTAAAAAATCAAATTGGTCAAACTGTGGTAAAGTCCATCCACGGTAACCTCCTACTTTTCTGAAGCCCTGCTTTTCACCGGATCTACTTTAATGTCACTATGTATCCTTCCGCCGTATGTAAACAAAAACATTGCCATGTGACAAATGTCAAATGGTTTGTTTACAATCACCAGCTGTCAAAACAATGTGTGTATGTATGTATATATATATATATATATATATATATATATAAAAGTAATTTGAATATGATCTAAGTATACATGCATATGTTCATAACATTATTTATGATACCCAATGGTAAAAATATTAAAAAATAAGTTTGTTAGCTAAAGAAATAACATATAATTTAAAGTAAATTTTTAGGAGAATATATAAATTTACAACATTTATGTAAGCAATAAATATCATCATTTAGTACAGTTCAACACAGTTTTCTGCATCTGAAAAAAAAAGTATTGTAAATTATACATATGGCTGTCCATCTAAGCAATCTGGAAAAGACTAAGGATTGAAGGTTTAATAAAATTAACAAATTCAGATGAAAACATTTAAAAATGAATTTTCTTCTTTTATTTAATAAACCCCTACCATTTTGCCGGTTAAGGCCACAAATAAAAATATGGTTATATACATTTTCCTGAGTATACTTATTAGACAAAATCATAATTTTATGAACAGTAAAATTGTGGTGAAGAATTGACAGTAATTTCTATACCACTTATATGCATTATTTATTTGTGGCCCTGGATGGGGACTGGCTTTTTGTTTTCCAAGTAAGTTCACTGAAAAATGAAGACACACAACAAAATAAAATGTTTCACATACACCTATACGAATCCAGAAATGAAATTTAATATTCATTTCATAATACGTGTAATATAAAGTTAATACATAAAGTTCCAGTAATCAACATACTTCATGGGAATGCATAAAAGAAAAAAAAATGTTTCAAACCCCAATACTTACAGTTGCCCAGGTGTTTATTACATACAGACCTCAATAAGAACACCCGGGTAAATCATCAAGAGGAACTGCCAGTACTTCACTGTCTCCATCTACTTGCTGTGTCGTAACCTCAAATTCTTCGCTGTCACTGTCTTCACTTGAACTATCCTCGCCGAGGTGGATGATGAGTGGAGGAATGGTGCCGCTGTCTATGTGGACTTCTCTCTCCCAGTCTGCTTGAATTAGCTTCTCCACGTGATCCACACACCTCGCCCATCTAAAAAAATTAATGTATACAGTAAAACCTCTATATAAATGACCTGTTTATAGCAAAAACCACTCTATAACAAAATATGTTTGTTTCTGTCAGAACGGCATAGTAAACAATGCATGGCATGCTCTTTATTACATACAATTTTGAACTCACTCCACAAGAAAGTATTTTTAAACACAACAAAACTCATTTAATGTGTTTTCCTCAACTATCAAAGCTATTATATTTAATACTTGAAGTAACATGTTTTGTTTTATGTTATCTGAAAAAAAAAAATTATAGTGGTTTATTCAAGATATAATAAAGCTGTAAATATTATATATGTTATCAATAAAGGCTTAGAATGCATATGATAAAATATTTATTTCATAAGTTTTGTGTTTGTTTTTGGTTAAAATTTGTCCCAGACAAAAACAGTGAGATATAGCGAAAATTTAATTTTTTGAATAGTTTTGATGATTTACTGTATATGTATTTCACTATAATAACATAACTTTTGAAAATACTAATGTGCAAGAACTACATGTGTAAATACCTATTCAAGTTCGCTAGATGAAAATATTCAAAATTCTCTACGTTGAAATTTTATCTGAATATTGAAATCTGCCTACAGCACTGAACCCACCATAACTTTAAAGTCATTGACACAAGATTAAGCATAACAGAAAGTAATATCACAATTACTAATAAATACAAAACTATTTATGGAAATGAAACAATTGCAAATGGACTGCAATTACAAAAAAAAAAAAACCTTGCAAATAAGTCACCACTGTTAGATCTAGAAACTACACAGATATGTATGAATCACATGGGAATAAAATTACAAACACAAACACAAACACGAACACAAACACATACATGCAACACATTTTCAAAACGACAACTACACAAATTCAAACCACTTATTTTTACCAATTGTTTTAAAACTGTATTACTGGTATATGAATATACACAAAATGATAATCACACTATACACACACTAGCACACAAAGTTATCAAAAGGAATGGTAGGACCAGGCTGCTAGGCAACAATACTTACGTATTATGTAAAAATGTATGGTAAGGGTTTTGCTGAAGCTTGAGGAATGTTCTACAGGAAAATAAAACAATTTCTACTTCAAAAGGAATACCCCATTGGTCATGCAACATGAAAATACCTCTCTGGTGTGGAAGCATCAAGAGCCTCTTTCCAGATGGCTGCAACTGCATTATTGTCAAATCTCTTGGCCCGCCCCACGTTACTATTGTAATGGTGTTTACATTGAGCCCAAACTAGTTCGATTGCATTATAGTGGCAGTGATAGGGTGGGAGTCGTAGAATTTCGTGGCCATAGTTACGAGCCAACTCGTCTACCTCATATCTGAAAAGTGTGTTAGAACAAGGTGTATACGTAATTTTTTGCAACTATCTCACTTTTAAAGAAATGCTGTAAAAAAAACGAAATAATATACCGTATTCGGGGCTTGTTTTGTTTAGCTATTCTCAGCAGCTCCACTTTCAACCAATTATTTTCATGTTTTATCCCATTCTTCTCCAGCCACGCGATCAGTGCAGCCTTGGTCCAGTTCGTTGTAGGTGTTTTCTCAACCTACGTTGTGCCAACATTTAACTAAATACTCAAGTAGCTGATAAGAATTCATGACAGTAGAACCCTGTTACAATTTTACTGCTTATAAAGTTTTCCTGCCTATAATGTATTATTTTTCAAGTCCAATATTTTCCCTATAAGGACAATGTATTTAATTCCTGGATATAATGTTTCACAAATTATGCGTTTCGTGCTTGTAATGTTCACTTCATAAAATTTTAGAAGACGAAAAAAATTAAAAGCCTTTGTCTATACTGTCTATGTATATGTGTATGTTAGCAGTTAACTGCCTGTTGACACCCTTGGAAAACAAATAAATTCATAAATTTTTAGCCATTCTGTGTGTTTTCAAATGTATTCACTTAAATCACATGTTCAAGTGGCAAAAGAACTGGACTTAAGCATTTCCACTGTAAACACTGTCGTGAATTATGACAATTATACAGAAATGAGACAATTTTACAGCAATGAGACAATGTGTAAGTAAAGACAAAGCAGATAGAAGCTGGAAGCACCATGATGTTAAAGAAAAATTGTTTTTGGCTTGCTACAAGCAAATTGGAGCATCAAATATATCTTTATGCAGCTTGTTGAGTCCATTGGCAATAAATCCACACTAAAAAGTACTAAATTGAATTTCCTGCTTATGTTTTTTTTTCTTGTAGCCCCTTAAAAACAAATTATAACAGGGTTCTACTGTACTTATGCAAAGCAAACATGTGTTTTGGCATATTGTCGTAATGAATTTCTAAATTTAACAAAGCATGTTAGTTTAGTGACTAGAAATGTTTTTGAAAATATTATTTTAATTTATTAAGTAGGGCAACAGAGCATTCATAAAGTGGGTCCTTTTACCAAACAAGTAATTATGTCATTTTCAAATGCTGTTTGCAATAAAAAAATTTTATTTGGTATTTCAAACCCTCTACTAAATTAGTTTGCACTACAATGTAATTCAATTACATTATATATATATATATATATATATATATATATATATATATCTGTGTGTGTGTGTGTGTGTGTAATCAATTTCAGCTCAAACATTATAGTTTATAAAAATGTAGTGTAGGCATACTATTAAGATAACAATTATTGCTGGCAAAATGTATTAGTCTCGAATATTCGTACTTATACACAATAATAAACACATGTAAATTTTTCACATTACAATTTGAGCAATAAAAAGACACTGCTTTACCATTGCACATACCTGGGTGCTGTGATATGAAGCATTGTCCATTATGATGACACTGGGTTCCTCAAGATGCACCAACATGTCTTCAAACCACATCAAGAAAGTTTCCCCATTCATCTCGCCATGGTAGTCTGCAGTCTTCTGACCTGAAACAAAAAGTAATCCTGCTCCTGGCACAAAGCCAGTGCGCCCTCCAGCATTAACAACAATAAACCTTTTACCATCTCCAACAGTACGTCTCTTCGCAGATTGTAGACTCTTGTCCTGCCATGACTTTGATACAGTTCCTGAAAAATATATGAAATGGAAATGAAATACTTTGTATTGGACCACAGAACAAATTTTCAAATAAATTAATGCCTTGCCTCTCTGGAAAATCCATGTTTCATCAACAAATATGAAATTGGCACCTCTTTCTTTTTCTTCTTTATACTTTCTCAAGAAATCTATTCGCTGCAATACTATGTTTTCATTCTCTATCAAAGCTTTTCGTCCATCAACAGTTTTCCATGAAAATCCCATCTTCTTTAACAATTTATGAAGACTTGATCTTCCACCATAATAATCTATTTGTCTTTCCCTGATTTCTTTCAAAATGGTGTCGACTGTAACATTCAAACCTGTAAATTTATTGCATACATTAACAATACATGAAATAACAGAGGTACACAAAACTAAGCGAAACCACAACCCCGTAGAAGATAATTTAAGTGCACAATTTACATTTATTAAATAGTTTTAATAAACTTACATTTCAAAAATACTTTTAAATTAATGGTAAATATTTACTTGGGCGGTATTTCCGAAAAAAAATGTTAAAAATCCGAAAATACCTTTATTTTATGCTCTTCAACTTCCTCTTTTCATTAAAATCGGCGGAGATTAGAAATTCCAAATACTTTAGGAGATATCGAATTTTTAAATTTCAGCACAAAACCAGCGCATTCCTGTGGCGTGCGTGCACCATTGTTTCTTGTTTACGTACAAGTATCTATTTTTTTTATTGGATAATGATGTCACGTTTTTGTTCGTGATAGGCCAGAATTCAAATGAACTAATACGTGATTATTTAGTTCAATTATTGTTTAAAACGGTGTTTAATTACCGCCTCCAACTTAGGTGAGTTTTTAACGTTTCTAATTTTAAAGTCTTATTTGTTATTTTGATATTGTTGCGCAAGTAATAAGTAACAAAAAAATTTACGTGAGTTGTTACTGTACATCCTTTGTTACGGGTTTGTTAGGTAGGTAAGGTCAGTTACATTATAAATAATTTAAAACTAAAGAATAATTAAAATTAATTCACATTATTTTTAATATTACCTTAGTTTGAAAGTATTTATAATGTAACTGACCTGACTTAATCGACCATTTTAGTTTTAAAATATTAAATTAAAAAATTTGATATCTCCTAAAGTATTTGGAATTTCTTATCTCCGCCGCTTTTAATGAAAAGAGGAAGTTGAAGAGCATATGATAAAGGTATTTTCGGATTTTTAACATTTATTTTCGCAAATACCGCTCAACTACATATGATGAAATTTAAAAATTCGATATCTTCTAAAGTATTTGGAATTTCTTACCTCCGCCACTTTTAATGAAAAGAGGAAGTTGAAGAGCATAAAATAAAGGTATTTTCGGATTTTTAACATTTTTTTTCGGAAATACCGCCCAAGTAAATATTTACCCATTAGTATTTCAGCATTCAATTTAGCAATCAATAAGTTACAAGCTCTACACTGTGTTGTAGGTAAATGTTTTGTATCGTGTATCCCATGTGATCCCTAGATCTTTATGCATGAACCTGTACATCCTATTGATCGTGTGGTGCATGTTTTTTTTTCATTTATTCAGATCAAAGATCCTGAACATAATCAAATATTGTGGTATAGCAAGAATAATTATCATAAGTTTAATAAAACATATATATTTTCATTATTATTCAACTTTAAATCATAACTCATTACTACATCACAGGTTTTTATTTTTGGTTTTGTACAGGATTTTTAAACGTAATAAATTAGAAAAGCAAGCATCATCAATCACAGGATCAATATTTGCAGGATCATGCGATCAGGATCAATGTATCGAATCGGATACGCGATACTAAACTTTTACTGTTTTATAACCTTCTGTTACTTCATACACTAACACACAGTTTGTCTGGCTAAGTTGTGTTTTCATATGATACTTCATTACAATGAAGTAGGACTATTGTTTATAAAATAACAATACCCCTATATTTTCTAAAGGGTTAGGCGGGGGAAGACACTATTTTGCAATAGAATATATATTGTACTGGACCCTGCCACACAGTACAATTTAGCCAATTAAGTATCCCAATTTTTTTTTAATAACCATGCTTGCTTAGACCACAACTCACTAATTTGTAACCAATTACTGCTAAAGCGCACAACTGGATATTATTGATACTGGAAATAGTCATTATTTAACCTTCTGATACATCATAAAAGTTGAGGTTATTTAATATGTGTACTGTGTATAACGATATAAACATTACTTGTAGTTTTAGAATGTAACAATTTTCTTTCTATCTTTAACCTAACCTTAAAAGGACGTGTACGTATTTAATATGTTGCACAATATTCTATATATCAATACCATATCAATAAAGAAACCTAACAAACCACCCAAAAATGTTAAGTATTTTTAAAGGACAGATGATATCGGGAAAAAAACTGAACCGGTCAATCTGCATATGGATATATGAAATGAATACAATTAAGTAGGGCCTACCCCAGTGATATCGAAACTACTCTTCAGTATCAAATTTTTACCTTCAGCGTACATCCTGTAAATTGCATTCCTGATTGCATTTACTGTGAAATCGTCGACTGTATCAAGTGACTTTCCTTCCTGTGGCCTTTTTTTCCTCTTTTTTCCTGGTGTTGAAACTTCTTCAATGTCTTTCTTGTAGTACCTAACCAAAAAAAAAACATTTGTCATAACACTTTTCCGGGGACCCGTTCACAATACGCAGTTAGGCAGTGTTCCAAATATGGCATTTTGTCACAAATATTTGCTTTGTGGTCACTAAATGGAAACATGACAGACTTTGTCCACGAAATTAATGAAGTGTTTTTTTATTTATTTTGTGATCTCCCAAACAGATGAAAAACTAATTAAATGCAAATTATAAAATCACTCCCTTATGTTATAGTTAAACCTATCATAAAGTTTATAAACATCGTTATAAACAAACGTGTATCACACCCATAAAAATACTTGAAAGTGCCTATATTGTTATTGTTAGGACCTGAGTAGGCCTAATATGATTTTAGGTTAAGTTTTCAACAGAGATGCCACATGGCGGTGTTGTCTCACACCAAAAAATATAATTTGGAAATAAAACACAAAAAACCTCGTGAGTTAAAACACAGGCCGACAATACTTAGGACACAGTCGATATTTTTTTTACGTGCATGAAAACGAAAAAAGCCTACTTACTTGAGAACAGTTGACTTTGCGATGTTGAGAAGAAACGCGGTCGTCTGCGTAACGTCACATTTCTTCAAGTCGCCTTTCCTAATTAAAAGATATAAGTTCTGAGCGACGTTAATGATGTCCATCTGACGCTGCGACGAAGTAGCTTTCCCCATCCCGGAACCAATTACCATTACAGCAATCACAAGAACCACACAAAATATCAAAACGATAACAAATTCCATCATTACAATAGTAGATAATAAATAATATAACAAAGTTAAAATACACAATATTAACACAAAATCCTGAAACACAAACTGTACGTTATTTCACGGTCAGTAATATATTAAAACACACTGCAAAATGGCGTACAGACTGCAGACTGCTTAAAGAGCTGCTGAAAGCGGCTGAAAGAGAAAACAAACAAGTGACTATTAACATTATTAATGCGCGACCACGGTTTCGGCACGTAATATTTTTTTACCGTTAACATAACGTTTTTATTTCACCAGAGATTTAAAAAAATGTTCAAACTTAACAAATACCCAAACAAATTCTTAAATACACGCGGAAAGTCAAAAAATATATATTTTGGCTATGGAACTATTTCGTTCTAATCATTGCCAACACACCACTTCTCTCACTGTTTCATTTACACACATGCGAGATCATTAATATTAATAATATTGTACATAGATAGTTACTTTTTTTGTAAAATTTTATTTAACATCATTATACGGTAATTTAGTGTTAATGCATGTTTAATATGCATATGATGGAAAGTATTTTTGCAAACGAACCAAACATGCTGCATCCTGGTGTGTTTTTTCAAAGGTTCGTTTAAAAAAGTAGGAGGTTACCGTGGATGGACTATAGATACAATTGGTATGTTTATTTTTACAGGTACCCAATTTTTTTTTCCTATTCTTGATTTGCTTTGGAGATATAATTAACTGCCTTAAAACGAAATTTATCACTTTCTTGCCATATAAGGGGTGTAATTCTGTAATTATATATAACCTAGCCAAATAGCTTACTAATAAAAAAGGTTTCATTAAACCCGTCCAGTAGTTATCTCTTGAGGTCGGGTCAAACAAGCAAACAAACATTTTAAAAGCTATATTTTCGAGTTTTAAGTATTGTTAATGACCATTTACAAAGTTTTTTTTTTTTCATCAGTTCATATCCAATGTACAGAATTTTCATGCCGCACATTTTTATTATTAGTATAGATGTTTCAGATCGTGAGCAATTTCTGAAAAGTTCATACAATTCAGTCTCACTGTTGACATAAAAATAGTTTGTTTTTTTCCAGGTTCTGTTTGTTGGTAACCTTTTTTTTTCAGTGACCCCTCGATATTGCTGATTGTTCATTAAAGTGCAGACGCAGCATATCTGTCCCGGTGTGAGCGTTGTGTGAGCGATAAATGTGCTTGCTGTCCTCCTCCACCCCCCTCTCCTGGTAGACCGCTCACGTAGATTAGCTGTCTGGAATGAGCTACAACACACGCCTCCCACCCTTCCCGTCACCACAAACATTGACAGGCCGAGCGGAGGTAGCGCGCTGAGAGACAGCGGACGAGAGAGGAAAGGCCGATAATCGCCTCCCAAATCGCACGTCATAACCAGCCCGGTGGCTGACACAAAGAACTGGAACAAACATAGACTACATACGCGCTGTGTACAAAAAAAAATCGTAATCTCGCAAAATAAATTATTTATAAGAGTCATCGGGTAAAAAAATTAGACTTGAAGCATATGTATTTTTTTTCCTAAACTAACTTCTAAGTGTATTTGTTTGGGAGGGGTCTGGGTTAGGTAAGGCTCTAAGGGCGGAATTCATTGTGGTGATATGAGCAATACTTGAAAAAACTACTGCTTAAATGCATGCTTAAGTATGGCATTAAATTCATAGTGAACAAAAAGAACACTGCTTATTAGGACTACTTCAAGTAATACTTCACGAAGCACTGCGTCAAATAAGTAGTGCTCAATACGAATTCACAGCCATGAAATAAGTTTGCCTTGTTTCGCAAGTATTCATAATCAAATGAGCCATGCTTATTCATTGATATAAGTAATACCTCATGAAGTCGGCTATCTAGGTGACTCAAGTACTGGTACGGATTTGTTTGTTGTAAGAAATAGGTTATGTAAGGTATTAGTTCCCGTTAATTTTTCCATATATTAAATTAAAATTGAGAGAGTAAACAAATTAAATTTGGGGAAAAGAAACGAAACAAATCGTTGCCACTTAGTTTTGTAAACAATACAGGCTACGTACATAACCTCTTCTGCAGCTAGCGTGTTGTTTCGCTACCACGTGGTTAACTTCACCCGCTTATAGATAACAGACACATGATGGCCAACATAATTTAACAACACAAACATTCAAAACATATTTATGTAGTTGTAAATTCGTTTTTAATACATGTTCATATTTATGTTATTCAAGTTTACTATCAAATAAAGTATAAATATCATCTTACGTATTAATTTCATTATTTTAATCGCATATATGGTTTGAAACGTGGGCATTTTTATTTTCAAACAGGTAAACTATGTATTTACAGCAGTATATTTGCGTGCGTTACGTTGACACAACATTCGTCCTTTACTTTTTGAGATACTTCATCAAGTACAGCATGGCCAATGTAAGTAGTGCTTGTTCAAGTATTACTTCGTCAAGTATAGGTTTATGAATTCATTGCTGGAATAAGTACTACTTGAAGAATAAGCACTACTTCATTAAGTATTACTTATTCGCCAAACAAGCCTTCGACTATGAATCCCGCCCTAAGTGTGCCTTAGAGCGAATACTATACGCCTAATCATACTGGGTGTAAGCCATGCAGAAAGGGTAGCATGCATCATGTGCTTTGTTTGGGCATTGGCTAGCCATTGGAGCGATTGATGCCATGACTTACTCCCCTATCTTAGATCTAGGCTATGATTCGTTAAGTTGAGCCCAGGTAAAACCTGCGTAGACACAGGGAAAACCCTGGGTTAATTCATGCGTGGTTGATTATTGCAAGCAGTAAGCAGCCAGGTTCAGTGCAGGACAAGGAGGATGGTCCAGGAAGAAGAGTTGGACAGGGACAGAAAGTTCCAACCATGCTGGTGTCGGGAGCTTGTGCCTTGCGGTCCGCATTGGTGCTTGTGCGTGTCTGGGTTGGTACCCCTGGCGGTGAGCGAATTCATTCGATGCCCTACAGGCTGCCAAGTCAGCACGTGTGCCTAAAACTATGGAATGTAAGATGGCGTTGAGCACTCATTAGTAATACTTACTGTAAGTTAAATTACGTTAATTAATCGTGAACTGGGGCATCGGGTCTCACTCCAGAAGGGATAGAGTGGCAGGTCGCCTGTCGCCAGTAAAAGGCTGGCGGCAGTTAGCGAAATTATCAAATCTGTCATTGCAAAATAACATATGTTTCACTTTATATTCTCTTAACACGCACTTAACGACCTTGAGTCCTTCACAAACAAGGAGAAGAAGTGGTTACCCAACCGCGTGTAACCTGCCAAAGGATGTGACTTTGTTATCGACCAATGAACATTCTCATTTCAAAAGGGCACGTTGAGTCTAGTCTGGAGTAAAATTTATCTGTGAAATTATCACGCCTGTTGTTATTACAGACCAGAATAAAACAGATGTTTTTTGTTAATATGCTAGATTTCAAACTAGGAATGGGCCAATCAAATCCTCAAATACAAACAAAATAATTCGGTATTCACGGGAAAAGATTCTAAGAATAATATTAGAGGAAATAAAGTAAATTAAAAAATGCAACGCTGATAACCTCGGGCGTTTACTAGGTAATTCGTTTTCTCTTCATACCTATCCTGTTACCATTCCCCAAATTAGTGTACTTTTAATATGTAATTATATAAATACTATTTCAAAATGTCTGTATTCCGGAAAATTAGTTTGTGAATCAAATATTTTAAGGGTTGAATGTTTCAAACCCATAATTTATATTTTTCATTTCCTGTAAATAAATTTATTTTTGACTCTTGAGACATAAGATTCGGAATTGAGAGAAATATCGAGGTACTCATTGAGATTCCAATTCGAGATTTGGATTCGAGAAAATTGGGATCCAACCTATCACTAATTCTATTACATTTATCTTTTTCCTTTTTAGTAATAAGAATACAGTTTATCTTGAAAACTCTGAACCTAAAAAAAACCCTCAACAAAATAATTATGGAATCACAAACATTCCTGGCTTACAGGTCTCAAATTTTAATAAAGCCGATAAGCATGTTACATTTTACCATGTAGTTGGAGGATTGTGGAAAATAACCAAGAAGTCATTGAGCCCGTAAATTTTCGTCTGTCATAACGAATCAGTTACATAAACCCGGCCGAAACTTATGAAGAAAATTAAAAACACAGTTTAAAAAATACGCATTTTGCAAGGTAAATATTTAGAAAATAATTTGTTAAAATATGTTATTGTAATGCTTCAAAGTAAATTATTGCACACTTCAACTCTTTGCTGTAAATACGTGATCATTATAATTAGCGGGACTACAATTGCTTCTTGAGATAAACTATTAGTTTAATTTTAAATTGCAGACAATTTTACGTACAGTGTAATTTTTTTTTGTAATTGGTACAGAAATATTTATATAAAATTATATATATATTTGTAAATTTTGTACATTTACATGAAAATAAATGTATTACCCCATTAAAGTGTTCGCAATATTTTGCTCTGTGTTGTCCCAGTACCTCCAAAAATTAAAGTTACCTATTTGTAAACCATTCCCCGAATAGCTTTCCAGTCTTAACTGCGCACATAATAAGCATGATACAAAACAAATAAATCCAAACTGTAGAATATTCAATTAATTTTCCATGAATTAAAAAAATATTCTTGAATGAAACATAAGTATATTTATAAATAAAATAATCCACCAATTGTTGTAGTAAATACTTATCACTGTGCCTACTACATGCATATAGGGCAAGCATCTCCGAACCTTGAGGCCATCTTCTACTTATTACTATATACCAGAATCGCGTCTGAGGTTGGAATAGAACTGAACATAGCAATTCTTGTCACGTTCCAAATAACTAAATGCATTATTATGTTACTCGATTGAATTACTTTTAGCACTGACGAAGGATCGAACCAAGGACGGAATTCAAAAAGGCTGAAAGTTCTCGGGGCGACGAGTGCGCGCGCACCTGTCTCCCCTCTCCGGGACCATTTGCGCGCGTCGCTTGGACGAGCCCTTCTGACGCCGAGGGGACGAGGGCGGTGTGAGACACTCTCCTGCCTGCGCGGCGGATAAACAATTCACGACCCGCCCACCTCCGCCCTTTTAGTTTCGCAGGGCGACGACGGCGCGGCAAAGACTCATTTCACGCCCGGGAGTGGGTAAGAGGGCATAAAAGATAAATAAAGCGGGGAAAACTTCCACTTAACAGCGTTTGTTTATTTCCTTAAAGAAGATCCCCAGTTGATCCCCCGACTAGTCCACTCAACTGATTAGCGTTTAACTACAAACATGACAGTTCAGAACATCTAGAGTAACGTGGTTTTCCGATTGCTAGTGGGTAAATGTATCCGAAATTTGGAAAACACGCGACATTACTATTAACACGCAAAAATTGGTAACGTATAATTTAAAACCTGTATTTATAGTTAAATATTTTGGAACTCTAGTAGTAGTATGTAAATGGGCATACTGGGACTGGCGCTGGCGCGTGGTGCCGGTGCCGGTGTCCGCCATCTTGGATTGTGACGTCACGGCGGCCATCTTGTATGGTTGTGACCTTGACCTTTGACCTTGACCTTGAATTTGATCCTCAAAATGTGTCAAAATCCGCCAAAATTGGGCAAAATTTGCCCAAAATTCCTCAAAATTTCCATTTCTGTGGAAAAACATTCCGCCGAAAAATCTCAAAAAAATTCCACAATTCAAAAATTCCCGTTTTCGAAAGAAAAATTCCCGTTTCGAGGGAAAATTTCCCGTTTTTAGTCCTTAAAAATCCCAGCGGCTAGAAATGTCCATATGTAGGCTTAAGCATCTATGTCTACAGCCTACGATAAGCCTCTGACGTCATCATGGATTATGACGTCACCGTTGCAATTTCCGTTACGGCCGCCATCTTTACCTTTTTTATTTATTATCCGATTTTAATGAATTTTTTTTTAAAAATTAATAAAAAATTTACTTAATAAAATTTTAATAAATACTAATAAAAAACAAACATTTACGACACGGAGTTCGAAGTCCTCGGTTCGAACCCGACGAGTGCAAAAAAAATTAAAAATGGCGACCGATCCTTCCCCCGTGGTGGGTGCTAGCAGACTGACTCCCACCACTTTTTTTCAAAGCATATATATCGTCACCTAGTATGACGTCATGTCCGCCATCTTGTCTTCGATGCTGGAAGCCATCATCAATGTATCGTCGGCTAGAGTGCGCCGATAACATGTTAGTTTAATTCGTATCCGCTAGAGTGCAGTAATCATTTATTACTGTGACACCCGCCATCTTGTCATTTGGCCGCCATCTTGAAAATCCGTAATTATTTAGCTAGAAATTCGGGAAAAGTTCCAAAATTCATTAAATAAATCACTCATTAATTTACATATTGATTCGATCGATTCCTGTCCTCGGTTCGATACCCGATCGATGCAAATAATCTTAATTTTTATGTAAAAATACCTAAAAAATGACAGGTTCGAAAATAAAAACACTGCAAGTTCTTTTACAAACATAATATTTATTACATAATTTCTATTTTACTACAGGATCACCTGCGAAGGTTAGCAATCTTACAAACATTTAGGTCCGCATAGGCGTGAAATGACTAATTCTTAGCTCCAATCGGTTTATACAAGACAGAGTCCAGCCAGATCCTTTACAGACATAGTCCTCCTCTTCTTGACAGAGTTTCTGGATACCTTGTTTAACAGTTTGCTCGATATCGTTAGAACTGTAAATTACTGCAGCCGATGTCTTGAATGCACACTTCTTCACTTTGTCATCGAACGGATAAGGCTTTCCATATATACAGTCCAACCACAAGTTATATTTCAAAGGTCCGTTTGTTGCTACGTCATCAGTAAGCTGATTGATTATGTCCTGTCTGATATCATCAAGAAAATTACAAATGTCCTTTGACTCACTTAACGTACTTGGATAATAGTAGTCTTTCAATGTTCCACGAAATGCAGACTGCGCCAAGTAGAAGCCATTATCGTTCACTTGTAATGCTCCGATCACAGTCTTATGTTTATTTTCATGTTCAGATGCCACAGCAATCGGTTGCTGCACATCAGTTTTTTTACTTGTACGCTCACGAGTCACCAATCTAAACTCAGGAGTCGTAATTGCTGCAGGTAGTTCAGCAGTAGGCGCACGGACTTCACCTTTACAGTTTATCGAATGTTGGCGCAAATTATCAATTCGAGTAAACCATTTATGACACTCGTCACAGCGAAACTTCATGCGAGAAGGACTCTTCGTACATTTACTCCTCTCATGTCTCCGTACATCATGTGCAAATGCAAACGTCATGTCGCAGTAGCCACAAGGATGCCTAGTTGAAGACAAACCCGAACCAGATGTCGCTGTTACTGCAACTGAATCATTTCCAGGCATACTCTTATGCACATCAATGCATCGTTGTTGTATAGAAACCTTTACTTTCTGCCGCACTGCAGGTCCTTTACATGTCTCCAAGTGATGCTTCAAATTAGCATTTCTTGTAAATTGCTTGCGACACTTAATACAACCAAACATTTTACGATAAGGGTTCTTGGCACATTCTCTCTTCTCGTGACGACGAGCATTGCTGATGTTTGAGAAAATCTTGTCACAGTAACGACATCGATGTTCGTTAGTTGACGATTCGCCATTCATTAAAGCCTCCATCGAGGGCGAAACAGCGTTCGTCGAGGTTTCCTGTACAGTCAGCACTACCGGCATTAAAGTCTCTTCTGCTGGTGGTATCACATCTGTTGAAATCCCCTCCAATGTTGACGTCATCGTTACCAACGGGATCTGCTCCTTCTCCGTCGTAGCTGTCGATAAGGTTCCCGTAGTCGATGGTACAACCTCCGAGTTCAACGTTAAAGACGGTAAAGATGCCATCGAGTTCGCAAGAACAGGTAATTACGCGATTTATGCACCAGATTAAACAATCTAGGTGATCCTTACACCGCCGTCGTCAGAAACAAACTGAGCGTCCTGCTGTCTAGGACTCGCTTATATACATGCACCGGATGGAATAATACGCTAGTCAAATCAAGAACAATTTATTATAATACTAGAGTCAAAACAACATTAAAAAAATAGAAGCACCATCAAAAAAATAAAGGAAGCACACTTGGAAGCACCGACAACGAAAAGGCAGCACATTTGGAAGCACCGACAACGAAAAAGGCAGCACCATCATCGAAAAGACCGCACATTTGTCATTGGCTCCAATATTCATTGGCTCCAATATTCATTGGTTCCATCAGTCTATTGATTCTATCAGTCTAGTGACTCCAACAGTCATTGACACCAACGGCCTTTTTCTTCATCAGCTCCAATGATATTTGGCTAGAATGCTACGAGTCTAAGAGACCATGAGGCTACAATTCTACGAGTGTACAAGACTCCTCCAACTACCTTCAAGTGTATAAAGCTCCAAATGCTCCAACAGCTCCAACACGCAATGTACGCGCAATACATGTAATTTACACACAATAAATGTAATGATTACACAGTACACACACACAGAAAACGGAACGTACACACAGTACACACAGGAAACGGAACGTACACACAGTACACACAGGAAACGGAACGTACACACAGTACACACAGGAAACGGAACGTACACACAGTACACACAGGAAACGGAACGAACACGTAATATTCACGCAATTGACACACAGTACACGCAGAGTACACGCAATTTACGCAAAGTACACCCAATGTACGCAATGTACGCAATATATATATGTAATGTACACACAATGACTACGCTTCGTTCGCGCAGGACAAACATTTAATGAAAACGAAGCACGTTTGGACGGAAATTCTATAAAACGAAAGCTCATTTAACGAAAAGGAGGCGCATTCTCTCGTTCATTCAACTTGGTAGGATACGATCTTCAATGATAAGTTAGGATATAATCTCTCCATCAGTCTATGAATCCAACAGTTTATATTTCCATTAGCCATCGACTCCAACAGTCATTGACTCCAACAGTCACTGGCTCCAACAGTCATTGCCTCCAACAGTCATTGTCTCCAACGTCCTTTTGGTTCATCAGCTCCAATGATATTTGGTTAGAATGCTACGACTCTAAGAGACTATGAGACTACAATTCTACGAGTGTACAAGACTCCTCCAACTACCTTCAAGCGTACAAAGCTCCAACTACTTCAGCTGCATTATGTTATAATAGTACAAGGCTACTTGACTATGAAGCTACAAGTCTACATGGCTCCAATTGCGGCATCTGTCTTCGTCTGAATTTTCTCTTTGACTCCAACTCCGCCCGCCAGCATCTCTTCGATCTGCACCTCGATTATGTTATAATAGTACAAGGCTACTTGACTACGAAGCTACAAGTCTACATGGCTCCAATTACGGCATCTGTCTTCGGCTGAATTTTCTCTTTGGCTCCAACTGCTACAGCAGCATTATGTTATAATAGTACAAGGCTACTTGACTACGAAGCTACACATCTACAAGGCTCCAATTATCACATCTGTCTTCGTCAGCATTTTCTCTTTTGCTCCCACTGCTCCAACAGCATTATGTTATATGATTCCATGGATACTTTGTTACGTAGCTACAGGTCTACGAGGTTCCAATGCATCATGTTTACGAAGCTTCCAGAACACAGGGTTACGAGACTGCGAGGCTACAGGACTACGAAGCTTCCAGGACACGAGGCTACATGGCTACGAGACTACATGACTCTAACTGATTACAATAGCACCACTCAGTGGTGAGAGTTAGGTTATCTCATGCAAAAGTACTTTATGCATGTAGTTCTGCTTTTCAACAACAGATGTCGCCACATGTTGCTTGCAGGTAAATAATATTTAGTTCTTTTATGCGGGATGCGGGATGCTCACTAACGATCGCAAAAGAAGGATGGCTTCGCTAGACTCCAAGGAAAAGGAAGTTCGTCTTGCATGTTGGTGCTCCACAGATGTCTCATGGCGTAATATTAATTTGACTGAGTAATGATATTTGTCAATTCCACCTGATAAAAATATTGCAAGTTTTGATTTAGTAGCAGAAATTATCGAATTAAATGTAACTCCAATTAAAATGACATGTCTCAATAGACAAAAAAAAATCCATGCAGAGAGTGGTTCCTCAGAATAGTCAGAAACACTTGAAGAAACCACAGGAATGATTGCAAGAACACGGGAAAAACCATCAAATTATTGACATTAATAATCAGGAGCACACGGAGAAAACCATCATAATATTGGCAAGAATAATCAGGAGCACACGGAGAAAACCATCATAATATTGACCAGATTAATCAGAAGTACTCGGAGAAAACCACCACATGTTTTCCTTGATATCATAAAATTACAGGAAAAAAATATTTAAAAACAAAAATTAATTAATAAAAAAATAAAAAAATAAAAAAATAGCATAAATTTCTGGCTTGTACAAGAACTCTATCTTTGCTCAATAATGATAAGTTTACAAGCTAGCAGAAACTGTTTATGCAAATTTTTATTTTTTTATTTTTTTATTAATTTATTTTTGTTTTTAAATATTTTTTTCCTGTAATTTTATGATATCAAGGAAAACATGTGGTGGTTTTCTCCGAGTACTTCTGATTAATCTGGTCAATATTATGATGGTTTTCTCCGTGTGCTCCTGATTATTCTTGCCAATATTATGATGGTTTTCTCCGTGTGCTCCTGATTATTAATGTCAATAATTTGATGGTTTTTCCCGTGTTCTTGCAATCATTCCTGTGGTTTCTTCAAGTGTTTCTGACTATTCTGAGGAACCACTCTCTGCATGGATTTTTTTTTGTCTATTGAGACATGTCATTTTAATTGGAGTTACATTTAATTCGATAATTTCTGCTACTAAATCAAAACTTGCAATATTTTTATCAGGTGGAATTGACAAATATCATTACTCAGTCAAATTAATATTACGCCATGAGACATCTGTGGAGCACCAACATGCAAGACGAACTTCCTTTTCCTTGGAGTCTAGCGAAGCCATCCTTCTTTTGCGATCGTTAGTGAGCATCCCGCATCCCGCATAAAAGAACTAAATATTATTTACCTGCAAGCAACATGTGGCGACATCTGTTGTTGAAAAGCAGAACTACATGCATAAAGTACTTTTGCATGAGATAACCTAACTCTCACCACTGAGTGGTGCTATTGTAATCAGTTAGAGTCATGTAGTCTCGTAGCCATGTAGCCTCGTGTCCTGGAAGCTTCGTAGTCCTGTAGCCTCGCAGTCTCGTAACCCTGTGTTCTGGAAGCTTCGTAAACATGATGCATTGGAACCTCGTAGACCTGTAGCTACGTAACAAAGTATCCATGGAATCATATAACATAATGCTGTTGGAGCAGTGGGAGCAAAAGAGAAAATGCTGACGAAGACAGATGTGATAATTGGAGCCTTGTAGATGTGTAGCTTCGTAGTCAAGTAGCCTTGTACTATTATAACATAATGCTGCTGTAGCAGTTGGAGCCAAAGAGAAAATTCAGCCGAAGACAGATGCCGTAATTGGAGCCATGTAGACTTGTAGCTTCGTAGTCAAGTAGCCTTGTACTATTATAACATAATCGAGGTGCAGATCGAAGAGATGCTGGCGGGCGGAGTTGGAGTCAAAGAGAAAATTCAGACGAAGACAGATGCCGCAATTGGAGCCATGTAGACTTGTAGCTTCGTAGTCAAGTAGCCTTGTACTATTATAACATAATGCTGCTGAAGTAGTTGGAGCTTTGTACGCTTGAAGGTAGTTGGAGGAGTCTTGTACACTCGTAGAATTGTAGTCTCATAGTCTCTTAGAGTCGTAGCATTCTAACCAAATATCATTGGAGCTGATGAACCAAAAGGACGTTGGAGACAATGACTGTTGGAGGCAATGACTGTTGGAGCCAATGACTGTTGGAGTCAATGACTGTTGGAGTCGATGGCTAATGGAAATATAAACTGTTGGATTCATAGACTGATGGAGAGATTATATCCTAACTTATCATTGAAGATCGTATCCTACCAAGTTGAATGAACGAGAGAATGCGCCTCCTTTTCGTTAAATGAGCTTTCGTTTTATAGAATTTCCGTCCAAACGTGCTTCGTTTTCATTAAATGTTTGTCCTGCGCGAACGAAGCGTAGTCATTGTGTGTACATTACATATATATATTGCGTACATTGCGTACATTGGGTGTACTTTGCGTAAATTGCGTGTACTCTGCGTGTACTGTGTGTCAATTGCGTGAATATTACGTGTTCGTTCCGTTTCCTGTGTGTACTGTGTGTACGTTCCGTTTCCTGTGTGTACTGTGTGTACGTTCCGTTTCCTGTGTGTACTGTGTGTACGTTCCGTTTCCTGTGTGTACTGTGTGTACGTTCCGTTTCCTGTGTGTGTGTACTGTGTAATCATTACATTTATTGTGTGTAAATTACATGTATTGCGCGTACATTGCGTGTTGGAGCTGTTGGAGCATTTGGAGCTTTATACACTTGAAGGTAGTTGGAGGAGTCTTGTACACTCGTAGAATTGTAGCCTCATGGTCTCTTAGACTCGTAGCATTCTAGCCAAATATCATTGGAGCTGATGAAGAAAAAGGCCGTTGGTGTCAATGACTGTTGGAGTCACTAGACTGATAGAATCAATAGACTGATGGAACCAATGAATATTGGAGCCAATGAATATTGGAGCCAATGACAAATGTGCGGTCTTTTCGATGATGGTGCTGCCTTTTTCGTTGTCGGTGCTTCCAAATGTGCTGCCTTTTCGTTGTCGGTGCTTCCAAGTGTGCTTCCTTTATTTTTTTGATGGTGCTTCTATTTTTTTAATGTTGTTTTGACTCTAGTATTATAATAAATTGTTCTTGATTTGACTAGCGTATTATTCCATCCGGTGCATGTATATAAGCGAGTCCTAGACAGCAGGACGCTCAGTTTGTTTCTGACGACGGCGGTGTAAGGATCACCTAGATTGTTTAATCTGGTGCATAAATCGCGTAATTACCTGTTCTTGCGAACTCGATGGCATCTTTACCGTCTTTAACGTTGAACTCGGAGGTTGTACCATCGACTACGGGAACCTTATCGACAGCTACGACGGAGAAGGAGCAGATCCCGTTGGTAACGATGACGTCAACATTGGAGGGGATTTCAACAGATGTGATACCACCAGCAGAAGAGACTTTAATGCCGGTAGTGCTGACTGTACAGGAAACCTCGACGAACGCTGTTTCGCCCTCGATGGAGGCTTTAATGAATGGCGAATCGTCAACTAACGAACATCGATGTCGTTACTGTGACAAGATTTTCTCAAACATCAGCAATGCTCGTCGTCACGAGAAGAGAGAATGTGCCAAGAACCCTTATCGTAAAATGTTTGGTTGTATTAAGTGTCGCAAGCAATTTACAAGAAATGCTAATTTGAAGCATCACTTGGAGACATGTAAAGGACCTGCAGTGCGGCAGAAAGTAAAGGTTTCTATACAACAACGATGCATTGATGTGCATAAGAGTATGCCTGGAAATGATTCAGTTGCAGTAACAGCGACATCTGGTTCGGGTTTGTCTTCAACTAGGCATCCTTGTGGCTACTGCGACATGACGTTTGCATTTGCACATGATGTACGGAGACATGAGAGGAGTAAATGTACGAAGAGTCCTTCTCGCATGAAGTTTCGCTGTGACGAGTGTCATAAATGGTTTACTCGAATTGATAATTTGCGCCAACATTCGATAAACTGTAAAGGTGAAGTCCGTGCGCCTACTGCTGAACTACCTGCAGCAATTACGACTCCTGAGTTTAGATTGGTGACTCGTGAGCGTACAAGTAAAAAAACTGATGTGCAGCAACCGATTGCTGTGGCATCTGAACATGAAAATAAACATAAGACTGTGATCGGAGCATTACAAGTGAACGATAATGGCTTCTACTTGGCGCAGTCTGCATTTCGTGGAACATTGAAAGACTACTATTATCCAAGTACGTTAAGTGAGTCAAAGGACATTTGTAATTTTCTTGATGATATCAGACAGGACATAATCAATCAGCTTACTGATGACGTAGCAACAAACGGACCTTTGAAATATAACTTGTGGTTGGACTGTATATATGGAAAGCCTTATCCGTTCGATGACAAAGTGAAGAAGTGTGCATTCAAGACATCGGCTGCAGTAATTTACAGTTCTAACGATATCGAGCAAACTGTTAAACAAGGTATCCAGAAACTCTGTCAAGAAGAGGAGGACTATGTCTGTAAAGGATCTGGCTGGACTCTGTCTTGTATAAACCGATTGGAGCTAAGAATTAGTCATTTCACGCCTATGCGGACCTAAATGTTTGTAAGATTGCTAACCTTCGCAGGTGATCCTGTAGTAAAATAGAAATTATGTAATAAATATTATGTTTGTAAAAGAACTTGCAGTGTTTTTATTTTCGAACCTGTCATTTTTTAGGTATTTTTACATAAAAATTAAGATTATTTGCATCGATCGGGTATCGAACCGAGGACAGGAATCGATCGAATCAATATGTAAATTAATGAGTGATTTATTTAATGAATTTTGGAACTTTTCCCGAATTTCTAGCTAAATAATTACGGATTTTCAAGATGGCGGCCAAATGACAAGATGGCGGGTGTCACAGTAATAAATGATTACTGCACTCTAGCGGATACGAATTAAACTAACATGTTATCGGCGCACTCTAGCCGACGATACATTGATGATGGCTTCCAGCATCGAAGACAAGATGGCGGACATGACGTCATACTAGGTGACGATATATATGCTTTGAAAAAAAGTGGTGGGAGTCAGTCTGCTAGCACCCACCACGGGGGAAGGATCGGTCGCCATTTTTAATTTTTTTTGCACTCGTCGGGTTCGAACCGAGGACTTCGAACTCCGTGTCGTAAATGTTTGTTTTTTATTAGTATTTATTAAAATTTTATTAAGTAAATTTTTTATTAATTTTTAAAAAAAAATTCATTAAAATCGGATAATAAATAAAAAAGGTAAAGATGGCGGCCGTAACGGAAATTGCAACGGTGACGTCATAATCCATGATGACGTCAGAGGCTTATCGTAGGCTGTAGACATAGATGCTTAAGCCTACATATGGACATTTCTAGCCGCTGGGATTTTTAAGGACTAAAAACGGGAAATTTTCCCTCGAAACGGGAATTTTTCTCTCGAAAACGGGAATTTTTGAATTGTGGAATTTTTTGAGATTTTTTGGCGGAATGTTTTTCCACAGAAATGGAAATTTTGAGGAATTTTGGGCAAATTTTGCCCAATTTTGGCGGATTTTGACACATTTTGAGGATCAAATTCAAGGTCAAGGTCAAAGGTCAAGGTCACAACCATACAAGATGGCCGCCGTGACGTCACAATCCAAGATGGCGGACACCGGCACCGGCACCACGCGCCAGCGCCAGTCCCAGTATGCCCATTTACATACTACTTCTAGTTTCGTACATCATTCTTTAAAACTTACGCAAGTGTCTGAATAATTGTTGTATTAAAAGAGGAATTACATTAGATGCCAATATTAACAGTTTGAATTTTAACTACTAATGGGAATATTTTAACGATATTCTTTTTCCGCCATTGTCAATCCTAATGTTTGTCGAGGGAAAAATAAATTTTTTGTTGAAGATGTGCATGCTTGAATGGCATAAAATTATTTTCAGATAAGACTTATTTCGCATTTTTTTGTAAAATGTGAACAGAGTTTTACAAATATACTTCAGACTAACCCAGCATAAGTTATTTTTTTCTTTTTTCTTTCGCGAAGTTTAACAAATTTAACGATGAATTCCTTTCTTAAGGGGCCCGCCTCGTCAGGGGTGTATGTGTGTTAGTGAGGCGGGATGTTAAGCGTGACGCTCGCTGGTGTTTCCAGCGCGGTATAGCCTCTCAGCGCAAGTCTCTGAACTGGCGCGCATTCGTCTCGTCGTCACAGGATAACTGTGAAATTTGAGCGGTGACCGTAACATTATATGGGGGTGAAATGAAGATAAAGGGGTAATGCAAGTCCCTTAAGTGCTTTCAAGAATCTATACTGGTTGTTTTACGCCTAAAAATTACTCTGAAAACATACGTTTTAGATATTTTACTCTTCTAAAAATACAGTTTAAAAATTTAATCCGAAATCAAAAGTACTTTTCGGCCCTTAGCAAACTCTTAAATGCTTTTCGTAAGCAGACCCTACTAAGGTATCTTCTGAAGTTTTTAAATCGCGTTGTTTTTCCTGAAGCTCTGCGCACCGCGTGAGTACCCGGGTAGGCGGGGTTCTTAAGCAGCTTGTCTTCTGGAGCTAAACGCGTTCCTCGACTTCCATGTAGAATGTGACGTAAGCTTCACTGTCTTGTTTTTTAACAGAACAGAAATATTCATGTAAGATTATAGATTTTTGTAAATTTGAATAGTTACATAAAACAACTGTATCACTACAAAATAGTGTTGCCACTAATATTGTGTTCGGATTCTTACCCAGAAATTTATACTTTGCGTTGTTCCAGTACCTCTAATAGTTAAAGTTATTTGTGAACCATTCCCTGAATAGCTTTCCAGTATAAACTTCGCACATTAATAAGCGTAATAAAGTCCAATTATAGAATTTTAATTATATTTCCCATGGTAAAAATGATATTTAAAAGAACGATAAATTAAAATATAAGCTGATGCCCCAATTTTCGTTAGAAATACTCGGTATTATCTTGAAAATCTTACTTCATAAATGCTAAAATAACCATGTACAAAGTTGCAAAATCTTCCTGCAGCACTACAAACCAATTTTTTGGCAACTGGTTTCCAAAAGGAATCTTTTATAACAGTACAGATAAGTTTTTTTTTCTCTGTTGCGTAAGTTTCCTTTAAACTGCGCACGCACCGCATCCTAGAAGGCCTGTCCTCCTCGTGTTGTGGGAAAGTTTTTCGCGGAGCGACTTTCTGGAATGTGACGAGAAAAAGAGAGAAAGAGGGGAAACTTTCGTGGGTGCTGGTTAGCGAGGCAGCAACATCGAACTTCAGACTCTATTCTAGTTTATCTGAAGCTTGAGATCAGAGCTGCCTCGGGGAAGAACTAGATTAAAAAGCTGTGCTCCTGGCAGGAGGGAAAAAAAGCAGCGACGATGTCTTCTCGCGGAGAGGCAAGATATTCTTCCCACAGCCAAGAATACGTACTTTTTTTAACGTAAAGGTCGTAGTGAAACACTGTTGCAAAACTCACCGCTATTTGAAACGTGACAAGCATTGCTATGTCCAGTTTTATTCCAACCTCAGGCGCGATTCTAGTATGTAGTAATAAATAGACAGAGTTTTGATGGAAATTAATTTGAACGAAAACGAAAACTACAAAACTACAAAAATGCGACCGGGAAAATAGCTGCGAAGCATAAACTATACAATCCTAGAAGTTTAAGAACCAATAATGCGTTATTATTTTTGTGCTGTAGCGGTACATAGCAGAAACAAAAATTATTTTAACAAGCGCCAAAAAAATTCAATAAATGTGAAAGATAATAGTTGGGAGTGAACATTATTGTGCATCGCATATCATATCCAAGTGAAATGAAATATCGAAATGAAAGGAAAACATGTTTTCAAGCTATCTAAACAGCAAAAATAATATTGGTTCACATATAAACTATTTGATAAATATTGCCACTGTTTTTAAAGGGCAGTTTGTAAGTAATGGAAAAGCAAAATAAAACTCAATTAAAAAATTGTGGTTTTTCTCTTCCACGTCCCCAGTACTCAAACTTACATTCCCTCTAGGGAAGGTTTGGAGAGGCTCTAACCAACAGCACAAATGGAGACCAGGGTTGTTCACTGACCTGCTGGCTAGACTTGATTACAATGGTCTTTATCGTGCCTTAGTGAACATTTTATTTGGCTGCTATGCTCGAAATAAATCAGTCTAGCCTTAACTTACCTGAATGTTATTGGACTATTTTATTGAGGGTTATGGCCGGATATATTGCGATTTCAAATATTTTTACTTCACTTACAAAAAAAAAGCTTCTGTGCTAAATGCTCAGTGTTGACGTGTCATAGGACTTAGCTTTGGCTACTTGTTGAAGTGTGATTACCATGGCAGTTGTAGTCACCCGCGTTAAATAATAAGTTATTTCCTCGCGGCGCGCAAAAATTAGAGCCTGTTCGTAGATATGTGGTTCCAACAAATTACATAAGGTCTGGCACTTATGATTTACACCTTGACATACCAAAAATTTAGATAAAGAGTTCAATACTATAATTAAAGAAAAATGATGGAAAAACCCAATATCTCATCCCCCATAATGTGTGTTTATGGTTGATTCGTCTCATTTTGGGCATGTAAAATTATTTAAGACATCGCAAAAAATACAGGTCTTAGGTTTTTGATTTTTCATAAAATAAAACCATGAAATTTTCTGATCTATTGCACCATCGAAGTATTCTAAGTTGATTCTCACTACCTCTGATAAGTATTTTTTCTAAGCTATCTAAATTTTATAATTATCTACTGATTGTTGATGTAGGCTTCACATATTATTTTGAAAACAAGAAAATCATCCTAAATATGTGGAATTTAATTTCAAAACTAACGAAACCTGTTTGAATAAAGTCAATCAATATATCTCACTAATTTTTTTTTTTGTAATCTATTAGTTTTACTGATGTACGCGTAATGTATTCTTCTTCTCATGGAAATAGATAATAGTGTATTCGATAATAATTTAGTCATATGCACCCGAATATATGCATTATAATAATTTAATATCAAACTATACCTGAATTGTAAATTAACTCTGTAGGAAAATTGTAACCGCCGGAAAATATTTTTTTAGACCTAAATGTGGGCTACACATTAAAATACAAAATTATAATGAAAATTTAGCAATTAATTATAAGTAGTATTTAACTGTTTACAAAAAATAAAAAATATGATATTGAAACATTATCTCACTGAATTCTGTAAATCGAGGCTAGACATTTCATAGCAAAAATTATAAGCTATGACTTTGTGAATAACGTAAAGGGCTTAAAGATACTGGTAATTTTTCCGTTTCTAAAAGGATAGTACCAATATATGAACAATAAAAACAATATTTATTTTATTTGTGAATTCAAATTTCCTACAGTATAAGATGGCAAATTAATAACTGCAGAACAAAGTGGACAAGTAAACATAATACAGATTAGTTAGTGCAAGTTGATTGCATAGCTTGAAATGGTCAATTTGAATTTCTTTTAAATACATTGTTGCCAACATGCCAAGCCTGGGTAAATTTGCGTGTCGCTCCCTCAAATGTTTTCAGAGTAAGTTCAACACGGAACTATTCCCCCCGCCCTTTTTTTTTCAATCCTTGGTTTTCCTTTCAAGAGTGCCGTTGAGCATTGTGAGGAAGAAGCCGCACGTACGTTATGGAGGACGGTTCGGTGATCGCCGACGGAAGGGAGAGGGGAAAAGAAGGCGAAACGAAAGAAGCTTGAGAGAGAGAGTGAGAGGGTTGGCCAAAAGCTGGCCCGTCGGAGGACCGCGAGCAACGCGGAACCCTCATTGCCGCATCGTCGCCTGCTAGGAGAGAGAAGCTAGGGGGTTCCTCCGTCCAACCCCCCCCCCCCCCTCCCAAACAACCCTCGGGGAACCAGTCGCCCAGAAGGTGAGCACGTCTCAGCCGGAGAGACTGCGGAGAGCTGAGTAAACACACTCCACCCCCCTTCCGTTTCCACCCCACGAGCCCGTCTTCCATTTCCCATCCCGACCCCTCGGGACCAGACCGAGACTCCCGCCCGGGGAGAGATGTTGCACACTTCCGATTGCACACCAACCCTCCCTCCCTTAAATATATTTAGTTATCTCCGCTTGGACGAATAACCAACCCCCTCCCTCTCCTCCCTCCCCCCCTTCTCCCCTTTCCAACCAACGGCTGGAATTGAATTGAAGTGACGAACGTGACCAGAAACTGGGATCTTAATTTCGGGTTAATGCACCAGCGCGGAAAGGAGGCGACACGCGCCCTGTGGTGAAGTGAAATAGCGCGACTACTTCTGCAGCCGCCAACAATTCCTTTCCATGAGAGAAGTATTCGCCGTTTGAATGCCCTTCAGTTGGTTTTTTAAACCCTGTTTTCTCACACTATCATCAATTAAATTACAGTTTGAATCTTCAAAAGATTTCTCGAACGAAATATACAAGTTCGGCAATGGCTATCATTTTCAAGCAAATTAGTTGCTGTTATACCTATGCCTGATTGAAGTATTAACTGAAAAATCCAATGAAATTATCTCAAAATAATACAGCGACTTCATAAAAATGTACAGCAATTTGACTATTTACTTATTTTTTATTTTTGAATTTGCGCTCGCCTTACACATGGAAGATACAAAAGAACATTTATGAAATAGAATCATCTGTTGTACGCAGTATTCTAAACCATAGTTAACATTCGTTTTGTGTGTTGTAGAAATAGTCGTAAGGTGGCACTGAAAACCCATGAGATAACTGTCGATGTAAGAGAAGCCTATATGGGTTGTAAATACAGAAAATTGTTCCAACAACCGTACATTTTGGGTTTCGCTGCACTGTACGGGTCAGTGTTAATGTCTTCGAACTCTGGGGGTATGGGCTCGATTGCAACCTCCACCATTATAGTCTTTTTCATGATTAACTACCTTATAACCTGAGGATTCGCTCGTAGGAACTCCAAAATATTCCTGATATTGCACCGCTATAAGAAATTTAGCTGTATAATTCCAATTCTTCTAACGAAATGAAATCGCAACGTAAAATATCAAATATATTTAAGACTAAATTCATAACAAACCATTAAAAAGTGAAAATTTTTAATGTTGTTAAAAGTAATCTTGTTTAATTTTAAATTTAGTTTATGTTCGCCGATTTTATAACTCTCGTATTATTGTGTTCGGAAATATTTTACCTGGATGAAATCAATCTTACATCTCTTTTTTTTTCATTTAATGAGGTGGCCTATTTTATAATTATAAAACACGCGTATATTTAACTTTTATTTAGATATTTTCATCTCTGACATTTCCACATTTGTTTAATTTGATTATATGCACAGAATAATTAATATTTAACCTCCCCCTTTTTGATCTCATTACATATAGGTACATTATTTTAAGATTTTTGAAACGTTCGAATTTTTATTTTTATGTCTAATACAGGTATCAAAATTTTTATCGTTCGTGTAATCAGAATAGTAGCAAACGGTAAGTACTAAAATAAACTTTGTCAAAAATGTTACCGTTCGAATAAATTCAATTCTTTTGTATGATTTTTAATAAATCAAAGTTGACTAACTTTTCACCTCTTTTGAAGGTTATTTTTCTCATTTCTTATTATTTTCCTTGGTTTTTTACCTCCTAATTGGTTTGCTTCGGAGACTATATTTTTATTATTAAACTAAATTAATATATTTTCTCTATTTTTAACTCTTTTTTATCCTTATGTTATATTAAGCTGCTTTTGGTTGAAAAACCTTGGTTTAGTTGATAGATATCTCCGGCTCCCAGCATCGCAGTGAGATACATACAACCAGTTTTTAATTCTAATTATAAACTTTTTAACCACAAAAGTTTCATCAAAATCAGCCCAGTAGTTTTTGCGTGATGCTCGAATAAAAAAAAACTAACCAAGAGACATATTTCGGTTTTAATTTTAAAATAGTGTAGATTAGTTTATAAACCACCTAACACACGCGTTGGTGCCGTTTGCAGAGTCGTTACAAGGAAGAGTTAAATACCCTTCACGTGACTAACTTGCAACGTTTTTTCTTGGATTTTACTTACCTGACAGGCTAAGCGGGCCTTAGGAAGATGTCACACGATGGGTCTTTGCCACTGCGGCTAAACTTTCCGCAGCGTTTTTTGGCTAAATATTTGTAAACCCACCTGACGTGAACCATTTGTAAACCACAAAACGTTAACTAACAACCACCTCTAAAATTTTTGAAAGGAATATTTTCTCAATAACCTCGGGATGAGCTACTGGATGGTGATAATCACAGGAAATGTGGCAAAGTGTCATCAGTAATAATGTACAGAACGACTTGTCTCTGGATCCTTTTGATTTCACTGAATTTTCCTTTTACTTTTGAAACTGTTGGTATTCATGCAAAAAAAAAAAGTATAAACTCACAAAATAATTTACAAATATTTTCAGAAAATTATACTCTAAATCTAAATTCTTAAAGTTCACAATTCAAGTCCCATGAAATCAATTCACGATGTGTACTAAACGTTTAGGAAAACGACCACAAATTGTATTACTTGCAGGTATGTGGAAAAAAAAAGATATAGGCCATTAGAATCATTAGTTACGACGCGCAGAGAAAATTCCAAGTTTGCCGAGTAAGTCTGTAAAAATAATTACTAAGTGTCAGCTTCGTGCATGCACCATGCAAAAATGTGTACTAAGTTCTCTTCAGGTATTTGCCTGGGGTACAGAAATGCGATTTGAACTTTCGCGATCGTTGTAGATTTTCTAAACGCCATGGTGCCAGTACGTTCATAAAGATTGTTGCCAACAGTTCACCTAGTGTAGCGAGGCTGTAACTCAGCCACACCACTGTTCGCACACACCCGAGCAAGATGTGTCCAAAGCCTCGGTTACCCTGGGCGTCTCGCCCGCACTTTCAAATGCTTACGCGCTCGTCTGTAACAAACCTGGCGCGAGTTACTCAAGGCTCAGTTACCTTGCACGGAATGACGAATTAACATATTTAATACAAAAAGGAATGCGACAAAATTGCACACGACTGTATGGTGTCCAATTCGGCTTCCGTGCATGTCATAGCGTCTTTCGCGAACAAGAGCGCAACACACAAAAAAAAAGGCATTAATATCAGAAATGTGCTACACCTGCGAACGGTTCTCGTACGACAATAGTAGCAATAGTTAAAAGGTTCGATTCAGCCACTAAACTTTGGACAAAAACATTACATATGAGAAAACTATAAACTTAAGACCAAGAAATCGCTAAAGGGAATCCAAAGCGTTGAACACTTTAAAATTTTTCATGACAAAAAATATATAATATAAATAGGCGCGTCAAAATATTAATCTAAATTAAAGCGTCAAAGTCAAGTCATAGAGTGACAAGTGTGCATAGGTGTACGCAACGCCTCATATTCTTTCTACGGCTTTTATTAGAGTGCAAAATGCAGGTCTCTCAAACATACGTAAAGTAAATTCATAAAAATTAAAAATTTAAACCACACATGTTAAAGAACACGCTGAGTATAAACTGGTAACCTCTCCGGTTTAACTACGTAGTGTGACACTGTTCTCAGTATCATCTGAAATAGTAAGGTTGGGGCTGATTCGTCCGTCAATTGGCACAAGACAAAAAATCTCACTGGTGTCGGAAGGAAAGGCGATTCCCTCCAGCTGTAGTAGTATCAGGAAGCCAAGTGGCAAGTCGTAGACATGTTGAAGTCACCTTACTAAATGACACCCCAGCGAGTGCTTGTAGACTCCATTTAATAAAAAATTCAACATCGTTGGAGCTTTGCTTGTATATGGGTGAGGAACGTACCGTTGCAAGGTATCTCGTTTCTACACAAAATACAGACGCGCCAAGGAAATTTTACTATGCTCTGGGGCGTACTCTAGATGTTTTTGCTGTATTGCCTCTAGTAGAAATCTTCATAAAAAGAATTATGTCACGGGCTATGTCAGTGTATTCGCTTCCCTGCAAACCCCTTTTCATCCTCACATTCATTAAATATATTTGAACTGAAATTTGTACTATTGAAGTGTTGTTCGTGATTTAAAAAAATCACGAACAACACTTCAATAGTACAAATTTATTTTTAATTGGATGTACTTGGAGTATGAGTTTGAAAATTAAATTCTCAATATTAATGATATATTTTTGCAGTTAGGTTAAATAAACATATGCGACACATCTTTAAACAGTTATGTTAAATGTTTATCAATGTTTGGTTGACATATTATATAGGAACGCCTACACAAAATCACATTACCATAACCGCTCACCTTGGAAATGTGCTCTGAACCATGTAGGTATAAGTCTATGAAATGTTATTTTTAATCTAGTTTTGACGTCTTTCTAGTCATCAAACCACGTGTAACTGTTTAAAGAATAATATACTAGATTTTGTTTAGTAGCCTCAATGTACCTAACTCGTAAGGAATAATTTTTAGTCATAATTGAGTTTTGAATTGAGTTTTTTGAAACAAATACTTTTAAAAACACACCAGCAAATAATAAAAATTAAGCTGCATGATAAAATAAAATACGTTTTGCTATACAGGTGCGAAAGGGAGGTGGGCGGTGGTTCTCGCGTCGAATTCATCTGTTAGCACGGCAGAGATTTCACACGTACGTTAACTCTATAAACTTTGTACCTCCGTACATCGAGCGACGTTTAGTTATTGGCGTCCGAGCAAGCAGTTCCTGTGGCACTCGGCCAGGAGAAATTCATCAAGCTGCTGTGTGGTTTCTCGCTGACTCGAAGAATAGTGGGTAAATATGTAGTGTACGGATTAGCGCCAAAAAAATCGTACAAATATGAAATAACTTTCATTATATACTCTTTTACGTCCTCTTTTCATAACCGCCTGCGGAGATAAAAAATTCTAATTACTTTTGGAGATATCGAATTTTTAAATTTTAATTATCGTAAAAAAAATTTATAAACATCTAAAATAACTTTCATTATATGCTCTTTTACGTCCTCTTTTCATTACAGCTTGCGGAGATAAGAAATTCCAATTACTTTTGGAGATATCGAATTTTTAAATTTTAATCACTATACCTGCACATTCACACGGCTTTCAAATGAACCAATAGGCCGCCTCCAACTTAAGTGAGTTTTAAACGTTTCAAATTTTTATGCTTTAAAAAATTACGTTCGTTCCTACTGTTATCTCCAAAAGTAATTGGAATTTCTTATCTCCGCAGGCGGTTATGAAAAGAGGACGTAAAATAGCATATAATGAAAGTTATTTCATATTTGTACGATTTTTTTTGGCGCTAATCCGTACACTAAATATTTACCGAATAGTGTGCTGGGTAGACGCGTCCCACCATCTTGGATTTATTATGTGTAACTGTTGAACACTGACTCTGAACATGCGCGGTGCCCTGATAATATATTTATATTTGAATATTTGTTGGTATTTATGTATCATATTCGCACTAGTACTAAAGTGAGCAAAGATACCAAATGAATTTATATTAAAAGTTGTTTGCTTAAATTATCCATGTAATTTTATATTAAAAATATTATTTTTCTTGTTATTGCATTCTGAATTGGATATTTTTTTATTAAAATTTTTTTCATAGGTGAGAATTTGGCTTAATTTATTTATGTCCTTTTTCAATTATTTTCTTTTGTAGTAGAATAAGCCACATTTATATGATGGTATATTCGTGTTAATTGGGTTGTTTGCCTATGTATAATGCATGTGAGGCATTACGATTAGTAATGTTAGATTTATATGTTCCATTTAGCTATGCCATCACCAAGTAACACCTGGTATACGCTTTCGAAGCATTTAAGTATTGAAAAATTGATGCATGTCACATATTATTATGAACTGGCTATAATTTTGAAAGAAAAAAAAACGTTGTGTTAAAAGTTACGGTGACGCTTTCCTAGTTATTTCCTGTTGTCATCTGGCACCCCAGTGATACATTAGGATTTGAGGATTTATTGGCTCGTTCCTACTAAAACATTTCTGGGTGTTTAAAATTCAGACATGTGGTATTACTGGAGGGTTTCAAGTACACAATTTTGATTACCTTATACACGTTTTCTCAGTGCAGACTTTGGCTAAAGTTTAACCAAATACGTAAATGCACACGAGCAGAGAGATGTTTTGCTCTCAGAACGCTGGCTTCGGTGTGTGCTCAGAGGGTGTAGCGTGGATGTGGCGGTTTGTGTTTTCCCTTGCCGAGGGAAGGGGGGATGAGGGAGTGTTGAAAGTGTGGATTTTCCTGCGATGCGAGGGTGTGGGTGAGGGATGCCTCTTAAAACAGGCAGGGTTTCGGCAGGCTTCGTACGGCCCCACTGGCCTTCCCCACAACCCTAGAAGCGTGTTTTCAGGGTGCGGGAGAGGGGGAAGATGCAAATGCGAGAGAGAAGTTTAGCTCCAAGCGGCAGCTGGGGTGACGACTGGCTGTCGTACGAGGCTTGTACGCCCATGTGACGCCGGCCGCGCGCGTAATATAGGCAACCCAACAGCGGCGATGTCCCGGGCGTCAAAATATTTTTTTCCTCCTCCTTCACGCTCCTTTTTTTTCTCAGCCCTATAAAACTTCGAAAATCATCCCCCACAGCTAACGTAGGAGCTCATCTACATTTAGTAAAAAAAATTATATATAAATAAATATATACATATTAAAATGTAAATGTTCGTTAAAAATTTTAAATCTCCGAACGTTTTACACCGATTGTTTTGAAATTTTGACACAACGTTGCATTCGAATACGCACGTATTATCAGGGCACCGCGCATGTTCCTGCGTCTCATCTGTTCAGGTAAAACAAATTAGATAAAAATACAGATAGGTAAAAAATATATTTTTAATATTTTAATTTCATAGTGACATATATATATATGTATATAGCGATATATAGATATAGGTATATATATGAGTGATATATAAATATAAAGACAGATGTAAATAGAGAGAAAGAGAGGTAGAGAGAAGTAGACGTATAGATAGAGAGATAGAGAGCGATGGAGATGTATATAGATACATAGAGAAATAGATAATTAGAGAGAGGGATATAGAGATGCTTTGTGTGTGTGTATCTAATTTAAAAACATTAAAAAGCATGCCGGGAATTAGCTCATGTATAAATATATATAAATCCTCTTTTGCAGGTTCTTCCTTGGTAGGAGGTTTACGTTCTTGTGTTGCGGTCGCTGACGATCAACGTTGGGCTGACCGTATGCGTAGAAGCAGGCCTGGCCCGCCTAGTCAGGGGTGTAACTATGTTAGTGAGGTGGGATGAGGTGCGACGCTCGCTGGTACTTCCAGGGAGGTGTCACCTCTAAGCGCAAGACTATGGGCTGGCGCGCGGTCTTCTTGTCGTGCGTTGGACAACTATGAAATTTGATCTTTAACCTTAACACTAATTAGTGGAGAAATTTATATAAAATGTGTAATATAAATCCATTGAGTGGTTTCAAGAAACTTTCATGTTTAAAAACTGTACTGAAAAACGAGTTTAAGCACTTTTCACACCGCCCCTAGAGTATTCTTAAATGTCCATTGTTTACAGATGCCGCTCTGATAACTTTCGCAGTGTTTATTTAATTCACGTGTTTTTTTTGTGAAGCGCTGCACACCGTGTGTCCCGGGTGGGCAGGGGCCTTAAACGCGTCTTGGATTTGTTCCTGGGAGCCTGTTTTCGCACTCGTAGTCTGGATCACTGAAACTAATATGTTGAATAGAAGTCACTAATGATTCCGTTGACAAATAGACTCGTGACTTTAATGTCAGTGGAATCTTTACTGTAAACTTGTGTTAAGATAATTACAATTTACTGCACTTCTGTGAAAAATAAAATAACTTTTCGGTGAGCACATTTTAATCACTAAACAAACTGTACAAATTCTCTAATTCACATGAAGCAGTTTCAGCAGATTTTCAGTAAAACTTCAATGATTTGAAGCTGTCGGTTACACTTTTAAAATTTAGCTTGTGGGTATGGTGTACTACCAAAAGGGGTTTCACAGCCAAAAATTCGTACATGTCGCTTGCATTGCAAATATTGCCACAGACCTCATACTTATTTCGGGATTTCTGATGTATTGTTCGACTCGCGACCGCCATCTTGGATTCCGCAACTTTGAGTTACAGACATTTTTAGAGACCACTATTTTAGAATTATGAAGATTTTTCCAGGACTTTCTATACTCCGCCGTACTGAACGTCATATTGGCTTTTTGAGATATTTTAAAAATTAAATTTATATGTTATTTAATAACTTAATAAGCATACGTCGTACTACTTCTTACGATTTGGTTCAAACCCAACACGTGCAGAAAATTATATAGTAAAATAATTATATTAATAGTTATATAAAACAATAATATATTTATACGAAAAATATTTCATTAAATCTCTCCTAAGTCATGTACTCCAGTCGTTCTCGTTTTGATCATTGATGGATACACTAATAAAAATATATTACAATTTATTTCTCTACGATATACATCAGCAGACTACCCTTTCCCCAAATTCCAAGACACATATAGGTTTGTTACCCCCTCCTCCCAACCTGTTGTGACGACCCAGCAGCTATTCACAGTACCACATGTAGCAATAAGTATACGAGTAACTTGTTGAAATTTGTGGCAGGTACAACATTCGACTTAAAATAATAACCTAAACTGATTTGCCAAATGAGCATTTCTCCACAAATTCCAGCCTACATACAGTAATGTTTAAATTATTAATTTATAAATGTTCTTGACTCGGTGCTCAGTTTAATGTAGGCACACCGTCATAAGTTATTAGTAAATTTACCACACAAATCTGTTAGGCATAATGATAAGTTACGAATGGTAAATATTTTTTATAAACCTATGGAATTTCTAATGTATTTTTTAAAGTTAACATTAATAATAATATGTACTGTAAATTTATGATAAATGCCTATACTGTGTATATGTTTATCTATTAAACATTAAAGATAATAACAGCTCAAAATAAAAATTTTGTTTTCCTTTGTTACATTGCCTTTGTGTAACGGACGATAAATATGCGAAGGTGTGCATTAGCCACACCCAAAAGATTCCAAAAATACTAATATATATATATATATATATATATATTCACAGACTGCATAAGGCGACTGTATGATACAATTCATTCAAAACACAAATGACTATTTGAGCCTTGTGGATTTTAACTGCCAACTTCACTTTGTCGAGTACCTTTAAATGATTTTTATTGTGAACATAAACACATTATGGGGTTAAAACAAAGTTTTCAACACCTTCACAATAAAAACAAATTACAAGAAAATAAACAGTGCTCATCAACTAGGGTTGCTGGGTACTTGCTCAAGTTCATATGACATGGCAAATTTTCTCATTATTACCTGCAAATGTCTCCACTAGTTCTAATATTACTCTACATATCAAAGACAAGAAAAAAATATTCTGTATTACAATTTAAATGTGAATATATACCAGCGTACATTAAAAATGGAGCTTAGCACCAATATAATACAGTTATAGAATATAAGAACAGCGTCCATAACTTTTGAATTAAGTATTTAAATAACCTAACAATGTTCACAGGATTTCACGGCCATTTTCTAAAGTAGCTTGGCTTCTGGGTTGTAGCTGCGCCCTTGGCGAATAATTCACCGACGTTTCAGTGAGTAACTGCTCCCTGATGAGGGCGACTGCAATGTCGACCGAAACTTCGGTGAATTATTCGCCAGGGACGCGGCTACAACCCAGGAGCCAAGCTATATTATTTAAATAACCACCGCCGAACCACGCCGTTTCTGGCGACACAACCACTCGCTTCACTCTTGTCGGGGCTTCCGCTGTTCCCGGCTCTGACGTCTTCCCCAGCGTGCGCAGAAGTAGTAGTCGCTACCCGCCTCAGGCGCGAGTGGACGCGAACTCCTGGACGCCTTCGTCGTCCTCCTCGCGGCACGACTCGCGCGGAAACGCCCAGCCAAAGCGAGCTCGGAACACCGCGGCATCCGGAAGCCAGGCACTCACTGCTCCGAAGACAAGCGAGTGCCGTTAGCTCTGGAAGCGCGGTAAGAGCTCACCCAAGGTTCCTTGCCGTGGTCTGCCCCCCGGAACTGGGGCGGGGTCTCTACTTCTTCCTCGTCGCGGTGACGTCACTCGACCCTAGTCACCGTGTCTCCAGATATCGTAAGTCCGTCGACACTCGTGCACACACTCGTCAAACGAGCACGACCGTGCAATCAGGCACCCAGCCCAGGCAACTTCCCGCCTCGCCCTTGGCCGTCACCTCGCACGTCCACGTGGTTACTAGCTCAACAATGCTACCAGAGCAGGTAACATCTTGCTGTCACTGGACTTGCACCAGCGAACCCACGATACGGGCAACGTCACAAACATGCCCCACTAGTGGTCCGTAGGGCTTACTCCTAGGGCGATTAGGTCGATTGGTCGGCACGTCGGGCGGGCAGAGATTCGCTGATTCCTGGGTAGTGGCAGGCGGCAACTATGTCTGAAACTCTCTCACTCAGTCCTACGTGTCGTTGATAAAATGGTGGTTTACATACCCACCAGTTGCAACGGACTTTATGGCCGAGAAAATGATTTATTCTGCTCGTCCGAATTTGTCACGCAGAAAAGTAATTGGCGGTAATTAACATGAAAATATTTGCACACACCGACTTCCTAAACTATTACTTTCATGGTCGCACTTATTAATTTTTGGCGTGACTTGGTTAAGTATAGTGTTGGCCTATAACCTAAACGAAGTGACTAGAGCGCAGACCACGCACAGTTCTGCCGGCAAGTAAGCTGTCTGGCTTACGGGACCACAAGCCTGTTTGCGCTCGGCTCGCGAGCGCGCTCTACCAGCTCGTTTGCTCTGGGTCGCAAGAGCCCGAGAGAGCCCAAGTGAGCCCGAGTGAGCCCAAGTGAGCGCGAGAGAGCCCAAGTGAGCGCGAGAGAGCCAGAGTGAGCCCAAGATAGCCCGAGTGAGCCCAAGAGAGCTCGAGTGAGCCCTAGTGAACCCAAGTGAGCCCGAGTGAGCACGAGTGAGCCCGAGAGAGCACGAGTGAGCCCAAGTGAGCGCGAGAGAGCCCAAGTGAGCGCGAGAGAGCCAGAGTGAGCCCAAGAGAGCTCGAGTGAGCCCTAGTGAACCCAAGTGAGCCCGAGTGAGCACGAGTGAGCCCGAGAGAGCACGAGTGAGCCCAAGTGAGCGCGAGAGAGCCCAAGTGAGCGCGAGAGAGCCAGAGTGAGCCCAAGATAGCCCGAGTGAGCCCAAGAGAGCTCGAGTGAGCCCTAGTGAACCCAAGTGAGCCCGAGTGAGCACGAGTGAGCCCGAGAGAGCACGAGTGAGCCCAAGTGAGCGCGAGAGAGCCCAAGTGAGCGCGAGAGAGCCAGAGTGAGCCCAAGAGAGCTCGAGTGAGCCCTAGTGAACCCAAGTGAGCCCGAGTGAGCACGAGTGAGCCCGAGAGAGCACGAGTGAGCCCAAGTGAGCGCGAGAGAGCCCAAGTGAGCGCGAGAGAGCCAGAGTGAGCCCAAGATAGCCCGAGTGAGCCCAAGAGAGCTCGAGTGAGCCCTAGTGAACCCAAGTGAGCCCGAGTGAGCACGAGTGAGCCCGAGAGAGCACGAGTGAGCCCAAGTGAGCGCGAGAGAGCCCAAGTGAGCGCGAGAGAGCCAGAGTGAGCCCAAGATAGCCCGAGTGAGCCCAAGAGAGCTCGAGTGAGCCCTAGTGAACCCAAGTGAGCCCGAGTGAGCACGAGTGAGCCCGAGAGAGCACGAGTGAGCCCAAGTGAGCGCGAGAGAGCCCAAGTGAGCGCGAGAGAGCCAGAGTGAGCCCAAGATAGCCCGAGTGAGCCCAAGAGAGCTCGAGTGAGCCCTAGTGAACCCAAGTGAGCCCGAGTGAGCACGAGTGAGCCCGAGAGAGCACGAGTGAGCCCAAGTGAGCGCGAGAGAGCCCAAGTGAGCGCGAGAGAGCCAGAGTGAGCCCAAGATAGCCCGAGTGAGCCCAAGAGAGCTCGAGTGAGCCCTAGTGAACCCAAGTGAGCCCGAGTGAGCACGAGTGAGCCCGAGTGAGCCCGAGAGAGCCCGAGAGAGCACGAGTGAGCCCTGCGAGTGATTTGCGAGACGAATGGCGCGCGGAAGGAAGCGTTTCGGCCAAGTGAAAAAGCGTTCGAGTAGGAAAGGTAGGGGTTATGGAATAAAAAAAATTGCCGCCTGGGCAGGAAACACCTGGCACTGGGCTACGACGAGGGGGATATCCGGAATGTGACTAGGGGTGGTGGAATGATAGGGTTTTGGTGAAAGAAGAGGGAAGGGGAGCAGGAAACGAACAAATTCGCGTGTGTGAGCTACGAGACTGCAATTTATCACGGACATCCCTCCACGCATTATTCATCGCATCAGCGGGGTTCAGTGGGACTGGAAAAAATTTATGCCTGTCTAGCGCGGCCAATTCTCGAGTGACGCGGGAAAATACCGTAGCGAAATTGCTCAGGACTTCACCGTTATCTGAACTTGATCAATCACTTTATTGATCATCGTTTAATGGCGTGTTCGCTTTGAACGAGCGGTGTGTTGATTACGCGTGCTTCCTGCAGTGCGTGTGGTTTTCTCAAATTGACTTCGGAGACTGTAGGATTTCAGTAAGTAGTTCGCAGATGTTCAAGTGCATTAACCACGAGAATTTCACACTTTAGTTATGGTTGTTTGAAAAACAAATTGGCCATAACTAAATGATTTATAATATACTAGTGTGTGTCTCCGTGCGAACAATCACGCGATGATTTTTTCTTTATACTATTGTGAAATAGTTGTTAGATGATAGAATTAATATATTAGATTTGATAACATAGTAGCATTGGTATAACTTGGTAAAAATGGGAGCTCACCATACGTTGGTTGCACATGGTTGTGAAAATATGTGGTTTTATTGTTATATCTCCGACTGTCGTCATTGAAGCGAGATAAAATAAACACCAGTTATTAATTCTAATCATAAGCTTTTAAACAAATAGCGTTTCAATTTTGGTCCAGTAGTATTGACGTGATACTCTAAAACACAAACCAACAAACAGACAAATATTCAAGGGAAGAATGGATATTCTATTACAATAATCAAAAATAAATTATTTAAATTCAAACTATTTCTAACTTGATAAAAAATTAATAATATAATGGGACTAAATTTATATGGATTAACTGCGTGGTTTCTGCTAAAAATTGATAAATTTATTTGAGTTCTTATTATATTAATATAAATAATAATTCTAATTAACCTTGGATTTTTACGGGAGTGGTTTTTGCTATAAAAAAAGGATAAGTTCATTTGAGTTCTTATTGTATTAATATAAATAATAATGCTAATTAACGGGAGATGTAATACAGTTACCTATATGGAAAAAATATATATGGTGGCCGGTCCGGCACTTGGGTTCTGGGTGCGGAGGAGGAGACACTGTCCGGCATCTTGGATTGTGATGTCACGGGGGCCATCTTGGAGTCAGATTCCTCAAAATTCTTCATAAATGTCTCAAAATTCCTACAATTTTCTAAGATTTTCTTATTTTGAAGGAAAAATACCCGTTTTAAGGTAAAATTTCTCATTTATTCTTCAAAAATTCCAAATTCAAATACCTCAAAATACATTTGCCTTTAAAAAAAAACGGCTCAAGACACCTAAAAAAAACGCCCTAAGCCACCGACCATGACTTTGACAGTAAACTTGAAATTCTTTAGTTTTTGACCAAAAATTTCGAGAAAAAAAAATCGCAAATATTTTTGAAAAAAATTGGTTTTCTTTAAATGTTTATTTATCTTGGTTCGATTCCCGGCGAAATTAAACATGTAAATTATTAATATATTTTTTAAATTATTATTTATAATTTAAATAAAATTTTAATAAAAAATCTTTATTACGTCACTGCCATATGACATCTCCATTGCAATTTTCGTTGATACCATCATTTTGAGAATCAGTTTATTTATGCTAGAAAATCAGAAAAAAATTAAAAATATTAATAAATAAAAAATAAAAACAATCCGCTAATACAAAAGCTCCACCATTTTGAAATATTATTATTATTAAAAAATTTGGAAAAATTAATTTTTATAAAAAAATTATGCTAAAAATTTTTAAATTAATAAACGCACTTACATCATGGAGTCTTCGGTTTAAACAAAGTGAGAGCAACAATAAAAAATGGTGACATCCTTCCTCCATGGAAGCCACCGGCAGACTACCTCCCACCCTTATGTGAGGATATATATACCGCCAGCTAGTATGACGTCAAGACCGTCATCTTGTTTTCGTCTGCTGGTGGCCACCATCTTGGATCTGACATATTGTTTATTTCTGCTACAGGCCACTATGTATATATTAGTTTAATTTTTACGCTCTACCGTGCAGTAATTATTTATTGCCAAGGTGCCCGCTACCTTGTCATTTGACCGCCACCTTGGTAATCTGTAACTATTAAGCATGAATTTCGGAAAAAAACATATCTTCAAAAAATCATATATTTATTATAACAATATTAATTCGATCGATATCCGTCCTCGCTTCGATCCTTGGAAGATGCAAACTGGTAATTTTAGGTAAAAAATTATTTATTCAATAAAATATAACAAAAAAAGGGGGTTTCTGTAAAGTCGGTTTACGGACGATAATTCTACGTAATTCTACAAATAATTTGTTTAAATATAATCACGGACAATTAGTTATAGAAAAAAAATGAAATAAAATCAATGCCAATAAATTGTTAATTTTAAATGATGAAATTGAACAAATAATTCCATTTTTTTATATTGCTGCTTTTAAAAAGCCCGCCTTAACCTGTTTTATATTATAAAAGATTTTCTCGCACGGTGGTTGGCCGGTTCTTGCACGCTTGGCTCAGGCGGAACGTGACAATGAGTCATGCTTTTTCGTGCGTGCAGCCGGCGTTCATCGATTTATAAGACTTTATCACGTCAAAAAATTTTAAAGAAGCTTAAATCCACCAGCCTCCAAACCGATGATGACAAATTAGCTGTCATCTTGGGATGTCACAATCCAAATTAGGGGACATTTACTCCGCCTCCACACCCAGAATCCAGGCCCCAGACTGGCCAACATATACTACTAATATTATCGGCAGTCACCACAATAGTTACCATAAATATAAAAATTTGCTAATATGGTAAATGACTACGACACTATGTTTTATTGATTAGTTGTAAAAATATTGATATTCATTTTCTAATTTTCGTTAATGTTTGAATAATTAGCTATGATAAACAAATTTGAAGTTTATAATTGCGGACATAAATCTAAAGCTGGACTCCCAATCATCCGTTTCATCCGTCCGTCACCCGTCCGTCCGTCGATTTCGGTCCGTTATTTCTCTCGGCAGTTATTACCGACTCTCAACCATCCGCCATCCGTCCGTCCGTCACTATTCATAAATATCAGTGCTACAACTTTCCGCCACATACTTTCTCAATTGTAGGTAAACTTTTGGTGAAAATAATTTACTTGGGATAATTAACGTTTGTTTTTATGAATGTGATAATAAGTTGACAGGCGGGAACCGTGCTTTGACAAGTGGATTAAACGGGTGCCGTCTTAAAAATAACATTAGTCATGCCAGCAGCAAATAAAAGTATGCTTCTTTTATTACTGCGTAAAAGGAAACAGAAAGAAGCTGTTTCTATCTAGGCTTTTTCCTTCAGTTGCTTATCCCGATAGTCTTTACTATATATATTATACAAATGCTCCCTTTCCCGGACGTAATTTATCAGCATTTCTTCCGAAAAGCTCATTCTCATAAGCAATATTTACCGTTATTATGACAATAATAATCGGTCAATACGACACAGCCTTCTATATATTGCAAATTAAAAAAAATCGAACACTGTTTTCGGAAAGTCGTATTGAAGAAGATCGACTTTACAAGGCGGTGGACCATCCGTTGGTCCGTCAAAAGCTAAAGCTTGGCATGGTTTTGACGGACGGACGGATGGAATTTTTCGGGCCATCTGATTGGCTGCAGGTCACGTGATTGACGGACGGACGGGTGACGGACGGACCAAACGGATGATTGGGAGTCCAGCTTAATTGGTCAGATTAATAAAACTAATTATATAATACCAAAAAATGAAATAAACTAACAATATAAGTGAATTAATTTTTCAGATAATAAACTCAGTGTATTTTTTAAAATCTTTTCCTCAATAATCTTGATCATTAAAGTCTCTAAACAATGTTTATTTAAAATTTTAAAATATGACACGTGTGTTAATGAAACTACTAAGTGTATTTTTATTTCTTACTTTGAATAGACGAAATACTTAATTCAATATTTCATAAACTGTTTATTAATATTTAATTTCACATTATACAAACGAGGGAAACCTTTACAAACAGAATTTTGAAAGTGGTGAAATGCAAATAGTTCTAAAGCAAGCAAAGTTTGTTTTTAAAATTTGTGTAAAGACGTGTTTGCTCCAACCTCTTTCAAGCCATTTTTCAGTTTCCACTGAAAGAAAACGTAATTAATCACTGAGGAAGAAGGCAGTGTCACAACGCAGCAACGATCTTCAAGAAGATGGATGCGAATATGTGACAGAAATGACACTCCGTTATAGAGAAAATTCAAATGATGTAGTCTAAGAGGAAGGTATGTTTGCAAACAGGCATTTTTCTTACTATAAAATTGCTAAACAGCTATGGGAAAGAAAAAAAATCGCAATTTTCCACTTTATATTATCTTTGTAATTTATGATACGTTAAAGAGTATTTATGGATATGAAATGTCAAAATTTTTGTCAGCAGTTTATTTATTTATGGATGTAGCAAGAATCGTATTGAATGGTCCACGAATAATATGAAACTGTTTAATTTAAGTGTCATTGCCCACGTTTGAATATTAGTGACTTTAACCTAGTGATATTTAGGCAATTGAAATCACGTTTGCGTGATAATTTTGACGAAGCTAGCATATTATTAGACTACAGTATGAGCTCTGAAAATACGTTCTTCGCTGCCTAAATGCTTTATATTGCAACATGTCGGGTCGTCTCAACAGCCAAAACTATACAATTCCGCACAGGAAAACAAACAAGGAACCTTATCTGTTTCAGGAAAGACTGAAAGTAACAAGTGAAACAAATAGCAAAATAATACACAACGTCCACGATTTATATGCAGTTTTATACAAACCATATCACAACACTTAGCAAGCCGCTCGATATACAGGGAACCAGACAACCTTGAATAAAAGTTTTCAGGATTAGCGATTTATCATCGTTGGGAGTAACAGATCTAAATAATTAATTTCAAGCAGGTGCAGACAGTGTTTAAAGTGACATGAAATCTTACCACGCAACGGGTAAAATTTGCGTAAAATGGAAAGAACACGAGTTCTAAAATGACTCAGAATAAAACAGTGTAAATACAAAATTAGATTGGGAAATACTAAAGCGCATTGCATTCATTGGTGCACTCACGTGACATACAAGCAAATTTTCCGCTCACCGAAACAAACGCCCAATACAAGTGAGGAGCAACGAGCTAGCAAGGGGAAAGCAGGCAGAGTATGCTGGTAAAAGTGTCGCAGAACAGTTACCAAATGCCAAAATTCAGAATTAACCAATTTAACAAGGACAGATTCCTAACACAAAAAGATTATAAATCGAAAGCCCTCATACACTATAGTGAAGAAAGCATACTTTACAATAAATACGATTATACAACACATAAAATTTGTCCAGGGAAAGTTTCGTTGATTGTACCGCTCTAAGCTGCAGCAACTGTAGGATAGACTGGGTACGGTTGAAACGGTGGACGTTTGAAACAAAGCGGATATCTCGACCCCGTGTGTGATTGGGTGAGAGGTACAATTGGAAAACAAAGCGGGCGACAAGTCGAAACGCGAATTTTAGTGGTGCGTCGCTCTTCGCGAATTGTGCTTGTATATAGGAGATCCCATTGTGTTTTTTTACGGAAAAGTAAGTATTGTTTATTCGTAGCCTAAATTTTTGCAATTATTATGGTTTTATTAAAGTTAGAGTATTGAGAGTTGTGTATCATTTTAATTGAAGTTTGTTGGATAGGGATGTAAGATTAGTTTTTATACAAATTTATTATCATTCTTACTGTGAACCGTTTTATACCTAGAAGGGAGGTTGGGGACAGTTTAATTGTTTTGTGGGTATGGTTGAAAGTTTATTTATTTAGTTTTCATGTGTCTTAGATGCCAATGGTACGCCAAAGGAAGACTACGAGAGGTCAGGCCGACTTACCAACGTACAAATTGCCTATGAAGATGTAAAAAGTCGGATCTTCGTTAAGAATAGCGCAGAAAAGAATGAACTGAACCACTGTTCCCTGTTGAGGTATGTACGTAAACGATATGCGACTGGTGGCAATGAAAATCAAGAAATGGAATATATGAATCACAATCGAGTGTTTAACCAGGAAAAAGAGCATGAGCTATCTAAATATTTAATTAGATGTGCAGACATACATTTTGGTCTAACTAAAATTATGTTATGAAATTGGCATACGAACTAACCGTCACGTACGACTTATCACGATCTCGGACTTGGGATAACAACGAAAAGGCTGGCGAATAATGGTTTCGCATGTTTATGAGAAGAAATCCTTAACTGTCAGAACGTGCAGCACAGGCTACAAGTCTTTCTAGGGCGACTAGCTTTAATAAAAATAACGTATATGCTTTCTACAATTTGGCTACTGTCATGGACCGTTATAAATTTGAACTACAAAATATATATAATGCTAATGATACCGGCATAACTACTGTGCTAAAACCCAACAGAATAATATCTAGACGTGGTGCTCGTCAAGTAGGTTCAGTGACTTCAGCCGAGAGGGGTACTTTAGTCACAGCAGCAATTGTGGTCAATGCCATCGGAAATGCTATCCCTCCATTCTTCGTCTTTCCGCGAGTGCGATACCAAGATCACTTTATCAGGGCTGGACCAATAGGATCTGCTGGAAATGCGAGTCCTTCTGGCTGGACTCAGGATGAAACATTTATTCATTTCCTGGAACACTTTAAGAAACATACAAATGCTTCTTCTTCACATGAAGTTTTACTTGTGCTTCATAACCACTCTTCACATATTAACATTAACGCAATAGATTATAAGTATCGTGCAAGACTTGAATATGATTAAATATATATATTTGTGATGTTCAACTGTGCCAGTACGAGTCGTAAAATGTTATTAGACGATGAATAAAACATGTTTGTTTATTATATTTTATATTATTTACATGTGTTTCAATTGACCCCAGGCACTGTTTTAACCGACCCTGGCATGGGGACGGTTGAAACAAATATATATATTTTTTTAATTTAATTTTACATATAAAATACAATACAGTGATCTCAAATAACATTGTCCATTAGTAGACAGATATATGGTCTTTTATTTAAAATATTTCCGTCATCGCTCGCTTAACTAATCCCGATGCAATGGACGATAAACGCTAAAATGTTTAAACCGTAACCAGCTTTTACTCGCGGCTTCGCTCGCGTTGATATCCTTAAATAAGTATCAAAGATCATTTCAAAGAAAATAAAATAATATGGTAAATTATTTTTTTATTGCGTGACTGGGATCAACAGTATTTAAACATTCTAACATACAATTTAGCTTAAAAAACTGAAAACATGCTTTATTGAAATATGTTTCACTATTACAAAAAGAAAATCATTTAAAATAATAACATTTTAAAAAGTTCAAAGTATTAACGTATAATAAATTAATTTTTCTTTAAAAAGTTTAGATTTCGGGCATTTGACACACGCGAACAGGCTACATATATTTGGCCATGGGAAAATCCCGGTTTTTCCAAATGCAACCCTGCTACCTGCAATTTTTGCCCTTGCGCTTTGTTGATGGTAACAGCAAAACTAAGCCTGACGGGAAAATTAACTCTTTTGAATTGGAACTGTATATCAGTGGGGATAGTTGAAATTTGAGGTATGATAAAACTTTCCCCTTTACCGACACCTGTTAAAATGGTGGCACAGAGTATATTCTGCCCCAATGTATGATCCAAACCTCTTTCCATTACATAGTCGAGGAGCATCTAGATTTCGCATAATCATGACTTGTACATTTAGTTTCATTCGAAGTTTATGTGAGGGTACACCCGAAAGTTCAAGTGATGATTGTATATGATGTCACGCGGTAAAATTTTACGTGTAGAGTTTTTTTTAATTTGGCTTTGTGCTTGTAGTGCTTTGTGAGCCCGCGTGAGTTCCTGACACTTGTTTGCGACACTCGGGCTTTGACGGTTGTTTTCCTGGCGCGGTAGATTGCTAGCACTCTCTGTTTTTCTGGGGCGGTGACGTGGTTCGCCGCCCGAGAGCCTGGCCAGCTGCGCGGGCGGTTGCGTCATCCTGTCCTGGAATCTCCGGGAGTGTTGGCTGCCCTGGTGCTGTGTTGCTGTTCGTGCGCGTGACGCGCTGGTGTTTGTCGCCACCAGGTGGCAGAAGTGCGAGTCTGGCATGACCGGTGGAGGGGGGGATAGCGTCGGTTGGCGGAATGGCGGTTGGTTTGTGGAATCGCGGCCGGGATTTTTGTTTTCGCGTGGAGTGTTTTCGACGTGATGACGTGGTGAAGTGGATTTAATAAAAGGGGCCACCCTGGGTGCGCCGGTGTGGTTCTTCTCGGTGAGGTGCTGGAGGTCTGTCGGAGCCTCGGCTTGGCGGGTAGCTGCGTGCTGCCGTTCGACGGTGTTGTAAGTAATGGCGAACTCGTAATTTTCTTTCACCTCTTGTAACAGTTGTGGGCGTATTTTAAAATTGGGTTAGGATGACTTAACGTTTTGATTCTTTCCAGGAGTGCAGGCAGTTTGTGGTATCCAGCAATGTAAAATTTCTTTCGTTAATTTTAGCTTAAGGATGGGTCGAGGTGTGTGTTAAGAATCATGTTATTTTAAAAAAAGTAATAATCGTTCTCTTTTACTTATTTCAAAAGAGTATTTAATATTTTTTTTTTGTTTGTTACCAGAGTATGTTGACATTGACTTTATTTATTTATTTAATCAGTTAATTATTTACTTTTGTGTTGGTCATAGTTTACCAGAAATAAAACCTGAAACGATGTGGGATAAATAATACTTTTTTTTTCTTTCAGTCAACACCCTACACCCCCTGTCCTAAGGAGGTTAGACAATCCCTGTACCAGCTCTACTGCTACCACCCCCCCCCCCCCCCTTAATGTTTATTTTGAAAACTTGAGTGTTATCTTATATTTTTTTTATTTTTGAGTGACATCTTGTAGATCTTGACGGAGACCGAGGGCGATTGCGACAAAATGGTGGAGGCGCCGGGTATGTCTAATTGTAGGGTGTGTGTTATTTTTTTTTAAATTTGTTTGGTGTAATGGTGATGTTTGGTTTTAACCATCTGTTTCAGGGGTCACGAGGTACAGCCAGGTTATTTATAAATGTTTTAAGCATGAGAAAGTATTATTATTATTTTTTTTTTAAATTTGGCCTATTTTGTAATGGTATTCATTTTCTTTTTTTTCAGCCAGTGTTTGAGATAAGTGGTTATGTTTATCAGCAAGGAACAACATTTTCAGGAGTTTTAATTTGCATACCTTCCATTTTCAGGTTTTAATTAGAGGAGTGGAGACAGAATGCCTACTTACATGTTCTCTGAATAAGTGTAAAAATGAAATGGTCTTGTTATAGAGTTAAGTATTTTAAATTTTCATTAAGTTAAGTAATTTTGTTTAAAACATTGCACTTTAGTATTTCACTTGGTTTTTTTTTTGGTATTGTGTGTGTGTAATTATAAGCAGTTGATTTAAGATTTTTTTTTTAAGCCAGGTTAGGTAACATTTGTGAGGAGGCTGAATGTTTATCAGGAGCATGATTATTATTTTTTTAGTTTAAGTATGTCCACACACTGAGTATTCTGTTTATTTTTTTATGTTTGGGCATGTCTTATCAATACACTCTTAGCCTATGTACTGACGACAAGACAGGGATACCTGATATTTGTGAAAATAGTAGTTCAGATGAGGAGCCCCTGGTAAAGATACAAGAAAAATTGCATTTGTTAAACTCAGCACCTAGAGAAGACTACCACGACACAATGGAGGCAGGAAAATTTTTTGTGGAACCTAGCTATTTTTGGGGGAGACAAATAGAAGATGTCGATGAGTTTATAAAACAGTTTAGGAGAGCAGCCAAGGTCAATGGCTGGAATGACCAAAACTGTATTGCGTATTTACCCACATTTCTCAGGGGACCAGCTAGCCGCTGGTATGACAGTTATGAGTCAACATTGGAAAATGTGAAAACGTTTGATGAATTAGCCACTGCTTTAAAGGCTGCTTTTGTTCGTGTAGGTCAGGTAGAAGACCTGGAAATAAGACTTCAATCAAGAGTACAGGGTGGGGAGGAACCATTTGAATCTTTTATTTACGACGTTCTTCACCTTTGTAATCGGCTTGACCCCAAAATGCCAGAAGCCAATAAAGTGAGATATTTATTAAGAGGCTTACGACCGGATATTGTGGAGAAAGTTATGCTGTTTCCTAACAACACAGTAGACCAGTTGCTAGGAAATTTAAGAAACATTGAGGCAGGTCTATACTATGCGAAGAGTCATGATAGATTAAAGGGAAGTGGGGCAGTAAAACCAGAACAAGTTCCTGTTCGAAATATCAGGGAGGCAGACACAATGGATTCAAAAATAGAAAACAGACTAATGGAGTTGGGGAAACAGTTAAAGCAACTGCGTGAAGAAATGGAAGTTTTAAGAGTTCAGCCCATACACTTACAAAATTTCAGACCTAGTGGAGAAAATAGAAATAATCTTAACAAACAGAAACACAACAGTACACCTAGAGACACAACCCAAGATCCCGGTTCTAGAACCTTTGCTAGACCCCAGAGGACCTTTGATGGGAGACCCATCTGTTTTAAATGCAACAAGCCTGGACACATTCAGTGGAACTGTCGCTCACAGCCAAATATGCAGAAAACAGGGAAACTAGGCAGGAAAAGTTATGCACAGACTAGGAATGCATTCTGTAAAAACACAATGTCCCTTTTTAAGTGCGATGGGGTGTTCAGTCTAAAAACTAAGATTTTTGGGACAGAGATCCCCGTTTTTATAGATAGCGGCGCAGCTGTATCTTTAGTGGACAGTAAGTTAATTCCTAAACGTTTTTGGAAACCAGCAGAACACAGAGTTGTAGCAGGGGTGTCTGCACAAACCCACCACTTGAATCACATGGTTATGCTGGGTTTTAAATTAGGCCAATTTTTTTATCATCACCCAGTAGGACTGGTAGAGACACCAATCCGTGGTCTTATTTTAGGATGTGATTTTCTTACTAAGTTTGAGGCAGTAATCTCATGTAAGGGAAACAGAGATACTTTATTTACAATAAACCATCCCACTGCAGGCATTCCAGTACAAGGAGCAGAGGTGAGGGAGGCTAAGGACAGACACAGAAAACATGATAAAATTAACGCACCCCCTTGTGATAACCAAGTTCAGAAGTCAGGAACCCAAGATGATCCTCCTAAAGTAAACAAAATTGAATCAGAACCTACTTTGAGGTTAGGTTGTGTCAGGATAAAAGAGCATTCACACAACGAGGCTAGGATGCATCAACGAATTTCAGTGTGTTTTGCAGGTAATGATTTAGCAGAGGAAGTTAGTAGTAGAACCCTAAGGGGCAAAGAGAAAACGTTAGAATTACCTGTTTTTGTTGTGCAAGATATTGATGTGACTAAGAAGCAACAGTCTGACCCCAGGTTAATGCCTTCAGGACCTAAGACAAAATTACGTAGATGGACCAAAAATGTTTCTTTGCATAATGATGTGTTTTGCTATAACAATCCCAAGCCAGATAGAGTAGACCAACGCAGGTACGACAAACGAAGACGAGCGGTGAGTTATAAGGTGGGGCAGGAAGTGTTAGTGTTTACTCCGATCCGGAAAAAGGGACTTTCGGAGAAGTTGTTGCATCGCTGGTTTGGTCCTTTTGTTGTTGAGAAAAAAATATCTGATAATCTGTATCGGTTAAAAAAGTGTCAACGTGGTAAAGTTAGCTATGAGGTAACTAATGTGGAAAGAATGAAACCATTCTTTGCTGTCTGAGTTTTATTGATTTATTTATTTTTTTTATGGTGATGTCAATTGTGTGCCCTGTTTGTATTGTGTCTAGATTCTTTGTAAGGCCATCAAGTATTTGTTTTTGGTGTTCGTTTGTTGTGTATTGTAACCTGTGATACATTTCATTTCGGTCCTGGGTAATTTTGTTTAATAGTGACTTGTCAATTTAAGATTTGTTTTTTTTTAAGTCGCTCGTAAGAGTGTTTCAGGTACCCTCAAAGCCACTCGGGCCCTCATAATGAAGACAACTTGCTGGTGGCTACTGATGGGTATGCTGGTGCTGTCTCGAGGGGATGACGCGCCTCATTCGCCGTTCCAACCTGAGACAGTGGGGGTCATCGCTGGTGCCCATTTCTTTGAATAAACCGGTTGAAGTATTGAGTTTCATGGTCAGACATGTTCAAAGTATTGCATTATTTGTGATAGGGGGTACCCTATTTTTGATTATTATTAGAAATCCATACCTTGTGGGTATTGGAACATTCCCACGTGTAGCTGCACTGGATGAGACCGCTATGTTAAATGCTGAACTTACTGTTATGGTTTTTATATTGGGAATTATAATTGGTATGTTGGCTTTTCTTATCTGGAAGTGTATTCAACTTAAACGAAGTGCACAGAAAAATTTGAAGATATCGTCCCCAGTCACGCCTGTTGAGGCCTCCACGAGTGGAGAGGCTATGGACTTACGAGAACGATTACGTAATGAAAATGTAATAAAGGCCAAATTGTCCAGTAACACTGGTGATGAATTTCTTGTAAACATCACACTTATCGAACCATGAGGTAAATTTTCTTTGATTGATGGACTCATCCTAATTGTTTACTGTTATCGCGGTTTGTAATTATTTCAAAATGGTATTTGTTGTTTAATGAAGAATTAGCTATGTTTTTTTTTAAAACAAAGTAAGTTACGACTAATTATTTGGGCACATTAGTGTATTGTTTATAAAGATTTAGATTTTGTTTGTTAACCAGAGATGACCCTAGGTGTCTGCTATTTTGATAGGTTATGCTGGAATGGGAGTTAAGCCAAGAAAGAGTTCCTTATCTCCTTTACCTCCCTTCCATACTCCTTCCAGTGTCATGTACTGTGCGTTTGAACCAGATTTCCATGGACTCGGAGAGCCAGGACCAACTTTAAACTCGACATGTGGTGCTAGTGTAGAAGATGAACTGTTATAGCATCAATCATCGTGTCCATCCTCATTACCGAGGATCTGGGACTATACAGCCTGTACCTGGTGGTGGGAAAAAGTAACTGTTATCCCATCCAGGAATTGTTGTGGGCTGTGTGTGTGACTCCTGTGGAAGTGCATTCGTCGGATGACCCCAGTTGATTGCGACATGTATGTGTGGACTCTCAGTTTCTAGAAGAGAAGAGACGAGACTGCTTGGTCGCAGTGGGGTTCGCCGCTATCATGGCGTTGCTACGTTGAGAAGCCAGTGCTACATTTCTGTACTAATGAGTTTGATGAACGTTCTATCCCGCAGCTGGTTGCTGCCATTACGACTCTGTGAAGATTTTGGACTTCAACTAACTTTTGAAACTTTTGAACTACCTTCTGGTTCCTACCTAGAAGCGTATCCTCTTGTGCCCTCGGTCCTCTTAAAAGGGGAAGGATATTTTGTTGCAAATTTCTTGTTTTGCTCGGGTTAACTTTTATTTGTAGGACGTAAGTTTTGTATCCTAATTATTGAATCTGCGGGGTAAACAGGCACCTGGGTTCATCGATGGTTAGGCGTTTTTGGATTCCCATACCTACCTTGTTTGAGATTTGCCTATGTTAGACACTGTTGTTAAATGACATTAATGAAAGGTTAAATTTATGAGTATGTCATTTTCTATTGAAGTATGTTGCTACCCCTATGTAAGTTTATGTTTATGAATCACCTAAGATTAATTTTTTTTTTGTTGTTATTGTTGATGTTGTTGATGAATCTGATGCTGGGTATGAAAGTTTCACAGTATTGACGGATGGCACTGCTGGCAACATGCAGCAGAGATGGCTGGAGCTGAGGGGTGCTACTCCAAAAGGTGGAGCCCTGGGCTTGGGGACGAGCTGCAGATCGTCCACCGGGATCATGGCTTCCACCGCCCCTTCGAGCTGTTCTGTCACCATACTCCGCCTCTCTCGGCTGTAGGCCAGTCAAGTTAGGCTTAAATGTGCTTGTACCTCAAGATTACTTTATTTAGCTCAATACAACTATGTACACTCATAATTGGAGATATGAAATTGTAATTTTATGATGTAAGCAATCGGATCAATTTTTGGATACCTCGAACCCGTCTTTAAGTCTAGCTCTGTTTGTTATGTCATCGATTCTCCTCTGGCCGGTCTTGCTATGACTTTTAGGAATTGGCTCGTGCCTCTCAGGCTTCTTTTGTAATCTTTATAGTTAACATTGTAAAATTTTCTTTCAATCCTTTGTTTGTAAATTTAAAGTTGTGGTTCATGGCTTGTGGGGCACAAGCCCTCGTCGTCCGGAGTGATGTCACGCGGTAAAATTTTACGTGTAGAGTTTTTTTTAATTTGGCTTTGTGCTTGTAGTGCTTTGTGAGCCCGCGTGAGTTCCTGACACTTGTTTGCGACACTCGGGCTTTGACGGTTGTTTTCCTGGCGCGGTAGATTGCTAGCACTCTCTGTTTTTCTGGGGCGGTGACGTGGTTCGCCGCCCGAGAGCCTGGCCAGCTGCGCGGGCGGTTGCGTCATCCTGTCCTGGAATCTCCGGGAGTGTTGGCTGCCCTGGTTGGTTACGCTGCGTTGCTGTTCGTGCGCGTGACGCGCTGGTGTTTGTCGCCACCAGGTGGCAGAAGTGCGAGTCTGGCATGACCGGTGGAGGGGGGGATAGCGTCGGTTGGCGGAATGGCGGTTGGTTTGTGGAATCGCGGCCGGGATTTTTGTTTTCGCGTGGAGTGTTTTCGACGTGATGACGTGGTGAAGTGGATTTAATAAAAGGGGCCACCCTGGGTGCGCCGGTGTGGTTCTTCTCGGTGAGGTGCTGGAGGTCTGTCGGAGCCTCGGCTTGGCGGGTAGCTGCGTGCTGCCGTTCGACGGTGTTGTAAGTAATGGCGAACTCGTAATTTTCTTTCACCTCTTGTAACAGTTGTGGGCGTATTTTAAAATTGGGTTAGGATGACTTAACGTTTTGATTCTTTCCAGGAGTGCAGGCAGTTTGTGGTATCCAGCAATGTAAAATTTCTTTCGTTAATTTTAGCTTAAGGATGGGTCGAGGTGTGTGTTAAGAATCATGTTATTTTAAAAAAAGTAATAATCGTTCTCTTTTACTTATTTCAAAAGAGTATTTAATATTTTTTTTTTGTTTGTTACCAGAGTATGTTGACATTGACTTTATTTATTTATTTAATCAGTTAATTATTTACTTTTGTGTTGGTCATAGTTTACCAGAAATAAAACCTGAAACGATGTGGGATAAATAATACTTTTTTTTTCTTTCAGTCAACACCCTACACCCCCTGTCCTAAGGAGGTTAGACAATCCCTGTACCAGCTCTACTGCTACCACCCCCCCCCCCCCCTTAATGTTTATTTTGAAAACTTGAGTGTTATCTTATATTTTTTTTATTTTTGAGTGACATCTTGTAGATCTTGACGGAGACCGAGGGCGATTGCGACAATATTGACAAATACTCCTTCATTTCCCCTTGCACTTCTTTAATATAAGTGTTCATTTTATTAACGATATAAATTTTTGGCGCCAATATTGCTCTTGCACACAATCACTGATCACTATTAAAATTTTGTTGTAAGTCCAGGAAAACTTGGGTAATAAAATCCACATCATTTTCTACTAAATTACAAAATTCTCTTGAAAGTAAAATATAACCTTAAGCATCAAAGTCCAAACAACCATCACCGAAGAAAATAAACAGACACCTGACCTCAAAAATTAAAAAGGTTAAGTATTGCTTGGCGGTAACAGAAAAATAAAATTGAATAGTGAATTGACTGCTGGTATTACAGTATTAGATTGGTGAATTATTTAATTTACTTATTGAAATACCAGATGGCGTTAAATGTCATTAAACTTGCTCAAACTATCAGTCGGACGATCATACATACCAATATCAATATTTTTGCCCTTCAAAAAAATATATTATTTTAATTTATAAAAAGTGACATATGTATGTACTTTACTATACCCTTTAAAATATGCGCACAAAATTTCACGATAATCGGTTGAGTAGTTTCCGCGTGAAAGCGTAACAAGCAAACAAACTCACATTCGCATTTATAATATTAGTAATAATAATAGTAGTAGTATTAGTAATATATTAGTATTAGTAATATTATTAGTAATAATACTAGTAGACTAATTAGTTGTAAGGCGCCTAATGTACTTGAAAATTTATAAATATATCAAAATTATTTAATTAAATATATACCAAATATGTATTAAAATTTATATCGGTCAATGTTGTATTGTGCAAATGAAAATTATTTCTACTATATATATAATTATAAAAAATATATAAATAAAGGTTTTTAATGAAGAACTCTTGAAAAACTACATTGTCGTTAATTGTCTCTGGTAATTTAATATTCCTACTTGTTGTGGTTTATATTTAGTACATACCATGATAGCAACCACATTGGGAGTGCGATTCGTATGAAGGTGCTCAATTGAATAGAGTTCGGAACAACGTCAGCATGCTACAATTCAAATGTGCCTTAACATATATTCGCGATCAATTTAATCCTATCATTAGCGTTGGAAAATTGACACAAAAGTGGTTGGTAGATGCATATTTGCAACTGGAGACCAAAAACTTGAATTATGTTAAATAGATATACGTGGCCAAAACGGGGCACGACTTGCTGCTTTATCAATGAAAAATGCTGGAGTTATCGACCTCGTCAAAATATAACGCTATTCCCCCGTGCATATTATCTCGTCAGCATTGCTAAGAGGAACCGGTTAGCAAAGAGCAATGAAAATGTTCCACTGTAAGCGCATTAAAACATAATTCATATACAGCGTTACAGAGTCAGTGATTAGCCTATTTATGTATATAAATACTGGAAATTATACGTATCCCAGTACGGCCGTGGAATAGATAAATAAAGACTTGGAAAATCCTAGACCATTACCCATTAACTCTAGAAGCATGGGTGGGATTAATCTAAGCTATGCTCGTATAAGAAAAATATGGAAAAAAACAAAATGTTCCAGTCATGACAAATATTTTTAAGGTGGGAAGCCAGAACAACAATAATTCAGAAATTAAATTATTCAGTTACGTTAGTTCGCAACACTCACACGCCAAATTTACAGCACACCCCTATCAACGTGCCACGACTTACTCCTTCGTCTCTCACCACTATCGGGAAGCAGTAATCCTCCGCAATTCCTCTCAGAACCAGCAAGAACGAGGCGGCAAGCTCCCAGGCCAGGGCTTATATCATAACGAAGAAACGCAACACGCAGGCGCGAACCAGACCAGGAGAGGGGGTACCAAAGCAACGAGATAGGAAGCAGGAAAAAGCTAGGAAGGTAAAAAAGAGGGGGGGGGGGGAATGCACGGAGGTTGCTGATGCGCCGATGAGGGTCTTAGCAACCAGAGGTCTTGAACGGCGGCCCGACTCAATATCAAAAAATTCCCTTTCAGCACAGCCTACTGGCGTAAGTAGATTTCCAACCACATTTTTTCTTCTGGGAATGTTCTGAAACTTACATAAATTTATGGAACATTCTTTCCGCCATAATGTATGCGGTGATACTGCGGGCTAGTAGTTCGGCAGACTTCGGAGGTTGTCGGCCGTCGTCGGGTTCCCGCCGAACCAGGGCGGAAGTCCGCCATGTTTTTCCACTCCCATATGGGATGGACTGGGGAGTTCTTCGCTGTTTTAACCGTTGGAAAATCGAGTATAAATTTATGTTATTGTTACCGTACCATATAATATATAGTGAATATAATACAAAATTAAATATATAAAATAATATTTATTCAAAAATAAAATAATAATATATAATACTACAAATTAATGATAGAAACCAACCTGGCTTACACTGGTTTGATCTCAGATCATGTAAGATTTTAAATGTTGAAGAGACTTAATTAATACGCACCTACACCTTATTTTCTTAATCCAAAATCGAGGGCGCGATCTCCATTTGTCGATATGAACTCTCAATAAGAATTACGCTTCTATCCCCGATGCCTCTAAATTTTATAACATTAATAAAAGGTCCAAATAACCACCTAAACAAGAGAAACCAGAAGCAGACCACCGAGCGACAACACCAGGAGGCTACGTCACACACCCGAAGATCCTACACGATCAAGCTACCACCTGCGGGTTGAGGAGCTGGGTATGGCTGAGTCACGCATCTCTTACAGACAGACTTAACTTTGTCGCCGATGGCGAGTAATTGTTGTAGGGACAAGATAGGAGAATACTGGAGGCAGCCGAGTGGGGATTGAGACTCAGGCCGTAGTATTTATAATGAGTTAGTTGTTGACACGAGCGGCCTGGGAAACACAGTGTGCAGCGGCGGCCGGAAGTTGGAGTACGAGTAGCGACGGCGGAGAAATTGACTTTGATATTTCTCTGTGGTGCGATCGTCACGCACTGCCAATATCGACGGAGACACTTTCTTCGCGAAGTGCCGATACACAGGGAAGAGTTTCTCGCTCGTGACCGGAGCGAGTAGCAGCTGGAATCCAACAGCCCCGGTTCATTCAATCAGTGTTGTCTGCGCGCCATTGGCTCGTGACCACTAACGAGTTGCTGCGCTTGAAGCCCACGCGTGATTTATATATTAAATTTAAATATGAAAATTTTAATATGTACAAACAATTTTAACGGATTTTATAGCGTGAAATTGTTTTTTTTTCTGGCCTTTAACCCCTGTTTCTTCCACCCTTTGCAGCAATGGTTCTCCTTTAAACCCTGTTATTTTTCACCCCTTACAGTAATGAGTGATCGTATGAAAAATATTTTTAACGAAAGTTGTAGATGACAATTTATTTTTTTACAATAAAAAAAACTGATTTAATAGTGTACATGGTACAGAAATTGTTTTTTTTTTTTAATCTACCCCTGTTTTTTCAAGTTCTTACAGCAATGATTAGCCTTATCAAAATTTATTTCAGACAAAAGTTATAATATATACAATAAATTTGAACGAAATCTATGGTGATTCAATAAGAAAGTTTTGAATTTATTTGTCCTACAACTCTTGTTTTTTCAACACTTTGCAGTTATAGTTGTTTGTACCAAAAATGTATTTAGACATAGGTTTTTTTGGTATTTTTCCTACGAATTATAATACTTTCAAAAAGATGTGATTTTTCACATACTATGGGAGTTAGAGCTATTTTTTGTGTTTTTCTAAAACCTTCCCCATTTCAACCCGTTCGGTGGGATTATTGCCATTAAAAAACTGGACCGAGATTTACCATTACCATATTTTTTGTGTCAGTTTAAAAGTGAGTAGTATACAAATGTATTTTCTGGCACAGGCTTCAGGCTGAGGATTGAAGATTGTTTACATTGTAACGTCACAGCGGCCATATTGGATGGTTGTGACCTTGCCATTTGACCTTGACCTTGAATTTGATCCTCAAAACTTGCCAAAATTTGCCAAAATTGGTCAAATTTTGCCCAAAATTCCTCAATTCAAAAATTAGGATTTCGAAAATCCTCAAAAGTCGCTTTGCCTTAGAAACCACGAAAATTCCTCCTTAGTGCAAGCCGCTCTAAGCCTCTGACGTCATCTAGGATTATGACCGCCATAATGGGTTATGTTGTCACCGTTGCAATTTCCGTTACGTCCGCATCTTGAAAATCTTTATTTATTATCCGATTTTAATAAACAAAATTAAAAATTCATAAAAAAATTCATTTGATAAAATTTTAATAAAAAATATTTAAAAAAAACATTTACGACACGGAGCTCGAAGTCCTCGGTTCGAACACGGTGAGGGCAAAACAATAAAAATGACAACAGATCCTTCCTCCACGGTAGCCATCGACAGACTGACCCCCACCACTTATGTCAAAGTATATATACCGTCACCTAGTATGACGTCATGTACGCCATATTGTCTTCGTATGCTGGAAGCCACAATCTTGTTATCGATTACTAGAGTGCGCTGACGCCATGTTAGTTTATTTCTTACCCGCTAGAGTGCAGTAATAATTTATTATTACTGTGACACCCGCCATCTTGTCATATGGATGCCATTCTGGAATTGTGTAATTATTTAACTAGAAATTCGGGAAAAATTCCAAAATTCATTAAATAAATTGACAATAAATATACTGATTGATTCGATCGATTCATGTCCTTGGTTCGATCCTTGGATGATGAAAAAAATTTAATTTTATATAAAAAATAATAATTTCAATAAACCATGTTCACAATTCTTATAGAGACTTTAAATCCTCTACTACCATCATTCTTTAATACTTTACGACCGTCATCTTGGAAATTCGTAATAATTAACCAACAAATTCAGAAAAAAGTTCAAAATTCATTAAATAAATTTGTTAACAAACAATATTCTAATTAATTAATTAATTAGATCGACTAAGGTCCTTGGTACGAATCTGGAAGAAGCTAAAAATAATCTTAATATTTAGGTAAAAATGCCTAAAAAAATGACAGGTTCGAAAATAAAACACAAGTTCCTTTACAAACATAATATTTATTACATAATTTATATTCTACTACAGGATCACTTGCGAAAACCAGCAATCTTATAATCATTTAGCCCTGCATAGAAGCAAAATGACTAATTCTTAGCTCCAATCTGTTTATACTAGACAGAGACCACCCAGAACCGTTACTAACATAGTCCTCCTCTTCTTGACAGAGTTTCTGGGCACCGTGTATAACAGTTTGCTTCTCATCGTCAGAACTGTAAATTGTAACAGCCAATGTCTTGAGAGAATTACTTCTCAAGGTCCTCGGAATGGATACGATTTACTATATAAACAGTTCAGTCACAAGTTATAATTTAATTTCCATACGTTGTTACTTCATAAGTAAGCTGATTGATTATGTTCTACCTGATATCCTCAAGAAAAATAAAAATGTCTTTAGCTCCAAATGCTTAAGACAGCTCAAAATGCTCCAAATGGCTCCAACAGCTCCAAATGACTCCAACAGCTCCAAATGCTCCAAATGCTCCAAATGCTTCAAAAGGCTCCATAAGGCTCCAAAAGGCTCTAATTGCTCCAACAGCTCCAAATGGCTCCAACAGCTCCAAAAAGGATCCAAAAGCTCCAACAGCCTCCAAATGCTTCAAAAGGCTTAAAATTCTCTAACAGCTCCATCATCAATTGGTTCCAACTGATTCCAATTACTTTTCTTATCGAACTTGGCATGATTACTGACATGACTTTATTAGTATACATTTTGACTGGCAGTGGTAACGTTTTTTACACCTTTAAGTTATAAGTTTTATTTAGAAATAAGATTTCGATAAATGGTAGATACCATCTGGAAAGAAAATATATTAATTTATCTTCAAGTTTATACACATACATTTAATTTAAGCCATTATTGTATGTATCCAGCTTCCCTCAGTTCTTTGAGTATGAAGGATATTTCTTTAATGTTCGAATAGTTTTCTGCACAAAGCGATCCATGTAGTAGTCGTAGCCTGTCAACCAATATGTTAGGATCTTCCCATGAGGTATAATCAATCTCTTCTGCTGCATTCATCATTCTTGCATGTTTATAATAAATATTATTATGTCTTGTGTCTATCGTTTTAACACCAACCACAAGGTCACTTTCGTCATCTTGCCAGTGATTAACACAAGCTTGATCAGGATAATTTATTTTATTACGACGTTTCCATCGTTTTGGTCTCAAACCACCATCACAGTCTTCGCTCTTGCATGCTTTTGGTGCTTCAGCACAGTACTCAATCATGATAGCCTTAGATGTGTCAGCATAGTCTTCGTTCATGCCAGCTTCTGATGTGTCACCACAGTCTTCAATCATGTCAGCATCACAAACTTGATCAGGATAATTTATTTTATTACGTCGTTTCCATCGTTTTGGTCTCAGACCGCCATCACAGTCTTCGATCTTGCCTGCTTTAGGTGCTTCAGTACAGTACTCAGCCTGTACAGTATGTCAGCCTCAGATGTGTCACCACAATCTTCAATCATGCCAGCTTCAGATGATTCATCAAAGTCTTCGACCTTGTAAGCTTCAGGTGGTTCTTCATCTTTCACATTTTCATGGAGACGAATAGATATTGGAGTAAATATCTTTTCATTTCTAATGTGGTTACAACTTCCTTGGTTTGTTTTAAATTTTAAATTATTAATTTGATCTAGATCAGTTATTTTAGCATTAGCTTTTACGCCTTCGTTCCTCTTCCGCGATGTTGTAGCCCAGTCTTCGTTATCTTTATTCATCTTAATTGTACAGGTCTTGTAATGTATATCCAAGTAATATCTTCTACCAAAGGATTCCTGACTCGACATCTTATGGTTTTCTCCGAGTGCTTCTGGTTACAGATGAGAAATTGATCTCTGCATGAAGGATTTTTTTACTTAATGAGGCATGTAATTTTATTCAAGGTTACATGTAATTATAGATTTTCTGCTTTTTAATCAACACTCGTCATATTTTTATCATGTGGAAACTAAAAAAAAAATATCATTACTCAGTCAAATAATAATCTCTGAGAAATCTAAGAAGCACTAACAGGAAGGACAACTTCCTTCTCCTTGGAGTCTAGCGAAGCCATCCTTCTTTTGTGATCGTTAGTGAGCATCCCGCATCCCGCATAAAAGAACTAAATATTATTTACCTGCAAGTAACATGTGGCGACATCTGTTGTTGAAAAGCAGAACTTCTTGCAACAAGTACCTTTGAATGAGATAAATTAATTCTCGCTGATGAAATAATTTAAAAATGCTATTTAAGTAATATATCTAATTTAAAACTCTTAGTTTGCAACTGGCATTAGTATCAGTAACTAATATGAATCCTGATTCTGGATTTGTTGCTGTATCAAAACATCATCACTGTAGATACTGTAGCAAGGTGTTTACCTTGAGAAAGAATGCTAAACGACATGAGAGAAGCGAGTGTAATTTGGGTCCTTGTCAAAAACCATTTCATTGCAGTCAGTGTCAGAAATTCTTTGGTAGAAGATATTACTTGAATAGACATTACAAGACCTGTACAATTAAGATGAATAAAGATAACGAAGACTGGGCTACAACATCGCGGAAAAGGAACGAAGGCGAAAAAGCTAATGCTAAAATTACTGATCTAGATCAAGATAATAATTTAAAATTTAAAACAAACCAAGGAAGTTGTAACCACATTAGAAATGAAAAGATATTTACTCCAATATCTAGTCGTCTCCATGAAAATGTGAAAGATGGAGAACCACCTGAAGCTTACAAGGTCGAAGACTTTGATGAATCATCTGAAGCTAACATGATTGAAGATTGTGGTGACACATCTGAGGCTGACATACTGTACAGGCTGAGTACTGTACTGAAGCACCTAAAGCAGGCAAGATCGAAGACTGTGATGGCGGTCTGAGACCAAAACGATGGAAACGACGTAATAAAATAAATTATCCTGATCAAGTTTGTGATGCTGACATGATTGAAGACTGTGGTGACACATCAGAAGCTGGCATGAACGAAGACTGTGCTGACACATCTAAGGCTGTCATGATTGAGTACTGTGCTGAAGCACCAAAAGCATGCAAGAGCAAAGACTGTGATGGTGGTTTGAGACCAAAACGATGGAAACGTCGTAATAAAATAAATTATCCTGATCAAGCTTGTGTTAATCACTGGCAAGATGACGAAAGTGACCTTGTGGTTGGTGTTAAAACGATAGACACAAGACATAATAATATTTATTATAAACATGCAAGAATGATGAATGCAGCAGAAGAGATTGATTATACCTCATGGGAAGATCCTAACATATTGGTTGACAGGCTACGACTACTACATGGATCGCTTTGTGCAGAAAACTATTCGAACATTAAAGAAATATCCTTCATACTCAAAGAACTGAGGGAAGCTGGATACATACAATAATGGCTTAAATTAATTGTATCTGTATAAACGTGAAGATAAATAAATATATTTTCTTTCCAGATGGTATCTACGATTTATCGTAATCTGATTTCTAAATAAAACTTATAACTTAAAGGTGTAAAAAAACGTTACCACTGCCAGTCAAAATGTATAATAATAAAGTCATGTCAGTAATCATGCCAAGTTCGATAAGAAAAGTAATTGGAATCAGTTGGAACCAATTGAAGATGGAGCTGTTGGAGCATTTGGAGCCTTTTGAAGCATTTGAAGGCTGTTGGAGCATTTGGAGCCTTTTTGGAGCTGTTGGAGCCATTTGGGCTGTTGGAGCAATTGGAACCTTTTGGAGCCTTTTAGCCTTTTGGAGCATTTGAAGCATTTGGAGGTTTGGAGCATTTGGAGCTGTTGGAGCATTTGGAGCTGTTGGAGTCATTTGGAGCTGTTGGAGCCATTTGGAGCATTTTGAGCTGTCTTAAGCATTTGGAGCTAAAGACATTTTTATTTTTCTTGAGGATATCAGGTAGACCATAATCAATCAGCTTACTTATGAAGTAACAACGTACGGAAATTAAATTATAACTTGTGACTGAACTGTTTATATGGTAAATTGTATCCATTCCGAGGACCTAGAGAAGAAATTCTCTCAAGACATTGGCTGTTACAATTTACAGTTCTGACGATGAGAAGCAAACTGTTAAACACGGTGCCCAGAAACTCTGTCAAGAAGAGGAGGACTATGTCAGTAACGGTTCTGGTTGGTCTCTGTCTAGTATAAACCGATTGGAGCTAAGAATTAGTCATTTCGCTTCTATGCAGGGCTAAATGATTATAAGATTGCTGGTTTTCGCAAGTGATCCTGTAGTAGAATATAAATTATGTAATAAATATTATGTTTGTAAAGGAACTTGTGTTTTATTTTCGAACCTGTAATTTTTTTAGGCATTTTTACCTAAATATTAAGATTATTTTTAGCTTCTTCCAGATTCGTACCAAGGACCTTAGTCGATCTAATTAATTAATTAGTTAGTATATTGTTTGTTAACAAATTTATTTAATGAATTTTGAACTTTTTCCTGCATTTCTAGGTTAATTATTACGAATTTCCAAGATGACGGTCGTAAAGTATTATAGAATGATGGTAGTAGAGGATTTAAAGTCTCTATAATAATTGTGAACATGGTTTATTGAAATTATTATTTTTTATATAAAATTAAATGTTTTTCATCATCCAAGGATCGAAACAAGGACATGAATCGATCGAATCAATCAGTATATTTATTGTCAATTTATTTAATGAATTTTGGAATTTTTCCCGAATTTCTAGCTAAATAATTACACAATTCCTGGATGGCGTCCATATGACAAGATAGCGGGTGTCACAGTAATAATAAATTATTACTGCACTCTAGCGGGTAAGAATTAAACTAACATGGTGTCAGCGCACTCTAGTATTCGATAACAAGATTGTGGCTTCCAGCATACGAAGACAATATGGCGTACATGACGTCATACTAGGTGACGGTATATATACTTTGACATAAGTGGTGGGGGTCAGTCTGTCGATGGCTACCGTGGAGGAAGGATCTGTTTAATTTTTATTGTTTTGCCCTCACCGTGTTCGAACCGAGGACTTCGAGCTCCGTGTCGTAAATGTTTTTTTTTTAAATATTTTTTATTAAAATTTTATGAAATGAATTTTTTTATAAATTTTAAATTTTGTTTATTAAAATCGGATAATAAATAAAGATTTTCAAGATGGCGGACGTAACGGAAATTGCAACGGTGACGACATAATCCAAGATGGCGGTCATAATCCTAGATAATGTCAGAGGCTTAGAGCGGCTTGCACTAAGGATGCTTAAGCCTCTTTTAGGAATTTTCGTGGTTTCTAAGGCAAAGCGACTTTTGAGGATTTTAGAAATCCTAATTTTTGAATTGAGGAATTTGTTGCGAATTTTAGGCGGAATTTTTTTCCAGAAAAATGGAAATTTTGACGAATTTTGAGGAATTTTGGGCAAAATTTGGCAAAATTTGGCAAGTTTTAAGGATCAAATTCAAGGTCAAGGTGAAAGGGCAAGGTCACAACCATCCAATATGGCCGCCGTGACGTCACAATGTAAACAATCATCAATCCTCAGCCTGAAGCCTGTGCCAGAAAATACATTTGTATACTATTGAAGTGATTTGTGAAAAAAAATACGGTAGTGATCGTGTCCATAAAACTGTGATATGCATCGATGTATAAATATAAAAACGGTAACGGCTTCCTGGGCACAGATCAGACCGGTGCAATAAGTCACACATTAGGAAAGCAGGTTTAGTACAGGAGAGAGATTGATATTCCATGAGAGAGGAGCTGGTGGGACAGAAAAGAGAGACTACCGTGTAAGGGGCGGGAACTTGGACATTGCTTTCCGCAGTACTGCAATTAGGGTGGAACTTAGTTGTAGGAGGGTTTGCTGATGGACAAAAGTTGGTAGAAATGTTTCAGAAATATTTCCTGCGTCGGCCTAAGGAAAGGAACTGGCGAAGTAAAGCGCCGTTCGGAAAACATTCGCCGCCGGGATAGCGCCGAGATCGTGAGGATATCGGGAGGTATTGTCGACTACAAGGGATCTGAGGACGGATGGTGAAGGGGGGGGGGGGCACAATGGGAGGCGGTGGACTATGCCCGTCGCATTGTCGTCGAAACACAGCCCGAGAGGGGGGGGGGGGGAGGCCGTAGCGTATTGATTGATCGCGCTCGTCCGTCACGGAAAACGCAGCGGCCGTCGCCGTGCACCCCCCCCCCCCCCCCCCCCCCGTCATTGTTTTGCACGCGCTGAACCCGGGGACGGCGAGCGCGAAACAAAAGCATTCTTCTTCATTTCGAAAATAAACCAATGTTTCCGTCACTACTGTCTTAGTACAGTGCTTGGACTCACACGCCATTATTTTTTCCTCAAATTTTCTGTCGCTTTTATTAGTTAAATGCTATTTCTGTAAACACAAAACAATACCTCTTTGGAATTTCTTGTTCCGTCACAAATATTTTCAACAGATTTTTCACTAAATAAAAACATGCGCAAGTCATAAAAAGTTTACACCTATTGTATTACACCTAGTGAATATCTGATGAAAATATTTCTGGCGGGACAAAAATTCCAAAAGAGGAATCTTGACAAATTAAAGTAAATAGACAAACTCTCATATTAAATATAAAACGAAAAATTCTACATGGCATGTGATAACGTGCCTTAACAATGGAGTCATATAGTTATCTCAAACGCTGTGGGATGAGAAAGATTAATTTCATTTAATTTCATTATCTTTTCTACGCATTTTTAATATGATTTGCATTAGCAATATCAATATATGTATATATGTGTGTAACGAATACATCACCTAAGTTAACTGAGAAAAAAAAATGGCAATTAAAGTTTTAGAAATCTACTCTTTCGTAACAACCAAGGATTAGTGAACTCTTTTTGTCAAACAAAATACGCGAAACCTTGGAGTAATGCTGTTGTTGCTCTAAAAGCAACCCATGTGAACGTAATAATAGCAAAACATTAGGATTCCCATCTATACACAAGTCAAAGTAGCGTGACCTTTTAAACAAATACAATAATTTAAATATTACAGTGATTTCAGCGACTTACGAACTAAAGCAGCATTCATGTTGACATGTATCTAAAGTATTTTTAGAATATGTACTACGTGGATAATGTCGCTACTCATAAACACTAGTCAATCTGTGTATTCTCCCGTAAGTAAAGAATATATTATCGCTGAAACATAACGGTGACAGTGCACTAAAGCAGTACTACGTGATACTTGCGCTCCTCGTATCAAGTACTGAAAATAAAGATGGTGGCCTCTAGCCAATGAAAAGAAATGGCCGATCCAACATGGTCGACGTGACGTCATACTAGCTGCCATAATATATTCCTTGATTTTAGTGGTGGGAGGTCAGTCTGTTGGTAGCCTCCATCGAGAAAGTATCCGTCGACATTTTTTTTTATCTCACTGAGTTCGACCCCAGGACTCCCAGACTCAAGTTTATTTTCTATTAAAATTAAATTAGATTAATTATTTTATGAATTTTAAAAATTTTCTTGATTTCTATTTAATAATATTTGCATATTTTCAAGATGGCGAAATTACGTCATAATTTGAATAATGCAGAAGGTTCTAGAATCCAAAATGGCAGGTGTGACGTAAGCATATTTTTATATAAATTTTATTAAAATTTATATTAGGTATATGGTTATACTTACATTACATGTTTGCTCTCGCCGGGAATCGAACCGAGGACCGAGATGAATGAAATAAACCTTTTTTTTTATATATTTTTCCGAATATTTTGGTAAAAATTTAAAGACTTTCAAGTTTAGGTCAAGGTTCATGAGGAAAATTGCCCTTCTCTGAAGGAAATTGATTCTCCCTGAGGAAAAATTCCCGTTTCCAAAGGAATTTTTTGAGGAAAGAAAATTTTAATAAAAAGGGTGATTTTTTCCCCTTGAAAAAGAGAGATTTCTGATAATTATAACGATTTTTTAGTAACTTGTGACGAAATTTTACACCAAGATGGCCGCCGTGGCGTTACAATCCAAGATTCCAGCTCTCCGTTCCAGCTCCAGTACAAGGATGTCCTTTTATATGCTATTGTTGGGCGAAATTTAATGTGAATTGTTTAAAAAATTATATCTGGTCCTAGATAGGAGTGAAGTTGGGCAGCACAACAGCAGAAGACAGCTTCACGTGTGGTGGTGTGCGGGTGCGCAAAAGCAACAAACCCACAATAGGCCTACACACAAAAATATGTTCTGTACTTTTACAGAAGATTCCTTTCGTAACCAGTAGCCGTGAAATAGTTTGTAAAATCACAAGAACGATATTGTAACATTCTACAACACATTGCAAAGTTTATGTTTGCACATGTGAAAAAAAAAACATTTTTTCTAGCTAAATACTGTGTATTTCTTACAAAATTGGCGCATCTTATATATAAAATTCTCGTGTCACAGTTTTCGTTGCCATACTCCTCCGAAACGGCTTGACCGATTTTGATGAAATTTTTTGTGCTTATCCGGTATCTATGAGAATCGGCCAACATCTATTTTTCATCCCCCTAAATGTTAGGGGTAGTCCACCCCTAAATTTTTTTTTTATTTCCAGTTTTTGGTAGGAAATCACCATGGCAACGGCTGTTGATTTGTTGATGCTTCATTCGTCTCTATGGCAACGGCTATTTCATTGTTAGTGCAGTCCTCATCACCGTTGAAATTTTGCAAGTACTTTAAATATCAAAAATTGCCCTTTTACAGACTTGAAACTTCACAGTAATGTTCCTTATGTTACGCAGGGTGACATTTTCCGAAAATTAGATCCCATGGGTGGTTAAAACCAGGCAACATTAGGGACTTTGTCTGCATGAGAACAGGATTTTGCATTGTTCATGCCTTCTGCGTCTCCATGGCATCGCGCGGCAGTGGCGTACCCACAAGGAGGGGCATGTATAATGAGCGGCGCAAGAGTGATCTGCCTGCAGACTGCCGTAGCGAAGTACGGGTACATCAGTTGTACGTTGCGTGCACGAGTCGGGAAACCATCGGTACATTATACAGCATGGTAATAAATTTTCACTGAATTTTTTTTTATTTACCATTACTGTAAATGGGAGGTGTGGCTTAATTTTTTTCCATTAGTATAGCCGTGCGAAGCCGGGTCGGGCAGCTAGTAATTATATATTAATTTATGTTTCAATGAAGCATATATATTTTTTTTCAATCCATGGAAAATATCATCGAATATTCAACTTTAACCATGGTAGGTTCTGGGGAAAACAAAGCATAAATGCTCGTATAAGAATCCGAAACCAGCATTACTGCGAACACTATTTTGCGGTGATACAGTTATTTTCATGTAAATATTATACATATAAATTTACAAAATTCCGTAATTTAACATTTATATTTATGTTCCTTTATTTCCGTTGCTTTAACGCTCGTAGATCCTCGTCGATGGAAGAGCAGGCGCTGGAGTCGGAGCGGGGAGATAGATGACTTCAGCGTCGCTCGAAATTCAGACGGCAGAAGGCTTCGGTCTCGATGCCTCTCTCCACGGAAGAGGTTATGAATATGCATCGCGCCTTGTTTGCGAGCCCTCTCGTGCGAGATTCCGCAACAACGCATTTCGCGACAACGAGCTGAGCTGGCGAATAGACCGTGACTTCGGAGCTGGTAACTCGCCCCGATGAAGCTATCTGGCATGACCCCACCTTGCATTTATATATATATATATATATATATATATAAACTTCTTTTGTAAGTGGAACGTAAGTATTGATATAAAAACCACATTTGTACATTTAGAAAGAAAAAATAAACACTGTTTCACTACAAAAAAAATTGTTCGCAATAGTACTTGGTTCGGATTCTTACCCGAAAAATTTATGTTTGTGTTGACCCAGTACCGCCAAAAGTTAAAGATAGTTGTTGATTGTTCCCTGAATATATTTCCAGTATCTACTAATGTTAAGTTATTGGATATACGTGGTTTTTAAAAAAAAATTATGCTTGAATGAAACATCAATTAAAATATTAAAATAATGAGCCTTTTTCATTAGAAATACTCAGTGATTTCTCGAAAAACGAATTTAATATGTGCTAAAATAACCATAGCCATGTGCTATGCACTTTGGAATTACAAACTATTTATTGGCAACTGGAATATTTAAAAAATAAAAAAATTACAATTTCCGGTGTTATAAGCCTTTGTCTATCTATTTATGTATGATATACGTATTCATATCCAAGGAAGGTAATAAGTACTAAACGGTTATAATTTATTATTTTATAGAAACTTTTGTAATCAATACTCCGTATGTAGGTTCCTTTTTCTCGCACCACCCCCTTCCCTTCCTATATGACACGGTATCACATCACATGTCGATTTTATTTTATCATTTTAATATCATTGCTTTTATTACGGGGCCATTTCTCAGATTTTAACATAATACCTCCCTTGCATTCGTTGTTCTTTTACAAACTCTTTCTATAGATATTTTGTAAGTGTAGGTAATATAATGAATGTAAGACGTCACACAAGTGTTAGTATTTATTATCACTTGTACTAATTTTTACACCCATTGCACACCACTTAGTGAATATTCAATGGGAGGTGTCGTGTTGAAATCTCAGAAATATCTCTTAATAATATTAATAACGAGAAAACGGAAATAAAATATTGGTTGTCTGTAAAGTCGGTTTACGGACGATAGTTTAACGTGACGTCATAACAAAACAATGATGAAATGATTGCATACTTTAATGAATAAAATTGAATCATTTTTATTAAATCATCACTATTTTGTATGGATACAAAGAAGGAGTGAAATGAAATCTACATTTTAATTGATAAATTTACTTTTATTTTCACTCATTAATTCAAATTGTTTATTACTTTAACGAACAGGTTATTTTAACTATAACTTTTATACATGTTTGCTATTTAGCTTCTTCCAATCTGTGTTATTCTGTTAAGGATAGGACGATGATAGGAAAAGTAGGAAACGAATGGGAGTGTTTCAAGTTTAATGTGCCTCGAAAAAGTTAAATCGATGGTTGTTCCAATCTAGTGGAGTAGAGATAGATGCGGCGCAAGCGTACAATGAGCGTAACGGGACAACGGGCGTAACGGGACAATGAGTCATCCTTTATCGTGCGTGCAGCCGGCGTTCATCTATTTATTAGACGTTGTCATGTCAAAAATTAACTAGGCGTGTGAGACCGAGCCTAGAGGGTGTTGGTAGGCCTGCGGAAAGCCGCGCCCAGTGGTCGGCTAAAGTATTTCGCACCTTCCACGCTACGGCGGGCAGCCGGCCATAATTGGACATCAAACCCCACCTCCCGCCTCTTACTTCACCGGCCCCGTATTTAACGACACACGGCAGCCCGGCTTTTACGAGCCCGTCACCGCATTATGTCCGGGGCCCGCGAACCGCTGATGTATGCGATGTGCCGATACGCCTCCATCAACAGTGCCTCCCCCCCTCATTTCCACGCCATACAAGGCCTACAGCGTCAGGGGAGTAACCACCCCCACGAGCCCTTGCCAACATCCGGCCTTTCAGCAGACGAGCCCCCGGTGCATGCATTGTCCCCTCCCCCCTAACCCTTCTCCTACTTGGCTCGTGAGTCCACGAACAAGGGCTCCCACGCATAAACTTCGAAAGTCACAACTTAGATCAGTCGTAAGCAGACACCTGGAAAGTTAGCGGATAAATTTTCCGATAGGCTAGAATCCAAACACGTTTGCCTTTTAACGGCTTCAGTTATCGGGCCACAGTTTATCTGAAGGACTCCGGGCCAACGAAGAGCCTTAAAAAAGAAGTATAGAAACACAAAAAAACCAGTTAACGGGTATCACGAGTCAGTAGCCAATGAGAAGAAGTACTTTGCCCGAGTGCGTAGAGGATAATGGAGTCTAACCTATATGTAATTAAAATCGCGATTTTTTGCTTGTTCCTCGTCATAAGCAAGGGCAATTATTTTTCAAAAAAAAAAAATCTGAACGCCTATTAGACCGCAACACGTTACACCTGCACCAGCGGTTTCTTCCTTGTGATTGACGACCGTCTGCGAGAGAAGTAGTTGCCTTATTTGACCGAGTCATTAAGGACGCGTTTGCTTCCGCACTGAATTACTGTGATCTGTGTTATAACACCTGACATATGCCTGAAAGCAACTAGACCAATCACGAAACACAGGCGATGCTAGCGTGTTTTCACTTTCACATAGTCTCGGAATCTTTTCGCGAAAAATGCATGCCCTTAGTCTTGAGTAGAATAACGTCATATTCGTGGATTCATTTGGTCACAAGTTAGAATGCAAACATTCATAATCTCGCACCGTGTTCATGATTGGAGCGCAGTTATATAAACATGATCCTTTGCGACTGTTAGGCTACGATGCCCAGCTAGTGGAGAAGCAAGTGAATAAGTAGAGCCGGAAAAAATTCGCGGCTTCATTTTGCGATACGGTAAAATCCAAATGCATGTAACTTTTTTTTTTTGCTTCCGTATTGGACAACAAACTACCTGATCGACTCTGAGCCAATGAATAACCCTGAACGAAAGAAGTATCGAATCACGAGACACCTAGTTAATAGTTAGCACCAGTCATTAGCCATTGATATGGTGTAATTTTCCCGATTTCATATGGGATCGTGGAGTCTATCCTAGAGGACATTGACACCCCGAATTTTTCCAGATTCTAAGAATCAGATACTGTCGATTAACATGTGCGAAAGGTTTCTTGATTAGAAATGAGCCAATGTAAAAGCAAATGATGGTAGAGTAAAAACAGACTTTTAATTTTATCCTGACGCAAAACGATTCCGCGACATTTCCGGGTCTCTAGTCATAAATTAGGACTTAAGAACCCATAATTAAAACCTCTATAACCTGTCACAAATTATAGAATCACAACTTAGAACTATCCCAAACTAGATAACTACAACTTAGAACTATTACAAACTAGAACCACATAACTTATAACTTGCATACTTGTAATAATTGATACGGCTCAAATAATGTTTGTGTTTATAAGTCAGAAAAAAATATCACAGATTAGACAAACAGTGGGACAACAAGACAATTTTAACAAAAACAGATAATACAGATAAACAACAATTTTGGACAACCCAGCGACAAACGGCGTAACCCAACACTGACAAAAAAAACATTTAATCTGGTAAACACAACGAAGTCTGCACAGTCAAACATGAAAATCTTTTAAATCAAGCTTCCCCATTGCAAGAATAATTCTAAGAACGAATTTTTTCTATAGGTTTCCAGTTCCTAAAAAGTTCTCTATCTCAAAAACAAAAATGTGTTGTCAAATTGTAATACGTACATGGTATTATTTTGATATGTTACCAAAAAGATACATTCACATAACATTTATTACAAACGCAAGTATAAGAAACCTTTTTTAAAGGTCGTATCGTATCAGAATTTCTCAGTAGTAGTTCACGAGCATCTAATAAAACATTGTAGATGTTAGTTTTTAGTTTATTAAATGCCATCACAGTAGAGTATGTAAACGTGGCGCCTCGCTCAGGCGTCAGGTTGATTGCTCCTCTGTGGAGGAAGTAGTCTGGGTAATCGAGCTCGTACCTACCTTATGTCTACGGCGGCGTAGCTGGTCCTAGCCAGCGAGACACGATGTTTCCACTGTGCAAACGCCGATGAGGAGTCACCGAGAGGACGAGCAAACACAAGTAGTCGTTTGGGAAGCTTTTTGTCAGTCTCACAATGTGTGTGTTTGTGTTTGTGCGAGTTGAAATCTTCTGTGACACAACAGGGAGAGACCGCTTTGAAGTCCCCGGCTGCCGGTTGCTCTCACGAGCATTCTTTCCGTTTCTTTTCGTACCCACGCGCTCTCGTTGTTCCTCTCTTAACCGGGAGAGACGTCTGTCGCCGGCACGCACATATTTCATTATCTCCTCACTAATAAAAACAGCCTTCCCGTAAATGGCACAGGAGGTTCCGGATGGTGGAAACTACAAAAGGAGGGTATGGGGGGGGGGGGGAGAAAGAAAACTCGTCCGCAGTTTGCGGGCGCGGGGTCGTCTCTTCGCGGGAGAAAGGGAGGGGAATGCCACTGGAGCCGCACGCTAACGGGGTTTCTTTGTGTCGCGCTGATTAAATTTTGGCGTCGTCCGCGCCACTTCCGCCGACGCGAGGACTCGCGACTCCGCAGCGGTCAGCCGCAGCGGCGGCGGAAAGAGAAAAACTATTCTTGCGCGGGCGGTTAATTACTCCGCGCCACGAGGCAGCTCGCTCATGAAGATCGGGCCCTTCTACTTTACTACGTGTTCATTATGAGGTTTTTTTTTCCCCTTCCACGAAAACGCCTCCGAGCATCCTGAATGTTTTTGTTTGATAATGGAACTGTATGAAATATTCTCGGCAGTTGAGGAATATTTGTGGCTGTACGTGGACAGCCAGGAGTTAGGATACCGGGCAAGTTCTCTAGCCTAGAAGATCTCATCAATCGGCTACTCTTTTTTAATTTTATGAGTCAAGCACGGATTAAAAAATAGTTGATAAACGAAAGAAAACAATGTCTCTGTAAATCGGGACTAATAAATTATGGATGTAAAAGAATTTTTTAAAAACTTAATTTAAAATTTTCTCACCAATAAAATCTTAAATATATTAGACGTTAAACTTTATTCTTATTTAATTTTAAGTATTCCCTACATAATCTTTAAAAATTTTAGAAGAATCCCTTTTTATATTCCAAAGAGGGAGAATGTATCAACGATTTCAAAGTGAACATATTTTTCCTAACCAGTTTACAAAAGTAAATAAAATAATCCCTTTCGGCACAGCCTACAGGCGTAGGTAGATTTCAAAGTAACTGTTCCTTTGGAAATATTTTGGAAACTTCTATAAACTCCTGGAACATTTTAAGTACTTAATGTAGCCGACATAACATCCTATATGTTCGTCAATATTCAAAAACGATCGTTTTTTAATTTTCTCATATTCCAATCAGCGAACAGGTTTTGAATGTTTTTTAACATAATGCATCCAGCATTGAATAACTTTACTAATTTCATATTATGCCTAGTAAGGTAATCATGAAATTATTTTTGATTTTAAAACACTATTTACATCCTTTGCAATAATGCGTGGTGGTATAAATTTTTTTGGACAAAGATCTAAGGTAATATTAAGATAGTATTAATAAATTCCGACTAATTTGATTCTAAAAAAGTTTATGTTTTATTTCTACTCCTGCTATTACTGTAATAGTCCGTTTCATCAAAAAAAATTTTAGCCAAAGGTTTTATAAAGTTTAGGCGTTTTACAATAAATTATAATGAAAATAAAAGTAATGACATTTCCTTTTGCTCCCCTTGTTATTTCCACTCCTTGCAGGAATGGTTTGTTTTATCAAAAATTGTTTCAAACAAAAGTTTTAGAAACAATTATAAAATTTACAAAAACATTTGTAAGGATTTGATAGTTTACGTACTGAGGGAGTTAAGAAATATATATATAATTATATCCCATATTATTTCAAAACCTTCCGCAATGGTTCGTGTAATTAAAAATAGTTTCAAAGCGAACTTTTATATTAAAATTATAAGATTAATACACAATCTGTACGAATTTGATGAACCTTCGAATGGTGTTATGATTTTTTTATCCTCAAATCCTTGTATATTCTACCCCTTGCAGTAATGGTTGGTCGTATAAAAGATTATTTTAGATTAATGTTTTAGATAATAATTTAAGGTTTTACATTAAAAGATAAAGGATTTAACAGTGTACATAGGAATTTAATTACCAATTTTTTTTTAATGCTACACTTAATTTTTTAAACTCCTGCAACGATGGTTCGTCGTATCAAAAAATTGAATCAGACAAATGTTTTAGGTTAAAATTATAAATATACATACAATTTTAACAGATTTGATAGTCTAGCTACAAAGAGAGTAGTGATTTTTTTTTAAGAACCCTTATTTTTTCAACCCCTTGCAGCAAAGGTTCGTCTAGTCAAAAATGGTTTGGACAAAAAATTTTAATAAAAATTATAAGATTATATATTGTTTGTACAAATTCGGTGTTATGCCTACAAACAGAGTTATGAATTTTTTTGTCCGCCAACCCTTGTTTTTTCAACCCCTTGCAGTTATGGTTGGTCGTGTCCAAAACTTCTTCCGACAAAATATTTTGGGATTATTCCTACGAGTTGTAAAACGTTCAAACGGACGTGATATTTCCATATGTTAGAACGTTTTTTTCTGTTTTTTTTTAATACCTTCTCCATTTCTATCCCTTTTGTCGGATATTGCCCATTAATGAACTCATCTGAGACTTCCCACTAATAAATTTTATGTATCAGTTTAGAAGTTATTTAAGAAAAATTGACGATGGTTTTGGGGTCTATAGACCATGAAACGAAAAACTATATAAAAATTTTCCGGATGTCGCAACATGATAACGGCTACAAAATGCAGTATTTCTTTGAAATCTACCTAATTATGTATATGTGCTGCTAAGTATCGCCTACTAGCTTTTGGTAGTAGGTTGAGGGCGCGGTATAATTTCATTTCGGAAAACAATAAAAAATAAAGCTTTTTAGTAATCTGACTAGGGGAGGCAGAGGTGTAAGAAAGTCAGTGTTTGCGTGGCTGGAATAAAGGGTGGGGGAAGGTAGAGTGGGGAGCTTGTGTGTTGTACGTCGGCGCTAATGTCCTGGCGGTAGTATCCAAGTGCTAAAAACGGTGGGTGGAACCACCCCTAGGGATATTGACAAAAGCGCTCTTACTGTAATTGCAGTCCCTCCCATCCACGGCTATTTGCTAGCTTTTCCCTTACGCCTCCCTAACCAACCCCTATTCATTTTCCCTCTTCCTCCTCTGTCCTTCCCCATCGCTACACGCGACCGTCCTCCTGCCCTCTTCTGGTCGCTTTCCGTTCTGCCGCCTTCGACAACCGGCGAGAAGCAACTCTCTCCCCCCCCCCCCCTCCCTTTTCCAAAACCTCAGCGACCAATTTACCGGGGATTTGCGATTGCGTTCGTTCAATTCCGGAAAGCGGTCCTGAAATCAGCGCGACGCCAAGACGTCAACTCGTAACACCGGACACGAAATTTGGATGAAGCGACTCGGAAGATTTCGACGCATATGGGACTGGAGGTACAGTCGCGTAAACAATAAAATGGGGCCCCTTCGCACCACAGTCCCCGCCGTTCGGAAATAACGGCAGTAAACGTAACAAAGTAGAAACATAATTTTAACAATGTTAACTGGAATTGGCTTATGGCCCGTAGACCCTGTATCAGTACCACTATTACCCCCCTCCTTTCCATTTTGCTCGGTGGTAAAAATATAAGTTATATAAAAGATACTTTACATTATCTGACAACATAATTGTTTTTATAATTATTTGTTTTCAAGACAAATTTGTTTTATACAAAATTCAGCAATGCAGATTTATATTAGACAAGTAGGAGAAGCACTCATTCAAACACACAACCTAAAATAAAATCCATTCTACAGCACTGACTGATTGTCTAATTTTGAAAGTTATGAAAGTAAATAGATCAAAGTTATTTTATTTAAAAAAAAAATAGTTATTCTGGTGATTTTGTTTTTTTTTTTTTTTGGGGGGGGGGGGGATGGGAAGTGGAAATTGTCACACCTTTGCTCTCATTGGTGAATTCTCTGCAACACTGCCGCGGGCATGAGTTAAAAATAGTCGTTTTATTATTGCAAGTGCCGTTTCTCTCGGTTGATTTCCCCAGAGGCGAGCGGTGGGCCAACTGGCATTCAACACGTCCATCTTTCTTCTGCCGTGCTTCCGAACAGCAAGTGCCTTTTTTGTTTGAATTGGGGAGAACGAGGAGACATGTTCGGTGTCAATCGCTCCCACAATGCCTCTACGTAAAATTGTGTGTGTGTGATGGTGGCGTGTTCTCTGCAATGTTTACAGCCAAGCTGCTGACTTTGCAATCAAATGCATTCCTTAAAAATTACAATTTTACACAAATTCTTCGTCAAGATTGATTTTATACCCTTTTATCTAAGTTACAAGATATGTATGTAAATAAAAATGCAAATTTTTGGTCGTTCAAAATGTTAACTCTCGCGAAGTTCTTCACCGATTGCTTTGAAATTTTAATACAACGTCGCATTCAAATACGCGAGTGTTTCATATACGAATATCACACCTGTGACAGGTAAAAAGATAGTTACAACATAGATAGGTAAGAACATAGATTTTTAATAATTCAATTCCTATAGATTTACATATACACAGGTATACAGATATATATAGTTTTATAAAGGAGAGAATTAGAGATATATAGAAGGATGTATTTTTTTTCCACAAAAATAATTAATTCGCGTTAGTGTTTTGAGATCAACTAATGAAAATATGATCTGCTGAAAACCACTTAAAATTTAGCTTTAACGTTGATGTTTAATGCCAGATAAGTTGTAATAAGTTAAGCTAGATTAATAAGATATTTGTTGTAATATTTCTTAAAAATTATGATTTTAAATAAACTGAAGATGAGTTTCTGTTTTTGTTTTCGTTTGCATGAAAAAAATAATAATGACTTTTTTTTCAGTTTCTAGCATTATGCTCATCACAAGCACAAAATCAATAAGGCTACTCACAAGCTTGTAGAAGCAATCGAAATTTAGGCTTTCTATGTCTCACATGTATTTGTGGTTCGCCGGTGTTGAACATCGGAAGCTTTAGATTTAGACAAGCAGTGTTGCCGACTCGTGGGCGAATGAAATGTGAACTACCCGGATAGAGTCGTGCCAAAGGTGGACGTCAAAGACGTAAAAATGTACCATACGTAGACCCGACATGGCACGACAACCTTTAGGCCAACATGTCTTTGCTCGTTTTCATCCATTAGGTTATGAAAATATTTACATTGGGGTAGGTGTATCATAAGTCCTGTGAACTAACCATCAGGTTTCTTTGACGGAATGTTTTTACAACACTTCTAGGAAGTGTAGGTTTATTGTCATAGCATGTTATATCATTATCCTAGTGACGTAATAAATGTATATTCCTTTGACTTTAACAATTTTTCAGCCATTTGTAACAGATAATTACTACTCAATACATGTTTTCAAATTATTTGCTGTGAACATTTTAAAAATAATATCATAATTTTTTCTCGGCTGTACAACAACACGTACAAGCGATTATTTACTGGAAAAGTAGGATAATTAGTTTTATTTGACCACCACACGTATTTGGCGTGCTTAAAACTCATTAGAAAGAGTAAAATTATTTTTGTTAATACTTTGGTTATTAAATACTAGAAAAGTAAGTTAATATAATTCACGAATAGTGGCAGCCTAGAAAAAAATGTATATTTTTTATGTCATTTATTTGTTTAGTTTTGTGAATTACACATGAATTCGGGTGATCCGAGATATAGAACATGCCACCATATTTAACAATGTATACTGAAACATTACTAATTATGTAAATAATAAATACAACTTTTGGGGAAAAAAAACCTTGTCAAACCAATGTAAATACAGAACAATACCAAATACATAACATGAAACAGTGTTTACACAATAATGTTGTAAATGAAGTCTTGCTCACATGTATTAAATGTTTATAAAACCGTTCCATTAATTAACTTTCCTAGTTTTAAAATGGCATACTTATTAATAGCTGTTCAACATTAATATCTTCTATCAGGTTACATAATTATTTAAGACAGAAACGAAAGTTTTGACTGGCCATGGCCGGTTCAAGGTCGAAGCGAATCTGTCTTTTACACAAGCTTTATTAGAAAGTTACGCCTTCCAAAAGCAGGGTTCACTGCTTGTTTGTTATGTCCTCACTAGCGTCTTGTAGCTTTGTCCCAAGTTCCTCAATGTCGAGTCTCTCAGCTCATAGGCCTTTAAATGTTATTTGTAACATGTAGTGAGAGAATGCTCACTTTCATCTGAAAGAAGAACTTCCTGAAAATTCAACCAAACGAGGACCAAAGTGTAAATATGGCAGTTTCAGTGTCTCTCTCAGCCGTGACAGTCAGTAAGATTCTCTGTTAGAATCTCAGATGAGCGGGCGGCGAGCCGAGAAACGTTTTTAACATGCCTTGCCACCCTGTTATAAAAGACAATAACTTATGCAGTTGGCCACTACCATCAGTTACAGTTTGTTTTTTGTACAAATTTTATAAAATAAATACTAGCTGAAGTTCTCGGCGTGGCCTGGGCTTAACACAAAGTGATGGGAGGGTCCACCGGTTCAGGGTGTATGTGGTCTAGTGTGGCGGGATGATAAGAGCGACGCTCGCTGGTGCTTCTAGCGCGGTGTCGTCTCTAAGCGCAAGACTGGGAACTGGTGCGCAGTCTTCCCGTTGTGCATTTGGCAACTATAATTTTTAAATGGTATTTTACAGCGGAGAAATGAGGATGAATGGGTAATACAAGGCCCTTGAGTGATTTGAATAATCACAACTGGGCTTTCTTTAAATAAAATAAAAATTCTGAAAACACGCATTTAAGGAATTTTCACTCTTGTAAAAATACCGTTTAAAAACTAAATACGGAAACAGAACTACTCAACCACCCTCAACGCAATATTAAATGATTTGCGTAAAAAGGCCTACTAGGATATTTTGAGAAGTTTTTACATTGTGCGTTTTTTTCCCATCCTTATAAACACCGTGTATATACCCAGGTGGGCAAAGCTTTTGAGGGATTTTCAAAGAGTCTAACATATTGCATGTTGACAGAATAATTACATATTGTAAACATAAAAAAAAAATACAAACGTAAATGACTTCACAAGGTAAAATATTTGTAGCAACCATTCACTTTTAACTTAGGCATTCTATTGAAGTATATATGTATTATGCTTTAACTGAAGAAAATTAAAAAAAAAAAAAAACGAAAGTCAGAAAATTTTTATGGCCCAAAAAATTGTTGAAATCAAGATAAGCCTCGTTAGATTTCTATCTCTCTACTTTAAACTGAAACTTTTGTTGATGGAATACATTACTGGGCAGGAAAAACGTTTCAGAGATTATGTTATAATCTGTTTAGATTAGAGGTAAATTTAGTTCCCAATCCTCAAGAAAAACTTCGCCCGTACGATGTGGCTACCGGTGGGACGCGTTTTCCCGCCTATGGACGTGGGGGTGGTTAGAACTCTTTTATGTACGGGAAATCCTAAGACTCACTAACCCTCAATCAGTCCTGTACATATCCTAAGTTGGCCGATCTCCCGTGAGAATTCACGTTCGGAATAAAATTAAAAAAATTTCAATTTGAGAGTTCATACATTTCCACGTTTTATAGTATTTTAAATTTCGCTAACATAACCTTTGTATTTGCATTGTTACGTTTAAATGATTCATTCAATGGAGAATTTATTTTAATACAATTTTTTTGGACATACGCCATTGCAGTATGTCTGTCCGATATCAGTGTCCGATATCAGTCTGTTTGTGCCTAGTGACGGAAACATATGCCAGTTCCAGAAAAGTCGTAAAGGTTTTGACACAGGAAACGTATTGTGTTCGTCGGTGCTATCGTTGTTGTGTTTTCCATAATACATTTTTATTTTCATGGTTGGGTCTATCTGTCCGCCATCAGCTGTACTAGGGCCTGTTCTCTGTGGGTTTATATTTTCATTTTTATTTCTTATTTTGCATTTTTTATTTTTTTTCCATGAATAACAGTTCAAAACTATAATTTCGTATATACAAAAAAAATTGTATTAAATATTACCAAACCTTCATTTTAATTGCGATCATATAGACGAGCGGAGACCTACCCTGCCGAACACAAGATGAAATAAAGTACGCTTGTTTGAAGAATTTTAGTATTGTAGCACACCAGACATAACCTGTATTTAACTATTTCACTGGCAAGTTAAAAATACGAAGACGCTCGCGCGCCGATTATTTTGGCGTCTGCACCTGGATACCCATGGAAACGAGATGCAGGTGAAAACCTGACGGCAGCATTTTATCAAGTTAATGGAATCACTCGTTAGCTTTGCAAATGCGATTTAATTAAGATTGCTTGAAAGAGTTGTAATTGAAACTTCGGTGAGGAATTCGACCTCTCTCTGAAACCCCGGAGTTCGCTGTGGGTTCTCTTCGGGCGCAGCTCTTCCTGTTTGGCATTAATTACGAAAGTCCAGGTAAACAGTCCTTAAAACAAGAAGGAGGGGGAGCCAGGGGGGGGGGGTGGGGGGCAGCTGCGGCTTCGCGCACAAAGACGTCGGAATTAATTGAGAGAGAGAGAGAGAACAATAATAAACAGCCTATTACCAAACTTGGACTGTGGATGAATTTTCATTGTGAAACACACTCTAAATTGTGAATTAAACATTTGTAACGCTTAACTTGTATCAAGATTTGTTACCTTATTTACTTCTGCACCCAAGAACTCCTTTGTTTGGGTTTAAAATTCTTATAAGAAAAAAATTTCCTACAGAATTATATAATATACATACGCTTGGTCTGATTGCAAAACATTTAGTGAGCAGTTAGTAATGCGAAATATGGAATGTAGGTCCACTTTTCTGGACAAAAAAATTGAACGTGAATATTAATTTTTTATATCAAACTATTCACAAAAACAAAAATAAAATTGTTTTTAGAGTTTCATTCATGTGCAAAGTTGTTTATGCCTACAATTTATTTTTCCTACTAAAATAATTAAATTTATTTCAAGGAACCTACAATAAATTCTGAATTATGTATATCAAAACTAATTTACAAAGGAAATCCTCATATTTATTATGTAAATAATTAATTGTGTATTTGGAATGTCACTTACAGTCGCAAATATCTGTAAAATTCATGAACTTGTGAATGAACAGTTGAAAAATTATATTTCCAATGCGTTTTGAAAATGTTGCTCACGTCAGTTTTAGCGTCACGTTAAACGTTTGATTAAGTTCCTTAATCGTAAAATCTCAATAAAATGTTAAAAGATAGTTCTTGTTATTTTAACAATACGGGAAACTTAGCTAAAAATCTAAATTTGATTAATCTTCATCTTACAACGAAGCAAATATTGTCTATGTTATGTCTAACGATTTCCACCACATGGCTCAACTTATTATATAGCCCAATTTAACGCCACAAAATTATCTTATTTTCAAACACTAAGAAATTAAATATTGCACTTCAAATACGCTTTGTAAGAGGGTTTCAAAATTCTAGTGATCTGCAAATTTATCTGGGTATGCCTGGTTATGTTTCAGTATTTACCTTTAATTCACTTTCAAAACCAGAATACGTTTTTATTACTGTGTCGCACGTTGGCGAAAAGTGAAACATTAAAATATTTATTGTTCATGTGTTTGAGATAAAAATATGTTTTCCTTTTCTTCCATTTGTTTAATGTTCTATTAATTTGATTAAGTTAAAATTTACAAATTTTTAATAATGAGAGACCTAGTATATGTGCAAGTGTTGACAAGTTCAAAAAAATATATATTTTTTAAATTAAAAAATGAACTAGTTAAGTATTAGGAGTGTTATAAATATCAACTTTACCATATATTAAATTTACCAAAATAATTATTTTATTTATGAAAGTCATCATTTACATAAAAATTGTGTCCGAAAAGGAACGTGGAAGCAATATTGCCGTATTAAGTTGTCGAATAAACTCAAAATGATTTTCGTTATTAGATGTCCATAAAATTAATTTTAAAATCACCCCCCTCTTTCCTACGTCTACTGAGACGAAATGCATTCCCAGTGATTTCGAAGTATAAATTCAACTGATCTGGAACAATGTTTATTAAATTTTATAATTTATAGCATATCGCAACAAAGTGTACAGAGAAAGGGGAGGCTTGGGTTGATACCACTTCTATAAAAACAAAATCTCGTACAGTGTTTATATGTTATTATTGCTTTTGTTATTAAAAACTAGTTACGTAATACAATGCTTTTGTTGAGATTTATCTGTAGTATAGTTCATGTAGTTAAGAACCTTTATGTTACTTAAAAAATTTATACTCTAACTTATATAAGTACCTCGAAAGCATAAGACACTATATCCACGTTTGGGCAAAATGCACCTTTGACAATAAACTTGACAACAGTTTGACTTTGTTTTTATTAGCATATAACACCAAGATCTACGAAATGTCAACAATTCACATATTTTGGGTAGAAAATAATTGAGTAAAAAAACATGTTTAAACTGCTCTCGTGAAATATATGGTTTATGTGACATAGTGCATTATGCCTCCGAGGTACACATATTTATAACAATATCCTGCTTGACCTATTTATCTGTGTGTATTGTCTGTGTCATGTAACTCGTCTCGAAATAATCAACAGTTGTCTAAAGATCGCAGGCTTTCGCGGCCATTGTCTGTAGTTGCTTTGCTTTTGGGTTGTAGCCTTCGACGCGACTACAACACAGAAGCCAAGCAACTCCAATTCTGAAAAGTATTACAGCGTGCTACATGTCCTTCTGCCACAGTTATTTTGTCAAATTATTTGTAAACAATTTTATATGGTAGTCAGTCTTCGTAAAAAAAATATTCATTGAAAATGAGATTTATGAAACGGGTACCGGTGGTTCTACTTCAGAGAACTGTCGAATTTGAAACAAATTTCGTGTTGTTAAGTTCCTCTTGTATCGTTACCGCGAATCAGGAAGATGAAAAAAAAATTGTTTTCTTCTTGCACTACGGAAATTCTGGTATGCGCGTCTTAAACTTACAGTTTCAAGTCAAGAAGTTTCTATTTCACTTATTTTAATCATTTCACCGTCTTCCAGCACTCACCAGAGATGTGTAAACCTCGCTAACGAGAGAATTCATGTGTTCTCGTGTTGCAAATACACTTATAATACGAAAATCAGACACGAAGTTTAACGTAGAATTCTTTAAAATAATGCTGAGTGTGATATATTCACGCAAATAATATCTGGACGCGAAACATACATAGTTTTCGCAACCAATGCTAAAATTCGCTGTGATGACTATCAAATCATTCAATTTGCAGATCGAAATATTTGAAATTTGAAAATTTATAATGAAACGGCTCCGATAAAAGCGGAAATGACTTGAAAAAAAAATAATAAACTTCGGCTTAAGGCCACATTTTCGACCAGGAATTTTATTAAAAACATTGCCCATTTTGAGAAATTCGTTAAACAGTTAGTATTATAAAGATTACCTTTGGTTTTTGTTATCTTTGGTTGACGCTATCCGCCAGAGGTGGCAGAAACGTGGTTACACTTTTCCGTTCCATGCGACTTCCGTTCCATTCACGAAATCACCCCCACCAAATTACGTACCCCGAAAGACAAGATGTAACACATAGTAAAAACATGTGTTTCCCGTCGACACATCGCGAGGTACGCCCTGGACCAACCGTGGCGGCCCCTTGGTCGACGGAACACAGCAGCGCCTTCCTTCAGCCGCCACCGGACTCGGGGACCGCCCCCCACCCCCTTCTGCCGGCCAAAAACGGTCCTTCCCACTGGCAACAGCAGGGCGTTTTCGTTGCCTCACATTGCTAGTTCACTGACCTTCCTAAGTCCCTTACATTTTACGTTAAATCTTTCACGTGGAAATTTGGTTATGAAACATTGTATTAGCAAAAACACAGGATGTCCGTAAAAGAAAGTCGTAGTTTCAATGGTATATCATAACAGTTTCATTTAGACTCTTGACAACAAGTCATACATCAAATTGAAGTTAAACTAACCTAGTTTTTTTTTTTTTACAAATGTTCAATATGTGCACCTTTAGTTATAAGACACACATTCAATTCTTCCTACACTTTTGTTAACACGTCCGGAGAAATGGAAGCAACAGCCTCTTCAATTCTTTGTATCAGCTCTAAAAATCATTAGGTAGCGGCGGAATTAAGTCACGATCTTGTCTAAATCCCAAAAGGAAAAAAAAATCACCTGGCGTTATGCGAGGTGAACGCAGCGGCCAGCGAAAAAGACCTCTGTCGTCTCGACAGTCACGACCAATCCAACAGTCAGGGACTTCGACGTTGCACCACTCTCGAAAACGAGATTCTAATGAGGAGGGGCTCCATCCTGTTGCCAAATAAAGTTTGCAAGTTCACCCTCTATTAACTGGGGAAAAAAAAGCCATTCTTTCGCGCTGCAAGTGAGAAAACAACAAAGCAGTATTCTTGCATGCACTACTGCATGAGTTACTCTTTAATTGTGACCTTGAACTAACAGCTGCAAAGCTTACAGCTGACGTTATTAAATTTCATTGCTGGGGAATTGTTTTATGGACATACTTTATTATAGATATTATGAAAATACCAAACATTTTTTTATTACATAAGCATTTACCGAAAAAAATTATCATATTAATTTCGCGACAAGCTAAAATTCCAATCCTTACATCTTTCAGATGAATAAGCTATTGGCTCACGGTTTGTATGGAGGACTCCAGCCCAGTGAGAGACCTGAACCAAAGATGTAACGAATCTCGGACATTCCAGTTGTAACGTCCCGCTAGTTGGCAGCCAATGAGCAGGGGAAAAAAATATATTTTTTTAAGTACGCAGAGGACTGCGTATTCTATCCCGGAAATCATTGAGACCGCGAATTTTTTCACCCGGGTGTCCCTGTGCGTAAGTTTTCGGTACCTTGCAGTGCCACGGTACGTACGGTAGTGTAAAATGCACGTCTGCAAGGCCTCTGGAAACCCTGGCAAACCCCCTTGCTGCCAAGGGCCCCACGAGGTCCGCGTCTCCAGTCTGTCGAGAAGGGTGAGGGAAGGGAAATAACGACCTGGAGTTCGGAGCGGGCCTACGGGCCGCCAGTCCGTCTTGCCTTCGACCCGGGTCGCCGCGCGGGCCCATCCTTCTCCGGGACCGAAACTGCGCGGGGAGCCGCAGACTTGGGTGCCTCCCCCCCCCCCCCCCCCCCCACTCCTGAAGCCCGCGCGACGCGAGTCCCGGGATAAACAACCCCGGGACGGCAGAGGGGGAAAGAAGGGGTGGTTACAATAGTTATTGTTTTGGGAAGGGATTCACGAGCGCGGCGCAACCAGTGCATTAATGAACACGGCGCGCGATAAATCCCCGCTACCTCCTCGACCTCCCTCGCCGAACGCCAGCTCCCGCTCGAAACTGCGATTTCTCCTTGCGACAGCCGTGTGTCTTCGGTCTCGTTGGAGCACGCCGCGAAGCAGCATGCCAGCCGGACTCGTGGCCCTGCTTCCATTCGCCCTCCACGCTCGGTCTGGTTCACCGACTCGCTGATAAATCACGCGTTGCTCTAAAATCCAATCACTAGAGACCGCAAAAATTCGCGGATTCTTTTCACGATATGCTAGAATCCAAACAACTGTGTCTTCATATTGCTTCTGTGATTGACTCAGAGTTTATCTGAAGGAGTATGAGCCAATGAAAAACCTTCATCCAAGAAAAAGTATCGAATCGCAAGCGTCCCATTTGACAGGTGTCACGAGTCAATAGCCAATGAGCAGGTGGCATTTGCCTGAGTGTGTAGGGAAGTGTGGAGTCCAACCTAGAGGTCATCGAAAGCGCGAATTTTTCCGGTCTCTACCAATTACTTACATCTTTCAAGCGTTCCTGCCGCTGGCTAACATTTAACGATGATTGAGTCGTTTTACCGGTTACTGGATAAAAACTAGTTAATACTTCCAGTTAGTTGTAATTACATATGAAGAAACTTTTTTTTTTGCAAAAAAAAAATTGCGTTAAGACAGTGTCTTCTTGGCGTTATGCTTGAAAAAAACATATTAACAACACGTAGTTATTTTCAAAGTCATTTACGGCCGTTCTGCGGCGAAACATACATAGTTATCGTTCGCTCACTCAACGGCGGAACGTGATTCTCTCGGCTGTCACAGTGCCAGTGACGAAATAAATGCTGCAGCTAAACTGGCAGTCGAATTTTCCTGCGATAAAAATATACATATTGTTCGAACAACGATAATTAGCAAATTTTTAAGTTTATGGTGGTTAAGGTTCCATTAAATTAAATCAGCAGAAAAATTTGATACGTATATTTAGTTAAATTACCTCTATTACACCTAATACGTTTTTTTTTCAACGGCGTATTTTTCTGTCTCTGTCGGAAGTTAGGTTTTAAATGGACGAGCGTGACAAGATAATTTAATTGTAGCCTGTTTTTAATATAGCTCGGATTGTTGTTTATTGATGTACATTTACAGCAATCATTTGGCTGAAATGAAGCTATATATTTGTACCAGTGACTTCGGCTTTGTTGTTTCCCACGCCGATAATTACATAATCTTTTAAATTGAAAAAAAAAAAAACAGTAAAATCACAGCACTGCACTGAAAATAATTTTATTTTAATGGTAGATGCCAAAAAAATAATCTGTTAGTTGTTTCACCCTCTTTTGAAATAGCCACTTTCTTTTTACGTTAAAGTTTAGAAATTTTACACACTGTAATACTTGCAAAATAAATAATTAAGATAAATGTTTGCCGTTTATTAAACGTACAATCAAATTGTGTTTTTAAATTCTGTTTTTCTTCAGCCGTTGTGTTTGAAATTTTTCCATCCCGCTTTCCAGAGCTTGGCTAACACACACATACAAAACTCATATACCTGCATATTGTTATCCGTATTTATAATAACTAACCAAACATCAAAACAGAACTTTATCTGAAGCATTAATAGAAACACTTCAAAATTTATGCCTGACCAAAATTCGTTAATGCTCTCACATGTAATTAACGGCTAATATTTGCCTTTCCATCTCCAACCAAAGCGTTGGGACAAATTTATATTTGTTTTCATATTTGATGTTAGTTCATCTAATGGCACAAATAAACATCTATTTTAATTGACGTGGCAAGTAAATAAATATTTGGAGGCTAAATAAAATATTGTGAACATAAATATTAATAATTCAGTTGATAGTGAAATAAATCTGTAGCTTACATAAAATTTTGAAAAAAAAATGTTATTGTTTTGAAAGACAATTAGAAGTAAAACCTAATTTAAATGTTGTGTTTCTATCGAGAGTAAATTTTTCTGAACTGTCTAACCCTACTTCACAAACCAATTCTCAAGATCAGGAACTATAAAAAAGGTAATTTGATAACCCAACGTTCTTTGTGAGCCAACAATTGTTAAAATTTATTTTTGTTATTGCGGATACTTTCAATTTTGCCAAGTTTTAGTTTTTAACGGAAATATAGTTTTTTTCTTTAATTAATACTTGTTTTTTTCTTTCTATTTGGGCAATCATACTACACGAAATTTAAGAGTTTTTCATTTCAAATTATTAAATACCAGTTTAAACTCGCGCCGAATTAACGCCAATACATATTTATGGGTAGCTTCAACGTGACGTATGCGCGCAGAACGAGATAAAATTTTCACCAAATCGGGACATGCCTGCATACTTAGGCCTTGGTCGCATATACATATTAAAACCGCACTGTTATTTGCAGTGGTAACTGGTTCTTGTTGAGTACTGCGAGAGAGTACAGTTGCGATCAAGCCCCGCCCGGCGTTCATACATTACCAGCCGACCCTCGAATTTAATATTGCGCGGATCAATCAGTTTTCTCACAGTCTCACGTTGCACTCCCGATCGATGTTACGTTTCGAAATAAACATTTCTCTCGTTTCAAAAGTTTTCATTACTCAGTATACTTGTCGGATGTTGGGAATTACCTCAGCGTCAGTCTCCCACATCAGTGATTAATATAACTACTCTTTGAAATTCCGTTATTCCTTTCGTTTATAGTATATTCACTTGCAACATAGAGATTATCTCCCTACGCGTAAAGCTCTATTAGACTTGTGGCTGTGACTGCTGTATGCACCATCGCATTGCAGACCAGAATAAACATTTACTCAAGTGCAGTTATAAAAAATAATCTTTTACTAGAATAAAAATTAATGAGATGCTCACTATGAAAACTAATAATATAAATAACCTTAGGATTAAAAGTATTATGGTTTTCAATAAAAAAAAAATCTAACGAAGAATTATATCATTTTCATATTGAATTTCAGACCATTATCTTAAATTTTCGCAAAAAAAAAATCTCAGAGCCTATTAGACTGCAACGAGTTATACCCACACCAGCGGTTTCTTCCTTGTGATTGGCGGCCGTCTGCGAGAGAAGTCTTTGCCTTATTTGACCAAGCTCCTCAGGAGGTGTTTGCTTCCTCACTGAATTATTGTGATTGGTGTCGTCAGAATCGACATCTATTTGAAAGAAACTCACCCAATAACGAAACACATTCGATGCTAAGATGCTATAAAATTTCAGATAGTCTCGGAATGTTTTCACGAAATATGCATGCCCCCAATAATCAGTATTGCTACGATTATTTTGCGGACTCATCGGATAACAAAGTATACTTAAATCACTCATACTTCTGCTTCACTTTGATTATTGGACTTCACTGCTCTTGCCACGCCCTTGACGATCCTAAGCCAGTTTGTAAACAAGAAGAAGAAATAGTTAATCAATAACGGGTTACCTGACAAAGGGCGTGATCTAATTAGCGACCAACGATCATTCCCATTAAGAAAAGGAAAGTAGAGTCCACTCTGTGATTTATTTTTAATAGAGCATAACTATTTATGAAAATTACAGATATTTGTTAGTTTGTAGTTTTACATGAAAAAACTGTGTCACTACAATAAAGTGTTTTCAGTAACATATGGTTCGGTTTATTACACAGGCATTTATGCTTTGTGTTGTCCAAGTAACTCCTATTGTTGAAGTTATTTCTAAATCGTTCCCTGAATATCTGTCCAGTATTAACTGTGGACATTAATATGCATAATAAAAAAGGTCCAATTATTGGATATTTGATTATATTTCCCGTGGTTTATAAAATATGCTTCAATGAAAAACCAATTAAAATATAAGATTACGTGCCACTGTTCTAAGAAGTACTCTAAAATATCTAGAAAAACGTATTTCATTAACGAAAAAATAACCATAGCCATGTGTTGTCAATTTTACAATATTTTTTTTGTAGTGCTACCAAATATTTCTTGGAAAATGGTTTGGAAAAAAATATTTTCTAAAAGTCAAGAATTATTATTCTGTGAGTTTTGGAGTGAAATTAACCCGCGAAATATTCGTGCCTGTAAAAATGAGTAAAGACTTGAAAACCTAGCTTTTTTTATTTCGTTACAGTGTGGAACGCAAAAATTTTTACACTTGAATGTTATTTGTCATTGGATTATTGGATCACGTTATTGTATTATACTTATTATTTTACCAATAATTGAAAGAAAAAATCTGATCTAATGACGGGCGCTCCCGAGAGAACGTCGTATGTGACAATAACAAAAGAAAACACAACGGCTTGATTCAGTACATGTTTGTGAATTCTTAACCAGGATATAGAAAGTAACTCTAATTTGGAAGCTCTCTACTACATTTAAGGAAAAGTTTAATTTACGATTTATTTTGTAAAAATCATGAAATCCAAACTCTTAGAGACTGGAAAAAATTTCGGTTTTAATGTCCTCAAGGGTAGACTTTACAGTCCTCTTCATATTGGGGGAAATGTCACCTGTTCATTCTGTTCTGACTTGTACGACGTCTAAGCCGGGTAGCCTGTGTTTCTACACATATTCTGTTGAGCTTTTTCATTGACACATAGTAGCCTACTCCATACAAACTTTGAGCCAGTAGCAGAAGCAGCAATAAGATATATTTATTTGAATTTTAGCCTTTTAATAAATTAATTCGCAATGTTTTACGGTCTCTAATCATATGTACAGACCTGAGGAAATCGCTTTAATTTCTGGAGCCACGTAAGAATCTATAAACATGAGCTTGTTCAGTTCGATGACTCGTATAAATTTGCTGTAGTCACATTTCAATTTCTTCCTGGATCACATATAATGCGGTGAGATTTTTTGTTTGTGTGTTTTTCTTGGGCTTTTATTTTTTCAGGTCGTGTAAAATAATCCGTGATCTACCAACGAGTGTCAAATAAACTAAAATTTCCGTTCTATACTGTCGCCGGACAAATGAATTTGCAGGTCCCTAGTTATCACTATGGGAACATATTTAGCGTAAAATTATCTGATCGCTATATAACCTGTAATATGTAAGGACTGGAAAAATTCTCTTTTTTGATGATCTCTAAGATAGACTCCATGATCTTCTATGTATTCGGAAAAATTACACCTCTTCATCGGCTAATGGTGAAACCTGTTAACTGGGATGCTTGTGATTCGATACTTCTTTAGATTGGTGTTATTCATTGGCCCAGAGTCCTTCACACCAACTATGGTTCAATCACTGAAGCTTCAAAAGTTTTAACGCATTTGAATTCCGGCCTATCGCGAAACGACACCGTAATTTTTTCCGGCCTCTATTAATATGTAGGGACCGGAAAAATTCTCGGGTTCAGTGACCTCTGGTGTGGACTCTGAAGTTCTCTGCATACCCGGGAAAATGCCACCTGCTCATTGGCTGCTGACCTATGGGACGTCTGAACTGGGTTGTCTGTGAATCGTTTCTTCTTTGTACAATATAATTGGCCCAGTGACATCCGGTGAACTGTGAGCCAGTAGCAGAAACAGCAGAACAGTGTCAGTATTTGAATTTTAGCCTATCGCAAAATGAAACAGCGAATTATTTTCTTGTAATGATGGCCGACTACAATAGAAGCCATTGCCGAATGTGGACGAGTCAGTCTGGACGCATTGGCTTTCGAGCTGAATTAATTAATGTGATTGGTGTGCTGGCGGTAGAAATGCACGTGAAAGACACTCGAACCAATCACGAACCACAGACGTTGCTACTGTGTTTTAATTAGGTTTATTTTCGCGGGAAATGCATGACCCTGGCGATCAATCCGAAATGCAGTCTGCTAGTGGAACAGCAATATCGCGGAACGGGAATGGTATTGCAAGAGGTGGGTATTGTCGAGAACCGCAGAGATGTTTCGTTTCTTCGCGGGGCAGGGTGGACCCCCTGCGCGGCGGCGACGACCCTCTCGCCTCCTGCGGTCGCCATGGCGACGAGGGCACGCCGGTCGAATGGGGCAGAAGGAGCGGGGGTCTCGAGTCCCGGGGCGGAATTAAACCACTCGCGGAATGGGGCGAGGGCGCGCGCGCTGCTGCCGGACCTCCGCCTTTACCCCCGCACCCCTCCTCCGCAGCACCCGACGGGCCACTTACGCCCGAACGGGGTTAACGTAATTTACCTCAGTCTGGCGCGCAGCTAGCCAAACACACCTCTGCCAAGTCCCGCGGCAACTTCCGGAACTAGTTCCCGGGGAGCGGCGCTAAACCTAGCAGACGCTTGTTGTAATTAGAGACGGACGGAGTCCCTGCTGCTTCGATGTGCATTGGACCGCCGGGCTACGATACTGTCTTTCATTAGCAGGGACCTTCAACGCAAGATTGCAGATGGTTTTACATTAGAAATACCAATGTTTACAGACAGGAAAAAAAAACCTAGTCTTTATAAGTAATTTCCAGAGATGTGAAACATCTAACCTCGGTAACGAGCAAATTCACGTGTTCTCATGTTGCAAATAAACTTTAAAAAAAAAAAAAAGAAAATCGGAAACGAATTCTTTCGTAGAATTTTTTCAAATAATGCAGAGCGTGATAAATATACGAAAATTATGTTTTCAACAACATTTCTCGACGCGAATCACACGTAGTTTCTGCACCCGCCGCTATAATTCGTGGCCCGAGCAGCTACGTCGACTTTTGAATCATTCGATTTGCAGAGCGAAATGTTTAACAATATTATAAAACGGCTCCAATAAAACATAAATAAACTTGAATAAAATGTGAGTGAGTCTTTCAGTTCTCGCCAGTGATATGTAAACATCCAACCGCGGTAATGAGTAAATACATGTGTTCTCATTTTGCAAATAAACTTATAATAGAAAACTCGGACACCAAATTTAACGTAATTTCTTTTTTAAAACAATGCCGAGCGTGATAAATATATCAGAAGTATTTGTTTTTGGAGAAAAAAAAATTAAATATTTTTTCCCTTTTGTAAAAACAAGCCTTAATTTTGTTTAACATTAAGTTACTATCGTTTTTCATGTTATACCTCTTGAAGCACGTTGAGGGTGAGTTTGTAGTATGCACCAGAAATGAAATGAAATTAGCGCACATTGCACAACGGAAATCTGACAGGTTGAAATTCTAATGCACATGCATACAGAAACGCTATAACCACGAGCCGAAGCAGTCAAGATGGTGTACCCAAGGGGGATGACCTAAGCGAATTGGTTTGCTAATGCAATCTTTATGGAAGTGGAACAATCATTTTGTACATTTGAATAGTCATAATAAAATATAATAGAAACTTTATAAATAAATATAATTTATTTTCCAAAAATAATAATTTTGGACAAACATGGTGTCAAAGATATTTAAAAATTTGGTTGTTCTCTAAGCTATTAAGATCGTGGTTCTATATTTGAAGTAATAAATTTTTAAACTGAAATTTTAGTCCAGTAGATCCTAGATTCGGACAATTGTTTTCGAAAAGTAATTATATTTAATTTTTGCTTATCTTGTTAAAATTCATTAAACATTTAATACTATAAAGTTTCCACAATAAAATATTAACATGAAACATTTTAAAAAACATTTAACAATAAGCTTTTGTTTTTGTATTGGTTTTTACTTAAACGACTGAAATTAGTCTGCGAATACTTCATACAAACAAACCTTAACCTTACTGAGCTGATTCAACATTATTATAAAATATTCAATTATACGTAATTTTATTAACAAGGAAAAAGAAGTCTTCTTTCCTCGAGATTTGAACCACGGACCTCATGCTACCAAGAACTTTGGGGAAAATATGAGGAGAAAATATATTATAATTATTGAAAAGCCAGTTATTTTTAGGTAATTTAAAACTTCGGATTACTTTTTGCTATGACTATTTTAGTTTGCTAAATATATTCCACGGTAGTTTCACTACCATAAAGCTTCATTTTGCACACGAACACAATTGGCATGCCCCCTAATATTTACCAAAGTGACGATATACGGGTTTATGTTGCTACACGTGAGTCCGCCATCTTTTCGAGGTTTATGAGACTTCTACGCAGACGCAGCACCGTTGCCTCGCATTTCCGTTCCATTTTAACGAAATTACTATGTTTTAACGAAATTACTCTTACCAAATGCCATATACCGAGAGCTAAGATATTTACACATCAAAAATACCTTCAGTGTCAACCTACTCATGAAAACGTTTTTATTTTACACAATATACACAGGCCAATGTTTGGATTTTAGTCTGGTCAACCTTCGGCATATTAGATTTGGTAACACGCACAACACAGTAAGGGATATTGAAGAAAGATAAACCATTGTAATGTGCCATCTTAGGATTAGCTTGTATGGTGCTTTCGATAGAAGGGGTGTTGAAAATTTAAATGATGAAGGCTGGAAAGGGATTTGGACGCCTGCAGTTCTCATGAATGATATTATGTGTGGTAATAACATACGTATTCAAACTGAGACTGTTCTGTAAAAAAATTTTCTGGATGATCCTTGGAAAGTTAATGCCACGACTCCAGTTTAAGTAAACGTATATTCCTGCAGTGATGTTAACTTTTTTTCGCGGTTGCAACAACCCCTTCGCAAGCAACGAGATGGTACATAGATCGAGACTTGTGCGTAGGCGCAACGCAACAAGCATCACATTTTCGACGTTAAGTAGGGTCGTTGTGTATATTGCCCAATTATTAACTATAAGTGTTTATTTTTTTATTTGGAGGTGAATTTTTTTTTGGGCAGTTTCACAAAGACTTTCCATTCCATGTGTAGAACACCAAAATTCTAATGTAATATTACAAAAATAATTAAATAATTAAATCCTTTTATTATTTGTAACATCATAGCTCTCGGTATACGGCATTTGGTGGGAATAGTTTCGTGGATGCGACGGAGTTCAGGGAACGGAAATGTGTAACAACCACGGTGCTGCCATCTGTGGCGGATGGCGTGAGTGAAAGCTCACAAATACAAAAATAAACTTTATAGTATTAACTCTTTAGTGAATTTAAACAAGATAGATAATATTTTCATATAACTTCTTGTCTAAAATCAGGCCCCTATTTGGGTTTTAATATTTTTTTTTTTCATTTTTATTATTTGCTTTTATTGGAGGTGTTTCATTAAATAGTACCAAAAATCGCTCTACTAATCAAATGATGCATTAGTCGAAGTAGCTGCACCGGCAGCGAATTTTAGGGGTGAGTGCTGAAATTACGAGAGATTCGCATCCAGAAATGTAGGAGGAAACACATTTTGCGTATATACTTATTTCTTTCGGCATTATTTGGAATAATTCTAAGTTAAATTTCGTTTCAGATTATGAGTAGGGCCTACTCGTGAATTTTCTCGTTTCCGATGTTGGATATTACACATCACTAAAAGACTGGCTCTCGTGTTTTCTCTCCAAAATATGTTATAATAAAAAAAAGTTCAAATTTTACATGACTTTGAAGATTTTTTTAAAATAAAACCCATATTTAGCGCTTACATAACATAATGTCAGATAAGCTGCCGACAGAATCTACTAGGCCCAACGCTTTCTAGGCCAGATGATTAGTTCAGTTCGGGTTCGCTGTTAGCAGTTTTACGGGACTGTGGCACACGGCAGAGAGGAACATGCGTCCGATGACCCTCTACCATTAATCAACTTTGATGCATGTCAGCGAAGTGGGTGGGGTCAAAAAATAATCACCGACGCAAAAAAAAAATACTCGTCCGTGTTGCGTTGTTTTGAATTCCGATGTAACGGTTTTTGGTGAGTTTGAATTTAAATAAATGCAAATTTATTTGTCCATTCTAAACGTTATACATACATAATTGAAACCACACGGAAGTAATTATTCAAATGAAATTATTTTTCTAACCACAATAGGGTATCTCGTTTTTGTAATACGTTTTTACTAAACAAATTTTGTGGCAAAAATGTACAGAAAACGAAAAAAATAAAAGTCTCTCTCAAAAGCTCAGTTGTTCGAGTAATACATTAATTAAATTTTTAAAACTAAAAATTGTTGCACGTTAGACAAGAATATATTTTATATAATTTTTGGCTAAAATACATTATTTTAACGCTAAAATTAATTATTTGTAAATTTTCTAGCACTCGTCTGTAGTGACTCCGTATTTGTCATAATTATGTACAGTACAACAATACTTGTTTCTTCAGAAAAACAATACGTTTTATACATTCCAAAGGAATTCATTGTATAATTTACACTGTTTTTTTTTTTGCATATTTAAAATAAAGTATTCTTCCGACTAGTTCCTAAAGAACTTCATCCTTAACTACAATTTTTAAACTGTAAATTCATTCTTAGCTATTAATTTTTAATAACTGCAGAAATTTATGTTGTACGAGCGAGTTTTAAGACTTGTGACCCAGGTCACCAGTGTGCACTGGACTTAAATGCTTATTAACTTTTAAAAAATAATATTTTGTCTATTTTATTTTATTATAGATTTAACATAATTTCAGTACCTATGTTTTAGGTATAATTTTAAGTTTATTTCATTTACATCTTACAGTTTACGTTAAAGATTTTAGTTTTCGTCAAGTTGGTAAACCGTTTGAAGCTTGTTACTAATTGACGGATGGATAGGTGACTGACGGACGGATTATGGACGGATGGGTGATGGACAAATTACTAGAAACCTGCAAAATTCGCGGATTCAATGACCTCCAGGATAGACTCAACTACACTCTACACACTCGGGCAAATGACACCTGTTCATTGGCTGCTGACTTGTGAGTCGTCTCAACTGAGTATCTGTGATTCGACACTTCTTTGAGCGAGGGTCTCTAATTGGCTATCATTAATCCACATTAACAGTGATTCAGTGGTAGAAGCAGCACTAAGGTATAATTATTTGAATTGTAGCATATCACGAAATGAATCCGCGAATTTTGCAGGTCTCTACGGATTACGGACGGACGAGACGGTTCGTTGTGAGTCCAGCTAAGACATCTGGGGCCTTCTGACTGGTGCGGTTGCGAAACGAAAATGCGGGAGTGCTGGTGTAACGGATTTGGAATGTGTTTTTACGGAATGAAGATCGGGTCTGCTCTCGGCGGTGAGCCAGGGGCGAGCTCTTCGGCACGTGAGAGCCGGGATGGCGCAGAATGCGGACGGCGCCAACTACGTCACTGCACGTAAGTTACGATGACCTTGTATCTGTAGCCCTGCTGAAGAATTGAGCCCCCCAGCGTTTGGTTCATTAAATTTTCTCGCAATTTGTCTCTAAAAATAATTGTACTTTTTTTGTAAAAAAAAAAAAAACACATTTATTTGAGGCCAACTTATTTTAATGAAGTAGCTTTGCCAGTGGGCTTGCCACTCTTTATTTTGAACTTTCCCAATCGGTGAGTAACTTTTCGGCGTGATTATTAACTTTCTTCGAGGAGTAAGAAATTGAAATGAAACAAATACTCACGCATTTGATAGATCTCTCTCGAAAAAGAACTTCAAGGTTTTTATTACTTATTATTATATTTTACGTAGGTGGTGCGGTTTTTTATGGCCCGGTCTCACACGCCATGTTGATTTTTTCCTTCCTTTTTTTTTCGTTTCTTTATTTAAGGGCTGTTTCTTGTTTTTTAACGCTATAGCCCACCTCCCTTTTATTTGTTGTTACACTACAACTATTCCCAACGGCTGTTCACTGAAAGTCATATGGGCACTTAGATTATTTCACTTAGACACTTTGCCCCTGAACATTTATTTTAGTTATTATTTTTATTTTTGGTTCCAAAAATGGTTGGGGGAAAATATAACTCACAAAGTAATAGACGATAAAGCCAAAGACGCTTTACCTGCGGTTTTTTTTTATTTGATAAAATATGTTATACGTGTTACTGCATGAAAAACAACGTGTTCCTTATTTTTTAAGGCTTTGGTGTTTCTAATGTCTCATGAATAAAATAGCAGAACCATATACATACAAAAAATACTTCTGAAAACTTTTATTGTGACGATGGTTTAATTTATAGACAATTTATTTTGAATTAGGTTTTAAAGTACCAGATTATATTATCAGATGATTTGAAGAGAGTGACGGTAGTTGAGTGGTCAAATCACTTGTCAAACACCAAGATGACTCGGGCGGCTGCGGGGCAGAATAAGCTTACCACGCGCCAGTGCTTTTCATTTTTATTGTTTGCATGGTATTCTATTAAAAATATGGACATTAATGGGAAAAAGAAAAATATATATTTTATTGGCATGTAAATTAAAATACTGTTCAATACAAATTTTTAATTTCATTACTACATATATTAGAAAAAAACATTCAAGTATTATATTGCCACGTATAATTACGCAATTTCGTCGTATAATTTTATCTTAAGCATTTGTAAAGATAACTTGAGGAAAATGTATCAGGAAAAAAATATTAAAATTTCTTAAGATAAATTAGCAGAACCATCGTCGAAACTTAAATTTCAAGTTGGCTTAATATTTTGTTTGAAATAGTTAATGTTTTAAACTTTCCACAGGAGGGCCCCTGTAGAAATAAATAGCCCAGGGCCCAGCAGAGTCCAGGACCGCTACTGGGCGCGTTTCCCCGGATTCGTCTTTCGCAACTGGGAAGCGTGGCGGACGTTGCTGTGGCCGGCGGATTTCCTAGGAGTACGCCCTCTCATTCCGCCAATGATCCAATAGCATACTTTCACATTAAATTCGTTTCCACTTACCTCGATAAGGACAGGGCGTTAAGCTAAATCCAGTTAGTTTACAATCCACAGGGGTTTATGCCCGCACCCATCGGAAGAGATGATAGTTTTTGGGCAAAGTATTTTTTGGAGAAAATTATCCATGAAATTTATCGGGAAATTTTCCGCAAACCGGTAATATTTTTGAACGACAAACTCAAAAATAAGTTTTTACCAACCGTTTTATACAAATATAAATAAGTAACAAATGAAGATAGCCATTAGGTGGCAAAGACATAATGTAATATACATATGGGTGTACTCCAATGTTCTGTACCTCGTACCAGGTGAGACTTTCGGAAAATGTTTATATAGTTTTTCGTTTCATGGTTCATAGACCCTTAAAACTATCGTCACATCAAAAGTTTAAAAATATCACAATTTCGTGGACACGATAAGTGTATTAACTTTTTTAAAATCACTTCCAAATGATAAATAAAATCTAGTAGTGTAAAATCTCGGCCGAGTTCATAAATGGGCAATTTCCAAACAAAGGGGTAGGAATGGAGAAAGTTTTTTTAAAAAATATAAAAATCGCTGAAACTCCCATGATATGAAAAACATCGCATCCGTTGGAACGTATTATAACTCGTATGAGTAATACCAAAATCATTTGTCTGAATAAGTTTTGGATACGACCAACCATTAATGCAAGGGGTTGAAAAAACAAGAGTTGTAGGACAAAAAAGTCATAACTCCCTTCGTAGACACATAATATTTGTACAAATAATGTATTAATATTATATTTATTATCTAAAAATTATCTAAAACAATTTTTGATTAAATTAACCGTTGATAAAAGGGGTTGAAAAAATAAGGGGTAGAATTTATAAATATGTATAACTTCCTTAGTAGGTACACTATCAAATCCGTTAAAATTGTTTGTAAATCTTATAATTTCAACCTAAAATTTTTGTCTGAAACACTTTTTGATAAGACTAACCATTGTCACAAGGGGTTGACAATTTAAAGAGATAAAATTAAAAATATTCCTAATTTACGTACCACGCACATTGTTTAATCTGTTTTATTATGAAACCTTAAATTATAATCTACAACATTTGTCCGAAATAAATTTTTAAACGACTTTTAATGCAAGGGGTAGAATAAACAAGGATTGAAGGACAAAATATATATATATATCCCTTAGTAGGTACACTATCAAATTCAATCAAATTTTTTGTAAATCTTATAAATTTTAGCTAAAACGATTGTCTGTAACAAATTTTTATAATACAAACCATTACTGCAATGGGCGGAAAATAAAGGGAAGAAAGACAAAATGGCATTACTTTATAAATAGTTATGCTATAAAATTCATTATAATTTATTGTAAAACGTCTAAACCTTATCTAAAGCCTTTGGCAGAAACAATGTTTAAGTGTCAATTTCGTCGTAATGTATTAGTAACTAACTTAATATTACCTTAAACCTTTGTCTAAAAAAGTTTAACTACCACGTATTAGTGGAAGGGATGAAAAATAGTGTATGAAAATCAAAAATAATTGCATGACTACCTTAGTAGACATTTTATGAAATTAGTTCAGTTATTCAATGCTGAATGCATTAAGTTAAAAAAAAAAAACATTCAAAATATTTTTGCTGCATGTAATATGAGAAAATGTTAAATCTATCCTTTTTGTATAATGGCGAACATATAGGATGTTAATGTATGCTACATTAAGTTCCTAAAATGTTCCTGGAGTTTACAAAATTTTCCAAAATATTTCCAGAAGAAATAGGAACTTCGAAATCTACCTACATTTAAAAGCTGTGCCAAAAGGGATTTTTTTAACTTTAAGTTTTATCGCTATATTATAATATAAAGGTAACGTAAAATTTTTAAAGTGGTATAAAAGCACGCAATAGAAGATAAATACAAAACTCTAGCTATAAATGCGTAAAGGCTAGATCAATGCAAATTTTGCACTATTAGCCCAGTATGTCAACCTTCCTTAATAAATTACGTATATTTATGCTTTTATTGGGGGGAAAATCCGTAAAAGTACTTGATTATATATTTTTAGAAAGTTTCCAATCACATCTATATCTTTTCAGATGTTGCAATTCCCTAATTTCCCTAATTTCCCTAAATAGACGTGGCCTACGTTTATTCGCCGGCTTATTGCTTGGAAATATGCCAAAAATCATGGATTACGACTGACAAGGCACGCGTAGAGGTAAAAAATATGACGCATTTGCCAAAGTTTGAAAAAACTGAAGCGGAATATTTATAGCCTGCATTGCCTGCGTCGAATTTTTTTTGTACACTCTTTTCGTTGGCATATTAGCTCACAGCTCTTTGCGTCAGTGACGCTGCCTTGCTATTTAAAGTGGCAAATCCCCCGCAAGCGAATCCGACCAAACCTAACGGTCCGCTGAAACGAGAGACTGTTTTGCATGCGCGTCGCGCGTCGGGACCGTAAATCACGGCGCTGCCCCGCCCGTCATCTGGCGACCAGCGCGCCACAGGTGGCGAGTCTGCGAAGCTGCCCGCAGCGGCGACCGGAAACCAGACATCCAGGAGCCTCGCTGCCTCGCGGTCAACCCCGCATCCGCAGCAGCTCACGCGGGCTGCGGTCGACGGAGATCGATTGTATCAACCCCGCGAGAGATGATCGATCACGAAAGAAAATGAAATATTGCAATCGATTATTTAAATATATTTTATTTTTAATGTTTAACATCTTAGCTCTCGGTATACACATTATATTCGAGTAACTTCGTGAGTGGAACGGAAATGTGTAACAATTACGGTGCTGGGATCTGTGGCAGATGGGGCGAACCAAAGTTCACAAAGCCAGAGGTAAACTTAAAGTATTAACTGTTTCATGATTTTAACAAGATGGACAGTATTTTAGTAACATTTCTTGTCGAAAATCAGGTCCAAAGCCGGAGTTTAAATTTTTTTTAGGCGTAATTATTTTTTTATTTTTTATTGTATCCGTTTCATTATATAGTTCACAATTTCTGTCTGTTACTAAAATGATTAAATTTCCGTTGCTCCAGCAGCGAACTCTATCGGTGGGTGCGGAAATTACGTGTGCTTGGCTTCAAGAAATGTAGTTTAAAATTGCGTATTTTAATTTTAAAGAAATTTACGTTACATTTCTTGCCCGAGTTTCGTATTATAATTTTTTTTTTTTTGCAACATGAGAACGTATGAAATTGCTTTTTACCGAGATTTGAGCACTGAAATTCTCCTGTTTACAACGATGTGCGCGGTGGTTGAATTTTATCCAATCATGAATGGTAACCATTCAAACTGCGGATACGTTTTTTATTCTGATCATATTAACACGAGTAACAAATAATATACATGATTCAGGCGACATGACATCCCTCCCCCCGCTCCATCATCCTAGGTACTTTAAGGCTGGTTTACACAAGGCCTGTTAAGCATCAAGTCGAGTGGCGAGTAATTTAGTGAGCTCGCCGTGTGTTGAAATTCGAGTGGTTTTGTAAACCGGGCGAGCTAGCTCGATCCAATAAAATGATGGTCGAGAAGCTTCCACCCAGTCTCCTCGCTCGCCACTCGCCTTCCACTGATAATGAATGAACGACGTAGCGTTCATTAGTGGATTGCTTCATTCTTCGAAATATCTCCTTCCAGCGTCATGGCTCGAGGAGAGTGATGAAACCGCGCTCACATTTGTAATCATCTACATCAGAAAAGGAAGCTTGTGGAAGGTTAAATCTGCTATTTATAAAAAACAAATTAGCAAGCGGCTTTTTTTGCAAACATTGAATCGACCATGGGAAAAACCAGGGTTTGGTCCTGAAGGAGATAAAACAAAATTTTAAAATAGCAGATCAGTGTTTTTTTTCTATTTATCGACACTATAACGTCTACTAAACCAGAGAAATAGTTTTCCATATTTAAAAATAAATTTAAATACCTTATTATACCATTTCATTTGAATATACGTCCGAACATTCAGCAACTCGATAGGACATATTAAGCTCGTTTTTCTTATAAACGCACGGATGAAAAATATAAGGTGTATTTTATTTTTGTAATAGTTTATTTAATTATCATAACTTATTTCTCAGTAATTTGAATATGGTGCGTCTAGAATTTTTGTAGGATTATAAATGCGTCCCGATTTCAAAAAGGTTGAGAACAACTGCTCTAAGGACAGTGACATTCGAGATAGGTATATGGATGTTTGCACAGAACAATATTTTCTGTACTTTAACAGAAGGTTCCTTTTGAAACCAGTTGCCAAGAAATAGTTTGTAGCACTACAAGAAAGATATTAAAACTTGGTGCAGCACATGGCTATTGTTATTTTTACATATATTAAATATATTACTTCGAGATAATACCGAGTATTTTCTAACGAAAATTGGCGCATAATCTCATATTTTAATTGATGGTTTATACAAATATTAATTTTTTGAACCGTGGAAAAGTTAACTGAATTTTCAATCATTCGACTTTATTTTGTTTTTTTGTGCTTATTAATGTGCTCATTTTAATACTGCAGATATATTGAGTAAAGGGCTTACAAATAACTTGAAATTATTGGAGTTTTTATACGACGATTTTTTTTCTATATGGATGTGTAGTCGTGTATTCTTGTAACCTTGTAGTTTTTCTAACTCTGTTACCATTTATCCAAGTTCGAATCTGATCAGTTAATCTTAAATTTGTAGACAGTAAAAGTTAACATTCAAATTAAGGAATTAAATATGACTGATTTTTTTTACTCGTGTATTTATGAAAAAGGTTGTTGTTTTCGTACGCGTATTAATTAACAAAAGGTTGTTGCTTGGACACACGGCACATACTAGTCGCTGCGAGTATATATGTGAGGACTGGACGGTGCGAATCTCAGTCCACCTCTGGTTGTGGTGCAATGCGGATCGTCTAGTTTGACTAGTCTGGTGCATATGTCACATTGTCACCTATTATTAAGTACTCGATGGCGTCTTTAAAATTATTAACGCTGACTTGATGGTAAACCTACCATCTGTGCCACTAGCTGCAGATATCCCGATGACATCTTTGCCACTAGCTGCAAATATCCCGATGACATCTGTGGCACTAGCTGTAGAGATCTTTATGACATCTGGGCCACTAGCTGCAGAGATTACGATGACATCTGTGCCACTAGCTGCAGATATCCCGATGACATATGTGCCACTAGCTGCAGATATCCCGATGACATCTGGGCCACTAGCTGCAGAGATCTGGATGACATCTGTGCCACTAGCTGCATAGGTTCCGGTAGCAACTGTACCTATAGTGCCCCATCCCTGCAGGGGGCTTTAACGTGTGTGGTTTCACCAACAGTGGAAACATCGGAGACCTTCGTTGGTGAAGTTTAGCCATTGTTTCCAGACACCTCGGAGACTTCAATGAACAACAAACGTTCATTGGCATATTCATCGCACCAGTGAAAATACTGTGGTACGTCATTCACTACAAATATAAAATGCTCGCAGGCATGAATTAAGTGGATGCCCGAAAACTGCACAAAGAATACTGTTTCATTTAATTAATTTCAATAACTAAGATAGCTAGAAACGCTTTACGAAATCTCCTTGGGTCAGTTAAGTTAAAGCAAAATACCTGTTTGTAAATTTTGTGGCAACATATTAGCAAACATGTCTAGTGCGTATCATCATGAAAAATGCCACCGTCCTTTTAATGAAATCGAAAATACTTGTGAAAATATTTGTGTGAAAAATGTGGCGTACCAATTAGTCGAACTGATAAACTGAAAAGAAATACCAATACATGTAAAGGACTCAATTTTTACTCAAAGAAGACTGTAGAAATAAAGAAACACTAAATATTTTAGTTATTTGACTGTTTATACTTGTAGTATAGAATTTACATGATAAATAATGTTTGTAAAAATTTTTAATGTTTTTTTCTTAAATCTGTCACTTTTATAATAAAATATTAAATTACAGTAATATTTAGCCAAATAATTTTTTTTACCAAAAATTATTAATCTTTGAATCGACAAATAATCGAACCACAGAAATAAATCTATCGAGCCAATCGTGATATCAATGGATAATTTTTTTAACTATTTTGATTGTTCCCAATTTCTAGTTTATTAATTACAGATTTTCTATATTGCAGTCGATAAGATGGCGGACGTGACAATAATTGACTGTTGGGTAATAATTATCTAATTATCACTGGACTCTAGCGAATAACAAGAAGTCATAATTCAAGAAGGCGGAAAACAAAATGTTGGATTTGTTAAAGTCAAGATCAAATGTCAAGGTCAAAGGTCGTCCAAGATGGCCACAGTTACGTCACAATCCAATATGGTGGACACCGGCACTCTGCTCCACACCCAGCTTCCAGTCCTCGGAGCGACTATTATATACCTACTACTTCCAGTAAGTTATTTACTCTGCTTTAATAAAGCAAAAGTTTGAAAATTCTACTATGTTTAAAAACTGATGGAATTAAGAAAGCGTATTTTTATTACTACCTCTCCTTCTTAAAAAATATATAAATCATATCTATTTGTCGAGGAAAAGGAGGTACGGCGCAAGGTGTTGTTGGATCACCGAAGTGAAGTTTGTAATTGTGCCGGGGTCAAAGACTGGCGCACCAGGCGAGGAAGGATGGGTTTGGAGTGGGGAGGGGGGTGAAGTAATAGACAGCTGTGGCGTCGAGATATCGACAGGTTCCCCGTCTCCTGGGGCTCGTGAACGAGGTTGGGGAATGAACATCTTGGCTAAAGAGGACGACCGGAGGAGGAGACGCAGACATCGCGTCAGGAGACGCTGAATAACAAGGATGGCGGGGGGCAAGTAAAAACAGGAGACTCGAAACTAACAGTCAAGACTTACTCAAAAGAGTCCGTTATCAGATTCAAAACTTTCAAACCGACATATTCAGTCAAGATCGGCTCGCGTAGTCATTGTCATTTATTAATAAAAAAACAGCGAGAGAAAATGATTTTTTTGTTCAGTAAAAAGTATTTGTTTTATATAAAAACAGAGCACGGTCTTTCTCTATGTCCGGCAAGTAAAACACTCAAGTCCTGAAGACGTTACTACGAAGTTGTAATATAATATTTTATTTGAAGAACGCATGTGTGTCAATGTGAGTGTAAAAATATATTAAATATATTGCGTTCTGTATCACACACAAAGTGTATATAAAAATGAAAAAGCAGTAAAGTTATAACTCAGAATTGAAATGATTTTCGGAGATAATTTTTTTAAAATATTATTTTATGTCAATAACAGCATTTTTGAGTTGAATAATATCTACAGACAGAATTTTTTTTTCCCGTAAATCATTACAACGTGGATTTTTTCCGTTACTATTTCAATAGATATTTTCAGTCCATTCACAATTTTATAACATGAAATATGGATAATGTGTCTAATTTTCACATATAAAAATATTTAATACGTTGTAATTCTAAAATCACAGACAGAAAAAACGCTTTTATTCATTTGTGTATATACTATGTATTTTATTTTATTACTATCAATCTAAAAAAAATGTCTTTACAAAAATTTATGTTGGTGCATCTGTTACAAACATACTCACACACAGGCAAGCACACAGACAGAAAGGTTATCTCATGAGTATGATTTTGTTTTTCGGGGGGGGGGGGGGGGTGGAGGCTATAATTTATACGGTTTTTTTTTTAATTGATTTTATTCTAATTGCATGCTGGATACAATTATTTGTTCCACAGCATGTTTTTTTTTTTTTTTTTTTGCGCGCGAGAATCCTGACCAGGGAACAGAAGTGTGAATGCGTAATTCTCGGTCTCGTCACGAGAACTCCCCTTTACCCCGCGGCGAGCCAGATTTCTCGCTTCATCCGCTCCGCAAATCGCCTTTATCCCCTTCATAAATACCAACGCAACGGCACGTAAGGAAATTAAACCTTGCGTTGTGGGTCATTCCCGCTTTTATTCTTCGGTAGACATAAATTTTGCCACGCAAATCTTCCTTCCACTATTTTTTCTTCTTTCTTCTTTTTACTCTTGCGTGGCTGAGTAGTTCGTTCCCGACAAATTTCTTTCCTTCCCTTCCCTACGCGTGCTCAAAACTCCATACTTCCCTTCTCCCCAATTCTCTATTCTCTATTCCTGGCAGCCAAACCTAGTGTTCTGTGGTGGGTGGTGGGGGGCTGAGGTGGTTCAGGGGTTAGGGAAAGGGAATTTTCGCGACCGCCGGTATGAATGTCTTCTTTTGCAGCGGCGAAGCGACGCAATTTCAAGCACCATTTGGTCCGGGCTCACTCTGAATGAGGGCCTTCATTTTAGCAACAGATATGTCCACCCCCTTCTCCCTCCTTCTTTCCATTCCACAAAACTTTAACCTCACCCCTGAAACCTTTTCAACGCTCAAGGGTTGATAGCCTGGCAGCCACTGTTCTTTGCACCCCGCGAGATAGAACAAACAAAAAATCTCTTTTCCTTCTTTCTTTTCTGAACAATCTACGCAAATCTTACAATGTACTTTCAGCGAAAACCCGAATAATACAACGAATAATATTAAACCACGTTCAGCATCTTCATGTTTTAGGAAATACTCAAAACTTCTAATAAGACATGCGTGTCTAATGAAAGTTTTGCGATGAAACTTTTATTGTAAGTATGGTATTTGTCTAACTTAAAGTCTTACAAAGTCTTAAATTCTTAGAAAGTCTTGCATCTTTACAAAATAAAAAAAAATAAGATTATTATAACATTCTTAGTTTTTATAATGGATTAGGTTAAGATATTGAGAATAAATAGTAAACAAACAAAACCATCAAATGTTTTTACCGACTCAGGAATATTACTTCTGAGGAAGTAAAATGGGTGTTTCGGTTTTATTAAGAATATTGTATAGGCTATACTAGACTCTAATTAATCAAGAGGTAGAATCAGAGCATAATAAACTTGCATTAAGAATTATGTATATCAATTTTTTAAAGTTTTGTAGTTATACAAAGGGGAAAATGGGTTACGTTTAGTTTAGGTACAAAAATCGTATCTCTGATGCAAACCAAGCGATAGGTAATAAAATAACGTATCTCCGAAAGAAATAAAACGAGAAGAAACACATTCAGCAAAAATTACTTACATATTTATTTACTTTGCAGGTGCAACTAAACTCATTTTATTTTGTTAGTCATTTTATCATCAATTTTTTTTCCAATCATGTAGTGCAATTTCCGTAGATGATAATTAATGCATTTCTGCTTCCCAATACACTCTTAGAAAAAAAAAACAATATTTTACGGACTTTTCAGCGAAGAATTTACCTTAAGTAAACGAGTAGTTATTCGCAATTTCAAATAACTGAATCTTCATAAAAACTGCTCCGTATTACAACTTCCTTGTTACGTGCTCCGTGGTAAAGAGTAGACCGGAAAGCGTTGCCGTTGACTTAACAAGTTTTTGAATTTTTTATTTTTTTTAAAGTGGGTACACTGAGATTATTCTCGTGGATTCATGTTAAAGGAAAGTGGAATCAGCAACTGTAAAGTAACGCAGATAATCTAAAAATTAACGAAGATCCGTGGATATTTCACAACCAGCGGTTTTTTTTTCCCTTAAATATATTGTGAACATCTTTCAGCAGTGTTGTATCTTCTTTTTATAACTTTGTGGATTTTCCGTGAACCTTAATGCTGATATTCATTGCACGTCTACACCAATGTTCTGCACCCAAAGACATTTTGATACTAACATTGAATTCCTCTTTTTTAATAAATACATTTTTTAAATTTATTCTTTAACTCATTCACATTTTTTTTATTTGAATTTCTTACGTTTAAAGTTAACATTTGCATATTTTAGCTAATTGTTATTTTTCCCCTTCAAACTATTTTAGCTCTCCGGATGCGGCATCTGCTGAGAGACTCGTTAGTGAAGTTTCGGCGAGAGCTTGCGGAAAAACGGCTTCGAAGGCTCGCGTCCGAATGCAAGAACGGGCCCGGGGTATTCTGCTCGGTCCGCGGAGATATTCCTATGGGGTGGAAGAGGAGGGGGGGGGGGGAGATAGAGAGAGAGAGAGAGAGAGAGAGATCAATGGCCGCGCGCTCCGACGCCGCAGGGGCTCGTTACCACCAAATGGCGTGCCGAGCACGTGTGTGCCACCCCCCCCCCCTCCCCCCCGGCTCTTGGCCCGTGGCTCTCGCGGCCCATTACCGCGCGGTGCAGTCGGCGGGCACAACTGCTCGGCATAGCTCCGCTAGCGCTCTCCGCCGGCCGGAGTGAGCGGAGTGAGCAGCACTCAGCCCGCCCGCCGTCACTCAACGAACACCCGGCTGGTTCGCTTCCCTTCTCGCTGCCGACCGCGTCATTACGTTCCGATGGCTGTCTTTGTTCACAGACGTTCTCAACACGTCATTTTCGAGCTGTAAATAAATAAAAATTTAAATTTTGCGTGGATTTTTAAATACTTTCAGATAATATTTTGGTGCAATTCCGACGGAAATTTTTTTAGACGTAACATAAAATGTAGGGGAACCGCGCCGTGATGAAATTAGAAGTAAATCTCTCGAATAATAGTAATGTTAATAAAAGATCAAACGGCGTCGCCGGGTGTGAGGGCGATTCTTGACCTCTTTAGATTTTGAGATTTTTCGAATCGGTAATTTTGCAAGCAATTAGAAACTTTAAAAAAAAAAAAATTAATTTGCGTTAACAAGGGTTATAAAATAAATAAAATTACACAATCTTTTAGACAAACTAAAGTTGAAAATTTATGTGTGTGATTCTTAGTGCCGTGTGCATGCGTAAAACTTATGCATTGGATATTTCTGGGGGGGAAAAAGCAGCTAAGAATTTTTGACGAACACTTTATGGCTTCCTGTAAATAAAAGGGGAACTGTAGGGCTGTTCCAAAGCGAGCAGGGACTTTTCCCAGAGTCTGGTTGGTGTCGCGGCAACGTCGCATCTTAGCGAGGCGTCGATACGTAACGGTGTTACCGCTTGCTCGAACTCCCGATGGTGCTCCTATGCCGCTGAAAGGTCCGGAGCACGAATGAGCAGCGAAGGTTTACGGCATAGGATGTGCCCTTTTTTATATCACGCTATGGCATTTTTTCTCTTTCTGCAGACGTGAATGGTTTGTGGTTCGAAACATTTAAAATATCGTCACTCAATGTGCAAAAGATATGCCATTATTAAAACTGCATAAGACCTTTGAAGTTACAACAATCAACTAAAAAAACAACCAGGAACATTATTTTATTTGTTTGTACCTTTATTTTATCAGCTGATGATGTAAGGGATTTGGTCATTAGACTACATCAGAAAAAATTATTTTCCGTACTTTTACAAAAGATTCAGTTGGAAACTAGTTGCCCAGAAATAATTTTCAATACTATAAGAAAGATATTGCAAAATGGTAAAATACATGGCTAAAGGTTATTTTTGCATACGTAAAACACGTTTTTCGATATAATACTTAGTATTTATTACAAAAATTTGCGCACAATTTTATTTTTTAATTGATATTTCATTCACGCATAATATTTTTAAATCATGTAAAAGATAATCAGATACATAATAATTGATTCAAAATATCTCAATTTTATGTACACGATATTATAACATCTGGTATCATCTACAATAATTATTGTATGCTTTTTGTATTAATTCAGTGTTATCTGTGATCTAGTTAATCTAAGATATAATGAAACTTGGGACACCAAGGGCCTACGCTTTTACTTAATGTTGTTTCTTTTATATGGGTTTTCTATAATTTTCTATGGAAATACCTAAGATTCTGTTTCACGCCAGAAAAATTATATTGGTTTGATGTTGTCGACGATTTCTTAGTAGGTTTAAGATCTCAAATATTACCTGTAGGCCACTGGTTTATTGCTTAGTTGCAATATTTTCGAAAATTTAATTAGACATAACATTTGTTTTAAAATATGATTATTATGGGCGCATGCCTTCCTTAGTTAAAACCTTTAAAGAAAACTTTGCAACTATATGTTTTCGTCTTAACGTTTTCGTAATAACTACCAACTATACGTTGTTATTGTTGTATACAACATCTACGCAGTAGAACATATTGTTTAAATATTGGATTATAACAAAGAGGCCGATAATATGTCATGAAATTAGTCCCTAATGATATAAGCAAATTTCTTATGTACTTGGATTGTTTATAAAGCAGTTGTTGTAAAAGGGTGTATAAATGTTGTCTTTAAAAGATTATGCTAGCATCTCATGTTTATTACAAACAATTTAAAATACAATTTTTTTTTTTGTTTTTTTATGCATACAATTTTTCATTCAAAAATAATTGTTTGGGTTTAATCAATTTAATTAAATACACTACAGACTAATACCGGACAGCTCCAAGATTTATTTTTGAACAACTGGGATTGTTTTCACATCAGTCCTTTAGATGGAAGACGGTATGCACAGTATGGACAATGGAGGTATTAGTCTAAAGTGTGGGTGTTTGTTCTGAAGTTGAAGTCAACTGGTTAGCAATTGGATAGCAAAACAAAACGTAGCTGTATAAAGGCTTATATGGTATTAAAAAAGAACTCGCTAGGCAGGGGCGTAACCAGGATTTTATTTTGGGGGGGGGGGGAATTAAACATTTGGCTATTCACCCACCCCCCTTTACGAAGCGGGGTGTCCGGGGGCGCTCCCCCGGGAAAATTTGGATTTTTACGTGTAAAATGGTGCTATTTTAGCAGATTTCATAATATAACATTGAATATTGTACTGCTGTAAATATTATTTATTTTGATATTAAAATAACACAAATTAACTTTTACAAAAGAAATAAAACAAATTCAGAAACATGTCCTCTTCAGGCATCACAAAACATTCAAATTTACTTAAGTCTAAAGGATGAGGAACGGGAACAGATGCAGGCTGTTTACTATAATTTAAAAATTTCACAAAAAATTACAACACCCTTAGTATAACGAAGGTAACAATAACTCCAGAAAATCTGGCCTTCTTTTGAACACAAAATATGTACTGTATGCTCATTCTACCAATATATTATACTCCGAGAATATTTGGTTTTCTCAGAAGTCACAAAAATTGCTTTGCCACTCCTCCCTTCCCCCCACTTCTCTATGCATCCAGACATGTATTTGGCTAAAGAAAAAAAAACATTATAATCTTACACTTACATGTATGTCAAAACATTAGCAACATCATTAATAACTGTGTTATGATATAATGTACATTTGTGATTTGTACAATTTTTGCAATTTAGTAAAAACTTTAGCTGCACTCTAAATGTTGTACACAGATCTGTTTTTTAAGTCACTTCTAATTTTTCAGTAGAATAGTATACGGCGATTTTTTCTTGCAAATATGTCCAAAACACTTTCAGGATCATCTTCTGTATCTCGGTGAACTGTAAGCAATGCTAATCCATCCAAGCGGTTTTCTGACATACTGTTGCGCAGATATGATTTAAGTCTACGGAGTGTAGAAAATGACCTCTCACTTGATGCTGTGGAAACTGGCAAAGTAGCCGACAATTTTAGCATTTTGTGAGTGAATGAGAAGAAATTACTGTCACACATATTCAGTGATTCAATAAAACCACTCTGCAACTGAACAGTGTTCTTTTCTTGTAGCCACTTTCGTCGCCACATCTGGACTTCACTAACAGCCACTGTTTGAGATATGTCTTTAGGATACTGCTCAAGTAGAGTTTGAATGTTGCGTCGAATATCAATGTCTGAAAGGTGAACACATTTCCTTGGCAGAAGAAATTCTAATGAGCACAAAACATTTTTGTGAAGCAAGAACCTTTGATCAATTTGATTAATAAAATAGTCTAGGAAAGGTATGTAAATTGACTGCCTGTAGTATTGTTCTGCATTTCTTGTAGCATAATATGAACGCTGAACTTGTTTTCCACATTTCCTCGGTATAGTGATTTCAAAATCATTGTCTTGCGCCCGTTTTACTGCAGCGGAATAAATAGTATTGAATTTAGTGGTGGCGTTACTGCGCAGACCTTGGATTTCTAATTTTAGCGATTCTGCATACTTAACACAAGCGGAAATGTCGCACTTCTTACCTTATAAAATATTTGACAAATTGACTGTGAAGACAAATATTTCGCAACATATCTCAAGTGAAATGATAAATTTACTCTGCTGTAAAGCACAATGAAAGTTGAATGCCTTTGTAGAAGTGTCTGCATGACTAATATTTTGATGCTCTAACAGTGATTCACATATATAATCTTAAAGTTCATGAAACAAAAACAATGACTGTTGGTGCTCAACCCATCGAGTTTCACAAAGTTTCAAAAGTATTGTTCTCTGCATACTAGAGTCTTTTTGGTAAGATGTGGATTCATGCAGTGGTGGATCCAGGATTTTGGTTTGGGAGGGGCTTAACCCAGCTGAGGCTAGGCTTTATCAAGGCAAACACTAAAACAATAGTGGACCCAGATGCTTTTGGAGGGGGCTTGAGCCCCTTAGCCCCCCCCTCTGGATCCGCTACTGGATTCATGCTGTCTAAAGTAACTTTTTGCATTTTTCCAACGAGTAAATGCTTGACCTACTAACGCCCCTACAGGCTGATGTTCTCCTTTACCCACTTGTTCACTTGCAAACACACAACAAACATGGCAAAGTGCTCCTTGTAAGTGTTCTGAGTAGGCTAACCAGGTAAACTCACTTAGCCAATGCCTTTGAAATTTTAAATTTCTGTTACCAGCTGGAAATTTAAAATTCTCTGGTGGAGTCCATGGCATCTTTACTATGTTGTATTTCAGAGTATAATCAAGTATTTTGTTATTTACATACAAACCAACATCAAATTGATTATTTAAAACATCGTCACAAGTATCAACGGATATATTACTACTTACGTTGATAAAATCAGGTTCGGTGGTAGGTAATTGTGGCTGGCCTTGTGCTGGTAAATTATGATGTTGTAACTGAGAGTACAATGATGAAGCAAGCGAAGTGGTGCTTTGAGAATCATCACGATCCACATGTTCACTTTTAAAATAATGACTGATAGTTTTCTTTGTATTATGAGTAGCTTCAAATGCTTGTGAATGTTTTCTTTTTAGATTATTAATTTTTTCATCACAAAATGAGATCACCGACACACTAAGCTTTAATAAAATATAAATAAAACGCCAGTGTCAACAAAGTACAGTATCATTATCATCAACAACAACAAACAGTGTTGCAAACATCAGTTCGTAAAAATGCCATTGTTAATGCTTAAATACTTTCACGCGAATTTTAATTCCCTACACTGTTCTGTATCGTTTGGCATTGTTTGCCATCTATCGGAGAAAGATTAAACTACTTGAATAATTAATATGGTTACAATGGCTCAGTAACAATTATGTGTGGCAATTGAATTATTTCAATCTTTCTTTTAAGATACAAAAAAATTCCGAACTCAACTGAGGTAAAAAAACACCCCTTCCACACATTTCGGGGGGGGGGGGGATGGATCCCTATGATCCCCCCCCCTTCCCTACGCCCTTGTCGCTAGGAAGAATCATACATATGCCATAATTTAGTAAAGAATCATAATACCAACACATTTGCAAGAAATTAGCCTTAAACATAATTATAACCAAAAATTACTTTTCACCTCTATGGTACGAATATTGTAGCTGTTAAAAACACATGGTACGAACTTAATGACAACAAAATTAAAACTATCTTATCTCTTACAAAAAAGTATTTAAAAATTATACAGATTAATGGGGGATAGATCTCCAGTGCTAAAAATTTAAAAAAAAAAAAGTTTATCGTTTGACATAAAATATAATTCAACAATCTATTTATAAAAATTTCTGTAGACACACCTCTTGCCGCTAGGTTATTTTTTACTCTATCCCCTGTCTTGTTATTATAGAGCTGCCTGGTATTAGCCTCTAGTGTATTGGGCTTAATGTGAAAGAAAATCATTTGAGTGTAAAAATATTCTTCCGTTACCAGAGCGGGAAAACAAATATGATGGCGGCATTGGCGGGCCGGGCGGCAGGGTCATGTTAATGTCGTTTTGTGTATTTGTGAAGTAGGTTACGGGTCGTTTATTCAAGGATTTTTTTTTTTACGGACCGTCCGTTCCTATTTCCTGCCCTTCCCGTAGGAGCGGGCAAACACCCTCGCACTGTACCGTGAGCCATTAAATTGGGTTATGTATGGTTTTCCAATCCTCGAGGTATGGGCGAGGGAAGATTTCCCTTTTCCTGCCGACCGATAAAGTGGAAAATGGTAAGCTTACAGGAAACGTTAGCGTGGCGATTTATGCCTGGCCGTGGCTTGCTACGGCTGCGCGCTATCTCCGACCGGGAGTTCGACTTCCGCCCCGTGGACACCTAATTAAACAACAGACAATAAAACCGGGGAAGTATTCGCATTTGAAGCTGTGCACGCAACTCCTCGCGAGGACAAAGTTCCTTCTTTGTTTTTTGCTGTTTTTATTCTTATTATTATTCTTCTTGCTTCTTTAAGACTCGCCAGTTTCCCGTTGCTTGCTATTCTGAACGAACATCCCTTAATTGGGCGAATAAATTCTTCTCTTGCAGCCAACTGCGTGGGGTAAAAATAAATATATGATTACCATCGGGTTCAATAGCGCCGTTAGCGTGGTAGGACTTCACGTTTAGTACACGTAATACTACAAGAAAGATGTTAATACTTTTTACAATACATGGCTATGGTTATTTTTGCATATACAGTAGAGTCCCGCTAATCCGAACCCCGCTAATCCGAAAATCCGCCTAATCCGAACATGGCTAGGACAAAATAATTTTTTTTAAATCATTAAGAACTATGAAAAGTAAAGAAAACAAGTTTTTTCAAGTAATGTTGTACGTTTATTAATATGTTCATAAGAAACTTGTAATTTATCTATTTCACTAACTGAAAAGAGATAAAATAGGATTACGTAGATACATAGTACTTAAATACATATGTATGTATTAAATTTTTTTTTATTTACTTACATACTATATGTAGAACTCATGTTATGTACAGGATTGACACAAAACAAAACGTAAAAAAGCAAATCTTTATCTAAGAGGCAAAGTCAGTAATCTTCCTTTGACGCAATGCACTAAATAGGCTTGAAGATGCAATGTTTCGCCAACGCCGCATAAACATATCATCTGTTGGGGTTGCATCGGCATTTTGCTCGACGTAGCGCAAAGTCAGATCAAGCGCAATGGGTGCGGCAGTGTGAGAAACAACATCGGTCGGCGCGTTACTTTCCTCCTTACTGTCGTCTGCATCGTGATCAGTTGACGTTCCTGCACAGCTGCTACGATATCTTCATCTGTGGCCACAGTCGTCAATGGCCGTCCACTTTTCAACGCACTCTTCTGCATTTTAGCAACCTGGTACATATTTGACATATCAGACACTAAATACGCCTCAAAAGACAATATATGGCATTATATGACAAAATCCCGCCTAATCCGAATTTTCGCTAATTCGAACAGGGTTCGTTCCCAATTAGTTCGGATTGGCGGGATTCTAATGTATAGGTATAATACGTTTTTGAGGTATAACTAAGTATTTATTACAAAATTGGCAGATTATTTATTTTATATTAATGCATTTTTCGTTCAAGAATATTTTTTCTAAACCATGAAAAAGATAATCGAATATTCAACAGTTTGGCATTTTTGTTTTATATCATGTTTATTATGTGCGCAGTTAATACTGGGAAGATATTCAGGTAACGGTTTGCAAATAACTTTAACTATTGGAGATACTGGGTAAACACAAAGATTAAATAATTACCTGTGTAATAATCCTAATCCAGTATTACTTCAAACACCATTTTGTAGTGATACAGTTATTTTCATGTAAATGTACAAATTTACAAATAAATGTAATTTTACATGAATATTTCTGTTCCATTTACAAAAAAAAAATTACATTCTGCAATGTTATTTTTGGACAGGGAACATTTATTTTTAAATTTATTTCCTAAAGCTACTTAAGGGGAAAACCCTTGCTCAAACATCATATATATATATATATATATATATATACACACACACAACTTCGTAATTTGGATCATTTAAATCCCAGCAGAGAAAAACCTTTTCACTTTCTCTTCAGCCAGACTTATTCCTTTGCTTCAACGTTCCACCCGTCCTTCCCATCTTCTCAACGACTCCAACCATCACATCACACCAAGTTAATGCTTAATTCCAGCTGGTTCCCAAAACGCGAATTTCCTCATGTCGACCCCGTGGACTGCGAAAAGCAACGTTTAGATTCTTGTTTACTACGGTAATGCGCCTTCAGCTGGTATCCATGTGTGGCAGAGACAAAAGTTAGTTGTAGGGCTTGATATAAACTTTGTCATTTATCCCTGCTGCTTTCTTATAACATGAACTACACTGTCAGATATAACAGTAAAGTTAGGAAATTTTCAACGAAGTATGCACCTGAAATAAACGAAGAGTTCCTCGCAATTTCAAAACAATTTATCTTCGTAAGAAATACAGTTTCTGTGTTTTGTTGCAAACAGAATAAACTTATGGGTTGAAATTTTGTTTTGATAATACAAGATAATTCACGTAAGTTCAAATTCTAGTTAAGTTATCTTATTATCCATAACTGTGAAAGATATCCGTAAATTTGAAAATATTTCAGAATAATTCGTAAATTTAAGATGAAAATTTTCCTTTCCTCCACACGCCATGGTATTCCATAAAGGGCTGAGTGATTGTTGGACGGAAAATCCCTTCTGCAGCTGTCACTGGGCCGCTATGTCCCAGTTTGTCCCCCGTATTTCGACAAGCTCCGCGCGAACACAAGCCCCGTTAACACTTGAAAGTTCCGCACTGTCGCGAGAGTGTCGGGTAATCACTGTTGCGAGAGTGTCGGGTAATAAATGTCACAAGAGGGACAGATATTCTCTGTTGCGATAGTGACGAATAATTAGGTACTGTTCAGAGAGCAACGAATAATTACTGTCACGAGAGTGATGGGTAATCACTGTCGCGAGAGTTACGGATAATCACTGTCGTGAGAGTGATGGATAATCACTGTCACGAAAGTGATGGATAATTATTTTCGTGAGAGTGATGGATAACCACTGTCATGATAGTGACGAATATTCTCTGTCACGATAGAGACCGATAATTACTGTCGCAAGAGGGATGGATAAATACTGTTGCGAGAGTGACGTATAAATACTGTCCCGAGAGTGACGGATAACCACTATCGCGAGAGTGAATTTTAATCACTGTCGCGATTGTGATGGGTCATAATGGTCATGAGAGTGATAGATATTCACTGTTGCGAAGTGACGGATAATCACTGTCCCGAGAATGATGGATAGTAATCAATCACTGTCGCAATATAATACGTTCACGGGTCAGTTTGTTTCATACAATAGTATTCGTGTTGTCGGTTCGATGACTGATTTAGCTTGGACGGGTGAAGTACTCACATAACTAATCGCGTGAAAATGTATGTTGAAGAATTTTCCCCGACTCAACAAAAAGCCAACGAAAACATTTTTCTCAGCTGTTTTACCAGATTGTGTAGGTATAAAAATAAATTCAGGCATCATGTCATTGATGAAGTTATAATTAGTGCTAGTATTTTCATTATTACTTTGATAATTGATTTCGAATGGCAAAAGAAATTATAATCCTCTTAATTTTAATAAAAAAAACTTTTATTTATTATTGATACCCAGTATCTTTTCTTACGTTTAATTAGCTTAAGAGACGATTAACTATTTCAAAGCCATATATACATTTTTTTAAATCCCCTTAGATGGACGAATTTTGTAATTATATATAGCCAAGTTAATAAAGTCCTTATATTAAAAATAATCATTAAAATCCATTAAGTAGTTTAGATTGCTGCCGGAACGAACGTGCAAACAAAAAATTTTTAAAACTTTATTTTTTAGTTCTAAATAATGTTAGCAGCCATTGCTAAAAGCTTTTTTTTTGACAGTTTCGTACGATTTACAGACTTTTTACATGAAGAAATTTTTCATTAGTAAGATATATTTTTTTTTATGTCGTTTTATGTCTGGTTGACTATTAGGTCATATGTTACAATGAAACCCTTCGTAGCATAAAACTGAGTAATTGGGGAAGGACTCGATCATGTACTATAAGTAACCGCCCCATCATTTACTTCAAATGGTTGCGGTATACCACCGGAAAATCCTAATTAGACTGGATCAAACTCGGGTCATCTCAAATATGAGTCCAACGTCATACCATTGCGACACTTGGCTCGGCGCTTCGCCAGCGATTACGCATCTTATGCAATATATAAATAAGCGAGTCTCCTGAAAATAACCACACGATTAAAAAAATTCAGAAATATGGAAGAAAGAACATATCATAATGTATAACAAACAGCCTCAGAGTAACAAATATATTTTTTTTCCATAAATACACTATTAAACATTTTTACTTTCAGTTTACGAAGAACGCTGGTAATAAATTATCCCGGGAACTTTGAAAATTTACTGACACTGAGTTTACTTACTTGGAACATAAACCCAAAAGAAAATGCTTGGTTTATTATCAAAACATTTGCAAACTGGCTATGTCAACAGCAAGAACACTTTTATTTTGTAAATTTGTGTGTTTAACTTTGTTTATAACGAAATATAAAACGAGGAGGTCAAAATACCGCGTAATTTCTAGGACCACTTTTTCTATTGATATTATGAATAACTTAGCGTTTATTTGAGTTAATTTCTTCGTTGAAAAGGTCCGTAAATTTACTGTAATTTTTAACAGCTTAATGTCCATAACTACAACTTCTACTGACTGTTGTGACTCACAACATTTTTTGAAAGCAAGAACCATTTCTTCTTTTTTTGTTTTTTGATTGTTAGATTTTATTTTAACAAGGGGTAATTATTAACTTCTCCTTGGTATTTGGGTTGAAGCCACTTTCGTAAGGATACTGGTGTGTCTGTCCGTCGTCATTTCTGTGTGAATACTGTGCCAAGACACCAGGCCTTGAGTTGCTAACAGCCCTTTAAGATGGCTGAATAACGGCATGCTGAAACGTTGAGCATTCCCAAAAGCCGTCAAGTAGTTAATACTTTGGCCACAAAAACCCGCAAATCACGTTCTCTTGATATTACGACATGCGCATCTTCATTGGCCCTTAAATAAACGGGGGGAAGGGGAGTTATTCTTCTAGAGGCCGGTATTTTTCTCAAAAAATAAACTGAGCGCTTTTAGACTTCAAAAAGGTATGCTGGAGCAAGTGGATTCTTCCTTGTGACTGGTGGCTGTCTGCAAGAGAAGCTAATTGCGTTACTTGATAGAGTCTTTCAGGAATTGTTTGCTTCCGCACAAAATGGCTGACTCGTGTGCCTGAGATAATCTCAATCAATCACGAAACATAGACCATGCTAAGGTTTTGTTTTTACAACAAATATAATCTGAAACTCTATTCGCGAAAAAAAAATGCCCCGAGGATAATTTGCAAAATGGAATACCACGTGATGAAGTCTAATAACTGTAGTGCAAAAATTATCCGCCAAGTACAACTGTTTGCAACAATACCTAGTGGTATTTTTGTGTTTTTATCGCAGGAAAATTCAACGTCAGTTTGGCTGCAGTCACTGACAATGTGATCGGCGAGAGAATCTCGTTTCGCTGTCGAGAGAGCGAATAAGAACCATGTATTGTATGGTGTGCCGCGAAGTCCAAGAATGACTTTGGAAATAACTGCGTATTGTTAATATTTTTTTCCAGACATAATACCAAGAGAATTTATATTTAAAAAAATTTCCCGAAAAACCGTAATCTGTAACTACACACAACTCGGTGCATAGAGTCTGTAGAACTACAGCGGAAGCCACAGAGTCAGTGAACCGCAGATTTCGTATGTAAAGATATCCTTCGCTCGTTGGAGACTTGGTCCCTTAACCTCCACAGGGTTTTTTATATGCATTGGGTAAGTTTTACTATATGGATTTACGAAAAGAAATAAAATAATCAAATTTTTTATCTCGTCAAATCCATATATATATATATATATATATATATATATATATACTAGCAGCGAAACCCGGAATTGCTCCGGTTAAGATACATCGCATGTTTAATGGTATAAAAAATATATAACGATACATTTTTTAACATAGATATTATAGATTTCTATTTTCGATATTGAGAGACTTATTCGGCCATTAAACATGCGGTATATATAGAGTATATCTAAAAGAGTAAAATAATTAACGAATTAAAATAATTTTAAGAAAAAGTTTAATAAATTAAAAATTCAGGTTTATTTACATTTTTACATATTGTATTATTCATATACATATTACATGGTACATATATAGACATATATTAAAAAATTTACATTTTTTATTTTAGTATTATTTTTTTTTTTTATTTATTTTTACAACACTTGCTAAATTGATCTCATTTTAGAATTTTCTAGATCATTTTAGAAATTTCTAGAACTTTCTCGAACATTCTAACTCGATAATAACAGTTTTGGACATTTTGGAACTTTCTAGATGAAGCCAGAAATTTGTAAAACTTTCTCAAACATTCTATATCAATTATAATAGTTTGCACTCATTCTAGAATTTTCTAGATCGTTCCAGATATTTCTAGAACTTTCTAAAAACATTCCAGATCAATTATAACCGTTTTACACAATTTGGAACTTTCTAGACCATTCAAGAAACTTTGAGATCTTTTCATAAGTCCTCATGCGTGGTAAAAGGACAGAAATATATGTATTAACATTTATGCCACCCACAAACACCCACCGCGACCAAACACCCTTACTACCACCTGGAGTTAAGTTAAGGCGTGGATACCGCCCTATCTTACACTTACAAAATTTTAAACTATATATATATTACTTTTCCAAATACAGATAAACATCAAATAGTAAAACAAAGAAGTGATCTCTTAAAAAATTTACTTACCTATGATAATTGCTCACACTTAAACTCTGTGAAGTATATAAGTAATAATATATGTTTTTTTTAATGTGACCTTTAATGCTAGTCTCATTTCTTACAGAGATACAGTATACAATGCAAATATAAAATTTCAAAAGATGTATAAACAAGATTAAAAAAAAATATTATTTACAAAATAAACTTATCAGTATTACTCTAAAAACAAGAAATGATTCATTATTTAACCCTACATATTAAGCTAATTAACTTATCACATGAAAATGTATACGCCGACCACACACACAAACATAACACAAACACACTCGGCTGAAGTTGCTTAAAATATATATTCCAAACATCGCGGCTTGGTAGCAAGTATTCTCGTCGCGACAAATTGGGATCTGCCGCGGGCGTGCTCGGCGGGAAGAATCGCGCTCCTGATTCGGAAGTCACGTGACGGAGACGGCCTTCAATGGCGCTCGGTCCCTGCGAGAAGCCCGGTCGGTGTTTTATCTCCCCCCGCGGCTCGGGTGAAACAGAGGATGAAAGGAGATGGTGTTAGGTCTCCCCAAAGGAGTGATATGAAGGAGAGTCGGTGAGACCGAAAGGGGGGGGGGAGAGAGGTTCTGAATTGGCTGCGCCCCGTGATTCGCCATCCAAGCAAATGAGCTACCCCTCTCCTCACCCCCCTTTACCGAAGATGAAGGGCACCGCGGAGCGCGCAGTCTGCGGCGCAGAGCTCAGTCGAGACGCGGTCCGTTTCATTAGACTTCCATTCAGAAACCGCGCGCGTAGGCATGTGCGTGGGTGGAGCGAGGGAGGGGGGAGGGAGTTGAGTCTTTACGTGGCGTAAAGGATTCTCGTCGGGGCACCGAGAAACAGTAGACGGGCTCCGGGGTTCCAAGGACGAAGATTTCGTGAAGGGCTGTGTAATGCGCGGGGTCTCGACATAGCATATTCGAGCGCCGAGACGTTGGTCGTGTGGAAAATGACGGACGACGAGCGACGGCCGACGGTGTGCGCCCCGCTGCGCTGGAGCCTCTAGTCCGGTCGAAAGCAGTTGGCCAGCTGTCGAGCTCTGAAAGTACGCCCCAGGGGGACTGGGACTCCTCGGGGGCTTCTGTGACCTCGTGGAAGGACTCCGCAGTCTCTCGTACTCCTGGGTTAGAGTCACATTCCATTTCAAACTTCACGGACGTACGCCATTGCTGGTTTGGAATAAACGCCAAAGAGTGGACGGCAAATACTAACACGTAAATACGTGGAAAAGCAAGCCAGTAATGTCCTTGATAGCACACAGAGAATTACGTAGAAGGAATTAAGTTAGAACATATTTATATAAGCTGTCTAGGTTATTTTATTATTTGACATCAATAACTTGTTCTTCGTGTGTTTGCATATTCATATTTTGTTGCTCATTCTGACCAGCTCATCAGGCCAAATCAAAACCGCTTACACGCACACGAGAGGTTCGTGACGTTTAGAGTTTCATTCTTAAATCATGTTTCTATTTTTATTTATTTATTTTGAATTAAAATTAATTGAAATGATGATTTTTTAAATTATATAGTACTTCCAACTGTTTCTAGAGACTCGATGACTAATCTAAGCATAGCGTTGGCCAGCGAGTAGCGAGATAAAGTAGACCATTATTCAGTTCTCCTGGTGATTGTAAAGAGAGAAAAGTTAATTCATTGCATAGCAGCGTGAACACATCGAGAGAGTTTTCATTCGCGACAAGCGAACACGTGGGCAAGCAGCTAGCAAACTCGCTTCATGTACTGTCATCCATCTATTCAGAAATTTCGGGGGAAAAACGTGAAGTAAATCACCAAACATCAAGTTCTTATTTAAGTGAATTTAATTCAATACCGTGATGTATAAGATGCGTTTTCACCACGTATCACTGTTATCACTGTCTTACACTTGTGCTCCTTAGATCCATGGAAGCTTATTTTACAACAGCTGAGGTGAACTCGTGTGATAAAATCAGAGTACGCAGAAAAAAAAATGTTTTGAGTTCAACCGTTTACGCACAACTCAGTTGAATTATTATCAAAAATTTCATTAGCTCACACTTTCATCACACTATTGATCTAATAACTTCCATCTCGTTTCAACGGTGGTTTGAGAGTCAAGGATATGAAAATGTTTAAACTCCGTTTCCTAATGTCTGCTGAGATTCTAATAAATTTTTAAGACGTGAAATAGAATCTCGCAAATTCCCTCGCGAACACACGCGCAAAGACGTAACGTGAAGCATAAACAGCGCCGCGGGAATAGGCTGTTTCTTTATCTTACGCAATGTACACACACGCATCGCGTCCCTACACATCTTTCAACCGTGAGCCAACCTTCACGCAATGATGGCGCATCCTCTCTTACCTCACCCCCCCCCCCCCCCTTCCCCCGCCACCACAACCCAACAAGTATCCTTGCCGTGTTGACATAGCACTCCATCCGCCCCGTCTTGCTTCCGTCTGCTATACCTTCCCCCGTCTTCCCTACCACTCGTGCTCGCCACTTTAACTCTTCCGCCCTGGAGAGATCGCTGGCCTCCGTTCCCTCCTTCAAAGGCAGCGTTTCCCCGCGTCATCTCCCGAGACCGAGCCCAGAATAGCCTCGGGGCTCGCTCGCCGCGGGTCTGAGCGCGCGTGTCCCGTTCCCGGCCATTATTTTGTTTTCACGTCCAACGCGATTAAACTTGTAGACTTCTAGAGTCGCAGAACTTCGAAACAAATGAAAATATATATACATATATGCAGTGCATTCTTTTTTTTATATAATTAGCTAACAAAATTGAATTTTTTTAAAAAAAATTTGGGTACTGTGGATAGGGAGAACCAAATGGAATAAATAACTGAACGGAAAAAAATATTGGGTTTAAAGGCAATGCTGTTGGCTAGTGCGTGGTAAGGTTTTAAATTATTTCAGAAAAAAAAATTTATTTCATTCTGCGTTTTAAATTTACTAAATTTTTGATTAATTAATATTTCCAGGTAATTTAAATAATTATTTTTTTTCTCAAAGAATTTAAACCATATCACATAGCAACCAGTAAAATACTCTTTGCAGCTATTTCATTATCCTTGTCCATACTGCACTAAAACGTTAAAAATGCAAATTTGCCAGCTATATGCAAAATGTACGCTCTATATAATATATAAGGTAGAATTCGTAGAAATACTAGGTACCTAATGTAGCAGTTACCATGTTGCGACTTCCAGAAAAAAAATTTTATATTTTTTCGTTTCGTGGTCCGTAGACCCAAAAACCGTCCTGAGCTCAAAAGTTCATATATATATAATTTATTTGTTTACATATCTTTATAAATCACAATATTGTGAACGCGATAAATTTCGCAATTTTTCACAAATCTCTTCCAAAATGATACATAAAAATCTAACTAGAGAAAAGCTCGGTAGATTTCGTTAATGGGTAATTTCCGACCAAAGAAGTAGAAATGGGGAAGGTTTTTTTTTTTAAAAACAAAAAAAATCTCTGTAACTCCCATAATATGAAAAATACAACATCAGTTTGAACGTATTATAACTCGTAGGAATAATACCAATATATTTTGTCTATAAACATTTTTGATACGACAAACCATAACTGCAAGGGGTGGAAAAAACAAAGGTTGGAGACCAAATTAAAATCATAACTATGTTCGTAGGCACACCATCGAATTTTTTCAGTTTTTAAAACTTATTATTTTAATCTAGAATTTTGTCTAAATCGATTTTTATACTTATGCTATACTTGTGCCCTCACTACCGCTTCACAATCTATTATAGCGCGAGTGATGAACAGGACCACGTGCTAGAGATCACTCATTCACCTAAAAGTACAGGAATTACGTTTTAAATAATATAATTCAATCGGTGGTATGAAAAACTGAAGATTACTGCTTTCCGTAATGATTTCCAATCAAATTTGACGATTCCTTAAAACCACTTTCATAAAGGCAAAGAAAAATATCAAATATTTTTTTTTGTTTTAATTATGATTGCTTGTAATTATTTTCTTTCACATGTTTTGTTTATTTGGATGTACTTCATATTTATTTCAAGTTACAATTATTTGGTCTGAAATGCAAACTTACCTTTGACTCCAACAGCAACAAATTTCTTCATTAAGAAAATTGTTGTATTATTTAAATGACAATGCAAATTTTCTTTTAAATTAATTTAATATCAAACAAAATTGTTGATCAAAAGTTACCTTTTATGTCGCTACAAAGCATTGTTTGTTGTGGCAAAGAAAACTGTGGTACAATCCGTTTACACTCTTTCATGTAAGTTGATTCCGATGATGCAATGAAAAAAAAAAATCAAGCCATGATTCCGGTGGAAAGAGTGGTGAATATGATCACTAGTCAGCTTCAATTTATTCGATTTTGTACTTTCAAGAGAGATTGGTTTTGTCAGCTTGGGCACTCTGCCATGCTTGGTTAAGTAACTGCTTACTCACCCACGGAACGTTAATTAATCACTGTCAAATCCTGGTTGGCGAGAATTTTGCGTAATTATTTGCCTATTTTGCTTTCGAAAGGCGGAATTATGGAATAACTTTTAATTACGTGTATCAATGTTAATATGTCTGTGTGATAATGTGGAAGTCTAAGCTCTACGCGATCACAAAATATTACTACTTACCAATATAAGAAGGAATTATTTATAAAAGTTTATTTGGCTACAAAACTCTACAACAACCTTTTTCAATTAATTAATTAAATAATTAAGTAATTAATTCAATTAGTAATTTCTTCAAAACAAATGTTACATGTCATTTGTATGCTTAAAAAATGATTTTTTTTTTTTCAAATAATCAATTCTTCTGATTTTATTTCTGTGCAATTGTTTATTTGCAGGTAAGAAGAAATTTTGATTAATTAATTTGTCATGAGTTCAACAGAAATTTACTTAGGGCTCTGTATCAATAATTTATTGTTTTGTATTTTTAATTGAACAATATTTTCTTCAATCCATTGTACTTATTTCAATTTATTCAGAACTATACTACACTTGCAAAATAAGATTGAAAATATTCAAAGCAAGTCTTTTCTTTTATTTTAACTCAAATAAATATAGAAATAGTTCAAATTACCTGAGAATTCTTTCTGTGCATACGAATTAATGAAAATCTACCAGATAACTACTTTGAATTCAACTACTTTTAACTGCTTACTTTTGTGTCTTGGTATTAAGGCACACTAAGCAGTTTACAAGCATTTCAATAATAAATTCTCCTTTGAAGTTGGCTTTCTTAATTTTAGTAAGTACTTGAGCTTGCTGGCTTTATTTTGGGTAAATCACAGAAAATTGCACTTTTGTTGTATTAATTTTTATTTATTGAATTATATGTATTATACGTTTATAAATAGCTTACCTCATTGCTATCAGAAGGAATTCAAACATTTTTTAACTACATATTTAAATGTATTCAATTAGTCTGATATAGTTCTACGTTAAATTTCGTGTCCGTATTTTGTATTATGAGTGTATTTGCAACATAAGAACCCGCGAGTTTGCTCGTTACCAAGGTTGGATGTTACACGTCCCTGGCGAGCTCTGAAAGTATTAATGTGATACTAACGTATCAAATTAGAATTCTGTGTGGACCCAGGTCTGTGGGCGCCCGCACGCCGGAAGGTGTATTGCAACATGCCCCTGCAGCCAAGGTAGTGTAGAGACGTGAAGCGCCAACCAGAGGAAGCCTATAGTTCACAGGGATGAGGGTCACTCCCGAACAGTTCCGGAGTTCTCCGAATTTTACCGATCACTGGTGAAAAAAAAAAATCACCATATTGCAAGGATTTTTATATTTTACGTTATTTTACGAGTATTATAAATAATAACGCTAACCTAACCAAGCTTTAATTTTAGTAGTGATTACCCTACCTAACCTCCTGGAAAAAATAACGAACTATTATTTATTACACTGACCGAACCTAACCTAACCTGAACTTTTACTACGATAAACTTCGGAACTGTACGGTTTGTGGTTGTGGTTTCCAGCCTTGTGAACTGTAGGCTATCCAACACGCAAAGACAAAATAAATAAAAATATACGCTAGTTTTTTTTTAACTTAAACGGAACCTTTTTTTTCCGTAAAAATATTTTCAAGTAGGAATGTATAATGTATTATTTTTTTGGCTTCAACATGATGTCCTTGTCTAATGAACCAAATGGTTGGAAACCAACTGGACATCAGACTGAAACGCTCGATTCCGTCAAAATGCGCGGAAGCGGTTTCGCTCCATCTGTCACACGGGAACGCACAGAGGCTCAAATGAAATTGCTTAATGAAGAAACCCCCAGCAGTAATTTCAGATTGGCCAACAGGGATCTCATCATCGCCATGGCGAACCCAAGGGCCGAGTACCCGACCTTGGCATCGAACCCCGAGGCCAGCGAGGAGTACCACCAGGCAGCGGACTGCGGCCCATTACCTCCTGTTTTGAGTCTATAAAAACCTGTTTTTTGACGGGGCTAGATGCAACGGAAACTCGGAAATCACGAGTGGGTTCATCGCACCGAATCGGCGCTGAAAAAAAAAAAGACTTCGTAATGTCTAGGTTCGAACCCGCGCTCCACGCCAAGCGATGCATGACGGCCCCTGAGGGTCCATTGTTTGTTTGACGCAGCTCAAGTAGCGAGGTTGTGGTTGAGAAAACTAACTTCCACTGATCCCTGAGACAGACGCTTGAATTATTAGCGTTCGCGCATCTTCGGATTTATGGCATGAATTAAAACTCTCGCAAAATTTCTTTTAGAAATAATAACTAACAATAACAATGTAGAAAAGCTTTAAAATATATTATTAATGCCTTGTAGTGACAATAACTAGGATAGATATTTTTAAACCAAACTTATGACCAAAACAATATTGTGTCCAGCCAAGATGGTGGGGAATGTTTCTCCTTAACAGAGAATAATAAGCAAAGTAATTTCCAATGGAGCATTTTTGCATGAAGGCATGGTTTTGTAGAAGTGTTCATTACTTTTCCATCAATAGCACGACGACTATTACCTTTATAGTAAACTCGCTGCTAGTATTTTATTTCATGGCTAGCTGAACTACCGGGCGTTGTCCGGGATAAATCACCCTTGGGAACCGATTTTTGGAAAACTTCGTTCTCAGTTCATGAAGGGGAAATTTTGGTCTTTAACAAAATTGTATAGAACTTTTTGTGGAAATACGTGATATTTTGAATTTTAACGCTCCGGAAAACCTTCCTGGGAGATGATTTTCGTAAAATTCTTTCTTTCCGGATGTCTAAGTAGCAAAAGGAATATAAGTGCCAAATTTCAAGTCTGTAGGTCTTATAGTTCCTGAAAATTCGTGATGAGTGAGTCATTGAGAGGTTTTTCGCTTCTTACAAACTTTACCACGCCTTTTTCACCCCTTTAGGGATGGTATTTAAAGAAAATTCCTCCTTAGTGCACCCTTAGGGTACTCAAGGAATATTTCATCCTAATTTAAAATCTTTAGGTCCACCGATACAGGCGTTGCGTTGTCTGTCAGTAAGTCGGTGTTAGAGCTTTATTAAGTAGACAGATTGAAACGGTTTAGTTCCAGACTTTTTTCCTTTAAATCCAGGTGAGCTGTTGGGTTATGATGTCTCGTTGACCATTGCCGAGCATATGAGCCTTGAAATTGGCTCCCCGTCATAGTTGAACGTAACCTCGCTCGCCTGGAAATGCGATTACCAGTACCGACTGTCGCATACCCTGGAGCCAAGGGTTTTTGAAAGAGGGAGGAGGGAAGGGATGTGAAGTTGTTGGCAAAAAGAGGGGGGAGGGAAGGGGGAACGATTATGAAATCATTCACCGTGCGACGAGCTTTGTGCTCTAGCCGTGAACGGGCGCCACCTGTCAAAGCTTTGTCGAGCGGCGCGCGCATGGGTTTGGCGTCGCGCGCGCGAGAGTCGAGGGGAATTCGATTCCGCACGGTTGCCGGCACTGATCGCTTGACCCTCGGGGGGGGGGAGGAGGGGACGGGGGCCAAAGGGCGCATACAGTCCGCTGCTTTACAAACGGTGCACTCCCAACTCGAATCAGTCACTTCAATCATAGAAATGATTCTGCGTTCTAAACATGAAACAGTTAAAAGTACTGAGGGAAAGTGACATTTACCTTCAAAATTCATTAAAACTGTTCCAACAGTTTCCAAGTGGAATTTCTATTGCTTGAAGTTCTGTATTGATGTTTATTTCTTGCATTGTATTGGCAAGAAGTTACTAAATGGCAAAGCAGTGCGGTTCATTGCTGAACTGCGGTCAGAATGAATGAACTCGCTACGAAATCAGAGGGAATTCTGTACACATATTTTTTTTTTTTTAATGAAGAGTGTTATTTTGTTTGTTTGTTATTTTGTGTTTGTAAGAAATAAACTCGGAAATTAATGGACCACAATCAATATTTTTTTCACTGCTATAAAGTTTCATTATTCTATTGTATTATGTGAGTCATTCTAATAAAATTTTAAAAAATTCATGTCTGGATGATTGTGACTGAATCATATATTTATTAAAGAACTGATTTTGAAGTGTTTTCGAACAAAGGTAGCCTATAAAGTTGAGTAAATTTATGTTGATAAAACACAATTTACTTTAGCATAGCTACTAAAACGAATTTACAAAAACAACGCATAGTGATATGGACTACACTAGCGATAGCTATAAGGAAAAGTTTACCTTTGTCTTACCATTGAATAGGGGTGCTATTGTGGATCTTTTTTTTTTTTCAATTTTATATATATATATATATATATATATATATATATATACAGAGCTAAGTGCATCAGAAAGCTTTGCGACTAAGCGATTTTCGAACCCGTCACTGATAAATTAGTAACATTGAGACACACGAACAAACTTAAAAAAAAACAACAGATTCAAGTAAGCAGTTTGAAAAGTTTTTCAATAAAATTTCACTAATATAAAGCTGTTTGCTCAAATTTAAATTTAAAGCACGCATGAGTGTTTTCCGTGAATCAAATTTAATTTTATAACTGAATGAGCAGCAACAATTATTTTAGTACTTCAAGAAACATATTATTTTTTCCTAGGTCAGCGGTACAAAAATTTTCCAGGCTTGAATTAAACTAAAGATTTAATTTAGATGGAAAATGAACAAACAAATGTTCTTTTTATGTATTGAGAACCTTTTTGTGCAAAGCTCGAGGGTACTAAATGTTTATTTTTTTCTTTTGTTCGTGTAGAACGTCTGGAGATGAAGAGTTAATTTCATCTTATTTTAAACGTCCAGTTTGTAAAATGTTTTCAACAGTTATAAAAATTCTGATTTAAGGGATGTGAAAGTAGAATGGGGGAGGTTTTTATAAATCTCATGCATATGGTGACCAAGTGTGCAAAATTTCATCAAAGCCGGAGTAAAACCGTAGATTTGTATAAAAAAAATCGCAGACACCAAATATCGCAATTGAACAATATGGTAAACTCCGGAAAATTAGCATTGGCGAAGCGCGACACACTTCACTGCATTGCTTTCTAGCCATTTTCCACTCCACGCCGCTAGATACTACTACTGTAATTAGAATAACCAACTTAAAACACTTATTTTACCAAAACATATATACACTCCAAGATGCCAAGTTCTCTTAAATCACTAGTCTCGCGTATTTCTTACCAGTTTCCCATACAAACACTCTTTGGTGCAGTGGTGAAACATTAGGCGGCCTTCTGAGGCCGCGCGCTAGAATATTTTTCTGGCGGTTCAAGATTTGTTTTCTACCGTTTCCGTAGATCACTTAGAGCATTTTCTCGAAGGATTCCCTAACGCCCAGTCTTACGTATTATGTTGATTTTATTGATTTATTTATTTAATTTAAGGGCAATTTCTAAAATTATAACTGGATACCACCCTTACAAGTGTTGTACTGCCACGCGTATTTTAAAAAGTTATTCAATTACTGTAACATCATAGGTGCAAAAAAGCGCGCAAGTTATGAAAATTAAAATACTTGCGCGAAAATTTACAAATAACTCTAGAATAAAAGTAATGGCGAAAAAAATTTGAAAAATCAACATAGCGTGTGCACTATACTTTTTTTTTGTAAATAGAACATAAATTAATTTATTATTACAGATACTTTTAAATTTTAAAATTTACATGCGAACACTGTACCACTAAAAAATACTGTTCCCAGTAATACTGAGTTCGGATTCTTACCCAAGCATTTATGCTTTTTGTTGTCCCAATACCTCTAATAGTTAAAGTTATTTTCAAACCGTTCTCTGAATAGCTTTCCAGTATTAACGAAGCACATTAATATGCATAATATAATAAAATAATGTCCGATTATTAAATATTGGTTTTATCTTTCTATGGTTAAAAAAATTTATGCTCAAATGAAATATCAATCAAAATATAAAATTATGAGCCAATTTTAGTAAGAAATACTTTGTTGTATCTCGGAAAACGTATTTAATTTATCCAAAAATAATCATATCCATGTGTTGTACAATGTTACAATATATTTGTTGTAGTACAGTAGAGTCCCGCTAATCCGAACCTCACTAATCCGAAAATCCGCCTAATTCGAACATGGCTAGGACAAAATATTTTTTTTTAATCATTAAGAACTAGGAAAAGTAAAGAAAAACAAGTGTTTTCAAGTAATGTTGTACGTTTATTAATATGTTCATAAGAAACTTGTAATTTATCTATTTCACTAACTGAAAAGAGATAAAATAGGATTACGTAGATACATAGTACTTAAATACATATGTACGTATAAAAATTTTTTTTTTACTTACATACTATATGTAGAATTCATGTTATGTACAGGATTGACACAAAACAAAACGTAAAAAAGCAAACCTTTATCTAAGAGGCAAAGTCAGTAATCTTCCTTTGACGCAAAGCAATAAAGCGGCTTGAAGATGCAATGTTTCGCCAACGCCGCATAAACATAACATCTGTTGGGGTTGCATCGGCATGTTGCTCGACGTAGCGCAAAGCCAGATCAAGGGCACTGGCTGCGGCAGTGTGAGAAACAACATTAGTCGGCGCGTCCCCTTCCTCCTTACTGTCGTCTGCATCTAGATCAGTTGACGTTCCCTGCACAGCTGCTACGATATCTTCATCTGTGGCCACAGTCGTCAATGGCCGTCCACTTTTCAACGCACTCTTCTGCATTTTCGCAACCTGGTACATATTTGACATATCAGACACTAAATACGCCTCAAAAGACAATATATGGCATTATATGAGAAAATCCCGCCTAATCCGAATTTTCGCTAATCTGAACAGAGTTCGTTCCCAATTAGTTCGGATTAGCGGGATTCTAATGTATTACAAACTATTTCTTGGTAACTGGTTTCCAAAATAATATTTTGTAAAAGTGTTGGCAAAAAATGTTTTTTTCTGTGTGAGACCAAGGCTTAATTTAGGTAGATATATTTATTTGCACTTTAAAGCTGAATCGTCTTGTGCGTCCATAGACGCCTAATGGGAGAGGAAATGGACATCCATTGAGTTTCACGCACCTGAGCTGTGGAAGGCGGTGCGCCGTCAACAAGTCCTCGAGGTAACTCTCGCAACCCGAGCATGGCCAACATGCAAACAATATTCAGTACCAACTTTGGCCGGAAAAAGTTACTAGATTTAAAGAAAAAAAAAGTACTTCCTTGTTTTATTTATTTTTTTCACGCCACTCATACAAATGTGCGATATTGATGCGTTCTTATAAATGAAATCGAAATATTAAACCACTGAACTGACAGCAAATTTTAAAAGGGAGAAGAAAAAAAACATAAATCAGAGAAAGGCGTGGATCGTGTCCGCCCCGTAGATTTTTCGAGATAACTCCGGGACAGAATCATAACATGTTTTTTTTGTATTAGTATGTGATTTAATCATCAATTTTTTTTATGGTCTATCCACGCATTATTAGTCTCGTAGTTATTAGCGATTCAAATCTGACGGTATTTTGTTACACAAGTAAGTTCGATCGACTATCACGGTAACGAGCTAATAGACGTTTTCGCGGCAAAAGACAAAACTTTGCGTATGTGTTGAAAAAGTCTATGACTTTTAAGACTCCGCTTACAGTCTCTAAGAAAATAAATGTCAGACCCTTAATTCTTACAATTGAAACATTTATTTACTATGTAGGTAATTTGTAGAACGTAATATAATAATTTCATAGGGATTAAAATAATTAAACTTAAACTGACATTTAATATTTTATTCACATTTTCATAGGGTTATAACTCACAAAGGAAAACACTAACAGTTCATTAATTTTTTTTACTAGAGCCTGCTTAATTAATATGTTCTTCTGAAACAGTTAAAAAGTTGTCCATTTAATCAAAAAAAGTTTGTATTTTGGTTTTTATTTAATTTTGTTTAAGGGATGTATCCCTTAACATGGTTACACTTGTAGACTTTATACATGGCCGATTTTCAACTACTTAAATGAAAAGAAAAAAATATTCAGCGCATACCTTCAGATAATTAGTTGTCAAAGTTTAATATTTTTGTGCAGAATGGATAAGGAGAACCAAATTAAAGAAAAATGGGTGCAAGTAGTTATGAACGCGCGTTATAAGTTATATTTGCCTTGGCGTAATAAAAAAATTTACTTCAATTTTGCATGAAAATAAAAGGACTGGATGGTGTTATAAATGTGGTATAGATTCCATAAGCGGGCAACGGACTCTGGACAACTGTTTTGCAATTTGTTGTGCTCGTCGCCAGCTTAACTCGGCGTGTAACTTTATGTTAGCTGTCTGGACATAGTAGGTGTGTTTATACCACGTGATGTACTGTTCCCCCGATGATTATTCACAATTAACCTTATATGTGGGTACCGAGTAAAAGCAGAGTTCTTTGGTGTATATTATCATGGAAATATGATGATTTATGATTGCCTTCTTCGTTTTAAATTCCAAGAAATACATTGGCGCGTGGTCGTCACAAGTGCAACTTCACACATAAGAGGGAGAGGAAATTTTTAGGGTACTACAGTATAATATTTGAAACACTCTTAATCGTGCGTTGAAAGTAGACTTTTACTAGTGCCTGTACGTGTCTTCAACGGAATCTGAGAACGAATCAGTGGGTTTAGGAAAACTATAAATATGATCAATAACCCTATTGGAAATGTCTATACATATTGTCACACTTTTAGTGCTAACATCGGATCCAGTCACAGAGTTGAGAGTTTAGAGTTGTAAATTACGAGTATGAGAAAGTATTTAAACGTTTACAAAAGGACTTGAAAGTATATTAAATCAAATGCAGTGGCTGCCATCCGTAACCCCGCGCCATTGAGCTATCACACATCGGCCATCCCTCTCCCGTCCCCCCGGGCTCGTATCTTCGGGAGTGTTAGAAAGTAAAGAAAGCGTTAGACATGTGAACCTCGTATAAGAAGTAAAACTTCAAAAAACTGAAAATTTTGGGTTTTAAAGGTAATGCTGGTGGCTACTGCAAGATGAAATTTCAGAAAAAAAATATGTAACTTTATTTAACCTTTTAAAACCATAACATTTTAGAGGATTTTAAAAGATTAGCAAAAACTATTCTTTTTTCTGAAACAAATTAAACCGCATAACATAGTAGACAGTAAAATTGACTTCAGACCTATAAAGTTCTGAAATTATATTCAATTTCATTCATTTAATTCATACTGCACAAAAACGATTAGAGTTCAACTTTTTCAGCTATATATCGCGTACGTTTTGCATAACTAGCTGAAAAAGTTGAACTCTAATCGTTTTTGTGCAGTTTGAATTAAAAGAATGAAATTGAATATTAAAAATATATATATATTCAATTGGTGAAAGTTCAGCCACTCAAAAATTTGGCGGGTTTTAACAGTGTGGAACGCAAATATAAAATAATGACATGTAATGGGACGTACGGTTTTTATGTCACTGCTGAATAAGGTTATTTCATTTGCTGATTTTTAAAATGAAAGGAGACACAGAACAGCAATGACTTTCCGTTGTTACAACAGGAATCATTTTCTCTCCTACAACGATTTGAAATTTTTTTTTTTCGAGTTCTATATTTGTGGGTAATCGTACTTCTCGTGTTCGTCGTGGTCACGATTGCGGTCAAGCCCTCGTCGAACCAGGAAGGGAGACTTTGCCATGTATTGTCTTTCAGCTGTCAAGATATTTTCACGGCGATTATACCACCGAGGTCAAGCCGAAACAGAACTCGTTGTTCGTGCATCACACAAGTAACTATGTCGATGACTCTTCCCTCGTAATTAGTTACTAAAATATTTATGTAGAAGATCAACTTATAAGTATTTCAGTTGTTAAAACGTCTTATTTTATTTAGTACTTACGTACAGTGAAGGATGAAGTACAGTGTCTACTTAAAAATATTTTTTTTCATCATGAACATCAGATTTCTCTATCTATAAAACATTTTGTGTGGAAAAGTCATGCCTAGATAACTGGTGGTCCACTTAAGCGTTAGCGTACTGTAATTTTGTGTGAATACAGTATGCACATTTATACTCACCAGCAGTAAATAAAAAAATCATTCACAGAATTTTACTCATAATGTATCAGAACATAAATTATGAATTGGTTTGAAGAATTTATGGAGAACGCCGTGAGCGTTGCATGTTAAATCATTGTTATAAGAGTTTTAAATATATACTTTCTTAAAATAATTAAATTTAATATAACCCTCGTACATGTCTTACTCATAGCCCTATGGTTAGCACTGCATCAAACTGCGTCACGTAGTTTAACTTCTTTAATTAAACTGCACAGTTTTAATATGAAATTTTAACATGAATGTTGGGAAATTACTCTAACCGTCGAAATTATGATTGGTAAAGAAAAACGTCTAAGCACTCAAGCTCATCCTTTCGTTTTCCAGAAAGGAATTCAAACAAAATTTGAAGCAATTGTTTGTGCTTGCAGATGTTAATGTCATCTCATATAACAGGGGGTTGGGAGATAGTCAGCTAACTTCTTCAATATTCAGAATTATTCTCTTTATTTTATTACGTAAGCTATGAAAAGAACCTTTCACGTTCCATTGAGCAGAAAACCAAAGTAATAATGGCGGAGGCAGACATTTGTGGTGATGTGTGACTTAATGCTAATCATTTTGGTAGTGCAGGGGAATGCATTACGCAGTAATAACTGAAGATATTTGCCAAGGATCGAGTATGTGAATCAGGACATAACCGATGCCGGTATTTGCTATTTATGATCGCATGAAATGCAGACTCGCGCAGACGGGAGCTGTATTGGCTTGGACTGCACCACCGGATACCTACGTCGAGGGCGGAGTTTACTCGCCAGCGCAGATGACGAACGGGGCGGCGGCATAGTTGGCATAGCCGTGCGGCGTTCCGCGCAAACATGCGCGCTCCGCGGACAATGGACGACGCGCAGTGCGTCCCAGGGCCTGGACGAGTGCGACGCCCCTTCGCGGCGCGGGAGGAACGCGCGGACGAGACAGCGATGCTCGCAACAGCCAGTGGAATCCCGGTGGCCATTGCGCGTTTGAAGCGCTGTGCATTGTCAAAGGCTCACTTGGAACGCGCTGCGGTTTTAATGGACCACGCCGTGGGGACCACTAACTTGGTTTAAATTAAATTTGTGATATCGCTGAGAATCGGAGCTCATGGAAGCACAATTGCTGAGTTATTGGCGCTCTCGTACGACGGCGCGCCGTTTTATCGCTGCTACCATATTTTCAATCTACTTAACCTACTCCATGTCACGACAGAGGCTTTGTGTGAATGTGTAAATGCCTAATTGTCAGCATGCTACAGTATTTCTCCCTTCTAACCCATATTTTTTTTTCATGTCATACAACCTGGCTGGTAGGTAACCTATTGGGCTCACACATTTCAATTAAAATATCAGATGAAATACCGAAAATATGATGTTTTAAATTCCACATGTAGATACTTAGTAATCAAAAATGTACATCACACTTTTGAATTTATTAATAGTAAAATGAGGGCTCAATCCCTATATCTATGTTCAATAGGGGATAATGATTCCAGGCATAATCTAAGAAAAAATTATTGTCATTTTGCACAGCTGTATCTTGGGACAAAAAAATGTATTGACAGCCTACCTGGCAGAAAATCATTGCACTGTATAGAGTGCTTTGAATGCATGTTTTAGAGGAAACTAATGAATGTATCGGTAACGCATTTCTGCACAGAAATAATTATCTACTGAACGAGATGCCTACTTTTAAAAACATTAAGCTTTATGTAAAGATTTATTTTCGCCCTTATAAGTACCTGAAATAGACATTCTTACTTTTCTTAATTTTCTATTCCTTGTAAATGTATAGACCTCTCTATGAAAACTCCACCGTCATGAATTCTCCCAAGTGTGTGAATTTAAATTTTGTTTTAACAATTTCCAACTATGAGATTACACGGTAATTGCTTGAAGTCTCTCAGGCACGCGTAGGCCTATAACGATTAAAATTCTTCACCACGCCCGCTTAATGGATTGCGCACATAGGCGACGAGGCATTTAGCGCGCGTATCAGTGTAGCTCTTAACGCTTCTTTTACTCTGTCCCAATATCAAATATAGTACCAGGTAGGCAGGCCCCTTAATATTTCTTTATATAGATATATTTTCCTTTGACGAACGCGCAAGGTTGCATTACAATATATATTTTTTAATATTATTTAAGTTGCTCGTAGTTTATTTAACAAACACAATTCTAATATGTTGTCTAAACGTTTGTGAGTTCTTGCAATATTTACAACCCTTATATTTTCGCGGATAACACGAAAAATTAATCAAGGTTTTAAACAATTCAGCTTATATTCTTTCGTAAAATAGTCACCTAATGTCATTATTGTTTTCATTGAAGAAGATTTATGAATGTCTTCAAATTGTAACAGGTTTCCAATTTGCTCTTTAGCATTCAGGTACCAGAAAGCTTATTGCATCAACATGGATTAATTAATTTTTTAATTACTCGAAAAAAAATTATTGCATGGAGACAAAAATGAGATTGTAAGTTGGTTGTTTTGTTTCGAGTGTTGTTTCCCGGGGAAGAGAACTTCTTGCGGGCGCGCCAGGGAAGTGATTATCACTCCGGGCGACGGCCGCTCGCAAAAAGACTCCTCGCGCGCTCGTCCGCCGCCGTGTCGGTTCTACTCCGGGGGTCTCTCGTGCCGCGAGGGTGATGGATCGCCGCCTCTCCGCGTAAGAAACCCGAGTTAGGCCCTTGCCGCCGTGGGACAACCCCCCCTTCCACTTCCTCGCGCTAATCCCACCTGCGGGTGGAGGGGGGGGGGGGGAAGGGAGCGCGCCGCCGGCCCGAGTGCTTTTCCTCGTCTAAACAACAAATATCGATTATTCTCGATCCCGTGGGGTGGCGAGGGCGCCTTACATCGAGGTCCCCGGGTCGACGGCTGAGCCCTCGCGACACGCTCCTCGGGGAAGTTTGATGAATGGCGAGCGATCGCGGACCTGATGAATAGCAGTGCAAGTGAAAGGAAACACTGAAGAATTGGAGTAATATCACAGGGAAGTTTCTCCTCTCGTTAAATCTGTTCCGAAGAGGCCGCTGAAGATGAAACTTGAAGAAAGAAAATAATATGTCAGCCATAATTTTAGGTGAAATATCTGATAAACAAAATTCAGTTGGATTTCATTGAAGATTGTATTAATCATATTTTTTCTCTCTATGCAAGCACGTTAGATAAAGAAAAGAGTATTTACATTTTAAAATACGTATTTATTAATTCTCGAACGAAGTTGTCTGAAAAATGTTTTCAGCACACATATTCTCCAGTCCTACTTAACATCTAAGAACTTATCCATGCAAAGGGCTTATTTTTTTTTCTATTTCGAAACAATCCCTCAAAGTTTTCCAATCCAGTTCACGAAAAATTTTATAAGGGTCACGGAAATCATGCTTTTTTGAAAATGTGTGCATGAACCGACATTTGCAAATGGTCTATATTTCTTCTCCGAAATTTACTGATTATATCACGAACCCCTTCCCCCTCCCCTCATTTACACTCTGCAGCATGACAATCTGATAATGAATTCCCGCGCTTGGATGCGCTAGGCGCTTGGTTTTATCTTGATTGTGAGTTCAGATGAATCATAATGCAACCAACTTAGCCCAGGCAAATTAGACATATGCTTCCCGAAAAATCGTCCAAAGCTGGAAAGTGTTTTAATACCTTTTCGGGGTCCCAAATAAGAGTCCTGTGAGTTTGCGACGGATTCTGACTTCTGCTTAAGTTTTGGGAGTCAAAAAACCGCGGAATTTTCGCACTTTTTTTAGTTTTTCGCTTATAACTCCTAAACGACGCATCCTACATAAATCTTTTTAAATGAAATTAAATTATGTTTTGAATGGTGATTGGTTCGTCAAAATCGGCTTAGCCGTTTAGCCGCAATCGATTTTCAAAGTTGGGCAATTTTTACCAACTTGGGTAAAAAGTTGATTCTTGGTTTAGTTTTTCGTTTACCACTCCTAAACGACGCATCCTGAAAAGTATTTTACTCATAGCTTTGTTTAAGAGCATTAAATTCTACGTCGAATGGTTTTCACTCCGTCAAAATCGGCCTAGCCATTTAGCCGCAATCGATTTTCCGCCAACGCTGCTGTTTTGTCACTTTGGACCATCCACTCTGGTTAAAAGCAAGGAAAATTCTTGCATCTGTCGGCCCAAATAGCGAGTTGAGTTATGTTGCCGTGCGGCTTGGGGGTTTTCATTTGCTCATGTCCTACATGGGCAAAATTGGCTTCATTATGGACGGCAGCGGCCTCCAAGATTTGTGGAGTGTTTGCTTCGCGATGGCATCCACAAAACAATGATGTCAGGCCACTACTATTCCAGAGCTGTACGAGCTCATATATTGGCCCAGCTCGCTTTGGCCAAAATAATTCTACAGACGATGTCCACATCTCAAGAAACAAAGCTGACAGACGAAGAGACTGATGCACTATCGTATCTCATAAAGGATTTTACATCAGAAATATTTGACATTAACAACCCAAATGTTGACAGTCTTATGGAAAAGTTCAAAAGACAATTGGAAATCTTAGAGGAACGAGGAAGCACAGCACGGCTGTGGGTGCAGTATTTCAGGATGGTGTCAGTCCTCAAGCGATTTATCGAGGCTGAAAGAGTTGGGAATTGGATGTTACACCTGCAGAGCATAAGAAACATGATTCCATATTTCCACGCCAGCGGACACTTCAACTACGCAAAAGCTAGTCAACTCTACCTGCAGGATATGGAGGAGCTCAATAAAAAACTGACCCATGCTGAATATCTACAGTTCGTTGTACAAGGTTACTTCACAATAAGGCGTAGCGAAAAGCATTGGTCCGGAATATGGTCAGATATGACCATCGAGCAAGTGCTCATGAGAGCAATATCTTCTTGTGGAGGGCTATCCCGTGGGCGGGGAATCAGCGATGGGACTCTAGCCTGGTGGATCGCTGGCATGCCCACTGCAGTGGATGTTTTTCATCAAATTGAGAGTACTGTGAGGTCTCCTTCTCAACATCCGATCAGCATGTTGACACGACAAACTCCAGAATACGGAGGGACGACAGCGATTTGCAGAAATTCAGCGAATGGTTTCAGTGCCATGACCCATTCCCTAAAATGAGTTCCCTCATGTCCATCAGCACAGGAGTTATAGCAGATGACAGCATCAACTGCCACAAAGCTTTTGAAAAGGGCACAGCCAGTATGAAAACCATTGAAGGGAAAAACTTCAAAGAACTTCAACTTAGCAGAAAAAATCTAGTGGTGCCTCTACGAGCCGTGAAGGCTACAGCAAAGATCAACGGAGAATCAGCCCCTATCAGTCCGGACACGATTTTCCGCCGCATTCCATTTCACATGAAATCACAGCTTCAGCTTGAATCGTACTTTGGATTCGAATTGGCCTCGTACCCACTCCCACTGTTTTATGATGACTGCATGATGCGGAAGAGTAGAAAATCTGAACTGTACAAGCTGTTCACTCCAATCAAAGTGGATTTCACTGTGAATGCAGACTACGTAGTGGATGGTGGTTTCCTCCTGCACAGAGTTGTGTGGAACAGCGGAGAACAGTTTTCCAATATCATTCACAAGTACGTAAATTACGTGAAATCCAACTACAAGTCTGACAGTATCAACATAGTTTTCGATGGATACCCAGAGGATGTGGCCGAGAAGAGTATAAAGTCTGCTGAAAGAGCGCGAAGAGCCCGTGCTATGTCATCTTCGTCGGTTATATTCCAGGAACATACCAAGGCCACAATGCCGAAAGATAGTTTCTTGTTGAATGATCACAACAAGAAACGTCTCATATTGATGCTGACAAACAAATTGATGGACGAGGGCATTCACGTGAAACAAGCCTTGGAAGATGCAGATTCTCTGATTGTGAGCACAGCAATGGAGAGGTCTATAGAGGGAGGCAATGTTTTCATAGTGGGAGAGGACACCGATCTGTTGGTCCTGCTCTTTCATGTTGCTGTCTTTAAAGAGCCCATCTCCAACGTGTTCCTCATTAAACCCGGGAAGCAGAACCAGGAAACTGTCGTTTACAGTCCGAGCAATTGCCGGCTGCCTCAAAACATGAGGAAGCATGCACTGTTTCTCCATGCCTTCACGGGGTGCGACACCACATCCTCATTTTTTCTGCCAGGGGAAAATTTAAGAAATTCATGGCAGACCAAAACCTCCTTCATCAGGCCTCTATTTTTCTTGACCCGATCGCAACTCCTGATCAAGATGCAGAGGCAGGCGTTCACTTCTAAAAACCTTGTACACGGGTGGCAGCAGCAAGTCCCTCAATCAAGTGAGGTTTGACCTCTTCCAGAGGTCGCTTTCAAAAAAGAATTTCGACTTGGCGTCCTTGCCTCCTACAGAAGCGGCTGCTCGCCAGCACTCCTTCAGAGTTTATTTACAGGTGCAGGTATGGAGGAGTAATGTACTAGATCCAGAAAGATGGGGATGGAAAATAACCACCAATGGGTTTACTCCCATCACAACGACTGATCCACCGGCCCCACAAGAACTTCTCAACTCCATATCGTGCACATGTAACAAAGGGTGCAAAGCAGCTTGCTCCTGTAGAAAGGCAGGGATAAAATGCACCACCATGTGCATAACCTGCAAAGGGCACGCATGCCTCAATTCCATCTCTGAAGACAAGGATGTTATACTGGATGCCACCCAGTGTGACGAAGAGATTGATATCATCGAAGGAGAGCAAGAAATGAATCCTCATTCTCAAGATTCCGAGGATGAGGAGCTAGATGACGTGATCGGCGAAGAGCGACCGTCTTCTCCTAAACGACGAAATAAATCGTCAACATGAGTACCTTGTACATCTTTCATATTATGATCTTTCATGTACACAACTAATACCGTTATCGTTTACATGTATACATCTTTTGTTACCATCAATAAAACATTATTCATTATAATGCCTTCTTATATTTTGAAACCACATAACATCATTTTGGAGTGTCCAGGTGCGGATCCAGTAGGAGGGGGGGGGGGGGGGCACGAATCCTATAATTTCTGAAACCCCAGAACAATTAATATTTAATATTTTATTAAAAATAAGGATTATACTTGAAATTCCAAAGGGGGGCCGTGCCCCCCTTCCCTTCACTCTTGGATCCGCCCCTGGATGATTGTCATTGAATAAAACATCATCAAATGATTCATATGATCCATTCAAAGGGCATAATCAACTTTTTAGCCTAGTTGATAAAATATGGCCCCACTTCAGAAATCGATTGCGGCTGAACAGCTAAGCCGGTTTTGACGGAGTAAAAACCATTCGACGCAGAATTTAATCCTCTTAAAAAAAACCATGAGTAAAGTTTTTTTCAGGATGCGTCGTTTAGGAGTTGTAAACGAAAAACCATACAAAGTGCGAAAATTCCGCGGTTTTTTGACTCCCAAAACTTAAGCAGGAGTCAGAATCCGTCGCAAACTAACAGGACTCTTATTTGGGACCCCCAAAAGGTATTAAAACACTTTCCAGCTTTGGACGATTTTTCGGGAAGCACGGCCTTTTTTTGGTCTAATTTGCCTGGACTAACTAACTTCTGCTGCAGGTTAACTACGAAAAAAATAAGTTCAAAACTTATACACTGCTCACTTTCCAAATTTTCTTCTAAAGCTCTTATATTATGCCTTTGAATTTGGAGCTGAACAAACTAGTTCATTGCAATAAAAATAGAGAAAGTATTTGTTTTATATTTAACACTTTAAGCAAACTGGATGATGTTTAATTGAACTAATTTCTACAAACACCTCAATATTGTCACTATGGTAAAATTATTTCTGTAAAATAATTGGGGTGATAACCTGTCGGGATAATGTATCAAAAAAAATTTTGTTACCTCAAACGAAATCTTACAAATATTATAATCAAGGAGTAACGTCACACATTTCATATATTCCTCAGAAATATGTTGGAAAATGTCCAATATTTCACTCGGAGTATTAGAGTAAAATTTTTTAGCAACTACATTTCCCAAAAATTCGCTTGCAAAACGTACCCTTCTTGTAGTTCCCTTCCGTAGGGTCGCACTCTTTGGCACACAGCCGTCAAAGGTCGCAAGTGGGGACGTTATGTCATTATTTGTGTGCACACGATTTCTGTGATAAGTTAAAAATAAAAAGAATGGTATAGGTATTAATTAAGTTTTCAGTAAGCCTTTGTGTTAAACACGTTAGTTATGAAACATGTTGACAAGGTAACTATGTGTATATAAATCTTAACCTTAGTTCATACCTGTTCTACAGAAACATTTGCATGCTATCAACAAACTATATATGTTTCTATTCTAAGCACTGGTCTGTGGCATCGTAATACGGTTCCTACCACAATATATTTTTTGTTAAAGTGTTAACTTTTTTTATAAACTAACTATATTAGATCAATTGGTAAAGCTAGTATAATAGTCCATTATGCTAACTTGTACTTTAATATTTGTATTGACTTAAATTGCTTTGCTTGTAACACAAAAAATTATATACAGGCTGAGTCTGAATTCGTCCGAAAAACTTCTGCTGCAGATTCCCTTACGTAACAATAAGTTGAAAATATGTACAACATCTCGTCTAAATGCTTCCTAAGACTGCTTCGAAGTTGCAGCTGAGCCGGAAGCATTTTTTTTTAATTAATAAAAGAACAATTTATGATGAAACGCCTAGTTTCTGCGTAATGTATAATTGAACCAAGTTCTACAAACACTGCAAATATTGTCTCTGAAGTAAAATTATTTAATGGAAATAATTTAATGCAACATCCTTATTTCCCATAAATGTTGGTGATGTGGATGACTAATGTAGTTTTTAGAGGCTGATGATTAATCTACGTGTCAAAAGTAACAAATAATGTCGCCTTGTTATACTACCATATACCTCACCGTTTTCGCGAGAAACTAAAATAAAATTAAATTTAGAACTGCACTACTTCGACGCCTGGCAGGGGTGCAACACTCACAACACTTAGTTTGAAACAGCTGCTTCAAATCAGGGGCACTGGTTGTTAAGTGATGGACACGGTAATGAAGGTATTCCGAAGAAAGCATTTAACTAAAAAATAAACTAAAACAACTGCAGACGTAACTTAAAGCGCGTTAACGTGAATGCTGTCATCAAATACCAGAAGAGATAATTGTAGTTGCACCTTTATTATGAGGAAATATTTTGCATAAAACATAACTTGTTAATTAACACATATTTTTGCTTTAGGTACCACAGCTCACAAAATTTATGTTGTAAAGTTTATGAATACATTACATCTCTGTAAGTCACCACGCCTCAAGGTACAGCTACTGGAAACAGGATGACCCATTTACCGCCGGAATACGTACTCGTACATGTATCAGAGTATTGATGGACACTAAGTAGTTATTAAAATAGTAGCTGCGCCATATTTACGACAACGCAAGCTTACTTATATTATAAACTAAACAGGTCAAACAAAAATTGTTTTTGCGACGACTCTCAAATTAAAAACAAAATGTCGCAAAACCATGTTTTGGCAAATAGAGTGGTTTTATAATGCAGTGTCAAATAATTGAAAGGTTTTTTAAGGCTTGTCTTCGCCTGTCATTTTGAATTTTTCACTATTCTTGAAGAAATATTCTGAAAATTAAATTCTTTAGAAGCTACTTGTAATTTTATACGTGTTACTCCCCCCTCCCCCCCCTCCCCAAAAAAAATTGGTTGTCTTTAAAGTCGGTTTACGGACGATAGTTTAACGTGACAACGTCAAAACAAAATATTGATGAAATGATTGCATACTTTATGAATAAAATTGAATCATTTTTATTTTAATAATAAAAGAATAAATACTTGAAATTATACTAGTAATCAGATTTTTAAAATGCAAGAATAATTAACCTTTATTGCCGAAATTTTTGTTGTAATAAGCAATGAAAACCACTTTAACTTCTCACTTCACTTTATAAACAGTCAAGTGGAAGAGAGATAGAAGCGGCGCAAGCGTATAATGAGCGTAACGGGACACAGCGTAACGGAACAATGTGGGTAACGGGACACTTTTTTCATCGATTTATTAGACGTAACGTTAAAAACATCTGGTGAATGATCAAAACGCAATTATTCAGGCAGGAATTTTAAATTTTAATGTTTTCCTACTTTTTATAAACAGAAGAAAACGTGTAGAATATCTCTGATAACAACATTTTCTATATAACACAGAATGCAATGCTTATAAAGGCCTAATGAAACATCTTTAGATGTTGTCAAAGGTGATAAAACACAATATGAGGCGTGTCAGGTGATAAAGTACCATTTAGTCATTAAAGAAAATAAACTCCTTAAAAAAGGTTTTACTGAAACTTTTAGTTTACTACATAACTGCATCACATTTTCACATAGACGCCATTCACTTCCAACAGTTTATGTAACCCCTCTGGATAGAAGCTCGCCGCCTGGGAACGGAACGGACGACTCGGCCATCATGGAGTTTATACGCAATGCGTGTAGCCTAAGCACAGGCGCTTAGTAAACATCTCCGGAAAAAGCTTAAGCAATCTCCGTACTCGAGTCGAAAAATGATGGCTACCATTTCTTGGGACGGAAAGGGCTTCATTTTGGTTGATTTAATGCAACATGAGTCGACAATTACATTAAAATGTACAAGTTTCGATTGTCAACTGGTTTATGAGTCAATAATTACAGCAAAATGTACAAGATTACGATTGTAATCTGGTTTAATGTCCCGTAGGTGAACTTATATGCAGAGAAGTTAAATAAACTGGAAGAGCGTTGAGAAAATTGCTTGGAACTGAATGGCGACTATGTGTAAATGTGATGTAGATATGTCGTAAACTGAAACTTCCGATAAAACCATTTTTTCATGAGTTTTTTTCATTTAATAACCAAAAGGTACGTACTTCCCGGACACGCCTCGTAAAATAATGGCATGAAAATGCTCGCACTGGAGACCTCCAAAATCTGCGTTATTATTTCGGCCACAAACTAGAACGCGAGAGTGTCTAACACTTGAATGTCACTTGTCATTGGATCACAAGTTATTTGACATGTCCTAAATGACTAGACGCCAATGAAGAAGAAAAAATAATCTCTGACCGAATCAAGTGCGATCCGTAAAGAAAGATAAATGAACCAGTAGCCAATGAACACGTAAAATAATCTTGATTACTCACCTGTTGTTAAACTGTAACACGGACAAGCACAAGTAAGGCGCCACAGGTGCCTTGACTGAATTGGAATATTTTACACGTGAAACATTCCTTGGGAAACGTATTTTCCCAAACACACTGCAATACTTCCAAAAAAAAAAGAGTTCTTTATCAGCTACAATTATATTTTTTTAATTTGTTTAGTAATTTGTTTGCGCGTGATGCGCGTAAAATTTTATCAGAATATATTATACCTGTGTATATATATATATATATATATATATATATATAAATTTAAGGAAGAGAGATGACATGATTGTTACTGGCACTGCGTAGTCTGAAAAACACTAAACTCCTCCCTCCCCCTTCCAAATCCCGTACTGAAGCCATGCCTATGATTATAACCTGCTTGCAGTTCACTTGTGATAAGGTTGAGGTCCTTACCCTACATGTTATCAGGCCATCTTCACCTGCATGAATTGATCCAAACTGCGTCCCAGTAAGTGCGCCCTTTGAGGGTAGAATCTGGGTAGCCGTCAGTGACTCCAACAGTCCGGATATTAATGAGGATAAGCACTAGGATCACTCACCGTTTTACCCAACAGCCGTCTGACGACGCACTAATGGAGGAGACACTCCAATTGCCGAGACTGACACCTAGTTTTTTGAAGAAGTTTCAGGCCCACCCACTAGATAGAAGCTCTCATAATATAAATATTTTTTTTTTAACATAGCCACATTGATTGCGAGAAGTTATGCATATCATCAGGCAAACAAACCAGTGAAAATTAATTCACTTTATTTCGGTAGCCACTTTTTTCTTATGGTGTTATACACCAGGAATGTTTCATCTCCTATTCATTTATAGAACATGCTTTCTTACTACAAAACAACATTAAGTGCGTCAAACGTTGTAGACCTGAGACTTTGTATTTGAACCATCCGCCCGAGTTGCTTTATGACAGTAGTTATTGGCCCCACCCGACAGATAGCGTCACATGTCGCACAAAGTACGGTTTCATTTTCCACTGCTTCATATTCCGTGGACGACCTGACGAACGTCCTCCGCTGCAACTGGCGGAGGCCTGGCCCCGCGTGCTTCTTGTGGGTGGGGATGGTTGGTGGGGGTGGGGGGGGGAGTGAGGGGTTGCGTCTCGCGGTAATCAGCGGGTAAGAGCGCGGCGATCCGCGAAATTGTTCCGCGCGCGGCTGTTCCTTCGTCGATCGATCACACTTACCAGGCGTCGACGCGAAACTGGGGGTCCACACCTCTCGCTTCAAACAACCCTCTGCCTTCTGCTCCTTGCTCTTGCGCGCCTAAGGAAGCCACACGCCAGATGCTTCTGATTTAAGAAGAAATCAACCTCAAATGTTGCAAAAAATATATGTATGTATATTTGGAAATACGCGTTTTTGATGCGTAACATCTTGGCTCCCGGTGTATGGCATTTGGCGGGAGTAAATTCGTGAATGGAACGGAAGCCTCTTGGAACGGAAATGTGTAACCACGATGCTGCCATCTGTGGTGTATGGCGTGTACCAAAGTTCACGAAGCCAAAGGTAATCTTTATAATGTTAACTGTTTTATGAATTTTTACAAGATAATCAGTATTTTAATAAAATTCCTTGTTTAAAATCATGTCCAAATTAGGGGTTTAGTATTTTTCCAGTCTACTTTCTTTTCTTTTTTTATCGGGTGTTACATTATATAGTGGATGTGGGAGCAACACGTGATTCGCGACCAGAAATTTATTCGAAAACAAAATTTGCGTACATTTATTAAGCACAAAATACTGCGTTAAATGCCGTGTCTAAGTATCGTAATTATTTTAAGTGTATTTGGAACTTGAAAACACATGAATTTGCTCATTACGGCGGTTAGATGTTACACATCTCTTGCGAGTACTGAAAGTCTCTTTCACATTGTTTTTCTTTACCGATTTCTTGGGTATAAAAGAATCTAATAAACCCTTTAAATCGTGTTACAATTTTTAATTATTGTTAATTTCAATAATAAAGAGGTTGTATACATTTTTTTAAATTTCTTTATCATTTTCTTTAAACCCATTATCAAGAATTTTATTTGAATATATGTAAGTAGTATATAATTGTTCTTCCGGCGCCAGGGTCCAGGGTCCGGTGCCGAGGTGCCGAGCCACATCTCTGATTCTGACGTCACGGCAGCCATTTTTGACTCAAATATTCCTCTAAATTCCTCAAAAATGACTCAAAATGACTCAAAATTACCCGTTTTGAGGAAAAAATTTCTCGTTTTCTTCCACAAAAATTCGAAAATTAGTATTTCGAAAACCTCAAAAGTTGTTATGCCTTAGAAACCACGAAAATTCCTAAAAGAGGCTTAAGCATCCATGTCAACACCCTCCGATAAGCCTCTGACGTCATCTAGGATTATGACGTCACTGTTGCAATTATCGTTACGGACGCCATCTTGAAAATCTTTATTTATTATCTGATTTTAATTTTAAAAAATAAATTTTATAATAAAATTCAATTATTAAAAATTTAATAAAAATATTTAAAAACAAACTTTTACGGCACGGAGCTCAGAGTCCTCGGTTCGAACCCGGTGAGGGCAAAAAACTAAAAATGGCGACCAATCATTCCCACACTGTGGCGGCTGGCAGACTGACCCCCGCCACCTATGTCAAAGTATATATCGACACCGTTGCAACTTCCGTTACGGTCGCCATCTTGAAAATCCGTAATTTTTATGTTAGAAAATCGGGAAAATTTTTAAAAAACATAAAAAAAAATTAATAATCGATTTAAATAATAAAAATCTTAAAAACCTCTGTTGCACTTATCGTTGCGGTCGCCATCTTGGATTATATAAACGTTGCATGTTTCGTTACACCCGCTATCTTGGTTGAGTAATATGTCATCGTTACACTTTATGTTACGACCGTCGTATTGGATCCTATTAATGTTGCATGTTTTATTATGGCCACCATCTTGAAAATCCGTAATTTTTACATTAGAAAATCGGGAAAAAATTTAAAATTAATTAAAAAAATTAATCAACTGAATTAAATAATAAAAATCCTTAAAACCACCGTTGCACTTTTCGTGACGGCCGCCATTTTGAAATCATCCGCTGGAGACCACCATCTTGTTTTCGTCCGCTAGAGTGTGCTGATACCATGTTAGTATAATTTTCTGGTCACCATACCTTCGTCCTCAACTGTTATCATTGAACTTTGACCTTGACCTTGAACTTTGACCTTGACCTTGAAATTTTACTTTGACCTTGATCTTTGACTTTGACCTTGTCGACCATCATGGACCCGACATTTTATGTTCAGAACATGCTACCAGGAGCTACCGCCTGCTAGTGGTCATTGCCACCATATTGTTATCAACTGCTAGCGTGCGCTGACGCCATGTTAAATAATTCTTACCCGCTAGAGTGCAGTAATCATTTATTATTATTTCTGTGACACCCGTCATCTTTTAATTTGGCCGCCATCTTGGAATTGTGTAATTATTTAGCTAGAAATTCGGGAAAAATTCCAAAATTCACCAAAAAAAATTGGCAATCATTCTACAGATTGATTCGATCCGTTCCTGTCCTTGGTTCAATATCCGATCGATGCAATAATGTTTAATTTTATGTAAAAAAAATAATTATTTCAATAAACCATGTTCAAAATTCTTAAAGAGACTTTAAATCCTCTACTACCACTATCCTATAAGCCATCAATACCAACATCTTGGAAAATTCGTAATAATTAACCTAGAAATTCAGGAAAATTTCAAAATTCATTAAATAAATTTACAAACAATATACTGATTAATTAGGTCGACTAAGGTCCTTGGCACGATCCTGGACGAAGCTAAAAGAAATTTAATTTAAATACCAGAAAAGTGTAAGGTTCGAGAAATAAAGCACCACAAGTTATTTTACAAACATAATATTTATTACACAATTTCTATCCTACTACAGGATCACTTGCGAAAGCCAGCAATCTTATAAACATTTAGCCCTGCATAGACGTGCAACGACTACTTCTTAGCTCCAACAGCTCAACAGCTCCAACAGCTCCAACAGCTCCAAATGCTCAAAATGCTCCAAATGCTCCAAATAGTCCAAATGCTCCAAATGCTCCAAAGATACAATGCTCCAAATGCTCCAACAGCTCTAAATGCTCCAACTGCCTTTTCTTTCAACAGCTCCAATTATATTGGGCAACAATGCTACGAGTCTAAGTGACTACAAAGCTACAAGGCTTCGAGTCTAAAAGGATCTAGCTGGTTACGAGTTATACATGGCTGTGAGACTGCATGACTGAAAGACCGCATGGCTACGAAACTACATGTCTATGAAGCTACAAGGATACAAGTCTACACGGCTCCAAAAGCTCCAACACGCAATGTACGCAATGTACGCGCAATACATGCAATTTACGCGCAATAAATGTAATGATTACACAGTACACACAGGAAACGAAATGAAGAAATAGTACACACACAGGAAAAAAACGGAATGTACACACAGTACACACAGGAAACGGAATGTACACACAGTACACACAGGAAACGGAACGTACACACAGTACACACAGGAAACAGAATGATCACACATACAGTAGCGGAAACACAGGCTTAGTTGGAAATCAGAATACAAGAAATAAAAACATTAAATTTTTACTTTCAATATTTAATTTATTTCTCAACATTACATAAATACAAGTAAAAGAAGCCATTATTGTATGTAGCCAGCTTTCCTCAGTTCTTTGAGTACGAAGGATATTTCTTTGATGCACGAATAGTTTCCTGCACAAAGCGAGCCATGTAGAAGTCTTAGCCGGTCAACCAATATGTTTGGATCTTTCCATGATGTGTAATCAATCTCTTCTACCACCATCATACTTGCCTGTTTATTATACATACTTTTAATATCACAATCGTCCTGGTGATCATAATAAGCATTATAAGATTTATTTATTATAACACGTCGTTTCCATCGTTTCGGTCTCAGGACACCGCCACATCCTTCGATCTTGTCAGATTTAGGTGATTCATCACAGTATATGCCTTTGTCAACAGCCTCAGAGTCACTGTAACAATCACTGTAGAAGACATCCTCTTCACACAGATTACCGTATGAATTCGATATCGATGATGTTGACGTGTCTTCGTCGTCTTCTTACTTCCTTTTTAGGAGTCCATCATTTTTACAAAGAATGGAGGATCTACTGAATATAGGCTTGAATGTATTCTCACTTTTCACGGTATTGATACTTCAATTAGTTTCAGTCTTCCCGAAGCCATCAGCACCCTTCAATTTATGTTCTTTGTCACGATCGGGTGAGCTAATACCATCACGCTCAGGACAAGGAAAATTATTGTCGTAATGCAGATCACTCTTCTTTAGTCTAGTGGATCCATCGATGTCCTCTATGCCGTAAGTAGGCTTGGCTTTACATGTTCTATCATGTCTGTTTAAGCTGTCAATTCGTGTTAACCACCTGCTACACCGATTACAGTTTAACATTTTGTGTAGTGGGTATCTAGCACAATCATTCCTCTCATGACGTCTAGCATTCCTTCTCATGACAAAATCCTTGCCACAATATCTACAGCGGATTCCTTCCGATTCAGCTGCAGATAACAAACGATGATTTATTGTAGCTTCTGTGACTAATGTTAGATACAAACTGACATTTTTCCAATTGTAACCATTTTTTAAATATAACTTTTTAAATATTTCATCAGCGACAGTTAAGTTATCTAATGCAAAGCAAATTGGTGCAAGTAGTTCTGCTTGTCAACAACAGCTGATGCCGACACATTTTTGCTTGCAGGTAAATATTATTTATTTTATGTGATATACTAATGATCGCAAAAGAAGGAAGGCTTCGCTAGACATCAAGGAGAAGGAAGTTCGTCCTTCGTGATAGTGTTTCTCTTCCGTCTTATCAGATATTTTTGGACTGAGTGATGCTTTTTATTTTTTGAAATCCACCTTATAAAAAAATGTTCTCAGTTCTGGTTTAGTACCAGAAATTAACAATTTATTTGCATCACAGGATAAAATGACATAACTCATTAGGTAAAAAGTCCTTCATGCGGAGATCAATTTCTCATATGTAACCAGAAGCACCCAGGGAAAACAATCAGATGTCTAGTGTTTCTCATTATTCCTGACTAGACATCTGGTGGTTTTCTCCGTGTGCTTCTGGTTACAGATGAGAAATTGATTTCCGCATGAAGGATTTTTACCTAATGAGTTATGTCATTTTATCCTTCTCCTTGATGTCTAGCGAAGCCTTCCTTCTTTGATGATGGTGGTAGAAGAGATTGATTACACATCATGGAAAGATCCAAACATATTGGTAGACCGGCTACATGGCTCGCTTTGTGCAGGAAACTATTCGTGCATCAAAGAAATATCCTTCGTACTCAAAGAACTGAGGAAAGCTGGCTACATACAATAATGGCTTCTTTTACTTGTATTCGTGTAATGTTGAGAAATAAATTAAATATTGGAAGTAAAAATTTAATGTTTTTATTTCTTGTATTCTGATTTCCAACTAAGTCTGTGTTTCCGCTACTGTATGTGTGATCATTCCGTTTCCTGTGTGTTCGTTCCGTTTCCTGTGTGTACTGTGTGTACGTTCCGTTTCCTGTGTGTACTGTGTGTGCATTCCGTTTTTTTCCTGTGTGTGTACTATTTCTTCATTTCGTTTCCTGTGTGTACTGTGTAATCGTTGCAATTATTGCGCGTAAATTGCATGTATTGCGCGTACATTGCGTACATTGCGTGTTGGAGCTGTTGGAGCTTTTGGAGCCGAGTAGACTTGTATCCTTGTAGCTTCAAAGACATGCAGTTTCGTAGCCATGCGGTCTTTCAGTCATGCAGTCTCGCAGCCATGTATAACTCGTAACCAGCTAGATCTTTTTAGACTTGTAGCCTTGTAGCCTCGTAGTCTCTTAGACTCGTAGCATTGTAGCCCAATATAATTGGAGCTGTTGAAAGAAAAGGCAGTTGGAGCATTTGGAGCTGTTGGAGCATTTGGAGATGTTGGAGCATTTGGAGCATTGTATCTTTGGAGCATTTGCAGTATTTGGACTATTTGAAGCATTTGGAGCATTTGGAGCATTTGGAGCTGTTGGAGCTGTTGGAGCTGTTGGAGCATTTGGAGATGTTGGAGCTAAGAAGTAGTCGTTGCACGTCTATGCAGGGCTAAATGTTTATAAGATCCTGTAGTAGGATAGAAATTGTGTAATAAATATTATGTTTGTAAAAGAACTTGTGATGCTTTATATCTCGAACCTTACACTTTTCTGGTATTTAAATTAAATTTCTTTTAGCTTCGTTCAGGATCGTGCCAAGGACCTTAGTCGACCTAATTAATCAGTATAATGTTTGTAAATTTATTTAATGAATTTTGAAATTTTTCCTGAATTTCTAGGTTAATTATTACGAATTTTCCAAGATGTTGGTATTGATGGCTTATAGGATAGTGGTAGTAGATGATTTAAAGTCTCTTTAAGAATTTTGAACATGGTTTATCGAAATTATTATTTTTTTACATAAAATTAAACATTATTGCATCGATCGGATATTGAACCAAGGACAGGAGCGGATTGAATCAATCTGTAGAATGATTGCCAATTTTTTTTGGTGAATTTTGGAATTTTTCCCGAATTTCTAGCTAAATAATTACACAATTCCAAGATGGTGGCCAAATTAAAAGATGACGGGTGTCACAGCAATAATAATAAATGATTACTGCACTCTAGCGGGTAAGAATTGTTTAACATGGCGTCAGCGCACTCTAGCAGTTGATAACAAGATGGTGGCAATGACCACTAGCAGGCAGTAGCTCCTGGTAGCATGTACTGAACATAAAATGTCGGATCCATGATGGTCGACACGGTCAAAGTCAAAGATCAAGGTCAAAGTAAAATTTCAAGGTCAAGGTCAAAGTTCAATGCCAACAGTTGAGGACGAAAGTATGGTGACCAGAAAATTATACTAACATGGTATCAGCACACTCTAGCGGACGAAAACAAGATGGTGGTCTCCAGCGGATGATTTCAAGATGGCGGCCGTCACGAAAAGTGCAACGGTGGTTTTAAGGATTTTTATTATTTAATTCGGTTGATTATTTTTTAATTAATTTTAAATTTTTTTCCCGATATTCTAGCATAAAATTACGGATTTTCAAGATGGCGACCGTAACGAAACGTGCAACATTAATAGGATCCAATACGACGGACGTAACATAAAGTGTAACGATGACATATTACTCAACCAAGATGGCGGGTGTAACGAAACATGCAACGTTTATATAATCCAAGATGGCGACCGCAACAATAAGTGCAACAGAGGTTTTTAAGATTTTTATTATTTAAATCGATTATTAAATTTTTTTTATGATTTTTAAAAAATTTCCTTATTTTCTAACATAAAAATTACGGGTTTTCAAGATGGCGACCGTAACGGAAGTTGCAACGGTGTCGATATATACTTTGACATAGGTGGCGGGGGTCAGTCTGCCAGCCGCCACAGTGAGGGAAGGATTGGTCGCCATTTTAATTTTTTTGCCCTCACCGGGTTCGAACCGAGGACTCTGAGCTCCGTGCCGAAATATTTTTTTTTTAAATATTTTTATTAAATTTTTAATAATTGAATTTTATTATAAATTTTATTTTTTAAAATTAAAATCAGATAATAAATAAAAAATTTCAAATTTCGTCCGTAATGATAATTGCAACAGTGACGTCATAATCCTAGATGACGTCAGAGGCTTATCGGAGGGTGTTGACATGGATGTTTAAGCCTCTTTTAGGAATTTTCGTGTTTTCTAAGGCATAACGACTTTTGAGGTTTTCGAAATACTAATTTTCGAATTTTTGTGGAAGAAAACGAGAAATTTTTCCCTAAAACGGGTAATTTTGAGTCATTTTGAGTCATTTTTGAGGAATTTAGAGGAATATTTGAGTCAAAAATGGCTGCCGTGACGTCAGAATCAGAGATGTGGCTCGGCACCTCGGCACCGGACCCTGGACCCTGGCGCCAGAGGAACTATTATGTACTACTTATGTATATATATGTATATTTAACACTGAGATATGTAGGTACTGAATTTCTACAATTCTATAAATTTGCAAATCCTCATAACTTGTAAAATAAAGCGGTGATTACTAAAATTAAAAATGAAAGTAATGTTAATTATGGAATTAATTGTATAAAAATGTATAACATACTATTGCACCAAGATTTGCAATGACAGGAAAGTATTTTACGAATGTCGTATCGTTCCTAAACAGTTGGAATTCAGAATTTTATAAAAAAAATAACACAATATTGTTAATACATTTAATTTTTAATAAAAGCAATAGAAAAGCAACGTGATACAAGAACCAAATATAAAACTAAACTTTTTCTGGACGAGTGTGTTTTACGCTCACTTCAGCAAGACTTGTGTTCTACGTCCGCTACAATCAAGGCCCGCATGACTTATCTGAAAGGATGCTACAAGGGCCAACTGTGCACGCACAGGAAACGCATATTCGTCTCTCGAGTCCTACACGGTGCTTTGAAAATGTTAAAAAAAATTAGCTATCATTATATTATTTAATAACTAATAATTAAATTTGAAAAAAAATTCCTATATAACACTAATGGCATGCTTTCCCTCTTTTCCTGAGAAAACAAGCATTGTGAAAAAATTTCATGTCATTGTTATAGTTCTACATATATACCTGTATGATTCTTCTGTTTTCTGATAGCTGTCATGCGCACAACTTCAATGTTTGCAAAAAAAATTATTTCAAAATGATTTGACTTAAAATCTTGTGACAGTAAAAAGAGCAGTAAAGACATAAAGCTATTTCCACCATCATTTTGGGCTTTTGAATTGCGTCTGAGAGCTTTTAATAACCCGGCCATAGTGCGCCTCTAGCTTTCCTTCGCTCCAAATGGGACGTAACAGATGTATAGTAATGGATAGTAATTGCCAATGTCCAATTAAGGCGGTGAAGTTATGAAAGAAAACACTGAACTACAGTCGCGGGTCTTCTATAATTTGTCGAAATGACAACATGCGAATGACAGGATAAATCCTTTTTCCAAAATTCATGGAAAAGTTCTTTCCCCGTTTGAAATTTTTTCTCTGGCATGTCTCCGTTAATAATAACTTAGAAGTCAGTCATATACATAAAAGCAAAACAAATAAATTAAGGAAATCAATGTTTCGAGTCTGACCGTTGCAAAATACTTCAGAAATTCGTGGGTACAGCTTTAAAGGCGTGGATGAACCTGGTGGCTGTTGGAAAGAACCGGTGATTCCTCCCAACAACTGTTGCACATTCCTTCAGGGTGTCTTGAGTGCAGCTTTAAAGCCCTTGAGGTACTTGATGGCTGTTGGAAAGAAACAGTGATTCCTCCCGACAACCATGGGAGGCTATCCACGTATTTCCCTTCGGAATGGCAGATGAACGCTCCGTGGAGGAAAGAGGAAAAGCAGGGGGGCATGCAGATGCAAGTTTTCATTAGGGCACATCGATCCTGCCGGCAAGGAGCATTGGGGATTCAGCCCCGAACCTCCGTTATCCCAGCCGCCCTTAAGTTTCTTCCCCCCCCCCCTGCACTGCTTCTCCCTTCCCCTCATTTGTATGCCCCGGGTCGCAAAGAGTTCCCAACCCCCCGGCTCATCAGCATATTCAATTGCTAAGAGTGGCAATGGAGACGCTGCTGCAAATTGTTCTGCTTTCTCTTTGTTTTCTCGCAAGAAGACTGGATAAGGGAGGGTTACAATTTTCCGTGCCTTTCCAAGTGTTGGACGGGGAAAACGACGGTGCAGCGATTTGTTGCCGAGTGTTAACACAGGGCCGCGGAAAATAACCCCGCAAGCTGAGGAAATGATAAATAACTTCTGTGGACTCTTGTCAGCACTCCGTCATCTCTACGTATGAAGTAAAGCTGTAACCATGGAGATATTAATCTACGGAGTAAGTGTGTGTTCAATTAGTCAAAGTCTCTCTGGCTAGCTGTACAAAGGATAAAACTACAAGTTTTTGAAGTGAAACTATTTTGGGTGCGTTGAGAGTAAAAAATTATTGTGAAACGTTTCTGACGTGAAAAGGACAGAAAATAAGTACTTGGCCAAAGAGATATAAAGAAAGCACTGTGCTATATATCTTGCTGGGCTCATTTTCGTTTTCCTCTTTGTAAGATGATTGTTACCACACCAAAAGAATAGAACCGAGAGAGACAGATGAACGAAAGAATAAAACAATGTGTGCTCATGCACTTGTTTCATAAAATAGATATAGGTATACAGTCATCTGTGAATGCCTTGAATTTTATATTTGCTACCAGCCAAGTAGAGAGCGTTATTCAACCAGAAGCGTAGAGAGCGCTGTTGAGACAGTCCCTGCATTTTCTGCATAGATATCGCTACGTGTTTTGAATTTCATACTTCGTTCAGGGATTTTGCCTGTTTCAAATGGCAGAATTGTTTAAAGAAACAGTCACACGCTCAGAACTGATATTTGGGCTACAATTATTTTTTTTTTATCCTTTAAATACTTTCCTTAAATCCTATTAATTTTATTTTAGACAATTGTCTTTATTCGCTATCTTTCTCTCTACCGTTTTACCCATTATGATATTCTTACGAGCCGAGGTTTGAAGTGCCAAATAGGTTTACTTCTATCACATATACTGAGTTACACGCGCTCTTTTTTGGTAGATTTCGAAGAAATACTACCTGTTGTAGCCGTTACCATGGTGCGATTTCCGGAAAAATTTTACATAGTTTTTTGTTTCATGGTCCATAGACACAAAAACATCGTCATACATATATTTATTTATATTCATATAGGTAAATATATCACATTTTTAGGAACACGATACTGCTATATTTTTTCACAAATTACTTCCAAACTCCAAACAACCTCCAAACAAATTATAACAATGGAAAATCTTGGTTGATTCCGTAAATGGTTAATATCCAACCAATGGGGTAGAAATGAGCAAGGTTTTTAGAATAACAGAAAAATCGCCATAACTCCCATAATATAGTGAATATCACATCCGATTAAACGTATTATAACTCGGGTGGTAAAACAATTCTTATAATAATAATATTTCTGATAATGAAACAATTTTTGATAATACAAATAAGTAATTATTGCAAAGGGTAAGAATAACCAGGGGTTTGAATACGAAAATAAATAAAGTTTCACTACCATTTACGCTATCGAATACATTCTTAATTTTGTTAAACTTTCTAATATTCACTAAAAATTTGTTAAAATAAATTTTTATCTAACTAACCATTACTGCAAGAGGTGGAAATAACAATGCGTGAAAGTATACTGTCAAAAACCTTATAATTTATTGAATAAACCCTAAACTTTATCTAAAACGTTAACTGAAACAATTATCGATTAAACGAATTGTTATCGTAAAAAAAGGGGTTAAAATTTTTAAAAAAATCTAAACTTTCTTAGTATAAAATCCATTTGAATTTATTTTAAACCTTGGTGCAAAGCAAAATTTTAGACGACCACGGTATTATTCCAAAGGATAATAAATAATTTTAAGGTAAAAAAAATTGAATGATTACCTTAGTTGGCATAATTTGTAGTTCGTTCTAAGCTATTCAATGTTGGATGCATTGAGTTAAAAACATTAATAAATTTACGGCTGCATGGAAAAAGAGAAAACTTTTAATCGATCATTGGAGAACATAAATATGTTATATACATTAAGGTCTTAAAATGTTCCATAATTTTATAGAAATTTCCACAATATTTCCAGAAGAAATAGGTTCTTCGATATCTACCTACACTTGTAGGCTTTGCTGAACAGGAATTTTTTTAAGTAATAATTTAGGAAACGACCATTTATTTTTGAGAACATATTATATTATATAGTTCATTTTTAATTCTTATTTTTTTTTCCTTTAGTACTATAAAATAACTAAACGGATGTAGAGACTAAAGTTCTGTTTTGAATAAGGACTTTAGCTAACTCAAACACTAGGTTATATATATTTACTTAGTGCTATCTACTGTAGCTACTTTAGCGCTACATGCCTGTATAAGACGTCACTATTGTTTTTAGTATCATACGAGCACTTTTACAATTTCACATTCGTAATTTTGGTATTGGTGCCAATAAAAACCTTCATTAAAAATACTTAAATGGAAAACATTAAAAAAAACACCCATACATTCGTATACGTCACATTGAAAACATAGACTAAACCGAAGTACATGAGTTGTTTTGTAAAGAAATTGTTTTGCAACAGCCAAAATCAGAAAGTACAATAATAGAGTTAATTGTGTATCAAAGTACATAAATAGTAGATTAAACATTATATGGAATGTTTATCAGACATATAAACGTAAAAATAGCCGAGCTAGCCGGTATTGTGCAGCGAGCGGGGGCGGTTGGATTGCATTGTCCTAATGGTATCGAGGCAACCTCTCTTTTCTAACCATGATTGGCACGACCTTCGTACACGAATTCAAGAAATTCCCTCCGAACAAAGCAATCGAATAAACGAAGTGTCCTTCTAGTTACAGTTACCTAGATCTTCTGGCGTGTTCTGTGGTAAGCTGGGTAGCACTTGGAAGCAAATAGAGTGTTTTCACTGCAGACTAGACAAGTTTTTGAAGTTTTCTTTAACATTCCGTGATTATTCTTGTGAATGTATTAATGTTCAATAAAGTAAACTGTGCTACGAAGAGCACTGGACAATTTGAAACGAGTGTTCTTCGTAAATGTAATGTGAAAAACTTTAACAGTACACCACGGTACTGCGTACCCACGGTGGTGATTCTTCATTTTAAACAAGTGGGAAACGCGGCGGACGTTGCCGTGAGCCAGTGGGTTTTCTCGGGGTCCTCCTGTTTCCCCCTCATTCCGCAATGCTCCGTCACCATCTCATCGCCACACACGTCGACTAGAACGATGAAGCTCAGTCCAGTTCGTTTTCATTCCCACAGCGGGGTTGACGCGGAAGGTCACTACAAAAATATATTTTAATTCGGCATTCTAAGGTACGTCATATTCTGTAATCCGGCACCGATAGAGTTCAGGTGCGTTTAACGGCTGTTTACCTTGGCTGCGCTGCCAGCTGCTTTATTTTTTTTTAGTTCGCTGCTAGTTTATCGTCACTGCCGGTTTTCATTTCAGTAACGGTTATTTTCTCTAGCGGGTTGCAAGCATAGCGCGTTTCGCAATATTTCGACATTTGGGGTTACCTAATAAAGATCGCAGGCTTTCGCGGTCATTGTCTGGGGTTGCTTGTCTTCCGGGTTGCAGCCGCCGTCGAAGGAGAAGATATCACAAATGTTTCGGTCGACGTTGCAGTCGCCATCATCAGGGAGACTTTACCTACTGAGGTCATTGCAATTATTAAAAGGCAGTTCCGGTTTTGGGTTCCCTTTGATACTTTTATCACCGTTCGATAATCCGGCATGGCCATGGACCGGAACAATGGTGGAGGTCGAGGAGAGGGTGGCGGGTGTGTTTGGGGAGGGAGGGGTTGTTTGCGCGAGGCGTGGAAATTACACGCGTAGCGGTTTTGGGTGGGGGACCGTCGGCGACAGCTGCGGCGACGAAGGACCACGGGTTGTGGGGTCGCCAGAAGAGCGGAGGGGGATTGGGTGGGAAGAGGTGTGCGCGCCGGCTCGGTCGACGCTGCTAGGTGTGCCTGGGAGAGCGTGTTCTCAACTTACTCATTATCGCGACCGCAACTCCCCACCCTCCTCCGAGGGTAACACCGGCACCGCCAACTTGCTGTTGCTGCAACCACGACCACGACAGCGGCAGAGACCCCCGCGACCCGGCTCGCCCGCCAACGACAGACCAAAACACGACGCGTAGTGCAACCTAGCTCACTGAGGTGTTACGTCACGTCCCGCCACATGTAGACATCGTAAAGAAAAAAATTAAATCCAATCGAATTCTACTAAAAAGCTTTACTGATCGTTTACTGTATAATCCACACTTTTTTTTTTACTTTTTTTGGACAGGACATTTAAAGCGGAATGACTATTAACATTCCTTATATTTCTTTGGCTGGTTATTTTTTTTTATGTTTTGTGACTTTCATGCACGGTTGGCAACACTGCAAATGTAGATTTTTAAGTAATTTGGTTTTAAGTATAGGTATATTTTGAGAAGTTCTTTATAGCATGAAATTAAGAATATTTTTAGAACATTGGCAATTTGGAAATGTTTAACTTTTTTTCAATTTACTTAATTGTGACAAACGCATGGAACCCTAGAAGGTATATTTTTTATGATTTATACTACTTATGGGTTTAGCTCTTCACAACGGCAACATGTTTGTAAATCCAGGTTCACCTTTTTGAAAGTGTATATATTTGGTAATTTATATATTTTATATTAATTTTTTTTAGCGAATGCAGCAATGTTGATTATTTATTTTATAGCAGAATATTCCCACCACTAGCTTTAGTCTTTTCATGGAAGAAGATACTTTAATAAGTGACACTTAGGTTTAGGGATCAGGTCATTAACATCATTAAAATATTTATTAGGATTTAGGTTGCGTGATCGCATAACATGAGTTCCAAAGTTTAAGAGTTGTTTGTGAGAAGGAGGACCATGTGGGGTAAGGCTCTTAAGGAACTCTACCGGATTGTGGAGTGCTTCATCTGTTAGCAAAACTAAATCGACAGACCTAAATTTCTGGTACTTAAAAAGACTTACGTTTAATGTCGTTAATGGCGATCGCACTTTTGTTATTTAGGGTCAGTATGGTACGTTATACAGACAGTCCATGGACTGCGATTGTATGTCCGATATATTAAGATATTTTCTTGCTACTAGGTCTTACATCGTTGAAATTACTGAGAGAAGGCGGTTGGGAACATATAATAATTCCCCTTTGAACTCAGGATTGTCTCCGGTCATTATTTTGAGAAGTAGCTCAGAAATGTTGCCTATTAAATGGACCCTCGCGGTTTTCTTAAGAGAGAGATCATTTATTTAGGACCACATATGTGAGGATTATATGCATGCCTTAACCTCATCAGCTCGAGTTCTTCTAGGTACAACAGGAAGGGTCTGTCGAAAGTCCCCAGCCAGCAGCACAGTAACTCCACCCATCACTCCATCATTATCCCTTAAGTATAAGTGTTCTGTTTACTGCTTCAAACCCGCCCTTACGTGCCATGCATAGATGGCGCTATTCTCAGTGAGAAAACTGGATCGTCTGGATTTACTTAGTTGCTGTAGCATACAACGATGGTGACGTGTGTTGTCAAGTGTTTGACCGTTTGGGTGGTCGATCGTGAAGATTCGGTAATTCTCGGGGGGACTCGGCGGCGGTGTCGCGTGGTGAGAAGCGCGGGGGATGGATTACGTATTAATGAGTTTCAAATCCTTTAAGAAATAAATTATGCCTATTCGGGTTGAGTATGTAAGACAATGGTTAAGTAAATGTGCATCCCCAACCAGACTCCTTTTACTACCATCGACAGAAAAAAAAAATGAAATAAACATCTTTATTCCCCTTTAAGAATTGAATTTCCAAAAAAAAAAAAAAATAGCTGAATGTATTGCGACTAGGAGAAGTCATGAAAATTTCCAAGGACCCAATTATTTTTCCGTACAAACTTTGCAAACTGTTTTCGATTAGGGCGTTGATTTAAAAAAAAAAATACGATAAAATAAGCATTTCATTGGTTGTATTGAAGACTATTAATATTAAGTTCCAAGTAAATTTGTCAAATTTTTTAAAAATATTTTCATACAAACTTTACTGTCTATTTTCTTTCCTTATGGGTTGAATTTGGAAAAACGCTGAAATATACGTTTCATGTAATGTGTCAAAAAGATGAATACCAAATTTCAAGCAAAACTAACCTTTCTTTTTCCTTACAATTTTACATACATACTTTGTCACATTTTTTTCCTTGGGGGGTGCATTTAGAAAAACGCAAATATACGTGTTTCAATAATTGTGCCTAGAAGTACAAATACCAACTATCAAGCTAATCGACAAGATTTGTTTTTATTTTCCATATACTGTTCAATGCACTTTTCCATACAAACTTTCTCCCCTTTAGGATTGAATTTTGAAAAATCCCTTCTTAAATGATACCTATATAATAAAATCAACATTCTCTCCAAATTCCACATTTTTACTTTCAGCCGTTTAGCGTACAGCGTGATGAGTCATTCAGAACTTTGTTTTTTATATGTATAGAGTTATATTTGGTTCAGCTGAGTCTGGCACAGGGTACTAGGGTGGGGAGATAAAAGTGTGTCAGAACAGGCCGCCATATTGGATTGTGAAGTCACGGTGGCCATATTGGATCGACGAATATTTTTTTTCTATATATAGAGTATAGAGTATAGAGCATAGAGTTATTTTCGGTTCAGCCGACGCGCCTGAGTCAATTACGTGAAAGAACTTAACTCGACAGCTTCGTTGCTAGAAACGTCCTTCGAAGGAGGCTATGGAAAACACTTTCCAAAGCGTATACGGCCGCGTAAATCGGTGGGATTTACGGATGAGAGTGATCGTCGCACTTACTGCCCGTCTAGCCCACTCGAGGCGCCATCGGCTGCGACTGGAACACCTGCCTAATGCGCTATGCCTGGAGGGAAGGGATTCCGGAGAAACGAAAAAGAGAGGGGGGGGGGGGGGGAATAGGGGTGTGCTCGCATTCTCGAAATACGACCGCTGCTTTCTCTACGTCCCGAAGTAAACCTCGTGTCTCTAACCTAAAAAAACGTGGCACCAAAACAAATACAATCACTTGTAAAAAAAACGCAGGTAAATTATTTTAGCAAGTGACTTCAAACTATATTAATTAATTCATATACAAATGACAATATATTTAGGAAACTAAAATTATTTAAAATGAGTAATTAATAAATACTTACTTAGGATATACAAATATGTCCAGTAATATGATTTGGCCGAATCTGGCACAGGGTACTAGGGTGGGGAGCAGATAGAGGTTAAAAATCCGGCCGCCATCTTGGATTGTGACGTCACGGCGGCCATCTTGGACGTCAAAGAATATTCGTTTGTTATATATATATACATTTAAATCTTAAACACTTCGATTATATATTTACCTGAAATCTGAAGAAAACATTTTTTACTATAATATAGTGACCAAATTTTATTTTAAATATTAAAAATGTACATCGAATGCCATGGACCTTGGAGGTACTGGGTTTGACCCCGCCGAAAGCAATTTAATATTTTTTGAAGTCATTCCTTTATGGGGCCAGTCAGCATACTGACCCCTACCAATTTGAACAAAACATATTTTTTTTCCGCCATTATGACGTCATGGCAGCAATATTGGATCCCCCATATTGTTTTATTCTGCAAAAGTGTGTAACCGCCATTTTGGTTTATTTTTTACCCACTAAAATTCACTATAATTTACTACCTGATCGTCATCTATTGTCGCATTTGCAATCTTATCGCTCATCATGGTTTGAAGCAGCTCTAGTAAAGATCCTCGCAGGGCCAAGACGAATGCCGTAACCTTTTCTTCCTCACCCCAAACATTCTCTTCTGCAGCTGCCTCGAACTATCTTCTGTACACAGTCCACGAGGACTGACCATCGAAGGTGGGTGGCTTGAATTTTGTGTGGCCGCTGGAAGTATAGTTTATTTGATCACTTTTACATAATACAAACAATCCTGTACATTGTTTTTATGTGGTGTTTCCACAACTGAAAGACACACATTACACATAAACAGTCCATAATATTCTGTCTTCTTAGTCAGCAGCCAGGATGCACGATGAAGGAGGCCCATCTTCTTCATCCCTCGGTCCACCTTCCTCAGCAGCATCGATGCTCCCGAAGCAGAAGATCAGCAGTTATGTGCAGCCCCGACAAGTTGGGGCAACCCCCAACTCTACGTGATTCATACGAGCAAAGGAGCACAGCTGCCGCTACTTCCAGTAGACACCAACTCTACCAAGGTCAGCGGCTGCATGAGGCGGACAACCTTCATTATTCTAGCTTTGTGCTGCACACACAGTGGCCCACCGACGAGCACATTTCCACCACAGGTATGTTTGCATTCTCGGAGCATGGGGAAGTATGCACTCCAGACAAACACAGTAGTATAGGAGAGCCGGTCCGGCGCCAGGCGTCAGGCGCTGGTGTGTGGTGGGGTCAATGACCGACCGACCTCTGACATCACGGCGGCCATCTTGAACTCAAAAAATCCTCAAAATTCCTCAAAAATGACTCAAAATGACTCAAAATAGCTCATTTTAGAGGGAAAAATTGTCGTTCGTTTCCTAGGAAATTCAAAAATTAGGACTTCGAAAAACCTCAAAAGCCTTTTGACTTAGAAAGAACCCAAATCCTAAAAGAGGCTTATGCATCCATGTCTACAGCCTTCGATAAGCCTCTGACATCATCTAGGATTATGTCGTAACAGTTTCATTTATCGTTACGGGCGCCATCTTGAAAATCCTTATTTATTATCCGACTTTAATAAAAAAATGTCAAAATTCATTAAAAAAATAACTTATTAATATACTGATCGATTAGATCGATTCGTCCTTGTTTCGAAGCCGGTAAGAGCAAAAAATAAAAATAAAACATATCCTTCCTCCACAGAAGCCACCTACAGACTGACCTCCCACCACCAATAGCAAGGTATATATCGTCAGATGGTAGACGTGATGTCCGTCATCTTGTCTTCATCCGCTGGAGGCAACCATCTTGTTTTCATCTGCTAGAGTGCACTGATGCCATGTTAGTATAATTTTTTGTTAACCATACCTTTGACCTCGACTGTTGGCATTGAACTTTGACCTCGACTGTTGGCATTGAACTTTGACCTCGACTGTTGGCATTGAACTTTGACCTTGACCTTAAAATTTGACATTGACTTTGAACTTTGTCCTTGACCTGAAATTTGACCATGACCATGACATCCATCGTAGATCCGCCAATTTTTGTTCAGTACTCGTTACCAGGAACGATAGTTAACATATATTACCTGCAAGAGGACATTGCCACCATCTTGTCTTCATCTGCTGGAGGATTACATCTTTTGTGTGTGTGTGTACTTGTCTGATAGAGTGCATTACCATCATACTTGTTTAAGTTTTACCCGCTAGAGTGCAATAATCATTTATTATTACTGTGACACCCGCCATCTTATCATTTAGGTGCCATCTTAATAATTTGTAATCATTTAGCTAGAAATTCGGGAAAAATTCCAAAATTCATTAAATAAATTTTTAATTAATATAATTATTGATTCGATCGATTTCTGTTCTTAGTTCGATCCCAAGTCGATACAAATAAATTTAATTTTATGTAAAAATTATTAACTTCAATAAATCATGTTCAAAATCCTAAAATAGGCTTATAATCCTATACCTACAGCCTCCAGTATGCCATTATGACCGCCATCTTGAAAATTTTATTTATTGACCTAGAAGTTCGGGAAAACATTCCAAAATCCACCGAAAAATTCACAGATTAATTTAAATATTGAATCGATGGATTACTGTCCTCGGTTTGATTATTGACCAGTGTCAAGTGTAACTAAATATTAACTAAATTTTATATTCTGTTTTCCATTACCTTTCGCGGAGTTTATTAATCATTCACTTTACGAAAAACATCTCAAGACAATATATCTGTCCAACGAATTAAATACGTTGCCAATAAACCTAACATGAAAGTCTAGTTTTTCGATACTTTGAAAAACCTCTAAAACGTTCATGTACAAACTCATACATATAGACCATTCGTCTTCGTACCACGAGACCGGGTCATAAACAATGTCAGACGTATAGACCAGTCATTTCCGAACATCACGACCTTCTTCATCGACAGATAATTATATTCAATTAGACCAACGTAACATGTTTTACGCATACGAAAGGACCAAGAGACCATGAAAAATATTTTACCAACCCCAAGTTGTTTCGAACTAGTAAATATTCAGTCACTACAGATTTTACTACGCACAATCATCGAAAAGGCGGCACAATAAGAAGCACAATCATTGAAAAGGAAGCACAATCGGAAGAACCATCAAAGCAAAGGAAGCACAATCAACAATTAGGAAGCACATTTTGGAAGCACCATCATCAAAAAGGAAGCACATTTGGAAGCACAATCAACCAAAAGGAAGAAAAATCAACAAAAACGAAGCACATTTTGGAAGCACCATCAACAAAAAGGACGCATATTTGAAAGCACAATCAAAAAGGCAGCACATTTAGAAGCACAATCAACCAAAGCACATTTAACGAAAAGGACGCGCATTTGGAAGCACAATAAAAAGAGGAAGCTGTGTTACGAGAACTAAGTCCTAGTTAGAAATCAGAATACAAGAAATGAATCATTACATTTTTACTTCAAATATTTAATTTATTTCTCAAAATTATACAAATACAAGTTAAACAAGCCATTATTAAATGTAGCCAGCTTCCCTCAGTTCTTTGAAAGGAATCACGATCAACAAAAACGAAGCACTTTTTGGGAGCACCATCAACAAAAAGGAAGCACATTTTGGAAGCACCATCAAGAAAAAGGAAGCACATTTGGAAGCACAATCAAAAAGGCAGCAAATTTGGAAGCACAATCAACAAAAGGAAGCACATTTTGGAAGCACCAAATGTATGAAGGATATTTCTTTGATGGACGAATAGTTTCCTGCACAAAGCGAGCCATGTAAAAGTCTTAGCCGGTCAACCAATATTTTTTGATCTTTCCATGATGTGTAATCAATCTCTTCTGCTACCATCATCCTTGCATGTTTATTATAAATACTTTTAAAATCACTATCGTCCAATGATTATAATAAGCTTTATCAGATTTATTTATTATATCGCGACGTTTCCATCGTTTCTGTCTCAGGACACCGTCACAGTCTTCGATCGTGTCAGCTTTAGGTGCTTCATCACAGTCTATGCCTTTGTCAACAGCCTCAGAGTGTCTGTAGCCATCACCGTAGAAGGCATCGTCTTCGCCCAGATTACCGTTAAAATTCGATATCGATGATGTCGAAGTTTCTTCATCGTCTTCATGCTTCCTTTTTGGAGTCCATCATTTTTACAAAGTAGGAAAGATCTACTTGAATTCGGCTTGAATGTGTTCTCACTTTTCACGTTAAGGATTCTTCCACTGTCTTCATTCTTCCATAAATCATCAACGTCCTTCAATTTAAGTTCTTTGTCGAGATTGGAAGAGCCACGAACATAATCTCTCCCAAGACAAGGAAAATTATTGTCGTAATGCTGACCACTCTTCTTTAGACTAGTAGATCCATCGCTGCCCTCAAGCTTGTACGCAGGCTTGGCGTTACAAGTTCTGTCATGTCTTTTTAAGCTCTCTCTTCGCGTAAACGACTTGCTACATCGAACACAACTTATCATATTACGTAGTGGATTTTTAACACAGTTAATCTTCTCATGTTGTCTTACATTATTTCTCAAGATAAATTTTTTGCTACAAAACTTACACCTGTGTCTTTTCGATACAGCAACCGACACCAAATCAGGATTCATATTAGTTACTGAGACTAATACCATATGCAAACTGAGAGTTTCAAATTAGTTCCATTACTTAAATAGAATTTTTTTTAATATTTCATCAGCGAGAGTTATCTCATACAAAAGAACTTGTTACAAGTAGTTTCGATTATTAGCATAAAATGTCGTCACGTGTTGTGTTGAGTCACAATTAATTGTTTTATGTGGGATGCGGGATTCTCTTTAACGATCGCAACAGAAGGATGGCTTCGCTAAACACCAAGGACAAGGAAGTTCGTCCATCGTGATAGCGGTTCTCATGCGTCTTATCACATATTATTGGACTGAGTAATCATTTTTTTTAATTCCACCTGATAAAAATATTACAAGTGCTGATTTAGTACCAGAAATTCACAATTTAATTGCAACTCTGGATAAAATGGCATGTCTCATTAGGTAAACAATCCTTCATACAGAGATCGGTTTCTCAGTAATAACCAGAAGCACTTGGAGAAATCACGGGAATAATCAGGAGCACATGCAAAAGAGGCTCCCGCCCTTGGAGAGTCATAGTTACTCCCGCTAACATCCTTGGAGTTAGTCTTCCGGTTTGCAGCAGCTGAAACTTCCTTAATCATCCGACGGTGCTCCTCGGTCACAGCTTATTCACACCGTTCGGTTGCCTGTTCAAGATGAATTAACGGTTGTTATATCGGGCAAGTTGCTATTCTTGTTGTACGAGTTGCTGTTCTAAACTCAGCACTTTGCCTTCCAACTGGATGCTGATTTCATCGATCTACTTCTTCATTACTTCTTGGTTCTTCTTCGTGTTCTCTATCTCGGTCTTCATAGCATTAGGCCTATTCACCTCTTCTGGTAGTTCTTCATTTCATTCTTTATTTCTTCTTGGCCATTATTAATTTTATTCGTCATATCTTCTTGGCCATTCTTCATTTTATCTTGGTTACCCTCGATTATATTAATAATTTCCTCCTGACCAATCTTCATTTCCTCTATTTTATTATTCATTTCGGCCAAGAAAGCCATTATGTTTTTAAGTTCGTCGACCATCAACTTTCGTGTCCACATACACTACCAGCATATCACTACTGTCCTATGAAGTACGCTGTTATTTTCTTTACGAGGTAACCTAAACCCCTACTAAAAACTAACACTATCTTTACTACTACTACTACATTTAAAACTAAAGTTCTTAAACTAACCCAATTATCGAATAAATAAATTTGTAATAATATTTTACTTTTTTAATTTTAGTCAAAAAAACTTTATACTAAATCTTTTAATTGGGGCTATCCCACTTCTAACAACGAATTTTACGAGTATAATGTGGAGATAAAACTGGGTTCGCAAGGTAAGTTATAGCCCAATTAATTTGTTCAGTTTTATTTATTACTAGTATCTACAAAAGAAATTCAAATAGTGCATTCAAGATCACTGTCCACAACAATTAGTCTTACACTGGTCACTAAAATATTAACACGTTCCACTGAAGCTTGGCTTGACAGTAGCTCGCTCTTCTGTCCGCCTCTCTGTCCGCTTCCTTCGCATACTCACCCACACCGCGCTGCAGTACAGTCCCCAACTATCGCTCGTCGCACCCGACTGGCTCCCCAGGCCTTCATTCGCAGATATCGCCTCCCGATAGGTCCGGTTCGCTCAAAAAGGGCCACTTGCCTTCACCTCTCGCTGATCGCACGCGTATCGCCAGTATCACTCCCCGAGGGGGAGACTCTCCGCTGCTCCGCTCTTCGCTCTTCGCTCGGAACTCTCGCGGAGGCCGGCGTCATTGCTTTTATACTCGTGGTAGAATTTCTGGAACCGACTGGAGGAGTTGTAAGTGTCGCGTTACCTTGGACAAACCCGACGCCGGAAAAGTCCAGAAAGGCGGTGTTTACTCGCGCCACTCCGTGCGGCGGCCTCGGGAAACCCACAGAATTCCCAGGCCGCTAAAAGCGTCATTGACAATGGCCTGAAGCGGGACGCTGCGAGGGGTCTGGAAGGGGGAGGGGGTAGGAGAACCCTTGTAATCCGGCCAGGCACGCGTGGCATGTCTTACGTGAGTGAACGGCGCTTGACGTCAGTGGCCGTGCGGGGCCGCCAGCCAGCATCAAACCTGGCGCGCGTCGCGGTCTTGTCTACGTTCGTAATAATGCGTATTTGAAATACCGCCATTTTCTTGCGTATATGGCCCGTGGTGCGGTGCAAAACAATAATCTCAAACCCTTTTGTTTTGCCCTCTGCTCAAATACTCCCTTACTAGATGCCAGCAAGTCGGATGACGTCAGGCACAGGAGGGTCCCTATCGCCGCGACCCGCCTATCCCTGCAGCATGGCAGGGTTCAACCTGAGCCGCACGCCGCCACGTGGAGCCCGCCCAAGGGAACGAATTCTCTGCACCGTCCGCAACCTATTCTCCGTCTTTTACGCGTTCCAGCTGCGCCTTCGTTGAGGATGGACGTGTCCCGGAGCTGCTCGCCGTGAACCTCTAGAGATCGACGAAGCCCAAGCTGTGGTTAGCACTTCTTAGTGCTACCCAGCGGTTTTTGAAAGGTGCCTGTGTGCTACATGCGCACAGGCGGTAAGAGTAAGCTGCGGTGTAAGTAAGTTTGGCAACCAACAACTCGGCAACACCCGGGGAGTTATATCCCCTACAGCCTAGCCTGAACCCGGCTAACTTAGCCCCGGGGGACGGTCAGTGGGTGGACCCGAGCGCCAGGTACTACGACATGACTAGCGATCCTGCCGAGATGGCAGACTGCGAGGCCCCCTCAGGGCCTAGCAATGACCAGTCAAGTGGCTGGAGTGTTGCCACTGGCAAGCGCAACAAGCGTCTGCACACGGAGGTGTCCGGTGCAGGCAGCAGCGACGACGAGGCGGGCCCCTCCCCCCCTCGCCCGCAACCAACTGCAGGCCACACCGCCGGAGCTGCGGCACCGCCCAAAAAGCTCAGAGTGAAGCCCCTGTTCGTTTTCCTCGACCAGGGGCACCAATACCCAAGGGTGTACACCGCCCTCAAGCAGGCCCTGGCAGAGAAGTTCACCTGCCAGAACCGCGGCAAGGACGAGATCCAGGTTAATCCTGCGTCCGTCCCGGTCTACCAAAGGGCAGTCCAGGCCCTTAAGGCAATAGGCGGCCAGCACTCCATCCTTCTTCAGCGGGACGAAGTGCCCAAGAAGTTTGTGTTGCGCGGGGTGCACCGCCACACAACATCCGAATTCCTTCAGGAGGAATTCAGCTCCCTGAATCTGCCGGTCCAGAACCACTGGTTCCTGGAGAACCGGCAGCGACGAGAAAAGTGCGACGCACTCGTGATAGAGGTGCCTCAGAGCTGCGACTCTGAGCGCATCTACGGCCTCAAGGAGTTCGCCGGCATGCTTGTGCGTGTCGACGACTACCGTCGCCCCTCAGGCCCCTCCCAATGCAGCGTATGCCAGCGCTATAATCACGTTGGCAAGGCCTGCCACGCGGCCCCTGTGTGCCGGTGGTGCAGCGGGCCACACCGCGCTCCCGACTGCCCCAATGGGGGCAACCAGGAGTTCAAGAAGTGCGCTCACTGAAAAGAGGCACACTGCGCAAATTACAAGGGCTGCCAGGTGTACAAGAAAGAGACCCGCAGGCACCTCCCGCCCCAGGTGCGCAAGCAGCGCGAGCAGCAGTCTCGCCGCGACTTGCGCGCAAACAAGCAAGCTGCATTGCAGCCCCAGCCGCAACCGATGCCACGGCCCCCTCCGGGCTACTTCGGCCCCCCGAGGCAAAATCCCTGGGGTCCACCGAGGTACCCTCCTCCCCAGAGCTTAGGAGACTACCTGCAGCAGGCAGGTGGCAACAGTTTTGCGCCCCTGGAGCAACACTGCGAGCCCAGCTACAATGAGCTGGACTACCCAGTGCTTGCAAATAATCCCTGGCAGCGAAAGCAGGGGTTCAAAAAACACCCGACGGGCCACAAAAATGGCCAAGGCAAGCCCCAGCGACCCACTCAGGACAGACCCCAGCAGTTTGGACCGGACAGGCCGCGACAGCCTGCCCAGGACAAGCTCGTGGCAGCCAAGGCCGCGCCAGCCCCGGCGAGGCGCACGACCGTGCTCTCCCGGCCGCAGGTAGCCCCGGCACCTGAGATGAGCATGGCGGTAGACGCAGCTCCAGTGCTGCCAACTGCACCGCCCGCGCCCCAACAACAGCCAGCCTCGAAACCGGGCCTGGCTGACTTCCAGAAAGTGCTCGAGCAGTCGCGCACTTTCAACACGGATGCAAATCTGGCGGCCACAATTGTCCCTATGTGCCAGCTTATGGTCATATGGTGCGACCCATCTGTTGCCCTAACAGAAAAAGTCCATGCAATGATGGGCTTCGTCCAGTCACTGGCTGCCAAGCTTAATGGCAGCTCGTAATCCGGCCCAGTGTTGCATACCAACCGCGGCCCATAGTCTTCAGTCCCTCCTATTCTGGAATGCACGCGGCATTAAAAATAAAATACCGGAATTAATTCACCACTTAGAAAAATACAAAATAAAAATAGCTGCGATCAATGAAACCCACTTAACTCCGACTGATAGAATTACTATATTAAATTATGTAATCTATAGGCGCGACAGAGTAAATCATAGAGGCAGGGGAGTAGCCCTTATTTTCCATAAAAGCATAAAGCACACAGAATGGCAGCTCCCCGATTTTCAGAATCTAGAAGCGATAGCCATTAACCTAACTATTAACAGGCAAAACGTAAAACTTATTTCTATGTATGCGCGACCAGGCAGGTCCCTAAGTGCGGCGGATCTGGACGCCCTGTATGGGGCGGCCCCGACCTTCCTCGCTTTAGGAGACATAAATGCTAAACACAGAGAGTGGAACAGCAGGCGAGCCACACCAAATGGTACAATTCTTTATAACCACCAACTAAATCACAACTACCAAATTCATGCTCCCATGGAGCCCACACACGACACAGGGCGTGTGGGGGTTCTCCCAGATGTTCTAGACATCGTTATTAATAAACGTGTGAACTCGGGATTCGAACTCGAAGTTGTACACGACTTAACGTCTGACCACTTCCCTGTTCACTTAATTTTTGACGACGCAAATGTCGAATCGAACCCACCTCGTAAAGTCAGGGATTACAAAAATGCAGATTGGGTTAGTTTTAAAAATTTTTTGTCATTAAATCTTTCAGAACTTGATGAAATAAATAATAGTGATAATCTAGAAAAAGCTATAACCAATTTTACCGCGAAAATTCAAGACGGAATTAGCCAGTGCATCCCAGAAAAGGAGGTTAAGTTAGTGCATGACGAGCTGCCAGCATACATTTGCGATATGATATCGCAAAAGAACAGACTGCGCCGCGAATACACACGGCGACGCACGCACATTATCAAACGCAGAATCAACGAGCTTCAAACTGCTATATCAGATGAACTCTCGTTGTGGCGTAGCAGCCAGTGGGAAGCCAAAATCGCAAAGCTCAATGTACAGGACGGGAGTGCCTGGGCAATGACTAAGCGAATTTTGAATAAATTTGATAAAATTCCACCCCTCCAAACAAATAATAGACTTGCATTTCTTTCCCAGGACAAGGCGCGTGCTTTCGCAAGCACCTTAGAAACAGCATTCCAGCCCAATTTGCAGCCTTGTGACAGGCCATTCACTGCACAAATTTACCGCGAACTCCGCGCTAAACTGCACCAGCCCACTATCTCTGAGCCTCTCCCCACCCAGGCCCAAGAAATTAAGCGAGCTATCAAGAATATGAAGCCGCGAAAAGCCCCTGGGAACGACGGCATACAAGCAGTTGTTCTCAAACAGCTTCCAGACGAAGCCTTAGAATATCTGGCTGAATGCATTAATGCAATTCTCAGACTGAATATTTATCCCTCCCAGTGGAAGTAAGCTAAAGTAATAGTCTTCCACAAGCCGGGCAAGGACAAAACACTGCCCCAGAACTACAGGCCAATAAGCCTCTTAAGTACTGTGTCTAAAGTTGCGGAGCGCATAATTTTACACAGACTCAAAGTACACATACACGAACAAAACTTGCTGCCAAATGAGCAATTTGGCTTTCGCAGTGCTCATTCGACTACCCATCAACTGGTCCGTCTTACCGAAGAGATAACCAGCGCATTCAACGTCCAAGACTACGTAGTTGCTACGTTTCTTGATGTAGAAAAGGCCTTTGATAGAGTTTTTCATGCAGGGCTCATACGTAAAATGTATGAAGCAAACTTCCCGGACTGCTACACTAAACTCATAGCATCCTATCTAGCAGGCAGAACCTTTAGAGTGTCATCGGAAGGGGCAACGTCTGACCTAAAATTAATTAAAGCAGGAGTGCCGCAGGGCAGCATCCTAGGCCCTGTACTATTTAATATATATGTACGCGACATGCCTCGCCCCGCACATAGACTTGTCAAGCTAGGCTGCTATGCAGACGACACTGTACTGTATAGCAGATCTCATAACCTACAGCTAGCCACTACCAGGCTCCAGACTGCGCTCACTGAAATTGAACAGTGGTGTACAGCCTGGCGCATAAAAGTAAACACGACCAAGTCTGAGGCGATTGTGTTTACACGCAAAAACCTCCCGCCAGCCAACAACAGGCCGCAACTACGCCTATTTGATGAGCCAATCCCTCACAAGGACGTAGTTAAATACCTAGGAGTCCACATGGATAGGAAACTCCTGTGGAAACAGCACATCGACATTAAACAAACCCAAGCTCAGGTTAGAATGCGCGCATTATATCCTGTAATGAGCAGGCGATGTGGCAGCACAATCAAAAATGGATTACTGCTCTACAAAGCTCTCATACGCCCGATAATCACGTATGCAGCCCCAGTCTGGGCTACTGCAGCATACTGCCATCTAATAAAACTGCAGCGAGTTCAGAATAGGTGCATTCGAATCGCTGCAGACGTCCCGATATACTGTCCAGTAGAGAACTTGCACAGTGAAACTAACACTGAAACTTTGCAAGATTTTTATATCCGCACAACCCAAAATTTTTACGATAAATGCGTAAATAACTTAAATCCACATATTTCCTCCCTTGGAAACTATGATCCAAATAATACACAGAAGTATAAGCTTCCGAAATCAATCCTGGCGCACCGCCCGCCGTAGCTGCGGGCGAGGCGCCCCCTGATTGGCCGAGCCTGACAGCCAATCAGCGCACGACCCCCTCCAAACAAAACTAGTTGCCGGCGCTCGGACCTCCCGCGCCGGCCTTCCACGGACTCGTGGCAGGCTGGCAAAACAAATCTGCCTATGCTTCCGCATAATTAAGGGCAGTGTGTGCATGACAACTGAAACAAAGCTCGCGCACAATACACATGTGTGCTGGCAGCTCTTAAATAATTAAATAATAAGTAATCGTTAATTTAATATAAATTTAAGGTTTCACCCCCTTAGTATAAGTTAAGTAAATTAAGAACATAAGCGCCCTAATTATCATACATGACAATTAATTATGTGATTATGTAATAACCAAACATGATTATAATAATTCAAAATGGTCCGAAGCACGCAGGTGTATGTACTAACCTGCCTCATGGTTCACTGCCTGTGTTGTTAGGGCTGACTCTTTATGCCTGATGGGCATGGCTCGCCTGGCAGGCCTAACCTCCAGCGCCGGTCGTGTTTCTGATGGCATGAGATTTTGAATTACACCTAAATAAACACACAGATGGCTGTAATACATGTGATAACCAAACATGATGCTTATTCAAAATGGTCCGAAGCACGCAGGTGTATGTTCTAACCTGCCTCAGGGTTCACTGCCTGTGTTGTTAGGGCTGACTCTTTATGCCTGATGGGCATGGCTCGCCTGGCAGGCCTCACCTCCAGTGCCGGTCGTGTTTCTGATGGCATGAGATTTTGAATACCAGCTACCATTGCAACTAGTGTGACATCGCACACACACAACATGCATACCAACCATATGTATGCGTGTGTATATATATGTATATATGCCTGAGCATGTATATATATATACATAACACAATTTTTTTCCCCTTCTCAAACACCAGGCTAGCTGGCAGCCAGGTGGGAAACGACGAAGTCGCCCCCTAAAGATCAGTACCCAACCAAATAAAGTTTAATGCGGACAAAAAGTCCAAGTTCCCTCCCAAACTTGCTTAGTAGTGACTTTCTACTCTGTCCAACTCTTCTTCCTGAACCATCCCTCTGTTCCCGTAGCCAACCTGCTTGCTATTAATGCATGAAATTTGCATCCCGCATGTGAGTGCCCAGGGTTTTCCCTCTGTCTATGGAGGTTTTACCTGGGCCCAACTTATCTCTAGTGTTAGTCTAGAATAGTCAAGTGAGGGGAGTTAGTCATGGCGCCAATTGCTGCCATGGCTGGCCAATCCCCCTCCTTAGCACATATGCATGTTCCCTCTTCTGCATGGTACCCCCTGCATGATTAGAGCGTATAGGCTTCGGCCTGAGACGCACTTAGAGTCTCTCCCTAACCCGGACCCCTCCCAATACACTTAGTTATTAACTTAGGTTAGGAAAAAAAACAAAAAAAAAAGTTGCCCATTTGCATAGTAGTCTTTCTACTCTGTCCAACTCTTCTTCCAGAACCATCCTTCTGTTTCCTGTAACCAACCTGCTTGTAATTAATGCATGAAATTTTGCATCCCGCATGACAGTGCCCAGGGTTTTCCCTGTGTCTATGCAGGTTTTACCTGGGCCCAACTTATCTAGTTTTAACTTAGAAAAGTCAGTGAGGGGAGTTAGTCATGGCTAAAACGTTGCTATGGCTGGCCAATCCCCTCCTAGCACATGATGCATGCTTCCTCTCCTGCATGGTTCATAACCTGCATGCTTAGAGCGTATAGGCTTCGGCTTGAGACGCACTTAGAGTCTTCCCTACCCAGACCCCTCCCAAATACACTTAGTAATTAGTTAGGTTAGGAAAAAAAAGTTTCACATCAAAACTTTCTGATCCCTAAGTTGGCCGCTCTAGACAAGAAGAAACAATGACTCTCAATCAGTCCCACACGTATCCGAAAGTTCACTGTTCAATCGTGCCACTTTGCAATCGTAAAATAATTAACAATAATAATAACCGTCATTTTACAAGAATTCCTATATTTTCACGATTTTACTGTATTCAATCACTTAATTTAAGCTTAAATCACCCAGTTTTGTAGCCCTTAGGGAAAAAAATAGGAGCTCAATTTTGAGGGAGTATTATTTACGTAACAGAACCAAACAAACATTGTGATTTTTTTAAATATAAAAAAAAATTATCGAAGTCACAAGAACACGTGTTTTTCGGGCATCTGACTCGGGGTAAAAAAAAATTACACGCGAATACCCGCTGGCTGTGTAAAAGTTTGAATGTTGACGCATCGGAAGTGTGGTGAAACACGGACTGGCTTCCGGTCGTCCCACATGTCGAACCTTTTCCACGGGGTTGGTCGCGCGCGCGTGGCCGGCCCGCCGGGTGGGGGGGGGGGGGGGGGGTGAGCTAGGGGAGAGGACAGTCTGGTTGTCCCGAGGCAGTGTGTTTGTGATTTCACAAGCAGGAAATAGAGGAGCGACTAGCAGGCACACACCTCGTTCACTCAATTTGCTTTCCTGGCTATTCTCTTTGATTTTGCCTGTTCACAGAAATTTTTTTTTAATTCCTTGAAAAATACTTTTTTTTTAATAACGCCAAATAACCTAACGTTTCAATTAAAATACGTTTTTGTTATTTATCCAACATAACATGAAAAAAAAATAATGACTAGTTGTATTATCCAAACAGTTATGAAGTTTAACTAAACAAACTGTGTTTTCACTGGCCTTAATGAAACTAGTTTTGCTCAAGTAAAAATCAATTAATGTTTGTAACGCAGTACCTATACAATAAAATTCCCTGCTATTTTCTTGATGCATTAAATAACCTAAATTGTAAAAAAGACAAAATAAGTAGAAACTTATTCACAATTTGGATTTTGGCTCGCTATGCTTAATTTAAAGCTATTATCTATTGACGTCTTGAGAGGCACATTTCTAAAATTTGAAGTCGGTTTCAAGCAATTTTTGACGTGACAACGTATAATAAATCGATGAACGCCGGCTGCACGCACGAAAAAGTGTCCCGTTACGCACATTGTTCCGTTACGCTGTGTCCCGTTACGCACATTTTTCCGTTGCGCTGTGTCCCGTTACGCTCATTGTACGCTTGAGCCGCATCTATCTCTCTTCCACTCGACTGTTTATAAAGTGAAGTGAAAAGTTAATGTGGTTTTCATTGCTTATTACAACAACAATTTCGGCAATAAAGGTTAATTATTCTTGCATTTTAAAAATCTGATTACTAGTATAATTTCAAGTATTTATTCTTTTATTATTAAAATAAAAATGATTCAATTTTATTCATAAAGTATGCAATCATTTCATCAATGTTTAGTTGTGACGTTGTCACGTTAAACTATCGTCCGTAAACCGACTTTACAGACAACCAATTTTTTTTATTTATCTCGCCTTACAGTCTTACTAAAAGTAATGGAAACTTAAAAGCTATTTGAATGTGGATGTAAGAAAGATTTGACTTACACGTCGTGTTTTGGATCCTTCTTACAAAAAAAGCGTGATTCCAATACTTATAAGTAAATTTAGAACCTTTAGTTGTACGGTAAAAGATGACACACGCTGACAACACTCCGATATTACAATTGTCTGCGGGGCAAGCAAGAACCCGGTTGGTGCTCTTCAACCGAAATAAGCAATATCTGATGTCTCATGGGCACAGGGCCCTGGTTGCTCGGCCAATAAGGATTCAATTGTGTGGAAGGTATATACATATATACACATATATGGATGTTATTATATATATCTTAGATTGATAAAATCTGACACCGTTTGGCTGATCATCATTAATGTTGGCACATCAAAGTGTTTTTTCCATTTTTTTTTGTAGCTCTCCAATAGATGGCGCTGCAGCGCATCAACCAATCTCCATGGATAATTTTTTTTTGGTAACAGAAAATGATAGGTCATTGACATACAAACAGTGAGTGTGTGTCATTTCATTATGTCCGCCACGCGGTCATACGGTAAGGCTTGGCCACACTTCCCATCCTTCTCCTTGGCGGGACCCGAAGGAGACTAATTGCTGTCCCCTTCGCCCGGACAACGCGGGGTACTTGCAGCTAGTTTCATATAAAAGATGAGTAACACAAAAAAAAAATGGTGATGAAAAATTTTCTTTTTTCTTTTTAAAGAATATATTGAAAGCAATTGCTACGAATCACTGTACATAGGCTCTGGTGATTATCGCGAGCAGTTTAATTCCACGTAAAGTAGCTAGGACGTGAGAAATGATTACATCGATTAAACACACGATTTTTTTTCTGTTCTTTTTTTTTCAAACACCCGAACCTCTAAGTGTACGAGGATTCGCTGTTGTAACTCTGGGAGCGCGCGGTGTCCGCCGAGCGATAACTCGCGCAGTTGGCCCGAGACCTCGCTGGAGCACGCCAGCGATTGGCTGGTCACGCGGTAGTTTTAATGATTCGTGCCCCCGGCAGGAGTTGAAGGGGGGGGGGGGGGGAGGGACAAAAATAAAGTGTACGGGTGTCGGGAGCGAGGGTAATTTCACGGCTGGCCGCAGCCCCGGCGCGACCGGGAAGCGTGCTGATTAAAGCGACGTGCCACCCCCTCCCCTCCATCCTCCCTCACCCTCACACTTCACCACGGAAACACTCGCTGGCGATCCGCGCAGCGCCACCGGTGGCGGCAACCAGGGGCGCAACAACTAAATTTCCAAAAGGAGGGGGGCAATATAACTTTTTATAAAGAATCATCGATCCCCCCCTATTGAAGCGGGTGGCCCGGGGGTCCTCCCCCGGGAAAATTTTTATTTGAAGGTGGAAAATGGTGCTATTTAATCAGTTTTATCATCTAAAAATTGATTACACAGCACTTTCTTTGCCCCCGTTTGCCCTCACTTCAAGGTGTCAGAGGGGGGGGGGGAAATACCTTCCCCCCCCCCTGTTGTTGCGCCCCTGGCGGCAACCATGACTAAACTATCCCCGTGACACCTCCCCTGCCGGCGGGAGTGGAAGACGAATGATAACAACTACCCCGATCTGGAACATTTTTTAAGAATAATTTTTCAGGTGGGACTTAAGGGACTTGCATGACACCTTCAACTTTATTTCTCCGCCGATATATATATTTTTTTAAATGTTATATCGTGACCGCTCAAAATCTCGTATGCGACACGAGAAGACTGCGCGCCAGATTATGAGCGTTGCGCTTAGAGGCGACAACCGGCCAGATGCACAATCGAGCGTTCGACTTAATCATCGCGCCTCACCAAACACAATTATTACGAAGTAACAGTTTGTCCCACGTAACGTGTCTCGAATTTTGACAGTTTTTAAAAAAAAAAAATATTATCAGAGGTTACCAACTGTCACTTGAAAGGTATCGCATTGTGTTTGGTTTCTAACACTGGCAACCCCATGGAGCCAGTGGCGTAGGCAAGGAGGAGGATGTGCCCACACCCTCCTGGATTCCTAAACAATAGTACAGTCCTTAAAAAAAGCAAACAGTAGGTAAAAAGTTTTGATTGCTCCATGACGTAAATCAGTCATCGTGCAATTATGAAATTAAATAGATTTGGTATGGATGACATTTCGAAGTTCTATCCCACCTCCCTGCGTATGCCCTCTGCACAAAGTTGTTTACACACACGTTAACAGAACAGAACAGTGGCATAAGGATGCGTAGACCATTGATACTACTTTAAAAATTCAGATTTTTTTGGCACAGATTATATCTTGTCTTGCAGCGATCACAAAAGTACAAATAAGAACCAATCAAAAAACCATTAAAATAATTTTTTTTACATACACCACTGCGGTTTTTCACTGTTTGTCATGGAAAAAATTCAAAAATGCAAAAAAAAAAATTAAAACATAATTTCACAGACATCAAGCCTAAATCAGCTTAAGTGGAACAGATGTACTCAATGATGAAACTAAACAGGCATTATGGACAACATAATAACGGATATATCAGACAGCACAAGAAATTATGTGGAGATAATTTAGACATGAAAAATTGACAGCACAGACGAACAGAGTGGGCTAACAATGAAGAGACAGTTTCTACTATATTAGCAAATGTAAACAGGCAACAAACATTGTCAACGAAGCAAACATACAAACACAACAATGAAAATAAACAGGTATAATGGACAACACAACGAGCACAGCAAAGACTAACACACTGGGCTTTCTATGAAGAAAAAATTAAAGATGCGACGTTTCGGAACTGGCATCTGTTTCCGTCATCAGGTAAAAACCACACTGGAAAACAGCCAAAGGCAAGCAAGTTATTCACTACAATTATGTCCTACGCATAAGTAGCAGGGTATGGTTTCTCTGGGTTAGTATTACTGATAAATTTTTAAAAGATCGAGTGGGTCAGGTATTTTGAAAGACTTTGATCTTGACGTTAGAATCTGACTGAAATACGATTTTGCGTGTGAGGTTCAACTTCTAGTTTGAAATTTTCCCTGCAAAATAATTAACGAAGAAATACTATAATTTTTCCCCGAGATATTTCAATACCGTACAGTAGCTGCATTTCACAAATTATAAAATTTCATTAAAATCTTGAAAATGTAAAAAATAACAAAACCAGTCTGTTGTAAATTTCAATGTATAAACTTATTAGCGGTCCCCATTCAAATGCCTTGGATGTGAATTTTATGTTTTAGTAAAAACAATGCTAATTTATTGAAATATATTATATCAGCAATGGTAAAAAACGTATTTAAAGCGCACTTATTCAGAGTCTAAGTTTAAATAGAGGAAAATACACCTGACTACTTAGATCACTGAAAATCAATTCATAAATAAATAACATTATTTTTCGCTAAAGTAGTAAAATTAAAATAATGAAAAAATATATCATATTTATTAACATATAAATTTCTAACAATTCATCTTGAGTTATTTAGTCCATTTTATTATTCGTTCAGTTTTTTTGTGTTGATTTGTTTCGTATTACTGAATAGTTCATTCTGTGGAATGAAACATGGGTTTCATTACATATTTTGAAGACAACTCATCTCACCTTGTTTTTGCTGTTTTGTCTGAATATGTATATATTTATTTATATATTGTTATTAGTCAGTCAAGGTTCCTGTGATAGATAAATACTATGCATTGTATAGTTATATAATGATTGTAACATTCTTTCATAGAACGTGTATAGTAGAAACCTTTGGACATAAACACTTTCCGGGGTACGTCACAAAATCACACAACACCGGAAAATATGCACGACCCTTGTTTTAATGTCATTTTTGTGTACGCTAACCCCAAACTTTACTTAAAGGGACAGTACCCTAAATTATTATGCTTCTATATATTCGTGTTTCTACCCATGATTATTAGTAAATTCATAATATAAATATGTGTTATTTTTAATAAATGGTTTTATCAATGTTATACATATTCTTAATGACCATTAAAAACTTAAATGACAATTTATATTTCAATCCTAGCATGCACATAGAGCATGTAAACGTGTGGCAAACAGTTTATAAGTTTGTACCTGGCCTTTATCGCAAAACTATATATTTTTTGGGAAACCCGAACTTTTATTTTTTTTCATTAATGATACCCTAAAATAGAAATTTTACAACAATCAAATATTTCAAAATTATATGGCATATGATTTAAAACTCTACTTCATGCTTAAGTTAAAATGTATAAAATTCCACGTAATATGGATGTAAAATAATTTACGAAACCACCCCCTCAAACGTTGGGTGTTATAAGCCAAGATAGGCTAGTATTTTCGTGTTCGTAGCTCAGTTCCAATGAAATATATGACTTTATGTATAATTATTTCTCTGAATAAAAGAGGGGCACTGTATTTCTTTTCTCAGCCTTGTCGCTTATCCTAAAGTGTTATTACGGGGGTGAATTCGCACTACATCAGCACGTTGCAGCACCAACGAAACACATTTCTTTTATGTATGAACAGCTGTTGCGAATGGTCGCAGTAAACCAGCCCCGCCCCCTCCCCCCTCCAACTAGACGGATCGTTAAGGCGAGGTGAAATAGTTCTCGCGTCCCTCTCGTTGGCCGAGGGAAGATTTGTTAACGTAGCTTAAGGCGGGGAGAAAAAACACGCGGGAAATAGAATGCAGGAAAGGAAGAAACGCATTTCGCTTCAATTAAAGGAAACACCAGGAGCAATAAATTCCAACTTGTAGGGAACGTTGAGCATGAGAAGACGTGTTAGAACATGTCAGGATATCGCAGGACATGGTGAGACATGGTGGTCCATACAGATTCATAGTGAGACGTGGTCGGAATTATTAGGACATGATGGAACATGGTGAGGCATGATGTTACATGGTGGAACATGGGAAGACATTGTAGGAGATTGTGGGACATTGTTGTACATGATGACACGTGGTCACATATTGTGACATGGTGAGATATGTTGTGACATGTTGCGAAATGTTTGGACATGATGGGGAATGGTGGGACATAGTGAAACACAGTGTGACATGCATGCAGGTGATTCAAGGAAAAGAACCGAGAAAAATAAAATATTTTTTTGCCTTCAAATAATTCAAACATATATGAACTGACATTTATATGAGTCGAATTTTCACCATGCGCATATATAGACCAGAAAATTTCTCGGATTCATTACGCAACAGAATGGTTTTTCAAACTCGATTTATGTTTATGCTACTTCTGTGATTAGTTTAAGTTTTTCTATCTGAAGAATCTGGGCCACTAAAATAATTCTCTGGAAAAGAAGTATGTATTAAAACACAGGCATTTCCATTGACAGGTCTCAAACTGCAGTAACTGTAAAAAAACGAGCTGGAAACATTTGCACTATAAATTAGAAGATTTCGGAGTTAATTTTAGATATCACTCAACTCGTTAATTCTTCCAGCCTGTAGTCAAAAAAAATCTGTAAAACATTTTTGTGTTCGTAATTTAACATTGTAAGAATGTTGTTGCTATCATTGACAACAGCCATTCAAAAGTCGCATTATTAATATGGGTTCATAGATTTCTCACTACACAGCAATAGTGTTGGTAAACGTATCATTATTTATAAATTGTGACTTACTTTAATTTTTCAGTTTTTACTGATTGCGTTTTTATAACGTAAGAAGTTCAAATTAAATTTGTAACAAAATGTTTAAAAATTAAACCATTTTTTAATTTAATCAAAGATATTTTATTTGAAGATCTATACTGAAATAACATTTTTTTTTTCATTTTGTTACTGTAAATTAAAATTGTTTTAACTAAAGGCGGAAAAATATACTTTAAATATCAAAAACGTTATTGGATAAAATTTTATTGATTTCTTAAGAACATGCTGCTACGCTTAGTCATAAATGCTCTGCAAAATGTGGAACACTATGACATGCCAATACAAGTATGTAAGCCATTTTAAAGACCGATTACGGAACCATTCTGATGCAAATATGTTAAGCCAACATGTTTATAATTTATAACTTAGTCAAGTGACTTATTAACTGAAGATTTATGAAGTATTTTTACCTAAAAAAATATCGTAGTACATCATCATAAACGAGAATGTTTCTTAGTCTTGAGGTATTGTGTCCACATTTATAAACGGTAGATGAAATTCACAACCTAATTAGACAGGGAGTTCTCATGGCTTATTTCGGTATCTCATTTTTTTGGTTTTGTATGTTTTAAAACAGTTTACTGAGATTGGTTTGAAAAAAATTAAATTTTTTAGGGCGTGTTTTTCTTGTATAAACGTTATTTTCATTATTGCCAACACAGCGATAATTCGAGTAAACATATGGGAGATAATTTTTTTACTTAAACTAACTATCGTTTATATGTAGTCTCAGTAGGCAAAAGCGAATATTGTGTCTACATTGTTTAAAGATCGCAAAACATTGATTTTATAATTCAATGTGTATTTAAATAATTTAAATTTACAATACTTGTAGTGTTTAGGAATGCAAAAGCTTATAAAACACGTTTTATATTCAGCACTGTGAAACACTTTAACAATAAAATAACGTTGAAATAAAAAAGTTAGTAGTCCCAGTAAAATAATAAATTTATAAAGTGTGAAATTATCTAAAAACATTGTTGAGGTTATCCGTCCAATTTAATTTGATGGAGGAAATCGCTATTTCGCACAAATGTTTTTCCTCTCAATCTTTGTTTGTCAAATATTACTTATTGGAGTCGAAAATTCGATATTGTGACAGAGCCTTCATGGAATCGAATACACGAGATTTTATCTTGAACTGACAAACTTAAAAAAAAAAAAGAAACGCATAGGTGTTTTGTAGGAAGTAATATTAATATTCATTTTATAGCCTCATAACTTCTCTGGAAGACATTTCTCGCTGCTATTATTACTGTGTTACTGATTCGTGTGGGGTCATACAAATTTTTTCAGGCACTTTCCTCCCTCCCCTCCCCCCCCCCCCTTTTTTTTTTTAACTCGCGCGCTAAGCAATATTTGTGACGTATTTGGCGGTCCGGTCACGCCCGCGTTCGCCTTTATTTACCCCTTCACGGCGCCTTGCGTTTGGCGCGCGAACGGACATGAAATTGCGTTACGCCTTTCCCCGGTCCTTTCAACTGCGGCTGAGCGGGAGAGGGGGTGCGGAGACGGGGAGGGAAGAAAAGAAGGTAAGGAAAAAAAAATCAATCTAGAAGCGGAGCGAGGAGAGCGAGAAGAAAGAGATAACTGAATAACGCGAGATAAAAGCTTCTGGGATGGCGTCAGGTGGAAAAGTAGACGTTAGAATTTCCCGCCCTGTCTTCGCGGGAACGTAGTAGAAGGGGGTTAGGGGCGGCGGAGGAAAAGTGAGAGGTGTTTTGTTTAACAAAATTCCTTCTTCTTGGTTCTTCGAAGTAATTGTCTGCTTAGCACCCTGGCTGCCGCCTACAACGCCTGGGGCTCAGGTGACGTGTTTTGCAATTATAATCACTGATTTCGCTATAAATATTGTGTTAAGTAGATAGTATCCAATAAAATCCATAGTTTAGTGCTTTTGCTCATTATCTATACAAATAAAAATTTTAATGTTAGTTTGGTCAAATTCTTCAATGTCCGAAAGTTCTTTAACGATATTTTTTTGTTGGGAATTTTGACACAACGTAACATTCGAATACGCGCATGTTCTAATATACCTATATCTCGCCTGTGACAAGTAAAAATATAGATAGGTAAAAAGATATATAAATGAATGTGTATTCGTCTTCTGTTTTGTAAAGATAAAGATATAGATAGGAAGATATACACATAGAGAGATAAAGATATACAGAGAGTTACAGAGATATAGAGAAAGATAGATACGCAGATATATAGAGAGAATTAGAAATATATAGCGAGGGATGTATATAGATATACATAGAGATGTAGAGAGATATATATAGGGATATTCATAGAGATAAAGATAGAAACATAGATACATAGAGTGATATAGAGAGATATGGATATATAGAGAGACATAGAGAGATAGAGATAAAAATTGAAAGAGGCATAGCAACGTATGCAAGAAATGATCTATTTTTGAGTAAATAACTATCTTTAATTGTTTATAGAGTTATTTATAAATTTAATATGTATTTATTTGAATTTTTTTGAAACTTAAATGTCTATTTGTTAATGTGAATCCTAACATTAACTAAGAGCATGTAAATGTGTTGTGTACAGTTTTTAATTATTTTTGTGTGTAACCTTTGATACGCATTATCTAATTTTTTATCATTTATAAATCAATGAAAATTCGGATTTAAAAAATATCCCTAATAACTCAAGTTTTTAGGATTGTGAGAAAACCAATATTTTTTTTATTTTATCTGTGAACTATATACAAAAATTAAGTAGGACATTTCAAAGGCTAAACACAGACGATTAACTAGAAAACGATTACACGTTCTTAATTTGACATTAATATTGACCTTCAAGATTTTAAAAACTATTAAATAAATACTTACAAAATATTTGAAACATTTTATAAAAATAAACAATTATTATGTTACGAAATTCTTTGGAATAATTAGCAAAAACACAATATTATGAAAGCTTATTAATTAATATACCACCCACTTTTAAGGGACCCGCCTCGTCAGGGGTGTACCTGTGTAGGTGAGACGCGAAGACAAGCGCGACGATCACTGGTGCTTCTAGCGCGGTATCGCCTCTAAGAGCAAGGCTATGGACTGGCGTGCAGTCTTTTCGTCGTGCATAGAAGAATTATGATATTTTAGAGGTAACCATTGCATTATATGGTGGAGAAATGAAGACAATAATTGTGTAATACAAGTCCCTTCGAGTGCTTCAAAAATCTTTACAATGTTTTTATGTCTAAAAATTATTTTGAAAACACCCGTGTAAGCTATTTTCACTCTTATTATTACAAATTTTAAATACGAAATACGGAAAAAGAACTACTCGTTGCCCTCGGTGTATTCTTAAATGCTTTTCGAAAACAGACTCCATTGGGATATCTTGAACAGTTTATAAATAGTGTGATTATTTCTGAAGCTCTACACGCCGTATGTGTGTCCAGATAGGCTTTCATGTAAATGTTAATATTTACAGGTAGGCCTCTCTAAAGTTTTACATGATTATTTCAGTTCCATTTAAAATGAAATACAATACGTTCTTGAAATGATTCATGCAATGGGGAATTTTGGTTTAATGCAGTTTTTGGACATACGCCACTGCAGTTTTGCACTGTTTGTCATGAAGATAACAAATTTACAGAAAACAAGATTGAATCAGCTTGTGCCAGACAAACTAAACCAACGATGTAACCAAACAAGTATTATGGACTACACAAAAACGACGACAGCACGGACAAAAAATTATCAACATATAAAATTCAGACAGCACAAGAATTCCGTTGAAGGAACTTAGTCATGAAAAATAGTATATAGCAACACAGACCAACACAGTGGGATAACAACGGTAAAACAGAACAAATGCAGGGAGACAACAAACCTGGACAACGCAAGCAAACATATAAACACAACGATGAGGATAAAAATGTACTATGCACAATACAACTACAGAGAGCACGATACAACAGTAGACTGTTTGTTCCGTTTTTTCTACATCAACTGATTCAGTGAGGTTTTCTGTGAATTTTTATCGTCATATTTTATTTATTTATTTTTGTTTTTGGAACTTTTCCATGGAAAACAGTGCAAAATTGCAAATAGCGTATGTCCAAAAATCTGCATTAAATAAAATACAATGCACAAATATTTTTTTGGAAAATAAAGTTGTTATTCCATGTTATTTCAATCAAATCATAATTTACGACCAGTTTTACGATGGTTGTACAACTTTGTTGAAGTAAACATTATTAAGACTTTATGTGTTACGTTTTTTTAATTGTTTTTTTTTTAAGTAATAAACCAGTGGTTTGGCTTAAAATTCAAAGCCGTTCACCAGCCTTGGAAATGTTTGACATAAACATTTGATCATCAAGTGGTTATAGATAATTTTACAATATATAAAGTACTAACATTTAATAATTCAGATGAATTAGGAACCTTAGATAATGATACCCGGAGGGTACATTGTACCCAAGCCGTTACCACGGCGAGCTGAAACTTTGGTAGTTTACCGTTGAATTCCGCATATTAACAGACACACAGTGAAAAATCTTTGACCCGACTGGGAATTGTACCAAAGTCGATTAGCTCACTAGCCAGGAGCTCTACCGTTGAGTCAATACGTTGGAAACATTAATTAGGTTCCTGTCAAAAGTATTTGATTTCCACTTGTTTCGAGCGATGCCATATATTAAAAAAATCTCATTTGTGTATGCATATGTTCTGGCAGTGGACATTAATTTTTTTTAAGGAAAAGTTATTGCATTTCCAATTTTTTACGTGTATTTAGGCTTAGATAAAAATGTTTGCATTTTACTGCAAAGCCTTTCGGTATTTATACCCTTTATTAAAATTATAAAAAGAAACACAAGGGTTAAATGTGAAACTACACAGAAAGAGGTAGAAGAATGTATATGAATTCATGCAAGATTGCGAGTTATGCAAATATGCAAGAGTGCTATACTGCAAACATGCCAACGATCGCTCTACTCCTGATAGTTGCAATTTTCGTTACTCCTGAGCGTTACACGTTCTTTACGCTCTGATGACGCCATCTCCTCGTCTAACCTTACCGGCTGTAAAAAAGGTTCCACTTGTAAAAAAAAGACTGAAAATCAAAACGAACGGACTGATTAAAATCTACAACAGAAACATGAGCGACGAAGCGGAGCCCGATTGGTCGGTGATTGAAAGCCGAAGGCAGAGTGGCAGTGAACTCTCTTCCACAACCCACGGTCAAGTAAATTAGAATTTAATACCGGACAGCTCCAAGATTTTTTGTGAGAAAACCTGACTTTGTTTTCACGTCAGTCCGATGGATATAAGACGGCATGACTGGTATGAACAATGAAGCTATTTGATACATAGTGTAACAACAATATGACAACGAAAATAAATTTATTATATCTTAGAGAAAAAAAAATATTTAAAAATCATAAAGATTTATAAGGGGGAATAAACAACCAGTGCTTAAACAGTTCTTAAAATGAAGTTAATCTTTTGACACCAGATAATATGTATAGTTCAACATATAGTTTAGTGATTTATCTATAAAATATCTCGTGGTCTCACCTATTGACGCTAGGTTATTTTTCACTCTGGCCCTTGTCGTTAGTATAGAGCTGTCCGGTGTTAGTCTCTTGGTGTAATTGTCCCGGTTATTGAGTCGGAGCAACACTGCATCAGCCTTCATTTTTTTTTTTGACGTGACAACGTCTAATAAATCGACGAACGCCAGCTGCACGCACGAAAAAGTGTTCCGTTACGCACATTGTTCCGTTACGCTGTGTCCCGTTACGCTCATTGTACGCTTGCGCCGCATCTATCACTCTTCCACTCGACTGTTTATAAAGTGAAGTGAAAAGTGAATGTGGTTTTCATTGCTTATTACAACAACAATTTCGGCAATAAAGGTTAAATATTCTTGCATTTTAAAAATCTGATTACTAGTATAATTTCAAGTATTTATTCTTTTATTATTAAAATAAAAATGATTCAATTTTATTCATAAAGTATGCAATCATTTCATTAATGTTTTGTTATGACGTTGTCACGTTAAACTATCGTCCGTAAACCGACTTTATAGGCAACCAATTTTTTTTTTTCTATTTTTTGTGATCGGCCCCTTCTCCTGGAGCAAGTGTTCCGCCCCTCGCGGCGCAGGTCGATCCGCTGACCGCCAACAACAACGACCCCCTAGTCCGGGGCACTCAGCGGATCTGCGTGACCGGCATGCAGTGCGCGGCCCTCTCGCGTTCCCCCCACCCCCACCACCACACTCATCCCTTCTCCCAGGGACACAGTCCCTCCGCGGAACGCCGGCGAAATAACAAAAAAAAAAACACTCTGTCTATTCTTCCCGTTTTCAAAGAACAGTACGTGAATTTCTATTCTCTTTAATTTTTAGAAATAAATTTACCTGTAAACTACATAGTTGCCAAACTGTTCAAACAAATATAAAACTAACGGGTTTATCGTGAGGGACTAGTAATATACGTTCTCGCTGAAACTAAGATAAACACGGATTTCCTGCATAACATTTTTTTAAGACCCAAAGAAATGTGCTAGAAACATTTAAATGTAAAAAAAAAATATTTATTTACAGTGTTAGTGCTGTTACGAAACATTCGTGCTTCTCTAAACTAGTTTGAAATCAACCTTAAGGAAATTTTTCGAGAGTAATTTTCCGGGATTCTTAACTGAAAAATAGGTTTTTTAATGGATGTACACGTGTGGCATCTTAAATTGTTCAGAAAATGTAAAATTTTAAGACTTACTTTTAGTTCACTTTATTATGGGTGCTATTTTTAGCTCTGAAAAGAAAACTTTTTTTTCTTTTACAAAAGATTCTTTTGGAAACCAGTTACCAAGAAATAGTTTGTAAAACAACAAGAAAGATATTGCAATTTTGTACGACAAATGGCTAGGATGATTTCTGCATAAATTAGATTTTTTTTCGAGACATCTAATACTGAGTATTTCTTACAAAAATTGGTCCATAATTTTATATTTTATTTGATGTTTCATTCAAGCATATTTTTTAAACTATGAGAAAGTTAATCAAATGTTTTATAATTGGACTTTATTTTGTTTAATAATGCATAATAATGTGCGCAGTTAATACTGTAAATCTATTCAGGGAATTATTTACAAATAACTTTAACAGTTCCAGGTACTGGGAGGACAAGAATCCAAACCCAGTATTAATGTGAACACTAGTTTGTAGGGATAAAGTTATTTTCATGTAAATGTAAAAAAAAAAATATAAATATCTCTAATTTTATGCAAATTTTTCTGTGCCATTTACAAAAAAAAATCAGTGTTGATTTTTAGTCGATAATCAATTTCCTGCCTCGTCTTCTGGCCCTTGTTTTATTTTGTTTTTTTCAACCCATTGCAGTAACGGCACATCTTAACAAAAACTTTTTCAACAGAAAATTTTAAGATAAAAATTATTAGATTTGCAAACAATATGAACGGTTTTGATGGTGTGATTACTAGGGTGGTTATGAATTTATTTTTGTTTGTTAATCCCTCTTTATCCACACTTTGCGTCAATTGTTAGTTGTGTCAAAACTTGTTTCAAACAAGAGTTTTAAGTCAAAATGATAAGATTTACTAACAATTTGTACGGATTCATTGGTATGCCTAAGAAGGGAGATAATATTTATTTTTTGTTTTTCAACCCCTGGTTATTCCACCCCTTCCATTAATAGTTGTTATTATAAAAAATTATTTCAGACGAAAGTTTTAGGCAAAACTTTATGGTTTTGCAATAAATAAGAAAGGATTTAATAGTGTACATGGTACGGAAACTATAAATTTTTTTAGGTAGATTTAAAAATATTTGCCTATTGTAGCTGTTACCATGATGCGACTTCCGTAAAATTCCGCAAAACCATCGTCAATTCAAAAGTCTATATATGTTTATCTATCTATATATATATCATGTGTCTATGGATACTATAACTGCTTTAATTTTTCACAAATCACTTCCAAACTTATACAGAAAATATAGTTACGGAAAATCTCGGTCGAGTTCGTTAATGGGCAAAATTACAACAAAGGGGTAGGAATGGCGACGGTTTATTGAAAAACAATAAAATCGTTATAACTCCCATAATATTTAAAATATCACATCCGTTTTAACGTATGATAACTTGTAAGTACAAATTGTTTGTAAATCTTTTTTTTATCTAAAACTTTTGTCTAAAACGATTTTTTTAAATATGAAACAATTGTTGCTGGGGTTAAAAAAATAAGTGGTAAAAATAAAAAAGATACATAATTTCCGTACCATGTACACAATTATATCTGTTCATTTTATTGTAAAACCATAAATTGTATCTACAACATTCATCTAAAATAATTTTATACAACCAACCTTTAGATATGCAAGGTGTATAACAAACAAGAGCTGAATGACAAAAAAAATCCATAACTCTCTTGGTAGGCAGACTATCAAATACCTTCAAATAGTTTGTAAATCTTATAGATGTAACAAAACTTTTGTCTAAAATAATTTTGTAAACAACCAACCTTTGCCGCAAGGGGTAGATAAAAATGGGGTTAAAATTCAAAAATAAAATATTATTTCCCTTAGAAGACATACTATCAAATACGTTCACATTGTTTGTAAATCCTATCAATTTTATCTAAAACGTTGTTCTGAAACTATTTTTGATAAAACAAACCATTACTATAAGGGGTTAAAAAACTGTGGTTTAAATAAGAAAATAAATAATTCTTCCCTACCATGTACTCTATCGAATTAATATTTATTTTTGTATATCATTTAAATATTGTTGAAAAAATTTTTCTTAAGTAAATTTTGTCTAACAAACCATTACTACAAGGGGTGGGAATAACAAGGTTAGAAAAATATAATGTCATTACTTTTTTAATATAATATATATATATATATATATATACTATCCGATCCGTAATAATTTATTGTAAAACACCTAGACTTTATCTAAAACCTTAGGCTGAAACAATTTTTGATGAAACGGACTATTTCCATAAAAACAGGGGAATTTATTACTAACAATCTATTAACTTTGAACAAAAATAAACTATACAGCCACTTATTAGTGAAAGGGATGAAAAATAGCGTTGGAAGGTCAAAAATAATTGCACAACTAGCTTAGTAGGCATAATATGAAAATCTTTACGAGATGCTGAATGCATTGAGTTAAAAACACTCAAAATAATTTCGCTGCATAGACTATGATAATATGTTATAGCGATATTTTTTTGAATATTGGTGAACATAAAGTATGTAATGTAAGTTCTAAAAATGATCCAGAAGTTTAAAGAAATTTTCAAAACATTTCCAGAAGAAATAGGTACATCTAAATCTACCTACGTCTGTAGGCTGTGCCGAAAGGGATTTGTTTTTATTTATACCCCTGTGTTTTTCAACCCCTTCCAGTAATAATTCGTCTTATCAACAATTATTTCAGACAAAAGTTTTAGGTAAAAATTAAAATATTTATAAACCATTCGGACGGATTCGATAGTGTACCTACGAAGGGAGTTATATTTTTTGTCCTCCAACAATATATTTTTTTCACGATTGGTCGTAAAAAATTTATTTGATTAAAAGTGTTTGATATCAATCCTACTTGTTATATTACGTTCAATCGTTGATTTATTGCAGCCAGTCAAGATAGTTGTAGATACTTTAGGCAGACAAAACTCTTCATTACTCATAGCCTAAGCAATCATTGACGTCTTGCTGAAAAAAAAATTAAGTTTATTTCATATTATAGGACTTATAGCTATTTTTCTGTTTTTAATCAACCTTCTCCATTTCTACCCCTTTGGTCGGATATTACCCGGTAACGAACTCGACCGAGATTTTCCAATACTGTATTTTATGTATCAGTCTGGAATTTATTTGTAAAAAAAATTACGGCAGGTATCGTGTTAATAAACTGTGATATGTACATACGAAATACCTACTACATAAAAAAATTCCGGAAGTCGCACCATTGTTACGGCTACAATAGGTAGTATTTCTCCGAAATCTACCTAAAAAAAAATACACCAGCACATGTATGCGTAAAATTAGAATAACATAGGTGGATAAACTGCTGCTACATACTTTTATGTGATATTATTTTTTTTATAATATGTGTTACATACTTCAGCTAGAAAATAATAAAAAATATAAAAGATTTACGGCTAGTAGTTTTTTAACCGGTCACTGTCAGTTTTTTTCTCCTCTCCGTTTTTCAATAGAAAATAAATGTAACGCGGATGGGCAGAGGGAAAGGGGAAGAAGAGAAACAATTCGCGCGGGACTTGTACAGCATGTAGATGACAATTTTTTTTTTCCCCATCCTGGTGACGTCGGGCTTGGGGGCTGTTCCGACAGGATGTGCTGCATTCTAATCAGGCAGGTGCTATTGCGTAACCAATTAACACCCCTCCCTGCCCCATCGTGTAAGCGGTTACGAGTGCTGATCAGGCTCCCCGCTCAAACCGAACAACGGTGACGTCATAGTCCCGTGAATCCGTGAATGGTGCACGATTATACGTCACTCGGCTATGAGCGTTAGTCCTAAGGGACATCTTGCAATGTCAAAATTTTTATACCGCTTGCAATAAAGCTTCCGTGTCTTTTTGAAGTGAAACTTCTAATGCGACTTCCAACAAGGTTGCGCTAAACGTTTAACGCTACTATGGAGGGGGTATGAAAGCACTGTTGCGTTAAACGTTCAACGCTCCTGGGGAGGGGTAATAGAAAGAGACAGAGCGAGAGTGAATGCGTGTCACTCGAACGCATGCGCGTAGTATACCTGCGCGTGGTATTCTTGCCATGCAACGAAGTAAACAGTGTGAGCGTCGTGAAAACCAAAGGGGGAACTACCATTGATGCAGTTTTTGCAAGAAATATTGAACAAATTGAACTCAAACATTTCGTATCTTACTTTAGTTATAATAATCCCATTGTAAATGTTATATACGTATTTGTATATTTCTCCACTCTAGAATGATAATTAAAAGATGCGATCAATTGTGAATTGTAAGCAATGTTAATAAAGTTTGTCTTAAAGAAACAATATGATTTCACAAAAAATCAATTTCTACCCCTTCCTATTTTCATTTGAGGCCTTACTTAAGGCGCTCGAGTTTGAAGTCGGAGATCGCAGAAGGGAGTACCAACTAAATGCAGTGAGAAGTACGGTCCCTAGGCAAAAAAAAACGAACTGAATAATAATTGAAAGCATCACTGCCTGTTTACTATTTAATTTTCCCGCTTGGCATTGGCTTGGTACATAGAATACAGAACCATTTACACACATCTGCAGATCTAGATCTCGCATTAAAAAAAAATACATCTAATGTAATCACTCATTACAACCACCATATTACGGGTAATTTTACAAACATTAAGAAAGCATTAGTTTTCCCTGACAGGTCCGTTGATTACAATCTTGGATGACGTAATTGTCTATAAAAGTTGTTTAGGCACATTCCCAATATTTTGGTCAAACCGGTCTCTAGTTATGACGTTATTATGCGAGTCTAACATCCCGCACCACAGCAACTTGTTAAGTCTCGCTTGCAGTTTACGTAATTTCTCACGTAGCATAAAAGAAAAAAGGAGTAGAGTTTAATTCGCCACATTACGATTCAAGAAGCTAGCAAGATATGAATTTGAGTTTATGATCACTCAAGTCTCTCTGCTTATTGTTTCCTTGAAAAAACCAACCCGGTCTCTGGTTGTTAATAACGGTTGCGTCGAGGCTTACTTGTAGTCGCGCAGCATGTTGGACGATAACCCGGGCTGGCCACTGGTCGATGCGTAGGTGAATGGAACAGCCTTTCCATTTTAGCAGCGGCGCAACACGCCTGCACCCGTGAGGCGAAGTCGACTCCACCAGCCGCCACCACCGTCTCCCCGCTCGCCAGCCGCAGACCGTCGCAGGTTAACGCCTCACCATGACGTCATAAGGCTCAGCGCGCCGCGCGGTGTTGACTCGCGGAAACACACACACGCGCAGCGCCGCGAATGTCCGTAATGCTTTTGTTTTAATCAAGCTTCAGGGCGAGAATGAACCAAGTGCCAAACAATCTATCATAATTAATACCAAATCAATTTAAAACGACGTTACTGTTACAAAAGGACGTTAAAACAAACAAATAATAAAAGTGAAGTTAATGGAGGCGTGGCAAACGCCTCAATATCCCCCCCTTAAAAAAAATGATTTAACACCAAAAACCAAAAAAATTTAGGTAGCTTCGAACCACTATAAGGCGAGAAAACGGGGAAGCACTCAAAACACGCCATTCAAACAACTAACCTCAAAGAAAAGCAGGAAGAAAAAGCACACAGTAGGAAAAAAACACGCGAAGAAAAACACATGAGAGAGACAAAGAAAAACAAAAATTTAGACCAAACAATGCTTTGTGCCACTTTCCCGTTTACTCGTTAACAAACAGCAACACATTTCTTACTAGGAGGTAGTAACAGTAATCCACCTCTGAGACACGTAAGGCGCAATAAGAAACCTACTCAGCAGCATTAGCCCTATACTTAAGTCGCGCAGCCACCCAAAAAAAAACTAACCAATACGACGATAAAAAAAACTTCTAGACCTCAAGTCAAACCCGATAGTCACGAGCGAAATGCCCTAAACGCCCACACCTAAAACACGTACCTCCCTTCTTAACTTTATTTGGCCCTCGCGAACTTTCACTGCTTTTGCCCACCGCGCCTTGACTTAATTGCTTTTTGAACTGAAAGCTGGTAAAACAAACGTTTTCCACCGCCACTGCCCACTCTAATAAATCTGACAACTTATGTGGCTTGTTCACGTAACACGACTCATGACGCACCTGTGGACAAACATTTTCAAGAACAAGACTAACCCATTCCTCCTCAGTCTTACTCACTCCTAGTGCCTTTGCATAATCCAAAATCTCCTGCACAAAATGCAAGACGGTTTCATTTAGCTCCTGAAATCTATAAACTTTACTCATAATTAATTGCTCACGAATCCGCCGAGGACAAAGCTTATTCCACAGCGCCTCCTTACAATCAACCCATGACATATGACTCTTATAACCCGCAATGACTATATCGTAAGTTAACCCTGTGCAACGCGAAGCAACAGCCAAAATTAAATCACTCTCATTGGAAAAATAATTTGCGTTAGCTAGCTTGTCCACGGCCATGCAAAACTCTAATATATCCTCTACATTTGCTGACTGCAGTTTCGGAACATTTTCTAGTGATCGCAAAGCAAACTTATCTTTTAGGAAATTTGTACTAAACGAGCCAGACCCACTCGCTTCTGCCTGTTCCGTTTGCCACGAAACTCTTTCTCCTTTCAAATGCGCCACAAACTTCTGTCTTAAAACATCTATGCTTTCGTCCGCACTGTGCTCGACTGACGCAGCCCTTAAATTAGTCATTATCTCCTCTTTATGTAATTTATATATCCAAGCCAATGCCATACTGGTGATATAAAAAATCAATAAGTATCTTAAACACCGAAAACTACCGCGTCTGCGACTCTGACTAGCAGAGTGGCGCAGTTTTGAGGCCTTACTTAAGGCGCTCGAGTTTGAAGTCGGAGATCGCAGAAGGGAGTACCAACTAAATGCAGTGAGAAGTACGGTCCCTAGGCAAAAAAAATGAACTGAATAATAATTGAAAGCATCACTGCCTGTTTACTATTTAATTTTCCCGCTTGGCATTGGCTTGGTACATAGAATACAGAACCATTTACACACATCTGCAGATCTAGATCTCGCATTAAAAAAAAAATCATCTAATGTAATCACTCATTACAACCACCATATTACGGGTAATTTTACAAACATTAAGAAAGCATTAGTTTTCCCTGACAGGTCCGTTGATTACAATCTTGGATGACGTAATTGTCTATAAAAGTTGTTTAGGCACATTCCCAATATTTTGGTCAAACCGGTCTCTAGTTATGACGTTATTATGCGAGTCTAACATCCCGCACCACAGCAACTTGTTAAGTCTGGCTTGCAGTTTACGTAATTTCTCACGTAGCGTAAAAGAAAAAAGGAGTAGAGTTTAATTCGCCACATTACGATTCAAGAAGCTAGCAAGATATGAATTTGAGTTTATGATCACTCAAGTCTCTCTGCTTATTGTTTCCTTGAAAAAACCAACCCGGTCTCTGGTTGTTAATAACGGTTGCGTCGAGGCTTACTTGTAGTCGCGCAGCATGTTGGACGATAACCCGGGCTGGCCACTGGTCGATGCGTAGGTGAATGGAACAGCCTTTCCATTTTAGCAGCGGCGCAACACGCCTGCACCCGTGAGGCGAAGTCGACTCCACCAGCCGCCACCACCGTCTCCCCGCTCGCCAGCCGCAGACCCTCGCAGGTTAACGCCTCACCATGACGTCATAAGGCTCAGCGCGCCGCGCGGTGTTGACTCGCGGAAACACACACACGCGCAGCGCCGCGAATGTCCGTAATGCTTTTGTTTTAATCAAGCTTCAGGGCGAGAATGAACCAAGTGCCAAACAATCTATCATAATTAATACCAAATCAATTTAAAACGACGTTACTGTTACAAAAGGACGTTAAAACAAACAAATAATAAAAGTGAAGTTAATGGAGGCGTGGCAAACGCCTCACATTTCCACATTACGAAGTTTCACTTCTTCCGCGCAGAGGGACTCCACGCACTACTTTTTTTTTTTGACATAGCATAGAAATTAGCTTTTGCTACTTGTTTGAAGTCAACACCTGTGAACTTGTGTGATCATCACGACGATTGGTTGTAGTTTCCCGCGTGAACTAATTAAGCTGATTCTTCACGGCGCTTACATACTAGAGCCTGTCTGTTAGTAAATGTGTGGTTGCAACAAGGTATAGAACGTCTAGGATATATGATTTGTTCCCTGACATGCAAAAAAATTGGAATAAATAGTTCGAAATTATAATTACAGCAGAGTTCATTGCACAAGGCTTGGGTGGTTTCGGGGACATTCAGTTACAAGATATGGGAACATAGCTGTATGAAAATGCATATTTTGACCTTGATAAAGATATTTGAATAAATATGTTCTAAACGTTAAAAGTCCTAACAGTAAGCATCCTATAAATTAAATAATTTGTATTATTGTTATTTCCCATGCAAAAATATATTACAAACACATACAATAATTTCCTGTAAATACCTATATTTCCACACTTTCGCGCAATTTATAACCAATCTGTCAAAATCCCCACAATTTCTGAGAATTTTTGAAAGGCTGTCTAAAATTAAATATTCTTTGCTGGAATAAATTAAAACCATGTCTTTAAGCAGCATAAACCTAAAAATGTTTCAGTTCTTTAGTCCCTTATCCGCATTGCGCAAAAACATTTGACAGCTACTTATGCAAAACGTATGGGAAAAAAATTATGTATAAATAGAATTTATGTGGAATTCAAGCCCCATAAAATTTCCACAAATTAAACAAGGCTAAACGTAGATATAAAATAATCATCTGATGGTGTCAAGACATTGAACTTCTCTTCAGCTTTGAGCCAACATAACACGTTGCATCCTAAGTCAGAACTTAATCTCTTGTCTACTGACTCTTTGGCCATAAATGTATCGTATTATAACCAGCTTTCACGTTGTTCTGACGTCTCCGCCTTAATTTAGAGCATGCCTTACAGACCAACAAATCCTGAACACACGCGCGGGTTTTAGACGGTGTTCAAAGCCAAACCACAACATTATACAAAATTTATTTGAACTGACATGTTTTACTGTAGTGAGATCTATGCTGCAAGGATACTGTGGTAAATAATTAACGTCTTTACGGTTATTTACGTTAAAAAAAAAAAGTTAGTTTACATTGTCTTGTGGGTTCTTTTTGAGCCCGTCAACACATTACAAGTAAAAGTAATGCTTCGGCGCTAACGAACAGCCTCATCAAAAGCCTGTCTTCTCGCGAATGGTGACAGGTACAAGAAGGCAGAGTTTCGTCGGCCCGAAGTTCCCCGGAGGTCGCGTACACAGTAATTAAGCCACAGGCTGAGGCGGGCTAATCTCACGAGCCGAGCAACGGGACGATAAGAAAACTTGGGAACAGTTTTATCTTCGAGGCGCACAAGCGGGCGTGAAGACCTCGCCTCTCCCCCAGTCGCGGAGAAGGTTTCTGAGGAGGGGCTTAGTCTGTGACAAAGAGAACGGGACCAGTGTACCTCTTCCCCTTTAACCAACCCCCCCTCCGCCCACACTTTTTTTTTTGCAGGTCAGCTCATTGTCCCATCGGAAAATTTATGACAACAGAACCGGTCTCCCGTTGGCCGGCTGCGAGATCGAATGTGACGTCGGAATGAGGCAAGTGCGCTCTTGGAAGAATGTGCATGAAGACGAGTGCTTTCGCGAGGCGAGAAAAAAAAAATGTTTATGTGCAGCCACTTCTGCGGGTCAGATGTTTTTGATGCATATCATCGTTGGTCACCGATTAAAATTTACGGCACATGTTTGAAAATTGCGGTTCATTTAAGAAAAAAAAATACTTTTAATTTCAATCGTTTTTGAAGTCTTTGGGAGCAATGGGAGAAAAATTTCAAGACTAAACTTTAATGCAATGTTCGTGAAACATTGCAGTATGTTTATGTAGCCTATTGGCAAAATCTGTTTCATTTTAACTCAATGATAAGTTGATATTTGCATAACTACAAAATCAGTCTAGAAAAATGCTCGATCACATATAATATATACAAAATATAAAATTAAATTAAAAACTAATTTATTATAATCAATCCCAGACTTGATACTTACTAAAAAATTCTTTATGTTATGAGTATTGCAACAGTGAGTAATATTTATTGTTAATAATCAATATTAATTTATCAGTAATTATTGATATCCTGAGCAATTATTTTGAAATGAGTAATAATTTTGTTAATTCATGTTTATGTAGAAAAATGATCTTCTTTCTGTCTTCTTTCTCTCTATTTCTCTCGCTGCCGTTTTATCCCTTACGATATACTTACAAGTCTAGGTTTGTATTGCCAAAGAAGGTTCAGTTCTATCACGTGTACTGAGTTACACGTGCTGCTTTTTTTATTGTATTTTGACGAAATAGTCTGTAACCAATAAATCCAAACGTGATAAGAACTTTGCTTACATTAGTGCTAGCAATTAATTAGCTTTGAACATATATGTTACTTCTTTATTTAGACACATATTATCTCTTGTCCTATTTTGTCAATATTTTACACGCTTAAGAATCTTGCACTGTGTTATATGAACAGATATTAATAAAAATCATAGATTATTTGGTTCCACGACCCAATGCAGCCTTTGGTTTATTTGAATTTTATTGAGAAATTAATGAAATTAAAAAAATTATTTCAGATGTCTTTTGTTACGTCATTTTTAAATAAATGTTTGAAGCAGTTCTGGACTCCATAAGCATAGCTTCAGATCGGCTAGTCAAAATTATTAATTTTAATTCATATAAGAAAGTTATAAAAATAGGTTAATATCGGGATATTAAATTCCATATTGTTTGGTAAACTACTATTTAAAGAAATAGTGAATATATGTACGTATTACATTAAATAAATTCGCAAATTTTGCTTTTAAAAATGTTGCTTCCAATAGTTTTGAAATGTATCATTTAATTTTATTCGCTAAATTACGCATATGAAATACAAATATAAATAGCGTTTGATAATTCAAAATATTAAACATATTTAATAGACTGAATTTCGTAATACCTACACTTTCTCAAACTTCCTTGATGAATGGACAATTGTATATTTGTCAGGATAACACATCACCTAATTAACGAAAAGTTTTGTATTTCAGATTTGTTCTTTATGAAAAGTGCCAGAAGCATAGTATTTGCAAGTCATATTTGAGAGTATTTACACAGGAAATTAGTGAATAACAGGATGCAGAAGTCAAGTATCGGTGATTACCGTAATTGGGCTCAACCTTTCAAACAAGCACTAATTACTACTTGAGATTCGCCGTCTCTTCAGAAGCAGTATTCAACAGTATGGAAATTAGAGTTAGAGAGGATTTTATTTATATAATAGACCATACGGGCCTAATGTTATAATGTGCCTGTGGCTTGGTGGTTTAATCAGTTGTGTCTTATCATTGGTCAGGAATCAGCCATTTTCGGCGTGTCCACCGCTCATTGACTATGATTGGCGGCCATGTTTGACGACTCCATATCCGCCATCTTGAAATCCGCCATTTTTGAAAATCTGTAATTATTTAGCTATAAATTCAAAAGAAAAAAAAGTCAAAAAATCATCAAAGTTTGCTTACTTAAATAATTATGATTCGATTGATTTCTGTCCTTGGTTCGATTCTTACTCGATGTAAAAAAAATTAATTTCCGGTAGAAAATATTTGTTCTATAAAATATGACGTAAAATATTAAAACCTTCTTAAATCCCTCATCCACCAGACGTCAGTTAGCAAGTGATACCGGTCGGTTCGCAGATGCACGACCTGTGCAGATCACCGACCGTTTCCCCTTCACTGCTTTGAACTCCCTCCACGAGACCTACCGCCAAGTATGGGCCCGCCCCATTGTCCTCATTGGCTAGCTCCCCCGGGACCCCTGGGGGGGGTGACAGGCCCGAGCACTGGAGGCTCAGGCGAGCTGGGTATCAGGCGCTCATCACTTTGCGAGAGGTGAGCGCAGCTTTCTGTGCCACTACCAGCATATTTAAATATTTTAAATAAAAAATATCAACGTCACTGATCGTTTATGTTTATCAATATTTCGTGAAATTTTGTTAGTAACAGAGCTTTTGAAGTTTAATTTTTACTAAATGGCCTAAGATACACATTTTTTCAGTAGTTTTTTTTTTTTCCTGTTTAATAGATATCTAAATTGGATGAAAAATTTAATTTCTTTGGAGTCAGTATCAAAGCATTAAAAATACATACATTACTTTAAATCTGGTCAAGACATTGTAACTATATTTTATGTTCTATTAACTATTAGTTACAATATTTACTATCTAACATTTAAAAAATGGCACTGTGTATAATAGTCTCGATATTTAATTCGCATTTTTGTACCAAATGTTAGTGTTCTTGCAGTTTTAAATTCTATATTTGCTTACGTGCTTACCTATTTTCCTGGAAATACGTTTTGTAGGTACACTGACACTATTTGCGCCGTAACTATTGCTGAAAACTTACCAGTTATTATGCTACGAGTTTATACAGTTATATATATGAACTTAAAAATTTCAAGTTATTTATCCCTTATAGTTTAATTTCGTCAAAAATTATTAGAGAGCAGTTAAGATTTTTTTATATTTTGTAACTCATGTAAATAATTATTCTACTTGTACTAACTCTTTTTAATAATGAATACAATCAAACATTATATACAAATATGTATATATATATATATCTTGTATCACCAAAAAATCCTTTCATATCACTATTTTGCTTATACTTTGAATCACCTACATAAATGTTTGGATACTGGTCTATGGTTTAACATTCCGCTAAGGAAAGTTCTTCTAAGGTTTGAAAAAATATATAAACTAAGAAAAAAGTTTTAATATTTTTGTAAAATTTTGTCAAAATTATCAGGTTCGAATTTTTTGTTATGTATATAATTTCACCATAAGACACATTATTCCTTAAAGGATTAAATGCATGGTTCCATTTTAAATGTTTTCTCTCTTTGCTTAACTATTAAGAAATGATCAAGTTAACAGTCTAAATGTCTCAAAACACTAATGTAGCCGTATACACAACACATGTACAATATTGAATACTTTTTTATAACCTTAAATTACTATACATAACATGTTTTATTCAAAAAAATATACGACCAACTATTACTGCCAGGGTTGGAATAAACAAGTGTCAGAGGACGAAAAAATTCAAGCTCCCTTCCTACGCACAACATCGAATCCGTACGAATTTTTTATTAATCTTACAACGTTTGCCCAAAACTTTTGACTGAAACTAATTTTGATTGCATATATGAACCGTTGCTGCAAGGGGTTGAAAAAAGAGAGGTTAAATTACAACTAAAATCGTAACTCCCTTGGTAGGTTCACAATCAAATCCGTTCAAATTTTGAGTTCATTTTATAATTTTTATTCAAAACTTCATTTAAAAATATTTTTGATAATACGAGCCATTGTTGCAGGGGGCTGAAAAAATAAACGGGTGAATTAAAAATTTTAGTCGTATTTATTTTTGACTATCTGACTGTTACCACAAATCTTTGTCAAAAGAAAATTTTCAAACGACCACGTATTTGTGCGAATGATGGAAAAAAAAACTGTTTGAAGGTTTAAACCAATTGCATAACTACCAGGAGGCATAATAATAAATTCGTTTAAAAAAGAATATTTAATATATATTCACTGCTTGGAGTATAAGAAAATGTTTAATAGATATATTTTTTTTAATATTGGTGAACATATTATTCATATAGTAGGTACATTCAAATTTTTAATTGTTTCAGGAATTTGTAAAAGTTTTCAGAACATTTCCAAAATAAATAATTCCTTATAAATCTACTCACGCATGTAGGAGGTGCCGAAAGGATTTTTTTATTTTGTCATGTTTTTATAATAATGTTGAAGTGTTAGCCTCGTTACAATAACTAAAATATATCATTGCCAATAAAGCAAAGTGACACGATATTAAAAATCTGGGCTAGAATTCCGAACCAGTCATACCGATTCATGTTTTCCATGGTTTCTGTAAATTACTTTAGGTATAAAAAGAGTTAGATTTTACTTGCAAGCCATGGCCAATACCTTCTGCAATATACCTGAATAGTGTTAATGTGTGTTTCTGTCTCTAACGATCTCATTTTTACTAAACATTACCCACCCCGTTAAAAAAAATAGTTGTACTATTTACAAGATGCGTATATAGAAAGATTGGTTTGTAATAAATGCATCATAAATGTTCGTTAAACTTCAATCGTTATGCTACTTTATTTTTCTCAGATAAATCGTATTGGCACATAAAAAAAAAAGTGTTTTGTCAAGAGGTTCAAAAAGTGTGGATAACAGGTCGGATAGCCCAGTTAATTAAATACAAATTCGTGTATGGAATTGTTACAATGGTTTTGATTTTTCCAATATTGTGCTTTGTAAATAACAGTAAAGAATATATTAGTATCATAAAACGCATAACCAAAAATTTGTTATGATTGCGGTAGAAAGGTGTATGTATATATATATATATATATATATATATATATATATATATACTGTAAAAGTAAAAACAGTACTATTTTTAACCATGTAATTTTTTAATATAAATGTTTCAATTATCAAATTTACCTTACTACAGATGAACAATAATTTTGTTTGACAACTTAATGAAATGTTGACTATAATTTATTGTACCAAATGTTAGTTTTCTTGCAGTTTTAAATTCTATATTTGCTTACGTGCTTGCTTTTTTCCTGGAAATAGGTTTTGTAGGTACACTGACACTAATTGCGCCGTAACTATTTCTAAAAACTAACCAGTGATTGGTAAAAAGAAAACGAATTTATAAAAAACTAATAAACATCATGAAAATAATTTGCATTTAAAATAAATTATACTTTCATCACATAAAAAACTTCGTATTTTGAACAATCCAGTTTTCAAGTTGATGAAAATATATATGTAAACGAATAACTTTTAAAACCCACAAAATAGTTTTTTATTGATTATTACTATTTACTATTAGCATATTATTTGTCTTTAGACTCTCATTAAATGATTTGATGCTTTCAATTTTTTTTGTTTACAACTTAAATACTCAGGGCGAACGTTCTGATATATCTTAAGTCATTGTTACACATAAGTATTTTTATCTGTAGTTACATTGCGCAGCCTTAGGGACAAGAAAAGAAAAATATTAAAATAAATATACGTGTCAGATAACAGAGTATGAATCGGAACCTTGTCATTGGCTCGAATCCCTCTAAAACATAATTTAAGTTCCTACAGAGACTTTTTTTTCCACTCTGCTCTTCGGAGCAGCTTTGTATCCGGCGTTCAGAATGCCATGGGAGGTAAGTTGACAACAAGATGTCCGCGACCCTTGAGAGTCGGCTGGACGCCCCATCGTGAAAAAGTATTTTCAAAGACAGGGGGGCTAGAAAAGAAAGCGAAAGCTTCGAGCTAAATAGAGGGCTGAGGCCAGATTTGTATTAGGCGTACGTAACGTTATTAAAATTGAGGAAATGTAGGAAATTAATTTGAATGGCTGAATAAATGACTATATGAAATTAGAGTCAACTTATACCAACCTTCCTATTTACGTATTTATATTGATTTGGCAAATATTAATAGCTATTGATACAAAATAAAAATCAAATCACATCAAGTATTATAATTAAAATTATATAAAGACATGAAATTTCAGAATAACTGGAGATAAGAAGTTCAAGTCAACTGATAGGCTATCAAGCACCACACATTTTTATTTTTATGTTACATTTTTGAGACTTCCTATCATTTTTGAATACAATTATAATTAAATTAAATTAATTTTTAATATAAGTTTTTATTGCTACAAAGTAGGTTTAATTTTCTTAATATAAATTAATTTATTCTTGTTATAATTATGCGTACCGGCTGCGTTAAATTTAGAAGCTGATCTCAGCTAAAAACTGAAAAGCGAAACAATTACATAAATATAAACAAGAACAGCAATTTTATATACAGTCTATACATAGAAAAAATTATGAAGAAAGTGTGCAATTTGTTCTTTTGGAGTCTGTGTTTTAAATTCACTTACACCGTATGATCACAAGCATATCTAAAATTTTGATGACAGTTTAATTTATTTTTTGCCAAGGAAATAAACAGTCAATATTTATTTTTTGTCCATAATAGCTTAAAACTCCCAAAAATTTAGGAACAAATATCAGTAATTTTCAAGATGATATTATTACCTTGCTGTTGTATTAAGGATTTAACAGCGGTAGCTTTGTATTTTTATTCAATGAAAATCTAAGTCTACGTTTTGTATCCCTATTTTGAAATTTATGTACCAGAATAAATTTCCAACGTAACTTATGAAATAAATTTTCTGTGTGTTCTTTTACAGCTATAATTTCATACAAGTAAATGCGACAGAAAATCACACTGTTTATGTCATGCTTTATTTGTAATATTTCAATATTTAATGTGATTGCAAAACAGTGGTTAAAAGTAAGAAAAGGCGTACTGTCTTAACTTTGCCATCAATAAAGACGGTAGGACTATTATTATGATTATATATGATTTTCTGATGCTTTTAATCTTCTGCTTTCTAGTTTCCTATGGCAGAATCTGGTTACATGTAATGTGACAATAAACAGAACAGCCTTCTCGGATCTCACTGTGACCATCCACTACCTTAACAGTAGTTATTAATAGGGGATCCGGGGACAGGGGATCGGGGATTAGAATTAGGATGCGTGACCTTTGACCTCTGACGTCATGGTCTTGACCTTTGACCCCTGGCGTCACTTCCGGCCACCATCTTGGATTACATCATTTAGGGCCGCCATCTTGGATTACATCATTTCCTGCCGCCATCTTGAATTACATCATTTCCGGCCACCATCTTGGATTACGTCATTTCCTGTCACCATATTTGATTACATCATTTCCAAGAATTTCCGCTATCTTGGATTACGTAATTTTACGACAATCATTTTGTCTAGAATGTTCTGTCATTTTTAATTCTAGAACTTTCTATTATGTCACTACCAATGAGGCTTGAGGATTCGGATTTAGGATTTTACCATTATGCAATCACCATCTTGGATTACGTAATTTCTAGCCGCCATTTTGTTTTTAGAACTTTCTACCATTACATCATAACTAATGGGGCTTTGAATTTTCACTTTACTGTCGCCATTTTGAATTCTAGAACATTCTACCATTGCAACATAACTACCAAGACAGTTGTAACTAATTATTAAATAAATTTTAGATTCTGTTTTCTATTACCTTTCGCGGAGTTTATTAATCATTCACTCTACGAAAAACAACTCAAGTCAATATACCTAACCAACGAATTAATACAGTGTCGATTAGCCTAACACGAAAGTCTAATTTTTCAATAATCTGAATAACCTATAAGCTGTTCATGTACAAAGCCACACATACAGACCAATAGTCTTCAGTCCATGAGACCGAGTCATGTCAATATCAGATGTATAGGCTAGTAATTTCAGGACCGCATGACCTTCGTCGTTAGCTAATTATATTCAATTAATCCATCGTGACATTTTTTATACATACCTACTAAAGAACCAAGTGACCTTGAAAAATATTTTAGTTACACCAAGAGGTTTTAAACTAGTAAATATTCAATCACTACATTATGTACTACGCGCAATCAACAAAAAGGAAGCACCGTCAATGAAAAGGCAGCACATTTGGAAGCAACGCCTACGAAAAGGCGGCACATTTGGAAGCACCGACAACGAAAAGGCAGCACCATCAACGAAAAGGCAGCACATTTGTCATTGGCTCCAATAATCATTGGCTCCAATATTCATTGGCTCCAATATTCATTGGCTCCAATATTCATTGGCTACAATATTCATTGGCTCCAATTGCTCCAAATGCTCCAACAGGCTCCAAAAGGCTCCATCAGTATTTTGGCTCCAATAGTCATTGGCTACAATATTCATTGACTCCAATATTCATTGGCTCCAATATTCATTGGCTCCATCAGTCTATTGTTTCCATCAGTCTATTGAATCCATCAGTCATTGGCCTCTACAGTCATTGGCTCCAACTGTCTTTTGTCTCATCAGCTCCAAATATATTTGGCTAGAAGTCTACGAGTCTAAGAGACTATGAGGACACAAGGCTACGAGTCTAAATGGATCTAGTTATTTACGAGCTATACCTGGCTACGAGTCAGCATGGCTAAGAGACCCCGTGGCTACGAAACTACATGTCTTTGAAGTTACAAGAATACAAGTCCACTCGGCTCCAACTACTCCAGTATTATGTTATTATTTACATGACTACTTGTTTACGTAGCTACAAGTCTACGAGGCTACTTGGATACGTAGCTACAATTCTAGGAGGTCCCAAGTCATCATGTCTACGCGACTACGAGCCATTAGGTTACGAGACTACGTGACTACGAATCTTCACTTTTACGAGACTGCGTGGCTACAGAGCTACCTAGCTTCTAGAACACGAGTTTACGTGACTACGAGGATAGAGGACTATAAGTCTGCATGAGTACTTGACTACGAAGCTACTCGTCTACAAGGCTCCAATTGCCGCATCTGTCTTCGACGGAATTTTCTCTTTTGCTCCAACTGCACCACCAGCATTATGTTATAAGATTACATGGCTACTTGCTTACGTAGCTTCAAGTCAACGAGGCTACTTGGATACGTAGCTATAATTCTATGAGGTCCCAAGACATCATGATTACGCGACTTCGAGCCATGAGGTTACGAGATTACGTGACTACGAATCTTCAAGTTTACGAGACTGCGAGGCTACAGAGCTTCGAAGCTTCTAGAACACAAGTTTACGTGACTGCATGGATACAGGACTACAAGTCTGCATGAGTTCTTGACTACGAAGCTACTCGTCTACAAAGCTCCAATTGCCGCATCTGTCTTCGACGGAATTTTCTCTTTTGCCTCATCTGCACCATCAGCATTATGTTATAAGATTACAAGGCTACTTGCTTACATAGCTTCAAGTCTACGAGGCTCCAATACATCATGACTACGAGACTACGAGCCATGAGGTTACGAGACTATGCGATTGCAAGTCTTCAAGGTTACGTGATCGCGAGGCCATAGGACTACGAAGCTTCCAGAATGCATGGTTACGAGATTGCATGACTAATTGGCCACGTGGTTACGAAACTTCATTTCTGTAACTGACAACAGTAGCACTATTCGGTGGTGAGAGTTAATTTATCTCATGCAAAGGTACTTGCTGCAAGTAGTTCCGCTTTTCAACATCAGATGACGCCACGTGTTGCTTGCAGGTAAATAATATTTATTTATTTTTTGCGGGATGCGGGATGCTCACTATCGATCGCATAAGAAGGATGGCTTCGATAGTATCCAAGGAGAAGGAAGTTCGTCCTTCCTGTTAGTGCTTCTCAGATTTCTTACAGTCCGCCATCTTGGATTGTGTTGTCACGGCGGACATCTTGGATGGGTGTGACCTTGACCTTTGATCGAAACCTCAGGAATGATCGCAAGCACACGGAAAAAAACCATCAAAATATTGATAAGAATAATCAGGAGCACACGGAGAAAACCATCATAATATTGACATTGATAATCGGGAGCACATATGCTATGAAACAAGTGGCGGGGGTCAGTCTGTAGGTGGTTTCTGTGGAGTAAGGATGTGTTGATTTTTTTTATTTTTTGCCCTCACCGGTTTAGAACCAAGGACGGGAATCGATATAATCAATCAGAATTCTAATAAGTTAATTTTTTGATGAATTTTGATTTTTTTTCATTATAATCGGATAATAAATAAAGATTTTCAATATGGAGGCCGTAACGAAACATGCAACATTAATAGGATCCAATATGACGGTATTAACATAAAGTGTAACGATGACATAGTACTCAACCAAGATGGCGGGCGTAATGAAACATGCAACATTTATATAATCCAAGATGGCGACCGTAACGATAAGTGAAACAGTGGTTTTTTGAGGAATTTTTGAGGAATTTTAAGGAATTTTTGAGTCCAAGATGGCCGCCGTGACGTCACAAATCTAAGATGGTGGCTCGGCACCGGTACCACCGCCTGGCGCCTGTTTCAGGACCGGCTATTACACACAACTTACCATATTTCCGCAATGTATACATGCATGATGAACTACCACGCAAACCCAAGTTGAGGGAGTGCGCAATCGTAAATTTGGATGGTAAGCATGGGTGCGGTACACATTGGGTAGCATACCGAAAGGCCGGTAATGCGGCAGAATACTATGACAGTTTCGGGAATCTTAGGCCACCTATGGAATTACGCAAGTATTTTCGTGACACTACATTAAAAATAATTATAAAGCAGAGCAGTTGCCTAATCAATGGAATTGAGGTCACTTGTGCCTCCGCTTCTTAGTTAACAAATTATGAAATAATATGCTTATAAAAGAGCTTTAACACAGACAAAAACAAGTCAGTTATGTCGATAACTTTATCCTATCGGGTAAAAGCTCGGAGCTCCGATCTACTTATTTTCCTGCCTTGAATTTGGAAGGCACATGGAGTATCGCGTTAGTCGATTTTCAAACATATTTCTCCGTCCCGAGTGTCGATAGGGCAAACTGTAAAATACGATATATGAAAAATGATGTTTTGAAAGTAATATCTGTATCCACGGGATCATATGAAATCGAGGATATCGCATTATACATTAAGCAAGCATTACTACAAGATGATGTAGAGTTTTATCTTCGTGGTAACCCAAACACTCGATAAAGCGAGATGATGTGTAGCACTAATGTTGACTTTAGGGAGCGGGATACTTTAGCAGCAATGCTGGGGTTTCAAAATAAAATTTACGAAGGGGGTAAATTAAATGTAGGCCCTATCAACATTACCGAATAGTCTTCCTGTAAATGTTATAAGAGTAAACTGCAATTAGGTTAGCGGATCATATCTTAATGGTAGACCGAACCATACGCTACACGAGTTTAGCGTGCTAGTCCCTCCTGGGTTCAAAGTTGTAGAAGTGCCTAAAACACTCATTTACTCACCGGTCATTGGGAAGAGCATACACGAAATTGTCGTCCGCATAGTCTACCAGAACGATAAGTTGATAAATTTTAGAGAGAATGAAATCACATTGCGCTTACACTTGAAGAGAGATGGGTTTTAATTTTATACGAAAAAACTATAAATTAACTGACACTACCAAACCTACAGTCAGTATAACACAAACCTCGAGCGTGTTAACACGCGCTAACATTCGTTTCTTGAATCAACTCGGGTATAAAGTGATTAGGAATGGATACGAAAATCCTGAACGTGGAAGATGCAGTTAGTTACGAAGATATTATTACAAAGACCGAAATACACTCGTACTTACCTTATCTTTCTGGACCATATCCTCTGTCGTCGGAAATATGAATTTCTGTACAAAACCAAGATATATATACGGTACCTTGCAACTCTTTTTTGCAATTTAGAGGCACACTTTTAAAAGATGATGGTGATATTCCTACAACTACCAAGATCGTACGTAATGGTATTCTTCACATGATCAGTAAAATATCTTACGAATTAAATGGTATCAAGCTCAACCAAACGCCAGATGTGGGAATTACTTGTACTTTAAAAAATTACTCATCGCTAACCCATAATCAACTATCCGCGGCTAACATGGTCTGATGGTGAATAGAACCAGATTACAAGTTGTCGTTATATGCAGGCGGAAGATTTGAAATTTGCATTCCTCTCGCGATGATGTTGGGATATGCAGAAGATTACAAGCACATCATAATTAATGCTAAGCAGGAGTTGGTGATACTTTTAGCCAACACCCAGGCAAATGCACTTCTCGATACAAGCAACCAACCGGAAAATGTAACTTTATCCATACACACTATCGAATGGCTTCTTCCTCACGTTCAAGTGAATACGGCAGAACGCATTAGGCTTTTGAAATTTGTCGAGAAAGGTACAAATATCGACATTGCTTTTCGTTTTTGGAGTTTGGAAACCTACCCTAATCTTACCCAGTCTCAAAACATAAATTGGAATGTAAAATCTAGTTTTGCTGCAGTTAAGCCGCGATACATTATAGTAGCATTTCAAACAAACAAACAAAAAGATATAAGAGCAGACTGCTCTACATTTAATCACGACAAGATAAAAAATATTAAAGTTTTGTTAAACTCTGAAAGTAACCCTTATCTGGATATGAATGCAGGCTTTGAAAATGGAAGATATTTGCTCGCTTACCGGATGTATGCACAATATCAGCAATCGTATTATGTTCAGTTACCATCCCCGATATTATACCCGAATTAATTCAAAAGTATTGCTCCTCTCTTTATATTTGACGTGATTAGACAGGACGACCGGAATAATACTGGAGTTATAGACTGCAAAATCGAGATTATGGCTGCAGAAAACGCGTCTGCAAACACTGAAGCGTATGCTCTTATTATGCACGATAGGCTGGCTACATATAATGTCCGGGACAAAGTAGTGTAAATACTAGTGTAAATGCAGAAAAGAGTTCAGTTCAGTATAGTTTCTGCCACCAACATGTTCGTTAATATCCAGGGGTTCATGTCGCAAGTGGGATTTATCATCAAGGATATGTCGACGGAAGCACCTTATCACGTCAATTCTTACCGCCATTCCCCTGGCATCTCCTCGACCGCAAAAACCAATCTACAAACAGATGGCTGACTAATCATTACCAATTACAGAAGACTTAGGGCTCGCGGGCCCCAAATTTCGCAATCAGGGCACATGCTAGCTGAGTGAGCTCCGAGTCGCTCGCTCCCCAAGGGACAAAGCCCCCTGTTTCACCACAGAGCGACTCAGAAATATTAGCACGAGGTAGCACCAGATCTATGGTCATCTCATGCCACACATCAGTATGTGCGATGCCAGAAAACCAACAGAAATTTAAAGCCTGCTACACCGAAAAATTCTGGAATGCGACAATATGATAATTTCCTGTATCCCTAGGCCAGAGTCTTGTTGCTGTTTCACTTTTAGGCTAGCACAGTCCTATTTATGCTCGTTGTTAACATCAGTCGTAACTCGTATGTCTTCGACTTATTCATCATTCTCTCCCCTTTTGCAATGGTTGCAGTCTACTTTGCATGGTCAGTGAGGTAGGGCAACAGCATTGCTGTGAGTTTGGCCCTTGTGGTGTGCGATTTAGCAATTGCATTGCTGTATTGGTTCACTCTACCAAGTGATTTGTTCCTTTGTGTGATTGAATTGCAAATAACACATAGTGGAGCATGGTCAGCGTACATGGAATTATCTCCTACATAAATATTTGTGAAAATGCTGCAGTGTCTTAACTACAGCTGGAAGTGCTTTTATATTAATTATTTACTTTCTATCTTGGATAAAGCTTTGTTGTGAACTTGATACCTCATTCGCTTTCATTATGACCCTGGAAAAGTACAGAACCCAGCCCATGTCTGCTCGTTTTTATTATGATAAATGTGGGCAAGAATGGAGGCAGAACATAGTGACTCCTAAAGGTTCTGAGAGGTAGCCTCACACCATGAAATCCAAAAAAAAAACTGTATCTTTTCCTGAGTCAGATGATGTGGTGATCGGTCAGCAGCTGCGAACCTAGTCAAAAAACCTTTATAGTAAGCACATAGTCCTAGGAAACGCCTTACATCGTGTATATTTTTGGGTTGACGCCTCGCCTTGATGACTGAATTTTCTTGGGGTCTGTTCACATTCTATTCGCCGTTCAGACATGTTGTGAAATAAATTATAAGTACAATAATTTGAGTTTTTGTTCTTGTTGGCCTCATTTAAGTAAAATATGAGTGTATATAGCTGCCTTGTCAAAAAATGTAGTTATATTCAGAATTTTATCCACCACAGCACAAATTATTAAAATGGGATAGCCTATAAGTACCCTACTTATCTGTGTAAAACATAAAATCGGTTTAAATAATGATTCCTTTCAAAATCATTTCTATTATTACCTATGTTATTTATAACTTACCACGATTTTCTTGTTACAATTGGTAACTTCAGTGAATTGACTAATTTATGCCTAATTTGTTATTTTCTTACAAACAGAAGACTATTTGTGCACCCAATGTTTACTTGTATATGTGTGTTCCAGTCCAGAAAAAATCGCCTACCTAATTAATATAAAATCAGTGAATAAGTAAGACCAGGGGTTGAAAGAATTTTGAGAGAGATCAGCCAAATATTAAACAGATTCTAAATTTTTTTAGAGAGCCGCAACATGTATTTCCTGTAGGCTATATCTAAATGGAGTTTTGAAATTTTAAGACGATAAGAAACAATACAAAGTTTAAATATTTTATTCTCAAATTCAAATTAAAAGTAAAGGCTAGCTGACTGATTTTTAAGACCCATACTCCATCATTCCTCGAGTTTTAATGGTAAAGATACATTAGACAAATAAAACATTTGGTTTAAGTATATTATTGTGTCTTTTTGATTACAATTCAAAACTGAAATATTTTATTGAAAAAAATTGGGACAATAATTAAGTATCCTATAATGCCTTAAAAGCCACAAAATAAAATATCCAGTGAAGACTCCGAGATACATCGAAAGCTTCGGCCACACAGAAAGCTACGCATGTTCGCTATATTCGCTGCAGCAATTGGCCACACAGTCTAGTTCACGATGTTGGATAGACGCATGCCGTGGGATTCAAGTGATGATTCGATGATGATAATATTCTGCTGGCATCACAGTATGTAAACGTAAAAATGAAATGAGTCCATGCAGTTTGTCCAAAAATATATTAATTTGGATAATTTCATCATTTGATGTAGTAGTTGCATGAGGAATAAATACATTACAGTTTCCTATCATACCATTGAAATCTAAACACAGACAATATCTTGCATACACTGCTTACTATGGATTTTATCGTTCTTATTATTAAACATGGCTATTTTTGTACTTCAATCAAATTTTTCGTCGACGTGATAGGCTACTAATTGAAAGAATACTCAGAAAGTAGGCTACAGTGAAATTCCGGGCGGAAACAGATATTTTTATTTGCACATTCCCGAAGCCAGCGACGTTTTTAGAAAAATAGCCGAGAACCAAACACCTGGCGTCGTCCAAACATAGCCAACATAGTGAACATAGCGAGCATGGCGCCCTGTGTGGCCGTAGCTTACCTCACTCACACACCTGTAAACATACATGTCAAGTCACGCTTTTTTCATTAAAACTAATTGATTTGTTTATTTGTTTTTCACCTGGATCTTATTTTAAGCTCATGCATTAAAATTTTTTGTCATACAGAATTCTAGTTAATTCTGTCGCTGTTGAACACATTTCTTATATTTAAAGATTAATTATTTTCTTTTTAGTTCATACAACATTAGAACGTGTTTTTGTTTTGTTCTTTAAAAAATAATTTAATAATATTATCTACGGCTTGGATTAAGATTATTTTTCAGTCTCCTTCAGTATTCGTGTCACTAAGTGATTTCCATCGTACATTTTTATGTACTGCAATATTTTTTATTCTCGCTAAATGCTGCAGTTTATCACTTTGGGTATCTTGTTAAAAGCACTGTTTTTTAACAATTGTTTATTATAATGGTACAACATTGGTAATATTAATACGAAAAAAAAAAACATTTTGGCCAGTGCGCCTGCAAAATTATAGAAATATGAGTTTTTCCCAAGTTATATTTGCATTTTAACGAAAAAGATTTCTACTTGATTTTTAAAATTTATCAGATTTTTTGATATACTCAACTTAAAAATTATATATTTTTTCCCTATTTTATAGTATGAGTACTTTAAAATTGAAGGAAGGTTTATCGGTTTTAAAACTCTTATAGTTTTCACTAATTTAATATAATTTTCATCACACTGATGACTTAAGGATAGTTTTGGCAGTGAAATTTATTTTATTCTCTAAATTACATTCATCAAAATATATGGCCAATCTTAAAAACTGAATAGTTCTTTCCTTACTTTAGGTTTAGGTTTTTTATTTGTGAGTCAGACAGGTCTCTAGTGAGAGCAATTCCCTGCAGGTGAAGGAAACACGCGGCTTATAGCCGCTTATACCGCGGTAAACTTTTGGCATGTTGTTATCATAGTCGGCTGTACCACTGTGCAAAAATTAAGCTTTGGACAAATTTTTCACAGGTCTGTGCCTTTTTAAGTCTTGGTTTCCTGTATTATTAGAGCAGCAGTGGTGGTAAGTTTAGGAACACCCTATTACGGGACTTCTTTGAAGGGGGAAAGTGGCTGGGACCCCCGCGGTGCGAACACAGCTGCAGCCTCGGCCACTGCCCGCCAAAACAACCCTGGTTAGGGGAGCGCTTTAACTACCTTTCTGTGACTTCTGGTCCCCTGATACTTTCTCACATGGAACTACTCGAAAATACGCTTTATTTATATAACTTTTGTTTATATTTTTTTATATTTTTTTCTTTAACGGTTCCTTATTGGCTTGACCATTTCAGTGGGCGCCATTTTGTTTTAACTTCCCCTCACAGCCCCCACAGCCCACTACCAGAGTGGGGAGAGAGAAAAAAACGGTTGTGAGATGCTTAGGTCGTAGAAATGAAATAGCACCAGTGATACCATATAGGCAACCATCTTAGAAATTCGTAAATAGTAACCTAGAAATTCGATAAAAATCCAAAAACTATCAAAATACTCGCTTATTAAAAAATTTAATAATTTTATTCATTTCTGTCCTTGTTTCGATCCTTGACTGATGAAAAAATTAATTTCAGTTAAAAAAATATATTTATTCAATAAAATATGACAAAAAACCTTATACACTGCTTAAAATTCTCATCCACCAGCCGTCAGTAAGCTACCGAAGCCATTTTGGCTGCCATCTTGGAAATTTGTAATTATTAACATAGAAATTCGGTAAAAATTCCACAAATTAATCAAAAATTGTTTGTTAAATAATGATTGATTAGACGATATCCATCCTTCATTCGATCCTTACGAGATGCAGAAAAAAAATAATTTAATTAAAATTACCAAAAAATTAACAGGTTCAAGCATAAAAATAAATAAAAAAATAAAAAAATAATTACTTAATTTCTACAAGTACAAAAAATAAAATTACTAGCGTTTCTCGCTTTCTAAAGGCTTCTTAGAAGGCGAAGTGAGTCATTTTCATGCCTTGACATGTGTTTTCCTGACATCTCCACATGACAGTCGATTAACCAGCCACGCCCAGTTGATAGCTAAGAATGTATATTCATTAGCCAAGCACGTAGTTAGCAGCCATGTACATTCAGTTTATAGCCATGTCCATTTATCATTTGAGCATGTACTGTCAGGGACCAGGCAAGACCAGTTGTTGAATAGAAAATTCATGTTGGGGGCATGGTACTTTTGGCTTGTTTACAAATTATATTGGGTACCAATAATAAACATATGAAAACTACCGATCACAATTTTTATATTTTGCAAAATTCAACCCATAAGGGGTTAAAGGGGGTAAGTATGTATGCTTTTAAGATTAATAATTATATCTCCGAACATAATAAGAGTACTAAATATTTTGGGTACCGTTAATAACAATACGAAAACTACCAATGAAATATCATAGTAATTTTTGGTGCGTTTATTATTATTTTTTTTAAATACTTAAATTTTCTGTGTGCCACACCCTTAATAAATTTCAATAAAAACATATTTTCAAAGTTTGGTACCGTTTGCTGTGCAACCAAAATGGATGTAGTATTTAATAAAGGTTCCGTATTGTGTTAATAAGACTTTTTTTTAATAACAGCTGGGTTCCACAAGTGCACGATACGAATAGCTAATGTACGTTCTTGATCTTCTTGCTTAACATGGTAAGACATTGTGGGCCTCAGTGGGGCATGGTAGTACATAGTGGGAAATGGTGGGGCATGTTGGGATACTGGTGGGACATTGTAGGACAAAGTGGAACATGGTGGGCATTTTGGGACATGGTGGGACATACGTTCTTTAAATGTTTCATGTAAAGGGGAATTTTTATTTAATACAATTTCTTGAACATATGCCATTGCAGTTGTTCACTATTTGTCATGGGAAAAATTCAGAATTGCAAAATAAGAAATAAAAATGAACATAAACCCACAGAATAAAAAAAGCTTAAATCAGCTGATGCCGAAAAGATAAACCCAACGATGAACCTAAACAGGTATTATGAACGACACAACGACGACATGATAGACGAACACATTCAGACTTAAATATCAGACAGCACGAGAATCCCGTGGAAGGAACTTAGTGGTGGGACATGATTGGTCCTGGTGGGTAATTGCAGGATACGTTGGGAAACAGTAGGACGATGTGGGATACGGTAGAACATTGTTTCGTCTTTGTTAAACGTTAGCAGCTTCGTCCACCAAAGGACACGTGGATCCTTCAAAATGTCGATGTACGGCACACGTGGAGTTCGCAACGGACTTCCATCGTCGCGCGCGTCACCCAGCAAGCCCGTCCTCACGCGCCTCGCCGCTCGAGCGCTGTCCTTGTGCGTGACGTCATCGTCGTCGGTCGCGCTCCCAGCGGTCGTGCGGTCAAACACTTCATTCACAACGGTAAAACCAAAACTATTAAAACTCTTACCAACCATGTGAAAGTTAGAAATAACAGCTTTATAATCAAAATGAAAGGAAAAATAGTAGTAACCAAACATTACATTAAATTAGAAAATACTTTAAATATACATATAGGTGACGTAAATATATTTCCAATTTTAACAGTGAAACTAAAGTAAATTTACATTTGCCGTGGCCAAGTAGCCACGCTGAACGTCTCGAGTTTCGTTGTGTTGTCCACGTTATCCGTTCACTATCATTGTTTTCTTCGTCTGTTTGTCTCTGAGTGTTCCAAGGTCGTTTTCTGTCTTAATTTGCCGTTCTTGTTGCTACTGACTCGTCGATGCTAGCCCGCTGAGTCCGTCTGTGCCGTAATATTGTTTTGACTAACTCCTTTTACAGAAATTTTCTGAGCTCTCTATGTTTATAATTTTTTTTTATTTCCGCTGATTTTGGCTTTTTTTTTCCTGTGTGTTTGCATATTCATCATTTTTGTCAATTATTGAGGTTTCTTATGACACATAGGGGAATGCGCAATGGCGTATGTCACAAAAATATAATCAATATTTCCCTTTGCAATAACAATTTAAAGAACTTGTAGACCGTAGTTTTCACAAAATAATTATTCCGGTGTAATCCCGTCCTATCGTAAGGTATTGCCAACAAATGCACTGAACCTGATTAGATAAACAATTCGAGGTTGAAATTTTGGTTGAATCCAATGAAAGAATGTGGTTTTAAGACTGCGTGTAGTTATTTATCGATTTAACTCATATTAGTTTTGTCAGGGTGGTGTATTTTTTTATTTGGAAACAGATATTTAATAAACTGTGGGTTCTGGTACACTAAGGTAGGCTGAATATTTATTTCAATTTCTTTTCGTAAGACAAAAAATTATCCCATATTAAAAATAAAATTCCTGAATTAATTATGTTTTTCCATCATTTTGAGTATTATTTACAAAAGTTGTTAATAAAGAAGTATACTAAATACAGCAAAAATTCCAAATTGCGTGTTTTGTATTATGGTATAGTCATTGCATTTACTGCTTGTACATTTATTGCAGTAAAACAATTCAATTAACTGTGTAACATAATGATGTACACAATTTGCAAAAAATATATATATATTAATTATTACAGTCATAATTTTTTAGCCAGGGCCATAGTTATCACAATATTTAAAATACATTGAGATATTCACAGATTTTCGGTGAAAGTTCAACATTTAAAACATTATCATTTTATTACTTTCTTGTACTGATATGATTAGCTGTACGATTGCAGTTATAACGTCACTAGCATTAAAATCAACAAAATCATTAAAAAATATTCCGAACAATTTTAAATATAGGTAAAAGTAAAGTTTTTAAAGTTATTTACATGCAATACATGCCTACTTGAAAAAAAAATTTCCTAAACCAAAAAAAAATTGTTTTGTGTAAATTTGATTTTCTCTGTAATGTTTGAATAGTTTCGTGTTAACAGATTTTAGATTTCCTTCTTATATTGATAAAAAATCCTATCATTAGCATTAAACATACAAAGGGCATGGATTATTAATTACAAGAACAATCACTTATCGGTTATTATGCCATGCATTAGATTTAAGATATTAAAACAAACAAAAAATTAACACATTACAAAATACATTTACAGTAAACACACGTTTTTTGGTTGCTGGTAATTGTACAATCTTACATTTCTTTATAGTATCCAAGAACATTTAAAAACATCATATAATTTAATGTAAAAAGTGTTTTTTAGTGTCTTGTCTCATTGCGAATACGAAAAACCTAAATTTGTTAATTTTATTAAGCTTGAGCGAATTGATCTAGTGGAAACTTCGCTTATATTTTAATATGAGCCATTTAAACAAAAAACTGGGTTGGAATTATATCCATCTCCGTTTGATCCAAGAGCTGGTTAAAAACAAACTGGCTGCATTTCCTGCGTGGTTTGATATTATTATCCTCTAAGCAGCATCAGAATCAATGGGCGTAAATTTTTAGTGGTTTGTGATCAAAACCTCTTCAACAGTGGACTGTCCACATTGGAATGTTTTCAAATCACAAAACCGCAATGAATAATGTTTGCTTTTATTTGTTGTTATCTTGGTTTTATATTCAAATGATTTATTATACTTTAATGTATGAGAAAAATTGTATAAAAATCACACACACACAAAATATAAAGCTGAAAAAATGTTTGACATCAAAACGTTTTATGCAAGTATACTCTTTAAAGTGATTATTAGTTCTTAAAAAAAATATTACGTGCTATAATAAATAGGCACTGAACATGGGAAACTACAGTTTTCAAAACTCAAGTTTCATCTGGTGCTAGTAAATACCTCAATTAATTAGGGATAAAATATAATTTGCTTTAAAAAGAAAATTTAAAAAGAAATTTGTATAAATAATTAAAGTGGTATGGAGTTAACAGTAAACGTACATTAGCGGTAGACGATTTTTTCTAAATAGTATTTGTCCTCAAACTTTAAGACCTTACTTCATCCAGAATGTTGTTTTTTTTATTCCATGCCTTTTTGAAGAGACATTTTGTAAATGGGATTGTAGGATATTTTTGTGCTTGCCGAACTATGAAATCACAGAATATGAACTTGTGAGTGACAATGACGCAACTTGAAGCGTGAAAACTAACATCAATTTGAATTTATATAAAAATTTAAAATATGCTTCTAAAAGTATATAATAAATAAATATGTAGTATAAAAGCGAGCATAGTATAAACACAATGTAAAATCAATGACATAAATTGATAGCATTAGACAGCAGTTAAATTTATACTTCTACTAAATAAATAAATAATTTATATAGGCAAAAAAAAACCAGTATTTACACTGTTCAAAATTACCGTTAATTTACGGATTATTCTCACGAGGAATTCGCCTTAAATAAACGAAGGTTTTTTTTTTTTTTTTTTTTTTTTTTTAAAGTAACTGGATCTTCGTTGAAACAACACCGTATTTCAAATTCCGAGTTATATTTTTCTACATTAACAGGATAAACGCACACGTGGAAGAAATAACGTGTGTTTGCATGAGTTTGAATGTTTTTCTTACATACAGAGATTATTCTTGTGCGTTGTAATTCAAAGTAAGTCACATTTATACCAGCAAATTTACGAACATTGTGAAGACCTCTGGATAGTTTGTAACACACGTTTTTTCGGCAATTTTAGGGTGAAATTTTTGAACAGTGTAATTTTTGTCAACTATTTGGCTGTTAAAGAATACCACCTTAAATGGCCCTTTAGTCTCTTGAAGAGCATAATTTATAGGATATCAGCCATTTTTGTTGACGTGTCACAGGACCTTTACACGCTCGTTTATGCAGCCGTTCGTAAAAAGAAGAGTCGCTCGTCTTCTTTCATACATTCTTGTGGCCTTAATTTGTACATATATAATATTTTTGTTTGCTGGCCGTTTAAAAAAACATAATGACGTTTCTAGATATTTCGATAATTTAACCGATAGAGTCTACGGTAGAAAATGCATTAATGGAAAAAATTTTAATGGATGGCTGTGATTCGCTGTCATAAAGGACTTTACTGCAGTTTTACAGTGCGTCGCACAAGGTTTGTTACCAAGCTTAATTGATTCTTAACACTGTGAATAAAATTCAGCTTTTGACATATTTTTCACGGAAAATAAAAATGGAACTTTTTAGGTTCGAAGCAAATTTATCTTTCAACTATGTGACATGGTTTGATTTGTTCAAAAAAATTATTTTAACTTTGCTAGCGTTTTAAAATACTCGGAATTTTTATGATTTCTAAAGGTTAAATAAATATGTATACTTTTTTTGTCTGAAATAAAATTGAAACATACCGTGCAGTTGCAACTAGCATTGCCTTTTAAAACAAAAATTTTACATTTTTTATTTTATTTAGTTCTCCTTATCCATACTGCAAAAAAATGTTAAAAATTCAAGTTTTCCAGCTAATTATGCAAAAAAAATATGCGCTGCTTTTTTATTTTGTTCAAGTTTGTACACTAAAATGTTTACAAGCGTAACCACGACGAAAGTAAAAATAAAATAATGACCTGTAACGGGATGTACCCCCAACAATACCGTGGGCTACTTCCCCCCTCCCTTTCAAGGAAGAGGGGGGCCAGGATCGTACCCTCCTCCCTTGCAAGGAAGCGGGGGGCCAGGATTGTACCCCCTCCCTTGACGGGAAGCGGGGGGCCAGGATTGTCACCCCTCCCTTGCAGGGAAGCAGGGGTCAGGATCGTACCCCCTCCCCGCCCAGGGCAAACAACCTCCCACGGCTGCTGATCCTCGGGCAATCCTCCGGCGACGTCGCGCGCTCCGACAATCTGCGCCGGACCCGCTCCGCCCAGTTGATTGGATCTCCAGGCGGTGTCGACGGCTTTGTGCCCGCTGCGCCGGCCCTCATTAAACACCGACCGCGCTTCCCGTCGAACTGGCGGGTGTGAGGGAGGTGGGGGGATACCGCGCCTTCGTCGCTGACCCGTCGAAAACTGCCAGCGCTCGAGGTTTACCGTCCAGCCTTGGAGCTTCGCAAACTGTACTTTGTAGTTGGTGCCGTGCTTCGTGCCCATGAAGGCATTGGTCCGTGGAAGGGGTGTCTGCTCTTCAAGTTTAATTCACTGTCGTTATCAATTGGTTGCCAAAAAAAAAGTAGCTTCATACAGGCTAGAAGTTTATATATAACAGATCTCGCCAAATGTTTAGCACCATGAGTAGATTTAAGATGATAGTTTCATGATTTCTAATCATCTGGTAGAAATGACTTATTAACAACTCTTTACAACTTAAATTAATAGACTAAGTAATAGCTCTTAATTATAGCAATTTTTCTCAAACAAACACAAATTATGAGTTCTAGAAAGTATTAAAAAAAAATTCAATTTTTTTTAAATTATTGGAGTTTGAAGGGTTTTTTGTTGGACAAACAAGTATCGAGTAAAAAAATAATTCATCACAATAATATGTGAATTTGTTTGTAAAAAATCGTGACTAGTACAGAAAGTTACGTAAGCCAATGGCAGTTTGGAGATTAATTTATCATCACATATATTTTGCTCATTATAAATATTGCTATCTGGAACTCAAAAGCCATTTGATAGTAATTTTACATATTTTAAAGATTTACTGGGGTTAAGAAGCAACTCCATTTAGAACTTTAAAATCATTTATTATTAAATTGGTTTTAAACTTTTGGTGGGACCCATATCTTGAAAATAACGGGTTGGGGAGAATCCTGAAAAATGCACCATGAATTATTAAGTATGGTTTAAAAGAAAAAAAAAAGGAGGGTAAAAATTCAGCAAGGAATTTTTTCAAACATGATTATAATTTAAAAAAAAAATTACCTAGATGGGAACGGGTTTTTTTCTCATTTTGGTTTCAATTATTAGCATGGCCATTCCACACATCCCCTCCTTTACCTCTTATCACTATAGTCTTGTCATAAATGGGGTCATTGCGTAGAGAATATTACACACTATTCCACCGATCAGGGATATTGGCAGGAGGTGACCACGTCTGCACTATTGCATGGCAACCGGGTGAAGCCAATTTTTTGAAGTGAAACTTCTTTGGGCGCGATGGGAGTAAAATTTCAAGGCCGAATTTCAATGCAACGTTTTCATGAAACATTGTTGTGAAACTACTTCTGACGCGAAAAGGGCGGAGAATATGTAGCTGACGGTGCAGAGAACTCGTCGGGCCGCGATGCCTTGAGCGGGCTCCACGTGGCGGCGTGCGGCTCAGGTTGAACCCTGCCATGCTGCAGGGATAGGCGGGTCGCGGCGATAGGGACCCTCCTGTGCCTGACGTCATCCGACTTGCTGGCATCTAGTAAGGGAGTGTTTGGGCAGAAGGTAACACAACGGGGTAGAGCTTATTTTGAAGTGAGTAAAATTCATTTTTATTTAGATAATGGTTTTATTTCTCTCGTTCTTCTCCCTCTCTCTCCCTCTCTCTCCCTCTCTCTCTCTCTTCCTCTCTCTCTTCCTCTCTCTCTTCCTCTCTCTCCCTCTCTCTCTCTTCCTCTCTCTCCCTCTCTCTCTCTCTCCCTCTCTCTCCCTCTCTCTCTCCCTCTCTCTCTTCCTCTCTCTCTCTCTCTCTCCCTCTCTCTCTCTCTCTCTCTGCCGTTTTACTCCTTAAGATATACTTACGAGTCGAGGTTTGAAATGCCAAAGAATTTTTACTTCTTTCACGTGTACTGAGTTACACGCTGTCTTTTATTATTTTTTTTTTAATTCGTGGTCTGCGACATTTGGTTATACGCCCAAAATATCGGCTAAAGTGTAGTTTTTTCCATTGTGAAAACAGTTTTAAGTGACTGTGTTTTATTAAAGTTGCTGTGTTTAACGACGGAGACTCTTACTAACCATCATCAGACGTAGTCAAGCCACCATTCCCACAATGTTTTGGGGCGTTACAATTCGGCGAATGCGAGGTCAAATAGTGACTTCAACTACGGAACAGCTTGCCGTCTTCTGACGATTCCTAACTCCGTGGTTATTGGGGAAATATTCAGCCATGGTAGGTATATTTTGAGGGACCATCCCAGCATTTCCCTTGAGCGCTTTTTCAGGAAACCATGGGAAATGGAAATCTGGATGGATAAACGGGGCTCGAACCCGCGTTCTCCCGAGTTTGAGTCCAGTGCCATACTACTTCACCACCTTTCTTGGTATATTTTCTGCAGAATAGAGTACATTTTCTAAAGTACATGTGAGCGAGTCTCTCAGTATTCGCCAGGGACGTGTAAACATTTAGCCTCGGTAACGAGAAAATACATGTGTTCTCATGTTTGGAAATAAACCTATAATACGAAACTCGAACACAATATTTAACGTATAATTCTTTAAAATAATGCCAAGCGTGATACATATATACGAAAAATGTGTTTTCAACTGAATTGCTTGACGCGAATCACACGTAGATTCTGTTCTTGCCGCTAGAATTCGCTGCCGGAGCAGCTTTGTGACGATTTAATCATTTGATTAGCAGATCGAAATGTTAAACAATTTAACTAAATGGCTTCAATAAAAGCTAAAAAAAATAATAACTTGAAAAAATGCTAATCCCGGCTTTGGAACTGATTTTCGACCAGGATATTTAAAAAAAACAAAAATACTGCCCTACTTGTGAAAATTCATTAAACATATAATACTATAAAGTTTCCCTTTGAATTTGTGAACTTTGATTCGCACCATGCACCACAGATGGCAGCACCGTGGTTACACACTTCCGTCCCATGCGACTTCCGTGCCATTCACGAAATCACTCCTACCAAATGCCGTATACAAACGGGCTAAAATGTTTCACATCAAAAATAGTTACAATGTTCACAAACATTCATTATGTGATAACGAACTATTGTGATAATGGTAATACTCTTTAATTAAAGACATTTCTCATCTTTGTCATCGTGTAAAACTGTTATTTTCGACAATAATTAAAATGTACGGTTTCCATTACAGGAGTCAACAAAAAATATAAAGAACCACAGGAAAACAAAAAAAATAATAAATTAATACTGTACAAAACAAAAAAAAATACACACACATTTCTTAGAATTGACATAGTTGTTTGTTATTGGCTCACATTAGTAAATAAAAAAATACCATTGAAATTCATACGGCAACATCATTTTACGTGGTCTACATATAATAGTTGGTCTTCATACTACGAATGCTTCGGTGTTGGTAGAAATTGTTTTTTTAATAGCTTCTCTTTTATTTAGTTAATAAAAAATTATTAGTACTTTTTTTAGAGCTGAAAGGTACATGCTTTCCAAAATAATTCCTGAAAGATTTTCATGAAAATGTGTGTAAATGTTTATTTGTAATATTGTGCCTACTTCATAACAAAAAATTACTGAGCAAAGTAGACTAAGTATTTATTCATAAAATTATCCTAGAACTATCGACTTAATAAACACAATATTTTCTTAAATTCCACATATATTATTTTTTGTAAAACTGAGAGTAAGAAAAAAATATTTTTGTAAAGCATATGGGTATAAATAATGAGGAATAAAAAAATTCCTTGCCTGGATGAGCGTCATTCCACGCGAACATTAAAATGATCTCCCTGCGTATTTTCGAGTGGCTCGTCCATTAATTACAAAGTGGCTTTGCAACCCAGCAGCCACCATTGCAGCCACCTGGCCTCATTGTGACGCGCTCACAATGGCGGTATCGTCACACTTTAATTAATGATTCAGTTCCCAAATGACAGCCGAGCGAAGCTCGTAACTTACCGCTAAACTCTATTCACAACAGCTACGGTATAGGAATTTTCATTTTCAGTTTTAGCTTGGGATAATGAGATGGAAAAAAAAATTTTAACACAGTTTTATAGCACTTTAGTGTGTGAATTTTTTTTTATCAAATCCATATCGTACACTGTCGTTCATATTTTATTTATTTTTATTTAAAATATTTTTTACGCTGTGCTTGGAGCTGCCAGGATAATAAGGGTTTTGTTTACAATATAAACTAAACTTGAATCAAAGTTGGAAAACACATTTATGCCTTGACCAAAATAAATGCAAATTGACGGTTCATCGTTTTGCTTAAAATTGTGTTTCCTAAAAATAAGTACATTTGCCTGATCCAGGCAAAACACTTTTAGCAACCACTATCAAATAAAGAGATTTTAGGAATGCATTTATAAAAAGTGAAAAAAATTCATGCGAATAATTTAGTGAAAAACCTAACTCATTTATTACGTTTATTTTGCTGCGTGAATTAAGGTGGGACGTTTCCAGACGAAACGATTAAAGCACAATCGGTGAATCGAAACGTTAATGTATGTTTTTAACACTCGGGTTTACCCACCAAGTTGAATTCTTGTATTTTTTTCTATTTGTTATGAAGCAAAAGTTCATAAATAACAATATTGAATCTACTTTGTATGCACTATTCAACTGCGGAAGCCAAGAAATGAACTTCTGGTGAGTGTCAATCACACAATTAATCAGGCAAAAAATTGTTACTAAGTATATTTGTCTTACTTATTTTTACAAACATCAAGTAACATATATAATGGTGACAATATTTCCTAAAAATCACAAAATTCAACGCTTGCGTGTTTAAAGGAACATCCATTTAATTGTTCCTATATAAAACATAACGTGACGTTATGCAATTATTAAACATAGCGGGAGCGGCCAAACCTTAAGCTGAGGACCGCAAATTCAAGCATTTTACAAATTATAAATCATGACAGTTTAGAAGCTGTGGTGAAATGAATCGGATAGTATAAAAAAATTACATACCTACACTGTACACCATTACCACGTAAGAGGTGGGAAACAAGCGTTATGTTACGTGCGTTGCACACTGTCTAACAGCCAGGCGTGAAAGACGATTTCATCTGTGCTACTAAGGGATATGTTAAGCATTATAAATACGTTCGTTATTGGAAAACATCTCAACATTCAGCTGCCAGGCCGTTCTCCGAATGGCATTCAAGAAACTTTCAGCAAGCCGATATATGAGTCAGTTTCTTTAATGCTAGCTAAATTCTGTCTAGATTGTGGAATCCTAGGTTGTGTCCACGATCGTGGGGAAAAAAATATAGTGTCCTACGTTTTGCCATGAACAACTGAAGATCTGTCGTTCTGGCACAGAACTTTTATAGGGTCATCCGCAGCCGAGCTAAGATTGGTCCGTGTGGGTGGCCATGACTGTAAGGGGGGTCTGGCCAATCAGCGAACTCGTCCTGGCCTTCAGTTGTTAATCGCCCTTGAAGATGACTGCACGAAGGCATGCCGAAATGACAGGCACTCCTCTCTCGTGGCCTTAACTCAGGAAACAAGAAATAGTTTGTATTTACGTGAACTTTAAAATGACTAACAAGGGTATCTTCTTCTAAGTTTTTGAATCCGAATAATTGGCGTTTTATTATAAATGGTACACGGATTAAAAACCACTGATTTTTTACAAAAATATTACAGTGTCACGACGTCAGAACTGTGCAAAGTCAAGCCAGCTCACTGAGTCACCCATAACGGTGACGAAGCCCTTGGGGAGCGAGCTGGAATCACCCTTAAGCCCGTTCTACAATGGCATAGAAAAGGAGACGGATCTCCCGGTACATGTCACTTTCACGTATGCTGCTTACTCAGTGCACAGAAACTTAACAAATGGCAACCAATGAGAGGAGTATACATTGATTCCACCTGCGCCAGGGTCCAGGAAGAGGTGCCGGCCACCATCCTCGATTATGACGTCACGGTGGCCATTTTTTGTGTCATATTTCGTCAAAATTTCTCATAATCCTAGAAATTTCCCTATTTTGAGAAAAAAAAATCCCTTTTTGAGGGAAAATTTCCCATTTTATTCCCCAAAAATGTCAGAGGCTTCAAATGTCCATATTGAGGCTTAAATTCCCCGTTTACAAGCCCTCAATCAGCCTCTGGAGGGGAGCTTTGACCTTGACCTAGAATTCAACCGCCGTCTTTGCAATTTTTGTTACGGCCGCCATCTTGAAAATCCCAATTTTTTAAGCTAAAAAATTAGGGTAAAATTAATCCGTACGGGTCCGTCTCCGTCTACGTGTCATTGTAGAACAGGCGTTCAAGTCCTTGTTTCTTGAACGAAATATACATATAGCAAACTCTAGCAGGGTTAATATGAAAACATATTTTGCTATTAAGACACAGATCATCGAAGTTCGAGAAGATTACCACAGAAAAGAGCTATTTGATTACGAATACAACACTTTTTTGACAGTATTTATCGCACCTTTGTTACGTTATATGCCACGCGTGTGATATTTGACGGTATAAAGCGAATAAGAGTTAGCGATCTGTAAAATTGAGTTTTCCAAAATAAAAAAATATATATTGCATTTTTTAAATAATTATCTATTCAAGATATTTTTTAATGTTTTGGGGGCGTACATATAATACGAAAGTAAATGAACCTTTAAACTGGAACTTTTAAGGTTTAAAAGGGATCGCTTACTGGGATCGCTTAAATAAGTATTTTATAATATGATTTAAATTTATTCCAGGGGACAGATTTATAAAATTTAATTAGTCATTTAACATATTCCTAACACTTGTATAAATTTGTTAGTTAAGTAAAATGAAATAATTATATCTTAAAGTATCTCGTGGCTTCGCCTTTAAAACTTAAACGTTTCAGTTTTGTAAACCATCAGATTTTAATAAATCATTTTTATGCTTCAAAAACGTTTATTATGTAACCTACGCAGCTAATTAAATGAAAGAAATATTTTGTTATTATTTTATAATTTCTTGAGAGTTGAGCCAATCAAAAAGTCTACAAGTGCAACAGTATTTAACGTTCAGTTTAAAATCATGAAAGGAAAGCTACACCTTAATGTTTCAGGGAAGTTTGTATTAAGTCAGAAGGTCACCAGGAGCCCTGAATCGCCCTTCTCTGCTACGTGTGTGAGAGAGAGAGAGAGAACGCACTCCAGGCTTGTGGACTTTGCAGACTCCGGAGTTTTCACACGTGCGCCGCTCCGGGAGCAGATCTCTTTGAGCCGATCGCAGCACGCCGTGGCGGAAGAGAGCCTCTAAGCGACGGTGGAGGGGAGGTTAGGCGTAGCGTCGCGCAGTTGGTACAACCCCAGGAGACGCGCGCGCCATTGTCCTGCGACGACGGGTATCAGAGGCGGCACAATGGTAGGACCGCGGGGGCGGGGAGGAATGGCACAATACCTCGCGCATTGTCCGGTCTCCGCCGAGGAAACACGGGACATTGACCATTCGCTCCCCCCCCCCCCCCCCCCAGCCAGCTTTTCCCTCCCTCTCCCACTCTCACCCCTCCCCCCTATCACCCAGGACCGCAGGCCGCGTTCCGATACCGGCTGGAACGCACGGAAAACGTTCCGTTCCTCCGTGCGTTCGTTTTCGAAAGAGGAACGGAAATTGCTTCCGTGCATTCGTTTTTCGTGTTGTGTTATCAAAATGGAAAACACAGACATTTTTTTAAAAATACTCTCCTATATTCTATACTTCAAATATTTATTACATTTTGATATACTATATCGAGAGTAGAGATGGACTATGAAATGGCGACTTGTTAAATATTTACTTAAGAAATTCGTTTACGAGTAATTTCTTTTAAAACACCACACACACTTTTCATGAAAACTACAGAATTCCACATTTTGGGCTCGAAAAATCCATCTTCTTTTATAATACTTAATAATCAAGTTATAAAGATTTTTTTTGTTAATACTGTACTGTCGAATATTTTGTATGATTCTCGATAGCAACCTGTTCAAAATAATAACACAGGTAGTAATCGGTAGTTACAAATAATAAAAGTAGCTTCTTGGAATTCACAGTTTTTCCCCATTCCACTTGGGAGTCGCCTAACAGTGTACTTGCTATTCCGTATCAACTAGCTGCACACCCACTTTTACTGAGCATCGCTTGTGCTAATAGCTTTTCGTGCTTCGTGCGGATTACGCGTGAGGTTAGGCGAGAGAGGAGTGGCGCAGAACTCCCTCAGACGCTTTTCATTTGTTTACGGAACACTTGCCTCTCGGCACCGAGTACACGAGGGTGGATTCGGTGCCCGGCTCTTAACTAGCTAAAGATATTTCACTTGTCTCGCTGAACGAAAAAAATATATATTTTAGTTCTGCCTATTGCAAAAAAAATTAAAAACAATATTAAAGTTCTCTTGTGTAGTATAGGTATTTTATAAAGATTTATGTAGATATTTCAATAGCAAAGTATGTTTGGTTAAATTAGTATTTAAAATGTATTACTTTTTATATCGTTAGGCCCATATGTTCATATTGAAAATTTTTTGTCACTTATTACGACTGTAACAGGCAACGCATACAAACAAACAAAACGTACTTGGCAACATAGGCCTTCAAGACCAGGATAAATACCACGATTGTTTTGGGCAGTGATAGAGTGCAGTGGTGGAGGTTAACGGAATATGCACTGGCACACTCGTCTGCTCTAAGCCAAATTCCCACTTTTCCATTTGTGTGGGCCCTCGGAGAATCGAAGCAGGGTCGGCATAGTCGGGAAGCGAGTGATTTGACCACTCGGCCACCTTCAACCCAAGCATGTGTTGCAAGTTTTAAGTGCTTATTGGTATCCGCGAGACACGCCGCTCTTGATATATTGATATTATGTATTCAAAAATAATACTTCCTGAATTTGTTTTTCTAATTACGCGTCACACTTCATGCGAGTCTCAGGCGTTACTGGTCACGTGGCAAAAAAAGAAAATAAATTAGCGGCCTTCTGACTCCCGCCAGTTGCTTACGTTGATCGCTACAGCTGAAAGCGGAATTACAATTGCCCGTTGCCTCCGTCCGTCTTTCGTCCGTCAACGTCACGCATCCAGCGAAGCGATTCACAACTTGACTCCAATCCGTGCGTCATAATTTTTTCCCAAATAGGTGCTGCCAAAAATCAATGTTTTTCTCTCGTATATTTATATTGTTTTTTAATATATATGTCGTTTTTATGTATGATTTTTCTTCAGAATAATTCAGGGACGTGACACAATTGTTTGATCATGAGTTTTAAGAACCGCAATGTTACTACACTAAACATCTGAACCCCCTGCACAAACACCACGGGCCTGTGTTCCGGTTAGCAACTGACTGCCGCGGCTAGAACCATGGATATGACCCGTCCGTCCGTCCAAAGTCGGAGCTTGCCAAGCTTTTGACGGACGGGCGGACAGAATTTTCCGGGCCGTTCTATTGGCTGCAGGTCACGTGACCGACGGGCGGATGACGGACGGAGGGAGTCGTCGGGTTTATTGTAATTCCATTTTCACTTCTGTTTGAGTAGTTATTGTAAAATGCACTGAAACTTCACTTACAAGTGAAGTACATGTAATCAGGAACGTAAACATACTTTCAATTTGGTGGGGTAGGAGTGATAGAACATATTTTCCTGCTTTTTGCTTTGAACTTCTTTCCATTTATTGGTGGGAATTACAGACTTTTTTTACATTGGTGTGTTATATATCTCCCCTCCTCTCCCCACCCCTGCCTGCTCCTCTGAATGCAATCTGAATTATATATCTCATTATGAGTCTCCTTCCTCTACACAAAATAATTTAAAAATTCACGAATTACTTAGCTTGGTACAATTATCCTAAAATTTGTGTTGAAGTGAAACTTCTTTAATGAGAGGGCTACAATTTTCGAGCGTTACGAAAATTCCGATCGAATGAGGGGAATAGTTATGAACGTGGTGGGGGAATCGGTAGAGGAGGAGAGTGCATCAGCGTGAACGCCACTCCAACGCATGCACTAGACGGCAAGGGAGGAGATGATAGGTACGTAGCAGAGCATGCTATATGTTAGTTGTAACGGCCGGAAGGGGAGACAGCAGGGGAGAGGTAGGAATGGCGCAGCAGTGATGCTACGGAATCCTCATTACGCTGCTTGTGTTTGTCTACTACTCAGTTTAAGTAATTGATAACGATGGACGCTACATTATTTATTCGCGTGGAAAAGAGTTATTGATTTGTGCATATCACTTTATAAGTATCATTCATATTTATGTGAATAGTCTGATTGAAAATGTAAATAATTTATCTCTATATATACCTAATAATCAATACTACACGCACACACCTTTTTTGGTATTCTGCTACAATAAAGTGTTCTTTCCTGAGCAAATGTTTTTTTTTTGCCAATGTTTGTTGGTATATAATAACATAATATCGTTGGATCATCTCATAACGCTTCCTCGTTTATTTTATTTTGTATTATTTATCTCCTACATTTGGTATTTTTTTAATGAGTAAATATTTGTTTACCTTATTTATTCATTTGCAATTGTTATATTTTAAAATAAGATTTTTGTAGTGCAAATTTTGTGAATTTATTTACTAGCGGTTATGAACTTGAAGTAGTCCACCCATCGCCCACAACGTTTAGGTTTTGACTGCTACATTGTTTCGGCGCCATCGTGGCAGTATATATTCTTATTCAGGTCGCGGGATCTAGCTCGCGGGCAGGAGTGACGCGCACCTGCATTTCCTACGCCATCGATTTTCGATCACGATCATTCGACCCCCCCAGTCGACGGGCCTAGCTTGTTTTCCTCTCGGAACGGCCCCCCCATTTCTCCCCCCGATCCGATCGCGGGTTCCACGGGAACCTGGTGCAGCGCCTGGAGGAGCAGATGGGGGAGGGGGGGACGGGAGTCTTCCTGGAGGCGAGGTTTGTCCCTGAGGTTGCCGTTGAGATCCTCCCCGGGCGGGTGCGTTCACAGCGGGATGCTGCTATCGGGCGATTTTGCTGGATTTACTATCTTGCCTACGAACTCATGCGCCGATAACGAACTTTTTACAAAGGGAAGAACTTGACTATTGCATCACTGACTAGAACTATAACTGTGTATTTTTCGGTTGTAAAATTATCATTATATTAAACTCAAAAAAAATTCAAATTGAAAAAAATGTTCGGTAGTCCTTCTATACTCGCCAGTGGTGTGTAACATGTAACCTCGATAACGAGCAATTTCGTGTTTTTATTTTTCATGTTGCAAATACACTTCTAATTAGAAACTCGAACACGAAATTTAACGTATAATTCCTAATAATAATGCCGAGCGTGATAAATATACGCAACTTGTGTTCGACTACATATCTGGACGTGAATAACACGTAGTTTCCGCACCCGCCGCTAGAATTCGCTGCCGGAGAAGCTACGTCGACTATCGAATCACTCGATTTGCGGAGAGCGACTTCTTAAACTCTATACTAATAAAACTGTTCCGATAAATGTGAGTAAAGGCTTGAAATATACTAAACCCCGGCTTTAGACATGTGTTTTGACAAAGAATTCTATAAAAATACTGCCCATCTTGCATCTTGTTAAAACTCGTTAAACAGATAATACTATAAGGTTTACCTTTGTCTGTGTAAACTTTGGAACCCGCCATCCGCCACAGACGGCAGCGCCGTGGTTATTACACATTTCCGTTCCTTTATTTCCGTCGCATTCACGAAATTACTACCGCCAAATGTCGAATACCGATAGCTAAGATGTTGCACATCAAAAATATAGCTTTTTCTAGAACGAGGTCAATATAAACAGCACAACCTCTTTCCAAGATTCATGCAACAGTGAATTTTTATTCAATACAATTTTTTGACATATGCAATTGCAGTTTTTTACTGTTTTCATGGATAAAACTCAACAATTAAAAAAATTAATGACAATATAAACCCACGGAGAACAAGCCTAAATCATCTATGTCGATCAGATATGCCCAAAAATGAACCTAAACACGTATTTTGGACAACGACGACAGTACTGACATATACAGTAGGTTTCTAATGACAAAACAGATGCGACGTTTCGGGTACTGGCATCTGTTCCTGTCATCAGGCACAAACATAGTGAGGCAGGATGTTACACACCACGGTTTTACGACCACCAGAACTACAGGGCGTTCCGAACAACTTTGTCGTCAAACCGCGTGGTCGTGAGTAGATCCTTATTCATACTATATTCTCAAATATGAACCTATAAGCAAGCATCCTATAGCTAAATAATTAACTAAATAGTCAGCGACGGCCAACTCATTGGCCCAAAGGGCAGATTTTCGACCTGGCAAGACTTTGGCTGTGGCCCACCACATCAACAGAAATCGCTACTCGAATTCCAAATAAATGTAAATCAAACAACACAACACATTGACAACATTTAGTTTGTATATATAAACTTTTCAACGGCTGAAGATGAAATCTGTGTTTGAGTACTTATACATTTCTTAGTTGCTTACACTTACGTTAAATAACAAAACAAAAAAGAATCATGAAATCAATGGTAAAATGAGGAGAGGGGAATTTTGTTTGTTGGGGGAGAGATACAAACCGAATGATACAATTTCGGTTTCAAAATTGTTTAGGCCTTAAAATTTTCCCCTCTTTTGATTTTCAAAATTTAGCTTCGCCAAAGCATAGTGTATAATTTAATTTATTACATTTTTTAATAGAGACTAGCTGATAAAAAATATTTTCCCTTATGAAGTCTTTATGGTTAGTTATATTTTTTTTTTGAAAATTTTACTTTTAATAGAAACTATTTTGATTTTCTTTGTAATTCTCTTTTTGTGTGATACCTATGAGTTTTATCGATGCCGAATTTTCAATTATAAAAGATTTTAAAAATGTTATGAAAAAATATTTTTTTAATCCAATATGGTGTCTTTTGGTTTAAACCTCCCCCGTCCCTACTTAATACTAAGGTGACAACATAACATACAAGGTTTATAAAAGTTAGTTATTGGTCCCTGCTATTTAATCCTTGAACAGATCTGCGCCAGTGCATTATTTAAAACCTTCCATTTCCAGAAATGTGTCCGTGGCTGCAGGGCCGGGAATCACAGCACACCTCGTGTTACTGGCGCGCTGCGTCCTCCGTGGCTGACGCTCCACTCATTTGCCTCGGAGATCCATCTCCCGGGCGTGAAAGGAACGTCCGCGAGATCAAATTGGACACCGCAATTTCGGAGCGCGCGGGGCCACGTGAATCGCTAGGTAGGTACAGCACCTCCCAAAATTACGAGGACACCCGTGTGTCTAATGAACATCGTCCCTATCTTCAAATACTTTTCCACGTCGGCGAAGTAAAAAAAAAAAAAATTTATTTGTCATCATCTCAACTTTCGGTATACGCCATTTGGTAGAAGTAATTTCGTGAATGGGATGGTGTGTGTGTAACCACGGTGCCGCTATCTGTGGCGGATGTAGCGAACCAAATTTCATAAAGCTAAAGGAAAAAAAATTTGTATTAACTGTTTAAATTAATTTCTACAATATAGGCAGTATTTTTTTATAAAATTCCTTGTCGAAAATCAGCCCTAAAGCCGGAGTTTCGTACTAATTTAAAGTATTTTACACTTTTATTGGAATGCGTTTAATTACGTACTTTTAAATCTCGGTCTGCAAACCGATTGATTGGATAGTTGACGTAGCTGCTCCGGCAACGAAATCTATCTGCGGGCGCGGAAATTTATGTGTGATTCGCGTCAAGAAATGTAGTTGAAAACACTATTTGCGTATATTTATCACGTCCGGTTTTATTTTAAATAATTCTGCGTTAAATTTCATGTCGAGTTTAATATCATTAGTTTTATTTGCAACATGAGAACACATGAATTTTCTCTTTAATGAGGTTAGATGTTACATATCACAGGCGAGTACTGTAAAACTCGCTCACAATATTATTATTATTATTATTATTTAAGATCTTTACACACAGTTGTAACTGCACCTCTGTACAGGTCCCACCAAAAGCTTAAGACTATTAGTAGAATTAAAATGATATATTTATTTTTAAGTTTCTCTCAGAAATAACTTAATAATGAAAATATTTCTAAATTAACAGATTATTAAATAACCAAAGAATTGTTTCTTTTTGTGGCAATTCTTTTAACAAAAAAATTTGAATCCTATAAAGTGTAAATTATGTTTAATGTTTTTAAAGTTTTCAATACAATGGTGCTTGTGTAAATTTTTGTGTTTATACTAAAATTTGCCGTGTAAAAAAATACCGCAAAGAAAGTTACATAAACTAATATCAGTTTGAAGAAAAAAATTTGTAGTCTTTTTTTTTTACTATAAAATCTGCTATCTAGGACTTAAAAGCTTGTCGATATAAATTTATAAAAAAATTTTTACCCCAGTTAAAAATTAATTCTTACTAGAACTTTGAAAGCAAGTATTAATGTATTACATTTAACTAATCTTCTTCAACATTTGGCGGGAACCTGTATTTCCTCGAGTATTCCTACGATTGAAGTTCTCCGATTTATCGAAGATTTTCGCTGATTTTTCAGTGAATTACTTTATCTCAAACGCCAGTTTCCACAGCTCGTTTTAAAAAAAAATTGTTGGCATATTTTTGCTGACGAATTCATTAAAATGCATAGTAAGAGTCTGGTTAACCTACAGAAACAAACATATTTTCTGATTGGGACTACAACGGCTCGGTGGTCAGATCATACATGTTGTATTTGTCTCCTCCCGGGAATCGAACCACAAACGCATCTTGAGGTGGATGAGTTGATCCAGAGAGCGTGTTCACTGAACACTGCTCGCTCAAAGCTGGGTAGATGTGTGGCCGTATCTTTAGTTTTGCTTCAGATCAAACTTCTACGAATGTTTCATTGTATAAATATTGCATTTCGTGTTCATTAGCGAAATTATGTCCCCAAATATACAATAAACGTTATCTGCTGTGCTTTAAAAAAAATATCAGACATACATAAATACCTCATTACAATTTTAAAATGTCTAACTCCAAGAATTTAAGTTTCTGTTCTTTTTTTTTTTTTTTTTTTTTTGCAGTTTAGCAACACATAGAAATTTTATTCCATTGCCTCATTTTCGTATTGCGTTAATTAGGTATATACAGTTTATCTTGGACACCACGCGCGATAGTAGTGAAACTTCACACTTCAATAACCACGTCAACGATAAAATCAAAACATGCAGTCATTCAATTGGATGATAAAACTTAACAATAAAATACTTGTTTTCTAAGTGTGCAATGGTAAGATGGTGCGCGCGTGTTTGTCGCCGTGTTTCCAGCGAGCAGCGGTGGTCAGTGGGTCGAGAAGGGTCGAGCAGTGTCGTCAGCGAAACGAGAAAATGCAGCTCTCGCGGCGTCGCTTCACTAACGCAGGCCCGAAAGTGGGGAGTGGGGCGCTCGATGTTCCCTCTCCACCAACCGGCCCCGCTCCTGAGTGTTACATTATTTTTTTTTGTTACGCCCTGACGAGTCATCGCCTCGGCGGTGAAGAATTTTTCAATTTCAGAAATTAAAAATGGCGGGGTGACGACGAGCCTCGAACTTTTGGCAGGGCCTGTATCAACCGCGCGGAAAATCGTGTTTGCGGGGCGGCCGCTCCGTCAGTGCCTGGCCATATCATTAGTCTTCCATTCAGATTGGGGCGGTGGATGCGGCGGCGGGAGGGGCAGGAGGGTGAGAGGTGGAGGGGATGCTGTATGAGCCACCATCTCTCCTCCCTGCACGCGGCCGGCCGCTTTACTTCTGGAATTACACCATCCATTCACCCCCGGCCGCCATCTTGTTGCGCCGCGGAAAACACTTTCGACCTCACGCGCGGCTACTTCGAGGGCGAAAATGAAAATACGCATGTCTCCCCCCCCCCCTCCTTCCACCATCGCAATTTACACTCACGAGAACTTCTTACTCGGGCAGGGTCGTCATGGATGTAATTTGGGCTAAAGCTCGATGTAATGATGGAGCTAGACGCCATATTAACAGGGTGGTGCGTAAGGCCACCACCACATGGCAGTCGGCGGGTCAGATGTGTTTCCACAATGTTTTTTTTTTGTGACATTACTTTAACTTAAAAATAATTTTGTTATTACGTTTAACAATGTTAAACTTGTAGTCATTTAAGTATCTCAACTCCCTCACAACCATATATTACATATAAAACCTTTTGCGTGATTAGCTGAAAAAGTTAGTTTTTAAAACGTTTTGATTCAAAATTAAAACATTTTAAGTTCGGTTGGCTGTCAAAATCCATTAACATTAAAGAATTCTTAATGTCTCATTAAAGTCTAACTTTATTTTCAGAAAGGATTTAAAACTTTATAGTGACATAGTCAAAAGCATAACACTTAAACCTAAAACGTTTAAGGTCAGTAATACAATTAATTATATTTATTTTTACGCCCCAATAACAACACAAATGTAAATTTAATACTATCTTATAAAAATGATGTAATATACGTAAACCTATTTGTTTTAAGTTAAGCTACTAAACAAGTATACGAGTTTAACAGTGTTTAACGTATTTATACATTAATGATCTGATTCGAGACACGTGTCCTGAATTAATTATTTATAACTAACGAATTCGACGTATTTTATTAATTTCACTGTACCAAGAACTGTGCGCCATATTTGTGACAAAGTGAGACGAATATTTATTAACACCCATGCCTTTCCCAGGATTCGAACCCAGAACTCCTCGCATCGATAGTCGACGTGCGTCCAACCGTGCCACAGGTGGTTGGCTTTGCCGTGACACTTATTCTCGGCCACGCTTGCAGCTCAAGATATACGCTCAGTCTTTACTTATTCAAGACGTAAACACCCAGAGACGTTACTAGACTAGTTTTTCCCCCGGGGCAAGAAATCATCTATGCACACCCCTTTTTATCCATACCAACCAAACCGAAACCTTTCCCGACAACGCCTCAAATCGCCACTACATATTAATTACACTATTCGCAGTATTATTTTATTCAACTTAGATGGTAAAATAATAGATTTATTTGTAGTCATTACATTCTTAATACATCGCTAGTTCAATGGTACGCAAAGTATACCAGGTTTTTTTTTCAATATTTGACTATATACATGTATCTATATGTATCTTTCAGTACAAATGATTAAGTAAATCTGCCCTACGACATTTTATTTTGTGTTCTAACACTACGATATTCGAGTAAATATCTATAGCAAAAATTAATCTTCTAGTTCAGCACCTCCCCCCCCCCCCCAACCAAAAACCAAAATGCGACGCCCGGAGAACAAGCCCCGTCTGCCCCCGTCTAGTTACGTCTCAGCAAACAACTTGCCCATATCGATTCAGTTTATTTAAAAAATTAAATGAATGTATAAACAAGAGATTAAATTGAATTCAGTTTACTTCAATTATCAACGCTTCTCGTTAATCTGTAATAATTACGTTTCACCACCAACCATAGCATAATTTTTTTAAATTTTTTTTTTTTTTTTTAATTTTCATTTAATCATTCGATTTCGCCTGCTGAAGTTGGTTTATCGACATAAAAACGCAGTACTTGCACAAATGGCTCATACAATGTCAAAATTTTGTGTTCTTTGAATCATTATTTCATGAGTAAGAATGATTTAAAACACTTTTATGGACATGATTAATTGATGGTTTACAGTGTATGTCATAGAGAAACCACAAGAATGGACATGAAAGATGAATATACAAACCCACATAAAAGCAAGCTAAAATCAGCCTATGTCAAATAACTCAATGCGTAGACAACACGGAGAATTCTGTAGAAGGAATTAATCAGAAATATTTTAAAAAACAAAAAATTTAATATACCACGGTTTTTTTTAAAAAAAACAGACTTAAAAGTATAAAATAATTTTCTGAGTCCCTTACAGATTTATTACCCCATACAGATTCCTAACCCCATTACATATTATGAATGTGAATTTTTTCATAGCCATGAAAAACTTTTAATATTTCAAACGAAAACATGGGGCTCATACAGTAGAAAATATACACATGAATAGTTCATCCAAGTCACTAACAATTTTATTGCACTGCAAATGTGCTAGTTTTCTCAAAGACAGCTAATCTTTACACTCGTTACTGTTACCTATTGCATGTGCCCCACGTTTTTCGATTTTAATCTTTCAAGTATTTTCATAGGTATTAAAAATTCACAGTCACAAATTTTCAGGATAGTATGTAATGGGGTTATATAACTATATGGAGCTAGCATCAATTACTTTATACATACTAGTCCGTTTATTAAAACGTGGTATATTAAATATTTTTATTTTATTGTTATTTTCTGCTTTTAAACATTGTGTGCGAAATTTTGCAATCGATTTTAAAACTTCTTGGCCGGGAGCTTCGGTGAAGAAGGCATCGCCTGGGAGTGCTGGCTTATGCATCCCGCACCACTGTACTGTTCTACGCATAGCCTAACGCCACAAATCCAGGGGCTTGCTAAACAAAACAAAAAAAATTTGTACTTAACAGACAAACAAACAGACAAGAAAAATAGTTAATATTGCATTGTCATCCTGTTCCGAGCCATGTTCGAAGTTTCAAGTCTCTAACTCATGGGGAAGTTAGTTTAAAATCGATTGCAATAATTGTACCGGGGAAAAAAAAGACAATAAAGCGAGTAAATAAAAACGTGGAAAAATATCACGGCACGTACGATCATAACTGTCTCGTAGTTGTCAACACACTGGGAACGTTTCTGCCGTGAAATGTTTTTATAATTCCTCCCACGGAATTTTCTGAGCTAACAAGGCATTCACACCTTCTACATCGGCTGAGTTCGGCTTGTTTTTCTGTGTGCTTATGTATTCATTATTGTGGATTCTCTATGACATACAGGGAAAACCAGCGATGGCGTATGTCTATTAAAAGGTTTTAAAATATTTTAATTTTGAATATTTTTAGAGACAAGTGAGATGTTAATTAATTCACTATCGTAATTAGATAACAGCGTTTAATTTTGGTAACTTTAGTATTATAACGTTATATCTTTTTGAAGATAAGCCATGGTGCCGCGCGTTTGAAAATTAAAGTGGCCATCGAGTATTGGGAATTTGGCCCTACGCAAACAAGCTATGAAAAATATATTTCAGAAATAAGAACCACGCGTTCTCTGTGAGCGCGGGATGAATAAAGTCACTTTGCTCGGATCCGTATCGTTTCTCGCAACTCGCGTCGTGAGTAGCGAGGCGTGCATGAATGATTCAAGGCGCTTCTCTCGCGAACCGGAAACGTGACGCAAACCACCGCTGCGTGATCCGCGAATAGCTGAGCGGCATCGACGCTTCTCCCGGAGGAGGAAAAAGGGGCCGTCCTTTGGATGAGAAAACGATAAAATATTAAACAAGGCTCGCGACCCACTGCGGCGAAGCATTTAAAACTTTTATTACATGAAGAATTATTTTTTTTGTTCCCTTTGTTGCGATCCCCTTTCTCACCAAGTCTTTTCTTTAAGACAAGAAGGGGGCGAAAGGATTTTTTTTTTTTTTTCATAAATATTTTAGAGTGAGATTTATGGGAGCGAGTGGAGTCACGTAGCGACCATCGTTAAGGGCGGGAAACGGCAGCGAGGCCGGGTCTTGCGGTCAGCGCCGGCACGTTCCGAGCGAAACCGATACTTTCGGTTGTTTGTTTTTTTTTAAGAAAGAAAAAAAATATTTCCGTCCTGTGTTCTCCTTCTCTCCCCCCCCCCTCCTTCCAACAAACAATTCTCCCTCTTCCTTTCCCCTCCTCGCTTCTTGCTTCGTCCTCTGACGCACGATCTTTCTTCGACCTCCTAGCGCCGCGTGCACGCGTGTCGTTCCGTTTTCTACCTCCTCCTTCTGTTTCTCTCTTTCTCTCTTTCTCTCTTTCTCTCTTTCTCTCTTTCTCTCTTCGTAGAGGACGCCTTGCGGGCGTTTAAATCCACCAGGAATTTTTTTTTACTCATCATCGCTTCTTTTTTTCATGATACTACGCATTTTTTTTGACGTATCAGATATTTTCCTTGTTTTGAAATACTTAAGCGATATATATCATAATTTACGTACGTCAATTGAACGTAGTTCTGAAATCAGAAACCAATTATTAAAAAAAAAACCTTTTGTGTTAGCTTCTGTGGTTTGGACAGTGCTTTGCGGATGATAATTAATTTTGCATCACATACACTCAAATGGGCATGAAATTATTTCCCATGGCAGTTAGCCATATTGTTCTCAATCGCCAAATTGGTTGTTTCATTCACTTGTCATTACTTTTATTTAGGACATTATTCCTGAGAATTTATCACATTTTCTCTTGCATTTGTTGATAAGTCACAAACATGTTCGACATGTATTTAATAAGCGTTATGGATGATAATTACTATCAGTTATTGACTCTTAAGAGATCGCAAATAATAATATTTAGTCAATATTTAGTGACAAAGTTGGCAATTTAGACAAACAAATGCAAGTAAATCGGCATATGGCAAGGTCTTAGGTAAGCTTCCGTTAATGACCGTGCAACCAAAGACATCATTACTGTTCAAAAATTAATTAGGCTAATAGTCACCAAATATTTACTTTGTAGTAGTCATAGCACAGTTTTTTTTCGAATACTTTTTGTCCTTCTCCCTCCATATTCCTCGCACACACACGCTCTCTCTCTCTCTCTCCCTCTCTCTTCCACAATCACTCTCCGCGAGCTCTCTCTGACAGATCATCTACCTCAGAGGGAGGAAGGTTGTCTCTCCTCTCCCCCCCAATGCGCGAACATGCCCCGGGCATGCGGCAACATGCCCCGGGCATGCGGCTTGTTCGAAGGGCCCTCCACCTTCTGAGGCTACCAGTGTCACGGCCAGAGGTGTATTCAAATAGGACGAGGGAATGCCTGTAGTACCACCGCCTCTCTCAGAAAGGTAAAAGATGCACTGGATAAATTTTCAGTTGTTAAAAATAATTTTAAATACTTTTAATAAACGCTGTGTAATTATTAATAACTTAGTCCATATATAATTCTCAGACTTAGTAATAAGCATCTACATATTAAGTTAATTAAACTCAATATATTAAAATCTCAAAGAATTTATTCTGTTTATTATTTATTAATGTCATAATATTTTAATAAGATTTATAAAGCATGTTTACTCGTTAAAATATTTTTAAGGGAGCTTCGCCTGGTTGAGGACTTAAAGTGCCACTCCCCCTACCCCTGAGGCGTTTGCCACGCCTCCTTTTAATTTGGTAATTAATTATATCATATGTTATGATAGATTGTTTGGCACTTGGTTCATTTTCGTCCTGAAGATTGATTAAAACATAAGCATTACGGACATTCACGGCGCTGCGCTTGTGTGTGTTTCCGCGAGCCAACACCGCGCGGCGCGCGAAGCCTTATGACGTCATGGTGACGCGTTAACCTGCGACGGTCTGCGGCTGGCGAGCGGGGAGACGGTGCTGGCGGCTGGTGGAGTCGACTTCGGCTCGTCGGGTGCAGGCGTGTTGCGCCGCTGCTAAAATGGAAAAGGCTGTTCCATTCACCTACACATCGACCAGTGCCCAGCCCGGGTTATCGTCCACCATGCTGCGCAACTACAAGTAAGCCTCGACGCAACCGCTATTAACAACCGGAGATCGGGTTGGTTTTTTAAGGAAAAACAATGAGCAGAGAGACTTGACTGATCATAAACTCAAATTCATTATCTTGCTAGTTTCTTGAATCGTAATGTGGCGAAATAAACTCTACTTCTCCTTTTTACGCTACGTGAGAATTTACGTAAACTGCAAGCCAGACTTATCACGTTGCTGTGGTGCGGGATGTGAGACTCGCATAATTACGTCGAAACGAGAGTCCGGTTAGACCAAAATATTGGGAATTGTGCCTAAATAACTTTTATAGACTATTACGTCATCCAGGAGTGTAATCAACGGACCTGTTAGGGAAAAACTTAACCTTTCTAAATGTTTGTAAAATTACCCGTAATATAGTGTTTATAATATGTGATTACATTAGATGTCCTTTTCTTTAATGCGAGATCTAGATCTTCTGCAGTTTTGTGTAAATGGTTCTGTATTTTAATGTACCAAGCCGATGCCAAGCAGGAATATTAAATAGTAAACAGGCAGTGATGTTTTCAATTATTATCCAGGTCATTCTTTTTTGCCTAGGGACCGTACTTCTCACTGCATTTAGTTGGTATACCCTTCTGCGGCTCCCGACTTTAAATTCGAGCGCCTTAAGTAAGGCCTCAAAACTGCGCTACTCTGCTAGTCAGAGTCGCAGACGCGGTAGTTTTCGGTGTTTAAGATACTTTTTGATTTTTTATATCACCAGTATGGCATTGGCTTGGATATATAAATTACATAAAGAGGAGATTATGACTAATTTAAAAGCTGCGTCAGTCGAGCACAGTGCGGACGAAAGCATAGATGTTTTAAGACAAAAAATTGTGGCGCATTTGAAAGGAGAAAGAGTTTCGTGGCAAATGGAACAGGCTGAAGCGAGTGGGTCTGGCTCGCTTAGTACATATTTTCTAAAAAATAAGTTTGCTTTGCGATCACTAGAAAACGTTCCGAAACTGCAGTCAGCAAATGTAGAGGATATATTAGAGTTTTGCATGGCCGTGGACAAGCTAGCTAACGCAAATTATTTTTCCAATGAGAGCGATTTAATTTTAGCTGTTGCTTCGCGTTGCACAGGCTTAGCTTACGATATACTCATTGCGCGTTATAAGAGTCATATGTCCTGGGTTGATTGCAAGGAGGCGTTATGGGAAAATTTATGTCCTTGTAGAGTTAGAGAGGAACTTATAATAGAGAAAACCCGTCGTTTTCAAAGAAAAGGGGAAAAAACTTTGAGTTATGTACATGACATTTTGGACCATGGTTCGGCCCTTAATGTCCAAATGAGGGAAATGGAGTGGATACGGTTAGTCTTAGAAAACTTGCATCCCCACATTAGGAGGGAGTGTAGCTTTGTGGAGAGGCCCACCAACTTGTTCGATATTAGTAATTGGGCGGTGGAGGTGGATAATGTGTGTTGGGTTTCCGATTTATGCGAAGAGGAGGAAAAATCAAACATTTTAAAAGAGGGTGAAAGTAGCGTGGGGATAAATGGGGAAGCGGACTTGAATGTCACGAGAGTGGATAGGTGCAGTGAAGTTGATAAGGTGGGTGTAAAGTCCGAAATTTCAGCATATGATCAAAGTAATAAATATAAAATTAGAAAGAAGTGCTATGCATGTGGCAGTGAGAGCCATCTCATCGCTAAATGCGCAGAGAAGAAGCAGAGTAAAGGTCAGGGGAATAACGTTAGACGAGTGTGTGGGTTTTGTGGCAAGTGGGGGCATTTGTCTCGCAATTGTTTACAAAAAAAAGGGTTAGCTGGTTTCGTTTTGAAAATAAGCATCGTCTGGCGGTATTGAAAGCTAGAAGTAATATGTGTGTCAGGGTAAGTTTTTATGAGGAGATAGTCTCGGGTTTAATTGATACCGGGGCTAGCAATTCATTTGTACAGCAGGCGTTTTTGAGTAGGTTAATAACGAGACATCCCGAACTAAAAAAAAATTTAAAAACGGAGCCAGGGTTTGAGGTACATTTGGCTGACGGGAAAAGCCGGAAAATCTCCTTGAAAGTACGTTTGCACTTTAAAATAGGAAATTTTGCCTGGACACGTGATTTTTGGGTAATGCCTGGACTACTCGAAGAATTGATTTTAGGATGGGATTTCTTAAAGGGCACGGGAGCTATAGTGGATTGTAAGAATAGGAGGTTATGCTTCGCGTTTGATAAAAAAGTCAAAATTAGTCTTGAGGCACCCAAGAATAAATTTGAAGTTTGTTGCGGAGGTTTAAAGGGGGTGGAGGAACACTTAACAGAAAAACAGAAGGACGAAATCAGGGATATTTGTTTTCGTTATCCCGATGTAATTACGGAAAAGGTGGGAAAATGTGAATTGATGCCGTACCGGATTGAATTAATTGATCAACGTCCGGTGAGGTGTGTGCCCTATCAATGTGCTCCTCCCAAAATGCTAGTTTTTCGGGAAATCATAGATGATTTACTTAAGCAAAATGTTATAGAAGAAGCGAGTTCAGAGTACGCTTCACCCGCCTTTTTAGTAAAAAAAAAAAACACCGGGGAAGTATCGCTTAGTCTTGGACTACCGAATCTTGAATGATCGCATAAAACTAGATGGTTTCCCGCTGCCCAAGGTGGAAACTGTGCTGCAATATTTGGGGCAAGCGAAATATTTTACGGTGTTAGACCTTAATGCTGCTTTTCACCAATGCATGTTGGAGGAGAGTAGCAAGAAGTTCACGGCTTTTGTTACCCCGTGGGGACAGTACCAATGGAAAAGAGTGCCTTTCGGGGTAAATTTTGGCTCACAATGCTTATCGCGTATCTTATCTTACATTCTGAAAGAATATCAATTTAAAAATGTCATTAGTTTTCTGGATGACATTTGTATATTTTCTAATTCTTTCGAGGAACACTTGGAACATGTGGAAGGGGTTTTGCAAAAATTACGAGGTGCAGGGTTAACAGTCAATCCTGAAAAAGTTTGTTGGGCCAGAAAGAAAATTCGGTTCCTGGGTTTCATTGTTGGGGAAGGAAAAATTGTAATGGACCCTGACAAAATTGAGGCCATTGTAAATTTCGCGAGACCTCGTAATGTAAAAGGCATCATGAGATTTTTGGGCATGATGGGCTATTTTAGCCGCTTTATTGAGAACTATGCGGATTTGTGCTACCCTTTAAATAATTTAAGAAAAAAAGGGGTTATTTTTAATTGGGGTGAGGTAGAGGAGGCCGCTTTTCTCGGTTTGAAAAAAGCCATTTCCCACCCACCGGTGTTAGCGTTACCAGATTTCCAGAGGCGATTTGTAGTGCAGGTTGACGCTTCGAGTGTCGCGTTAGGCGCGGTTCTCTTGCAAGATTTTGGCAAGGGTCTACAACCCATTATGTTTGCTGGAAGAACACTTAATAGACATGAAAAAGGTTATAGCACATATGAAAAGGAAGCCCTTGCTTGCGTGTATGCTTTGGAACGTTTTGACACTTATCTAGAGCATGACGAATTTGACCTTTACACGGATAATCAGGCTTTGACCTGGTTGTTTTCGCATCCGAGACAACTAGGGAAAATAGGGCGGTGGGTAATGAGGCTCACTAGGTTTAGGTTCAAAATAATTCATGTAAAGGGAAAGGACAATGTGGTCGCGGATGCCCTTTCGCGGATGTTTGAGGAGGAAGGCGGTGAACAGGATTTGGAAGACGAGAGTGAAGTAATCAGGTGTGGGCGTTTTACTGTGGAGCCAGAACTATTCAACAAAGTAGAGGAGGTGTTAGAACAAGATTTGGAAGGGCAAAATATAATGCGGGATTTACTGCAGGGCAAAAATAAGAATTTCGTGTTAGTGAAGCATAGATTATATTATCAACAAAGTGGGAAAGAGAAAAGACTTTATATTCCTAAGCTCTTACGGCCTATGGTGCTAAAATATTATCACGATAGTGCGTTTGGGGGTCATGGAGGAGTGGACAAGACATATCATAAATTGAGAGATGAAGTCTATTGGGCGGATATGAAAAGAGATGTGCAAAATCATGTTAACACGTGTGAAAGTTGCCTGTTAAGTAAACAAACCGTAAATTCGAAATTGGGTAAATACTCCGTTTCTCTGCCCACGCGTCCCTGGGAGAAGGTTTTCATAGATATTTTTGGTCCTTTGCCTCGATCTCGAGAGGGAAATAATTGTCTTTTGATTATTGTGGATGGTTTCACTAAATTTAATTTTTTTTTACCTTTATCTGACATGAAAGCGGCGAGAATTGTCAAGGCTCTTACGCAAAGAATATGGCAAATTTTTGGAGCACCTGAGAATGTGGTTTCTGACAATGCGGCCTATTTCAATAGTCAAATATTTGGGAACATGTGTTTTCGTTGGGGAATTTGCCACATTAACACCAGCCCGCATTATCCTTGCCCAAACCTGGTAGAAAGAGTGAATAAAAATATCAAGATTGCACTTACTATTTATCATCATCAAGACCATCGCCAGTGGGATGAAAATTTGGATATGCTGAGTTTAGGATTTAACATGGCTAAACATGACGCCACTCATTTCACTCCCGCCGAATTATTTCTGGGGCGGAAAATACCACACCCTCTTTTAAATGTTTGGGGTATAGGAGAGGAATTATGGGCGATCAGTAGTCCACGTTTATTAGAAAGTAAATGGGTAGAAGCTATAAAAAATCTCCAGAACGCTCAGAATAAGGTTGCGAAACAATATAATAAGGGGCGCTTGGAAAATCCTTTTAAGGTGGGAGACTGGGTGCTCTGCAAAAGTTTTCCCATCAGTAACAAAGCGCTGCACAAAACCGCTAAATTAGAGTTTTCTTACCAGGGGCCTTACAAGGTGATAAGGCATTTAGGGGGAGTAACCGTTCTTTTGCAGCGTGTGGACAAAAGTTTTGAGACACGTAAGGCGCATATTAGTCATCTTAAGAGGTTCACACCCGATCAAAGTAAATGATTGTTTTTGCCCTTTTTAGTCATGTGAATAGAGATTTTTTTTTGAAGTATGTTGTTGTATGTTAACGAGTAAACGGGAAAGTGGCACAAAGCATTGTTTGGTCTTAATCATTGTTTTTTTTGTCTCTCTCATGTGTTTTTCTTCGCGTGTTTTTTCCCACTGTGTGCTTTTTCTTCTTGCTTTTCTTTGAGGTCGTTTGTTTGAATGGCGTGTTTTGAGTGCTTCCCCGTTTTCTCGCCTTATAGTGGCTCGAAGCTACCTAAATTTCTTTGGTTTTTGGTGTTAATTTAGTTTTTTTTTTAAGGGGGGGATATTGAGGCGTTTGCCACGCCTCCTTTTAATTTGGTAATTAATTATATCATATGTTATGATAGATTGTTTGGCACTTGGTTCATTTTCGTCCTGAAGATTGATTAAAACATAAGCATTACGGACATTCACGGCGCTGCGCTTGTGTGTGTTTCCGCGAGCCAACACCGCGCGGCGCGCGAAGCCTTATGACGTCATGGTGACGCGTTAACCTGCGACGGTCTGCGGCTGGCGAGCGGGGAGACGGTGCTGGCGGCTGGTGGAGTCGACTTCGGCTCGTCGGGTGCAGGCGTGTTGCGCCGCTGCTAAAATGGAAAAGGCTGTTCCATTCACCTACACATCGACCAGTGCCCAGCCCGGGTTATCGTCCACCATGCTGCGCAACTACAAGTAAGCCTCGACGCAACCGCTATTAACAACCGGAGATCGGGTTGGTTTTTTAAGGAAAAACAATGAGCAGAGAGACTTGACTGATCATAAACTCAAATTCATTATCTTGCTAGTTTCTTGAATCGTAATGTGGCGAAATAAACTCTACTTCTCCTTTTTACGCTACGTGAGAATTTACGTAAACTGCAAGCCAGACTTATCACGTTGCTGTGGTGCGGGATGTGAGACTCGCATAATTACGTCGAAACGAGAGTCCGGTTAGACCAAAATATTGGGAATTGTGCCTAAATAACTTTTATAGACTATTACGTCATCCAGGAGTGTAATCAACGGACCTGTTAGGGAAAAACTTAACCTTTCTAAATGTTTGTAAAATTACCCGTAATATAGTGTTTATAATATGTGATTACATTAGATGTCCTTTTCTTTAATGCGAGATCTAGATCTTCTGCAGTTTTGTGTAAATGGTTCTGTATTTTAATGTACCAAGCCGATGCCAAGCAGGAATATTAAATAGTAAACAGGCAGTGATGTTTTCAATTATTATCCAGGTCATTCTTTTTTGCCTAGGGACCGTACTTCTCACTGCATTTAGTTGGTATACCCTTCTGCGGCTCCCGACTTTAAATTCGAGCGCCTTAAGTAAGGCCTCACCCCCTGCACTATCAATGAGAAGAGAGACAATTCGCCGTGACGTCAAGCAATCAGTACATGCAGTTAAACCTTATCAACACAACATGAAGGGACCATCATTTCGTAATTTGTAATAATGAGTTTCTTAAAATACATTGCACGATTATCTTAATTATAAATGTGATATAATTGCCAAAGAATAGAAAATAATAACTTTAATATATTTTTTTTTGTTATTACATGCATAAAAAGCTAAAAAAATTATAATATGCTGTAACAAAACTTGCAAATAGTTTTATACATTACCAAATGTTCTTATTTAGTAACAATACAATACAATTATATATTAGGTACACTTACGGTTACAAAATAAAAATTTTACTATTGTTTCTCTTAACATAATTGTAACATTGTAATGTACCAAAGTTTCGAATATTACAAAGGAAAATAATTGCATTTTGTATGAGTATGTACTTTCTAAGTGATTTTAGCTGTCCTACCCTGAAAAAAAATATCATTATTATTTTAATTGAAACTTTACATTGTATATTTTCATTACATTGTGATGTTTATATCAACCATTTTTATTATGTTGCTTCCCTAAGGAATAAAAAATATTTTTATTACATACTAATCATATTTTGCAATAAACGCTTATGTAATTTCTAGGGACGGTGAAAACATGTTTTATAAACATGAATTTTGTATTAATGGATATTTTATTTTGTTTTCACTGTATTAAGATAAACTCTCTTGTTCTAGGCATTATAAACAGTGTAAGAATTATTTTTAAATACTATATTATCAGTGTTTAAATCTTACATTTTTAATTCTTATAATATATACTATTGACATGTCGGTATTTTTAAACGCTAGAAGGGAAATGTTTTCTTTTCTCGTAAATATAAATATTTGTCACTCCTGTGCTTCAAGCCAAGTAATGTAAAGCCAATTTTAAATTATATTTTTGGATAAAATATTTCCTGCCAATTTTTTTAAAAATAGAACCAGCATGGTTTCACAATGAGTTCTGTGGGTAGTAAAAATATCCAAGTGGTTCTTCTCTAGAAATTAGTGTCAAGTTGTGGCTGTACCAAACGATCTGCCTATTTCTTTAGATAACCTAATAACCCAACTGACCAATAAGGCAAAATTGATCCATTAAAAAATGTGTAAAATAGTGGTATGAATAGTATCACATTTTATTGCTGGCTTTCTTACATAAATATTTATTCATCTTTAAACTGCTACGTTTCATTTTCTCCGTTATTGTTTATGAGTCAAACAAAATTTTGAACCGTCAAAGAAGTGTGCCGAGAGTTTCGTGTATTTCATTTTTATAGTTGAAGTATTTGAAACGTGTGGCAAAGTTTAATACGTAATTTCAAGAAGTAAACAACTGTTAAAACATTTTGGGTGCAATGTGTGATAAAAAGACGAGGGTAAGATGAGCCACATCACGAAACATTCCAGTTATAAATGAGCATTCATTCACAATCTTGAGATAACAATAATTTATAATTCTTTCCAATAAATGTATTTATTCGTTGGCTTTTTGATTACAAATACCGACTTCAGGGTGCCGACGTTTGTACATGTTTGCTGAGAACATAGGTACAATACGGGATTAAGATAAAGTTCAGGCAAACTTTATAACTAAAACAGATCTAAATAGTGATAAAAACTGCTTTAAAAAAAGGATTAAGGGTATTTACTCCTGATCACATTCCAATCTAAATTTCTGGCGGAGAATTTCTGTGCAGAAGGGTTAAATAAACTGATTCAGCGTTGCGTAAAGTGCTTGGAACTGAATGGTGAATATGTGAAAATGTGAATTATACATATAGTAAGCTAAAAATGTCTATAAAATATTTTTTCACGTCAAACGGAGGTTGCTTTACGAATATCTCTCGTACTTCCACCATACTCGCTGAGCGAGTAGCCACTCGCTGACACTGGTTTTGCACCCGCTGCCCAGGACCATGGGTGACGTCACATTCAACAGCTTACGTTGATGACGTCCATGTGCCGGCTAAGCGAAAGGGGCAGAGCTTCGCTGTGAGGCGGGTAGCGAGTGGCGGTGATGACGTCGGTAGCTCTCACTCGGCATGTTTCTCCGTGCACAAACAGAGGGGTTTGTACACCCCTGCTAGTAGCAACGGTCTCTAAGGCATGCTTTCCGGACGAAGGTTCCGGTGCCCCGCGGTGGTGGAATGAACGAAAAAGTTTTGATTCCGCCGCGTGCAAGCATTGCCGGGTAGCCTACCCCACAGGCGAATACAAGACACTCGCGCTACGAGTCCTGCGGGTTGCGTCCAATCAGGGATACGTCACAAAAACAAGATAAACGTCTTAGTGAACAAGCATGGCGGTTGGCGGAAACCACCCGTAACCTAGCCATAAACTATGCGGCAACATTTCGTTGGGTATATCACTTATATAACCGGGTATTCTACATATCGCCCTGAAATTCTCGTCAACATTTTAACGTGTCGTTGAGAGATGAGTGGGAAACAACTGAATTAGTTATGTGTTGGATGGAAGTGACGCACATACAAAATTACAGTGGAATGATAATGTTTTCCTGTGAAAGTTTTCGCCCGCTCGAGACCCCAATCGAACGTTCGCTGATGTGGAAGCGATTGTGAGGCCAAATATAAGTACATCTAGAGCAGCAGTTGCAAGTCTTATACCCTTTTCCACGCTGTGTGCAGAGCTTAAACTTCGGGCGAACCGACTGTTCTAAATATAGCTTACTTAAATAGTTTCAACTGAAACATCTCTCGAAAATGTTTGATTGAAACTTCTCGAGCTTCTCATTGCAGACGTCTCGAATCTAACTCGTTACTTGTGATTATATATTTACAGTCAACAAGCTTACATTCTGTATGGCAATATATGGGAATAATATGAAATAAATTTTTCTTTGCATAGTTTACTTTATTTCGCTGCATTTATGTAGAACTTCTAAGTTTAGCGCGTTTAGTTATTATTTCACAAGGGACTCGTAAACCGAGAAATTAAGTATTTTTTTTAAATGGATTTCGTATCATAGTGGGGTCGATAGAGATGAACACAAACTCCTAAAATTTTAACAAAACCTTTTTTGTCATTGAAATTTTTTTTTTGGCCAGGTTCTAACGGCAACGTAGGGCGTAGGCAATGAAACCGAGAGGACCCTGAGAAAACCCAAGGTTCCTCGTCAACGTGCGCCACGTTCCCCAGGCGTGAACCTCCAGGAGTTGGCGTGCCTGGTATCGAACTCGGACCACCCTTGCGGACGGGTCGACCTTGCTAATCGGGTGGCGTCCCGAAGGACCAATGCGCGCACCTTGTGACACTTGGGCCGGGCGCGCACAGAATGAGCCACCACGCGACACGACACTTGGTCTGATAGTAGTTGACTAGCACGTATTTACATAGAAAACAATGCACTCAAGTAGTGTGTATTGGGGGCTCCGGGCCCTGGTGCAAGCGCGTGGAGCTCGAGAAAACACCCATCTCGGATTTGTGAGTCACGACGGCCATCTTGGACTCAAAAATTCCTCACAATTCCTCAAAAATGACTCGAAATGACTCAAAAATTCCCGTTTTGAGAAAAAAAATTCAGTTTTCGAAGGAAAAATTTCCGTTTCGAGGGAAAATTTCCCGTTTTAGTCCTTAAAAATACCAGCGGCTAGAAATGTCCATAATGAGGCTTAAGCATCCATGTATAGATACAGCCTCCGATAAGCCTCTGAAGTCATCATGGATTATGACGTCACCGTTTCAATTTCCTTTACAGCCGCCATCTTTAAAATATTTATTTATTATCCTATTTTAAAGAAAAAAAATTTAAAATTTATAAAAAATTCAATTAATAAAATTTTAATAAAAATATTTCAAAAACATATTTACAACATGGAGCTCGGAGTCCTCGGTACCCGTGGGGGCAAAAAAATATGGCTACCGAAGCTTCCTGCAAGGAAGCCGCTGGCAGACTGACTCCCCCCACCACTTATGTCAAAGTATATATATATATATATATATCATCTAGTATGACGTCAGCACCTATATAAAGAAGAGTTTACGTTTGTTTGTTTTGCATATGAATCTACAGTTTCACTCCGATCTAGATTAAATTCGGCACACTCGACTTTCAAAACACGATGAAGGTCACTGTTTAGGTGAGATTTCGAGAAAACGACCCGCTGAAGCAGAATTTTGATATTTCCTGATGCCATTTCGCTATTGTATAGTTGGCGCGTTCTTAGTCTCCACGGCAACAGCTTTTGCATTGTTGATCATTTATTCGTCTCCCGACAACGGCTATTGCACTGTTTAAGATTTTTTCATACGAGGCGTGGTAGTGGCGTACCCACAAGAAGGGTCGTGTATAATGAGTGGTACCTACAGACGGCCGTAGCAATACACGGATGCACCAACTAGCGAATCATTAAATTATAGTTTAACGTCTCGTTAGCTCCAAAGTCATTAGAGATTATGAAAGGTGATGAGATTATACCAGAGCAATGACGGAATGAGTGGGTTGGTTTAACCGGAGTACTCCGAGAAAACCCACTTGCAGACCACATTTCCCTCTAGAGAGAAATTCCTGATGGAACACATGTCGGTAATCGAACCCGAATAACCTTGGCAGCGAGTGAACACCACCGCACGACAATTGTGACCTCTAGCATCAAAAGTATCGTGGTTATTTCGTTTCTATGACCACTGGCCAAGGGGGGTGGAAGGGGGAGGGCTCCTAGCTCTCAGGGAAAGGGGAAAAAAATGTTGTATACAGGTGTTTTTCTTTCAAGAAAATGATTAAGTCATATTAGTAACAGGACAAAGTTTTTAACAAGGTAGTGTCTGAAAATATTTTATGGCTACTTGCATGTCGCCATCCGTCTTCCAAAATATTAAAAAAAAAAATACTCCATAGCCCCAGATATAGCCTCCCCACCACCCAACCAGTTTAAAACTTTCATATGGGCGTCCTTTGCTCGGTGTACTTATTTCCGTGTGTCCCGGTGGAACTCGCCTCCGAGGAGGGAGGTCTGCTGGCCCCATTCGTCCTCTCGACTGCGCGGAAACCTTAACGTTTCTCCCCGCAGTTTATTCGCCAAGCTGTTCCATCAACACGGCAACGTAAGACGCGAGGAAAGGGTGAGATTTCACAGTCTCCCGATGCGTGTCTGCTTCTACCACCCACATCCCCCCCCCCCTCAACCCGGCAAAAACCCTGTCTTCACCTCGCCAACCCTAACCACGCTGTTCGCACCTGTGCACTTCCGAACTTACGGTTTCTCTCCGCCTGACGTCTCGGAGAGTTCGCCAAAGGATGGGAGGGCGAGCAGCGTGTGAATGCTCCTTCTGAAAGGGGATAAGGCCCCGCCATCTTGGATTTCCCCCCATTTTTTCGGTGCAACCCTAATTTTCAACTATTTATCCTATTTTTTTTTAAGATTTCAAGGCGTAAATCATACCTCCCAAAACATTCCATACTTTGTTGCGACCACGTATTTACCAACATGAGCTAGTTTGTAAGCGCCACGACTACAACTGTTTTTATAATCACAGCAGTTCACACTTGTTGATGCTTCCTGAAGCAACTGTCAATAAGTTACGACTTATGTTGTACGTGTCCCCTGTCGATGTGGGGTTGCTTCGACCAGACTTTATAGTCGGGGTGACGGATGGTAATGCTGGGCATGTACTGGAGCCTCATACTTAGGACCATGTATTTTTCGCAAAAACGATTTTCAGATCAGCTGTATGTTGAAACTTCGTGCCATTGTCTGTGTTCTGTGGTTGGCTGGGTTTATTTCAGATTCATTTCTGCTGTCAGGAGTATCTGTCTAGGGATTGCTCCCCTTTTTGTTTGTTAACCCAGCCCTCTTAGCCATCAGGCCCTACCGGCCTGGGGCCCCCACGGGCGTGGATACGGATACGTCGAAACAGGAGAGGTGTTAGAGATCCAGCTATGACCAGAGACTGAGGCTACCTATCTCAGAATAGACACCACCGTCACCCCCTGCCTGACTCAGCTAACCAGACTAGTGGCTGCATCCCAAGCTCTTAGACGTTCTCAGCATAGCTGGCGCCCACCCCGTTCTCCCACATCTCACTGGGACATCACCCAGTGAACCCGTGGTCCTGTGGAGGCCTATCCAACCTCTACTAGCTGTCCAGGCTAGTAACCGGAGCTGACATTTCTGCTGTCAGCACGCCACAGTCGTCCAGCGCGTGAGCTGACGCGTCCTGACTGGCCCGGCCGAGTAGTGCAGTGGCTTCTGGCCGCCAATCACAAGCAGGTATGCCTTATTGCAGTTTACAGCCGGAGTCACAATGCCACGACCAACAAGACACAACACATCAGATTAGGCATCGTACGTCGTTCCAGCACGACAGTGCTAATAGCGTATGGTCGCAATACCACCACAAACTCTTATAGGCATTAACTCAACGAACTCTTATAATGGCTGTCAGCAAATCATTCCAAGCCAAATGCGTCCATAAAAGTTCGTATGTAATGCACTAGAACAGTGCAGGCCCTATAGGAATCTTTTATTTCCTGTTGATAGCTGAAGTGCATAACCAAACAACGTGTACTAGTCTACTGCAAAAAGTGAGGTTAAGTTTAATTTAGATACAAGTAAGCAACCTATAGATATGTTGACAGCTGTTAGCTATGGTAAAAATTGAAAATAAACGTAATAAACAATTGAAGTCACACTAAAAATGTAAAAGTGTACTCAAACATAAAAACTAAATTTCGTTTTTCATCTTAAAGATTTACCAAATAGATAAATATTTTGGAAGTTTAGTTTTGTAAGGTTTCCGTTTTGCTTTCCATCGTGCGGCACGACACGATGAAGTTAGAAACAGAATCTACTTCTTGAAAACTTGGTGCAAATTTCAAGTGGTTTTCTGCCTTTCTCTCGCATGCTCATTCTCATGTCAAGGGATAAAAAGATTTCAACTGCAAGAAAATAAATTACGGTACGCCAAAATTAAAACATATCAAAACGAATTTTAAACACTATAGTCGGGCCATTCAGAACGCCCTGGATGTCTGTGATAGGTGTGCTGACAGGATACATGCACCTGAAACAAACCACGAAACACAGACAATACTACAAAGTTTTAACACACAGCTCGTCTGGAGATCTTTCGAGAAAAATACATGGTCTTATGTATAAGGCACAAGTAAAAGTACATCATTAGACGCCAACCCGACTGTACAGTTTGGTTGAAGCGGACTGTACCTACACTCTGTTCAATATAAGGTGTTACTTTTTGGCAAATGCTTCAGGAAGCATTCAGACAGCTGAAAAGTGTGACATGAAACAAAACACCTTCATTAACACCAGATTAGCTAATCAATTTAATTGATTAAGAATGTTCTATTTCAACCTGAGGGACAATACTGACCAGATAAGTGATAAATAACTAAAATCACGCTTCAAACAAAAAAACAATTAAAACACTCACTTTTTCACGAAACTGGCTTTTACGATCCAAGATCAAGCTGAGCCTAATGTAAATGTGGTTTTCAAGATCGTAACAACTATAGTTTTCATATTCGAATAATAAAGCCAAACCGCACACTTAAGGGGCCCGCCTCGTCAGGGGTGTATGTGTGTTAGTGAGGCGGGATGATAAGCGCGACGCTCGCTGGTGCTTCTAGCGCGATGTCGCCTCTAAGCGCGAGGCGCTGAACTGGCGCGCATTCGTCTCGTCGTCACAGGATAACGGTGAAATTTGAGCGGTGACCGTAACATTTTATGGCAGAGAAATGAAGATAAAGGTGTTATGCAAGCCCCTTAAGTGCTTTCAAGAATCTGTACTGATTGTTTTATGCCTATAAATTACTCTGGAAACACGCGTTTTAGGCATTTTAACGCTTCTAAAAATACAGTTTAAAAACTTAATCCGAAATTAAAAGTACTTTTCGGCCCTCAGCGAACTCTTAAATGCTATTCGTAAATAGGCCCCACTCGGATATCTTGAGTAGTTTTGAAATCGCGTTGTTTTTCCTGAAGCTCTGCACACCGTATGTGAGCCCAGGTAGGCGGGCCCCTTAAGAAATTCGTGAACAAAATTGTAGGAACACTGTAAAAATATTTGTACTTTTTCCTAGGAAAACCCTTGGAAACTTAGTTGCTAACGATGTCACTTGTAAAATTGAAAATGGTACAAATATCTGCCTTGCAATCTCACAGGTTTTATCGTTGGCAACTAAGTTTCCAAGATAAATCTTTGTAAAAGTACAAAAAAAATTACAGCGAATGCTAACATATAATTTCTATGCACTAATTCACGCTAAATTACCAAAACGCTCATAGCGCAGGCGTCAGTAGCTCACTGTCACAGTCCATATTATTAACTAGTGGATGCTCGTAAACAGGTAAGAATGAAAAGGTATTTTCTCCTCCAAATGAACACACTTGCTCAAAATGCCTTAAGGCCAGCAGTACGTCAAGTTCACATCTAAATAAGGTCATTTTGCGATTAAAAATATCAGTCTTAAAAAAAATAACTTCATTGTACGTGACTGCTTTATTGTTTAGATAAAGAAAGAAATTTAATCATTGTAAAATAATAATGATTTATTCATAATAAACGTGCTATGCTAAAACATTTGACACACATTCATTAGAAACAGGATTAGCAATTCTGATTTAGGTCCATCCGAGTGATTTTCAAGGAATTACGCCAGAAAAAATATGAGAATATTTTCTTTTCATAATCATTGCGTGATTCATTTGCACATTATGTCCTTCTGCCATGCTCTTCTGTCACTATTGACCTCATTAAAAATATGTATTAAATAATAAGAAGAATAAAAATATTAATTCCCATATTGGAGATATTAACACAATCTAACTTGGAATGATTTAATGATGATGTGAATTGGTTGCAATAACACTATAAATTTTCTTACCTTCTTCATGAAAAAAGTCCAAGATAACTTCAGGGAATTAGGTCCTGAACCATATAAGGAAAAAACCAACTTAAGGAAGAGAGAGAGAGAGAGCGCGAACCACATCAGCCCAACTCATAAGTATTAAATTTGTTGCAAGCACATGAGTATAAAAAAATACCGCGTGAAGGAAGGAAGGTACGAAACGTAATATCAGCGTAGTAAAATAAGCATCCCTATCCTGTCATAAAAGCTTATGGATCAATCAACCGCAGCACAAAAGACGCCCTCGCGTAAAGCATACCTGGCCGTCGGGGCGGAGGTGATAAACAAGGAAAGTGGCGCTGCGTCGCTCGCGATGCTTTAACAACCGCCGGGACGCTGCTCTTCCCCGACGCGAACAAAAAAAAAAAAGAAACCTATATAAATCCAAAGCAATCTTCTTTATACCAACCGTCGCCTGGTCTCTTTCAGCGGCGCGTGCCCTTGTCTCGCTCCTCTGGGGTGCCATCTCTCTCAACCCCGTGATCCGACGGCGAGCTACGTCATCAAACTTGTCCTTCGGACCACACTCGTCCCCCTTCGCCGATCGAGGGTCCCTTCCAACACACACACACACAGACACACACACACCTACACTCCCTTCCTAACCCTGAGACAACACGATGATCGCATTCGTGAACTATGCATGTCAAGTTGGCGTCCACACAGTGGAATTTCTAGTTCAAAATTTGTCAAAAATTAGCGCTCAGTTTGTGCTGATTTGTGCCGTACACTTTTAAAAAAAAAATTCACCTTAAATTTACGAAGAACGCCGGTTACAAAGTACCCAACGATCTTCGTAATTTTACGGTTAATCTTCGAGAATTAACGGTACTGAGTTAACGTATTTTCAACATGAATCAGCAATAATAATCTTATTATTTTAACAAAACATTCAGAATCTTGTTGAATATACAGTAAAAAAAAATGTAATTTTTTCCCTCCCACGCTTGTGTTTACCCCATTCACGACGAAAGACTCTACTCGCAGTCACAATCGGGCGTAGTTTCGACGAAGATCCAATATTCTGCGATTACGAAGAAACCTTCGTATATTTCAGGTTAGTTTTTCGTTGAAAATTCCATATATTAACTGTAATTTCTAACAATGTAAAACAATTTGTGCTTCATAACATAAAAAGGTATATCGTAAAGTAAGTTTCTTGCCAATTTGACATCAAGTTGGCGACCACCTATTGAAATTATTATTTTTTTCTATCGTTTCTATGTCACTAATTAGAGCTTAATATGTGCTGCTCACAGCGGATATCTCGAAGTTGGTTTGTATATAAACCAAATAAAATAGTATACCCCGGCTTTGGACCTGATTTTCGACCAATAATTACATTAAAATACTGCCCATCTTTTTAAAAATTCACTAATCCACTAATATTATTAAGTTTCTTTGACTTTGTGAACTTTTTTTTGCACCATCCGCGACATTGGTCAGCACTGAGGTTACACATTTCCGTTCCATGTTACTTCCGTCCCATTCACGAAAAAAAAACTCCCACCAAATGCCGTATACCGAAGCTAAGATGTCACACATCAAAAGTTAGAGCACTTGTTATGTTTTGCAGCAAATTGACAGGTGGTCTCGTCACCAGCCTGACGGAGTACAAACCCCTGATGTATTTCCTCGTCAATAGGCAGACATGGAGCACCTTGCCGTGAGCTGGTGGTTTTGTTTTACCGCGGTACTCCCCCCACCCCCCACCACCAAACGCATTCACCATCGTAACATTCATTCAGTTGGTGTATCGTTCTAATGCCATCTCATTTCTAGTCGTCGCTGATGACCCCGATTAACGGGCTTGCCTAATCATGTGTATATCTGTTAGTTACTATGTATGATAAGTGCTAAGCTTGCTGGGGCTTCTAGCGCGGTGTCTCCTCTAAGCGCAAGGCTCGGAACTTGCGCGTGGTCTTCTCATCGTGCATAGGACAACTATGATATTTGAGCGGTAACCATAGCATTATAAGGTGGGCAAATTAAGATAAAGGTTTAATGCAACTCGAATGAGTGCTTTAAAAAATCTTTACCAAACGTTTATCGTTTAAAATATATTCTGAAAACACACGTTTTAACCCTTTTCACTATCCTAAAAATAAAGTTTTAAAATTAAATACGGAGACCACTACTCATCTGCCCTAAGCGTATTATTAAATGATTTTCGTTCACAGACACCACGAAGATGTCTTGAGCAGTTTTCAAATCAAGTGGTTTCTCCTGAAGCTCGGCATACCGCATGTGTGCCCAGGTAGGCGGCAGTTCATTCAGTCCCCCATGCGCCCGGGTTTGGAAGGGTGAATCCTTGAGGGCAATAAAAGTGAGCGTCACATTTTGATTTTGGTTTTCAAATTTTTTCCCGAAATAATGCCAGGTAAAAGCTGTAATGGTTCCTTACTATTATGAATGAAATGTCCAATCCCTTTTCCGATATCTATAAGTGTGTTGTGTTTGTTTTTAAATGTCCAAATCTACACTGATGATGCTGAGGACAAAGTTTGTTTGCAAAAAAGCGATTGGGATAGATTTGGGAGGTTTCTTTTACCTACTAAAGAAAGTTCCATATTTTTTTTTCTTTAACCAAATTATTTTGTAGCATTAAACAATTTGTCAATGCACCCTGGTTCTTGTTTTATCATATATAAACAAATACTTCTTTGGCACAGTAAAAAAATGAAAGTTATTTTTTGTATGTTTAATGACTTCACTGTCGATGAGACACGAAGCCCAACGTAAAGTAAAATTTGTAGATAAATCCAAATAGTACTCTCATGTCTACATCAAGATAGATAGTATCAACAGGTAGTATCAACACGTAGTACCCAGAAATTTTAGCTTTTTTTTTAAATGTTAACTGTAGCTGTCACAGTGTCTTGTCAGCATCCGCGATCTGGTGCAGCTATCACATCTGCGCAATCGCTCATGTGAAGAAGTCACATTTCCTCCCGGCTGCTGAGGACTGGATGTTCTGTTTATCAACACCAGACTCTTAAAAACGTAAACAAGAGATTATCGTGAGATATTAGTTCTTGGTCGTACCCACATGAGGTTCTGGGTCAAAGAGGATGTGTACTTCAGGTAGTTACTGTAGAAGTGTTGGTAAACACACATAAATCCCAACATAACAAATAAAATCAAAAATATTAGTGTTCGATTAGGCGTTCCTTCTGCATTTTTTGTTTCTTAAGCATTCGACATAAAATATTTTTAAAAAATTGTACTTTTTACAAGGAGAATCCTTGAAAACTCATTTGTCAACGATATCACTTGTAAAACTTTAGGGCAGCGGTTTGTATAATTGCAAATGGTACAAAGCTCTGCCTCGCAACCTTCTAAGTAATGTCGTTGGTAACTGAGTTTCCAATGACTATTCTTGTAAAAGTACAATTTTTTTTACAGTGCATAACCAACCAGAGAAAAAAAAATCTGTCGGTTTACTTTTATGGCTGTTTTTGATTTTTGTACTGGCAGTACTGAGGCCGCAGTGTAAACATTGAAGTGAAGCACGTACGAAGTCTGCGTGCTAGTAAATTTGTGATCCTGACAGTGACTGTCTTATGTGACTATCCAACATAGGTTGCATGAATGCTAGGCTGGTCCAAAAGACGAGTTGCAGCAAGGATCTTGATGGATCCAAGTTTGCACTCGAAGAGGAGAGAGAGAGAGAGAGAGAGTTAGTTGATAATGGCCGCCTCCGGGCGCGGTGCGCATGATGGCGCTGGTTTCTTACGTGGCGAGCGAGCAGCCGCTCTTGTCGCGACGTCGGCGGTGCTTGAAGCTGCGGGGGATGTTGGAGGAGGGCGGAGGGGGAAGGGGCGTAAGAAAGGCGACGGCAGCCACTCTCCCTCCCCCCGCGCCCACGTCTCTCGCGAAACTTCTTGACATGCAAATGAAGTAGTGTTATTTTGTAGGGAACCATAAATCGCACGCGGCGCTGAAGCCGTAATGAACTCATTAAGATTCCGGCCCATGTCTCGGAACATCTGTTCGCGCTTTGCGGATTATGCCCGGGATGAGTTACGGCGGTTGGACGAACAGGGGCGGGTGGAGGGGGACCGTCTTGCGGCCTGGATGAGGTGAGTGTGGGTGGGGGGGGGGGGTGTGAGGTGGCAGGCGGGGCGGTGCGATAAGAAGGACTTGCTGGGGCAACGTTGGCTTACTGCAGCTTCCCATCCTCCCCCCCCCCTTCCCCACAGCTCACCATCACTTTTTGGTCCCTTGCCCAACAACTCCGGGGCTCAACTACGTGTCGGTTACGAGGTCCCGGCGATCATCAGACCCGGGGGAGGGGGGTGGAGGGGTGGGCCTCCCCAACCAACACTTCAACAACATTTTACAGCGACTTAATTAATGAGCAACACGACACGCCAGGAGACCCACGCTTCACTTTGCCGAAAGTTTCCGTTGAGAATCATGTTTTTTTTTTTCTCTATGCTGAACTCCGAGGCTAACTCGGCCGAAACATCGTTCTAATGGTTCGTATCTCAGGTGAGACATTGGTGTATATGTAACATTTTTTATCTGCAGCTTAAGTTCAGGATTTATTTAGTTTGTAGTGTATGTGGAAAAAAAACAGACGTCAATGAAGGCATAAATTTTGTTCCGATTGGGTTGATACAGCAATTGGAACGGAAGTTGGCGAAGGAAGTGCCGACTCAGCATTTCCAAAACAAAAATAGTGATACATGCTGTAATGTGAGTGCGAACACTGGCCTTTTTCCGCTGAGGAACTCTCTGTAAACCCACTGAACAAACACAAACGCGTTGGCCGAACTCGAGAGGAGTCGCGCGCCGGGGAAACCAGCGAGCGGCGGCGGAGCCGTCAGACCGCGAGCCCCGATGGCGGGACAATGGCGGGCTGATTGCGAGGCGGCGGAGACTAGGAGGACCGGCAACCGGGTTGCTGGTGGGCCGTGCGGTCGTGGGATCAACTTCTGAGAACATTGCTGACAGCGTATTTTCAAGGGTATTTATAAAATACGAGTTTATGTTCCCGTTTATGTTCCCGTATGTACAATTAACTTGAATTATATTTAATAATTATTTGTTATTATTTCATAAATAATTAATATCAATAATCATTGATTATCATTATTAATTAAAATTTATCTCGATAAATTAATAATTTTAATAATTAATTTTAATACGTGTGCTTAAATTAATATTAAATACTGAATATTTCTTTAGAAAAAATTAATTTGATTTAATCTACTTTTTACCAGCCGTATTTATGATCTCACTCCAGCCCTTGTATTGTTTTATTTCTATTAATTATTCACATCATGCAAAATTAAAGTTTTTTTTACTACGCCAATTAAGTATAACTTCTAACGCACGTACATAGTCAATTTTAGAGAATTTTTAGTAAACTTTAAAGGTCGAGGTCATCCAATATGGCGGACCCGACGATCCCAACACTCACTCCTCCTCCTGACCTCGGAATCCCCAGTATGTATATACTACTGCCGTTGAAACTAGAGCTGGCGATCTGTGTTATTGGAAGGGAAGGTGGGATATTGAACACCCCACTCCTCGCTCTCGGTAAAGCGTCGATGCAGCGACGCTGCAGTGCTGCATTCTCAGTTACGCAGTTACACGGTGACCAACACACTCCGCCTGTCTTTCAGCTGCATATTTCCTACATACGGTGGTACTCAAGTATGCACAGAAAATTTATTTCTGTGCTTTTACAAAATATTCCATTGGAAACCAGTTGTCAAGAAATGGTTTGTAACACTACAAGAAAGACAGTGTAACTTGTCTAGAGTTATTTTTCCATATTTTAAATACGTTTCCCAAGGAGTATTCTTACGAAAATTGGCGCACAATTTTTTTATATTTTAATTGATGTTTCATTTGAGCATAATTATTTAAACCATGTAAATGAAGATAGAATAGTCAATAATTTGACTTTATTTTGTTCTATTATGCTTACTTTTTCTGTTTTGAAATTTTTTCCCCAATAATTTAAAGTAACTTACTTGATTTTCTAATATCCTTCATAGAGGATATACGAATTTCGTTATTTTTTGCTGTCAGGCTTGAACATAAAAACACGTGCAAATTTAAGTCAACCTCGTGCGTTCAATGACTGCCTCTACTATTAACTTTCTCTACTGGTCACGCATTATTCGGTAATGTGAATTTTTTAGGTTATGTTTTTGGCTTCTAGTCCAAAGTTGTGTCAAATTAACCGTGTTTCAATGACACGATTTATTCAGTGTACTCTGGACTCTCACCAAAGAGTAACACGAATTTTGCAAGTGTCCATTATTAAACAGACAAATAGTTTTAAATATTGCTATATATTTCTAAAGATAAATGTCGAAACAGAAAATTACAACTGCAAAAAAAAAATTCTTGTTTGCTGTAGAGCGTTTGGAAAATTTTAGTGTTCGCCATTTGAAACCGGACCCTTCACTGCAACATTTTAGTGCATTTTTTTTTCATTTTATTGCAGGCAAGAACAACTTACGTGGAATCCATTTTATTTTCTTATTTAATTTCATCGTTTCACAGGAAAGTGAAATAAAAACTTGTTAGTTCATGATTTTTTCACAGTCCTGTTCGCATGCCATAAACTGTCCATGGAACAGTTAAAGGTTTGGAGGAACAGCGAGAACCTTAAAATATGCAAGCCAATGAGTGTGCGAGGGGTTATGAGTGAGTCCCGGGTAAGGCATGGGTTTGAATTTCAATGGTCTAAATTCGTCAAAAATATAATACCTATAGCTTGTTAGTGAGAAAATTTCCAGCGACCCAAAACTTAAATAAACTTATAGTTTAAAAAATAAAAAAGCGTTTATCGTCGAATGATCTAAAAATTAAAAAATAAAATTTCAATTTAAGTTTTTGTCGAACAGCCAAATAATGCACCACAACTCTGTAGCCTATAACTAGAAACGTGGGGGCTTGATATCACTTGTCTTAAATGTTCTGTCACTAATTTTATGATATAGTCATTACGAAAATAAAGAAGAGAGCACCCCACGCTTTTAGTTCTACAGAGTTGTGGTGCATTATTTGGCTGTTGGACAAAACATTAAAAATTCTAAATTTATTTTTTAATTATTAGTTTATTCGACGGTAAAGGCAGTTTTCTTTGGTTTTTTTTAACTGTAAGTTTTTTTATTCTTTTAGTCTCAATATAAAATAAAAATATTGAATATGAGTAATTGAAACAAATTAAAGATACTAAATATGATTGATTAAAATTTATTTTTTACAATGAACTTAAAATAATTCATTAATGTTCACGTAATCTCGTCATTTCAGCTAATGCGTCAACATTACATGGAACCCGAACAAACTAGGACCTCCCATAAAAAAACCATGCTTTAAATTTTAATTACGTACTTAAAACAAGAAAATTCTTTTTGCTATACATTTTAATCTTCAAGCAAGTGTCTTTTTTATCTAAACGTGATTTTTAATCCAGTAATTATTTTTGTTCCAAGTAATATTTCAGCTCTTAATTTTCCTGGTATTGCAGTTTGCCATGTTTTCTTCTTTTAACGGGGTCGTTAGGTAGGTATGAAAACGAAAAAAAACTTGAAGATTTTAAGCTTTAACCTTCATTACAACCAGGCGCAATACAAGAGCGAGTGTCTCTCTATCACCACGTCAACTTAACTGACAAATGCGGAAAAATAATAAGGCATTGGTACAGACTAGACATTTACCGAGCACCCAGACTAATGAATAAATAGTATTCTGGGAAAAAATTTCAAATAATTGGGACGGAATTAGGAATAATGTCATATTATACACGAAACTCCCATTTAATGATGATCTCGCATACTACTAGCACCGTTAGGTCGCAGGCCGCCGCAAACTTCACTAAGCCAACGAGACACGCCAAGGCAAAGGATAGTAAGTCGCCAGACCTGTCTATATGACCGTGTTCCATTAGGCGCGTTATTAAATAAATATGAGAAATTTTTTTTGCGATGCGCGCGCAGCATGAAACAAAAATTTTATTGACAGAATAAAAAAAAAAAAAAAAGTTGCATATGAATAAAAATTATATATGCGCTTTTAATTCGTATAATTTAGAGATTGATGTTGAATATTGGTTGAATATTAATTTACGGTGAATATTAGTGATATAAATTATGTTTATAAACTTTTTCAGGTGTATTATCAACGGTATTTATATAATGGTGGCTATGTTACTGTATGTATAACGATGTCAAGTTGCTTGTAAGCTTCCATTGTCCCTGGCAGAGTGTGTCTGTAGAAGGTTTAGTAGTCCCCCGGCCGTGTTCAAGGTAGTGTTTACGAGGTTATGTTCACTTATGTAAAATTTATTTCCATTATGAATTATAACTTTACTAGCTGACCCGGCGAACTTTGTTCCGCCTTAGAGTCAATAAATGAGCAGATTTTGGATTTATTAAATTCAATTTTTTATTAAGATAATAAATATAAATAAAAAAATCAAGTATTTTAATGATTCTTTATTGGCCATGTATTTTGGTGCATAGGTTGCACTCTTCATTGAAGCGCCTGGTTTAATAATATAATACCGGCGGTCAATTTACTATTCAATTTTATTTTTCTGTCACCGCCAAGCAATACTTAAACTTTTTAAATTTTTGAGGTTAGGTGTCTATTTTCTTCGGTGATTGTTGTTTGGACATTGATGCTGAAGGTTATAGTTTACTTTCAAGAGAATTTTGTAATTTAGTGAAAATTATGTGGATCTAATTACTCAACCTTTTTTGAACTTTTTAAAATGTTAGGATTAAAAATGATTTTTTTTTGTAATAGTGAAACATATTTGAATAAAGAATGTTTTCAGTTTTTTAAACTAAATCGGATGTTAGAATTTTTAAATACTGATGATTCCAGTCACGCAATAAAAAAAACAATTACCATATTTTATTTTATTTGAAATGATCTTTGATACTTAAGAACATAACGCGAGCGAAGCCGCGGATAAAAGCTAGTAATACATAAGAATAAGTATAGTATATTATTATTCTACTGTGTTGTATGTAAGTACAAAAATAAATAAATACCTTGAATGTCGGATTAAATCCTCGTTCTTCGATAATGTCTGCCGCAAATGAGGTCATTTGGAAACAACTATTGTATTTTTCAGTGTTTGCTAGAAAAAGTCGTGATTCGGGTGTTTCGCCACGAAGCAATGAATGCAATGGCTCAGGTGGCGGAGTCAATAATGGCAATTTCACTTTCCCACTAAGGCAGCACAATCCTGGCGTTTCTCCGGAAAACTTCAATGGGCCACAAAACTCGCAAACAACGTCCATTGTTCCAATGCGAACGCTAGTATGCAAGCAGTAATCAGTGCTGCAATCTTATCGAAACGCTGCTCGATTCAAATCAGTACGTGATAAATTTCTTCTTGTGCGTCGAAAATTATCTAGTTGTTGATCTCTGAGGTTTGCTCGACGATTTGGCATTGCCAACCGAGCCGTTTCACGGGCTGCCTCGCTTTGCTCTTGTGATTGAGAAGCACGAAGTCGAGTCATACTAACGCGGCGCTCTCCACGTGCAATTTCTTGTTCTTCCTCAGTCCTTTCATTTGCAATATTTCGAATCCTAGTTGCATTACGGCCTTGTCGGGAAAGATTTGATCGTCTTGGTCGCGGCATGATATTGTTAATGATAATATCGGCACGATAAGACAATAGAACCTCGAAAAAACACATGAACCGGTCAACTTTAAAATTTTACATTGTCAAATTTTCAACCATACTTAGCCATAGACAACATTATGTTGAGCTGTCAGTTGTTTTTTGTTAATTGTCAAATTTTCAACCATACTTAACCATAGACAACATTACGTTTAGCTGTCAGTTGTGTTTTGTTATTCCAAGTCAGTTGCGTTTTGCTATACCATTTTTAACAAATGAACGGCTAGACTGATGTTTTGACTGATAAATTTTTTCGTTTTGCTTTCAGTTGCGTTTTGTTACACCACTTTTTTTACACGCTTTATATTAGCTTCACCTGTATGTTTGTTTGTTTGTATGTTTGTAACCGACTCCTTTGGGTGCGATTTTGACCCACTTTAAAAGGCCAGATTTCATTTAAACTTTGTAGATTTATCGAGGACCGAAAACAATACACTAATTTGATAAGATTATTCCATTTTTAAATTTGCAAAATAAGATTTTCGTCAATTTATGTAATTTCACAATATTTAGTAGGCTTTGTTTATATCGCGCCAAAGACAAACTGAAAGAAAATAGTTCGCACATTTTAAAGAGAACCATTTCGCTCATGTGCGAACTCTTTTCTTTCAGTTTGTCTTTGGCGCGATATAAACAAAGTCTACTAAATATTGTGACATTTAATTAAATGAAAAGTGACATTTAATTAAATGAAAAGTGAGAGTGGGTTATGATTATTGTGAACAATATAATTTGTTGATTTTCTATTTTTTAGTTTGGTTTTCTATATAAAGCATGTTTTTAGTTTTTTAAACTAATATTTATTTTTTCTTCGGGTAACAGGATAAAAAGTATCCTATGTCTGGCTCCTGGTTCTAAACTACCTCCCTACCAATTTTCAGCCAAATCAGTTCAGCCGTTCTTGAGTTATAAATAGTGTAACTAACACGACTTTCTTTTATGTATATAGATTTTTTAACAAATAAAAAATCAATAAATTAGAATATATTTTTTATTTGATTGAATTCATAGTTCACCAACCGTGTTTATAATATCACTCCAGTCCTTTTATTATTTTATTTATATTAATCATTTGCATCCAAAATTAAAGTTAGTTTTTATTACGCCAAGTATGTATAACTTCTATCCCGCGTAGATAAGTGCAAGCGTCCTTTTTTCATGGGGAAGCCATGGGGAAGAGTGTTTGCCATAGCCAATGAGAACAGTGATGTTTCAATGGCCGGACATACGGGCGGGCAAACTGGACGCGGATGGTATAAGGAGTTGAAAGCAGTGCAGGGGAAGTGGTCGTAGATCGGTCCAGCTGCCCAAAGAGCAGTGTCGATGACAGGACGGCATGGTTGCTTTCCGAAAGGCCAGACAAGATACCTCGACTGACTCCTGGAAACGCACGGCGGAGCGATCCAACTAAATCGCGAAATGTAGCGGAGGGCTGCCTGCTGGTAAAATCATTTTTATTTTCTCAAACAAGAAAAAATCCGATATCTGGGCCCACGCTGAGCACAGATGTGATATTGATGGAGAGGGGGGGGGGGGGTTCGGTGTTCTCGGGAATTTAGAAACTCTCGCTGAGAATCAACATGCCTGGTTTTAACCCCGCATTGATTATTGGTTGTTACTTACAAACAAATAACTTTCCACATTTCTGCACTGAAATTCTGAGAATTCAAGACAATACACAGAAATATGTAAGCTGAAATATTATTGGAAATTTCCAGGGCAAAGTGATCTAAGTGCCAAATATTTTCCAACATGATTTTATTTTGTTTCGTGCATAATTACAAAGAAATAATCACGAATGCAAAGCATTCTGATCTATGCTTGTCCGACGTTACCTATTAGTACAAAAGCGAGATGGTAGATCGTACTTGCATTGCTATAAATCTAATTAACTGAGAATTTTTTTTCTCACTTAGTTCACTTGGCCCATTAATGTTTCATTATTCACACCTTTACTACAAACTAATGTTTAATTTTCAATGACGTAGTGTCTCATTTCTTCATATGAAGTTCGTAAAATATATCTCAGTGGGTATTGGTGCATTTTCTATCAGTATGCTATTTAAAATATGAACATTTGTTAAAATATTTGACCGGCTCTGCTGTAATGGGAAACTGCTTAAGTGTGGCTGCCATCAGGACACTTGCATTATATTAAATTAATTCATTATAACATTTTTAAATTTTTACAGTAGCGCAGAGCTGATTTAAAGCCATCAGCTTATTGAAAAGGTAATCTGAGGGTGACATGTTACAAAGTCGCCTGACATGTTATTGGTAAAGAAGCGAATCCTACCTGTGTTGGCTGACGTTGCAAGCCATCACCAGCCAATTTGCAGGTTTAGAAAACCAAACTGAACTAAACTCTATGCAACAAAACTGAAACTCTGACTTCAATTTCAAACAGGATTTATTACGTTGTGAAGTCCAAGCACACAATTATCTGCCAACTTAAAACAAATCGTTCACGCTGCTGATCATGGCGTAAACCCTCGTGGGCTTTTTATCATTTTTATTTAGTTTTTTTTTTTTCCTTTCTGAAAAATAAAGTAAGAAAAATAGTTCCCCTACATTTTTCTTTCACTCGCGTTTCGTTCTCACCTTCCGCTTTGTCCCTGCTGCAGACGAGTGCGGTGATTTATCAGTCATGCGGCAACGAAGAGTAAACACATAACCTGCAGGCTACCCCCGCCCCCTTTTTCAAACCCTTACCTACCCTCCCCCCCCCCCCCTTCCACGGAAGCCAACACCATTCTTTCCGACATCCCCTCTCCCTTCTCTTCCCCAACTTCCGAGGGGGATGCATAAAAATGGAAACCTACTATCCACTGACCCCCAAGTCAGACGCCAGAATAATCCGCATTCGTGCATCTTCGGTTTTTTTTTCCGAAGTGAAACTTCGTTGCGAACCGGTAGGGTGAGTTGAGGAGATGACTGATAGGCGTAACTTACAGAGCAACGCTCAGGAATGGTTTTGATCGTTAGTGGAGAGGGGAAAGGGGAGGAAGGATAATCTATATAAATAAAATTGTAAATGTTCGTTTGTACAAAATAGCTTATCTCCGAAAGTTCTTCACCAATTTTTTCAAATTTTGACACAATTTTGCATTCGTAAACGAGCGGGTTTTTATATAATAAAAAATAAAAAATAAATAAAAAATGAGCTCGTGTAACTCAGTACACGTGATAGAAGTGAAACTTCTTTGGCAATTACAAAACAATCGTGTGCTTTCCCTTTTCTTTCTTTTCCATTATTTAACAAGACTGAGCCACAGAAACGCGTGGCTGGTACAGCTAGTTTGTAAACAAATAGAGAGACAACCATAAAACCGTTGCAAGTTTTATTTGTCGCCATGTTTGTTACAATTGTTAAACTCCAGGGGCAAATCTCCAAAGTGAATTTATTGTTTAGTTTTCTCGTGCAAATTAATTACTGAAGACTTTGTTTTATCATTCAAATGAACTTTTAAATTGTAAAGTTTCGCTTTTAGAACCCGTAGAGACCAAGAATCCATTATCTTTTGCAAAATTAAAAGGGATGATAAGTGCAGGTGTGTTAAATAAATAAAATAAATAAAATTTGTTTTTCTTCATTGAGGTAGATTTTCTCAACTTTACGTGATTTTAATTAAAATTAAAGTTTGGTTAGGTTATATCTGTTACTTAAAAAATGCGCAAAATAGTTGTTAAAGTGCAAAAAAACTTTTTTTTCAGGGCAGGGTAAGTTTTCGCACGTATGGATGCAAGCGCGCCGTTCATCGCGGAGAGGGTATCTGGGTTCAACTCCCCGATTGAGGGGTGCGTGTACGTTTGTATCGATTAAAATTAGTCTTAATCACGCTTACATCAACAAATCTGTCGATGAATACAAATGAGCATGTGAATCACAAAACTATCGTTATCCAAAAATTAAAACAATATATATCTGTAGGGAATTAGTTTTATGTGTCTATTCAATCACCTGTTACTACCCTTGTCATTTATTAAAACTCCCCTGTTCCTTTACTTAGTAACACATCAAAATATGATGGGTTTTTTTAACTGCCTTTTTTTTCCTAGCATACGATTGCAACAAAACTGTCGTTATCCAATAAATAATAAAAAAAAGTGTTTCATGGATTGAGATTCCCTGGTCATTTGTTCACCTACTACTAGTGTAGCAATTTATTTAAGTTCCCTTTTACCTAACTTAGTAAGCTTAAAAAAATTAGTTTTTTTTCCCCCTTCAAAACTGCCATTGCGACCAAACTGGCCATGTCAAAAAATATTTCAATAGTTCGCAAATCTTCCCTTCTCCATCATATCTGTAGGCTATGAGTGAAACAGTGAATGTAATTGTTGCTCCAAGGGGGGAGGGATGTACCGGAACCCTCTGCCCCTCCTCCCTCGGGATACAAGCACGTGGCTGACGCATCGAGTCCCTGCCCGGCTGAGACCCTTCCACTCACGTGAGGTCGCTGCCTCCCTGCAGGAGGGAGAAGTCTGCTCGGGGAAGCCCCGCCGCCGACAACGCGCCAGCTCTTCTTGGACGCGGACTGCCTGGCGCTTGTGGGGATCGAGCCCACGACCCTAGAAAGCGCAGTCCGCTACTGGAACAGAGCTCTTTGTGTTCGCGGTGTTGCGACATCCCAGCTCTCGGTGGGAGCTGGCTTCTTGAATGCGACGGAAGTCGAGGAACGGAAATTCGTAACAACGGTGCTGCCATCTGCGGCGGATGGCGCGTTCCAAAGTTCACAATTACAAAAAAAAACTTTAATTTTAACTGTTCGATCAATTTTAACAAGATTAGCAGTAATTTTTATTTTTATAAAATTCCTTGTCGTAAATCAAGTACAAAGCCAGGGTTTGGGTGTTTATTTTTTTCAATATTTTTCACTTTTATCGGAGCTGTGTCATTTTATAGTTTAAACCTTCGGTCTGCTAATCATATGATTCCAATAGTTGACGAAGCTGCCCCGGCAGCGAATTCTAGCTGCGGGTGAGGAAATTGCGTGTGATTCGCGTCCATAAATGTAGTTGGAAACACAATTTGCCTACATTTATAACTCTCGGCATCATTTTGAAGAATTCTACGTTGGATTTCGTGTCTTGGTTTCGTAATAAAAGTGTATTTCGAAAGATGAGAACACGTGAATTTGCTCGTTACCGAGGTTAGATGTTACTTATCTGTGGAGAGTAATGAAAGGCTTTTTGTTTTCAGGTAAGCTCGAGTATGGAAACTTCACTGCTTAAAACCACTTCATAATGCTCCGGGTCGATCCCAGCGCCCTATTCAAATGCGCTCAGTGGTTATCCGAGTGGTTCGGAGTCCTTATATCTTCTGAGCATAACCGTGCGAAGAAAAACAGTAACAACAAAACTTCAGTTTACTAACAATTTTTTTTACCAGGCTGATGCAATACACAGCCTTAACTGATACAACTATAATATCCATCGCCTAAGCCGTATATCCTAAACCAGCCATGCTTAACTATGTAATGTATTTTCAACTAAAATAAAATACAAATTAGCGCATAAGAAGTGTTGTTTATAGCTGTGCCGTTTTAATTTAGTTTTACATAGATAGAGTAAATTTTTTTAGGCTGTTTAAGTTATGTATATCTTGTGGGGTCCTTGCAGCATCGTAAGCAAAAATTTTCCCGCAGAACCTTTTTTTTAAATTCAAGTCATAAAACGTGTACCTCCGTGATGAAGACCATTTAATGTGTATCGCGGAGGCGAGAAATATTCCTGGGCCACAGGAGTGCCGGAATAAATTGTCGTGGGAGAAAGTGTATGAGTCTGTGGGTGGGGAATGGCGGGGATGGAGGGGGGGGCAGAAAGAGTTTTATTTGCGAGAATGTGATGTATCGGGCACATAATGCCAAGATGTTTACGGCACGGGAGAGTGGATGTGGCCAGCTATAAAACACACTCCGCCCCCGCGGTAAGAAGTTACGTCGGGCCGTCGCCTCCAATGTGTCGCCGTGGTGCGAGGGCCCGGTCATAGAGTAGCTAAGTGTGCACAAGTGAACAGCCTGCATTAATCTCCCGCTCCAGCACACGCCGCCGCGAAATGGCCTCGGAAGTCTAACAGGAAACAGGCGCTATCCACCCGGCGCGTAAATTGCCCTGCAAAGGGTTTGAAATACGCGATTTTTTTGCAACAACAAAAAAAAAGTTTACCTTATCGCAACATTTTTTTTTCGCTCGAAAATGAAACAAGCTTCGTACTAAACGCTGAGAGAAAGGTTCTGTTTGCCTAAACAAAATACAGTTCGTTCAAATAGCTTATAGTATGAAATATTTTGTTGACTCAACAAAACTGTTTCGTCAACTCAACTGTACATTATTATTAAGTGTGCAAAATCAATTTTTGTTGCTCGTAAAATTTTGTAAGGCCGAAATTTGTTTTGCCGTATAAAAACAATGATTTTTTTGCATCGAAAAAAAAACTTTTTCTGTGTCACGTGTGACCTGGAAGCTAATATTTAAGACACTTGCATTTCTTGAAAACATTCCACTGAAGCTCTTCTGATACATAGATCTGCATTGAATTTTGCATCGCAAAGTCACAGTACGGTGGCAGATTGAAGTCCCGTATTTTCACGCGTTGCGAAGCAAAGATTGCTAGTTAACTCATTGCCTTGCGTGTAAGGGCTATGGGACATTTTATGCACGTGCCACCAACGACCTTATCACTTCCGTACTTCTTACCTAAATTAAAAACTGAATTAATTTTTTTATGTATATAAAATATTAATTTGGAAACCAGTTGCCAAGAAATAGTTTATAATACAAGATAAGTATTATAAATTTGGACAACACATTGTTTACGAACATTGGCACATAATATTACATTTTGATTTATGTTGTATACAAGCATACATTTTGAAACCATGGACAATATAATCAAATATTCAACAATTGAACTTAATTAAGATTTCTATTCTTATTAATGGGCGCCAATTAATACTGGAAAGTTAATCAGGGAACGGTTTAAAAAAAAAAACTTTCATATAGGTACTGGATCAACAGAACGCACAAATGCCCGATCATGAATTTGAACCCAGTGCTATTGCGTAATTTTTTGTAGCGATACATTTGCTTTAATTTAAATGAAAAATATACTAATATATAATTTTTACATGATTATTTATGTTACATTTACAAAAACTTTTTTTGCAACTTGCAATGTGTGTGTTGACGAAATGGAATAAACCAAGGAGCTGTGACGTTATTTTAAGAATATATATATATATACACCTAATATTAACATGAGTAAGTTGGGAGATGAGTTTACTTGCAATACGCGTGTAGTTAAGATAATGTGCCGATACGCACCAGTATGAAAAACGCGCACTCGTAAAACTTCCGTGAGGTTATGTAATGCCTCAAGTATAATAGTTCTCTAAAGTAGCAGTATCGGTGATACCCATTTTGCAAATGTAATTTTGAAAGCATACCATGATGTCTGTTTGCGAACACTAACTACCACATTACGTTGTTTATAAAAACTGTTGAAAGAACAACAATGACAGAGGATAAGTAAACAATCTTCTGGAAAAAAAAATTAGATTTTTTTTAAGGTACTGTAGTTCGTGCTTTCAAAACCAGATAATATAGTTTAAGGCAATTTTATTTTTGTTTCCTTTTTTTTCAAAAGCCGTTTTGAATTTTAAAAATTGAAAAATATTTTAAGAATAACCTTTTTTGTGTGATCCTTTCTGATTTTTTTGTAAGATTTAAGAAGTATTTGTTTAATTTAATAACTATTTTTTATTCATTCTTTCCAACACTAAAATAATCCATTTTTATCACGTTTTCTAACATTCAATCATAATTTTCTAACCATACTACAATAATATTTTCACATTTAGATACCCTAATGTAAAGTCCATTGGATTAAGTATTTGTTTTGAAATATTATGTTCTAGGTTTTTTTAATCTAGTAAATTTAAATTTGTTTTTAAATGATTTAACTGACGTAGGCATATCTTTTGTGACTCTGAAGATGAAAACAATAATTTCACACGGGTAATCTAACGCTCTTCCTAATTAAGTAATAATAAAATTTTTATACAATAAGTATATCTTAAATTATTAGCGTGTTTATATGGTAGAGTATTGAAAAGTTGGAAAACACAAAATGTGAAATATTTACTGAACGAGGTATTTATATAAAGGTTGGCAAGGCATTTATTTTCGTTGCTATTGAGCTGTCAAATTTATTTTCTATGTTTTTGTCATGAGGACGAATATAAATACTTTTGAAAAGTATATGTAATTAAAATAAAAGTGTTAGTTCTTAGAATGACTTATTCATACTTATTTTAATATTCCATTGAAAATATTGTCCTTTTTTATTTTAGAAGCACAAAATAATTGTTTATTGTTTCAGAAAACGTTACAAGACACAGTTAAAAACCGGTTTGAAGAAGAATACTCAGTATATCTGAACAGAGAATATAAAGCTGCGTACAATGTATTTTAATTCGCTTATAAAATACGTCATTGTTACGTTCTACTGCAACAGAAAACCTTTTACAACTCTTGGCAATTTTTTTTCCTCCCCCTATAAGAGAGTCGTAATCCAATCAGCTTCCATAGGAAACTCCGCCATAACATGCGCTAAATAAGATTTCACTTTATTTCCGTTGTGCTTTAGAAAGTACTTCCTCCCCCCTTTATAACCAACATCACTTCCCCCTCCAACCTCCTAATAGATCGCTAGTACTCACGCGCCTATATTTTTAACTTTGATGCGACGTTAATTATAGAATAAGGAGGGAGATACAGAAGTGCGACTCTTAGAGGGGAAACTGAAGCCATTTGTTGCGTGACCAATGACATATCTGTTGAGTGGGCCCGTAACTACTAGCAAAAAAAAATCTCGGGCGAGATTTTCAAATTCAAATTATTATGTTTATAATGTTGATGTAACTACTTACTTTACGACTAACTGCTTAGTAACAGAGATTTAAACTGTGCCAGAAACACTTACTTAATGCTGTTTTGTAGTAAAATTAGGCGTGTAACTCAGTACAAGTGATAGAAGTGAAACTTCTATGGCAATTCAAACCTCGGCTCGTAAGTACTATGTATTTTCTAAGGGGTAAAATGGCAGAGAGAGAAAGAGAAAATGAAGACTAGTTTCTAAATAAACAAGAATTTACAAAATTATTTTTCACTCAAAATAACTACTCAGGATATCAATAATCATTCATTATCAATTTATTAACAATTCATATTAATCACTGTTGAAATAATCACGCCATAAAAGGTTATAATGTAGCATAAAAACTATTATAACTACTATATATACACAATTTAAAAAGTAAATCAAATTCGATAAATTTGATTCTCAATTACACTTATTATATTACGTAGTATTACTCAGCAAAGACATTTATACAATTTATTAACAAGTTAAAACAGCATAGGGATTTTGGCTTTCATTTCTTTTTCAAGTTTTAAAAAACCTAACATTTTGTATTTATTAGACGTTTTATTAAAATAGAAATAAATTAATAATTATAAATTAACAAAATTATTACTCACTTAAAATAATAGCTCAGGATATCAATAATTATTTATTTATACTTATTGACTATTTTAAAATAAATATTACCTACTGTTTAAATTGAGTTATAGTGCCAATATGCTATATAGACATACTACACTGCATTCATAGGCATTGATAATGTTCCGCCGACGAATGAATGAACAATGACAACATGTCCGCCGCTCCACAACGCAAAAATTAAACGGCACGGACCTTCCTCAAAGTAATTTTTTACATTATAACTATATTGCCACAACGTGAAAATAAAAACAATACTCCACGCACGGGATTTCTTTAAACTTTTTTTTTTTAACTATCATGTTCTTAGATGAACTTAATATACTTACACGCTCTTGGGCTCATAATTATAATACGGTGTGTCATTTAGGAAATTAAATAATAAATCGTGTTAAATAATCACCCTGTCAAACTAAAGCGTGTAAAGCATTGTACCAGCAAAAAACATTTAGGTACATAGCTAAAACAATTCTCATATAACACTGTTTAACAATAGTGATTTACACGAGTAATTAAAATAATAATTACTGAAAGAACACCATTTCCTTGCGAATATGGCCCGTGGCGCGGTGCAAAACAATAAGCCCAAACCCCGTTGTGTTGCCCTCTGCCCAGATACTCCCAAATTCATCTTTAAAATTTTACTCCCTTCGCGCCCAAAAAGCATGTTCTATATAAATTAGTAGGAGATGCTAAATTTCTGGTTTGCCACACCACAAAATATGTGTCTACTAAAATAAAGTGAATTTTCTCTGGCTTGTTTGCCTAATAGCCCCTAATAGCTCATACATTATTTCTCACAATATAGATATGTTAGTAGTATATTATAAAATCTGCTATTTAGCGGATGGGCCATAAACTACTTCAGAAAACTAGGTCTCAGTCTTGGCGATTATAGTCTCCCCCCAATGACGTAAATACAGTATACTTATTTTCGCCGCAAAGACACATCTGCGCTGTTTTCACGTCGTGGGATGTGGCATCGGCCTTCACCAGGGAACGAGCTGCGAGCGCTGAAACACCCGGAGTCGCGGAATAGCGGGCCTTGATTGGCGGACTCCAGCCCCGCATTGGTCGGTCAGCTGCGCTAATTGGTGGGCGAATCGTCGGCGCGCCGCGATCGCTCGACTGTAAAATTAATAGCTGGAGTGCAAGAGACTAATCGATTTTGACTACCGCCGCTGGATTTCTTCTCTTCTTTTTTTTTTCATCCGCTTCATCCCCAATACTTTAATACTACAATGGAGGCCACTTTTCGATGGTAAACAATTCATGTGGCTACATCTGTAGCTAAAAAAGTTCAAACACCAATACTAAGTCCCTATTTACGTACATTACACAAAGCAAGAGCCGTGGTTATTTCGGCGATTCATTTCACTCAAAGCTAGAGTTAACTTGCCTATGTGTAGCTGGGCATTTTTTTAGATGCGCTCATTTGTCGAGAGCAAAGTAACGTCCTTTGGCAGGTTACAGGCGACTGACTAACCACATATTCTCCTTGCTCACCACTGGCTGAGGGTCGTCAATGCTGTGTCAAGAGCCACTGTAGTCCAATATTCAACGTGAAGGAGATCTATATAAGCTTTAATTCTACGTTGTCACCCATTGAATCCGCAAAATTATCTTGGGTATACATACGGAATGATTCATGAGTCTCCACACAAATGGTGAAAGGAAAGATAATGTTGATTTTATCCGTGCAAATGGTATCATATGAAATGCACAAAATACTGTTTAACCGTTCTTCCTTCGTTAGTGGCATTCTTTTCAGTAGGTTTACCTTCCTGGAAACGAAAAATAAATTATTCATCGCTTGCACCATTTGTATGGAGACTTGTGACTCAAATTGTATTATAGTTAAAGAAATGTAAAATTCGCAATTTTGTTTGGCGATGGCCTAGATTGCGAAGGTGTGTACACTAAAATGACATGCGTGATTGTATCTCGGTTTTTTTTGACACCCCCTATATGTCTAAAAGTCAATGACAAACATCAACGAAAACATCTGACAGAATCATGTGAAATGTGGAGGCACCAAATACACACTTGACAGCGACTTAATTTTGTACACTTATGTGGAGTCTAACCTGGAGCCAAAAAACGTGTACTTAGCAGGTATCTATACATAGTGTATTCGTGTGAGTACGCACCTCTTTTTGCATCTACCTTTGAAATTTAATAATGTGGTGTTAATTAGTCTTAGCGTCTCGCGGCAGTGAAATCGACTAGAGTGAGCGTTAGTGGGTTGGAATATATACACTACTTGAATAAAATTGTTAAATGTGCAGCGATCTCCTTAAAGTAAGTTTTTAACGCTTAATTTGAAGTGAAATATTTGATTTAGCAATATTCGTTTTCTGTTTTACTCCAATATTAGGAAACGAGTAGGAGTACTGATTGAATATTTATTTGTTTTAAATATTAATGGCTATTAATAGGGGCATGTATTTTCAGGGTACGGAAAAATTCGCGGTTTCAATGTCCTCTAGGATTGATTCCACGATCCCATATGTACTCGGGAAAATTACACCATATCATTGGCTACTGACTCGTGATAACTATTAACTAGGAAGCTCGTGATTCGATACTTCTTTCGTTGAGGGACATTCAGAGTCCTTCAAGTAAAATGTGGTCAAATACGAAAGCAGAAAAAATTACACGCCTTTCGATTTTATCCTATCGCGAAATAACGCGAAATGAAACCGCGAATTTTTCCAGGCTCTATGTATTTTTCACGAAGTAATTTGATCGCTCATTAGACTGCGATAAGGTATGCCTGCTCTGGCGATTTTTACCTTTTGATTGGTGACCGTCTGCAAGAGAAGCCATTGCCCTATTTGGCCGGGCCATTCAGAACCCGTTTGTTTTCGCACTGGATGTCTGTGATAGGTAGAGACCGGAAAAATTCGCGGATTCATTTCGCGATATGCTAAAATGAAAATAATTATATTTTTATGTAACTTCTGCTATTGGTTCACTGTTAATATGGAGGACTGTGGGCCAATTATAGACCCTCAGTCAAAGCAATATCGAATAACGAGTCCCCCAATTGAGACGCCTGACAAGTCAGTAGCCAATGAACAGGTGAAGTTTGCCCGAGTATGAACATGATCGTGGAGTCTATCCTGGAGGTCACTGAATCCGCGAATTTTTCCAGTCCCTAGTGATAGGTGTACTGACAGTAAATATATACCTAAAATAAAAGGCCAGCCAACCACGAATCACAGAAAATGGCAGAAATTTTTAACACTCAGCGTGCCTGGATATCTTACATTGCCATAGTTATAAGTCATGGCTCATAACTTATAACTTGTAAGGTTATAAGTAGGGGCAGGCATTTTTCGCGAAAAAAATCTTAAAGCCTACTAGACTGCAACTAGGTGTACCCGCAGCAGCGGTTTCTTCTTTGTGATTGGCGGCCGTCTGCGAGATAAGTCGTTGCCTTGTTTCACCGAGCCACTCAGCACGCATTTGCTTCCGCACTGAATTAGTGTGATTGGTGTTGTAACACTGAATATGCACCTGAAAGAAACTCACCCAATGACGAAACACAGACGATGCTACAGTGTTTTAACTTTCAGTTTCTCTTAGAATCTTTTCACGAAATATGCATGCCCCTACTTATAAGTAGTTTTGACATGATATTTTTGAAACATTTATTAATCCATCTCAACCAATTCATATAGATCTCAAATAAAATGTTACATAACGCCATGTGAGAAGAATTAATTATATTTAAAAGCGTGTGAGGTATTCAAATAATGACATGCTTGAAATATAGAAGTTCGAACTGGAGACTTATGGACTAAAAAATATGTTGTACGAATATATCCTAAAATCAAATTATAATATAATAAAAAATGTTCCAGCCTCTTTTTAAATTATATATTTTTTTATAAATATTCATTACTTTTCGTCGTTATTGCCAGTAATAAATTATCCCTTATCAGAAAAAAACACTAGTTTCAAATATCTATTACTAACATTAATATTAAAATGTGTTTAATTGTGCTGTTAAACTCAACATGGTTAATATAACATCGGTAAATAAAGCCGGAAATAATTATTAAGTATAAAGAGTTAGTGTTACACCGAAATTAAATCGATGATTAATTTATTCCACACTTTACTTCGTAGTTCATTTTCTCGGCGCAATGAAATCGTATTTCCTTGTTCACAACCTTAAATTCATTATACATCCAGCTGCGTGCTGTGGGTATAATTTCGTTCACATCCCGAGCCTTTGTAAGGTTATTTTTGCGGGCTTTCATTACTGGTCCCCAACCGTCCAGTGCGGATTATTGATCTCTTTTGTTATCTCTTCTGAAATTCTCCTCTCCACCCATTGTTGCACGACTTACCGTCTCGTGCCAAAATTAAACGTTGCCACGGATTTTTAAATCTTATTTTCTATTCATGTGTCTGTCACGCTAGCCCGCCAGGATGTGGGAAACACACTACAAAGTATCGCGCGAATTTTCTAAAGCCTTTGACGGTGAGAGTGCCTAACTATACTTACCAAAGTGTTTCAGTTTTTTAATAGCCAAACTCTGGGAATCGACTGTGCTGTTCAGACACAACCAACAAAAAAAAACCTCGTTTAGAAGATATTTTGGATTTTGTGTTATTTTTTTCTTTTTAACATTTCAATAAATTTCCGTATAAAATACTTTTCACGATGTCTTCTTTTAAAATTTTTAATTGTTTGAGATAATATTGGCCAATATTTAACTGACCTTGAAGATTTGAAAATAAAACTGTGCGACAGGATCTAACACGCTGTCTGTCCGAAAGGTGCAATCAGATTTGTTTTAGCCTTAGTATATATCTGTAATTATTAGAGTTTTTATTCGTTAAAATACTTAAAAGTTTAAAAAAAAACTAGATCACAAATATCTCCTGAACGAAGGCGTTTTCGAAGTATTATTACGGCTCATTTTAGCAGTTAATTAAAAAAAAAATATTTTTTTATAGTTTATAAAGACTCAATACAAACTATCTAATGGTTACTGGTTTCTATGCGCGATTTACACTACATAATGGTCTGTATTTTGATGAAAATAGTGTGATAGTCTATCTCTATGTTCTTTCTTTAATGCGTGTTCAATTTAGTTTAAAAATATCGATATTGTTCAATTTAGTTTAAATAATATCGATAGTTTTATTGCCAAACGATTTTAAGCTGCTTTCCGAACACGATTCGTACTTGTATCAAGCTCTGAATTAAAATTTCCTTAGAATTAAAAAAAAAAAAAAAAAAAAAAAAATCCTGTTGAGAAAAAAAAAGCCTTTCTTGTTGGAGATTATACATAGATAATCTATGATACATTTTTGCCTACTTATTAGCAAAAGAAACTAATATTTATATATAATATGTCAATAACGTCAATTATTGTTTATCTGCAGCTAGGTAATGTGTATAACTAAAGCTAAGTAATCTCAGAGAACAGAAAATTTCTTCATAAAATTCTGAAATGCTAAAATAAAATAAAAATTGCATGTGATACTAAACCTTAAGCTATTTTGACTGCAAATTTATAATAGTGTAAACTGCTTCAAAACATTAAACTATTGAGTTAGAATATGTTGAAACTTATCCGCGTGAATCTATAAAGTTGTACGTTTTTGTTCCCCTGACTAAATTTATAACTTATAACAAAAATACAGCAGTTCGGCTTTATAATATACACGCACTGTTATTAACTGCGGTAAATTCATGGACCTTTTAACGAATAATGCACTTCAAATAAAGTATGGGATCCCCATAGTTCCAGATAAACAGACATTAGCAGATATTACGCCTGATCCAGATTACCGAGTTCTGTGCTCGTTGTAACCAAGGTAATCATGCCATTGGAAGGAATATAAGTAGAAACCAGGAAAATTTTCCAATTCATTTCGTAATTATGCTAAAATTCAAATAATTATACCTTTTTGCTGCATTTTCTGTTTGTTAGCTGTTAATCTGTAGGAATCTGGGCCAATTAGAGACCCTCAGCCAAAGGAGTAACAAATCACAAGTTACCCAGGTGAAATAAATCACAAGTCAGCAGCCAGTGAACATGTGATATTTGCCTAGGAATGGAGAGGATCGGGAAGTCTGTCCTGTAGATCATTGAACCCGCGAAATTTTACAGTCCTTAAATATGATTGTTCTTGATGTAGACTTAAAAAGTTTCTGAAGGTTTTCTTAATAAATCCTAAATGAGTCTTGTGAGCGCTTGTCTAATTTCAGTACCTGTATATTACAGAAAATTAAAGGTATTATTTCCTGAATAATTTGTAACTAGTGTTCGTTGTAAATTTATTTTTTGGCAAAGATACTGGCTAATAAAGTGTAAATTTGAAGCACATACCCGTCTGTTTTAATTTGATGAGTGGACTACCGTGCTCTTAATAAAACCTTGACGACACTGATTTAGCGAAAGCAAATAAATGGTTACCCAATGAATGGTAACCCGCAATATTATCACATTAAAGAGGCTGGATAATTGGTTTATAGACAAGGTGAGCCTAGTCTGGAGTTAAATGAATACGCAAAGTAATCGTAATAGCTAGGGCCGAAAAATTTTGCAGGTTCAATTACTTTTAGGACAGAATCCACAGTTCTGCATATCCTCGAACATATGTCTTGGGGGACGCCCCAACGTGGTAGCCTGTGATTCTAAACAGCTTTGGTTGAGTATTTCTCATTTGCCCAGCGTCCTCCAGATGTGTTGTAAGCCAAGTGCAGAAACAGCTTCAAGGTATAACTATTTGAATTCTAGCCCATCGATAAATGAATCAGCGAAATTTTCCAGTCTCAATAATAGCTCATCATAAAACCTCCTAAACATAATAAATCAGTATATTAATTGCATATTTCTTTAATGAATTATGGAATTTTTCCCGAATATCAAGCATTAAAATAACGGATTTTCAAGATGGCATCCGTAACGCTAATTGATACAGTGATGACATAATTCAAAATGTCGGGTGTGGTGTAAGATGTTTTTATTACTTTTTATCGTTTTTTTTAATATATTAATGAATTACTGGTTTACTCTCGCCGGAAATCGGACCGAGGACCGAAATCGTTTAAATAACTAAAAATTTGTAGTATGGAAGTTTTAAAATATTTTTTGGGATTTTTTCGGAATTTCTAGCATAAAAATTACAGATTTTGAAGATGGCGACCGTAACGATAATTGCAACTGTTACGTCTTAATACAAGATGGTGCCAACGTCTAATAAATCGATGAACGCCGGCTGCACGCACGAAAAAGTGTCCCGTTACGTACATTGTTCCGTTACGCTGTGTCCCGTTACGCTAGTGTTCCGTTACGCTGTGTTCCGTTACGCTGTCGGCGAGTGCATTAATAATAGTTTATTTTACGATTAACTAAAAAATTATGGTGATTCTTAGAATTGATGATAGATATTTGGTTACAGTTTATTTATATGAAAACTTGTTCATAATTATGTTTAAACTTTATAGCTAAACGCCAGCTTTTTAAAATTAATTACACGTGAACTGTTTCGTCGACTGTTTATAAAGTGAAGTGAAAAGTTAATGTGGTTTTCATTGCTTATTGCAATAACAATTTCGGCAATAAAGGTTATTTATTCTTGCATTTTAAAAATCTGATTACTAGTATAATTTCAAATATATATTTTTTATTATTAAAATAAAAATTATTAAATTTTATTCATAAAAGTATGCAATCATTTTATCAATGTTTTGTTATGACGTTGTCACGTTAAACTATCGTCCGTAAACCGACTTTACAGACAACCAAATTTTTTTTTTTGCAAACTGGTTTCCAAAAAAAAATCTTTCGTAAAAATGCAGAAAGAAATTTTTTTTTCCCCCTGTTTACGTCTTCCATGCGCGGGTGCATTTCCAGGGAGATGGGGGATCCGTGTCTCTCCGAGGAGTCGCGGGCGATTTCGCACGATTGCTCCATTCCTCCGGCGCCCAGAACCTCCCCCACCCCCTTTCCACCTTCACAGTGGTGTGTCCCCTCTTCCTCGGCTGAAAGAGAAACCCTCCTCCCCCACCACACAATCCTGAATTTCCCCCCCCCCCTCTTGTATCATCAGCCCGCGCGGGCCATTAATCGGAATTGGAAATGCGCCGGCAGGTACGGCTGTGGATGGTGCGATGATGGAACCTATGGTCGTGCGGAGGGCGGATGGTTGTACTGGGGAGGGGAGGGAGGAGACTTCGATTCCTCTCCGGACGAATCCTCGTGATTCGCCGGCACGTAGCCCGCACCTGCGGCGCGAAATTCGGTTTCTCCTCCCCCCCCCCCCCCCACCCCAAAAACCACCCTCAAGCCCTCCTCATCAAAACTTCACCCTCTCCAAAAACCTTCCCATGGCCTTTGACCCCTGCCGGTGCCCGGTGTTTTGCCTCTCCCGTGGTTTGCACGGGCTCTTCGGGGTTCATCGCTTCGGTTCCACAACATCCTACAATTTTTGTGAAAGAATAGGAAAATAATATTTGTATGTAAATATTTTGGCAACTAAGAAAAATTCACTCCTATTTTTTATATAAATACTAAAATTTTAACTAAAATTTTGGTTTTCGTTTTCTTCGTTATTATTTTATTAAATGGATATTTCTAAAAAAATTAATAATAATAACTCGATACCTCCCTTTTTTAATTGTTGTTCTACCCCAAATATTTTCAATAGATATTCGCTTGGTGTTGTATCATGGGTGTTAAAAAAAGTCGCGCAAGTAATGATAATTACACCCTTCGTTCAACATCCATTGCATTGGTAGTAGTATATAATAGGGGCTCCGAGATCAGGCCTCAGGCGGTGGAGCCGAGAGCCGGTCCGCCATCTTGGATTGTGACATCACGGCGGCCATCTTGGACGAGCGTAATGTGACAATGTGCGTAATGTGACACTTTTTCGTGCGTGCAGCCGGCGTAACAGGACACAGCGTAACGGGACACATCGTAACGGGACATAATGTAACGGGACAAGTATATCACGGCGGCCATCTTGGATCCGTCATCTTGGATCCGCCATTTTGGATGACGTCATTGTGTGTTCTAGAAAATTCCGGTGATGTGTTTTCCGCCATATCGGATGATGACGTCACCGTTGCAATTTTCGTTACGGTAGCCATCTTGAAATTTGGACGCCATCTTGAAAATCTTTAATTATTATCCGATTTTAATGAAAAAAATTCCAAAATTCATCAAAAAATTAACTTATTCGAATTCTGATTGATTATATCGATCACCGTCCTCGGTTCGAACCCGGTGAGTGCAAAAAAAACTAAAAATGGCGACAGGCTCCTTCCTCAATGGTGGATGCAGGCAGACTGACTCCTACCACTTTTTTTTTCAAAGCATATATACCATCAGGTAGTATGACGTCATGTCCGCCATCTTGAAATTTGGACGCCATCTTGAAAATCTTTATTTATTATCCAATTTTAATGAAAAAAATTCCAAAATTCATCAAAAAATTAACGTATTTGAATTCTGTTTGATTATATCGATTCCTGTCCTTGGTTCGATTCCCGGCGAGAGTAAACATCAGATCCTTCCTCCATGAAAGCTACCTAGACTGATCTACCACCACCAGTACCAAGGTATATATCATCAACAGGTAAGACATCATGTCCGCCATCTTGTCTTCATCCGCAGGAGACCACCATCTTGTTTTCGTCTGCTAGAGTGTGCCAATACCATATAGTATAATTATCTGGTTACAATACTTTTGTCCTCAACAATTGACATTGAACATTGACCTTGGCCTTTGACCTTGACCTTGGCCCTTGACCTTGGCCTTTGACCTTGACCTTGGCCTTTGACCTTGACCTTGGCCTTTGACCTTGGCCTTTGACCTTGACCTTGGCCTTTGACTTTGACCTTGAAATTTTAACTTGACCTTAAAATTTGAACTTGACCTTGAACTTTGACCTTGACCTTGAACTTTGACCTTGATCTTGAACTTTGACCTTGATCTTGAAATTTGACCTTGACCTTGAAATTTTACCTTGACCTTGAAATTTGACCCTGACCTTGAAATTTAACCTTGACCTTGAAATTTAACCTTGACCTTGAAATTTGACCTTGACATTTGACCCTGACCTTGAAATTTAACCTTGACCTTGAAATTTGACCTTGACCTTGAAATTTGACTTTGTCCTTGTCGTCCATCATGGATCCGACATTTTATGTTCAGTACATGCTACCAGGAGCTACCACCTGCTGGAGTACGCCATCTTGTGTGTGTACTTGTATTATAGAGTACATTTCCATCTGGATAATTTTATTCTAACCCGCCACAGTGCAGTAATCATTTATTACGGAGGTGCCCCCCGCCATCTTCAAATTCGGCCGCCATCTTGAAATCATGTAATAATGTAGCTAGAAAAGCGGGAAAAATTCCAAAATTCATTAAATAAATCACTCATTAACTTACATATCGATTCGATCCGCTCCAGTCCTTGGTTCGATCCTCGATCGATGCAATAATGTTTAATTTTATGAAAAAAATAATAATTCCAATAAACCATGTTCATCATTCTTAAAGAGACTTTAAATCATCTACTACCATCATCCTATCAGACATCAAGACCACCATATTGGAAATTCGTAATTGTAATGCTAGATATTCGGGAAAAAGTTCAAAATTCATTAAATAAATTTGTAATCCATATAATGATTGATTGGATTGACTAAGGTCCTTGGTTCGATCCCTAGCCGATACAAAACAACTTTAATATTTTAAAAAAGTACCACTAAAGTGGCAGGTTTGAGAAAATAAAAAACACCACAAGTTCCTTTAAAAAAAACTTTTATTACATACATACTACACTACTACAAGTACAAAAAATACACAGACAAATTACTAAAGCCTTTTGGATTCCTTGATTCAAACAGTCTTCTTATTGTACGGACTAAGCCTTTTACATGACTTTAAATGTCTATCCGATCCGATCATCACCGCAGCCAGAGACGGACTGAAGTTCATATCACTTATATAGTCTCATTAGCCGGTACAACACATGAGTCAAATCAATAACCATGTTCATTATAGGTCTCGGAGCATTTTTTATAATGACGATGTAAGCTATCGAGACGTGAAATTAGTTTATTGCACTTATTGCACTGAAATTGTATTCTTTGAACATTATTAGAACAACCGCTTCTTTCATGTCTGCGAGCATTTGAGGTGATAGTAAATGATGCACCACAGTATTTGCACTGATGCGAAGTACGCTCTTCATTAATTGAAGTATTCAATGCTGATGAAACTTCAGCTGATGGTGGAACAGCACATATCGAAGTCTCCACCAGTGTTGTCAGAGGCGTTGCCAACGGGATCTGCTACAACATCGTCGGCGCTGACGTCATGGTTCCCGTAGTCGATGGTACATCCTCCATCGAGTTCGACGTTAAAGTCGGTAAAGATGCCATCGAAGTCTCAAGAACAGGCAATTACGCGACTTATGCACCAGAAGAAACAAACTAGGTGATCCGTACACCGTCGACGGCAGTAACAAACTGAGCGTCCTGCTGTCTAGGACTCGTTTATATACATTAACCGGTTTGAATAATATGCTAGTCAAATCAAGAACAATTTACTAAAATACTAGAGTCAAAACAACATTAAAAAAATAGAAGCACCATCAACAAAAAAAGGAAGCACATTTGGAAGCACCGACTACGAAAAGCAGCACATTTGGAAGCACCGACAACGAAAAGGCAGCACATTTGGAAGCACCAACAACGAAATGGCAGCACATTTGGAAGCACCGACTACGAAAAGGCAGCACATTTGGAAGCACCGTCATCGAAAAGGCAGCACATTTGGAAGCACCGACTACGAAAAGGCAGCACATTTGGCAGCACCGACAACGAAAAGGCAGCACATTTGGAAGCACCGACTACGAAAAGAAGGCACATTTGGAAGCACCGACAACGAAAAGGCAGCACATTTGGAAGCACCGACTACGAAAAGGCAGCACATTTGGAAGCACCGACAACGAAAATGCAGCCCATTGGGAAGCACCGACAACGAAAAGGCAGCACATTTGGAAGCACCGACTACGAAAAGGCAGCACATTTGGAAGCACCGACAACGAAAAGGCAGCACATTTGGAAGCACCGACAACGAAAAGGCAGCACATTTGGAAGCACCGACTACGAAAAGGCAGCACATTTGGCAGCACCGACAACGAAAAGGCAGCACATTTGGAAGCACCGACTACGAAAAGGCAGCTCATTTGGAAAGCACCGACAACGAAAAGGCAGCACATTTGGAAGCACCGACAACGAAATGGCAGCACATTTGGAAGCACCGACTACGAAAAGGCAGCACATTTGGAAGCACCGTCATCGAAAAGGCAGCACATTTGGAAGCACCGACTACGAAAAGGCAGCACATTTGGCAGCACCGACAACGAAAAGGCAGCACATTTGGAAGCACCGACTACGAAAATGCAGCACATTTGGCAGCACCGACAACGAAAAGGCAGCACATTTGGAAGCACCGACTACGAAAAGGCAGCACATTTGGCAGCACCGACAACGAAAAGGCAGCACATTTGGAAGCACCGACAACGAAAAGGCAGCACATTTGGAAGCACCGACTACGAAAAGGCAGCACATTTGGAAGCACCGTCATCGAAAAGGCAGCACATTTGGAAGCACCGACAACGAAAAGGCAGCACATTTGGAAGCACCGACTACGAAAAGGCAGCACATTTGGAAGCACCGACAACGAAAAGGCAGCACATTTAGAAGCACCGACTACGAAAAGGCAGCACATTTGGCAGCACCGGCTACGAAAAGGCAGCACATTTGGCAGCACCGACAACGAAATGGCAGCACATTTGGAAGCACCGACAACGAAATGGAAGCACATTTGGAAGCACCGACAACGAAAAGGCAGCACATTTGGAAGCACCATCATCGAAAAGGCAGCACATTTGGAAGCTTCCATCAACAACAAAAAAGGCAAAAAGGAAGCACAAGTTACGAGATCTAAGTCTTAGTTAGAAATCAGAATACAAGAAATAAAAAACATTAAATTCTTATAATTTAAATTATTTATTTTATTGCTTTACATTATACAAATACAAGTAAAACAAGCCATTATTGTATGTAGCTAGCATTCCTCAGTTCCTTGAGTATGAAGGATATTTCTTTGATGCACGAATAGTTTCCTGCACAAAGCGAACCATGTAGAAGTCTTAGCCGGTCAACCAATATGTTTGGATCTTTCCATGATGTGTAATCATTCTCTTCTACCACCATCTTCCTTGCACCTTTATAATAAATATTATGATCTCTGGTGTCTTCCGTTTTAACCACCAAGCTCAGGGTAACTTTCATGTTTGAGACGGCGATCATCACAAGCTTGATCAGATTTATTTAATATATCACGTCGTTTCCACGGTTTCGGTCTCAAGACACTGCCACATTCTTTGATCTTGGCAGCTTTAGGTGCTTCATCATAATCTATGTCTTTGTCAACAGCCTCAGAGTCACTGTAACAATCACCGTTGAAGGAATCGTCTTCACCCAATTTACCGTAATAATTCGATGTTGATGATGTTGAAGTGTCTTCATCGTCTTCGTGCTTCCTTTTTAGGAGTCCATCATTTTTACAAAGTAGGAAAGATCTACTTGAATTCGGCTGGAATATATTCTCACTTTTCACGTTAAGGATTCTTCCATTGTCTTCATTCTTCCGTAAATCATCAACCTCCTTCAATTTAAGTTCTTTGTCGAGATCGGAAGAGCCAAGAAAATTATTGTCGTAATGCAGATCACTCTTCCTTAGGCTAGTAGATTCATCGTTGTCCTCTAGCTTGTACGCAGGCTTAGCGCTACAAGTTCTGACATGTCTGTTTAGGCTCTCTCTCCGCGTAAACGACTTGCTACATCGAACACAACTTATCATATTGCGCAGTGGATTTTTAACACAGTCATTCTTCTCGTGTTGTCTTTTATTCTTTCTCAAGATAAACTCTTTACTGCAAAACTTACACCTATGTTCTTTCGATACAGCGTCAGATCCCAAATCGGAATTCATATTAGTTACTGAGACTAATGCCAGATACCAATTGAGTGTTTTAAATTAGATGCAATACTTAAATAGAAATTTTTTCATATTTCATCAGCGAGAATTAATATATCTCATGCAAAAGTACTTTATACATGTAGTTCTGCTTTTCAACAACAGATGTCGCCACATGTTGCTTGCAGGTAAATAATATTTAGTTATTTTATGCGGGATGCGGGATGCTCACTAACGATCGCAAAAGAAGGATGGCTTCGCTAGACTCCAAGGAAAAGGAAGTTCGTCTTGCATGTTGGTGCTCCACAGATGTCTCATGGCGTAATATTAATTTGACTGAGTAATGATATTTGTCAATTCCACCTGATAAAAATATTGCAAGTTTTGATTTAGTAGCAGAAATTATCGAATTAAATGTAACTCCAATTAAAATGACATGTCTCATTAGACAAAATAAATCCATGCAGAGAGCGGTTCCTCAGAATAGTCAGAAACACTTGAAGAAACCACAGGAATGATTGCAAGAACACGGGAAAAACCATCAAAATATTGACATTAATAATCAGGAGCACACGGAGAAAACCATCATAATATTGGCAAGAATAATCAGGAGCACACAGAGAAAACCACCACATGTTTTCCTTGATATCATAAAATTACAGGGAAAAAAATAAAAATAAATTAATAAAAAAATAAAAAAATAAAAAAAAATAACAAAATGCATAAATTTCTGGCTTGTACAAGAACTCTATCTTTGCTCAACAATGATAAGTTTACAAGCTAGCAGAAACTGTTTATGCATTTTTTTATTTTTTTTTATTTTTTTATTTTTTTATTAATTTATTTTTATTTTTATTTTTTTTCCCTGTAATTTTATGATATCAAGGAAAACATGTGGTGGTTTTCTCTGTGTGCTCCTGATTATTCTTGCCAATATTATGATGGTTTTCTCCGTGTGCTCCTGATTATTAATGTCAATATTTTGATGGTTTTTCCCGTGTTCTTACAATCATTCCTGTGGTTTCTTCAAGTGTTTCTGACTATTCTGAGGAACCGCTCTCTGCATGGATTTATTTTGTCTAATGAGACATGTCATTTTAATTGGAGTTACATTTAATTCGATAATTTCTGCTACTAAATCAAAACTTGCAATATTTTTATCAGGTGGAATTGACAAATATCATTACTCAGTCAAATTAATATTACGCCATGAGACATCTGTGTAGCACCAACATGCAAGACGAACTTCCTTTTCCTTGGAGTCTAGCGAAGCCATCCTTCTTTTGCGATCGTTAGTGAGCATCCCGCATCCCGCATAAAATAACTAAATATTATTTACCTGCAAGCAACATGTGGCGACATCTGTTGTTGAAAAGCAGAACTACATGCATAAAGTACTTTTGCATGAGATATATTAATTCTCGCTGATGAAATATGAAAAAATTTCTATTTAAGTATTGCATCTAATTTAAAACACTCAATTGGTATCTGGCATTAGTCTCAGTAACTAATATGAATTCCGATTTGGGATCTGACGCTGTATCGAAAGAACATAGGTGTAAGTTTTGCAGATAAGAGTTTATCTTGAGAAAGAATAAAAGACAACACGAGAAGAATGACTGTGTTAAAAATCCACTGCGCAATATGATAAGTTGTGTTCGATGTAGCAAGTCGTTTACGTGGAGAGAGAGCCTAAACAGACATGTCAGAACTTGTAGCGCTAAGCCTGCGTACAAGCTAGAGGACAACGATGAATCTACTAGCCTAAGGAAGAGTGATCTGCATTACGACAATAATTTTCTTGGCTCTTCCGATCTCGACAAAGAACTTAAATTGAAGGAGGTTGATGATTTACGGAAGAATGAAGACAATGGAAGAATCCTTAACGTGAAAAGTGAGAATATGTTCCAGCCGAATTCAAGTAGATCTTTCCTACTTTGTAAAAATGATGGACTCCTAAAAAGGAAGCACGAAGACGATGAAGACACTTCAACATCATCAACATCGAATTATTACGGTAAATTGGGTGAAGACGATTCCTTCAACGGTGATTGTTACAGTGACTCTGAGGCTGTTGACAAAGACATAGATTATGATGAAGCACCTAAAGCTGCCAAGATCGAAGAATGTGGCAGTGTCTTGAGACCGAAACGGTGGAAACGACGTGATATATTAAATAAATCTGATCAAGCTTGTGATGATCGCCGTCTCAAACATGAAAGTTACCCTGAGCTTGGTGGTAAAACGGAAGACACCAGAGATCATAATATTTATTATAAAGGTGCAAGGAAGATGGTGGTAGAAGAGAATGATTACACATCATGGAAAGATCCAAACATATTGGTTGACCGGCTAAGACTTCTACATGGTTCGCTTTGTGCAGGAAACTATTCGTGCATCAAAGAAATATCCTTCATACTCAAGGAACTGAGGAATGCTATCTACATACAATAATGGCTTGTTTTACTTGTATTTGTATAATGTAAAGCAATAAAATAAATAATTTAAATTATAAGAATTTAATGTTTTTTATTTCTTGTATTCTGATTTCTAACTAAGACTTAGATCTCGTAACTTGTGCTTCCTTTTTGCCTTTTTTGTTGTTGATGGAAGCTTCCAAATGTGCTGCCTTTTCGATGATGGTGCTTCCAAATGTGCTGCCTTTTCGTTGTCGGTGCTTCCAAATGTGCTTCCATTTCGTTGTCGGTGCTTCCAAATGTGCTGCCATTTCGTTGTCGGTGCTGCCAAATGTGCTGCCTTTTCGTAGCCGGTGCTGCCAAATGTGCTGCCTTTTCGTAGTCGGTGCTTCTAAATGTGCTGCCTTTTCGTTGTCGGTGCTTCCAAATGTGCTGCCTTTTCGTAGTCGGTGCTTCCAAATGTGCTAACTTTTCGTTGTCGGTGCTTCCAAATGTGCTGCCTTTTCGATGACGGTGCTTCCAAATGTGCTGCCTTTTCGTAGTCGGTGCTTCCAAATGTGCTGCCTTTTCGTTGTCGGTGCTTCCAAATGTGCTGCCTTTTCGTTGTCGGTGATGCCAAATGTGCTGCCTTTTCGTAGTCGGTGCTTCCAAATGTGCTGCCTTTTCGTAGTCGGTGCTTCCAAATGTGCTGCCATTTCGTTGTCGGTGCTTCCAAATGTGCTGCCTTTTCGTTGTCGGTGCTTTCCAAATGTGCTGCCTTTTCGTAGTCGGTGCTTCCAAATGTGCTGCCTTTTCGTTGTCGGTGCTGCCAAATGTGCCTCCTTTTCGTAGTCGGTGCTTCCAAATGTGCTGCCTTTTCGTTGTCGGTGCTGCCAAATGTGCTGCCTTTTCGTAGTCGGTGCTTCCAAATGTGCTGCCTTTTCGATGACGGTGCTTCCAAATGTGCTGCCTTTTCGTAGTCGGTGCTTCCAAATGTGCTGCCATTTCGTTGTTGGTGCTTCCAAATGTGCTGCCTTTTCGTTGTCGGTGCTTCCAAATGTGCTGCTTTTCGTAGTCGGTGCTTCCAAATGTGCTTCCTTTTTTTGTTGATGGTGCTTCTATTTTTTTAATGTTGTTTTGACTCTAGTATTTTAGTAAATTGTTCTTGATTTGACTAGCATATTATTCAAACCGGTTAATGTATATAAACGAGTCCTAGACAGCAGGACGCTCAGTTTGTTACTGCCGTCGACGGTGTACGGATCACCTAGTTTGTTTCTTCTGGTGCATAAGTCGCGTAATTGCCTGTTCTTGAGACTTCGATGGCATCTTTACCGACTTTAACGTCGAACTCGATGGAGGATGTACCATCGACTACGGGAACCATGACGTCAGCGCCGACGATGTTGTAGCAGATCCCGTTGGCAACGCCTCTGACAACACTGGTGGAGACTTCGATATGTGCTGTTCCACCATCAGCTGAAGTTTCATCAGCATTGAATACTTCAATTAATGAAGAGCGTACTTCGCATCAGTGCAAATACTGTGGTGCATCATTTACTATCACCTCAAATGCTCGCAGACATGAAAGAAGCGGTTGTTCTAATAATGTTCAAAGAATACAATTTCAGTGCAATAAGTGCAATAAACTAATTTCACGTCTCGATAGCTTACATCGTCATTATAAAAAATACTCCGAGACCTATAATGAACATGGTTATTGATTTGACTCATGTGTTGTACCGGCTAATGAGACTATATAAGTGATATGAACTTCAGTCCGTCTCTGGCTGCGGTGATGATCGGATCGGATAGACATTTAAAGTCATGTAAAAGGCTTAGTCCGTACAATAAGAAGACTGTTTGAATCAAGGAATCCAAAAGGCTTTAGTAATTTGTCTGTGTATTTTTTGTACTTGTAGTAGTGTAGTATGTATGTAATAAAAGTTTTTTTTAAAGGAACTTGTGGTGTTTTTTATTTTCTCAAACCTGCCACTTTAGTGGTACTTTTTTAAAATATTAAAGTTGTTTTGTATCGGCTAGGGATCGAACCAAGGACCTTAGTCAATCCAATCAATCATTATATGGATTACAAATTTATTTAATGAATTTTGAACTTTTTCCCGAATATCTAGCATTACAATTACGAATTTCCAATATGGTGGTCTTGATGTCTGATAGGATGATGGTAGTAGATGATTTAAAGTCTCTTTAAGAATGATGAACATGGTTTATTGGAATTATTATTTTTTTCATAAAATTAAACATTATTGCATCGATCGAGGATCGAACCAAGGACTGGAGCGGATCGAATCGATATGTAAGTTAATGAGTGATTTATTTAATGAATTTTGGAATTTTTCCCGCTTTTCTAGCTACATTATTACATGATTTCAAGATGGCGGCCGAATTTGAAGATGGCGGGGGGCACCTCCGTAATAAATGATTACTGCACTGTGGCGGGTTAGAATAAAATTATCCAGATGGAAATGTACTCTATAATACAAGTACACACACAAGATGGCGTACTCCAGCAGGTGGTAGCTCCTGGTAGCATGTACTGAACATAAAATGTCGGATCCATGATGGACGACAAGGACAAAGTCAAATTTCAAGGTCAAGGTCAAATTTCAAGGTCAAGGTTAAATTTCAAGGTCAGGGTCAAATGTCAAGGTCAAATTTCAAGGTCAAGGTTAAATTTCAAGGTCAAGGTTAAATTTCAAGGTCAGGGTCAAATTTCAAGGTCAAGGTAAAATTTCAAGGTCAAGGTCAAATTTCAAGATCAAGGTCAAAGTTCAAGATCAAGGTCAAAGTTCAAGGTCAAGGTCAAAGTTCAAGGTCAAGTTCAAATTTTAAGGTCAAGTTAAAATTTCAAGGTCAAAGTCAAAGGCCAAGGTCAAGGTCAAAGGCCAAGGTCAAAGGCCAAGGTCAAGGTCAAAGGCCAAGGTCAAGGTCAAAGGCCAAGGTCAAGGGCCAAGGTCAAGGTCAAAGGCCAAGGTCAATGTTCAATGTCAATTGTTGAGGACAAAAGTATTGTAACCAGATAATTATACTATATGGTATTGGCACACTCTAGCAGACGAAAACAAGATGGTGGTCTCCTGCGGATGAAGACAAGATGGCGGACATGATGTCTTACCTGTTGATGATATATACCTTGGTACTGGTGGTGGTAGATCAGTCTAGGTAGCTTTCATGGAGGAAGGATCTGATGTTTACTCTCGCCGGGAATCGAACCAAGGACGGGAATCGATATAATCAAACAGAATTCAAATACGTTAATTTTTTGATGAATTTTGGAATTTTTTTCATTAAAATCGGATAATAAATAAAGATTTTCAAGATGGCGTCCAAATTTCAAGATGGCGGACATGACATCATACTACCTGATGGTATATATGCTTTGAAAAAAAAAGTGGTAGGAGTCAGTCTGCCTGCATCCACCATTGAGGAAGGAGCCTGTCGCCATTTTTAGTTTTTTTTGCACTCACCGGGTTCGAACCGAGGACGGTGATCGATATAATCAATCAGAATTCGAATAAGTTAATTTTTTGATGAATTTTGGAATTTTTTTCATTAAAATCGGATAATAATTAAAGATTTTCAAGATGGCGTCCAAATTTCAAGATGGCTACCGTAACGAAAATTGCAACGGTGACGTCATCATCCGATATGGCGGAAAACACATCACCGGAATTTTCTAGAACACACAATGACGTCATCCAAAATGGCGGATCCAAGATGACGGATCCAAGATGGCCGCTGTGATATACTTGTCCCGTTACATTATGTCCCGTTACGATGTGTCCCGTTACGCTGAGTCCCGTTACGCCGGCTGCACGCACGAAAAAGTGTCACGTTACGCACATTGTCACATTACGCTCGTCCAAGATGGCCGCCGTGATGTCACAATCCAAGATGGCGGACCGGCTCTCGGCTCCACCGCCTGAGGCCTGATCTCGGAGCCCCTATTATATACTACTTAAATGGATATTTCTAAAAAAATTAATAATAATAACTCGATACCTCCCTTTTTTAATTGTTGTTCTACCCCAAATATTTTCAATAGATATTCGCTTGGTGTTGTATCATGGGTGTTAAAAAAAGTCGCGCAAGTAATGATAATTACACCCCTCGTTCAACATCCATTGCATTGCACTGTGAATTTCTAATGAAAATATTTGTGTCAGATCAACAAATGCAAAGGAGGTATCCTGTTAAAATTTGAGGAATAGTTCTTAAAAAAAATTATTGAGGAAAAAAAGTGTATTTGGAAACTGATCCTTGAGACTTGGTCATACACGCAATTATGTTTATTTGATTTTCTTGTCATTAAGATAATAAGAGGACTGGAATTTTTGCGGATTCGTCTGGCCTCAGGGAAGAATTCATATGTGTGCTCAACCCATATTTGCTTTCCCATTGTTTGATTTCTTAGTAACAAAATTTTTATCCTTGTCAATCGGCACTTCCTGATTCACTTAGGTACTTCTCTCCTAGATGGACATCGTTGGCTTGCGGTGGCAGAGCGGAGTGACTAATTAACTGCGGCCTAATCACAAACATAGTCCAAGAATATGAAGGTTTGTACTCTAATTAACGACCAAATGAATTCGCGAAATTTCCGTGCTACTATTATATACTTGCTTTCCCTGTTACTTCATTCCGATAACTCTCTAGGGTTTGTTTTTTAGTCTCATATTTTCTCACCTGATATTTGCTAAAATGTTATTTCCGAGCTGTGTAATGTCACGCAAATAATCACTATTGTGAATTTTTATCGCTATCAAATAACATTTGCAAATATCGGTTGAGATAATTTTATAGAAAATATCAAATTGCAGATAACTGTCGTAATAAATAAACTGTAATAGCTTTAAAGTACTAGTAATAACTATAAATTATTCAAATAAAAATTTTGAGCGCTTGAGAACGAGACTTAAAATCTCATTCAAATAACATTTTTATGTAATTTTTTTACAAATTTTAAATTTCTCGAGCGAATGTTTTTTAAAGCCATATGAATAAAATAAAATATTTTTATCTAAATTAGAGTCTCAATGCTGTCTATTAAAACGTTTGATCAAAGGGTTGTTTTTAAGAACTGGAAAAATTGGCGTTTTATTTCGAGATGCTTCAGCTACTGGCTGACGTATTTTCCGTATGTCTCTAGGCCAATGTGAGACCTTTAACCAAAGAAATATCGTACCACGGGCAACCTAATTGAAATGTCTCATAAGTGAGAAGCTAACGAACAGGTGACATTTGAGCGTAGGACAGTGGAGTTTATCCTACAGGTCATTGAAACCACGCAATGGATTATAGTAAATATAATTTTTATATACTCTATGGACACTGAATAAAATAGGTGCGAAACAGTTGAAACATTGCATTAAGTATAAATAAATTTAAACGTCATATACGTAGTTAAATAAAATATTTATTTTGGACTAAGTTATTTAATTAAATGAACATTATCGTCTTACTCCTCTTAAATTCAGAACTATGAATTTGGTGTTGTTTTCGGTTTTAAACTCTTCTTTACGGATTTGCCCCTGACTTGAAAATTATTTATATACCTATATAATGGCGCAGTTTCGGTCGGCGTACGTAGATTTTTCGTAAAAACATCGGGATAAAATCTTAACAAGTGTTTTGTATTAATAAGTATTTTAATCTCCCTCTCTCTTTAATACGACTTGCGTTGTCTATCATTCCGAGAATATTTACGAGTTGTATGAGACGACAACTGGAATTTTTGTCACGATCGTGCGCATGCGCCTACACTCGTGCGATGACGTCACAGGCAAAACAACTACTGCGCGACAAACACGTACAGACAATATCCATCCATCGTTGACGGATTATCGGTCTCGTAGTCACCAGCTATTCAAACCTGGCGGTGTTTTTGTCACACAAGACAGTTCGGCCGACTATCGCTGCAACGAGCGAATATACGTTTTCACGTCGGAATCCCCACGGCACGGACTCAACACGCCTGCCTGCTTGCGACTGCTTGCATATCTGATGCACAGGAGCGCAGCGTCTGTGGGAGGCGATACATCTCACTAGCTCTGCATCCGAGGCGGAGCCGGTGGATGATCACGTCTGCAGTTTTCACACGGAGTCTTGATTGTACAGTTGAATGAAAAAAAGAATGTTAAACGGCTTTACTTGAATCTGCACAGGGGCGCAACAACTAAATTTAAAAAGGGGGGGGGGCAATATACCTTTTTATAAAGAATCATCGATACCCCCTATTGAATCGGGGGGTCCGGGGGTCCTCCCCCGGGAAAATTTGTATTTGAAGATGGAAAATGGTGCTATTTAAGCAGTTTTATCATCTAAAAATTGATTACACAGCACTTTCTTTGCCCTGTCTTCCCCCACTTCAAGGTTTCAGGGGGGGGGGGGAAATACCCTTGCCCGCCCCTCTGTTGTTGCGCCCCTGAATCTGCACACTTCTTTGTCAAGGGTCTATTTCAAGCAATAAATTAGTCATACACCAAACATTATAAATCGCGATTAACAGGATCACACATATTTCGCGTGATGTAAATAAATGATTGACTAATACGAACAATTGACGAAAATGGAGCATAAATATTCGTGCGTGTATTTAATTACATGTAGGTCATGTTACATATCATTGATATTTTAAAAACAAGTTTATATACAGAGGGGGGCGGGGCGGTGGTAGGGGTGATAGCTCCTTCTAAACCAATATTTTTTAAGGGTATATTTATGTTTATTTAAACTCTTAAATTGTATGAAACTATTCAAGTTTTGTATTGTAGACCATGCCTACATTTCTAAATATTCTGACGCCAAACTCTGAAATATTTAATGCCAAGTAATGCAAATTCATCCTTTCTTTGTACGATAGCTTCTCTTGAAAAGTCTTCACCTTGCATTTTAAGTACATCAAAGCATGAGCTACTGGAGTAATGATATTATTAATCTTTATGAAAATAGCGTTACTGTAGGATGTGAACTATCATGAGGCTAGATATAGTTTTGAGTTGACCTATTCCAGGAGCATATATTTTTCCGAGAAAAAAAAACTTATCTGATCGCTCAGTACACTGCTCAGGTATGCCCGCGCTAGCGATTTTTCCCTTGTAATTGGCGGCCGTCTGCGAGAGAAGCCATTGTCCTATTCGGCCGGGCCATTCAGGGAGCGTTTGCTTCCTCACTGGATGGCTGTGATTGGTGTGCTGACAGTATCTGTGCACCTCAAATGAACACAGGCGTTGCTACAAAGTATTAACACACAGCTGATCCACTATACTATCAGCAGTGTAATAAGCACATTTTATTTATTTTATTTGTTGTTACACTTGTATGATATATGAATGAATTCATCATTTGTTAAAATTCAAGACTTCTTAAGTGTTCAGTAATAATAACTAAGTGCTACAGCTTGGCCACACGGAAAACTTCAAAGGAACCGGCGGCGGGAAAAGCACCCATTGTGAAGGTACGACATACTGGGTCAGCACGGCCTGGGTTAGCGGTACCAGCCAGGGTGACTGACCCGTTTCCTTCTTCCCAGTGGCCAATGGGGAAGCTGCACTTCGAGGCCAGTCGTACATCAAATTTATAACTGTTATCCGAAACATCAACGAAATTATAATTATGATTCAAGAAATTCATGTACCTACCATTGTATGAATGCTACAAATATGAAAAATAAAAATTGATCGCGATAAAGCTATGTCAACAAACGCGAGATTTTGCTGCGGGGGCGGGGCTTGGGTTTGTCCGACGAGTGCTGGTTGGTGGACTGGCCGGCTCGAGGGACAATGCGCGGAGAAGTTTCTGGATGCTGCCTCGAAGGCGTACGACGTGCCCGGACTTCGAAGGGTCGGCGCTGTTTGGTGTTTGTTTCAGTTCTGGGGCCTGAGGAGTCAGGGACTTGTCTTGACCTTTGGAGGGCGCGAGAAGGTTTTAATCACTGAACCATAATTCTACCCATTATTTTCGCTAGAATCGTAATATAAAATTAACCATTATTATTTTCATTTAGTCGTTAACTGAACCTCCCGGAAGCCAAGATCAATGTGGACTATTTTTTTTTTTTAATTCAACTGTCGTTTTATTTATGTATGGTCGCGGAACCACAATCTGGTGATTTTACCCTGAGTCTAGCCGGAGCAAGGGCAACAACAGTTCAGATGGACGTAACTGAAGTTGTTCCTTTGTAGGGCGGGGCCCAGCAGTTTCAGTGAATGTCTCGTGTCTTCAGGACGGATTCCCAAGAGAAACCCGCTGATTCACCAGCCTGAGATTTGTTCGCCGGCATAATAATTTTCATTTGCTGTGTTTTCGCTGCTTTTAAACCGCTTACTCGGGTCCAGAGCTTAGTTTCTCTGGTGTTGCTCACGCTCAAGGGTGGTGAACCGCGCAGGTGAGTACTAATAAAAGGGCAGGCGAGTGCTTTCACGCAGACAGCGCAACCAGCTCTAATCCCGGCGCTGATTGGTCGACGGCGCAGCAAGCCGGGGGTCCGAGTCGCCCTCGAGAGATGTTGGGGGGGGGGGGGGGGGAGGTTGCGTGGCGCTGCGGAGCGTGAAAGCAGCCTTGCGCGTCTCGCTCTTCCTTTGCTTCATTTTTTGGCAACCAGCGCGAAATGGCTGGCTTGATCCCTTCTCCCCTTCCCTCGCGCGGGAAGCCCGTGTTTCACTGACCCCCCGAATCTGCTCCCGAACTTATCCGAACTCCTCCGATCGCTCGCGCAATTTTCACGGCCGCAAATAAATATAAAAATGAATTGCCGATAGGCTGTGTCGGGACATGGCCGCTCGTGTTTTCAACATGAAAACGTCGGGAAAATGTGGAGAAAAAAAAACCTACTTCCAACCAACTGTTTATAAAATGCTTATAACTGGAACTCATATCACTTGTCAGTAATAATACCTGCACTCGTACTAGACCGGGTGACGTCAGCAAAAATTTGTATAATGGCGTTCGCGTAGCTCCTTGCCCTATCTACATATGTACACAACTTTAATGTACTAAATCCAGTTTATATTTAATATTTCAAAATACATCCTATTTTCCATTCACTCCCCTTTTCAAGCTGGCATACTGGATTCTGACTCGGGGTCAATGAATAAAAGGTTTCCTCTTCCCCTAAGAGCATTGAGAAGGGGGGGGGGGCGCAACTCGCACCGTGTCTGCCGCGGGACCCTGTAATTGGAGCTGGTCGCCCCTTGGAGCGGAGACCGCTTGAGCAGGGGGTTAAGGGGGCCGCCTGGCTGGACGCACGAGCTCTAAGACCGTGTAGAAGGGGGGCCTCGCCTACCAGTGCGGTATCTCGCCTCTATGGGACTTCAAGCGGTGAACCTATATGGTCGTGTGCCCGATGGGAAATTATTTGATCCTCATTTATGATGAATTGCCAAAAAACCGCTGATACATCTGACTGTTATTTATAAACAGAAGCCTCAACACCAATTTCCATATTTATTCACAAATGACAAACTTCCATACAAACTTTCATCCCCTGTTTAACCCCTTTAGGGGATGAATTTTCAGAAATCCTTTCTTAGTGCTCACTTGCGTTGTATGATGACCTTATTTGCAAAATTTCATGCTTTTAGGCCCACCGATTTAAAGCATGCGTTGTCTGTCAATCAGTGTTGAAGTTTAATTAAGTACATATTAAAAAAATTTCAAATACTGTGTACAGAATTTTTCATACCTAAAAAAGTATGTGAAAACACCCGTTTTAAACTTCCCCGCTGTCCAAAAAGTACACGTTATAGACCTAACCATGGAACCAAACTTGTATTAGACAAGTGTAACGACTCTTAAATGCTATTAGTAGTCAGACACCTTAAATAAGTCTTGAGTGGTTTTATAAATGGTGCGATAACATGAATTCGAAACAAGCGGCCATAAGAGTTTTGTGTGTTGATGCATTGTTTAAGATTTTCATCTTCAATTTACGAAGAATGCTGGTTACAAATTATCCAGGGGTGTTCGTAAATTTACGTCTTTCTTCGTAAATTTACTGTGTTCACTTACTTCTAACATGAATCCAAAAGAATATTTCCAGTATATTAACAAAACTTAAGAAACCTGGTTATGTGTATGGTAAGAACTAGTAATTAAACGGATAGCTGTTTAGCCGAATACGAATGTTTTAGCCGAATACCCTAAGGCACGTTTGTAGCAGAACTTTGTTGACGGTATCCTATTTTTTCTAGTTACTTCGGCCATGAAAATCCATGTAAAAAACAAAACATCCAAATTAATTCTGTGCACTGAATAAAGATCCAGCCGCTGTCGTACATGCAATGCCTTTAGCCATCCCAGAGACAATTTCTTCTTCAGTATCGACAAAAAAAGGCAATTTACTATGACAGAATCTTCGAAGGGAAATTGATTTGGGACGTAAATGAAGTACATCTAAGAAGTGTCATTATTTAATATCATAAATTATTCCACTAGACAACGAGCCATTATACATAGTAGAAAGAACCAGATTCGCCAAATTTTAAGAACAAGCTTTACCGCGCTATAAATATCCAAGCACCATTCAGCAGCGTTTACAGCGAAATACTTTTTTTTCTGAAGCTGGTTGTGTTTACGAAGACAAGCGAAACCGTTTGTTGCCTCTTATTGCAGAGAAATTTGTATTCATTCCCCGTAATTTGCCCCCAGTGCAGTACGTTCACTAATTATTTGTTTGTTTTAAAATGAAAATATAATTATATCTGTTATGTGGATTAAATAAAGTACCTAAATTTTATATTTCGTATTTTTTTAATCCTATATCCGGTCGGACACTCGCTTATTATCCTGTATTCAACCGGATAGGCCGGAAATCGGATAGTTAACGGATATCCGCATCATCACCAGAAAGAACACTCTTATTTTGTCAGTGTGTGTGTGTTTACCTTTGTCTAGAACGAAACATAGAATCGGAAGTCGATGTACGGCATAGTCTCTACGAAGATTCAGTTATTGGAAATTGCGAAAGTTTTCGTTTGAGTTAAATTCTTCATTGAAAAGTCAGTAAATTTTCTGTAATTTCCCACAGTGTGCTTCCAACCAAGTGGTGACCACATCTGCAAGATTACATTGTTAACCGGGTGAAGCCGTTTCTTTTTAACCCGGTACCCAGTTGGTTTAACGACCAAAACACTGGCTGAAGTGTAATGTGTTTTTGCATTGTGGAAACAGTTTCAAACGACTGGATTCTATGGAAGTGAACGTGTTCAACTACGAAGATTCTAATTCATGCTCACTAACCATCATGAGACGTGGTCAAGTAACATGTCCGCAATGTTTTGGGCGGAACAACGTGGCGATGGCCAGGTAAGAAAGTGACCAACTGCGTCACAACACGCTGTCTCCCGACAATCCCTAACTCAGTGGTTATGGCCACCGGACAACTTGCAGTTCAGGCCAGGGCTTCTGGTGCAAGGGGCCAAACGCATCGACCTATGAGTCTGGCCTTGCTGACTCGTCAAGGCTGTTCACTGGAGACTTCTAAGATGGTGTGCCGCTACCGTCGAACGTCACGCATTCAGTTCGGATTCCGATATAAAGTATTACTCCGAGGCTGCTTCCAAATACCTTCTCAAATGACCCTTCAGCCTAAAGGATACTTGAAAAGAGCATTTTAAACAACGTCGGCCATTTTTTTGACCTTCCGAATACTTGCAAGGATCCTCACAGAATCGCCGATGAGCCCTTCGTAAAAGGATGTGTCGCTCACGTCCCTTTGACCTTTGAGGGGTTTGTGGTGCTACATTTTAGTGACGATGTGAGGCTATTTTGTTTGTTTTTTAGCCAACACGTTTCTGGCTCAATTTTTATTATGTTTGTTTATGTTTATTAACTGCTGCAAAAATAATTAACTTGAACTAGTTAACATTAAAAATTTCCAGGCAATTTTTAGTGAATACTTTTTTTTTCAACGCAAACAAATTACTTCCAAAAGGTATATATTTTATGATACACCAGGTTGTGTTAGCGTCAAAAGGAATTTGTGTATCATTTCACGTGTAATTTAATTTCTTAAGCCTTTAATTTAAATGATCCACTTGTTAAGGCTGCATTGGTAAAGCATGCATCCTTACTATTCGGAAACAGCACAAATCTATAAACACCTCGCTGAATTATTATGTTAGCAAATTGTAACTTTTCGTTATTCAATTACATTTATTCCTTTTTTGTAACTCATCTCACTCGTTTGAAATCTTCGTGTTGACTGACAGAGCAGGGGTGCGCGCGCCTCCTGTTACTTAACTGGAAAAAATATTAAATCAAACCTTGCTTCCAAGTTCACCAACCCCCGCATGGTAGACTCTCTACTGCTGTTACCAACTCTTCATCTAAGAAATCCTATCCATCCTGTATTCTCCCACGCTTTTAATGCATGTCCATCGCAACCAACATGTCTTTGCCCGGAGTTTTACCTGCGCATTTCAGGTTTTACTTATAGGCTATCTGAAGTTGCTAGTTATAGTCTATAGTTAAGATCGGGAAGTTAGTAATGGCTTTAATCGCTGCCATTGTTGGCCAGTCCCCGAACAAAGCACATGGTGCAAACGGCTACGCTTATCGGCTTCAGCCTGAGACGCACCTAGGTTCCCTCCCTAACCCGAAAACCTCCTAAAAAATACACTAAAGATGGTATTCCAAGACGTTCGGGTAAGGTAGCGAATAATCACTACCTTATTGGGATACAATTTTAACCTAATTCGCGGGCCGTATTCCAGAACGTGTCTAAGCTGTATTCCAGTAAAGAATCACATCGGTAACCGTTTTGATAAACGGTGCCCTGCACGAGACTAGAAACTGGTTTCAACGCATTCTAGCGAGTGTTTTGCAACCATTGATACAAATTTTACGACTAAAATACAATAGATAACAGCACCGTCGCACGAATTAAATGATATAATTCTAATTTTCTCAATTACTTTTTAAATTTTTAAGTTATGATCATTAGAGTGTACATAATGTACTTCAGGATAGTTTTGCTGTAATAAAGTTTCATTGGGCACACCAATACGTTTGCGACGTGCCCCGATATTCGCGAAACTGAATATATACGAGTTAATGGAGCCAGACGCGGGTCCGCCGTAAGGACGAAATGATCGGAACAGTTAGCTCTACGCATGCGCGGAATTTGAGCAACAACAGATGGCTTACGGATAGGACATAGAAAATCAGACCCAAAAATAAGGGACTGACCGTGTACTATGGTGCAGTAGAAATACAGTTAGGGTACAAATTGTAGCATATTCAACACCTAGACACTTATTTTTTTGTCTTGGAATACCGGGCTAGGTTAATAAAAAAATTTTAGAAATTGTAAATGTTCCCTGGCTCCCAAAATTTGTAAGCTGCCGCCTTCCTGTAGGTTTGGTTTCACTCCCTTCATTGGTTTTCCTCCAGCAAGTATGAATTGTCTTGGCCCCGTGGGTTCGCCGGTGGCAGACGGCAAAGCTGGTCGAAACCTCACGGCGACACGCAGGCTGCGACCCACAAGCCAGGACAGTTCGGACGATGGCCGCACGAGGCCGCGACGGTCGTCGCCGAGTCTCCCAGCTAACCAGGGGCCGCTGTGCTTGGGCAGTGCCGGCCGTCCTGGGTTGGAGTCCCGCTCCATCCTTGTCACTGACGCTAAAATTGTTAAAGTGAATTTGTCAGACATTATTATCATAAATATTAATAAAATGTCTTTATTACTTTTCCAGCAAAAAAAAACACGCAATTAATTCATATAAATTTGACATGATTATAAAGATTATTTTTTTATTATTGAGTTAAAAGAATTAAAATAGTTTATAATCGAATTTTTTTATTGAATGTCTATATAACCTATACAAATAAAAGTGTAAATGTTCGTTCGTTCAAAAACCTTAAATATCCGAGATTTCATCACCGATTACTTTTAAATTTTTACACAACGTTGCATTGGAATACGCTCATGATTTTATATACATGTGTCATACCTGTGACATGTAAAAAAATAGATAAAAATATCGAATGGTAAAAATTATATTTTTAATATTTTCATTGCTGTAGTTACATAGAAATATAAGTAGGTATATAGAAGAGATAGATATATATATAGAGGGAGATATAGAAATAGAGATAGATAGAGAGAGGTAGTTATATATGTAGCTAGAGATAGAGAGATAGAGGGAGATATAGAGGTTTATAAATAGAGATAGAAAATTAGAGGGAGATAGAGATATATTTGTATATGTGTACCAACATCAAAAATTTACAAAAAAAATTATTGATGCATTTCAACAGAAGCCGGGCATTAGCTAGTTATGGAACATTTGTTTGTCTATTTGTTTGTTCGTTCGAACATAGCGCAAAGACTACTGGACCGACTTTGATGAAACGCATTGTGTTTAAAACTTTGATTAGAATTAAAAACTAGTACAAATTTTATCTAGCTACGATACGGGAGCCGGAGATATAACAATAAAACCAATTTTTAAAAAAAACAAGTGCAACAATATACGGTGAACTCTCATTTCCATTAAAAAACAACCACGTCTACCAATGCTACTATGTACCACATACATAATCTAATTTATTTATTATATTTCAATAAATAGGCCTAACACTTTTTGCGATTTATGATACAACCGTGCGATTATTCGCACGGGGACTCGCATTAGTTCATTAGAAAAATTAGAGGGGTGGTTTACACAATATTGATGAATCATTCAAAATATATAAATGTAAATCTTTTAAAATAGCGATCAGATTACCCACCTCCTACCTCGGCGATTCGGATTCGATTTCCCGGCGGAGGTCTAAACCCAGATTTATTTAGCAAGTGGGACACTTGGCGGATGGAGCCGAGAGTCGGTGTGTATTTCCATGGCTCTCCTGGCTCCCCCAACCACGATTCCTATCACCACTCCATCTCCCGTTCCACCAAACACCAGTCTCTGGCGACATCGACATCGTCGAACCCAAACCAACCCACTTTCGGCTACCTATCACGTTCGTCACGTCTATAACGCCGTCGCAACAAAAAAATGGCGTACACAGCGAAGCCGGGGTTTAGTATTTGCAGTCTATCTTTTTTGTTTTTATCGGATCCTTTCGCTCTGTAAATCGAATTATTCAATAGTTGACGTAGCTGCTCCGGCAGTGTATTCTAGCGGTGGGTGTGAAAACTACGTGTGATTCGCGTACAGAAAGGTTGTTGAAAACACAATTTTCGTATATTTATCACGCTTGGCGCTTTTAAAAGAATTCTACGTTAAATTTCGTATTATAAGTGTATTTGCAGTTTGAGAACACATTATTTTTTTGTTGTTGCCGAGGTTAGATATTTGCACATCTCTGGCGAGTATTGAAAGACTTGCTGACATTTTAAGAATGATTTCAACTTTAATACATAACATTACCTGAAACTAGAAACCCAGAAATTTCGCGAATTCGTTTGGCATCAGGCTAAAACTCAAAGCCAAATGTTTCCTCTACCAACGTTTGCCTTTCCATCGACTGATTTTTAAATGAGGAGCCTTTTTGTTCTTGTTAATCGGCACTACCTTACTCGCTTACTTTTTTTCTTGCTAGGCATCGTTGGTTCACGGTCGTCAAAAGGCGTGTCCAAAATAACTACAGTACAATGATGAACACGTGCAAGAGTATGAAGGTTTGCATTCTAGCTTTCATCCAAATGAATCTGCGAAATGTCCACACCTTTACCTGTAACAGTCGTTGCACAACAGTCTCTGCAAATATCTATGTCAGTGTGTGCCCCGCAGTTCGACAAAAAGCATTTGTTTTCATGTATCGACTAGCTGAAGTACCCGGAGCTGCCCGGGCCTTACACTTCAGGTCAAGTATGTAGGACATGTACTTGAAAGACGGGAAATTTTTATCTTTAACGCCCCCACAACCCTCCTAGCGAGATGATTTTCGTAAAATCATTTCTTAGTGGATGTCTTCGTAGCAAAAGGATTATACGAGCCAAATTTCAAGTCTGTGGGTCTTATAGTTCCTGAGAATTCGTTATTAGTGAGTCATTGAGTGGTATTTCGCTTCATACAAACTTTACCACCCATTTTCACCCCTTTAGGGGTGGAACTTCAAAAATTCGCTCCTTGGTGCACCCCTAGGGTACTCAAGTAATATTTCCTCCAAATTTAAAATCTCCAGGTCATCGTTTTAGGCTGTGCGTTGTCTGTGAGTCAGGCAGTGTTAGAGCTTTATTAAGTATATGGTTTGAAATTTGTAACTGAGAGGAGATGGTGATGAATCTGGAAAGCACACCTAGTTTCCCACCTGGCGATGATCGAACCCGGGCCGCTGTGAGCGGCGAGTTGTTCGCGCGTCCGCTTTGGTCTCGCCCGTGACCCCGTCCTAGTGTTGTCTTCCACGACCTCTTGCGCCGAAACACGGGAACCAATTTCCCGACCTCATCACACAGGATGATCCTGTGCACACACCGCGCTTATACCGGCGCACTTTACCTCTCGGGTCGACTTCTAATTACTCGTTGTGTGCCGGACGTGGGGTTCCGTTTCACAGCTCTGCGCCGCGCACGAGATCACGTGCTGCTGATGAAGAACGGCTGTTCAAACAAGGTAGACGCTGAAGTCGTTTCTTCTGGAACGATCAACGGTCACGGGGATGATGGGTGGGTGGTTGGTCGGTCCAAGTGAGGCACTAGACACGGGGCTTTGGGAATACGTGCGCCTTTGGTTTTTCGCCGTTCTCCTGTATTCCATTTCAATGGCATTCATCGTGCATTTTCAATAGTATTTGAAATTATAATGGCGCTGAGAGTGAAACTTGACACACAATACCTAATTTTTATAAAAATTATATTATTGTTTGAGTTTAGCATATTTCTTGAGGAATTAATGTTTATAAAAACATATTTTTATATGAATTGCATATGATAATAATTATTACCATCGTTACAAATGAGACTGCAATTGAATGTAGTTTCTGAAGAACTCGAGCGCTAGTTCTGCTAAATTTGACTGTAAAAATTACAGTTCCAGTAATTTGTGTTGGATTGTCATACGATTTTATGTTTGTTACTACTGATATTTATTAATAATATGCCAATATTGACACTGCTATTGTGAAATTATGAAACATAATATGTCAGAGTTTCTTCCCGGCACCTCCGCCATAAAACAACAAACATTTAATTGACAGGGACACTGTCAGATGATACAGTCGAAGATATTTACCTTGATTCACATGAGCAACAGAAAATTCTTATAACGTTTAGTAGACACTTTTAAATCATATAGCCTATGATTAATTTTTTTTAAATATTATATTATATTATAATTCTATATGAATGTCTATGATTGTTTTACCTTCTCACAATAGTCCCGTATATTTGTTCCATGCCGGCCTTCACTAGTACAGAATGTGATTTTTATTTTTCACGTCTTTCTAAGAGCTAATGATGTGTATTAAATTAATTTATTTGGGACATTAAGTAACTGTTTAAAATATATTAAAAATGTAGTACCAAGGATAAAATGAAAATGAATGTGATAGAAATTAGACGACGTAATACTTTTTGGCTTTTCCCATGAAAACTCTTGAGTAATTCTCATAAAAACTACGTACGTGAATGTTCAAACAGAGTGACATGGCACAGGAATAAAACAACGTAATCGTAAACGATGGGCATCAGGTTCGAATTCCAGTCCGAACATCCTGATTATTGTTCGAAATAGGTCCAGGAAGAGGCAGAGGCTGTTCGTTTAAAGATAATCGTCAGTGGTTTCTGCATTGCTCTTCATTATGCTGAAGCATGGCTCTTGCTCACAGTTGTCGATACGTAAAGACTTAGTAGATAAATAAATACCCACGCGAAATTTAATCGGGTCCATTACACTGTTTGGGTATGAATGCATAAGAAACCAAACATTCCCCTTTATTTAAAAGCAGGCATTGCGTCAATTCCTAATGCTATGTAAACAAAAAACAACCAAAAAAATTAGAGATCTGATTACCCTTTAATGAGATTACGCATGGGAAATACTTATTTTGGTTTTTAATTTACTATACATGTGCACGTCAAACAAGGCTTAAGTTATTTCGTCAGTTAAACTGATTTTGCCTGTTTCTAATTATGATGCAACAAAAATAGGAAGATATAGGAAAACACAAATAAATAACCACAGGGATAATGCGTACAAGTACGGTTTAAACAGTAGGATTAAAATGAGTTTTTTTATATAAACTAAATAAAAGGAGGTTCATTCACAAAAAAAAATGAGGTTACGTAGACTATTCCTACCCACTAACGTGGCTACAAGTTTGTAAAATACTCAGAAGGATTATGGTATTAATAAATTGTACTTTTGTAATTTGGAAAACATTTTATTTTACTGTGATCGTATTTTTTTTTCTGAAGGAAGGGGTTGTTTTCAATGTATTACGTCGTGTTCTCAGATTTGTTAGTTTTATTTTAAGGCTGATTCTTTTACTCGTCGTTTCTTACTTGGTCTGTGACGTATTGTACTACTTTTTTAATTTGTTTGTGTTGTACAAAATAATATTTTTGTTACTCATCCCGAAAATGGAAAGCGATAGTTTTGTGTCCCAAGGTTATGGGCACTCAACCATATTCCCTAAACATAAGCACAATTTTTTTAAGTAAAATAATGTATGCTGGGGGCAAGAAATATTTTGAGGCTTCATTTCAAGCGTGTTGAAATAGACCAGAATGTACTTTAGTCTGTTTATTTGTTTATTAATTTTTTTTAGATTTTCGGGAACTATTCTTTACACAATTCAGTCCAAAAGACCAAATAGGAAAAACGATGCATCCTCGAACTTCTCATTATCACATTACGCGTTGTGAGAACTCGTCATTAAAAAATTCTCACTCAGTTTAATTTGTTACCAGTGGAACCTTCAGTAATCTCGATAATACGGCCAGTTAAATTAATTCAGGAAGTAATCATAAGAATTGTATTTTATTTATATTTCAAAACCTCTTACTTAACTGGTATACAACTTTTAAAGCCACCGCTACGAAAAAAAAAAATTCTTAAAGTTAATGAATTTCAGGTGACACAAATTGTTCGTTTCCATTACCTGCAGGTGGCTTGGTTAATGTCTAACAGTTCGCCCAGCGATACTAAAACCGACCAACGAACCAGAGGGAAAAGTTTACTTTGCAAGCGACTTCTTGTTTTTTAACTTGTAAACTGTGTTATAAAGTGGCGCCAGATGGCTGCATACAGCTGTGCTCATTAAGCTAATGAGGAGTGCGTATGCGAATTTATGAGTTTTGCATAATTAAGTGCCTACAAATAATACCCAAATTGGTCATCAAACTCGCTGTGTTGGTTCTATAGGATTATCAAAGCAGTAAAAAAAAAAAACGCTTAGGCCTACATGCGCGTGTTTATGCCATAAACACATTGGCGTACTTAGTGGATAAAGGTTAGTTTGAAATTTAGATTTTGTATTACGTTTTCTGGTTGTTAGTCAATATATATTCAATTACAATTATCTCTGATGTGATTAACTATACCTATGTATATTTGTACAAATATTTGCGAGCCTGAAAGTACGATACACCTCATTTTTGCTTGTGTGTTATTTATTAAACCTTTTTGAAGTGAAACTTCTGTTCATCCGGTAGGGTAAGTTGATCGATGACATCATACCAGAGTAACGGAAGTAAAATAACGGAGGGAACGGATATTGCTTGAAGACGCGGGCTTTGAAAAGAAGGCGCGTGAGAAAAGGGGGAGGTAGGAGAGTACAACAAATAAAGTAGAGATTATGTCAAAATGTAAAACTCTGAAGGTTTCTCGTCACCGCATTTGTAACAAGCGTGAACGTTCATTATGTGTAAAGGTAATCCAAAATGGCGGCCTCAACGTCATCCAAGATGGTGGATCGCAACATCAACACCGACTCCTGGTGCTGGATAAACTATTATGTACTACTTATATAATTGAGAATTCCATAACTTCACATAATACACGCATGAATACTTTTGAAATTTTAATTTTAAGAAGCGTTATACAGCTCCATAACGAGTAGAAAGCTTAAAATTAAAAACAATGTTTTTCTAAAATGTCCTTTTACCCGTTAACCATCTATATTCAGCTTCCGAGATCAGTGCTCTGAGAGTCTCTCAACATGAAATTTAAAAATGTATGAACAGCCAATAACACAAATGAACTGTAACTGCCGTATAACCGGGTGGGTCTAACAGACCGTTAGAGAGCCGGTAGGGGGGAAATATACGTAAACGACCACTTGCGTGTAGAGTGCACTTAAGCGCTTTTAAAAAAGGAGAGAGAGAGACAGAGAAAAGCTGCGTAAACATGGCTTTCATATAAATATCAATTTTAAACCCGATAGTCCCCGGAAGGGTGTTTTTAAACTCCGATATTCCCTTTGTTTTTTTTTGTTTTTTTTTTTTAGGGGGCTGGGAGTGACGTCACGTGAAAACACGTCTCGCTTAAGCTCTGTGGATATTGGGAAGGTCACCTCACGGCTAGTTCACTTCAATGTGTTCAAAAATGTTTTGGATACAGAAAATAAAGAACGATAAATCGACGTATGCTTATCGTTCTGTGTGTCATACCTCAAAATATTCCAATAAAGTTTTTTTTTATGTACGTATATTTCAATCTGCTAGTTCAATTCCTATTTTTTTAATTAACATTTCAATGAATTCATTAAAAAAATACAAATTAAATAGAGCATAACGAACCGTCGACTTCGAGGTCATTAGAGGCGTAAGGTGTGATGAGATGAGAATGAAGCATTGTCGTAATTAACGGGTGAAGGTGTGGGGGAAGGAAGAAACGGAAGAGCCCACTAAAAACACACCTGCTCATCGCAACGTCCGCCACGTTTGCCCACTACATGAAAGATCAGGGTTTGACCCAGTCGGTAATCGAACCCGCATTTCGAATTATATAACGTGCAACCATCGTACACACAGGAAAATATGTTCTGTACTTTCACAAAAGATTGCTTTGAAAACTAGTTACCAAGAAATAGATTGTAACTTTGTGTAACACATGGCTAAGGATATTTTTCCATAAATGAGATAATGCTGAGTATTTATTACGAAAATTGGAGCAAAATTATTTTATACTTTAATTTATGTTTCATTCAAACATAATATGCATTCAAGCATAAACTATGGAAAATATAATCGACTATTTCATAATGGGACTTATTTTGTTTTATTATGTTTATTAATGTGCGCATTTAACATTGGAAAGCTATTCAGGAAACAGTTTACAAATAGCTTTAACACTTAAAGGTATTGAGACAGACAACACAAAGCATAAATGTTCGGGTAATAATCCGAACCTAATATTACTACGAAAACTACTTTGTAGTGATACAGTTGTTTTCACGTAAATGTGCAAATTTACAAATATCAGAAATTGTATATTATTTATGTTCCAATTACAAAATAAAATTTAATTACAGTGTAGCCACGCCCACACTTCAAACGCGAATCGTTTCAACAAATGTGTGTATTTCGTATAGTTTAGCGGCAGACAAAATTTAATTGAATTAAATATAAAATAGAGATTGAGAGAGATATAGTGAATGAGAGAGATAAAGAGATAGAAGGAAATAGAGGGATAGAGGGAAGCATAGAGAATGAGATAGAGATTTAGATAAAGAAATATATAAAAGTATAGAAATATAGAGAAACATCTATAGACATATTTTGAGATATAAGTATATAAAGGAGACATAAAGATAGTGGGATAAATTATATATAGAAAGATATAGAGAGATAGAGAGAAATATAGAAATGTAGAGAGATATTGAGAAATATATAGAGATACTAATAGAGATATAGATTTAGAAAAATATTTAGAGAGATGCTTTATATGAGTGTACCTACTTCAAACCAATTACAAAAAAAATAATGAGGCATTGCAATGCATGCCGGGTATTATATAGTGTTAAATTATAACTAAATGTTTTTACTAAATACTATCTACTATTTAATTTATACATTTAATTTCATCATAACATTTCAATTATTAATTAGGTAGTTATTACTATTAACATTTGCTATGAATTTACAAAATATCTAGATAGCTATAGTAGCGCTATTTATCGTGTCCATTTTAAACACTACTTGGGTACATATCTGGCTATTTAAGTTACCACGCGCTGGCCGTTGTTGTGAAAGTAGTTTTCTCTGCGTCACTGCACCACTCGTAAGGTAAGCCATAGCAACCCTTAGGTGAGATGTTTGTGCAAGGTTCGCGGTGGGTAGAGAATGTAAAGTTTCCTTAAAGTTTTGTTAAATTATTCTCCCGGCGTCCACCTTAATAGTATATAAATGTTCATCCGGGGACTTGTTCTGGTTCGTGGTGCCGGTGTCGATGACCGTCATATTGGATTCTGAGGTCACGGCGGCCATCATGGATAGCCTTGACCTTGACTTTTGATCTCAGTTGCCATCTTGAATTCCCCATCTTGAAATCGAACTTCCCACTCCCCGAACTTTGCCATTTTAGTTACGGCCGCCATATTGGATGTGTATGACGCCACCGTTGCAATTTTCGCTACGGCCGCCATCTTTTTTATCAGTATTTTAAAGTTAAAAAATTGGGAATTTGTTTTATTTATTTAATTAAATTTTGATAATAAAAATCATAAAAATGTACTTGGATCGAACCCGGTGATGTCATTCTATTAAAAAGGAAGCCACAGGCAGGACTGACCCCTCACCCCTAATGCTAAGGCAGATATTACGTCAGCCAGTATGACGTCTTGATTCTCATCTTGTTTTCTTTTTCTGGAAGCCAACATCTTGTTTTCATCTTCTAGAGGACACTGACAACATATTGGGTTAATTTTTACCCGCTAGAGAGCAGTAGTATTTATTACCAGGCCATCCGCCATTTTGTTGGCCGTCTTGGCCGCCATTTTGAAAATCTGTAACAATTATGTATCTATAAATTCGGGAAAATGTCAAAATTCATCAAAAAAATCGCTTGACAAATTAATGATCGATTCTACGCAAACAGTGCTTGTTTCGATCCTTGACTGATGCAAAACAGGTTAATTTAAATAAAATTACCAAACAATTACAGTTTCGAGAAATAAAACATCAAAATTATAAATTCAAATTTTATTACATAATTTCTACTCTATTACAAGTACGAAAACAAGGAAATTACTAGATTTTCTTGATTTATACAGTCTTCTTAGAGTACGAAGCAAATCCTTTATATGTCTTTACATGTCTTTCCAGTGCAGTTCCACATGACAGTTTACTACCCATTTTTTCACACAGCACAGAGTTCTGTTTCGTTAAAAGGACAGTGAATTATTTCATGATTCCTTGTATTTTGATGCATACATTTTCTTGCTTCAGAATATAAAGTCTGATTCTGAGGAATTCTTAATCGAACCTTTGCAAAAACACATGTGCTTTTTCAAGTTTCCGTAGCAAATTAAACTGACTACAACACCTGTTGCACTGGTGTTTAATGCGTTCATAGTTATAATTACAATTGTGTATTATGTAATAATGAATTTCCAAGATTTTGATGTTGACAAAGTACCTACAGATGGATGATGAAGCACCGTTAGTTGCCCAGACCTTTATCGATGTCACTGGCACTGTTGACATCCATGGTTCTGCTGCTGAAGACACTGTAGGCGTTACAATCTCCTGCTCTGCTGGAACAGTAGGTGCAACTGTTGACGCCATTGCCAACAGGATCTGCGTCGTCGTCGCCGTCGTTGACATCGGGATCTCTAGAGCTGCCGGCAATGTTGCAATTTTCTACACTGCTGATGGTAGGCCTTCTATCTAGGTTGTTAATGATGGTAATGATGCCTTCGAGCTCTCAATAATAGCCAGATACCGGACTAATATGTGAGATTAGTCAAACTAGCCGATCCGCACTGCACCACAGCAAAAGGTTGATTGAGAGTCGCTTTGTCCAGTTCTTACTTATAAACTCGTAGCGACTAACATGAGACGAGAGTCAAAACAACAACCAGTTTAATTTTCACAAAAACGTTCCTGCTTGCACTTAACTGATCCAGAGCAGGTTACATAATGTAGCTTTAGGCTATCTAGCCGTGAAATTAGTTTACTGCATTTGATGCACTGAAACAGTATTCTTTGTGCTTTATTCAGGCATTCGCCTATTTCGTGCCAGAGAGCATTTGAAGTGGTAGTAAATGACGTACCGCAGTATTTGTATTGGCGCTATGAAAGTCCGTCGTTCATTGAAGTCTCCAAGGTTGCTGGCGAAACTTCAACCGATGGAACAGCACCTGTCGATTCCTACTCTGCAGCTGTTATCCCAGGTGCCATCAGGATCTGCGCTGCCGTCAGGGTCGCTGCCATCGAGGTAACCGATACCATCCAGGTCTCCGCTGTCGTGGAACGTGCCACCAGGTTCTGCACTTATAAACTGGCAATCAAGGTCGACATTCAAAATACAATTAAATCTCAGGAAACGTACGGAATATATTCGATCCGCATTGCACCGCGGTCAGAGAATAACTGAGAACTATGTCGTCTGGATATCAGATAAATACTCGCAGCGACTGGTGTAAGACGCGAGCCAAAACAACAATATTCCATTAATACGCGATTCAAAACAAAATTCAGTTTTAATTCGTATTTTATGTAATAATTATATTTCTATATATTCTATAGATTAACAAATCAGATTATAACTTGGCTAAATAGTTACGAGGCTTCAACTGCTTTACTGCTCCAAGTGCTCCAACTGCCCAAATGCTCCAATACTCCAATTTTTCTAGTGCTCCAAGCACCAATGCCCCAATTGCTCCAAGTTCTTCAATGCTCCGAAACTCCAAATGCTCCAATGGTTCAAATGCTCCAATTGCTCCAACTGCATTTGGCTTAAGCTGATTTCAATTGCATATTGATGGAACTTACCTCGATTGCTGGAATGATTTTATTATAACCCTTCATTCAGTTAGTCGTTGGTGACGATTTTTACATCTTAAAGTTAAATTTTGTATTACGAGAACTAGTAATATTTATAAATCAGATTTTGTGATATAAAACAATCACGTTTGAAATCCAAAGTATAATTTATTTTTCCAATTTTATACACATGCAACTAAAACAAGTATGTGTGTATGTAGCCAGTTTCCCTCAGTTCTTTAAGGATAGTGGCTACTACGTTGAGATTCGAAAAGCTTCCTGCCCTAAGTGAAGCCAGCAGCAGTCTCAGACGATCGATCAATACGTTAGGATCTTCTCATGTTGTGTAATTAATATCTCCTGCTGCTTTAATTTTAGTTGTGTGTTTATTATTAATATTTTTTAAGATCTCTGAAATCTTCCGTTTTAACACCGGCCTCAAAGTCACTATCGTCATCGTCCCAGTGACCATCACAAGCTTGATCAGATCAATTTATTTTAACACGTTTTTTCCAACGTTTTGGTCTCAGTGCTTCATCACAGTCTTCAATTATGTGATCTTCAGGTGTTTCATCGCAATCTCCTATCTTGTCGGCATCCGGTCGTTCTTATTGTTCACAATTTCATGAAAGCGACTAGAATTCTGTGTATATATCTTTTAATTGTCCATGAAGATGTTACATTATTCGTTAGTTTTCAATTTTAAATCATTAAAGAGATCCGAGATGGTATTTTTAGCATTAGTATTTGAACTTTCTTCAAGATAATTTCAACCATCTAATATTTTGCCTTCATTCTACTTCCTCGGTGTTGAAAACCCGTCCTCTTAATCTTTAGTCAGCTTAGTTGTACAGGTCTTGCAGTGTTTATTCAACAAATAGCTTCGATTTCTGACACTGACTGACACTAAATGGTTTTTGTCAACGACGCAAAATACACTCGGTACTCTCATCGCGTTTAGCATTTTTTCTCAATGTAAGCTCTTTGCTGAAGTAGGCTATCTACAGTGGTGTATTTTAGATAATGCTGCAGGCATCTAACAGGGATCCATATTAACTTTTGTTACTGCTTACTGAGAGTTTTAAGTTGGAACAATTACTTAAATAGAATTTCTAATATTTCGTCAGCGATAGTTAATTTAACTCATACAAGCAATTTGTTGCTAGTAATTCCTATTGTTGCCAACGGATTTCGCCATGCTTTGTGTTAAGGTAAAAATATTATTTATTTGTTATGTGGGATGCGGGATGCTCACTAACAATCGTGAGAGAAGACCTCAAGGGGAAGGGAAGTAGGAAAATCGCCTTGCATGATAGGGTTGCTCATCTGTTTTAAGGCATAGTATTCGACTGAGCTATGAATATAATTATTTTGTTTGCATTACACCTGACAGTGTTTCTCAGTGGTTTTAAGACAAAGTGTATTCATCTGGCAATGAATCATTTTTGTCTGAATTCCACCTGATAAAAAATATTGTAAGTGGTGATTTGGTAACATAAATTCACTAATCAAACGTAACTCTCAATAAAATTTATTCTCTCATTACAAACAAAAAAATGCAGGGATTTTTTCTCGGGATTAACCAGCAGCACACAAATAAAACCAACAGAATATTGACAGGAATGACTAGACTCACACGGAAAAAAACCAACGCACGTTTTGCTACGTCAAGATCAGCGAATCACAAAATTATATTAATTTTTTTTTTAATTACAAAAATATTCTGGTTCATGCATATCTTTCCTTGCTGATTAAAAGAAGAAGTTCACAAGCTGATAAAAATTGTTTTGTAATTTTTTTTATTTTTTTAATATAGCTCATTTGTGGTATGAGAATTTCTAGTAATTTAATTATGATCATAGATTACCTTGGCTATTTTTTTTTTCTTTTTTTACGGTTTCATATGCTTTCCTGATAAATGTTATGAAATGTTTATGAAAATATACAAAGTTTTGAAAATATACTTTCCTTTCACCCTGCTTACATTACGTGCATTTAGCAATTACCCGTATCTACCACTTTATACCAAAATATAATGGGATCGCTTGATTCCTGCGACTTATTTTGCGCGGACATTTAACCTGGTTGCCAGATCAGCCAGTACGTGGTAAAGATAGGACAAATTTGTGCTTCTTAACTAATTTTAAAAGAATTTTTAATAAAATACTGTTTACTGAGGAGAAACAGAATGTATACAATTATAGTACCAAAGTAATGCACTCTTTTGCGATTCTAAGCACATCTGTATTCCGTAACGAATTTACCACGCAATATTTTAAATATGATTTATGCATATCCTTCATAGCCTGTACTAAACGTCTCAAGTACAGTCGTAATTTTATTTAACCTATTTTCACTGTCTTTCAACATATACTTCAACATATATCTCGGAAAAATACTAGTAATACATAAATCTATCATAACCTGTGCAGAAGTGGAAACCGGGGCAATAGTTTCAATACAATACTTTTTTTAAATAGGTATAATGCACTTCTATATTTCCATTTTGATTTATTATTTTTACATCAGTAAATAACTCGTTGTTTGTATAGTGAAAATTAATTGTTACATGTTTTCTCTCTACTGTGAACATGGAAACGACAATACTGTGCTGGAGTGGAAATACTAAACATTCATGGCATTCTTGCCAGTACTAAACTTGGTTACTGCAACTCTGTTATTCAAACACATAACTGTTCCAGGTACTTTCATAATATTTTTTCACGTGTGTTTTGTTACGCTGAATAAACACGTCCCAGAACGATCTTGTAAAATTCTAATAAAAGTAAATATAACTTGCTCCTAAAAATATTGATAAATACGTCAGCCTAGCTCGAATGCTTGTTTCAGAAGCGCAATGCACGTAATAATAAGCCGCCGTTAAAATAGACATTTCACGTTGTTTACCGTTTGTAATTTTATAATTTTTATTTTAAATATTTCTTTAAAATTATTGATTTCAGGTTACTGTAATATAGAAAAAACCTAAACAGTTTTTTTGGACATTATACTTCTTCAGGCGCATTATGAAAAAATGGTGAGAGTAAATTTTTACGACGCCCACACCATGAAAGGATGAAAAAGGCGGCATACAAAAATATTATTTTTTCTTTTAAATCGTTCATTTTAGTAATTCATATTGAATACTGGTTCATTTCATTTAAAAAACTTTATTTATTGTGAATATTAGTGATCGAAATTGCGTTTAAAATCTTTTTCGCGTGTATTTTCAAGTGTATTTATAACGTGTTATAAAACAAATAAGAATGAATTTTTACGATGCGCGCGCAGCTAGCAACAAAAATAGACAGAATGAATAAAGGCAACATAGAAGTAAAAATTATGTATGTGCTTAAAAAAATTATATACTTTAGGAATTTATAATGAATACTGATCCATATAATTAAAAACGTTTATTTATTGTAAATATTAGTGATATAAATTGTGTTAATAAACTATTTCAGATGTATTTTGATGTTTATTTATATAATTGATGTTATTTTCCCGTATTTATTTGCATTAAAATTATAAATTATTTCATTATTATTTAATAAATAGTTAACATTAATAAATTAGATAAACATTCAGTATATTTATTGATTTTCATTATTAATGAAAATTTATTGTGATTATCTTACTAGATCAAATTATTAATTTTATACATGTGTTTATTGATATTGTATGCTGAGTATTTATTTAAATTTTCAGTTCTTATGAATGTATACTTTACCAACCCAATTTATGTTGTCACTCCGGTCATTTTATTATTTTATTTCTATTAATTATTTGCATGCAAAATTCAAGCTATTTTTTTTTTACTACGCCAAGTAAGTATAACTTCTAACGCGCATGCATAATAACAGGCTTTTTTTCCGTCTTGGTTTTCTAGCCAGGGCTAACCCAAAGTAAATAGCTTAACCTTCATGTAGCAATTATGCTTTTCAATGTAGTGCTAAACGTTAAATCACCAAATAGGCTGCCACAAAGTAACAAGTTACAATCCATTCAAACGCATTAAACCTCTATCTAAATACTTCATTAGAATATTTACTTTATCAAAACAACAAATCAACTTAACTTGCATGTACAAGCCAACTCTTATTTGAATGAGAAATGAATAGCAACTCAAAAAGGTTTTATTTATGTTAGCCTGAATGACGCAATGAAAGCTCTATCAGGATAGTATCTGTCACGAGAGCGACGATAATAACTGTTGCAACAGAATGTTTCACCGTGCGTAACAAAAGGCAGCGTGATAGTTAACTGTCCTGTGAGAAATGTGGGACATAGTTTACGCTCTCGCCGCAGTTGATTAAATTACTTGCATGCAAAAAAAAGTCTGTGGGTAAATTTAAGAATTGTAAATTGTTTTGAGAGCATGCAAGTTCTTGGTTTTACTTGTGCACAGAGTAAATTTAGACACTATTTTATTTACGTAATACATTACTTCACAAGGAAACTTATGTGAGTATTAAATAATCCATTTATTTATCAAAATGTCATAATAAAATAGAGCGTTTGCACGAAGCGAATAAAATTTCTCTCTCGGATAACTCCCACGATAGCAATACATCTCGGCTTGATGTAATATCGCGAGAGTACTGACACACGAGAACGAATGGTGGGAAATACAGCTACGTAAACTGCAGCGCGTGCCTATCTCAGGGTCTGCAAGCATCTCCCCTCAATCCCTTCCCCCGCCGACCCCCGCCGGCTACCGTAAGGCCCGTCTTGGTCAGCGTCCAAAACACCTCACGGGTCGTTGGCCAACGTCTGCTCCCCGAAGAGGAGGGGTTAAGGGGGCACGGCCCGTTGAGGCGATGCAATTTCAAGCACAATTTGATGCAGCCGTGGGCCGAATGGGGGTGTTTTTCATCCCAGCGCCGGGCCTTTTTCCTCCGCCCCCCCCCCCTTCCCCTCTCTCAACTCCTTTCCCATAAAGAGGCTCGCCCGGATATTCCGTTTCAACGCAGGGCTTGATGGAGCACGTGTCGCGACCTAGTGCCTCTCCTTTTTGCCCGTCCCAAAACGACTCCTTCGCCCCTCCCCCCTCACCAGGCCCCAAAGTTTCACTTCGGAAAATGAAAGGCGTAGCACTTGTAAAGTCTGTCTCATGTAATGTATTTCAAATCTGATATTTTTATTTATTTGTTTATTTATTTAACAAACGCCAGCCAGAAGACATAATACAAAGTAAACTGGTCCTACATATATATACAAACAATATGTATATAGAATGAAAATGAGAAAGAAAACAAATATAAATAGGTAGAAGCCGCGGTTGTCCAGACTATCAACCACAAACCTTTTAAAATGAACATAGTTAAAAAAATTAAAGAAAAAAGAAAATACTACTACTAAACTAAATCAATATATAAAAATAATTTTGGTTTGTTTGTTTGTTTTTTGTCCCTTATGCGTTCCTAACATTTCATATGATTGCGATGAAATTTTGCATACTGTCTGTCTAGGTTATATTTGCGATAAACCTAATCCTTAAAGCAGAATTTAATTATGCTTGAATATATTTCACCATTTCATTTTTAAAGCAACGTTCATCCAATCTCTATGAAATGTTGCGCACTTGATCTTTGAAACACGAGGAATGTTACTGTCTAGGTGAGATAACGTACAGTAGGTGGCACGTGAGCAGTATAGAATAGTCACCAGTAAATATTTTATCTCTTCTATGGCCCGAATAATAATAGTAGCACGCGAGTTATATCCATGGAGGTATCAATCTATGGAGTGGGTTTCTGTTCTGAAGGTAAAGACAGCTGGTAAGTAAGGGAAGCCTATGATGTACATTCTGTATTGCACAGGCCCGAACAAGCCCGAATATCTACCTTCGGTCAACGTCGGCATTAAAATGATTTGACAGTATTTTTAATGTAGCTATACTAACCTAACATAACCAACCATCCACAATGTTGTAAAGTAATAAAAAATTATCCCGTAGTTGGCCGAAGGTAGATATCCGGGCTTGTTCGGGTCTGTGCAATACATAATGTACATAATAGGCTTATCGGTAAGTAATTGGATAGAAAAAACAAATCGTAGCTTAAAAAGGGCTAATCTATAAAATAAAAATGAATGTCTGTTTGTTTGCCCTGTACGCGTTCCTATACCATTCATCCGATTGCGAAGATACTTTGGTGAGTTGTTATGCGCATGCCCCCTGAAGGTTTCTGAGTTAGTACAACCATGTTCCCATAAGTGGCGCGCGAATCGTTTCAACAAATGTGTTTATTTCTTATAATTATTTAGCGGTAGTTCGTGTGTTTTTGGTGTATGAGTGCGCATGCATTACACAATTGAATGTAATTAAATATAATATACAAATAGAGAGCTAAAATGATAGAGAGAGATAGAATTATCGAGATAGGTATAAAATAGAGAGGTAGCGAGATATATAGAAATATAGAGGAATAAAGAGAGATAGAAAGTTATAGAGGGATAGAGAATTAGAGAGAGTGATAGAGAAATGCTTTGTATGTGTGTACCTACTTCAAACAAATTACAAAAAAAAGTTGATTGAGGCATTGCAACGTATGCCGGGCATTAGTTAGTATTATATGCAATTTGCAACACGCCGAATCTCTGAACTAAATATGAAGTTCATAACGGGTAGCGCTATCTATGCGGGAAATGCAGGGACTGTCTCAACAGCGCTCTCTACGCTGCTGGTTGAACAAGGAGGAACACGAGCGCGCTGGTAGCAAATATAAAATTCTAGGCATTCACAGCTGACTGTATACGATACCTATTATTATTTTCTGAACAAGCGCATGCGCACACTCTATGTCTTATTCTTTCGTTCATTTATCTCTTTTGGTGCTTCTTTTTTTTTGCGAGGGGTGAATCATCACACAGATGAGAAGAAAGAGAACGAGCCCAAGCAACGTATATAGCATAGTACTTGCTCTCTTTGCATATATTTGGACAAGTACCTATTCTCTGTCCTTTCTGTGTCAGAAGCGTTTCACGAGAACGTTTCATTGAAATTCTGCCTCATGCCACGTGATTACCCACTACAAGTAGGAAGTATTGCCTACGTCCAAGGCGTCGTCTCATTGGCGCTGAAAAGTTCACATGAATTTTTACGTGGAAACGGCGCATCCTTTGTAACTGCAACAGGTAATCTATGATTATTCATCAATTTATGCAAATAAAATTTTTTTTATAAAATATCAATTTATGTTGTAGGCAATGAGAGTGTGCTACCCCTATATTATTTTGATGAAAAATAGAAAGTCTTTTTAAAGGTTTCTTAGTGGGAAGAAAACCTCCATAGAATAACACACTATGTCAGAATTTTTTTAAAATTAATTTCTTTTTATTTTGCTCAAAAACCTTTCTTAAAACATATTTTCAATTATGAATACTATCAGAAGCATTTAAGTTAGTTATACGTAAAATACAGCAATTTTCATAAAGACTCTTCTACCAAAATATTAAGTATGAGCTTCTGAACAACCTGCTCGCATATACACACGTAACACACATATTTATTTACTTTTTTTTATTTGAAATCCAGAAATTCTGTCCAAAGAAATAGTGTTTGAAGTTCCTATAAACACCGAACTACCGTTTAAGCTATAGGTATAACAAGGGTTAGTACGAAAAAAATAAGTTTTCTTTGTATAATCTTACATAACACAAATACGCCTGTACTTTTCCGGTTTTTTCTCTGAGATAGATTAACTAAAATTTAATATGGTTCATACTGTAACCATTTCAATTTTTACAGTTTTATTTTTTTGTTAGAATTATTATTCTATTTTTTTATATTTTTAAGTTAATAAATTTTTTAATGTATAGATTTAAGCATAACTAAGGAGAGCCAACTTAATGTAAACTATTCCATTTCACCTTGGTTTAGACGTTGATAGAAAGTAATTTCTGATTTTTAACTATATATATATATATATATATATATATATATATCCTTTTTTTTAGTTCTTATTCCGTTTCTAAACTCATCCATGCACCAGACACGCATTTCATAGCTATTTTCTCTTTTCACGAGGTTCACTAACTCCAGTACTCTGCCTCTCACAGTTTCCTTGTGCCCTGGTTGCTACAACGAACCAAGTTAGGAGGGCTTAGAAATTAGAATCGAAAGCGAACTGAAGGAAGGCCATCGCGAGAAGACGTCGTCTCCTCACGTGTGTGGCTAGTTGGAGACTTTAAGACACGCGACTACCGCGATTTAGCTAACAGTCATTGGCCAAGTGCTATTTATAGGAAAATCTGATTTTTCTAGTATCAAAATAAGGGAGTATCGACGCCCCAATAATTCTAACGCGTCGGTCGCAATCGTTCGTGAGTGCGACGAGATGAATAAAACCATTGAATAACTATAATTTACCAGTTTTTCAAGTGCATATGTTTTGATGTCAAATACCATTTTGAAGGAATACATTAATTGTTTACAGTCAAACGTAAGTGTTTATTATTACTGGCATTAAAAATATAAATTTTAAACCACTCAGAAATATCAGAATTTCATTTGTCAGTAGATAGCAGGAGTGTTTGTTATGTCAGTTTTAAACTAGTTAGAATCCGACACACCTATTACAGTGGCAATTTAAAACTTAATTTTAAGTTTATTTTACTGCACATTTTAATCCTGACAGTTTCCTTATATGTATTGAAAGTTAAAAGCACACTATATACAGCAATGACGTGCTTATTACACTGCTGCGCATATGGGAAATTGATCACATTCATTGTACCTCCAGCAAGCACGTGAGCTGCGCGTGAAAATCATTACAGGAAACAGTTTATGTCGTAGTGAGTCTCGCTGTGACAGTACATAACTTGACATATCCATTTTTACCATACCAAAGCTTCCAGTCCGTGTAAATTATTGCTTTGTCATCCAGGTGAGGATTTAATCCTCACGCACCTTCGTGCTGCACTGTTAAAAATGTTCACCTTAATTTTAAGAAGAATGCTGGTTACAAATTACCCAGGGATCTTCGTTAATTTTCTGCTATCTTTGTAAATTAAAGGGTAATTAGATTCACTTACATTGGGTACGAATCCACAAGAATTAATATTTGTTCGAACGAACATTCGGTTATCCGAAATTACAAAGAACTCTTTGTTTATTTCAGGTAATTTCTTCGTTAAAAAGTCCGTAAATTTAATGTATTTTATAAAAGTGTATGGGTGTACGCATCTAGCTTGTTTCTTTGAATGTGACTGCTCTGTTTTGCCGTCACTCAATCTTCGCAGTCATGTATTTCACTGTGAGCCGGTGAAATAAGTTATTAGGTTTAATCGCTCTATCCTAGAGTAATGTAAATTGTTTTTCCCCTGCGCGTTAAAATTATTTGTAAGCTTGCTGACACTTTTCATGCGTCGGCTCACGGACCGTTCCGACGTAATTCTCTACGCCAATCCATCCTGGAATCTGGTCGTCATTATCTCTGTTTGTTAATTGGAACCAACTGTTGGATGTATGCCTAATTTTGACGCAAAGAGTTCTGAATTCAAGTCCCGTGAGAGAAATAGGTATAAATTTGTAATTGCCTAAATAAGTTACAACACTTGTCACCGTCAAAAATTAGTCATAAAAAATGGGGGTTGTCTCGTTGGTGATTTGAAAAATATTCATAAATTATAGTATTTTTTAAAAATGAGATAGTTTAACTTACCTCAAGCCAAAGGTTCGATTCTGGACAGGTTAAAGTTCGAACTTTTTACATGCGGACAACGCAGCGGACGTTGCTGTGATACTTAATGCATTTCGTCACTTCTTCATCTCTTCCTGTCACTTAGACGTTGACGAGATATTTTACCATAATATATTTAATTCATTCACCTCCCTGTAGTTATCACTTATGGCTTATTTATTATTTCCTCGTGGCTCGCGGAAAAAAGAAATATGCTCTAAGCGAGCTCAAATTTTGGGTGGCACCTGCGTACGGAAAATCTGCGTTCTGATTGGCTGTTCAGTTTTCCGCCCGGCTTGATCTGCTTACGTGCTAATCGGGCGTTACTCAAACAAAACAAGAAAAAAATGAATATGGCGTTACCTTCCTCGAGAGACCCTGAATAAAAAAAAAATCTTTCACTGAGTTCTCTACCTGCTCTTCTTTTGTTCTTGTGCTATGCGCCGCATAGATACTGTTCAGGCAAGGCTATGCAATTCACCGCAGCTCTCCGTACATGAATTCGTATCACGGCTTCGCGCGCAACCATAGTGCAACCGCGTTCTACGTAATATTGAATTACATTACGTGTGAGCGTGGCGCTGCCGGTAGATTGCTGAGCTACGGAAATTTCGCGTGAAATTCGCCTTCCCCTCTAGCGCCCCCCCCCCCCCCCCTTTTCCCCCCAGCCACTCTTCAGCTAACCGCTCACTTTTCCACCGCCAACTAAAGCCAACCCCCATCCGCGTGGTTTCACTCATTAGTATAGCAGCGCTGCAGATTTCCCCAGCGGCGCGTGTGCAAAGGGTTGCAATTACCGAATAAATTCCACAAACAAAATAAGTATTTTTTTTTTCAATGCCTGTGCAAACTATATGAAAACTTTCCACTCCATTTGCTTGGTATTAGTATTGGTTTTATTGAATTTCTAGCTATCGTAGCCGATGTTGTCGGGTTGTTTTTTGGTTGTTTCAAAGCGTGTTCATGGACTCATCTGCGTATCATTCTGTATTCCAGGCTCAGTATGCTTATGAAAAGTAACTAATAGGTCTACCCAGTAGATATAAACAAATTTAATTTGATAATTTACGTAAAACAAAAAAAGAGAAATTTATGAGATTTTGTTAAAAATTTTAAATTGAACTTTTAAGGGAAAAAGATACAAGACACTTGTTAATGTTTTCGATTGTTCTTTAACTCTTATTTCGAAGTTAATGTTTTAATTTAAATAATTTAACATATTTTAAAAATAAATTTGTGTGTTGAATATAATACAATATTATTCATAGATAGGCAAATTTAATTCAACCAATTTGATACGAACATAAAAATGAATTTTGTTATGCATGTGTCATTATAATTATGTGTAGCGTATTACGTAACAGGGGTTTTAAAAAGTGCTACTTTTGATTATCGAGTTGTTGTAGACATTATATTTTAGCATTAATAAATTCAATATAATCACACAAATATATAATGGTTTGGGTTCAACTCATTCATGTGGAGCAGTTTCAAACTGATCTTCAGTCAAATAGTGTGATGTGGATCGTGAAACAGTTAAATAACTTCTGCAAATCAGTGAAACTTCACAGAAAAAACTGTCAAACAGCTCCCTACATGTTGAAAATGGAGCAGTTTAAACTGTTTTCCTGTGAAATTCCACTTAATCTCAGCGGTTTTTAAAAGTGTCATACTTAGGGTGTAATGTGCAAGAACTTCAATGTTCCACGCTTGCACTCGGAGGCATTATTCAACGGCACGGCTCGTTCATTGTGTTCGCGCAGCATGTCTATTTGATGTTCTGCGCCCATATTGACTCCTGCTCTCTCCCCCCCCCCTTCGCCCCCCCCCCCCCCCCCCCTTCCCGCTGCACCAACTCACCCTCCCAACGGTACGGTCCCGCTGGAAATTCCCAGCGATCGCCAAAAGCGTACAAAGTGCCCTGGCGAAATTTCCCCTTTGATCTTCGGGAGCAGATTTGTGTAGCACCGGGACAATCGATTCTTGGACGAATTTAACGTCATGAATATGACGATACGCGTTCAAAGCTGAAAACACCATTGACGAAACTGAATCAGTGAGTGACAAAAAATAAAAAAACCTTAGGTACAATTTTAATTTAAATTCAGCGGGACTACTTACAAAAAAAAATTTCAACTATACAGATTTTTTCGGGTAATGCAATTTAGTTGGAGCCAATTGACAAAAAAAAAATTAAGGATTCCACTTAGGTAACTAATATTACGGACTTTCGTTGTTATCGCGGGTCGTGAGCTGTCGTCCAATTTGACTTGGTGACGTGCTGTTATCGCAATCTTCCATCCAGCAGCCAACACAGACAAGCTATTGCAGTAGCATGAATGAATAAAAGTAGGTGCTCTGTGTTGGTGGTGCGACCTTAGCCATCACACGGTGGAGAATGTATGTACGCTTTACAAGATATTTCTTCAAAAAATATTACACCAAAATATTTTACTGTAACGCTACTTTGATGTGGTGCATAAAAAAGTATTGTGCATTGGAAATCCATGTTTATCATAATTTGTTTGGACTTAAGAACTTGCTTGTTAAGAAACCCATTAGTTGTATTTTTGAAAAGTAAAATTTTATATATTTTTTGTATATTTTAAAATAATTGCAGCTAGCTTCGAAAAAATCTACTTGTAAAGCTAAAATTTATACTGTACAGATATTAGCAGGGGCGGCTTATAAATAATAACGAAAAATGTTTATGAAATTTCAAATACTATTTAGGAGTTTAAAAATCATATATTTATGTTTTAAACAGACATCAATATCCAAGCTATGTGGAGTTTTAATTAGGTGGATATCTACAGGTTCAATCAGTTTTAATTAAATAAAATATATTTTTCTCTCTCACTGAAACCGAAGTTGACAAATCGGAAAGTAATTAGAAATTCTTAAACTTGAGGCAAAGCTTTTTTTTTATGAAGAAATATTTCGAAAACGTGACTATATAAGTAAAATGTTTGTGCATTACACAGATGTCAATTAACAAACTAAGGAGTAGCTCCTAATATTTTCCATGTAATAAATCATATAAATTAATCAAGTAAATCTGTGATTATAAATAGCTTACCTAACCTATGCAATAGTGAGAAAACTAATATTTTGAAACCGTCAAAAAGGAAACGATTGTGTAGTAATCACTCAATTAATTTCTTGCGTCGTTAGATATGTATTACCCATAAAAACTATTATGCAGTTTTAAGTTTCCTATTCCCGTTAAGAAATCCTACTAATAATATAAACGCGAAAGTTTGTAAGTATGAAGGATGGATGTTTGTTACTCTTTCACGTAAAAACTACTGAATGGATTTGAATGAAATTTGGCCTACAGCTAGCTTATAACCTAGATTAACACATAGACACCATATTAATATGAAATTCCATCCCTAAGTGAGTGAAAAAGTGATAATTTCATTTTATAACAGAAAAAATCATAGGTCATAGACATACGAATAGTGAGTGAGTGTCATTTCTCTATGTCTGACACACGATCATACACATAATAAGGTATGGCAAATTAATATTTTTCTCCTTGGTGAGACCAGCCCGCTTAGTGTAGCTCGCAGCGGCTAGCAAAATAAAGGCGCTAATAACAGTTTTGTTCTTAACTTCGTCAATAGATAGAGTTGCCTTGAATTTTAAACACACCAATGTTTGATGCGTTTGTCATGTCTTTAATTTTCGTTTGTTTGTGCCGTATGCGTTCCTATACCATTCATCCGATTGCGATGAAATTTTGGTGATTTGTTATGCGCATGCCCATGAAGGTTACTGAGACGGTATAACTATTTTTCAATAGTTAGAGCACGAATCGTGTCAAAAAATGTGTTTATTTCATTTTATATAGCGGCACTTAGTCTGTTTTTGTTGCATAAGTGCGCACGCATGACACAATTTATTTAAATATGAAAGAGAGACAGAGATAGAGAGATATATATAGAGTGAGATAGAGACGGAGAGATAAGTTGAGATAGAGCGAGGTATAGAGAATGAAATAGGTTAGATAAAGAGATATACCTATAGATGTATAGAGCTATATAGAGACTTATATATAGAATATATAGAGATAGTGGGAAGTATATATGTAGATATAAAGAGATAAATAGAGATAGAGAGATACATAGATGTATATATATGTAGATAGAGATAAATATATACAGAGAGATGGATAGATGATTTATATATGTGGAACTACTTCAAACATATTACAAAACAAAACTGAATGAGGCATTGCAATGCAGGCCGAGAATAAGCTAGATAATGGTATCTTTTCAATATTAGTAATCTCTTATTTTTCAGCTTTTTTTCTATATTGCTTTATAAAGTCTAAATTACATACAGACCAGGTAAATAACTATAAACTGGCATAACAACGTCTGTCGGGATCTGAAAGTGATATAAATTAATTTTCACACTTGGCATTCAAATTAAGAAGACAATTACCAACTACGCTCTGTGTTCAGCCCGGGAAACGCCGGGTATTGCAGCTAGTGTTTAATAATTATTGTTGTCCACGCAAAATACTTGTGTAAAATTGTTCCAACTTCTTTTCAATTCCAATATCTACTCCTTCTTAACATTCTCCATGTTCAGACCCATAAAATCACGCAGCAAAGGCGCGCGAAACGTTTCGTAGCCTCTTGAGATAGTTTAGCGTGGGAAAGTGGGTTGAGTCATTAATTATTTGTGCTTTACTTTCAACCTCCTACATCTTTGAAGTAGATTTTCTGCTGTTTTAAAGTTTGGTGCGCACTGCCTCGCGATTCCCAAGAAAATGCTCTCTTAATTTACTGCCACGACTTCAGTGAAATATTCATTGAGTGTTTTGCCTATCTACCACCGCATTTTCCGAGATCTTAGAAAACATTTCTGTAACATGAAAGGAACAAGAACGAAAATTAGGTTGTTCTAGCCCTGGCGATGATTAAAAATATGAAATCAACAGCTGTAAAAAATATAATAAATTATTTATTTTTTGCCACTGTTGATTGACGTAATGTCATTCTGGGAAAAAAGATTTTATAATGTACTCAAACATTACTTTGTAATTTTACTTTATCTAAGTAGGTACTGTGACCGTGTGTGGTCACGAGACGTTAATTTACAATCTACCACAAAACATTTAAGGACATGAAGAAGCTTACCTTTCATATTGACGTGTAGGAATAAACCACGGGATGTGCACTCATTAGAGAGATACTTGAACAACGTTTTGTTTGTGTGCACGGCCGTAAGAGCGCTAGTGTGCTCACTGCTCAATGTTTGTTTACGATTCGTTGCCAAGGCTCATTTGTAATGGCGGCAATTTTTCTTTCGTATTTTTGTTTAGGACTTTAGGTTATTTGCGTGCTACTTGCTTATTGCTTCGTAGGTGGAAAATGGAAAATATCTGGCGTTTATTTATTAAATTATTTAGTGGCCATATTTTCATTGAGATCCATTGTTAAATTGAGTATAAAATTACGTATTAAGTAAAATACAATGCCACCACGTGTACGAAAATGCTAGCTTGTGACATAGGTGGTTTTAGCATAAATAGCTACTTAGGTCATTCTTCCACCAATGTTTATACGGTTAGTACTGTGCACGGCCACAACAGCGCTGCAAATAGCGTTCTAGCTGTTATTCAGAGAGTGGCCTTTCTATCCCTCCCTCTCTTTTCTATGGAATAAACTGACATCTTGTGACATCACGGCTCATAGATAGGCTACGGCTGTGTGCGGCAAAAGACAGTGCACTTTCAAACAAAATACCATAGACAAAGTGGAGACTTCATTCCTACACAACATCGAATTCAGTGTTACCAACTCCGGATTTAGCAAGAAGAAGAATAAATCCCGGAAATTGGTTGTTTATCGATTATGTGAACTGGTATGAAGATCCTTCTTGAACATTCGAAAATCATCTCTATTAATCCCGAGATTTGGAGTGGCAATAGGAGGGAAGGGGGGGGTGAGAAATGGGTATATAAGCCCGGGATTTTGATCAGTTAGGCATGGAGCAGCAGGACCATCACCAACATCATCATGATGCATTAGAGAGAGAGAGAGAGAGAGAGATTGACAGAGGCAAGGTGTTTTGGAAAGCTATGTATGAGTGTTGTAATTATTTGTTATGAAATGGCCAATAGAGTTTAAAGTTTTGATAATGATGAAAATAACTTTGAGTAGTATCTGTTGGACTTGTGTTTTGTGCGAATATGATGCACCTGTTTAAACTTAGTGTTGCTTTAGGTGTTCATAATGTGGATTGGCACTTGTTAAATTTGCTGCACCTTCTGTGCTCTTTCTTGTTTTGGCGGCCATATTGCTTTCAATTATTTTATTTTATCTCTCCAAAGACCTTTTCCTTATGAGTAGATTAATAGTTTGTTTATGTTTTGGTTCAAAGACATAAAGCATTTAAATGTACCTTATAATAAATGTTGGCTCTTCTAGCCTAGAGTTTGACACCAAATAAAGCATTAAAGTCAGATATATTTTTGTGTGTGAATTATAAAATATTTTGTTATTTATGAGATATATCTTGTCATAATAGATCTAACTATTTTTGTACTATTTATGAGATGTTACTGTTTAACAATAAACTTTTGGAAAATATATTTGATATGTTCGGTCAATGTTCTGCCACCTTACATTTTTCAGCATAGGTTTGATTTTGTTTTGATTTTGAATTTAATATGCAGGTTAGGCCCCATCTGGGCAAGTATTTACCTTGTGGAAAGTAACAGGAGTTATGTGCTTGCAGTGGGAGTTGGGACTCTGATGGGGCCCGGCCTCATTTCCTGCGCAACTCTGCTCACCTTTGCTCTTTCTCTTTTGTAAGCGTGGCATAACATTGGGAAAGTGGTGATAAGTGTTTATTTGTGTTTGGAAAAGTTGCTGGGTGTTTGCCACAATGTCTACAGGACCTCGTACTGCATGGATCCAGTCCCTTAGCAAGGCTTCCCTGATCGCGTTACTCACAGATGCCGGGATAACCTGCCAAGAGAGCGACTCCATAGATAGTCTACGAAGCGCGGTCCGCTCGTTAGTCAGAAAGGACAATGAGGCAGTTAGTGAACCGGGTGAGTCGATTCTGAAAAAGTTAAAGTCTCTCCCCAGTAGTGTGGTAGAAAGGGTTCCTCTGCTTAAAAGTCTTAGGTTGTCTTTGGTAGTAACATTTCTGGTAGAGATTCTGAAAGTAAGCAAACTTGGAATATGTAGTGATAAAGTAGTGTTTGCTGCGGCATTGTTAAAAGTTACCGAGTTACTTCAGCCTATTTTCAGTGAAGCTATTCACAAGAACTGGGATTTTGCAAAAATAAGTCAGGAAGTTTTGAGGAATGTGGGATCTAGTGTGGCGATTCAGAAAATCCGAATGCAGATTCTGGATAGGAGTGAAAGTCCCCATGAATCCATGCGTTCATTTGTTTATGAAACAATGTGTCTGGTGGAAGTGTTAGGTTTTCCCTGTGAAGAAAGTTATTTAGTTGAATTGGTATTTCATAATCTGGCCCCAGCTAACAGTCGTTTCTTCGTTTTCTCTAAGAAACCAGCCACATTGTCTGAGTTGCTTATATTGGTCGCCCTAGTAGAATTAACCGTTGCTGACAGTAGTTTGAGTATTGCTCCTAAACCGAAGGTCTCAACACTTCAGAAGTGTGAATTTTGCCATAGAACTAACCATATCACAGAGAACTGTTTTCGGCTTCAAAATTCTAAGCAGGTTAAAACCGAGAAAGGGAAAGTTTTTAATGTTAAGCAGACTAACATTTCTAAAGATTCGAGCTCCCAGGCAGAGGTTCAGGCAGTGGATAATGTGAGACCGGAAAATGGGAATGGTTCGAATAGGATTGAAGAAAAGAAGCCAATTAAATGTTTTTTGTGTGGTAAAGAAGGGCACATTCAGTATTATTGTCCGATTAAGAAAAAGCCGCAAGGTTTGAATTATGTTAACCAATATAATGAATCGATGAAATATGGTTTACTATATGTAACCATTGATATTTTTGGTAATGAGGTTCTTGGATTAATTGATTCAGGGGCATCTAATTCATTGATGAGTGTCTCTTGCTGTAACCATTTGTTACGTAATTCCCCAACTGGGTCAGTTAAGGTATTTAAAAATGAGGTTATGTCGTTCTCCCTTGCCGATGGAGGGCTAGTAAAATCTGGTGCCACAGTTAAAGTTAAAATTAAAAATGCAGGGTTCTCGTGGATCGTTTGTTTTCGGCTCTTGGAAACTTTATCCCAAGATATAATATTAGGAATTGATTTTTTGGCTAAGACTCAAGCGAGGGTTGATGTTCGCAACACCAGTCTGGAATTTGGTTTTTGCCCCGGGATGCCGGTATCATTAGTGACAAAATCTTTTCATAATAGAAATGTTCAAATTTCTAGTTTAGATGAGTTTCAGGACCAGGAGATTGAAAACCTCAAAAATGAATTTTCAGATGTACTTACTTCAAGTTTGGGGTACTGTAACAAATATCCGATAGTTTTGAAATTGATGGATGATAATCCAGTAGCGTCAGTCCCCTACAGGGTAACTCCCCCTAAGGTAAAAATATTTAAGAAAATAATTTCTGATTTCAAAACCGAGGGTGTCATAGAGGATTCAAACAGTGTTTATGCTAGTCCTGCATTCTTAGTACCTAAAAGGTCTCCAGGAAAATACCGTTTAGTTTGCGATTATCGAAAATTTAATGATAAGATTGTTTTGGACCCATATCCCATTCCATTGATAGATTCAGTGTTTCAGTATGTTGGTCAGGCCAAGTCCTTTACTATATTTGATTTAAATTCTGATTTTCATCAGTGTGAACTTCATCCAGATTCTCGTGAACCTTTAGTTTTTTGTACTCCATGGGGTCTGTATCAGTGGACTAGGCTGCCTATGGGAGTGAATTGTGGGCCTCAAGCGATGTCCAGAATCTTGTATAAAGTGTTAGGAAAGTATGTGCATGGTTTCGTCTGAAGCGCTGCGCCCCGTGTGTTAGCCCAGGTAGGCGGGGTCCCATAACGGGTGGGTTGCTGCCGGCTGCTAGTTCCGCCGCGGGACCGCCTGGGGCGCTGGCGACTGCGCCGCGAGGGGAAGGACGAGCCCTCGGGCCGCGGACGCTGCAGTGATTGCGGCGACGGCCCGCAGGAGCGCCACCCGTCGTCCCCTCCAGCCGTCCGAGGGAGGGGGAGGAGGAGTAGGGGAAGCCACGGCGGGAAACCTAAGATTCACACTGGTCTATTCCGAAGCTGCGTTCGTCTGCGTTAGTGCATGTTCGGTTTTATTCTCCTCGGTTCTCTCCCTCTATCTCTCTCTCTCTTTCTCTCTCTCTCTGCCTAAAATTAACACATCAAGGATTTGAATTTTGAATTCTATTTATAGCGTATTTGCTGCAATTTGTTAGAAGTTTTATGTTTGGTTAAACCATTCGTAATACTGAATTAAAGGTCCCTTTTTTCTGAAAATAGAAAATAAAATTTCAAAAAATGTTAGTAGTTTACCGTTTTAACGAGTGATTAGGTTAGATGTAAATATTACAAATTTGTAAAACAATAATAATGGTTCGTTACCATCTTAAAATGCAGCTAATTCAAAGTAACTATTTGGTCTTATTATTGTATAATATTTTTTAATATTGCTAACCTAACGAACCATTCAAAATATTTTTAAAAAAAAGTGTGTTCAATACAGCTTGACAAAATTGACATCCTCGCGCGTTTTTTTTATTTTTTATTTTTTTTTTCCTAACCTAACTAAAACTAAGTGTATTTTGGAGGGGTCCGGGTTAGGGAGGGACCTAGGTGCGTCTCAGGCCGAAGCCTATACGCCTAGTCATGCTGAGATTAGCCATGCAGGGAGAGGGTCGCATGCATCATGTGCTAGGAGGGGATTGGCCAGCCATGGCAGCGATTGGCGCCATGACTAACTCCCCTCACTCTTAAATCTAGACTATAACTAGAGATAGGTTGGGCCCAGGTAAAACCTGCATAGACACAGGGAAAACCCTGGGCACATTCATGCGGGATGCAAATTGGCATGCATTACGTGTAGGAATTTACAGGAGACAGAGGATGGTCTGGATGAAGTGTTGGACAGAGTAGAAAAGAGTCTACCATGCGGGGGTTGGGCACTTGGACTCGTGGTCCGCTTTACTAATTTTCCAGTACTGGATTTAGTGACCAGGGACGCAAGCGCCCCTGGTGGTGAGTGGTTGCAATGACCACTCACTCCGCCGCCAGTCAGCACCTAAAAAAAACTAAGAAACTAAGACAGAAAACATATAAATGACTTAAAAACTAGGCATTTCGTTACGAAATATGCAAACACCCAACTCATGGATGGACGTGCAGTGCTTAAGATAAAACTACAATAATAACTATAAATATTATTTTTTATTATTTTAATTTTATTTATTATTATTATTATTATTATTTAGTTTTTTAAATTATTAATTTCGAAATATATATATTTTTATGACTATTACTTAGTATCTAGGACTTATTACTAATTTACAAATCTCTAATATCTACTACTATACTACTAGTTAAATATAGAGGAACTGTCGGTGTATAAAGTTACAGGTGAATTAAGTCAAGACCTATTCGATTTTTTTTTTTTTTCCTAACCTAACTAAAACTAAGTGTATTTGGGAGGGGTCCGGGTTAGGGATAAAAACCTAGGTGCGTCTCAGGCCGAAGCCTATACGCCTAGTCATGCTGGGATTAGCCATGCAAGGAGAGGGTCGCATGCTTCATGTGCTAGGAGGGGATTGGCCAGCCATGGCAGCGATTGGCGCCATGACTAACTCCCCTCACTCTTAAATCTAGACTATAACTAGAGATAGGTTGGGCCCAGGTAAAACCTGCATAGACACAGGGAAAACCCTGGGCACATTCATGCGGGATGCAAATTGGCATGCATTACGTGTAGGAGTTTACAGGAGACAGAGGATGGTCTGGATGAAGTGTTGGACAGAGTAGAAAAGAGTCTACCATGCGGGGGTTGGGAACTTGGACTCGTAGTCCGCTTTGCTTTTTATCCAGGACTGGATTTAGTGACCAGGGACGCAAGCGCCCCTGGTGGTGAGTGGTTGCACTGACCACTCACTCCGCCGCCAGTCAGCACAAGACCTATTCGCATATAATAGGTGCTGCCGAAGCTTCACGAGCGAGCGACGAACTTCGGTGAGCTTCGGAACTGTTCGTGCCACGGAATGAACCGGTGTGAACATTGGGGCTTCTCAAGCCGCCGGCGCTGCGCAGAAGCGCTGGCGCGCAGACCTCGCGAGCGTTGGAGGGGAAATGGTACTAGTTTGGAAGGGAGGGGGTGTAGGGGCGCACCGGACGGAGCGAGCCTTGCAGTGCCCCATCAGACAGTGTGGCTCCAGGCGTCAGCCCGAGCGGTGGTGTTACCGTGCGTGACGGTGTTCCCGCCGGAAGTGAGAAGCAGCAGGAGTGTGCGTGTGTATGTGAGTGTGTGCGATCCTGTGCTTCCCCGAGAACAGCTGCAACGCGCTCTGTGTCGGCATGTGCCTCCCAGCTGTGGTGAAGATATCTTAAGAACGTAGATAAATAAACACTCGACGATTTCCGAGCATAGAAGATTAGAACAGCGAACCGCCCACAGGGAAGGTAAGTGTTTTTTCTCTCACGGATATGAACCATCTAATTAAATGCGAAAACTTTTTCATACATATTTCGATGAACAAAAAAAAATTCTTGAAAGTTTTCTTCACTGCAGTGTAAATCCCAAAGTTTTAAAAAGGTTTTCTGGTTTAATTTCCGACGCCAGTGTGTCTTTGATAGTGTCATTACGATATTTGATATCGGTAATTATTTTTTTGACATCACAGTGCATACTTGTGTCAGGAGAGCAGCCATAAAATATTTATTTATAAACGTTCGATTTTTTTATCACTGATATAATTCTGACAAGAGTTGGTTGGCTGCACCAGTTTTTTTTTTTTTTATGTGAGCAGAATATCTTTTGATAAATCTATTATTGGGCCTTAGCCAATATTTATTCTCTTTTTTTTTGTCGTGCAAATTAATTTTTCTAAATTAAAGTAAGTTTTGAATTTATCTCAGAATGTAAACAATATGGTGCTGTGTCGCACTCGTGCAAGCGCGAGAAAGGAATCCGAAATTTAATAAGAACATAATTTGAATACCTACAGCTTCAACGATGAGTCATTAAATTCATAAGTCCATCCCGTATTTCCTCCTCGATCAGACAAGTACGGCGTCAAGGGCTTTCTTTAATTTTATATCACGGTTTGCGTTAAAAAAATATTTGCAGCAATATAATTGTGGTAAATATAAACCTAATTGTAATACAAAGTTGTTACGGGAAGAACTATTAAATTCGTAGTTTGAAAGTTGCTGAAGTATATCAAGAGTAAGAAATTTAATTAATTTGTAAAACTGAAGCGATAATAACGGAGAATTTTATTTTAACTAATTTATAAATATCAAGAATATCCGGGGGGGATTAAAAATCCTGAATGGTTCTTTGCTGAAAAGCGTCCAGTCTTTAAAATTCGAGAGAAACTATGTTTAACTACTACAGCTGATTTTTTTTCGTAGCATTATGGTATCTACCATGATAAACATTCTACGGAATGTATTAATTAAATAAAAAATAATAATAATCAGTATGTTGGTGGAGGTGGCAGGTATTTCTAAAAAAAATTATGTTATTTACTCGCAAACGATGTAAAACGGAAAAATGTTTTATTTTTAGTAGTGTATTCTGATTAATAACTCACTTTTGAAAATGTTTTAACAGGTCACAAAAATTACTTACAAAAATAGGGCAGCTACTACCATCTAATATTATGATATACGATGTACCATAGTGGTATTACAAACCTTGCTTGTTCAACAAAACACAATCCACGTTTTTATATTTGCAGTCGTTCGTATTATTTATACGTGATAATTTTAATTCGCAAGGCTCATAAGTCTCATAACGTTTCACGTAATTTTCTCAAAGGTTTTTCATTAGCCAAAAAGGCTCTAATTTTTTTTAATTAAAAGGTATCGTAACAAATAATATTAAAAAGTTACAGGAAGAAGGTGTTAAGGTACAAATATGAATAGTGTTGAAATTAAATATTCCTGCTACAATTGCATTTAAGACCCACATCATCAGTTTTTTCCATAGAAACACAGCAGGCACTTGAATTTTTCTATATCATCAACATAGTTGGACGAATAACTTCTGTATTGCATTATTACAAAGACAGTAAAGGCGTATGGAAAAATGCAATAATATCTTTATGTATAGAATTATAAATTAATTTTCTTGTAATAAATATCATGCCATGTGGAGCTTTAAAACTTTGAAGATATTCCACATATTTTGTTTATTGCTGTTTGTTGATATTCGTGTTTGACATCTACTGTTGACAACTGAACTATCACAGTATAAGTTATTTTAATGCACTGCGTAAATTATTTACTTGAAAAAACATTAATAAATTTAAATTCTTTGGTTTATAAAATTATATTTTGCGCTAATTTTCATTTTGTAACCTCTGTTTACATAATGTGAAAAATAACATGGAGGTTCTTTAAAGTAAAATTTTATTTGTTTACAAAATGTTATGCTACAATATTTTAGCAAATAACAGTTGAATAAAATTCATATCATGTTTATTGGAAAGTTAATTTTTGTATTTCAAACATTGTGGACAGGATTTCCCTTCCTTGCTTAGTAGTTCATGGCAAAAATTTGTCTCTGTGGGGCCCTAGGATTACAGTTTTATTGGAGGCCTTCCCCCGGAAAAATTGAAAAATTTACTCTTTCAATTATTTTAAACCCAACCTGCAACTTAAATTTCGACGGTGGTATTACTAATCTATCTCGGGATATTTTTGATATTCTTTCCTTATAAATTATCCCTGGGTCCGTTTTATAAAAGCTTAAGATAAAATTTCCGGCATTATCACATCATTTTACGTGGCAGTAAAATCTTTTAAAGTTTTTTTTAGTACGAAATCATGAATTGAAATAGGTTTTGACCAGCTCGTTAAGTTACAAGATAATAAAAATTTGATTTTCCTTTTCCCATTAATGTCCAAAATAATAAAAATCGAACGGGCCAGCACGGGACCCTGGGCTTGCCCTGCCCTTCCCCCCTCCCCCCTCGGTCCTGTTTCAGTGTTTGTGCAAAACTATGGATGGAGGCCTTAACTCTACCGGCGTCTTGCAATTTTCAGATGCACCAAAGCAAACTGAAGTGATGCTTGTGGTTGCATTACGTAACTTAGCAAGGGTTCGTACGCCTCCTTGATATCCTTAAAAAATCCTTAACTTATCTTTAATTGATTGTGGAGCCTTAAAAGACCTTAAATTTCATTAATAATCCTTACAAACTTATTGATGATTACTCATGACGAGCAAATAATAGATAAACGCAGGTATTTTAACGTTCTTCTGTTTCCAACTTTGCAGCAAACAACGCTTTGCGCTCGTCCAGTACTTTTAGCGAATTTCGAACCGCGTGACTATATTTTGAATTTTTTTTTATTTTGTATCTCACGTTTAATTAAAAAGGTGTATTTTAATGTCTCAATTTTAACGTACATATAAAGTAAATTAAATTAGTGATCAAAGTAAATTTAAGGGCTACATATTAATATATGTTTATGTTCCAGTCATAATACTGAACAAGAGTTCAATTAACCAAGTAATCTTTTGTTGTGCATTAACTACTTAACATTGGGATTTTGTGATATTACAAATAGATTTTTACCTCTTGATAGTGGTGATAGAGCGATGAAGTATAGAGGGTTCTTAAATACTCATTAATTTTTGAAGCACAAGAGGGTACGGACCATGCATCGCATCCTAAGGGTAAGAAACAATGCCCGAAGAACTTAGAGGTGAAACCCGCGCATGCGTGCTAGACTCGAGCGTGACGAGAAACACAGAGTGGCGTCGAACGGCCCCCTTTAGCTGGGTTTATACGTAAAGTACGCAAGGAACGCAACAGAGCAACATGTAACCAACACGAGGAAGATACAGTCGTTTATGAAGCACGCAAGACTTCACCAAACCTAAAAAAATTTCAAATTATAGGAAACTTATTTTTAACCAAGTTCTTTAAATAATTCATGTTTATCATGAAAGAAAAGAAATTTAATACTTAGTTTGATTTTAAAAAGTTTGTTTTTATCACTGTGTGAAAGTTTAAAAATCGTAAACATTATGTACATGATAAAAAGAAAATCGTGGGCTTCTATGCACATAACGTCTACGTCACTAAAAAGTTTTCGAAACACGTTTCTTGAAATCTGGCCGTCGTAAAACGCAAGCCAAAACGCAAGAAAATTGTAAGTTGAACAATACTTGCTTTGCGCTATTACGTTTTGCTTACTTTATAAGCCGGTACTCTAAAATTTCATTTCTTAACGTTTCGCGTCTTTCGTTTCTTGAGTAGCTTATAAACCCGGCCTTTCTCCTGGTTCAATGTCAACGCTTCATTGGTGGCCAAAAAGTCAATCATTAGCAATAAATGTGTGCGTGGAGTTCTTATTAGGTAAAGACAGAGATAAATAATTAGTATTTTTTTCTTTGAACAAGAGATAATAACTGAGATTAGTAAGGATGCGGGTATGATCTCAAATGAAAAGAAAAAATTGCCTTTTTATTCTCCCCGTACTCTCGCATCCGTTCATTGGCACTTATTGGCGCCTCTTTTGGCATTTTATACCCAAGTGGTTTTTGATTATACCCTTTATCTACTTCTGCTTTTTTTGTTAGTTTTAGGCAAAAAGTTAAATCACGATCTCCAGCTGATTAAAATATAAGACGAAAAAACACTCCAATCTAACATGAATTACACTTATAAAGTCTGCCTCACAAGTCCTTTTCCCATTTAAAATCACAGTTTCACATACCAAAAATAAATTAGACACATAAAGCTAACCTCTTAAATCTATACGTCTTTTTTTAAGTTTTCAATCACACTATTCACATAAAAATGAATGATACTTTTAAAAATTATTACACATATCCATAACTCTTTTCCACGTGAATAAATCAATTGTAGACACTAAATTAAATAAAAGAAGTATGATAGCGTCAATCGTTAGCCGTTATACCAAAACTGAGGAGTAGACAAACACAAGCAGTGTTACGAGAATTCCGTAGCATCACTGCTGCGTCATATCTACCTCTCCCTGCCGTCTCCCTTTCCAGCCTTTACAACTAGCATGTAGCATGCTACGCTACATACCTACAACCCCCCCCCCTCCCACCTTTTTTGGCCATCTTCCCAATCAACCGCTAGCGCATGCGCAGGAGTGCGGTTGACGCTGACACACCCTCCTCCTCTACTGGTTCCCCCACCACGTACCTAACTATTCCTCTCATGCGATCGGAATATTCGTAACTCAAAAATTATGGCCCCCTCAGCAAAGAAGTTTCACTTCAGAAATAAAAAAAAACAGTTTACGCTCACTCTCCTCTTTCCCAGTTGGGGGGGGGGGGGGTCAACCCGGATTTTTTTTTCCGAAGTTGGAAGCGTGGCGGACGTTGCTGTGAGCTGGAGCGGGTTTTCTGGGGGAACTCCCGTTTTGCACCACCTACTGTTCCATCAATGCTCCATTCTCAACTCCTTGCTCCTCGTCGTCTATGATTACCTCGATATCAACGAGACGCGTTAAACCCAACAATTCCGTTAGGCTTGGACACGTCGTTTTAACGTCATAATTGTTATTTCATATTGCAATTTTTTACAAGTTTTTTTTACCATACAGGCATTGCAAGTGACGTTCTGCTGTAGACTTATGCTATATTCTACACTTTTTCTAATATTTGTGAAAATTCATTCCTTTATTCATAATTACAATTTTTCGCCTGAATAATCGCTTAATGTTCGCTCACTTTAAGTAAATTCGCCAAATTTGAATAATACATGCGATTTATAAGGTCTTATTTTCGTATAATCTATATATAAATATAACACACTGACATATCACCAGTTCTCTAGAACTTTAAGTTGGTACCCATAAATTTCGCGAATTCGTTTGGCATCGGCCATAACTCCAACCTTTACTTTGCTTTGTCTTATTTCTCAGTAAGAATATTTTTTTTTCTTTTTGGTCGGCACTACCTCATAGGCTTTCTTTATCTTAGCTTGGCATCGTTGGTTCACGGTCATAAAGGGGAGTATCCAAAATAGCTGCGGTCCAACCATGAACACAGTACAAACGTATGGAGGTTTACATTCTAACTTGCGAGCAAATTTATCAGCAAAATTTCTATACCTAGCTACAAGACAAACAATCTTGAAATTTATCTGATATGTTCCTAATGCTTCTACGAGCATTTACTAAGAATTTTTTTTTTATTTTTACTGAAATTAACTCCCAAGAGAATGAATAGGGGTGGATTAGGGAAATTCAGAAATCCGATTCAGTTTAAATTAATGCAGTTTTTTGGACATACGATATTGCATTTTTGCACTGTTTGTCATGGAAAAATTCCGAAAACAAAAAAATGTTTATTATTATGTATATGTTATATATTATATTTATATGTTGAACATTTTTGTTTTGTGCTGTCGTCGTTGTGTTGTCCATAATACTTGTTTCATCGTTTGTTCCGTTTGTCCGACATCAGCTGATTCAGTCTTGTTTTCTGTAAAATTTGTATTTTTTTATTTGATTTTCAGAATTTTTCCATAACAAACAGTGCAAAACTGCATTGGCGTATGTCCAAAAAAAATCTGCATTAAATAAAAATTTCCCTATATATATAACTAGCAGTGCGAGAGTGTTCTGCCTGTCGACTTTCGTGGCGAAGAACGGGTATGTCAGCTTGTTTCTTTACAAATTGTAGTCAATAAAATAAATCCAATATGGTACGTGCAGACGAGTCAAACTCGGTGGCTGAGCCGTGGCTGAACACTCAAGGCCCGTCTACAATTGCAATGTCCTAAATTGTGTCCGACGGACACTGATCGCTGGTCCACGTGACCCTCTGACGTCATTGATGTTCCTAATCTCCTTGATCTGAATACATTGGCCAACTTGAACTTTTGGTCCCAATCTGTTTCCTTTGTTAGCATAGAAGCCCTGATGATACTTGCGGTTTTCGGTTCCTTTTTCGAAAAGGTAAACAGAAAATAACGGACAATGTGGTAGGAACAGGAAGCCAAGAAGACCGGGATGAATTATTTATTAGTGCTGTCCGTTTGCGACGGGCGTTTTTCAAAGGCCGGAACTCACAAATTCATTTCTGGCAGTGTGATTAGAATTCATTTATAAGCATTTGCTTTTGTATTACCGAGTAACTAAATATTATTGAACTCCCACAACATTCACATTATAAATGTATATTCAAAACAGCTGCATACTCATTATTTACAATGCAGTAAAACAAACCCAAAAAAATATCAAAAACATTTTGGTGCCATATATGTACTGCGCTCTGGTGATTACTTTAGAAATCAGTAAATATGGTACATCGGATATCGCAATTGTGGACACGGCAGTCTTCCGTGCGACAATGTGACGTCATTCTCCTTAAGATAACGACACGGACTGCCCACAGGTTCAAACTGTTGTAGGCGGGCCTTAACTCACAAATAAGTATAGAAATTCGGTGTACTTTACTAGATATATTTCTTATTACCACCTCTAATTTTCGAATAGGTATTTTAAGGCTATAAAGCGTAAATCTTGTTGAAAGGAAGTTTCGCCATTTCGTTATGTATTGGACCATTTCAGTCACATATGCAGTCAAGATGACAGACTAGTATAAATTCTAAGTGTAATTATTTTGACATTGTATACTGATGTTCATATTTCAACACAACTCTTTACCTATGACAATTACAAAGCCTATGCTATAATTTATGTCATAATATTAACATTTTAAAGCTTGGTATTATTCGACATGTGTTTAGAGCAGCTGGACAAATGAGAGTAAGAGAAGGATGAACTTTTGCAAATTAATGCGAACGTGCACAAACACTGAGAGCCAATTTTGTTTAATCTTTTATATAGAATAATCATATTCATGTGCGTAATTGTCTCGAGTAGTTTGTGGTATCTGATAATCTATGATGTTTGATAAGCTGTGGTATCTAATAGATCGGTGGGATGGAATAATTGTTGGTATCGGATGATCGGGAGCGCTCGATAATCGGGTTGGCTTGTTTCACTGGTGTTGCGCTCATCTATTTTTGATGTGTAAACATCTGAGTCTCGATACCTATACGGCGTTTGGTGGGAGGGATTTCATGAAAATTGAATGGAAGTCGATGAACGGAAAGGTATAACAAATATTGTGGACCCTACGTGTAAACCGAATATAGTCACTTTCGTAAACGTTAGGGGACAAAATTTAATATTCAGTGATGCAATAGTATAACTTTTAGCGTGTGCGGAGACTATGTAGTATTTACTGTTTAGTGAATTTTAACAAAATGGGAATTGTGTTAGTAAAATTATTTTTTTAATCAGGTCCAAAGGCCAGGGTTTTAACGGAGCCGTTTTAATAGCTTAAAATTTCCTGATATTTCATGCTGCTGTCTGCTCGTGATGTTTGCAAGCATTCAGGCAGTGAATTCTAGCGGCGGGCGCAGGAATTTTGGATTTTATAAGCGACTTATTTTATTTATCAGTTTTGTTGAACATAATTTTAAAGAGTTCTATTTTAAATGTTAGTGTTCGAATTTCATGTTATAAGTTCATTTACATGAACAACATTATAACAAATGAATCTGCTTGTTGCCGAGTTAGATGTTTCCACATCACTGTCGAGTACTGGAAGACTCACTCGCAATTCTCTCTATCCCTCTCTCTCACCCTCTCTCTCCCCAACTCTTCCTCTCTCTCACCATCTCTCTCCCTCTCTCACCCTCTCTCACCCTCTCTAACCCTCTCTGACCCTCTCTGACCCTCTCTCCTCTCACCCTCTCTCTCCCTCTCTCTCCCTCTTACTCTCTCTCCCTCTCTGTTGTTGCCCAGGAGGCGAGGGAAGACGGCGCCCCGCCGCCCCCGCGCGGCGGATGCCCGGCGCGCCCGCCCCTGCGGCGGCGGCATGTGATGGGCGGCGGTGGAGGCCGAGCCCCCGCCCCGCTGCGCTAGCCGGGGAGAGGCCATGTCGCGGGGCCGCTGCGCCTCGCTGCTGCTGCTGCTGCTGCTGCTGCTCGCCGCCGGCTGCCGCGGCGCCGGCCCTCAAGGTCAGTGTTCCTCCGCATCCTCCACCTCCTGTCACACTGCCAAACATGTGTCTCCTGTACATTCCACAGTTAGAGTTGTAGGGGTAGTGCTGGACGGCAAATAGCTTCCAACTTTCTCCATCAAATATATTTGGACAGATACCCTCAAGTATGTTTTAAATCATGTAACACTATCAAAGTTCATTTTGGGTCTGAGCTAACTCAAGATTTTCAATTTGTTGTTTTCTCAATTTTGAAATTTAATAATGCATCACAGTACTGGACGGATTTTTTTTTTTTTTTTTTAACTTGCCATCATGTTTGTGCATTTTTAAATTTTTTGTACATACAAAAAATTTTAAGCACAATAATATTCGTGATAAAGAGATTAATCTTCAGATATTTTTTAACGTTATAGAAACATAATTTCATTTTTATGCATAGAATGTTTTCGCATACGACATTCATTTCAAAATTATTTTGGTTTTTTAATTTTTTTTAACAGGGTCTTCTCGCAATTTTAAAGAAACATTGTGGCGGAAACCGATGTCATTTTGTTTTGCCGATCTCATCCAATATCAAACTTATTTTAGAAACCGTACTGTATGCAAAAATGTTTTTAATTGAAACGCGAGTAATCCAACTTTTCAAACAAACATGGTTGCGTTAGTGACGTTTTCGGTGACGTCATAACTCTCCAATTTTATTTTACGCAACATATTTGAAGGTTTTAAAGCGAAAACTTGCCAGTGTGTGAGGGACTTAAGGCCTGTTCTACAATAGCACGTAAACTGAGACGGATCTCCCAAAACAGTTGTCTATCGCGTCTCGTATATATACTATGCTTTGAGATTACAGCGCGGGAAAAAGTTACATATATAATATAAATAAACATCAAATAATAATAGAAAACCAGATATTCTAGCACTTGAAACAATTTTTCAACATATTTATAATATTAAAAAACATATCTACCACCGCAACCAAGTACTCGGCTTCTATCGGTTGCACGGAGCAACGTAAACGGAAGAACTCAGCATTGCCGAGCTAACCCGTACGGGTCCGTCTCCGTCTGCGTGTCGTTGTAGAAACTCAGTTTGCGTGAGATCCGTCTCCGTTTCCGTTTCATTGTAGAGCAGGTCTTAAAGCGCGGAGGCGCCAAGGGCGACAATGGTCCGCGCATCAATAGCCTTTTCGCCTCTACGCGCTAAGCACCGAACTGGCGCGCAGTCTTGGAGTCGGTAACATACCTCTATGTAACGTTAGCGGTGACCCTATAATTTCATGCTGGGATGTTAAAGACGAAGTCTCCCTGAACTTCCTAATAAAATTTACAATTCTGTGTAGAATTTTTCATGCCTAAATATGCCCGTCAAAAAACCCTTTTAGTTTTTTTTTTTTTTTCACTGTCCAAACAATAAACTTTATAGAGTTAACCATGGAATGAAACTTTTACAGACAAGTGCAATGACTCTTAAATGCTATTTTTAATCAGACACGTTTAGTAAATTGTGAACGGTTTGTAAAGGCGTGTTAACGCCTGAGGCTCTGCAAACAGTTTGGTGGCCTAGCCAGGTGGCCACCTTAAGGATATCCGAGTTCAGTGCACATAAATTGAAAAACTAAAAAAATTACCATACACATGAAATCTAAAAGGCAATATGAATGTGTGCATGTCACAACTCAAATAAATAAATAAATAAAACTATATCTGATTGTGCACAAGTAGAATTTATTTTTGTTTTTTTCCAGGTATGAAATCAAAATCACGCAAAACGGCTAATAATTTAAAATTATAGTCATTCCTTTTTTTGTTAAGAATGTGTAAATAATGCCACAGTAAATAAATCTAAATTTCTCAATAAATTATCTTAGTCTCATACAAGTGTATTTTTTTTTTTTTGTGAATGATTCCAACATGGTGAGGACCTATCTTTTGGTAACGAATAGTTAGAGAAGTATTTAATTTTAAATTTAGAATCGAATATCAAATTATTCACCAATATAAAATATTAGTCGAGTACTCAAAGACCCCTTACAGCTACGTATTTTATTAATTTACGGCAGTATTAAATATATTTATCCATAATACAAATTTAAGTAAGGGAGCGACCGGAGAAAACCCGTCGCCTAAAGCCATCGTCCGTCATGTTTTCACTGCTGGCTGGAACCCGCCGGGGATCGAATCGGAACGGCCTTGGTGGGAGGCGAGTGCTTTGGCAGCTGAGCCACCGTGGCTAATCTGCGTGTAGAGCTGTCACCAACTCCCCGGCGAGACGCAGGTTCGTGGGCACCTAGTCGGTGTCATGCCGTCTGGGAACCCACTACCGTCTTGGAGGTTCCGTCGCCTTGACAAAGTAGTGTCCTACATTATTTTGCTTCAACTATTTAGTGTTTTTGCACAAGATCTGTATAAATAAAAATGTAAATGTTCGTTCGTTCGAAATCTTAAATCTTCCGAAAGTTCTTCAACGATTGCTGTGAAGTTTTGACATAGCGTTGCATGCGAATACGCTACCTATGTCACATCTGTGACAGGTAAAAAGAGAGATAAAAATATAGGTAGGTAAATATATATGAATGAATGGTTGTGTGTTCGTCTTCTGTTTTGTAAATATAAGGAAACATATAGGAAATTATAGACATATAGGAATAGATATATAGATAGAGGTATAGAGATATACAGAGGTTTTTATATTCAGAGAAATATAGTGAGATTTATAGAGGAGCATGTATAGAGAGATAGAGAGAGATGCTCTGTATATGTATACCTACTTCGAACACAAAACAAAAAATAATTGAAAGAGGCATAGTAACGCATGCCGGGCATTAGCTAGTTTTAAATACATTCATAATATAACCATATGTAATTGTTTATAAAAGTTTTTCACTTCTACACAAGTCCTTACTCAATGTTTGTTTTTTATGAACTTGAAGGCAAATTTGTATGTCAGTCATAGCATGTAGGCTACTGAAAGCATGAAATCATTCGGTATACAGGTTTGGATTGACCATTCGTATGTAGCCTTCATCTTAAAACTCTTTATTTTTAGTCTGTCACTCATAAATAAATAAAAATTAGGTTTTCCCAAAACTATATCAATCCGAGTTTTTCGGGGTTATGTGTAAACTTAATTTTTATTGATTTAACGAAATATAGGCTAAAAATAAAGTGTTTTAAGGGCGGGATTCATAATCGAAGGCTTGTTTGGCGAATAAGTAATAATTTATAAAGTAGTGCTTATTCTTCAAGTAGTAGGTACTTATTCCAGCAATGAATGAATATAAAACCTATACTTGACGAAGTAATACTTGAACAAGCACTACTTATATTGGCCATGCTGAACTTGATGAAGTATCTCAAAAAGTAAAGGATGAATTTTGTGTTAACGTAACGCAAGCAAATATACCGCTGTAAATACATAGTTTACCTGTTTGAAAATAAAAATGCCCTCGTTTCAAACCATATATGCGATTAAAACAATGAAATTAATACGTAAGATGATATTTATACTTTATTTGATAGTGAACTTGAATAACATAAATATGAACATATATTAAAAACGAATTTAAAACTAAATAAATATGTTTTGAATGTTTGTGTTGTTAAATTATGTTGGCCATCTTGTGTATGTGATCTATAAGCGGGTGAAGTTAACCACGTGGTAGCGAAACAACTATCGTGATTCGTGATGGCTAGTGAAAAAGAAAAGAGAGGAAAACATTATACTTATTCGGAAAGAATTTTGTTTAAGCAGTTGGTCTTAAAATACAAAGCAATAGTTTCTTTCCTCAGTGAAGGTTCAATTAACGGCATGATAATTTGGATGAATGTGTTCTTGCTGAATTTGAAACGTCGCTTGAACTCAGTATCACTATACCATTCGAAAGGGTTTAATGCATCTCGTATGTAGCGCTTTGGTGTCCGTACATTGACATGGTCCTCGTAAACTTCATCCGCAAGTTGTTCAAAATCGTCCCACTCACCAAAATCCATCACGCTAGCTGCAGAAGAGGTTATGTACGTAGCCTGTATTGTTTACAAAACTAAGCGACAACGATTTGTTTCGTTTCTTTTCCCCAGATTGAAGTTTACTCTCTCAATTTTAATTTAATATATGGAAAAATTAACGGGAATTAATACCTTACATAACCTTTTCCTTACAACAAACAAATCCGTACCGGTACTTGAGTCGCCTAGATAGCCGACTTCATGAAGTATTACTTATATCAATGAATAAGCAAGGCTTATTTGATTATGAATACTTGCGAAACAAGGCAAACTTATTTCATGACTGTGAATTCGTATTGAGCAGTACTTATTTGACGCAGTGCTTCGTGAAGTATTACTTGAAGTAGTCCTAATAAGCAGTGCTCTTTTTGTTCGCTATGAATTTAATGTCATACTTAAGCATGCATATAAGCAATACTTTTTTCAAGTATTGCTTATATCACCACTATGAATTCCGCATACGAACAAGTAATCTAAAACTGTATGCCATATTATTTCATGCCTTAGCAAGGTAGGACTGACGAATATTTGCCATTCAGTTACTAAAAACCATTAGGTAACTTAGGACGTGTTTAGTATAAATATCCTATTATTAATAATGAAATATGTTAATATTTTGAATTTATTTAAAATCATGAGCAAAAAGAGGGTTGTCTGTAAAGTCGGTTTACGGACGATAATTTTACGTGATAACGTCATAAGAAAACATTGATGAATAATTGCATACTTTTTAATTTTCAAATATTATTTACAGTTTTTGCAAATTTAATTTAAATCATTTGTTTAAATTATAATCACGAATAATTAGTTAAAAATCCCACCTTAACCTGTTTGATATTATAGAAGATTTTCTCGCACGGTGGTTGGCCGATTCTTGCACGCTCGGCTCAGGCGGAACGTGACAATGAGTCAGGCTTTTTCATACGTGCAGCCGGCGTTCATCGATTTATAAGACATTATCACGTCAAAAATGCTATGTATTAGAAGCAAAATAATTTAGGATACTACCCACTTAAGCCTCTGGGCAAAACAGTAAGACATAAAAAGATAGCAAATCAAAATCGAGTAGTGTCAGTTCTGTGGGTGTTAGCTTTTACTAACAGGATGCTATCCGGCGATATTTATTTATCGTAATACAGTATGCCCATAAAAGAATGTTCCAGTTATAAATGTTAATAATATCAACTGTAAGAGTTGTAGAGTTTTAGTTCAAGGTCATATTTAAAAGTAACTCAAACAGTTTTGAATAAGCGTATGCGCGATTACTGCTTTGTTGTTTTCTCGCTTGCAGCGCTAACTACGCAAAATGTTTTTTGTGTTCTGCAATTTTCTAAGAGTGAATCTGTAACTTCAGTTAAACGTGCGTTTCGTTTAAAGTTTAATTGTGTTCCCCATGTGGCAAAAACATCTGCCGATAGTCGCGATGACAGAGCTTTTTTCGCTGGCCTCCACGTTCATTTGACACCGCAATGCCATTTTTTTCCCCCTTTGGGACTTTATAAAAGATCGTGTCTACATTCCGCCGCTATCTAAAGAATTGACAGACTTGAGATACAGAACTGAAGAGGCTGTTTGCTTCCATTTCTCCGGACGTGTTAACAAAAGTGTGGGAAGAATTGGACTTTAGGTGAATGTGTGCCGTATAACTAACGGTGCACGTATTAAACTTTTGTAAGAAAAACAAAGTTCAATTTTATGTATGATTTGTTGTTAACAGTCTAAATGAAACTGTTATATCTTTGAAACTGGGATATTCCATTATGAACATCATCTACATAAGAATAATGTGTTATTCATGCTGTTTGCTTAAGTGAACGTGGCTTAATTTCATGACCTGACTTTGGAGAATATTTAAGTTAATTTTATAAATGACTTGTCTTATATTTTTGACTGCAAATAGGGTAAAAATATTTATGTTGCCAGCAGAATGTGAGATTGAAAATTTTGTGTGCGACTTACAAACAACAAACATCATATGAAGTAAGAGCATTTTAAAGTGAACATATCATCTAAAGAAGAATTACCTCGCTTTTATAATTTTTAAATAAAAATAAGGATATTAAATATTTTCAATGATTCCTGTTTTGGTTTCTGCAACGCACCAAACAAAACAAAAAACACCCTGCCACTTTTTTAAAACTTTTTTATAACTACTGGCGGTTTTTTTTTTAAATTATTTTACTACCGTAACAATGCATTCCTGTATTTTTCATTCTCTCAAAAGTTTCCATTTTATTTCAGTAGTTCAAGTGTTCATCTAAAGACATCAAAGAACGTATTTACCTAAAAAAAAATTGATGAAAATTGCAAACGCCAAGGAGCAGAGAGTAGCCCTAGAATGAATTTCGTTCTCGTCAAATTGCGTTCAATTTCAATGATTGGGAGATTTATATTTTCTTTAAAAGAATATTTTGTCATTTTCACTACAAAGGGTTTTTATGGACCATTTAATATTTCATTTAATAAATTCACACAACACATCACGTATTAAATTAAATGTATTAGAGTCGTAAAATAAATTAATAATAGTAAATACTGCATTAAAGTTGACAAATTTACATTAAAGTTGGTGTCCCTCCTCATCATCGAAAACAATTTCTAGCTACGCTTCAGATCGTGTGCAATATGAATTATTTGTTTGTTTGTTGTTTTTTTTTTAATTAGAAATTCTGTTGTTCAGAAAAACACTACTCTGGTTGGTAAATCATTAAGATTAAATTTCATACACTGTAACAAAATTTCTACACTAAAATTAAGTAAGCACTACAAAAAACACTTGTTAGGGTTTAATCATTGACTAGCCGAAGTACCCAGCTGACCCGGGCTACATACGAAGTCACGTCTGTAGGAAATGTACGTGAAAGACGGGAAATTTTATCTCTACAGCCCCCGCAACCCGCCGTGGGAGCTAATTTTCATAAAATATATTTTCAGCGGATGTCTGCGTAGCAAAAGGAATTCACGTGCCAAATTTAAAGCCTGTAGGTTTTATAGCTCCCGAGAATTCGTGATGAATTTGTCAGTGAGTGGTTTTTTGCTTCATACAAACTTACCCACCCCTTTTCACCTCTATATGGATGGAAATTTCAAAAATGCCCTCATTAGTGTACTCTAAGGATACTCAAGTAATATTTTCTCCAAATTTCAGATATCAAGGTTACTGGTTTAAGCTGTGCGTTGTGTGTCAATCAGTCTGCATTATAGTTTTAAGTAGATCGTAAATTTACGGATACTGAATTTAGTTACTTTAAAAATAAACTCAAAAAATCATACTGGAGAATTCAAATCATTTAACTCTTGTTAATTATACCACTAAAAAAATTCTTAGTCATTCCGGGTGCATGTTTATCCTGTTGACCCAACACAACTCAGAACTCGGAAGACGGAATCTGGCGGAGTGTCTCCGAAGTTCCAGTTAGCAAAAACTACGAAAAATAATTCGTTTATTTCAGATCCATTCTTAGTTCTGAATTCCGTAAATTCGCTGCAATATCTAACCGTGAATGTAATAAGCCGTGATGGACTGAGAGAAAATAATTAAGGGTGTATGACCCGTTCCAGTTCATTATTTTATATTTACACTAGCTGCAGTAGCCGGCGTTGCCCGGGCTGAACACAGGGTGAAGGGGGCCTTTTTCGAAATCAGATGTAGTTAGTAATAATAGTCTTCTTAATTTGATAGTCAAGTGTTCAAAATAAGTTATATGACTTTCAAATCCCGACAGACTTTGTTCTGCCAGGGTATAGTTATTTACCTGTATATATCTAAAAATTGGTGGTCTGTATGTAATCTATACTCTATAAAGCACTCTAGAAAAAAGCTGAAAAATAAGAGATGAGATTACTAATATTGAAAAGATTCCATTTTCTAGCTAATGCTCGGCATGCATTGCAATGCCTCATTAAGTTTTTTTTAATATGTTTGAAGTAGTTACACATATACAAATCATCTATCCATTTCTCTCTCTCTCTCTCTATATATATATATAAATTTATTTATTTATATCTATACATATATATCTTTATATCTACATATATACATATATACCTCCCACTATCTCTATCTCTTCTATATATATAAATCTCTATATAGCTCTATACATCTATATATCTCTTTATCTAACCCATTTCATTCTCTATACCTCGCTACCTCAACTTGTCTATCTCTATATCACTCTATCTCTCACTCTCTTTTATATTTAAATAAATTGTGTCATGCGTGCGCACTTATACAACAAAAACAGACGAAGTGCCGCTATATAATGTGAAATAAACACATTTTTTGAAACGATTCGTGCTCCAACTATTGCAAAATAGTTATACCGTCTCAGAAACCTTCATGGGCATGCGCATAACAAATCACCAAAATTTCATCGCAATCGGATGAATGGTATAGAAACGTATACGACACAAACAAACGAAAATTAAAGACATGACAAACACATCAAACGACGGTGCGTTTAAAATTCAAGGCAACTCTATCTATTGACGAAGTTAAGAACAAAACTGTTATTAGCGCCTTTATTTTTATAGCTGCTGCGAGCTCCACTAAGCGGGTTGGTCTCACCAAGGAGAAAAATATGAATTTTCCCGACCTTACTATGTGTATGGTCGTGTGTCAGACATAGAGAAATGACACTCACTCACTATTTGTATGTCTATGACCTATGATTTTTTTCTATTATAAAATTAAATTATCACTTTTTCACTCCCTTAGGGATAGAATTTCATAATAATATTTGGTCTATGTGTTAATCCAGGTTATGAGCTCGCTGTAGGCCAAATTTCATCCAGATCCATTCAGTAGTTTTTACGTGAAAGAGAAACAAACATTCATCCATCCATATACATACTTTCGCGTTTATAATATTAGTAGGATTCCACACGGTTAAACTTGCCACTTTTTCAGTGGCTGAACTTTTACAAAAGAAAAAATTACATAGCGCATACCTTTTGCATGATAAGATGCCAAAGTTTATTTTTCTACGTTTTTGTGCAGTATGGATAAGGAGAATGAATTGGAATATAAAACTAGCACTTTTAAGGTTTACAGTTAATTTTACTGGCTGCTATGTGAGAATAATTTTAATTCTTTCAGGAAAAAAATTGTTTGTCTGTAAAGTCGGTTTACGGACGGTAGTTTAACGTGACAACGTCATAACAAAACATTGATGAAATGATTGCATACTTTTATGAACAAAATTGAATCATTTTTTTTGAATTATCACTATTTTGTATGGATACAAAGAAGGAGTGAAATGAAATCTACAATTTAATTGATAAATTTACTTTTATTTGCACTCATTAATTTAAATATGTTTATTACTTTAACGAAGAGATTATTTTAACTATAACTTTTATACATGTTTGCTATTAAACTTCTTCCAATCTGTGTTATTCTGTTAAGGATACGACGATGATAGGAAAAGTAGGAAACGAATGGGAGTGTTTCAAGTTTAATGTGCCTCGAAAAGTCAAATCGATGGTTGTACCAATCGAGTGGAAGAGAGATAGATGCGGCGCAAGCGTACAATGAGCGTAACGGGACACAGCGTAACGGGACAATGTGCTTTACGGGACACTTTTTCGTGCGTGCAGCCGGCGTACATCGATTTATTAGACGTTGTCACGTCAAAAAATATTCAGTTTTACCTGGCCTTTAAAATCATCAGAAGTTTTGTGCTTTTAAAAGATTGATTAAAATTAAAAACTTTTTTTTCTAAACGCCATCATTCCCTTTAAACACAAAAAAATTTAGTGGTGTATTTCATTTGGTTATCCTTATTTACACTGCACAAAAATGTCAAAAATTCAACTTTGCCAGCCAATTATGCAAAAAAGTATGCACTATATGTGTGTGTTAAACTTAAAAATAAAATAATGATCTGGAACGGTACAAGAGCCCTTGAGGTAAAGTCTTTTTGACCCGCGCCGCTTCAGTGCTGATGTTAACCTGGTGCCGTGGTCACTTGTGCCAAACGCGTGTGAGAGTGTGTCTCAGAAAGCGACCCTTTGCTTTGCTTTGTGAGCTCATCCCAAGCCTTGCTCACGGTCCAACTCTCTTCTTTGTTCTCATTCCATGGTGTCCCCCCTCCCCCTTCCCCTCGTGGTCGCCGTTTTTGACATAGCCGCTTCTTGTCCACTTTGCTCCGCCGGGCCGCGCATTAAATTTGCAATCCTCTAGAATGGGGAAATAATTCGAGACTTGCTGGAAGTCTCGTTTTCCCTTCCCCCCACCCCGCACCACCACCGGCAGGCAGGACACAAGAGAGATTAAAGCCCGCCCAGAGGGAAAGATCATAGTTCAGTCCCTTTTTTCCACGAAGTACTTATCCCGTGTGACTGCGCGTCGGAATTAAAGAGAGAAATTTATTACCACTCCGCCCGGATTTTCCCTTCCCGTCCCGGGCTTAAACATTTAATTATGCATGTCAGTTTAAACTGTGACGTTTGCGGAACTTAACACTCGGCTTGTGTCTCTCAAGCTCGCCGGCGAGTAGGCATAATGAAGATCGCTACCGCGGCCGCCAAGTTGCTCGTGAATAATTCAGTTTCCATTTAATTTATAGACAACTCGCTGGACGAGAAATGTGCATGATAAAATTCTTCTCGTCAAAAACCGTAATAAATTAGCTCTCCTATGATAGAATAAAAATTAAAAATATTTCTTTGTATTACACATTAACTTCAGCAAGAAGTCAATGGCAAAAACTCACTTCTCAATTCAGATGTTTCAAACTGCAAAAAAAAATTCTTTATTCTTTGCATATTTCACCATTTTCCTTTATGCATTCATTATATTCATAGTTCCTTCAGAGGTTTCAGACGTATGATTGTGAAATCATGAGTTTTCTTTTTCATGTTTTATCATTATTTTTCTACCGTTCATACTTTCACAATATTCATCAAAAATGGTAAATTTTAATATCCAAACCAGTACAGAATTTAAGTCTTAAAGCGTTTCAGAAAGTTTTATTTTACATCGTAATAAAAAAAACATCAAGGTGAAAATATATTACCTTGCAGTAAAAGCTGAAGTTTTATGTACGTACTGTAGAGAAAGACTGGTGTAGTAGAAATTAAACTGTTTTAACATAACATGTAAGATGGATTTAAATAAGATATAAATTCTTCATAGCCAATTATTTTGCAGCAAAGATAAACAACGTGCATTAGGAAGCAATCAAAAAACAATGTGCGCTTAACATAATAATTTTAATTTGACCTACACAATTAACAATATTTAAACATGAAGGTGAGTAAACATTAGTTTTTTTAGTTCCATAAAAAATTCATATTTGTTACAAATATTCCTGCAAACAATTTACTAGCTAAGATAAATATATTTATATTGTTCAAGTAATAAGCCAAAAAGTATTGATTTAACATATAAATATTCATGCGGCAAAAAGTTCATTGTTCTCTAATTATATTTAATCATCTAGTTGATTACAATCAAATCAACAAATAATTCATTTGGGATTGCTCATTTAGAATTTAATCAATTATTTTTGCCTTAGGCCGTATTTGTGTAATTCAAAATAGTATGGGAAAAAAACAAGTCCTGAGGCATCGCAATTCCAAAAACAGACAATGACTAATATCTTACTTTATTTAAACTTAGTTTGTTCAGAAGCAAGTTATGATTTATTTATTTTTTATTTTCAGTATACCATTTGTGTTCACTGAAAAACATATATTTATATCAATCTTCAGACAGTTTTTTCGGACAGTATATTTTTTGTCTGAGGTTTTGCCTCAAGTTTTAATATAAACAGAAAGCAGAGGAAAAAAACAGATTTATCACAACTTTATTCCAAATGTAAGAGCCTTCTCTTGTTCTATAATCCCAGTAAACGTGCTTGTAATTCGGGAATTGGTGTGCCAAATGAAAAATTATGGTAAGAAAACTACCCCGGGATACATCTGGTGAACTAAAATATCCATGGTGAAAAAGTTTTAAAATATGAAAGAAAACTGGCATTATAACGATTATAATAAATAATCTCGGTAGCGCAGCGGTAGAGCGCGCAGTTGTTGTTTCAAGGGACGTGGTTCAAATATCGTCACTGCCATTTTTAATAACATTATAATATAATCATTTTATTTAATAATACTTAATCAGCTCAATAATGTTAATATTTGTTTGTAGTAATTATTTACAGGCTGATTTCAATCATTTAAGAAAAAACAAATTTACAAACACATACTTAGTGTTATAATATTTTTTTAATGTTTCGTGTTAATATTTTAGCAATGCCATAGAAGTATAACTCCTAACGTGTGCGGAAACTTTATAGTATTATCTGTTTAGTGAATTTTAACCAGACGATCAGTGTTTAAAAAAAATTTCTTGACGAAATCGGTCCAAAACCAGGGTTTTTGCTTTTATCGGAACCGTTTATAATATAATATAATAATTATAGTTTGTTTTGTTTGTTTTCGGGTGAAGGTGGTAAGCAACGTTTACTTACAATTCAGGCAGCGAATTCTAGCCGGAGAGGAGGGAGGCGCAAAAATTAAATATGTGATTCGTGTCTAGAAATTTTGATATTATAAAAGAGAAAATTTTATTGATCAGTATACTTAAAACGCTATGAATTCTTTTTTTTAAGAATCCTACTTTAAATTTTGTGTCCAAGTTCCATACAATAAGTATATTTTCAACATAAACAACATGAATACACATGAATATGCTCATTAACGAGGTTAGATGTTTCCACATCACTGGCAAGTACTGAAACACTCGGTTATATATTTTCATAGTTAGTTAATTATATTTATCTGTTCATGTAATTGTTTTCGTTACTGCACATATGTGGCCAATTTAATGTGAGGTGTAATGATACCATCAATAGCCCCGATTGTGAAACAACATGGGTACGTTAGCCGTGCATTTGTGTCTCGCGTTATTGCGTGTATTCTGGGGAAAAGGATAAATGCAACTTCAATAATACTTATGTTTACTTTTTATAAAGAAATTTTATCAATTTTAACGTAATCAACAGGCCAAGCTTGCCATATATTTAAAGCTTGAAATATAATTATTGTAAGATCCTTTTTTCTAAATATATCTTCGAAGCAGCAATAAAATAAGTTAGTTACATAGCGTGTGTTAACAAAAGGTATAAGTACCATATTTAAAAAAAGTAAACGTACAAGATACACATTGTTCAAACTTGATCGATGTTATTTTATGTTATGTTATGTTATGTTAGATTTTAGTCACGTATTAAATATTTTTTTTTACTGTTTTTATGGCATTTCTGATATTTTTAGTGTTTTCGCTTAGGACGACTTTCAGAATAGGACGGACGACTTCTACTTATATTCTGGTTTATGCTTGAAGAAATTGATTGTTTGTGAACTCTAAATATTAGACTCTGGAATTGAAAAATCTTTAGCGTTTAAAAGAAGTTTCTGGATTTAATGCATAATGTCAAAGGTTTGAAGAACGTGATTTTGACTGAATTTGAGCAATAAAAATTTTTATTGGCTTATATGATCCTACGTTTTAACACTTTTGAAAAAACCGAAAGCAAGAAATTTGCATGCCAGCGGTTTTCTTCCTACCTTGAAAATAACAGTCTCCCCAAGGAAAAAAAATTTGAATAAAATGTTTTTACATCTCGAAAATCTTGAAAAATCCTACATCTGAGCCGGCATGCCTAGACGGGAGGAATACGTAATGTGCCACTGAAGTATTCTAATCGTTCAATTTACATGTATTTTCTCCCTGCGACAGTTCGCTTATTATTCCTTCAGCCACGGAGTGTCATTCCTAGGCCGCAGTGTGTATTATAAATGACTATATTTCGCAGGCGTCACGTTGCATTAATAATTTATGTACGTCGCGCACTGCAGAGAAGTTCTGTCTTTCAACTCTCTCTCTCTCTCTCTCTCTATTTGTCTCTCTCTATATTTCTCTCTCTTTTCCTGGTAGGATGGAAAAAAAATAATAATCCGTGTTGACTATTCACGGCTACTTTGCTTTACGCATGGCTCGTTAAGTATTTATGAAGAGCGGTTCTTTACAACTGCCTCGTTAAATGCAGTTGTGTTTTGCATTTAAATGACTTTGTTCCTTAATTGGTGACCGTTACGATCATTTATACATGCTTTTAAAGGCGAGAAAAAAAAATTAAAATTACGAAGATAAATCTATCGCCATGGTAGAAATCACTCAAATTGCTGAAAATTATTTGACAGTTTTATCGAATTAAATAAAGAATTCTGGCACGGTTGCATTCATTTTAGGTTATGCATACAAATTCTGTTCACTAAGTTAATTTTCCCTTCCTATTACCTAACCACTTATAGACTCAATCTAAACAATTTGTCTTTCTTTACTTGTGCGATATTGTAGTGACATAACCGAGCCTAGAGATTTTTACATTAATTAAAACATAAAATTTAATCAGACGATAATAATATATCTCAATTTATAATACTTCTTTCCTTATTTATGGTAGTGCTACATAACATCCCCAGGCAAACTACCATACAATAAAGTTAACTGCACCTGGATACAAATGTAAATGATAGTCACATACATACCGGAATTAAAATTATATAATGTGCTACTTAGAATTGATTTTTAAGTGTCACAAAGTTACACCCGTCACAAATGTGATTAGTGGAAATTTTCCTAAGAAAAATGTTTTCCCCTTAAGTAAGTTTGTTTTGTAATACAGAAAATTGTCAGTTATGGTGATCGTTGGTAACATTTCTAGAATAAGTAGGTAGTTCGAAATCTACTTACACATGTAGGGTGTGTCAAAAACGTATATTTTTTTATGCATTCTGTTCTACAGTGAAAATTGATCTTCGGTGAAATTTTTGTCTCCTGCGAGTGCGAGAATAAAAAAGGGAAGAGTAAGGTTATGTACAGTTTATACGATTAAAAAAAAAAAGTACCAAGGGGTAATCCGGCAGTTGTAGAGTAGTTGGTCACTAAAATATAAATTGTAATGAAAAAGGGATTACGTTCGACATAATTACTAAAAATACCTTCAAAATACTTTAATGCTAAAAGGGTGCACGAGCGTGCAATGTTATAAAATCAATATAAAACTTTATTTGCAAACTCTTCAAATATATTTTGCTCATAAAATATAGAATATGTACCTTTCAAAATGACTGCTGAAAAAGTCCAAATAAAGTTTAATATTTAAGGAGGAACACGTGGCTAGACTTACATCTTAACCGATAGGCCATGATATTTTTTTTTTATTTGATTCCAAAGCCCATGCAGAAAACGATGCTCTTGAATTACCACAGGGATGTTGCTCTCTCGTGCCGACGATAGCACGACCAGACACTTGGTCTAAGAGGTGGTGAGATGCTTGTCGCGAGGTTTCCTTAAGGGCGTATGTCCCGTTACAGATCATAACGGTTAAATTTTCCGACTTTTTAAGTGGCTCAACTTTTCCAAATTAAAAAATATATATCGCATACTTTTTTGTTGCACAATTAACTACCAAAGTTTCATTTGCAAAGTTTTTGTGTTGTATGGACAAGGAGATTGAAATGGAATATAAAACTGTAACTTTTTAGCTTTAAAGTAAATTTTACTGGCCACTATTTGATTTAGTTTAATTTCTTCCAGGAAAATTTTTTAAGCCTTTTAAATTCCTCAGAAGTGTTATTATTTTACAGTGCTACATTAAATTAAATTTTCTGAAAGAAATTTAAACCATGCCACGCAGTATATACCAGCATTTCATTTAAACTCAAAATTTTCCTGCTATTTATTCCGTTTGGTTCTCCTTATCTATACTGAACAAAAATGTTTTAAAAAAAATTCAACTTTGCCAGTTAATAATGCAAAAAGTGTGCACAATTTATTTTTTTTATTTTGTTGAAGTCCCGTTAATCAAAAAGTATACAAGTTTAAGCGATATAAAAGAATGACCTAAACCGGGACATACGCCCTTAAGGACCCCGCCCATCTAGGCATACGTGCTGTGTGCAGAGCTTCGGAAAAAAACACGTGGTCTGAAAACTGCTCTAGATATATGAGTGGTGTCTGTTTACGAAAACCATTTAGAAATTCGCTTAGTGCGGAAGAGTAGTTCTGTTAACGTTATTAGTTTTATGACTTTACTTTTTAAAAAGTTAAAATGTTTAAAAATGCATTATTTCGTAATAGTTTTCAGGCACTGTATTATGGTAACCGCTCAAATCTCATAGCTGCTCAATGCACGACGAAAAGACTGCGCGCCAGACCATAGCCTTTGCTCTTAGAGGCGAAACCTCGCTAGAATCACCAGCGACCGTCGCACTTATCTTCCCGCTTCACTAACACAAATACACTCCTGGCTATGCGGGCCCCTTAAGGGCCGTTCTACAATGATCCAGAAACGGAGACGGATCACGTAAACGGAGAAGGATATCACGGAAAGTATTATCTACAATGCCACGCTTGCGGATACGGGACCGCGCGGATAAGCTCGGCAACGCCCAGCTATTCCGGTTACGTTACTCCGTGTGACCAACAGAAGACGTGTATTTGACCGTGGTGTTAGCGATATTTGTTTACGTCTTAAATACGTTAAAAATTGTTTCAAAAACATGAATATCTAGTGTTTTATCCTTATTATGCGATTAATTTTCATTATACATATCTCAAATCCTGACCATGTTATGTTCTCGTAGGTCACTTTATTTTTTCAAACAATTAATTTCTAGTAATTATGAAATTAAATATTACTGGTTGCCATTCGTTACGTTTCCGTGCATTATGAAAGCGACAGATGGATAGTGAAGCGTAAATAACTTGTGGGTACTCATCTGTTGTTACGTTTCCCATTGTGGAACGGGGCAAAGTAGGAACACCTCCTTCCTCCCCCCTCCCCATTACCATTTTCAATTCGGTATATATTTTTTAAAAAATTCCTATTTTAAAGATAATATAATCTTTTTTATTGGCATGACCAGACATAAATACAATCTGTTCGAGCTTATTTGCGCTATCTTTTAATGTTAAAGAATAGGCTCAATAATGTAATAAACTGAGTTAATAACGTATTATTGTGACAGCGGCAGCAGTTTACGTAGCTAATATTTCCACTACGTCACGAATTTTGACTTCGGCAGGTGGTCAAAGCGAAGTCCTGTGAATTTGAAAGTCATAAAATTGAGTAATAAGTCCATACAGGAATAGTATCCAACTAAGAAAAAAAGCCGAAATAATACCAAGGCGAAGTATAATTTCTCTTAAGGTAGGCGTGAACTCGAAGTTGCCGGCGCCTACGCCGCGTAGTTCCTCGCTTTCACCGCGTAGGCGCGCCACTTCCTAGAAGCAGGGTATCGATTTCCAACTCTCTCACCTGATCGCGCCACCAGCCAGCTCGCTTCCCCCCCCCCCCCTTCTACCTCATCGTTTTCGCAATTCCACGCCGTTACGGCGCGGTGGCGACACTTTGCTTTGAAGGAAGGGGTACGAAAGGATCGCAGCAATAATATATATATACATATATACATATATATAATATGTATATATAAACATATGGGTATACGGCATCTGGTAGTAGTAATTTCGTGAAAGTGGAACTGAAGTTGATGAACGGAAATGTGTTATAAAGATAACGGACCCACGTGTAGCAACATAAACCCGTATAAAGTCTCATTCGTAGACATTAGGGGGTATACCAAACGTATTAAAGTTATAATTTATGGTCATAAAAAGAAAAATGACAACGTAAAAATACACGTAACACAATTTTGACAATTCTTAGTTATCATTGAAAAGTAGATGTAGCGCAACGTTCGTCATACTGTATAGAGAAACAATAAAGTGTTTGCCTAAATATATTCGACACCATGTTTAATAAAAGAAAAAAAATTGTAGTTAATTCTTACTGTTAAATTTTAAATGTTGAATCAGGTAAATATGGTTGAAGTTCGTTCGCAGGAAGTATTTTAAGACTGATTTTTGTCGTTTAAGCGAAAACAAATATACATACCAATAATTAGTGGTATAATACGTAATTTTAAATCTTTCAGATTACCGCTTTTTTACACACTAAATTTATTTAGAATTCTTTAAGCTAATGCAAAGCGTGATTAATAAACTGATAAATAAAACACTCGCTTTCCAAATACCAAAACATTGGTATGCTTATAGGCTATCACACATAATGTCTGCGCCAGCTGTGCTACAATTCACTGCCTAAACCGTAAACGTTGTTTGCCTCCATCAAACGCAAATAGAAATTAGCACTACGAAAGAACCGAAAGTTTTATGCTATTAGAAACGGCTCCGATAAAAGCCCGGCTTTTCACCTATTAAAATACTGTCCATCGTGTAAGAAACACTAAACACTTAATACTATAAAGTTTTCGCACACATTAAAAGTTATATTTATATTGGCATTACTAAAATATTTACCTGGAACATTTTAAAACACATGTTATAACACTAAGTATATGTTTGTACATTTGGTTTTTATCAAACGAATTGAATCAATCTGTAAATGCTTCCTACAGAAAAACGTTAACCTTATTGACTTGATTGAACATTATAATTATATTATAATATTATTGAAAAAATTAAAAAAAACTTCCAGTGACGAGATTATAACCATACTCTTGAAGTTACCAAACGGTCGCTCTACCGTTGTGAGAATATTTATTATAATCATTGTAATGCCAGTTTTAAAAGGTATTTTAAAACTTCGGATTACTTTTTACTATGACCATTATAGTTTACGAAATATATTCCAGGGTAGTTTCACTATCGTATAGTTTCATTTGGCACACCAATGCGTTTGGTATGTCCATTAATGTTCAAGAAAGTGACTATATACGGGTTTGTGTTGCTACACGTGGGTCCGCCATCTTTGTGACAACACACTTTCGGTCCGTTTTCACGGAATCAGTACCACCAAATTCCGTATACCGAGAGCTAAGGTGATCACGCGTCAAACATTTCGAGGAGTTTGGCTCGTGCAAAAAAAATATATATTTATTTAAAATGTAGGGGAGTTTCGCAGGGTGGAAGTGACCTGCCGGACACAGTAACCACGCAGCCAACCAACGGCCGAGCGTGCGTCAAAGGATACGCCAGGTCATTCCGCTCCCTGTGACGTGATTTGTTCCGTGCTGCGGCCTTGTTCGGCGTGCGCGCGAGAAGTTCCGGTGGCGCGACCACATCAAACACACCCGTCGCGAACCGCGCCTCTCGCGACGGTGTGGGCACGGACACGCCGGGTGGGGTCCGATCCTCGGGTCCGTTGAATAGTTTGTTGGAAACTGTCGCGCGGAGGTGAAGCCGGGGAAACTGCGCGGGAACGTGCGAGTAGCAGTCGGACACCGTGAAGGTCGCTTTACAGTTGTGGTAACCCGAGGTAACAAACAGCTGCCACTGCAGCACCGCGATTATTGCTAACCCATATACACTCCTCCAAGCAGGGTGGCGCAGTTTGTGGTCACGATTCGCTCCCGGAGACAGTAAGCACATTCTGAACATCCCGCTGGGAGTAGAGTCTACGTGTTCAAATACTTACTTAAATAACTCTTAAATACACATCTAATCTCAAAGGGATGCCCTAAAAACCAAGGTGTTAAAAGACGTTAAACAAACCTGAAGAAGGGGCGAAATCAAACTATTAGAATGAAAATTTACAAAGTTAACTTTAATGTCAAGATCTTGAGCATTATAAGGCAACGAATCTACTTGACCATAAAAATTGCTAAATATATCTAAAAAGAAACATTCAAATACAGTAACTTTACTAGCGTGTACGTTGACAAAAATAGTACAAACAAACATATTAAAAATATAATTTAAATGGCTAATAAAATTCCTATAAAATTAAATAAGTAATTAATTCAGCATATCTGGACATCGGACGTCACAATTGTAGACAAAAAGACGTGTTTCCCATTAGGATAAGGAAACGGACCGCCCACAGGTTCGGACTGTTGTAGACGGGCTTGCTCGTGTAGAGGATGCTCGTGGACTTCATACAAGCCACAGCACCTTGCCTATGGCATAGCCCACTCGCTCACAGCTGACACTCTGTGACGTCACTGCTCCTCACGTCCCCACCTCTAGCGGCATATAAGCGGACCTCAGTGGCTGCGTAAATATAAAGCCTTTAAAACAAATCCAGATCCTATCTAATTTTACGTTGCCATGTTTATCTTACATTTCATAACAAATGTTTAAAACTAATGAATGTGCATATTTATAGAATATACCTACACAAGTAACCAACGCCTAACTTGTTTGCCAACTTAACGAAATGTAAGACTCGTAACTTACAGTAAATTTTGAAATTTAATTACATGAAAATAATAACCACAATATTTTTTTAATATGTTGCCGTTGCGTTAAAAATAATATAATTTAAATAACGTTCAATTTATAAGTCTAAAACCATTCATGTCTAGCGACCACTGGTGACTAGGGGTCACAACGTAATTGTTACTATAATCTGGGGTGTACAGTGTTCAGTATTCATTTCAGATTATTGCTGGCATTAAATTTAATTTCTAATCTCAAGATATTTATCTGATAATTTTTCTTATTGCGTTTTTTATAGAAAATACTCGCGTAAAAATTAGTTAGGAATAACACAGTCTTCTGGATTCGAGTTAGGTTAAATGAAACGCTATTATACTGCAATAAGGTATATCTACGCCACACCACCAATTTCTTCCTTGTAATTGGTGACCTTCTACAAGAGAAACCAGTGCCTTATTTGGCCAGACAATTATTTTGGACGCGTTTGCTTACACACTGAATGGTTGTTTTTCGTGTGTGAACTGTTATTATGTACCTGAAATAAACTCAGTGTTTTAACTCTCAGCTTGTCTCGAAATATTATCATGAAAAATATATGTCCCTACCGATGAATCACTGAGTCAAATATACATATAGGTAGAGACCCGGAAATTTCACGGATTCTTCTGGCCTCAGGATAGAATTCAAAGTTATAGGTGTGCTCGACCCATGTTTACTTTCCCATTGGTTGATTTCTTAGCGAGAACATTTTTATCCTTGTTATTTGGCACTACCTGATTCACTTACTTCTCTCCTAGCTGGGCGACGTTGGCTCACGGTCATAAACAACTGCGTGCCAATCATGAACACAGTGCGAGAGTGTGATGGTTTGCATTCTAGCTTGCGACTAAATGAATCCGCGAAATTTCCGGGTCTCTACATATAGGCCTAAGTTTACTTTATTTATCGCTATGGTTGTCAAATTAATGTTCTTACATTTGGCTTTGCCTTCTCTTTAAACATCCAAAAAAAATTCCCTAGCTACAAAATAAGGAAAAAATTTAATAATTATTTATGATTTTTGTACCGTCTGAAGGCTTGAGTTTGTTGACGCCAGACCCGTAGTCACCGAATCAGGAGAGAGCTAAAAAATTCATGTTATTTCCTGGAGCCAGTTTAGAATCCACAAACATTTACATGATAAATCGATGTCGTGTGTTCATTGGCTGCTGGAATATTCCATTTTCTCTCCGGGTCGCATATGATTGGGCCAGATGCTTCCATAGCTTTCCTTGGAAGCAATTTTTCCGAGGTGTGTTAAATAGCTCCTGATCCAATGAAAAGTGTCGTTCAGGGGTACACATATTTACTTTCCAGATGGTTCACCCAAAACAAAGTGAGTTTTGCAGATCGCTGCGTCTGTGTGTTTGTATGTATAATTTATTCATTGAGCTGAACCCCTCTTCCACAACGATGTCATTTGAGACGGAAACGCAAAAAATAAAGCACGAAAATTGTGGAAGGAAGATGTCCGGCCTGTTGTCAGAAACCACCCCAGCATTTGACCCATTTCCGGGAAACCTCGTAACACCCGGAAGTAGATCTGGCCGGGATTCCAACCAGAATCAGAGCTCATTAGTGAAGAAGAGCTATTCATCGCGAGATAATTTGACTGTTAGTAAGGCTTCGATGTATGCACTTTGTTCGCGTCTGCGAAGAAGACTTCTTGCTGGCTCCGACTGGCGGTATAAGCTCGTTACGCCCGTGATTGTGTCAGTGAGAAAGCTGCTACACTGTTAGAAATTACAGTAGATTAACGGACTTTTCTACCTCAAATAAACGAATAACTGTATCTTCTACGCCACCGTATTTCGACTTTCGAGTTCTGTTTATGGGGTAAGAAAACACGCAGAAGAAATAAGTGTTTTTGTAGGAATCTTAACAATTTTTAGAATGTTTTTCTACTATACCAAAATTATCCTTGTGGATTCATGTTCAAAGTAAGTAAACTTAGAACCCGTAGTTTAAAGAAGATACCCGTACAATTTCGAAGATTCCTGGATAATTTGTAACCAGCATTCGCCGCAAATTTAAGGTGAATATATTTAACAGTGTACTACTGCTACTACTGATACTGCTAATACTTCTACTCCTGATACTACTGCTACTACTAAAATTATTACTACAACGATTACTGCTGCTGCTACTACTGCTGCTGCTTCTGTAGGTGTTGTGTAAGTTAACGTTCGTGATTCACCGGGAGACGACATCGTGCAATTAAAAATAACTCTTCCAGTCATAAGAGCGAGAAAATGTTACGACTATCTGGTCATAAATTAACTTTTTGTGTAAGAATGACTATTTCAACTCATAGGCTTTAAGTGTGCTGAAGATTCTACGGAAAACTTTGCTATGTTAATAACTAAAGTCAAATGATAACGACCCCTCTGCATCCTTATAAAGGAGTTTAATGCTGATTCCTTGCTGTTTTGTTGTTATATATATATATATATATATATATATATATATATATATATATATATATATATATATACACATAACATACAATTATCACTTCGTGATGGTATTTTTACGATTCTTTCTAGTGAGTTCCTTTCAAGAGTGACTTCAGCATCAGGACCATTAAGTTAGGAATTGTCAAGAGACGACATGCTGTAACATAGTTGAAGTCACTTTTTTTTTTACCTCGTCATTGCCATATTGCCACGCCAAATACATTCCGGAAATGGTGCTTTACCACGTCTGGTGATATACGTATACCTGAAGTATGAACTAGAATATCCTTCGTTAAACACAGTCAATTCCACTAGGTAGGTTCATTCAAAACCGTTTCCGCAATGCAGACACTACACTTCAGCATATGTCTTGGACGTCTAGCCAACATGATGCAGACTATTAGGTGTAATATAATAATTGCTTCAGCCGGTTATCATTGAATCGTGCAGACGTGGTCACTCCCTGTTTAGATCAGACTCTAAATCCATAGACTAATACCTCCATGAATTTCAGTGACGTGCACGTCTCATGAACGCAGTCATAATAACCACTGCCTCCGAGGATACAACCAGCTTAGTTGATGCTAATGAGGTGTGCCACTGTCAAATGCGATGATTCTCTAAGACACAAAACATTAATTTTTGATGTGTAAACATCTTAGAACACGGTATACGGCATTTGGTACAAATATTTTTCGGGAAAAGGGAACGGAAGTCGATGAACGTAAATGTGTTAACAAGATGGTAGCAACATAAACCCGTATATAGTTACTTTCGTAAACATTAGGGGACATACCAAACATATTGGTGTGTCAAACGAAACTATACTATAGTGAAACTACCCTATAATATATTTTATAAACTATAGTAGTCATAGTAAAAATTAATTTCACATTTGAGAATACGTAAGAAAACTGGCATTATAATGTAATTATACATATTCTCCTTCTTAATTTATTGAAATAGCTTGGCTTCTGGGTTGTAGCTGCTGCGAAGGCAGTATACCTACTGCTTCCTGATGATGTCGACTGCAACGTCAATGGAGTCATCATTACCTTCGACGTGACTACAACCCAAAAGCCAAGCAACTTCAAGCAATGGGCGCGAAAGCCTGCGATCTTTACCTCATTCTTAATTTACAAAAGGCTCAGTAGCACAGCGACAGAGCACACGCTTGATGACCTCAAAAAACGTGGTTTGAATCTTGTCATTGGTAAAAAAAACTCTTATTCTTACTTTTTATAACATTATAATATTATATAATAATGTTTAATGAATTCAATAACGTTAAGGTATATTTGTGGGAAGTATTTTACAAGCTGATTTCAGTCGTTTAAGCAAAAATCAAATATTCAAACATATACTTAGTGTTATATTATGTGTTTTAAAATTATTCAGGTTAATATTTTAGTAATTCCACAGAAGTAGAACTTCTATCATGTGCGTAAACTTTATAGTATTATCTGTTTAATGAATTTCAACAATAAAGACTGTATTTTAGCGAAATTCAGTGCCGAAAATCGGGCCCAAAGCCGAGGATTAGGAATTTTTTAAGTATTTTTCGTGCTGTTTCCTTGTTTCGTGCTGCTATCTGCGCGTAATGGTGGCAAGCAACGTTTACGATTGATTCCAGAAGTGAATTTTAGCGGCAGGCTCAGAACGCATGTGTATGATTGGCGTCCAGAAATTTTGTTACTTGAAAAACGAATATTTTTATCAGTATATTTATGACGCTCTGCATTATTTTTAAAATTCTACATTAAACGTCGTGTCAAAGTTTCGTATTATAAGTTTATTTCCAACATGAACAACATGTGAACACATGAAATTACTCGTTACCGAGGTTAGATGTTAAACATCACTGGTTAGTTCTAAAACACTCACTCGTATATATATTCAACTTTGCTGATTATTTTTTGAGTTCACACGGCGCTGTTAAACTGTGAAAAATATCGGGAAATTTACAGGCATTGAAACGAAGAATTGAGTATTCTTCGTAATTAAATACCTATAGCCACCCCGCCGTATTTTTCGACTTAGTAATTTTTGTTATAAATAGGGTAGACATGCAGTGGAATAAATACTCGTGTTTTTTTTTTGACGTGATAACGTCTTATAAATCGATGAACGCCGACTGCACGCACGAAAAAGCATGACTCATTGTCTCGTTCCTCCTGAGCCGAGCGTGCAAGAACCGGCCAACCACCGTGCGAGAAAATCTATCATATCAAACAGGTTAAGGTACGCAATTTTTCATCAATGTTTTCTTATGACGTTATCACGTAAAATTATCGTCCGTAAACCGACTTTACAGACAACACCCTTTTTTTACAGTAGTCTTTACCAGTTTTGAAATATTTTGCTTGTCTTGAAATATTTTGTATTCATTTTCGAAGTAGGTGAGCTTAGCACCCGTAAATCTACGAAGATATCGATAAATTCGTCAAATTCGTTAACATACTTGGATAATTCGTAACCAGCGTTCTTCGTAAATTTAACGTGGAATTTTTTTCAGTGCCAGGCATTGTAATAACAACCCTGCCAGCGGTTTGGTTAAAAAAAAAATAAAAATACAAGCTCACTAAAAAGTTTTCTCTATTGAAATTTCTCCCTCGATTGTTGCGCAAACATGTCCTCTTTTTAATGAAACGTCTCTCCCGACTGCGAGGACACGACGTCTCCTGCAAGAAGCGGCTGGCCTATTCTTCAGCGACGGCTCGGGCGAAGAGGAAGGTCCGTTAAGGAAGAGAAGGAGGGAGGGAGGAAGCGAAGGACCTCTGAGGGAGGCGCGCTTGTTCATTTGTCTGCGAGTCAATGTGAACCTTGGGAATTGGGGTTACGGGAACAAATGGAAGAAGTTTTCAGAAATTGCAAGGTTGAGGAAGACGTCGTCCTTATTTTCTCCTAACGTCTTTCCTCGTGGAAACATCGTCTCTAGTCGCACATCATACTATACGAGCGTGCGGGGAGCAGTCGAATTTCTTGCCATGTTAAAACATATATAGTTAATTTCCTTTTTTTAGCGAATAATTAAAAATAATATTCTGCTTTAATAAAAAATCATCATTTCACTTAACTTTCGCTCTCACGCGCATTTTTGGTGATTTCATTTCTTGTCGATTCTATAAATTAAGGGATTTCACTGCAAATTAATTCTGATAGTGTTCTTGCATTTGTTGTTGCATCAACAACTCTCTAATATTTTTCTAACGTTATTTTCGAGCTGGAAAAAAAGCCAAGCAAGTGATTATGATTGCGAGAATATTTAACGCTATTTGATATTATTTAGTACATATATGTTGAAAGATTTTAGACGAAACGAAAACTGCAAGAGAAATATCGTGATAAATTTACAGAAAACCGTCTCAATGAATGATAATAACAATTACAATAAAATGAAATAAACAACATGTTGTTGATTAAATAATAATATTTTTTTACATCACTCTTCATTCTTAAGTTATGTAGTCTGAAGAAATAAACGTGTTTTATATCTAATTTTTTTTCTATCAAAGTTTCTGTCATCATTTTAACCGCAATGATCGTGCAGTGTGCATATAATTCTCTCTAAAATCACCTGGAAAGTTTCTTCAGAACACTACAAATTTACCTTTTGTGACTTTATGAATAATATAAAAACTACGCTGTAGACCTCTAGCATAGACAAATGCATTTCGAAACTAGGATTCTGTTTCTTAAGGCTCAGTATCATAAGCCAAGTTGTTTTTTTTAATTTAATTTACATTTATTTTTATTAATGCATTTTCCTTTTGGACTACAATACTTCTCACCAGGTTTTTACTAAACGTTATTTTAAAACTTTAACAGGTCACGCAAGTAATTATAATAATGAGCTTTTAGTAACTTTTGACCGCTATTATGTTATATGTAGTAAATATCTGTTCAGAAATTTGGAGGCTGAACACAAAATGCAAGATAACTATTGTGATAAATTTACAGGAAAAGCCATGAAATAATATTAATGAAAAGATAATAATATAAAGAACTCGGCGTGTGACACCGACCATATCATGAGCCGACTTGCGAAACTATGAAGAGCTTCGCTTCAGCCTTGTCAGTTGTTTAAATAATAATTGATTTTTTTTCCTCAATAATACTAATAGGCGTCAGGTAGGCGGAGCTCTGAATGAAGTTTTTCAATAATAAATAAGTTTTTTTTTCTGAAATTTGTGTATTTTTCATAAATGTACTTGATGTGTCTATATTGTAGGAATTCAGATCATTTAGGGTTTTCTCTTGGATGTAACTTTTTCTAGTAAAAAGTTAAAATCATTTCCCTATCGAAATGATTTTGAAAATACCCTATGTATAACTATACGGTATTTAAATTTAAATAAAAAAATGTTGTGTGATGTATATAGATAATACTGCGTTTTATTTTAAATCTAATTATAGTGTATTTTTTAAAACACAGATACGAGAGCTACAAAAGTTATACCGTGATCATTTTGTGTGAAATAGTCACTTAATCTTAATCACACGCTGGAGTGCAGTCAAACAGTTATCTGAAAACGACTAAGCAATTTTTCACGCGAAGGTTACTTAATGAACGTCACTGTGACGTAAAAGCTCGCTCGGCGAACTAGTCCCTTTTATTTTCCATTTGTTTAAATTACGTACACGCAGCTAGGTCTCTAAACTCATTGCAGTGACTATTGGCCCATGAGAGGGGGGATGGGGAGGGGGGTTAGCGAGGTTTGCCAGTGGATGCCAACACTTTGCTTTACGATCAACTCGTGCGAATTGCGTAGTGCTTATTCGCTCTGCTAGGTTAACACAGAAAAAGTTAATAACTAAATAAATGACAGTTTTTGTCGCTGCCATCCAGTAATTTATAATGTACGAGGTGAGTCTGAATTCGACCGACAAACTTTGGCTGCAGGTTCATCACGACAAAATAAGTTGAAAACTTGCACACGACATATAAAGTGCTTCCAGAGTCTGGTAAATGTATATGAAGTTGGGGCTGAACCACATTTTGATCGTATATAATAGAAAAAATATTTTATTTAGAACATTGAACGTCTGAACTGCGTTTGATTGAACGATATTCTACAACCACCGCATATATTGTGGCTGTAGCAAATTATTTCATTGAAGATACTAAAACGTCTCAAGAGTATGTTAAAAATAAAGGTGTTATCCTCAATTATTTCAATGAAACAATTTTTCGACAGCGACAAAATTCACGATGGATGCAGAACTTCGTTTCATGAAACATAATTCAGACGCTCTGTGTGCCATCTTAAATATTGTTACGATTTTTAATGTGAGGGAGAACTGGGTTCGTAAGGGATAGCCCAATTAAGTTTTGTTACAGTTTTATTGATTATTAATATTTGCATTAATGATAAATAATTGTACTTAAAACTGTCCGAGCACAAATCACTGGCACTTAAAAATGATTATTCTCAAGTCACTCAATGTCTGTCAAGTTCCACAGTTCGCACTCCTCGATGGAGCTAGGCTCAACAGTGGTTCGCCCCTTACCTCGCGCCTGTCCAAACACGCACACTCTCTCTCCACTCAGTAGTCGCACTCTCGCGATCTAGTCGAACTCCGCGTCGCGCCACTCTCAGGGGGATGTCTCTCACCCTCTTCGCCGATGTCACACATCCCTTCGCTCGCGGAACTCTCCGAACTCTCGGAACTCGCTCGAAACTGTCGCGGCACTCTCGCGGCTTTCCCCTTCGCGGAGCTGCCGCGGAGGCCGGCGTCGCTGCTTAAGTACTTGAGGCGCCCTTCTCGAACCGACGAGAGCGACTGTGACGAGTCGCGTCATCCTGGGCCGATCCGACGCTTGAAACATCGATAAAGGCGTCGCCCGTTCACGCCACTCCGCGCGGCGGCCCACGGGATTCCCAAGGCCGCTCAGCGATAGATAACAGCACCGAGGCTGGGCGGCAGGGGGGAGGGGGTAGTGACGACCCTTGTAATCCGGCCAGGTGCGCGTGGCATGCCTTACGTCAGTGGCGGCCACGTGACACGGCGCATGACTCCAGTGGCTGTGCAGGGCCGCCAGCCAGCTCCGAACCTGGCATCGCGGTCTGGTCTCTCGCGTTCGTAACAATATTTTATCTATTACCTATAATTAGAGCCACGGAATTTTCGCGGATTCATTTAGTCGCAAGCTAGAATGCAAACCTCCACACTGTCGCACTGTGTTCATGATTGGACCGCAGTTATCTGGACACGCCCCTCTACGATCGTAAGCCAACGATGTCCAGCTAGGAGAGAAGTAAGCGAATCAGTTAGTGCCAAATAACAAGGATAAAAATGTTCTCGCTAAGAAATCAACCAATGGGAAAGTAAACATGTGTCGATCACACCTATAACTTTGAATTCTATCCTGAGGCCAGAATAATCCGCGAAATTTCCGGGACTCTACCTATAATATATGTTGTTCAGCCCCAACTTTCAAAACGTATTTCAGACTTGGGAAGCATTTTAGTTCACAAGTATCTCTGTAGCCTATATAATATTTTTTAATTGCTAAACCTGTTCATCGTACACAACTTTTAAAACGATAAGCTTAGTTTCACAGACCTAACATATTTCTAAAGTTCTCCTCTTGCTCGATCAACTTTGCGGTTAGAGTAAAAAATAATAATAATATTAGCGGAATGTCATGCATTGCCACGATTTTAAGGTATTTTAAATCTCGATGACCTGACCTGTAACCTGACCAACCTGTCATTTTAGTTACTATCACCTGGACGTGCGAATGCCGTACCTCCGGGGAAGGCGTAAAGAATTAATTCTTATGGGGTGTTTATTTATGTAACCCACCTAACCTTAAAAGAAGCTTTTTACCTTTGCAGTAGCAAAAACAAATATAAATGTGCATGAACACGCTTTATCCAAACGACTGAAATTGGGGTTCAAAGAACAGTAGGATCCCCTTGAAACAGCTTTGTGCTTGATACATAAGATTTTTATCACTAGCAAATAAGTAATAGGTCACTGTGAAAACAGTTTGTTTTTACTACTAAACACGTGGCATGGTGAATTTACTAAGTGGTGAATAATAAATTTGTTTTGGCTGTTAGCTCGGTAGAAGATCTACGAGCAGGCACACAGACTGTTAGTGGTTTACCTGATTAGTTGAAGTAACGCTAATTAACTTACACTGCCGCTGATCGTTGTACGCGAATTTATTAAAGATGTCCGCGTTCATTTGACGGTAAATTGGTCTGCGGTTTGATACCAATACCCCGCATGACTAATTTATTTATGAGCACTGATTTAAAGCATAAGTGTTTCTTAAACCTTTGTAGTATTGTAGACCAGGTCGTCCTAATCATTCTTGTAAGAGAAACTATTATGAAAAAACTACAATTTTTCTTTAACATTGAAATCCTCTAGCAAATTTAATAAAGTTATATTAAGTTTGGCCAACCTTTATTTGTGTTTGTGGTAATAATATCGCTTGTATAACGCCCGTGGTAGTAATAATTACTGAGCTGGATCATAAAGTCAACACCCCTGTATAAAGTTTGTGGTCAATATAAAGCCTATGTGTGTTTCTCACGTGATTTATTTTAGAAATTTTTTTTCCTTATTTTATGGTCTATTTTTTCCATATGAATGATTTAAGTACGTAGTAGGTAATTAGTTATCACAACAAGTTACCTTGCTCTCACTGTTTAGATATTATTCTCGCTCTTTAATAATTGCCATTGTTAGAACCATGTTTGCGGTAGAGGTCGCTTGGGGGGGGGGGAGATATATATATATATATATCTCCCTTGAATTTATGAATAAGTTTGCGAGTTCTCGGTGAAGGCAGTTGTTATTTTTGGTGATGCAAGGTTGCTGTTAAAACACCTGGAACTACAAACCACACACGAAGATATGAAGTTCAGAATGATAATGTAATTGTCCAAACCTCATATTGACATGTTTTTTGAATACACAAACTATACTTATAGAATGTCCCAGAACTCTAAGTAAAATCCAGAACATTTGATAGGCCAATTAATTACTATTTTTAAACAAAATACCAAAATTATAAAAGTGTCGTTTATAGGCATTTCTCTTAAAACCATTTTAAATCCCTAACATGCACAAATGTATTAGATACACTACTTTTTTACGCAATCATAAATAACAATTCAAAATAAAATCAAACATTCTATGTATACCTTTAAGAAAAAAATCTTTTGGAAAACTTATGCGGCAAACCTTTTTTAATCTGGTTCATTGGACTAGTCATACTGTAAAAATATTACTTTGCTAACTTAGCATTTTATTTTAAAAATATGGCGAAATACAGCAATTAACTTTTTAAGTAACTTTTAGCAAAGTAATAATTTTACGGTGTAAATAGTCAAAATTACCCGATTAAAAATTTTTGCCTCATAAGTCATGCAAAGAATTGGTTGTTTTTTTTTAAGTATAGCATTTTTTATTCTATTTTTAATTGTTATCAATTGTAGGATTATTTTTGATAGCAAAATATTTTAGTCGTGGTATTTAATAAATTGGGTGAGGTTTGGGATTTAAAAACTTTTAAATAAATATAACTATAACTCTAAAACTACAACTGTTTTTTACATTTTAGTTTTTGATTCATAATCACAATAATTTGTTCTATATACTGTTCTCGGCTTGACGTTGAGTTTTGGGATATCTTTTATATATACATATATACATATATATATTCCCAATACGCTACAGGAAAAAAATATTCCTCCGCCACAGCTTTTTGTGTGTTGTCGCTAAGATTATTATTTTTTGACGTGACAACGTCTAATAAATCGATGAACGCCGGCTGCACGCACGAAAAATTGTCCCGTTACGCTTTGTCCCGTTACGCTCATTGTACGCTTGCGCTGCGTCTATCTCTCTTCCACTCGATTGGAACAACCATCGAGTTTACTTTTTCGAGGCACGTTAAACTTGAAACACTCCCATTCGTTTCCTACTTTTCCTATCATCGTCCTATCCTTAACAGAATAACACAGATTGGAAGAAGTTAAATAGCAAACATGTATAAAAGTTATAGTTAAAATAATCTCTTCGTTAAATTAATGAACATATTTGAATTAATGAGTGCATTTAAAAGTCAATTTATCGATTAAATTGTAGATTTCATTTCACTCCTATGTATCCACACAAAATAGTGATAATTCAATAAAAATTATTCAATTTTATTCATAAAAGTATGCAATCATTTCATCAATGTTTTGTTATGACGTTGTCACGTTAAACTATCGTCCGTAAACCAACTTTACAGACAACCTTTTTTTTTTGCCTTAGACCTGGCCGAAAGACTGCGATGAACAGAAAGGCGGACTGGCGGACTGGCTTGTGTTGCAGACGCCGTCGTGGACTTGAAGTCCGCGGCTCCAGGCCAGCCCTACCTTTCCGCGGCCGGCGGGGACCCCCCCGACTTCAGCCAGCCAATCAGGAACGTGACCGTGCCGCTGGGGAGGGAGGCGGTGCTCACCTGCTCCGTCGCTCATCTCGGCAACTACAAGGTCCTCGACCTGGCTCGGAGTTGGAACCTGGCGCTTAGTTGTTGAGGCATAGGCGGCTCCAGGGACGCTTCCCGGGAGAAAAATCTGCAGTTTCGAGACGTGACGTTAAATAAGTCAGCGATTGGCCTGGGAATATTTACTTATTCATGGCGCCAAACACTAAACCTTAACGGTTTTATTATTTCACGAGTGTAAGCAGAATTTCATTTCGGACGGGGAGAAGGGGATAATGTGATAAAACCACTTTACCCCCCCCCCCCAACCCCCCCCCACGCAACACAAATATTTAATTATTTATTTAATTTAACTAAACGTATAGGATGTACTATCAAAAAATCGATAGAAAAATCAGGCTCGGGAGAAGCTATAAATCTCCCCCTCCCCCCAGCATTGTGGTAACACGCTTGAATTGAAGTCACTTTTCACCCCGCCATCGCCATACCTCAACTCCTAAAACATTGAGCAAGTGAGGCTTTACGGCGTCTGATGATGGTTTAAAATATTTATTATATTTTTCGTCGTTAAGCAAGGTCGCTGCATATAAATACAGATATACATATAAACATATATATATTTCTTCCACAATCCAAATGCTGCACTTCACCCGATGTTTGGTTGCCCCGCGCAAGCATGGCGCAGATCATCTTCTGGACAAAGAGCGTCTTCACGCAGCATCCATGCAGTACCCATGTAGTATACTTGCAGTATGCATGTCCTTCATGCGTACACCTTGTACACTTGTCTCTTGTTTTTTATGTGTAAACATCTTGGCTCTAGTGATACGGCTTTTGGTACGAGTAATTTCGTGAATGGAATGGAAGTAGATTGGAACGGAAACGTGTCAACACTGTGCTGCCATCTGTAGAAGTCACAGTAATCTCGAAAAGATGGCGGAGCCACGTGTTTCATCTGTTTGTATTAACTTTTGAGAACATTGGGCGATGAACTAAGCATATCGGTGTGCCAAACTAAACTTTTTAATAGTACAACTATGCTTTAATAATTAATGTTATAATTTGTAGTCTTAAAAAGAAATTACTTAAAATATACGCATTACAATTTTGAGATGGCGCAACATTCGTCATGTTGTAGAAACACAACAAATTGTTAGCCTAAATATATTCAACGCCATGTTTATTAAAAAAAGTTCGCGATTAAATTTTTACTGTTAAATCTTAAATGTAAAACCAATTCAGTAAGGTTAAGGTTTGTTTGTAAGAAGTATTTACAAACTGATTTCTGTCTTTTAAGCAAAACCATATATATACATATACTTAGTGTTATAATATGGGTTTTTTAATGTTTCGCGTTTATTTATATATATATAGGCCTATATATATATTGGACTGCAACTTTTAGTTTAAGAAATTCTTAAAAGATAACGTTCCGTTCGTAATGACTTAGAGAACCAAAAATTGTTAACTATATTTGATCTAATGTTTGTTCAAACTCAATAATATTATAAGGGTTTTTTTTAGCATAATTTGTGTTATTACAGCTTATTTACCAAATAAAGTCAAAAAAATTTGGCACAGGCACAGGGCATGTAGAGTAGGTAAAGATATCAATGAACTTGCGTCAGTAAATGTTTATGTTTATTGCTAGAGCCTTCAAGTGTGCGATGGGATTCACTGGATCCCTGTCGTGTCGTGAGGAATGCAGTGATAGGCGATCGTGTGCACGGTACACAACACGCCGTACGTATCTTACCGATACGGCAATTTACGTAACACGAATCCAGTGTACCTAGCAATCATCAGAAGCATTTCTGGTTACATGATCGTGGACATTTCGACCTCTTCGACATGTTCTGCTTTTTTACCCAAATTTTTAACGTGTACCATGGATACATGTATGATTGTGAAAAGTCATTCACACTTAAGGTACTATGTTACTGGAACTACCGACCGCTATGTTTGGCAGTGACTGCCAGCAGTGACGCTAATAACGTCCATGGTAGTAGTTTCTGTGCTGGGTCATAAAATCAACACTCCAGAGTAGAGTTTACGGTCAAGTTAGAGCCTAAGGATGTTTCTCACTTTGATTTGTTGAAGTATTTTGTTGTTTTTTTTTTTCTTATTTCATTGTCTATATTTTCCAAATGAATGAGTTAAGTACGTCGTAGGAAATTATTAATCACACATCACACCAAGCTACCTTTTTCTCACTACTTGAAACGTAAATGATAATGCAGTGGTGCCCGCTAAGATTGTACGCACTGAGATCGGTGTTCGGAAATTTTTGAAAATCATAATATCCCTAACAGCCAAATAAAAGCTGGCATTGTTTTACGTCACACTGTTACGCACGACCCGTCGAAATTATTGTGCATGCTGACACAATTGGGTAGGCCTACCGAATCGGTGCTCATGAATTATGAGTGATGCCCGGTTAGTAGGATCGAATCGAACCCGCATGAGCCGCCGGAGACCCCAAGGAGGGGAAGGGGGTAGGAACAATGACTGTCCTAAAACTCTTGAAGGCGGAGGGGGGGGGGGTTACCTGGTATCCTAACCGATGGCTCTGGGTGTCTTGTCAAAGAATAGAGGGTCCTCTCCCAGCATATTAAAAAATATAAACTCATTAAAACGATATTTTTTAAGCAAAACAGACAGCTTAAAATTTTTAAGATGAGTAGTATAGTTTGGGGGCTCTGGCGCCAGGGTCCAGGGTCCGGTGCCTGGTGCCGAGCCACATCTCTGAATGTGACGTCACGACCATCTCTGACGTCACGGCGGCCATCTTGGATGACCTTGACCTTGAAATTTGACCTTGACCTTGACCCGGCGGCCATATTGGATCCGCCATCTTGGATCCGCCATATTTAAATCCTGTTCCCCACCCATTATGATGAAATTTTCGTCTCTGTCGCCATATTTATTTTTTCTGTTCCGCTGGAAGCCGCCATATTGGATACCATCGACTTTGTTTCTGCTGTTTGTTCATAGAGAGCGCCAGCGTCGCTCTGTCTCATCACATAACGTCGATGTTCCATTACCTACCATAGCTATTATGTCGATGGTATCCAATATGGCGGCCTCAGCGGAACAGAAAAAAATTAATATGGCGACAGAGACGAAAATTCCATCATGAGTGGGGCGCTCGATTTAAAGATGGTGTATCCAAGATGGCGTATCCAATATGGCGGATCCAAGAAGGCCGCCAGGGTAAGATCAAGGTCATCCCAGAGGCCACGAGGCTCGAACCCCTCTACCACCCAGCCCCAGCGACATCAAGTGTTTGAGCTTAAATGACTGAAATCAGTCTGTAGATACTTCCTGTAAACAAACAACATTATTGAGCTGATTCCGCGTTATTATATTATAATATTATTAAAAAAATCAAAAAACTTCCAAGGACGATATTTGAACCACGTCCTTTGAGGTTAAAAAGCGCGCGCTCTACCGCTGTGCTAGTAAGCTTTTGGTAATTTGGTAGGAGAATGTTCATTAAAATGTTTTAAAACATGGTATTATTTTTTATAATGACTATTATATTTTACCACATTTATTCCAGCGTAGTTTCACTATCATAATGTCTCGTTTGGCACACCAATACGTTTGGTATGTCCCCTAATGTTTACGAAGGTTACTATATCCGGGTTCAAGTTGCTGCATGTGTGTCACCTTCTTGTTCATCAGCTTCCAGTCCATTTTTCTCGAGGAATTAACAGCCACCAAAGCGGTACGCCGAGAGCTAAAATGTAGACACGATGACGCGCGATCAACGGGGCGGTGACCGTGCAGGTGGGCTGGCTGAAGGCGGAGGACCAGACCATCCTGACGCTGCACAACAAGGTGGTGACGCACAACTCGCGGGTGAGCGTGTCGCGCGACGGCGACCACACCTGGAGGCTGCACCTCCGCCAGGTGAAGGAGGCGGACCGCGGCTGCTACATGTGCCAGATCAACACCAGCGTCATGAAGAAGCAGGTCGGCTGCGTCGACGTGCACGGTGAGTCCCGAGTCCTCCGCCACTGTCCGGAACCACCGCCACTTCTCACTTTCCACTTTTAACTTTTCACTTATCACTTTTCACTTTTCACTTTAAACTTTTTACTTTTCACTTTTGGTAGTACGCACACTGAGCAGGGCCGTCAAGAAGAGGGGGCGGGGGACAACATTTCTGGGGCCAGGGCACCAGGGGGTCCCCGGTTGGGTTTCGAGATTTTTTTTTATGCTTGTGTTTACACTTGTAGGGCGATCATGACAAGTCTATTTTTTAACAGAATTCACACACAGACAAAAAAAAATCCTGTACTTTTACCAGTTGCCAATAATTATTTAATACTGCAAGAAAGATATTATTGTAAACAACTCATGGCTATGGTTAATTTTTTTTTGCATATATGGAATACGTCTATCGGCTTACGAAAATTGCCGTTTAATTTTATACTTTTATTGATGTTTCATTCAAAAATATTTATTTTAAACCATTTAAAAGGTATTAGAATATTCATTGATTATAATTTATTTTGTTTTATTATGATTTTTAAATATGTACAGTAGTACAGTTAATACTGGAAAGTATTCAGGGAACGGTTTACAAATAACTTTATAACTATTGGAGATACTTGGACAACACAAATCGTAAATGGCCGGGTAAGAATCCGAACCCAGTATTACTGCGAACACGATTTTGTAGTAATACAGTTGTTTTCATGCAAATGTACAAATCTATAAATATATGCAATTTGACATGAATATTTTTGTTCCATTTACAAAAACGTTTACAGTGTTGTAAACTTTCCACAGATCACGTTTACAGTTATGGGCACAGTGACGGACTTCTTGTGTGTACATTAGATAATAGGGAAAGGGGGTACGACCAATTTGTTTTTGTTTCCAGACCCTAGGTTTCTGCCGATGCTCTTTGACGCTGAGAATTATGTGCAGAGAAAGTACCCAAACATCACAGGTGGGGCTAGTATTCTGGTAATGGATGGTTTTAATTGCAGCACCCAGATTACAACCCCCTGATTTATTAAATGAGTGCGTCTTACAGTACTCACCAGTTATGTGTAAACATCAAACCTCGTTAACGAGCAAACTCGTGCGTTTTCATGTTTTTCATGTTGTAAATAAACTTATAATACGAAACTTGGACACGATATTTAGCCTAGAATTTCTTTTAAATAATGCCGATCGTGATAAATTAACTGATAAATAAAAATAGCCGCTAATCAAATACCAAAATTTCTGGATGTGAATCACACAAACTTTGTGCGACCGCCGCTAGAACTGGCTGCTAAAATAGTAAACGTTGCTTACTACTGTCAAACGCAGTTAGCAATTAGCAGCCCGAAACCATTGGAAATTTTTAGCTATTAGCAGTGGCTCCGATAAAACCCTGGGCTTTGGACCTGATTTTCGACAAGGAATTTTATTAAAATACTGCTCATCTTGTTGATTCACTAAACAGTTAATACTTTAAAGTTTCTGAAACTTAAAAAGTTATACTTTTTTATAATTACTATAATATTAACATGAAAAAATTTAAAACACATATTAAAATAATACTTATATTTGCTTAAACAATTTAAATCAGCCTGTAAATACTTCCTACAAACAAATAATGAACATTTTTGATCTGATCAAACAGTAGTATTATATTATAATGTTATACAAAAAAAGCAAAAACTACTTTCCAGTGACGAGATTCGAGCCTCGCCCCTCAAAGTATTCAAACGCGCGCCCTATCACTGCACTGCTAAGCCTTTTAAGAATTTAGAAGAAGAATGTGTATTATAATGCGTGTAATACCAGTTATATTATGTATTTTAAAAGTTGTAGTTAATTTTTGCTATGACTATTTTATTTCACCAAATATTTTTCAGGGTAGTTTCATTTGACCCACCAATACGTTTGGTATGTCCCCTAATGTTTACGAAAGTGACTATATACGGGTTTATATTGCTACACGTGGGTCCGCCATCTTTGCGACGCATTTCCGTTCGTACACTTCCGTTCCATTTTCGCGAAAGTACTCCTACTAAATTCCGTAGACCAAGAGCTAAGATTTTTACACGTCCAAAAAAAAAAATCCGCGCCACCGTTTTATTTTCCGGCACGAATCCTTGATACTGATTAGTCAAAGGCTGTGCCACGTGCTTGCAGGAACAGTAAATGTTTGCCACGGAAATTCGGTCCTGCACAGCCTCGCCCGCGCGCTATACTTCGGCATTCTTGTGTAAACTGCAATAGTGTCACCTGTTAGACTTGAAGGGTGACCCGCGCATACCTGTATCACCCCTATAGTTCATGCATACGTAGTTATTCTGATCTGGAATAACTGAAGAAAATAATAGCTTTACCTCTTAGCACTAACCAAACTTCAGAACCAGAAACACAATGATCCATACGAAAGACATTCTATACCAGCGATGATCAACTGGTATCGTTCACTAGGACCCACTCAACGAAATAAACAAAATTATCACATGTACTGTTGTGTGCAAGCCGTCTTTGTTAGCATGCATGTATAACAAGTTTTTCACATACACTGTTCCGAAGCCATGATAATCTCACATAAATACTGAATAATATTATATAAATTTATAACCTCGCATATAAAATGTTTCATGGAATTCTATTTTTTTTTTTTTTTTAGTTTTTCTAATTATTATACCTGCTTAAGAGAATGGTTACTGTTTCTTCAGCAAATATCACATTTTTTGTATTTATTGATTATCCTTCAGCATAATGCGACATTAAAATATTTTTTTGTAAAAAATCTAATAATCGGATTAGTTTCAAAAATAAGAAAAGAGTGAATTTAGCCACCGGTATTCTATACTATAGTTTATATCATTTCCAGGAACAGTTATAAGGTACCTCCAAACCAACTAATTGCTATATCTAAATTATCAATCTGAGAGGAAAACATGTACATAATTTTGGTTCCTTCAAATAATTTTTCTCAAAGCAGCAACATTCAATTTTTTTTTCTCTAGAAAATTTTCTTTACCAAACCATCCATTTTATAAATATTAATTATTCTCGTTATCACACTTCCGTATGGAACTTATATCAAAGTGGTTCAAGCTACTGATTTTTGAACTCGTGTTCCATCATATTCAAGATTCGTAAACCTTGGGAATGAAACCATCTGGGAATTTACTAGCATGTTTATTTGTTTAGTATTTATTTATCTTCTTAATAAAACTCTAACACTGTCTGAATGACAGACAACGTACACCTTAAACCGGTGGATCTATAAGCATGAAATTTTGCAGAGGAGTAACTTATGTAACGTAGGTGAGCATTAAGAAAGAAATGTTGAAAATGTGTATGGAATTTTTTCATTTTTTGAAGTCATAAATATGGAGATTTGTGTTCAGGCTTTGTAAATAAAACTCAGTTGTATCAGTGTGTTAGGTAATTCATCAAAAATGAGGATCAAATACTTTCCCATCGGGCACACGGCTAGTTATATAAATGCCCTCTCATATTTCACGTATCCAATAATGCATTTAATGTAATTTTCCGTAATAATACTGGCGGTTCACTTATGTTTGATTCGTTTAGTCACATGAACATAAAACCATACAGTGGAGTAATTTCGTGTCAATGAAAATTCAGCAGTTGGGCCATACTTTAGTTTCATCTCCTGAAGATCTTTTTAGCCAATCACACATCTACGACCAAAGAAGTGATGAATGGTATGCGACCCAGAATTGTCGCCATAAAAAATAGTCAGTTAACGAACAGATGAAATCGAGATAAACAAAGCAGCAAGTTTAACGTCATTTTACACAGGCAGCTGAACCCGATGAGAAACACATTTTATATGCCTTTTTGTGCACTGTGCTAAAGTTTACAAGTGAAAAGAGTTGATGTCAGACTCAAAATGCAATTTGTTTATAAAATGTAACACTTACCTCCATTGCATGTTTAAAGTAAAACTGATTATATTTTTTTTCCATTTTTTAAATATTTTTAATATTTACCACTAAATTTTTAATTTGAAAAATTATCGCCATTAAATTTAAAAAAAATTAAGTTTGCGTTTATGATTAAATCGTTTTGTACTTGACGGAACATAACTTTTGCGATGGACGTACGGAGGTTTTTAATCTCAGTGTTCATAAAAAGTTTGACAAAGAAGAGATGATAATAACAGCCCCAAGTGGTAATATCCCTTTCATCTAAAAGCTTTTACCTACCTCCTGATAATCAATATCGCATTATCTCCTGACAGTCACCTCCTTTAAAAGGTTTCTTTTATAGCGAGCTTCTTTATTAACATGTGATGTAATTTTAATAAGATTTTATATGGAAACATGAAGTATGGTTTAAGACAACTTAAAAATCGTAAACTAAAAAAAAAATTATATATACCCAGTAAATAACATAATACACGTTGAAACAAATGTTACTTCATATTTTTTCTTCTATTACGTATGAGTAGATGAAATATTCCGAAGGTGGGACAATGTATTTCTTATTGGTCTACAGCTTAGTGGTAGCTTGCTGGTGGTGGTTTGCCAATCGTGAGGTATAGGCTATATGTCGGCATTTCCACCGCTCGTTGCCTATGATCAGGAGGTCGGCGGCAATTTTAGATGACTCCACGTCCGCCATCTTGGAATCCATTATTTTGAAAATCCGTAATTATTAAGCTATAAATTCATAAAAAAAATTCAAAAGTTCATCACAAAATCACTTATTTATTTACTCATTTATTAAATTGATTTCCATCGCTTTTTCGATACTTAATCGATGCAAAAAAATTGATTTTAGGCAAATAAAATTAATTTAATAAAATATGGTGAAAAATCCTAAAATCGGCTTAAACTTCCTCATCTACCAGCTTCTGATTTATTCAATCGATTCCTGTCCTTGGTTAGATCCTTGGTAAATACAAAAAAAAAATATATTGTTTTAGAGAAAAAACTTATTTAATGAAACATTGTGAAAAACCATAAAAACTGCTTAGATTCATCATCCACCAACCAATAAGCTGTTGATCCTATCTTACCCACCATCTAGTAAATTCGTAATTATTAATAGGTACCTATAGAAATTCTGGAAAAATCTAAAAATTCTCAAAAAAAATCAAATATTAATTCACTGATTCGTTCGATTGATTCCTGTTTTTTGTTCAACCCTTGCTCGATGATAGATATATATATATATATATATATATATATATATATATATATATATATATATAATTTCAGGTCAAAAATATATATTTAATTTAATTTAACATTAGAGTGGCAGGTTCAAGTAAGTGCGTGTGGCCTTGTCACCTGTGGTCGCCGCGCCGGCGAGAAGCCATGCCTGCCAGGAGTGCGACTCTCAAAGATGCCATAGGCTTGCTACAAAAAAAATTCCCCTGTGTGCGGGCTTCCCGCTTCACTCGTCTGCACTGCGAGAAGCCGCGTAGTTTAATTCCCAGGCGGAGAACTTCATGGAGAGGTGTTAAAAAAGGTGTGACTGTAGCATCGTTACAAAAAAGGTTCTCAGGACTGAACGGCTATTAAGCGGGTGAGTGAAGTGGATATGTAGTAAACTAAAACTGTCAATAAAAAACCTTTATTTTTTTCTCGTGAGTTTATTTTTTCTTAATGGATAAAAAGATAATCTAGCCATAGTGTAATTGCAGAACTGTGAGCCATGGTCAGGGCCGCAACTAGAATCTCTGGCACCCGGGGCATGAATGGATTCATGCGCCGCCCTCCCCCCCCCCTTCTTTTTTGGACATACCACACCAATAAAGCGGGGGATCCGGGGGCCCTCCCACGGAAAAATGGTGCTATGTTGAAACGTTATATCGTAAATCAGATTAGACATTCCTCGCACACAAGTTAAAAAAAAACTTTTTACCAGTTACCAGTTGTAGTAGGAAGGAATTACAATGCAAGCGATTTCGGCGCCCCCACAGCTTTGCGCCCGGGGCGTATGCCCCGCTTGCCCCCTTCCCCCCTAGTTGCGGCCCTGGCCATTTTTCCCAGAGGGATCTCCGGTGGGCTCGGGAGGAGCGGGGGTCACGTGGTTGGTGCCGACAGTGCCGCCCGGCATCGTGGACGCCGAGTCGAGCAGCGACGCGACGCTGCGCGAGGGGGACAACGCGACCCTGCGCTGCCGGGCCGAGGGCCGCCCGCCGCCGCGCATCATGTGGCGGCGCGAGGACGGCGAGCTGCTGACCCTGAGGAAGGGCCCGCGCGACGTGGCCAAGGGTGAGCTCCCCGCCCCTTCCCCCTTCCTCCATCCACCCCTCCTCAGGGCGCGGGAAGCCTTCTTTTCACAGACGAGAGAGCCAAAACCCGAAGTTCCCCGAAGTTCATTTTTTTTTTTCGGTATCTTTAAATGTAGCTATCCTAACAATTAAACCGTCCACGATTTTTTTGAAGTATTTATAATGTAGCTAACCTAACCTAATTGACCATTCGTATCCCTTTATCAACACCGCCATATTTATTTTGCAATGAACAAAAAAACTGAAGATGCACGATCGGGCATTTGGCTCTCTCGTCTGTGAAAAGAAGGATTCCCTTCCGGCTCACTCGGGCCTCGCCATCTCGACGTTTCGAGCATCGAGGTGCCGCTTGCGATGAAGCTTCTCTGCTAGCTCTTTCTTTTTTTTGTTGTGGTTTTACACAGCACGTAACTGCTTTGGCCACACGTTGGTGTCGTCATCGTGACATTTGTAGTCGCCCGCGTTATATAATAAGTCATTCCCTCGCCTGTATGGTGGATGTGTGGTCTGAGATGTACGATCCATGCCTTGACATGCAAAAATTTGGGAAAAAATATCAAATTAGAATTTTAGAAAAAAATTTGTAAACTCCAAGATGGCGGGACCTAATCCCCCTTCGCCACCGTCCGGCATTCCTCCGCCCGTCACTCTTTACATCTAGCCAAATCGATAAATCGATTTATAAACTTCGCTTCATCCATCCGTCAGAATATTTTCTCAAATAATTGCTGCTTGTTTGCTATTTATGTACGTATTGTATTAGCACTTGCTCGGAAAAATTCAGTTGTAATTAACTTGTTTCGACGTGAGTTTTAAGAACCGCAGTGTTATCACACGAAACATCTGAACGACCAATACAAACACCACAGGCCTGCGTTCTGGTAACAATTGACTGCCACAACTAAAACCATAGATATCATCAGGCTTTTGACGGAGCGACTGATATAATTTTTCAGGCCATCCGATTGGTTGCGGTCACGAGACTGGAGGACGGATGACCAACGGACGGAGGCGACGGTCTAGTGTAATTACGTCTTAACTAATAAACAAAAGGTTTCATCAAAATACCTAAAGTATTTTTAGATTATTGCCGAAACAAACATACAAACAACAAACAAAAATTTGTAAATAATACTTTTGAGTTCCGAGTGAAGTACGGTTGCAAAGCTGAAACTTAAAGGAATTGACAGAAGGGCATCGCCAGGAGTGTAGCCTGCAGGGTAGGTTGACTCAACACAGGAAACATCACCAGGCCTAGACACCAGGAGGATTGACAGCTCTTTCTTAATTCGGCGGGTGGCGGTGCATGGCCGTTCTTAGTTGGTGGAGCGATTTGTCTGGTTGGTTCCGATAAGGAAAGAACCTCTGGTCTGTTTTCAGTATCCCTTAGCACTTCCGGCGATAAATGATCTTCCCAGACGGACAGGTGGTTTCTAGCCGATGAGATTGAGCAACAAAAGGTCTGGGAAGTAATCGGGTTACGTGATGTTTGGGCCTGGCTGGCTGGCAGCCGGGTAGGAAACGACGAAATCCAGCACAGCCCAAAACCAATGCGGACAAAAAGCTCCCACCTCTTTTTTCCTGTAATCAAACTTGCTTACTTAGTGCGTGACTTCGGCACCCCACATGTGTCCACGCAGGTTCACCTGGGCCCGAATTAACTAATTACTGTCTACAGTTAAGATAGAGGAGTTATTCACAGTATCAATTGCTGCCATGGCTATCCAATCCCCTCCTACACAGAAGAAACCCTGCATGATTAGGCATGTAATGCTTCGACCTGAGACGCACTCACAGTATTGCCTACATAGACAAACTCCCAAATAAAATTAGTTTACAGGTATGTTAGGGGGACTGGTGAAGACAGCGCACATCCAACTTGGCAGCCCATGTCACTTCCCGTTCTAAGTCCTCGCAGGCTGTGGTAAACTCCTGTGTGTACGACGAATCATAATTCATCTGTGAGAGACTGTCCACGTGTCTTCAGGCCGACTTGAAGGGGAAAAACGTTGAAGCGACCCGCATTTCGCTTGGAAGAGTTGTTCAGGCTATGGGCTTAGAGTTTGAGCCGCTGTGGCGTATCACATATCCTCCGTCTAAATTATATCTACTAAAGGTAAGGCGAATGCCAAGAAGGGTCAGCTTATTTTCATTAAGTATTATTCTGAAACGGCGGTCATAATTTTTAAAAAGAACACTTTTTTTTTAATTATTCAGGGATCTTCGTACATTCCTTGATAAAGTGTTTTCTTTCTTTCAACATAAACGTGCAAAATCATCCTTGGGGTGTAAACACAACCTTCAATAACTTGTTCAGTCCAAAGCAAAATATCTTCTTCAACTCCCCTTTTTAAATTTACTTTGTTTTCAATGGGCCGCGCAACTCTGGAGGTTGCAACAAAGTGTAGTTTCCACGGAGATCCAATTAACTGTGCATTCTTCGTTGGAAAGTCAGTGATTTCTAACAAAGGGCTAAATGCATTCTTGCAAACAATAATATATATATAAAGCGAGTATTTCCATAATGGCGCCTACAATCACAGACACGTCACGCCAATGCCTTCTTGGCTCCATGCTGTTCTCGTGAGGGTTCATTTATTGATTTCCCACGTCGATGATGATGTTTGATTTCAATCACCGCGGATGTTTCGCGATACCGACTGATTCAGTACTACGTCGAAAACTCGTTGCAGGTGATTACGTGGCAAAAAAAATACATTAAAAACACATTTACAATTTTTCCTTATTTGATGATCAATTTTTATAACACCGTTTATCGAATATCTGAAACTACTTTCATTCAAGCAATTTATCTCTTTAAAAAAAAGTGAGCTAATCTTTCAATACTTGCCAGAGATGTGTAACATCTTACCTCAGTAACAAGCAAATTAATGTGTTCTTATGTTGCAAATACACTTATAATACTTTGAAAAAATGCTGAGCGTGAAAAAAATTATTCCGTAAATTGTGTTTTAAACTACATTTCTTGACGCGAATCACGCGTAGTTTCCGCGCCCACCGCTAGAATTCGTTACCGGAGCAGCTACTTCGACTATTAAATCTTTCGATTCGCAGACCGAAGTTTTAAACTATATAGTGAAACGACTCCGATAAAACAAAAATTACTTAAAAAATACTAGCCCCCGGTTTCAGACCTAACTTTTGACATGGAATTTTATTAAAATACTGCCCATATTGATAATATTCACTAAACAGTTTATCCTATAAAGTTTCCCTTTGTCGTTGTGAACTTTTATTCACGCCATCCGCCACAGCTGGCCGCACTGTGGTTACACATTTTCGTTTCATGCGACTTCTTTTCCAATTACTAAATGACTCCTACCACATGCCATATGTCGAGAGATCAGATATTTCACATCAAAAATAAATGTTACACGTTAAAGGTCAAGGTCAAAGGCTAAGATGGCCACCGTGAAGTCACAATACAAGATGGCGGTCGGCACCACGCACCATACTCCGACTCCGGTAGTAGTAGGCCCTTTTATATTCTACTAAAATGAGAATATTTATTATGTTCAGCCAGTTTTCTTAGTATTTTAAAACTTGAGATTCCTTTTTTCTATGGCTATTTCAGTCTGCCAAATGTATTCAAGGGTAGTTTCGCTATCATAAAGTTTCATTTGGCATGCCAGTAAGTTTGGTATGCACACTAATGTTTACGAAAGTGACTCTATACGGGTTTATGTTGCTACACATGGGTCTGCCATCTTTGTGTTACATTTCCGTTCATCGACTTCCGTTCCATTTTTACGAAATTATTCCTATTAAATGCCGTGTACCGAGAGCTAAGACGTTTACACGTCATAAAGTTGCCGGTGGTGTTAAGGTCTAGGGACCACGGAGCGGAAAACTACGTACACTTTTTCTGGAAGTCGCACCGTGATGATTCTACCCGATCGTTTGAATAAATCGATTTATTGAGTTCCGTTCGCGTGCTGGGCCGCTCCCGTAGTTATGCCCGTGACGCGGTGCACTCTTGAAAGGCAGCAGGAAGCACAGTTGCGAAGGGGGGGAAAATAATTAACGTGAACTCTCACTTACGCTCGTCCGCTCACGGAGCTCCGAGTCCACGTCGTGGGCAGGGAGATGAGACGAAAAGAAAAAAAAATAATTATAAATTGTGTTATGAATTGTGGGAGGTCTCGCGGCTGTGAAGAGAAGGTCGTTCGTTATATGCCGGTGAGAGCGTTCGCCCTTCCGCCCCCCCTTCACCCAACCCGTCACCATGCCGCGGGGATGGAGAAAAAAAAATTACAAAACTTTTGTACTTTCTTCTCTTCCTGTATTCTCCGCGCGAAACTCGGCGAAAGCCTCTCCTTTCTGCAAATGAGCGACTGTAAAAAGAAAACTAAACACAGAAATTGAACGTTATTTTCTGAGTAGAAAGCTGCTCTTTTTTTTTAAGTTAGGTCTCAGAATTTCTTGTGCCCCCCCCCCCCTTCCTAATTCAACGAAATTCTGCACCGCAGAAAACCTTTTTTCTTCTTATATTTAAGTATTCATTTGGTTCTACTATTCTAAATCATCAGTTCAGATCGTATTTCTTACCGCAATATATTTAAGTTGAGATTTTATTTTTCATTACAATCGCATGCACGTGAACTTTACTTGGAACAACTTGCATTTGCATTCGAAACAAATTGGAGCCGGTTGAGAGTCCCTCATTTAGGGTGACTGGCCGCTTGCGCTTGTAAAATTGTAACTGAAACTGGAAAGATAAACGTAATTCTTCCTATCCCTCCACCCCAGATGTTCGCCATTGCCTGCAGTAGGTACTACCAAATATTATGGATTTTCAGGAATTATTACTTATGTCCAGTTACGTAACTACGTAGTGTTATGTAAAAAACATACAAACTTAAGGACTGCTCAAAATCGTTGTTTCGTACCATAAACATCGCTCATATAGTCTTATCTATTGTGATAAAGAAAGTAAATATTTTATGAAGTGCTTAAAATAAGTATGAATCGTGAAAATTATTTTTGCTTTTGAATTACTAAGGGGTTTCCATCCCTATGTAATTTTTTAAAATACTTGATGGATGGTTTATCTAGTTACTGAATACAAGTGGTGTTAGCTTTTTTGTAGAGTTAGTATTCAACGTAAACTTAATAGCGTTTGTAAAGATCGCAGGCTTTCGAGGCCATTGTCTGGTGCTGCTTAGCTTCTGGGTTGTAGCCGCGTCGAAGGAGAAGATATCGCCGTTTAGCGCTTGTTTGGCGCGTGTTGAATTGTATGCATGGATGTGATTACTGATGTTTGTGCCTGGAAATTGGCAGCACTGCATCAGATATTCCTTATATTGATCTGCTGAATTTTCACGTTATGAAGCTCCAGAGGTCAGGTGCTCGTTTATAAGGCCATCGTTCGAGTGATCAAAACGCGCCTCCCGCCAAAGCGAAACGGTTTAGATTCTCGGTGAGGTGAAACCCGGATTTTTCATAATTGGTAAATTTAGAATTTAGCAAACGTTGCCACAAGACGTTGGGTTTTCTCGTAATACTCCCCTTCCCCAGCCCGTTCATTTCTTCAATAGTCCATTCTTATCACCCCTCATCGTCCCTTACGGCCTGAATGCATAAAAATACGCTTGGCTTTAATACTGTTACGAGGATGCTAGAGACGAAACAAAGAGGCAGGCCAGTCGTAACCAAGCCCGCCGACCAACAGGGGAGGCCCCACCTAGTGGACACATGTAACGTTCTTCACCCCGCTACATGGTAAACCTATTAGAGCGGCGCCTGTATGTCCCTCTTCGGGCGTTCGGCACGACCTCAGAGCCCCGTCCGCGTGAAGTTACTTAACTACGGACGCCATTATTCTCGAAACTTCGGGTGTTAAGTCGACGCGACACTTCGGAGGGCTGCGAGACCTTTTTAGCGCGGGGCTGAGACGTGTTCAAACGGCGAGGCCTACCTGCGAAGGAGTGACGTGAAGAGGGTGAGCGGTCCCTTGGCGAGCGATAGCGGGCGACGAGCGACGGGCTTCGTACACAAAGATTGGATCATCGGGGACCGGAGCATCTGGCACGGTGTTGTGTGTCCGCGGACGAGTGAGTAGTGTGAGGCAGTGTTGGGACCGAGACGAACAGGAAAGATAGCGACAGTCACACCGAGCTCCAGTGTAAAGAGTAAAAAAGATGTCCTTACGAAGGTGCGGTTGATTTGTAAATGGACTTAAGGTTTTTGTGATTTAAGGAATAAAGTATTTTTAGTTAATAAATAAAATTGAAATTAATTATTAATTGGGCTATCTTTTCGGGACCTGGTTTCTCCACTTGTAACAATATATTTATTCACACACACTTCATTTGTTATTTCAGTAACCAATTATTATTTTAACTGTCGGCGAAACGCCACATAATTCGGATAAAAAATATACGTTAAAAGCTTTATCTAGGTTCAAAAATGAATCTATTTGGCCCCTATTTTTTATCGACTTTTGTGAAACGGCCCACAAATACCTTTGATTGGATCTGTAGGCGGGTTTGACCCGTAAAAAGAATTTTCGAAGTAGTCGTAAACATTCTTGCCATTTTGATATTTTTTTTTAATTTGCTGAGAGTGTTATGAATGGGTATTTTAGTTATTTAATTAAAATGATAAACACCCACACTTTGTATTGTAAGTCTGATAAAATGACGATTTTTTTTACTTATAAATTTTTAATGGTAATATTATTCTTTTTCATAGTTTAAGTGTATAAAGATTACGTGTTTTGTTGTGGACAAAAATAAAGCTTTTAAATTTGACTGACTACCTTTAGGTCCATTCTAAAATGACACGGAAACTGAGACGGATCACATAAACGGCGACGGATCTCACGGAAGAGAGTTTCTACAATAGCACGCAGACGAAAACGGACCCGTACGGATTAGCTCTTCCCTTTACGTTGCTCCGTGCGACCAATAGAAGCAGAGTACTTGGCTGCAGTGGTATCCGTATTTGTTTATGTTCTAAATACGATAAAAAAAAATTCAAGTACAAGAACATAGTGTTATATTATTATTATGTAGTTTATTATTTTATTTTTTATGTTAATTCTGCCCATGCTATGATTTCAAAGCATATTATATATTTTCTACATTATTATTTCGTAACCTTAACCTTGCAATGCACTCTCATTGGATGTCATTTTTTTACGTTTCCGTGAATTGTGTAAGCAGCAGACGCGATAGTGAAATGGTCCGGGAGATCTGTATCCTTTTCCGAGCCATTGCAGAACGGGCCTAAGTAAACCTCGCTATGGGTGGTCGTAGCTGGTCCGCAGTAGGTGAATGGCCATCCATCCACATCCTTCTCTCCCCGAAATTCTGACCTGGGTCCACCACTGTATTTAATTTTAGGTGGTCGTAACAGCTACCAGCCCCGTGGTGTTGCACGTGCACCAACACTTTCTAATTAACACTGGCTGCCATTTTGAATGGTTGCCAGCACCTACTACGTCCTTGTTGCAGTCGACATGTTCAGCGGAGACACGCTGTTCCTCATGAAGATCGACCGCACCCAGATGGGCGCCTACATGTGCATAGCATCGAACGACATCCCGCCGGCGGTCAGCAAGAGAATCTCCCTCCACATAAACTGTAAGCAAGAATTAATCTTTCTTTTTTTTTTTTTAATGAGTTAACATCGTAGGTCTCGGTACATGAAATTTGGTTGGAGTAATTTCGTGAATGAAGCGTAAATGTGCAATCACGATGCTGCCATCTGTGGCTGATAGCGCGAACCAAAGTACACAAAGACAAAGCAAAACTTTATAGTATTAACTGTTTAATGAATTTTAACAAGATGGGCACTATTTTAATAAAAAAAAATTGGCAAACATCAGGTCCAAAGCCGGAGTTTAGTATTATAGGAATTAGTAGTATAAAAATGACGGTCCGGACACATGGAGTCTGGAGGAGGTGTGAGGTGGGGTCAATGACCGACCACCTTGACGTCACTGCGGTCATCTTGGACTCAAAATTACTCAAAACATCACAAAAATTCCTTAAAAATTATTTTTAAAAATTCCCGTTTCTAGGGAAAAGTTACCCTTTTATTTCCCAAAGAATTCTGAAGAGGCCAGAGGCCAAAATTCCTCAGAGAGGGGCAATATTCTTCAGAGAGGGGTAATATTCCTCGGAGAGAGGCAAAATTTCTCAGAAGCCCCATCCTTACCATAAACTTGAAATCATTAATTTTCGATAAAAAAAATTCCGAAAAAGCTCAAAAATTATAAAAAAAAATTGCTTGCTTCAAATATTTAGTTACCTAATCCACCCCGGTTCTGAGTTTGATTCCCATGGATAGCAAACTGTAATGTAAGTATAAAAAACTAAAAAATTCTTAGTTACAATTTAAATAAATTTTTTATAAAAAATAGCTTATGTCACACCCCCAATCTGGGATTCTAAACAAGTTGCACTTTTGGGTATAACCCATAATATGGTAAATCTGTAATTTTCATGCTAGAAAAATAGGAAAAAAATTAATTTCATGAAAAAAATTATTTCATAAAATTTTAATTAAAATTTTTGCCATCTTGAACTAACACGTCACTGTTACACTTTTAGTTATGGTCGCCAGTTTGGATTCTAGTAACGTTACTCTTTTGGTTATGCCCACCATCTTGGATGTGTATTATATCGTTGCACTTTTCGTTACGACTGCCATTTTGATTGTAGAATTTGACGATTTTCGTTATGGCTGCCCTCTTCAAAATCCGTAATTATTATCCGATTTAACGAGAAAAAATTTAAATTAATAAAAATTTTAATTTAATTTTAATAATAAATATATTTGCATCCTAAGTTTGAACCTGGTGAGGGCGAATTAAAAATCGCAACGGACCCTTCCTCCAGGGAAGACACCCGACAGACTGACCTCCCACCACTAATGCCAAGATAGATATTACGCCATGTAACGTCATGACAGCCATCTTGTTTTCGCCTTCTGGAGGCCGCCATATTTGATTATGTTTTCGTCTGCTAGAGTGCGCTACCGACACATTAGTTTAAATTTTGACCGCTATAGTACAGGAGTCATTTATTACATGGCGTTTGTCATCTTGTCATTTTGGCGCCATCTTGAAATTATCTAATTATTAAGCAAGAAATTCCAAAAAAAAATCAAAAAATACTTGTTTATTTGCTGAGCGATTCGATCGATATCTGTACTTGGTTCGATCCTTACTCAATGCAAAAAAAAAAAGATAATTTAATTAAAATACCTGGAAATGACAGGAAATTCAAGGAAAAACACAAAATTACAAAAACAATTAACTACATAAATTCTACAAGGGCAAAAAAAAATTACAACCGTTTCTCGAAGTCTTTAGTCGTCTTAGAAGGCGAAGCGAGTGCATGCCTTGACATGTGTTTTCAGGACACATCCACATGACAGTCGTTTAACCAGCCACGTCTTGTTGTAATCTATTCATGTAAAGACGGTGACCAGGCATATACCAGTCGGTTGGAAAGTTTATCACGTCCAGATGGGTACGCCAATACGGTGGCCAGATACGTCTATACAGTGGTCAGGAACGCATGGCCAGTAGGTGGCCAGCCACATCCAGTTGGTAGCCAGGCTCATCCAGTAGGTGGTCAAACACATCCAGTCAGTGGCCAATAGGTATTTTTCGTCGATACTCGGCGAACATTTTAAACAGAACATGTAAAAATCATGCCCATAGGCCAAACGTTTCCGAACCAAGAGGTGCTATTCGCTGATACGCGACCAACATTTGAAACAAGTCATGTTCAATGTCAGGCGTATATACCAGTCGTTTCCTAAACACGAGGTCAATCATCTACTGTGTACAGGCTTGTCGATGTTCATTCGACAAAAAGGAAAAACTTTATAAAAGGAAGCACATTCGACAAAAGAAAAGGACATACAATACACACACACAACACTTAATGAACACACAGGACATACACAGGACACGCAATACACACACAGGACACACAGTACACAAGCAATTAACACACAGTGCACAAGGAATGAACACACAGTACACACACTGGGCACGCAATGGACGCGCAATACAAACACTAGACACGCAATGCACACAGGACACACAGTACACATGCAATTAACACACAGTGCACAAGGAATGAACACACAGTACACACACTGGACACGCAATGCACACACTGGACACGCAATGCACACACTGGACACGCAATGCACACAGGACACACAGTACACACACAAAGAACACACAGTACACACGCATTGAAGACCAGGTACACACATTGGACACGCAATATACACACAGGACACATGTTACACACGCAATGAACACACAGTACACACGGAGTGATCACAGGAAGACAAAAATTTCAATTAAAAATTTTATTAATAAATTTTTTATTAATTTCTTTTTTTTTCCGATTTTACAGAATAAAAATTACGGATTTTCAAGATAGCGAGCGTAACGAAAAGTGCATATTTTCTATAATCCAATATGGTGGGTATGACATAAGCCATTTTTATTTAAATTTTTATTTCAATTATATTTAAGAATTTGTTTAATGTTTTATACGAATTAAAGTTTTATCGCCCGGAATCTAACCGAGGACCGGGGTGGATTGGGTAGCTAAATTTATGAAGTAAGCAATTTTTTTATATTTTTATAAAATATTTCGTCATTTTTCGGTTGAAAATTAAAGATTTAAATTTTACGGTCAAGGTAGAGGTCTGAGTAGTATTGCCTATCTCCTAGGAGTATTGTTCTCCGAGGAATTTTTGCCTCTCCAGATTTTTTTCGGGAAATAAAAGGGGAAATTTTCCTTAAAAAAAGACTTTTTCCTTTAAAATAGGGAAATTTTTAGGAATTTTGAATAATTTTTTAGAAATTTTGAGTAATTTTGTGGTCATCGTGATATCAGGGTGGTGGGTCATTGACCCCTCCACTTGAATCCATGTGCCCGGAACGCTATTCTTATTCTACTTTTTTTTTTTCCTTTGTCCAAGCCATTTTATTATATAGTTTAAAATTTCGCTCTGCAAATCGGATGATTTGATAGTCAACGTAGCTTCTCTGGCAGCGAATTAGAGCGACGGGTACGGAAACCAAGTCCAGAAACGTAGTTGAAAACACAGTTTCCGTATATTTATCACAGTCGGCATTATTTGAAAGAATTCTACGTTAAATTTCGTGCTCGAGTTTCGTATTAGCTATAAGTGTATTTTCAACATAATAACACATGAATTTGCTCGTTACCAAGGTTATATGTTATATATCACTGACGAATTCTTGAATAATCGCTCGCTTTTAATACTTTACGTATTTGCTATTTAATTATATAAATGCATAGAATCAAGCCTTCACAGTCCCCATATTTGGCCTAGAATAATATTAAAATATGAAAATCCAAATGGAACCTTGCTTAAGTCATGTTATAGTGCGTAAGACAACACTAAATAACCATCTTGAAAAAAACATCCTTTCACAGTCTGCTTGATGGCAGAGTACATTTCCTCTCTCAAATTATCATCACTGGAGAATTTTCATGATTTTTCCAGGATTCCAAAGTTGATTACCTGACTTCAGCTGTAAATACAATAATAGCCCGTCGCCTCCCTCCGTCCTTCCGTCATCGTCCAACGATCACGTGACCTGGGCCAATCCTAGCCACCCGTCCTCGAAAGCCTGGCAAGCTCTTAACCTGTGTGATTTGTATATATATATATTTTTTTTGTTCAGATGTTTTGCATAGTGTAAAACATTGTGGTTGTTAAAACTCACGTCCAGTCAATCCAATCACGACTCTGAATTTTTCCGAGGGTTTGCTGGCAAGATACATACGTGCAGGAACACGACATAACATTAAAACGCGTTGGTATAAGTCTCTGAGAGATGATTACGGATATTTGGCAAAGGTTATTTTTTAGGTGGACATTCTGACGGACGGATGAAGTCATGTTGTGAATCGCTAGGTTGGGGAGGTGTGAGGCGTCGGGCTACTGTTGAACCCGACTCAGGGACGTCGGAACGTTTTCATGAGTGGGGGGGCGAAAAGATGTATCACACTTGCTCAGTCCTAGAGCCCTCCTCCGGAAAAATTTGGAATTTTGGATGCAAAATTGTGCTATTTAATGAGTTTCCTAACCAAAATATTAAATATACCATTCCAAGAATTTGATGACGTAGTATGTAATAAATATTAACGCTCATTCCTAGATCTTGACCTCTCGACAAATCGCCTCTCTGTTGTTCTGGGCCATGGAATGGCTTGATACTCTTGACAGTACATGTAGTACAATTAAAATATAATAAATGCCATCCAGGAATTTTTCAATCATTTTACAGTATATTGACGATCATAAATTTGATTTTCTAATCAATGTAATCACCAATGCAACGTTTGTAACTACTGGTTGAGAAATATACTACTAGGACCAAACATTTATTCTGGGGAAAGGAAGGGGGAGAAATAGCTACTCTCGCCCCCCCCCCCCCTCGCCCCCCCCCCAGCATGCTTAACAGCACGGGGGCGACTCGCCCCTGCTGCCCCCCCTGTTCCGACGTCCCTGCGCGACCCCCCTGATACCCTGACCAGTCTCGCAGACTCTTGTCAGGACGTGGACTAACCAAGTGCGCGCGCGCGTGTGTGTGTGTGTGTGTGTTTGCTCGCCGGCGGCCGCAGTCCCGCCGGTGGTGAAGGTGCCCAACCAGCTCCTGGGCGCGCCGTTCGGGACCGACGTGCAGCTCGAGTGCCACGTGGAGGCCTTCCCCAACACCATCAACTACTGGCTCAAGAACAGGCAGGAGATGCTGCTCAGCGAGTACGTCGCCCGCATTTGAGGGGGAGGGGGCAACTTCTTCTCTGGACTATATTACCTACATCTACATCTTGGGCCAATGGCCAGTGGTTAATTTTTTTTTCTTTTTCTTTTTTTTTCGTTATTTGAATCTCTTTATCACATCGTTGTCAATCAAATACTGGCATTCAAAAATTTTTACACCCATGTGCATTACCCGGGACTCGAACTCACGACTCCCTCGCTTTTTTTTTTTTTTTGCCGGGTGTGCATCCGACTACGTTACGGAGATTTGACAGGAGCCGCTAAAAAAAGAACTGTATGGTTGAAAAAATGCCAACGTCAAAAATTTTAAGTTTTAAATATGAGAGAAAACTTTATATAATTTCTTAAACATAATATAAATAAAAAATAATAATTTTTTTACGAGCTTTCTTAGTTCAGAAGTTATGGAATGGTGTATTAGTATATTAGCGTACTTATTGATCGTAATGTCAAAATATTAAATTTTGGAACCGTTTTTGCCTATGTTAAATAATTTTGGTAGAAATGAATTAAGCATGTCTTCAAAACAAAATCTTGTGTGTACTTTGCTTTTGCTCGTGTGTATTTTTTGCAATAGAAATAAAACTTTCCGGCCTTACAGTTTTTAATATTTGAAACAAGATATAAAGCATTATAACCAAATTTATTAGTTGCTCTTTATTGAAAAATAATTTGTCCAATGCGTAATAACGCAATACGTTTTAATATTACCAGCAACGAACGACCACAAAAACAGTAACATTTACTTTCGAAAAGATTACACCTTTTAGGTTGTTAGGTTGCCTCTAAATCCCGCACAGTTCGCTGATTTCCAAAGAAAATAATAACGTTAGTTTTAGCGTTGAGTTGTCATTCTTTAACTTCCTTGCTTTATGGCTCCACCGCCATCGTCGACAACCAAGGCCGTTCGGGAGCCAATAATATCATCAGGCCCCTCCCCATTACTTAATATACAATTTTTTTTTCAAACACCACAGTAAAAATATAAAACTGAAAGTTACATGGCCATAACTGCATATGTCATTTAGAAAAAATTACATAAGTTTGTAAGGTTTCCAATTAATTTTCCAATTTAAATAATGTAATAATGTAGTGTAATATTTAAAAAAATGTAATTTTTGTCCTTGGCCTGACATTAGTCAACATAAAAAGGAACTCAACCCACCACCCCCTTCCTCCACAAGGTGGCCGCGGTCAAACATCTGAATATCTTGGTCAATATCCGACTTATCCGTGAAGTCCGTCTCCTTTATCCGTATCATTGTAGAACAAACTTTAGGACCTTATCTCGTCTGCATCGAAGCCAAGGGCGTTGGCATTGGAGAGACGTGGGGGGATATATGCAAGTCCCCCCCCCCCCCAATCCGTACATAATTTAACATTACCACCAAAAAATAAAAGAATTTGAAAGCAAATAGCAGGCAAAGAGGTTCTATGCCCCCCTCATGAAATAAAATTCTGCATACGCTCCTGATCGAAGATCTTGTTGTTAGAGACAATAGATACGTGATATAGAAGTGGACAATTGCCAGAAGGCATTGATGGGGGTGCCGGGAGGACCCTGATAAAAACCCTCCCGACTCAACGATTCTCACCTGAGAATAATCCGGGTATGCCCTCACCGGGAAACATACTCGATCTGGCAAGTAATCTCACAACTGGACCTCCATGGCCTCTTGTTATATTAAAGACAAACACACGAAATAAAATAGTACATGCACAGGAATGATGGATGGTTTGGCACCATCATGAAAATAAAAGGAAATGAATATTATAGGTATTTTTCGTCGATACTCGGCAAATATTTTAAACAGAACATGTAAAAAACCATGCCCATAGGCCAAGCGTTTCCGAACCAAGAGGCGCTATTCGCTGATACGCGACCAACATTTGAAACAAGTCATGTTCAATGTCAGGCGTATATACCAGTCACGATGAGGGGTGATGAGGGGTGATAAGAATGCGATTTAATGTGGGGAAGAACTGGGTTCGTAAGGGATAGCCCAATTAAGTTTTATTGATTACTAATTATTACATTATTAATAAATAATTATACTTAAAAATGTCCGAGCACGAATCACTGGCACTTAAAATTGTTTATTCTCAAGTCACTGAATGTTTGTCCAGTTCCAGAGTTTGCACTCAACAGTGGTTCGCCCCTTACCACGCACCTGTACACGCACGCAGTCTCGCGCAACTCAGGCGCCGCACTTTCACGATCCAGTCGAACTGCGCGTCACGCCTTCTCGTATGGAGGAGAGAGGGGGGGGGGGTCTCTCTTCTCTTCGCCGATGTCGCACTTCCCTTTGCTCGCGGAACTCTCCGAACTCTCGGACCTCCGGAATTGTCGCGGAACTGCCGCGGAGGCAGGCGTCGCGGCTTAAGGGGATTGGTGCACCAGCATCGTATTTAAAAAAACAATATATTTGTTGATGATTCAGCTGCTAGAGAAGATTTGAACCATTCTGGTGTAAAATTTATTTATTTATTTTTTATTTTAATTAAGTTATTGCTGATTTTCGGGAATTTTTTAAATTCAAGCTTTATTAATAAACTATAAAGAATTCAGTGGTAAAACTTTCGCAGATAAATTTTCAGACACGGGAGATATGACTGTGACCATTATTTTATCTGTAATCATTATTAATTTAACGTATTTACAATTTGAATTTTAATAAATGAGCTGCTACGAAATTGCGTGATATTCATTTGCGAATTTAATAACATTCGCGTTTTCATTTGTAATTCAAACGCCAACATATCTGTCGGCTGAATGATTGACTTTATTTTAGTCTTTAGCTTATTGCAGTCGGACCTAAAGTAAAAATGTAGCTGTAGAAATTTGAGCAGCGTGCAAGCTCGGATACGAGAAATTATGGAGCGCGCTGGACAGTAGTGACACCTTGCGACAGTTTCCCCAACTGTTTGCAGCCAGTGTTTTCTCTCGTTCCCACCCAGCCACAGCTGTCTGCTGTTTACGAAGGGGAGACGGGATTTCGCGCGAAACTGATATGAAGGTCAACGTATTCATTTTCAGTAGATAAGAGAACGTGTTTGGTCTATCTCGGCGTATAATTGAATGGTTATTCCCTGTTATTATTTAGCACAGTGATTTAGCGAGATGTTTTTTGTTGTAAGCGTGAGATTTATTCAGGAATAAAATGCCGAAGAAACCTCCACCAAGCAGAGTACACAAAAGAACAAAACTATCGAAAGCCATTAGAGCGCTTAGAAAAAAGAATAAAGAAAGATAAGAGATTATTTTATTATAGCTTTTTTAACATACATTTATTTTTCAGAGTTGCGTATGTACAACGCGATGGACGCGATGCGACAACAATAAGATGTGTGAAATTGTAAACATGCTTTTTTTTTTTCAGCATGCGTGAACCATTCATAAACTATACTCAACATGTATCCGTATAATTACGTTTGAATTTTTTTTATGACAGGCATCAATGTTAAAAAGTTTATTAAGCCACAATAGACTTTTTTTCAGAAAAATAAGTGTAGCAGAAAACACTCAACATAGTCTCACACAAAATCAGTTTACATGAATGCAGTTTTAAGAAGTAAGCTACGTAAATAATAGTTAAACATAATTTAATATCTGCTGGTAACGTTTCCAAAGTATCAGCTTTGTCTTCATTCACGAACAATATTCGTGGCTTTATTTATTTATTTTGCTGGCGTTTCGTTGGTGACTGTTAGGACTGCAAAATTAGTAAACATTTTTCACCCTATCCTGAGTTAAATCTAAGTGTGCGTGGTTAGATGAGGACCTAGATGTGTCTCATGCTTACGCCTTTACACTCTACTCATGCGGGTATTAACCATGCGCGTAAGGGCGCGTTGCCAATGACCTGTACGATAGTCTCAACAATGCTCTACGGACTCGAAAAATGTCACCTGCTCATTGGCTACTTGACTTGTGACAACTGTTTGTTGTAATGCCTGTGATTCATCGTTGATTTTGTTGAGGAGTTTTCAGTGATTCAGATCCTCCCATTTAACTGTAGCCGAATTGAAGAAGCAGTACAAATGTTACATGTTTGAATTCATAGCGAATGGAAACCACAAATATTTACTGATGTAGTGGTTGGTAAAAAAAAATATTATTCGTATCGCGTCCATCGCTTCGCGCCATGCTGGCTCCTATATTATTATGGATTTACAAAATATAACGATTCATTTACGACACTTAAAATAAGTTGTGTAGGATTTTAAGAATTCACTTGAATTAATATTTAAGAACATATTTCAGGATAACTTGTGAAGACGCTCGTACAGACGGCACCGGTTGTGATGAGTCATTGTTACCAGAGCAGGTGTACACGAAGTGGCATGTGAAACCTCAACACAACTCGAAAATCAGTACCGTAAACCGGGGTAACTTTGGGACTAGGGGTGTAAATTTGGGACAGTGAGTAAGTTCTGGCTTTAGGATTTCCTGTCAAGGCAATGTATTTAGAAGTGGTAAGCAATCACCGCTTCTATATTCGCTGGTATGTGCTACTATCTCATGGCATTTATTTGAAGCTGTAGTTGCACTGGTGGGATAGAGGCAGTGGATATGTTTTCAACCACATGTTGTTAATATTTTTGTTTTTGTGTAAACTTTCGTACGCACTTTAAAAACGGCAAATACTTCACGAAAGACAGGTATGTATTTGAAGAAGTACAAGCCTTGACATCCATTTAATGTGATGCTAATGTTTTTGATACTTGCATTTTATTTTATAACCTCAAAATAGTAAATTTTCATCACTTGGTGGGGTAACTTTGGAACTGTCCCAAAGTTGCCCCAAAGTTGGCGTAATATGTTTTACTGCATTTTTTCTTCATATTTTTCAGAATAAAGCGACCAACCATGCCAATAAATCCCGAACATGCTCTTGGTACACGGCCATATAAAAATTACACAGAGGAAAACTTGAATGAAGCCTTGCAAGCTGTACGGAACAAAACATTGTCGATTCGCAAAGCTTCAACAAAATATGGTATTCCAAAAAACACTTTGCACCTAAAAAACCAGGAAAAGAATTTTAAAGCTGTCGACCGAGCTCCTGTTTTCACAAATGAAGAGTAGTTGCAATTTGTAAGTCACATTGTAGCCGTGTCTAACTATGGATTTCCTGTGGATATGTTTGACCTTCGATGTGTTGTCAAGTCCTACCTGGACCGCTGTGGAAGAAAGGAGCTACGTTTTTAAAACAATTTACCAGGAAATGATTGGGCGGAAGGGTTCATGCGACGGCACAAAGCAATATTAACTCAGAGAACAGCAAATAAATTTCTTACGCTAGAGCAACAACAGAAGAAAAGGTTGTGAATAAGTTTTTTGATAATTTGTAAAAGGAGCTGATAGGAATTCCAAAAGTGAATATTTGGAATTACGACGAAACAAATCTTGTAGACAATTCTGGAACCAGAAATATAATCACGAAGAGGGGAATTAAGTACCCTGAGAGCAGGGGTGCAACAATTAAATTTCCAAAGGAGGGGGCAATATAACTTTTTATAAAGAATCATCAATCCCCCGTATTGAAGCGGGGGGTCCAGGGGTCCTCCCCCGGGAAAATTTGTATTTCAAGGTGGAAAATGGTGCTATTTAAGCAGTTTTATTATCTAAAAATTGATTACACAGCACTTTCTTTGCCCCCGTTTGCCCCCACTTCAAGGTTTCGGAGGGGGGCAAAATACCCTTGCCTCCCCCTATTGTTGCGCTCCTGCCTGAGAGGATACAAAATTTGTCTAAAGCGTGCACATCTATAATTGTTTGTGGAAATGCAGCAGGGGATGTAGCACCACCTTATGTAAACTATAAGACGGAGAAGATTTGGACAACTTGGACTGAAAACGGACCCTCGGGTACTCGATACAATAGAACTAAATCTGGTTGGTTTGATGGGCATGCTTTTGAAGACTGGTTTACATCTTTAATGTTGCCTGTTCTAAACTGCCAGGAAGGTATGGTAATTCCAGACTGAATTTTACTCTGAAATAATAAAAGTTTCCTAACTACAAGTGATTTTTGCTGCAAACGTAGATCAAAATCTTCCAGGATGCGATTTGCTTAGGTAAAAATGTTAGTATGATCGACTCTTTAATGTCTAAATTATAAATAAATAACAACAATAGAACTTCCCAGAAAGTTGTGATAAACTGACGATATTGCGCGAGTAGCAGACCTGTGCGTGACTACAGAGAAAGGCTATTTTCCTTGACCGTTAAGATTTCTGGGACAAACACCCTCTCACAGCTAGGGTCATAAAATACGGTCAAACTCTTGCAAAAACATCCACCACCGCTCTTTGCCACTAGCAATTTAACGAAGTCAGCTAGGCGCAGCACTCCAATAAATTAACTTAGAAAAAAAAATACTAAATATGTAATTCTATCAATACATTTTACAACACAACTTATGTTTTATTTATTTTCTGGAAAAAATAATATTATCATACGAATTATGTTATAAAAGTGACAAAACTCAATAAGTAAATTTACGGTGTATCGTTTTTTTCAATTGTTATGTAGTAAACTAATTTTATACAATTAAATATATATTTTTTATAATATAGGCCACATTAAAATTTTGCATAGTTCTGATCTAAAATAATATAATGTATTAGAAATAAAAAATAATTATATTTTTGGTATTAAAATAATTTTTAATAATAAAATTTTTGTAACAAAATACGAACACACATATATAAAACTAGAGGTCCTCTAGAATTTTTATTTACAAGTTCCAAGCAGAAATTGTTTAGCTATTGTTAATTTTATTGTATCAAAAATCATTCATATAAGAAAAAAGAATATGTATATCTCAATAGATGTAACATGAATACACCCTATCATATGCATTAAATATATTTTAAGTAATCCTTAAATAAGACCAAGTTTATTGAGTGTCGCAGTACGCAGCGTGTTTCAAAGCACGCCGACCGTGAAAGATCAGTACGGCCGCAGTACACTGCAACGCTCGGGCAGCTTTAATGAGGCAACTAATTATGCTAGACTCTTTATAAATATACTATCTTAAAGCTAAAAGTATAATTATAGACATTTATTTAGACATTTTATCGCATTGGGCTCTTCAAATCGGTGTAAATCGTATTTTTATCTGGGTGGCAAAGATTTAAAAAATATGTCGTGAATTAATCTCTTTATATCATATCTTAAATATTAAAAATTTAATTTTTTCTTACATTAATGGGTGAATTACAGTTTCTCGATTATTTTGGTAAGTTTACGGACAGTCAAAATTAAAAACTGTATAAATGGGTAGCATTTTAATGTTTTTAATTTGCTGTCACCTAGGACTTAAATGCAAATTTTCGGTTATAACGCACAAGGTCTACAGCGGTAAACTTTCGGTATGTTATTAAGCACAGTCAACTCTACCAGAGTACAAAAATCTGGAGTAAAACGAAAGTCTACACGGGGAAGGGCGGCTACCTGATCCGAGAATGAAGGATAGGGCGAGATGGGAAGCGAAGATAAAAGCTGGTTATCGCGGTTCGCTTTCCTTCCGTGTTGGAGAGAGAGAGAGAGAGAGAGAGAAAGGCGATATTGTGGAAGACCTTCGAAAGATTCCCGCTAGATGGCAGGCCTCAGAGCTGCAACATTCGACAACCTCCCCTCACAGAAGCTCTCTCGCCACTAACTTGCCAAATCTCACCCGCTAGCTTATATACGTGCTGGCTGGCCTTACAGTAGTAATAAACAAGCATTTATGAAATACTTAAGCTCATTTCCAACAAATTCTGACGAATGACTGTTTTTTGTCCTGCACCAATCCCCTTAAGTACCTGAGGGCCGTCTTTCCAGAACCGACGAGAACGGCCGTGACGAGTCGCGACATCCCGGGCCGACCAGACGCCTGAAACATCGAGAATAGCGTCGCTTGTTCAACCCCACTCCGCGCGGCCGCTCGCGGAATACCCAATACCGCTCACCGATGGATAACAGCGCCGACGAATGACGTGCGCGGGGAGAGGGGGGGGAGGGAGGTAGCGACGACCCTTGTAATCCGGCCAGGAACGCGTGGCATGCCTTACATCAGTGGATTGCACGTGACACTCCGCATGACTCCAGTGGCCTAGGAGGGCCGCCGGCCAGCTCCGAATCTGGCGCGTGTCAGGCCCTTGCGTTCGTAACAATGTATTGTGCGTGAATGAGTTGGCATCCTTAAGTTATTTAAAAAAGAAAAAAAAACATTGAATTTTTTCTTACTTTTGTTATTATTGATACAACTCACCATGTTTGCATTTATATAACTGAAAATGAATTAATTTTTTTACTGCTGGCAATATTACAGTGTTTGGTTCGCATACATTTGCACTATTTTTGTTAAAACTTTTCAACTAGTCATATCATATCCTCTTTCCCTCATCCTCATCTTGACTGGCTATGCACGGTGAACAGCACACCACACACATGAATTATAGTATAGTGTCAAACTTCCTGAGCACTGATATCATGCTAATTCTGTACAAGTTCTATAAATACTATTGCAAGATATGTATAACATTTTGCATGTTTTTGTTTTTTTTTATTATTCTAAATCAATTTTAGCTTAGCCTTAAAATATTGTTTTAGTAATTGGTTTACCTGCTAGGTTTTGTTTTCTTACTGTTACAGAAAAAAGCACATGATAGAAGAGATTCGCAGCTCTTACAAAGTACACATGAAACTCATCATCAAGGCATTGGGGAAAAGTGACCTAGGCACGTACACTTGTGTCTCAACAAATTCTTTAGGACATGCGGACGGAACAATTAGACTCTACGGTAAGTAGTGAAAAATGATATTGGAATTAAAGCTAAACATGCATGTATTGCATTACTAGTAAAGCCTGTGTGTCTGAAAACTAGGAATTAACAGTACAAATATAAGTTTTTTTTTTTAAATACATTCAATATTAGCGGAGTAAAAGATTTAAACTTTAACATTTGCTGAGATCCACAGACCAAAATATTGCTGTAAATCTATTCCACAGGAACAAAAGTGCAGGTACAGCTAGTAACAGATTGATTTGTTCTTTGTGTTTTGTAAGTATGTTATACCCCTTAAAAGAACTAAGCACTATTCATTTATCTCATATCCTAGAGCCTGACATAGTATGGATTGCATTGTCATGAGTGGTAAAAATAGAAACAACAAAACAAAGTTACAAAAAGTATTTAATTCCATGCCTTTTTTTTTGCTTGCAGAAATCAAAGTTTCTACTCGAATGCCAATCATCCCTCACACAAAGCAAGCAATCACAACCCCAGGTGAGTATAAAATTGATTCAGAATACTGTTTTGTTGCACAAACTGTACATATTTTCAAATTTCCTTCTTTTCTTTTTTTTCCTCCACAGGATTTACTGTGCCAAACAGGAGTTACACTTCATTTGAGTTCAACAGTTTCGTAACCACAACGAATGGTAAATATCACTTTATTGAGTACTGGTTCAAAACATCTCCCTAGTTACAAATCTTTTTTCATACATTGTTTCAAGTAGGTACCTACCTCTAATCACTACTGAACATATATGGACAGAAATTGTGTTAGTACATTCCTACATTATTTTCTTCTATAATTTTTTTTGTACATGATTAAAATTAAATTCATAATATAACGATGCCTGATTTTTGTAAATGGTTTAATAAATTCTATAACTGCTTATTTTAGTAGCTTTAGAAACTATGCATACCAATATAAATTTCAGCTCTAATATTAACTAGGGAATGATGTACTTATGCATTACATAATTTTGAATTAACTGTTGTATTTAGCATTTTGTCATAGAACAGTTTATATTTTAGTTTTAACTCATAAATCTCTAGGGTTTGGATTTACCCCGAAACTCTGAAAAAACAGAAATATAGATATTAGGAAAACCATTCTGTGAACAAGCGTGCATGGGTGAGATTCAAAATGGGAACAGATAATTTTCATGGCCCTGTTTTCATACTGCTAAATGTGTAAGCCAAATCCTAACATAAAGGTCAAAAATGTTTATAAAATGAACTAGACAAAAAATCATTACTTTCCTCATGGCCTCTTAATGAGAGTTTAAGGGAGATTAGAAGATTAGAATTTCCCCCCTTCCCCAAAGGTCATCTTGGATTTTCAAACTTTATTTAACAGGTTGCGACATAACTTCAACATTGAATGTTTTAGCTCGAATTGGCATATTACTTATAGCTATGGAAACTTGTTCAAATCAACATTCGTGAACTGGTGTGGTAATTATGCCAGTTGTAGTCTCCCATGTGAAATATATTCAGGTACAGATAAATGCTTGTGAATAAGTTACTCAAGAGGTTTCAAAATTCAAGGTTGTTAGCTGGAAAAAAAAAAAGTTCAATTATATAATGTCACTAGGACAAATAAAAAATTACTTAATGATTTTGAGCGTAATAAATGGAAACATAGTGAAAGCTTTTATTTCATTCATGCGGTTACATACAAGAGCATGTTGGCAAATACCAGATTAGAACCGAAAACGAAAGTCCTGCTTATTTTATGCTTTGTTATGCCAAAAATGTGAAGAATCCGTGCTGTGGAGGACTTAGCCTGGTCAAGATCAAGGTCAGCGCTGCGATGGGGCCTGATGTGCACAGATCCGCGGCGGGCGGCGGCGACGACGACGGAAGGCTCGCCGGAGCAGAACCATCTCTTGCCGGAGTTCAGCTACGAAGTGGCAGCGGACGTGGCTTCCGGGGCTGCCTGCCGGACCCTGGCTGGCCTCTTCGTCCCTCTCCTGCTGTTGCTCAGCTGATACCGCTGAGCCGCCACTCCCCCTTCCTGTGTCGACCAGCGTGAGCCCCGTACTGAGGCTTGTAGGTTTCAGTCACCTCCAAGTCATAATGTCTGCGCATCTCCAGACTAACAATTCCTAATGACCCTGGTACAGGATGTCTACTAAACTGCAGATTTAAGTATCAGCAAAATCTATTGCCACAAGCATGGTTCCAGAGGGTCTTGGGAAGAGGGCAGGGGAGTAGAGGCAATAGCCCATCCCAAGCCTGAATTTTATTTTATTTATAAGGTATATTTAATTTTAAATATGTGTTAAACTTTTCTTTCATCAAAAGATTTTATGAAAATATTAATTTTCTGTATTTAAGACCATAAATATTCTAAATATTCCAAGGCTAATCTGACTTATTTAATATCCTGTTTTAAACTGCATCATTTTATTTTGTAAGATAGCCCCTTCCAAAACTCTTTCTGGAGCTGCCCTTGATCGCCACCTTGTGTACTTCAATGATTGAAAAATGAATAAACTACTAGAATGTAACAAATATCTGCAATTGATGCTAGACCTACCCCTTTATAAAAATATTTTGCTTGTGCATGTGTGAAACATACTTTAATGACTAAAACAAACAAAGAAAAAAGAAAATTATTGACTTTATGGACTTCACTGATCTCTCAGCAGACACATTGCTGAAGACGCGATTACAATTATGACCGGAAAGTCCTTGCTATTTACCACTCTTGATACTGCTGAAACCTACAAGTCAAGAATGAAACTTTAGATAATAGCTGTGGAAATATGCAAAGTTCTCGAGCATTCAGTTAGCATTAAGCTGAAAATTTCCCGAAATCCTGTTTCTTCCAGCATTTTGCCTACCTATCCGACACATATCAATATTCATTATCGTGGCAGTGGACCTAACTACTTATATTTAGGTCCAATCACGTCTGAATGGAGGAACACACAAACATTAAATTTTTTTTTTCTTATTACTTCAGTTTAAATAACCCATTTCAATGAGACACTGTGACCTTGCAGTACTGTTTGAGTGTGAAATTCTTTGGGCACAGCAGTGAAAATGTGCCCGGGTGAGACAAAACATGGCATGTTTCCCAGAGCTATAAACTGTTAAAATTCCTACTTACTGTAACCTCCACGTCTTGCACTTGAAACGGACGTTGATACTGCGTCCTCACAACAAGGAACATGCTCCTGGGCAGAGCAGCCACACGCTGACATCACATTCGACCACATTGTCATACAAAACTCAAATTCTGTTACTTCAGGCTTGAGTTCACACACCTTGTTGATATATTTTGTTTTTTTCCTCATTACTTTTTTTTTTTAAATGTTTCTTAAATTTTAACTTAACAACTCCCTTGCATTTTTTTGTTCCACCATAAATAATTTCAACAGATATTCACATAGTGTAATACCCTGGCTGTTAAAATGTGTACAAGTCTTTGTAACATCATTACGTGCACAACTTCTTACACCCACAATATTACACTTAATGACTATCTGTTGAAATTATTTGTGGCAGAACAACAAAAGCAAAGAAGTCATTGAGTTAAAATTTACAAATTTAAATAAAAGTAATAACAAAAAACCAAAAAAATATCAACATGGCATGCAAAACCAGTCTTAGGGTACATAGCCTGCAGTTAATTTACTCTTCAACATTTCAAACCATTTTAATAAAGTGCCAAATAACTTTTTAATTTTTTTTCAGGCAAAAAAAAATTATTTTAATAAGATATTTCATTTCCAACATACTGATGTCAACCCTCTTGACTTGTACCGAAACATGAACGGCGACACTGGCCACAGAATGCTTATCACATTGTGGTTGCAGTCGAATGGCCACCCATTATGAAAATACATATTTGTTGTTGTAGCATAATTCATTTGTGGACTGAAATAAATTGTTTTTTAAAAAAAAAATTGATTTTTTTTTTATGTCTATAATCAAATTGTTACCTCTCTCCATTCACAACTCCTACATCAACAATTAAAAATAGTTTCAAAATAACATCCCAAAAATTGATTCCTAATAAAATCCTATGACTATTAATTGATCTTTAACAGAAAAATTTGTAAACAAAATGTGGTAATTAATGATAAAATGACCTATTTTGTTAAGTAAAGAAATATACATATTTCATTTATGTTATGTTTATATAGAAAATGACTACAAGTATGTGTATTCTAGTGTAATTCAAACTATAAGTAATTAAATAAAAAACTTGAAACTCAAAATGATATGAAAATATAAAGCAAAGAGAGATTTGATACTAGGCTATTTCCCAACTATTTTACTTGTTTTATGTTCTTGTAAGGAGTAATCAGCAAAAGTCAAGATGAATGTATGAAAATATTGTTTTTTTCAAGAAAATTAATTAATTCACCTATCATTATGCATTATATTATATGCAATTGATTCTATCAGATTTACACAAAATTTTAAACTACTGTTTAGGTTGTTACTTTCATGAAGTGATCTCCCAATTAATTTAGAAATTTTAACATGTTTTTGTGAGAAAAAAAATCTAGCGAGTTCAGTCACACCATAGAGTCATGAACAAAGGATGACAGCACGAAAAAAAAAATGAACAGCCAGTTTCAAGTGTACAGATAGTGGTATTTCCGCCATCATAAAAAAAATACTACAAGCAATCAAACATATTCCTTTGACTGCATTAAAAAGAGGTAAGCCATCAACATAACAGTGCCAAATAAATAAAAAATATACAAAAACAATACAGAGATCTCCTAGGATATTCCAAATACACCTAAAAGCATACAAGAAGTTGGTTTGAGGGGTCAAAAGCTTTTCTTCCCAGTCTCCTTCGACAATTACCCACCATAACATTACACTGTTGTATACCAACTATCCAGATTATTATATGTATATAAGTGTAAGTGTGTGTGTGCATTTATTTATTTATATGACACGTCATAAAAAACTGTCAAAAGTAAAGTCTTAGTTCAGCAGATGATTTAGAACCTCATTAAAAAATACAGTATGTCCATAAAAGAATTTCCCAGTTATAAAATTTAATAGTATCAAATGTAAGCCTTGTAGAGTGTGGTTCAAGGTCACAATTAAAGAGCAACTCAAACAGTTTTAGATAAGAGCATGCACAAATACTGCTTTGTTGTTTTCTCACTCACAGCACAAACAAATAGCTCTTACTACAATTAGTAGAGGGTGAACCTACAAAATTTATTTGGCAACAAGACGGAACCCCTCCCCATTGAAATCTCTTTGTACAAGAGTGGTTGAACGTCGAAGTCCTTGACCGCTGGACTGGTCGTAATGGTCGAGACGACAGAGCTCTTTTTCGCTGGCCTCCACGTTCAAATGACATAACGCCATGCAATTTTTTTTCCTTCAGGGCTTTATAAAAGATTGTGTCTACATTCCACCGTTTCTGAATGATTTTCCAGAGTTGAGAACCAGAATTGAAGTGGCTATTGCTTCGATAAATTCAGACCTATTAACCAAAGTGTAGTTGGAATCTAAGAATTTGACTTTAGGTAGGATGTGTGCTGTATAACTAAAGGTGCACGTATTGAATAGTATTTATAAAAAAAATAGGTCATTTTAACTTCAACTTGATGTATGATTTGGTGTAAATAGTCTATATTAAATTTTTACAATATACCATTGAAACAGGATATTCTTTTATAGACACCTTGTACATTAAGCTCAAAAAAATATATAAACCACCCATCTTGGGCAAATCTCGCATATACCACTGCCTAAACCTCCAGAAACTACCACAATAATTTTAACACCGTCTGGTACGTCTAAATGACGTGAGTGAGAGAAGGGAAGATGGAATGAAGGCAACAGAACTACAGAGGAATGAGCTTACTATGGGAGTCAGGTCTCCAACCGCTACGAGGGAGTGAGGCGTGTGCAGGCAATGCAGTAACTACTGCGCATTAGATTCTCCGAACTGGTACAGATTACTCTTGTCTGACAGAGAATCACTGCTGGTAAAAGTAACAGGTAGGATTTTATGTTTGATACCAATCTCTGTTATAACACAAATAACGAACGATACCAATCTCTGTTACAACACAAATAACGAACGCAGAGTCCGTACCCAATTGAGCCACCGTTTGTGATTATCTCAAAGGTACCATCACTTTAAAGCAGAGTTAACCAATTTAAACCAGAATAGTTTAAAAGCAAGTGGTTTTTATTAAAAACAAAATGTTTTTTTTCTAATAATTTTTTTTTAAATAATGTTTTTTAGAATAGAATATCTTAATATTTTTAATGAAAGGTCTACTTCCACTCTAATAAAACTCCTCTACAATTAAATTAATTAGTTAATTGTAGTCAAAGTATGAAGAAAAAAAAAGGGGGGAAATAAATAAATTTATTATTTTTAAAAAACATTTCCTATTTTTTAGAAATCCCCTTTCTTGGGAAACACCCATTCTATGGAGAATCCTCTTCCTGTGGGGAAATACCTGTTTCTGCGGTGAAGTCCCAGTCAGATGTGCAGATTGATGGACTTCAGTACTTTGATGTAACTTTTCTGTTTCAACATGAGTAACAGAAAGGATGTTGTATGGATTTCAGTTCTACATGCTGAGAACCAAAATAACTACGTAATATAATAAAAACAGCTGGTTTAAACAAAACAAAAACTTAATTTTTTTTCAAACCATGCTTTAAAGCCTCTGTGCATACTGTGTGGCATAAAACCCTGCCTTCACCATTTTGACGGTGGCAGCAGGGTTGGGCGGGGTCCAGGGCTGGACTAATCATTGCCGCCGGCCCCAGAGATCCAGCCAACAGCTGTTGAATCATCCGCAGACTTTCCGAGCCTTGCAGGGGACGATCGGAGGCAAGGACAACCTTCCATCTGTGTTCGAAACTAACTGAACAAAAAAAAACTGCAAATAGCAAGGGAAAAATTTATATGGTCGATTGCAATAAAACCGAAATAACACCTAAAAGCATGTCAACACCAAAATGCAAGTTAATTCACCATACAGCACCGAAATGCAAGTTATATCATGGAATTAACCAGCACTTAACCCAAAGTTAATTCAAATCATTATAAAAGTAATCTTTTAATGTTTGTAATTCAAGGAATGTCATTTTCAGACAAAAAAGAACTATACCAAAGTGCATGGATCATAAAATTTCATTTGTTTTATCGAGCATCTCTAATTGAACCATTTTTATAAACCTCAAATCCTAGCTAATTTATTTTTATTGTCCTGAATGTATTTATTTGGACCAATTTATTATCAATTATTTTATTGTAAAAATGCACCATATAAATTTTACCAATATTTTTGTGGAGCAAGTAGGTATTATAAAACAGCTTTTATAAAAAATAAAAACAATAACACCAAAATCATCTGTTTTAAAAATGAAATTGGATTAATAATAAAACCGTATCTTGTCTCTACAAATAGCATAACTTCTAGTAAACTTGCAGTGGGCACAAAAGCAAGCCATGAAAAAAACTGTTCCCCGTTAAGCCCCGGCTTCTCAATTCAGAAAGTAGAGCACACAGAATAGATGGGAGTAACAAGTTGGTGGACCCAACATTTGCTGACGTTAAAATAGCAAACAAAAAAAAATATGCTAGGTAGCTTTTGTACATTATTTACAGATTTAATATAGGATTGTACAATGTTTTTAAACAAAATTCTCAAACATAACAATAAAACAACATAAATGATAAAACAATACAGTCTATAAAATTACAAATATTTAAATAGATGACCACTGTTGATAAATTATGTATTGTATTACCGTGATTGAATTCAAATGTATTCAGTAAAGAAATGAAAGAATCTTTTGTTACTACATTATTAGCAAAAAAAAAATCTTTGGCCACATAATTTGCATTTGGCTCACAGAAAAAAAAAAAAAGATGGTAGGAACTCTCTAAAGTAAAAAAAAAACAATAAAAATGGTCATCTAATTACATCAAGTACACTAATCATCTTCCTAGATGTCATTTCAAAAAACAGTGAACGACTAAATACATTTGTCAGTTTATGACAAATTTTTATTTACAAATGTCTTAATAGCAAAGCCATAAAAAAATTTGAACCTTAACTGGCATGGAAGTGACCATGAAATATGGTCCTTTACAAGCAAAAATATTTGTTTTTCAAACATTAAACTTTAAAACTTAAATAAATGACCATCATAAACATGAATAAGAGATAATTTATTGCTTATATGGGCAAAGAGAAAAATATACTATGTAGTATTTGAACAATGTAAAATATTAGTCTCACAAACAAAATTTGTAATTTAATAATCTACATTTAGATAAATGATTGTCTTGAACCATAAGTATATTTATGTAAATAATTACAGCTGAATAGTTACTGTAATTTAAAAGACTTTGGACTGACTAAGATCATACGTTAATCATACATTTCATATTCTTATTCCTATAGATAGTCACATCATGTCAAATTAATCAAATAATTCTAAGCAAAATCTCAAAAGTCTGTGATGACTTCCAAATTATCACATTATACGTACATACAAATCTAATTTAAGTACAAATACTTTTTTCAGTAAAAAAGTTAGCATGGAATGAAAACCCCCCCAAAAATAGTCACTGCACAAAACTTCACTAAAAAGTACATGTGTGAGATAAGCAGAAGATGGGGCAGGGAGAAATTACAGCAATTAACTTCATTCATAAACCCACACAATAATTGTAACAAAGTTAAAAAATTATAAGCATCAATTATAAAAACCAAGTAATTATTAGATTCATAAAAAAATAATAAATTGTTCACAAAATTACTATACTTAAAGTACACTTGTCGACACATATAAATGATTAAAACAATGTGATTATAAACAATAGTGAGTGCATGCAATAAGGTATGACAGTCTTTCTTTCAGACTTTGGTTGAACTAGATCAGTAAATAGTTGTGAATGGTTATTTTTTAATAATAAAAAATTACATTCAGCTTTTATTTGGTGAGAAGAAAATGTGCATGAAATGATAACGATACAAAAAAGTTCTTCAAATTTGTTTTTCTTTCTAAACACACATTTTCATATAGCAGTGAACACTATAAATCTTAATGCAGCTCAAATCAAAAATGAAAGAATAACTTCATGCTGAAATAAAGGCATCTATATGACATGCAGCAGCCATACAAAAACCTCAATCACATTCCGAGATACTTCCAAGTTTTCTACTGAATCTGTAAAAACAGTGGTTACTGTCAAACACAGTCCAACATGACCGTTTAGTTCTGCCGAAATCTTGCCCCACATAACTTTATTCTAATGGAAAAATGCTATGAGTTTGAGAATTTAAATAAATTATGATTCTATGACATATTTACAAGCAGAAGTGTTAGGTATATGTTTCGGGTCAAGGCTGAAATTTTAACCCCATGGTTTCCAAATGGAATTTAAAAAAAAAAAACCTATCTTTCACTTGACTTATGGGTGGGGCACTGGTAGTCTGGACCTAGTATAATACCTGCTTATTACTTCAGAAGTCGTATTATCCAGTGCATATTTTACCCTTCTGGGAGGAGGGGGGAAGTGCCCCCCATCTAAATCCGCCACTGTCCATGTTATAACCTTATAAATTCTATCTGCAATTGTGAACCCAAGGGATTAAAAAGACTACAAACAATACCAAAAAAAAAGTTTGTTATTTCTAAGAAATATACAGTGGTGAATCCAAAAGCACGTGAAGGTTTTTTCCAGCTAATGTAATTTTATCTAGTCACAGTGTAAAGATGCCCGTTAAGCCCCCTTTTGGATCCGCTTCTGCATAGATACCACTCTTTGTGAAAATGATTAAGAAAGTAAGGATTTTGTTAAAACACTGATATTTTTGATTGGAAGAGACAATCAATTTAAGTAATTTTTAAAATAATAGATAACAGCGTGTCTCTTCTCTGTGTGTAAAGTTTTTGTAAAGAAATGTATTAATGCCAAACCCAAAGCAGATCTGTAATCCTGATGACATAACTATTTAAAATAATGGAACATTTGATAATTGAGCTTGCCGTGTCCATATACACGAAAAGTCAATACTTAATACCTGACAGTACCTCAAAAGTAACGATTGTATGTGTAATAAAGCTACAATCTTAAGTTTAACAGGAATTTATTCATCGATTAAGTAGCTTGAGTTCCCTAAACCCCCCTCCACCTCATCCTTCATTCAAAACAAATTCCCTTTTCACAAAAATCACTTTCGACAACAATGATTTTAAGATGCATTGACTACATTCAATTTTCATATCCAGCCATGCACTGATTGAACCATTATTTATTTGTGTATTTCTGCATGTGTGAACATACAACTGGTGGAATGTAGCGACAATGTCATCCCCATGTTGGAAAGGGAACTCTATGCATCACTGACTTGAATATTACTGTAGCTTGATGGAAACATAAATTTCATTATACACAGTTCTTAGCCTGTAGTTAATGTTATCTGTTCCATTTTATAGTACAACAAAAAAAAATCTTGTCACTATCAACAACTGATTGCACATTGTTTCCATTTAATGGTACATGCTGGTTCTTAAAACAGTATTGAAAATCACTGTACAGTGACATTTAGTAACTTTTCTGAGTGACAAGTAGACACAAGTTTACCCACCATAAACTATCTACCTGCTGCCTTACACAACACTCTTTCAGCCAGACCAGTTCTTTGAACTTTACTAACACGTCATTTCAGGTCGGTCACTAATACCAAGTTACCACTCTGTTACCAACATGCATCAAAACCAATGCTACTAGACACTGTTCATACAAATTTATGCTTTACACAGTATGTTCTTTCATTATGACCTTCTGCCATTTATAAAATGAATAACTTTGGTGGGTGAATTTAATTCAGCAAACAGATAAAAGATAACATGATATTGTTAAAAAAAAATTAATAGAGTACAATAAATATAAGACACTGTAAAAAGATATAACTATATTCAAGATTTTTAAACCAGTGACACAAATAAAAGCAAACATTGCACAATTTTCCAACATCATTTCATTATAAATTGGAAAGCCGATACACAATAAAATATTGAAGCTATGAATGTTCGTATTGATTAATGCAACCATAATTGTTTCCATTTACGTTTCACGTGCATTGCGAAGACCACTGCACAGGAAGAGGAAAAAAATGTTGATAAACGTGATGTTCGTACGTACTTGTCTACCGTCTCTGCGCTCGCCACTCGCCAACTGGCTGAAACTTTCAACCGGCACTGCACGGACCAACGTGGCAGACACACGACCCCCAGCGGGAAGTGAGCTGGCGCTGCACACGAGTGAAATAGTCGCGCTGGCAAACAGAAGGAGCCTCAGTAGTTGGGCGCCGGTCGTGTGGGAGTGCTGGGAGCTTGGAGCTCCATGGTGCGACAAACCCACGAGGCTATGTCCACATTCTCTATCTCTGCCTTGCGAACCCACGGGTGGTTCTGCAATAACAAATACGTTCGCTCATCAAAAATTACTAAGAAAAAAAAACGTACAGATGCGCAAACTATAGAAAAACAACACAGTCAAACCTCATTTATACAAACATAAAAGGACCATTATTTAATCACTTTGTAACGAGGTTTGTACTAACCAAACTATAACACAATTAGTTTAATCACCAATTTTATATAATTTCCAACAAGAACTCAAGCTATTAATATTTTTTTTTTTTCCCTTTTTGACTAATATCATAAGTCTCCCTAAATTATATAATGTGCTCATAGATAACTTGCACATAACCTTTACAGTCTAGACTTTTTCTCCTTCAGTTATAGTAAAATACAATTTTTTTTTGAGTACAACAGTGTTCTGACAAAATGTTTGTACATTTTTAACTCTTAACAAACATTTACAATAACAGAATGCACCAAAGTTTCATAAATTACCTAAAAGGTGGCATACCATAATTTTTAATTAAATTTTATGTATTTTCTTAGTTGTACTCTCCATCCTACATTAAAGAAATAGAATCAGTATTATTTTAGTATTTTAGTTAATACTCATTTTTTATTTCATCATCCTATGATGTTAGTAAAAACTATTCTTTAATACACAATGTGGGATAAAAAAGAACCTTATATCACATAATAATAACATTTTTTTTTAACAAACTGGTTAGCGTTAATACTCATGTGTTAATACTCATGTCTAGGCACTGTGAAAACACTTTGTATTAATAGGAGTATTATATTAACAGGGTTTCAATTAATGAAGTTTCACTGTATACAACTGTGGTACGGACCATCAATGTCTTCAGATCGGGCCTCTCAGCTGGGTTCTTCTTCAAACAGCTGTCCACAAAGTCCTTGAACTCATCTGAAAATATACCACCTGGCAGTTTTGGAGGTGGCTCATTCACAATGTAATCCAACAGTTCAAATATGGCCATTGGTCTGGGTCCATTTGAGTTTTGCTGATAGTTACCTAACAACAAACATCAAATAAAAAAAATTACAGTAAAAAATATAGTTTTACTACACAACATCTATATATATAACACATTTTAAAAAACTATGGAAATATTTTTATATATTATTTTAAGGAATAAATATTAAAATCAAATAAAAATTTAACAATACATAATGAAATTATTCCTTATAATCTTGCTGTACAATACCAGAAACATTATTAAAAATTTGAGGATTTACTCTCATAAAACATAGCTTCAAATATTATAATAATATACACACATCCCTAGCTTGGCTGAAGAAGAGCCAGAAAAGAGGATTGCATATAGTCACATGTGTTGATACTAAATTAAAAACCATTTACAGGAATTTTCCTAAAAAAAAAATTAAACTTTCAACCAAGCATAAGACATTATTGTTTACCTAATTTATTTTATCCTCTAATGGAACTTATAGATGCCTAAAAGTAATAATGAGCATTGTTTGACGGTACATAAATATTATTCATTTAGGCCTTATTTCAGTTTTTAAAATAAAAATTTAATTTGATATTTTTTTTATGTAAATGTAAATACTATATGCGACAAGAAAGCCTTCTCAGATATTGACATTGGTGTCTTCACAGGTTATATTGCTAGTTGTTGCATTATAATGTGGTTGAGTAACAGGCAATTTGCCTAAGTCATTTCGCCTAAAGACTTTTGCCTAACGTCGAATTGCCTAACGGCTATTTGCCTAAAGGCAATTTGCCTAACGGCTTTTCCCTAACGGAGTTCTGCCTGACGGCGAATTGCCTAACTGCATTTTGCCTAACTCCAATTTTCCAAACGGCATTTTGCCTAACGGTGATTTGCCTAAAATGTTACTATGACAAAACCTTGTTTCGCCTAACAGCATTTTGCCTAACGGTGAATTACCTAACGGCGTTTTGCCTAACTACGATTTGGCCAACGGGATTTTGCATAATGGCAATTTGCCTAACGGTGTTTTGCCTAACCTAACCTAACGGCATTTTGCCTATCGGCGATTTGCCAAACAGCGATTTGCCTAACCGCGATTTGCCTAACCGTGATATGCCTAACGGCATTTTGCCTAATACCAAATTGCCTAATGGCGTTTTGCCTAAAAGAGGAAAAAGTGTTTTACCTAACGGCGAATTGCCTAATGGCGATTAGCCTAACGGCATTTTCCCTAACTGCATTATGCCTAACAGCATTTTGCCTAACTCCTATTTGGCCAACGGCATTTTGCCTAACGGCGATTTTCCTAACTGCGTTTGGCCTAAAATTAGGCAAAACATCTTTAAGCAAAATGACACATGGCCATGTGGTTTTATGGAAATTTGACTTGTTGCATAGCCTTATGGTTTTTACATAACAAAAGGATAACAGAATATATTGCATAAATAAATTTTAAAAATCGGTTTGTTTATATTTATGTTGTTCATTTAAGGAGAATATCAGCCAATGTTGTTTACTCAACAATGTTTTCTTGGAAATCATATAATCAGAATGGTGCCAAAAAGTTTTTTTTCCCTAGAAATGCAAAGCAAACACAAAACCTTCATTACACTAGAAGCCAAAGTCAAAAAAGTTCTTTTTTAATGTAAAAATTATTTCTTGGAACCATAATAAGCAAAATATGACAGCAAAGGACTAACTAAAAGTAAAAATTTTAAAAAAATTAAATACATTGTAGGTATACAAAAGATACACACTCCCTTGTATTTTTTTAAATTATATTTCTCAAAACATATTTTTGGACTGGTGCAACTCAATGTAATATTAATTATGTGCAAAAATTAGGTATTTCTCAAACTGTCCTCAAATAATTATAAACACGGGTGAAGAAAATACTGCTGATAATATTAATTAATGTTTGGCCACAATGCACGCAGAAACACTAATAGCAAAAACATGCAAGCTATTTTAATTATTGGCCTAAAGAGTACACTTACTGTGTGTTGGTGACAATGGTGGGTGAATGTGGCCATGGTTGTCATATTCTTCCATCCCGCAGGTTCCGAATATTGCCGCAAGTGTCTTAGCATCGGGCGGAGGGATAGGGTACATTCCAATAGCCATCTCGACCAAAGACAGTCCTAAAGACCAAATGTCACTTTGAACTGAGTAGTGTGTGCCTTGTAACCTTTCAGGCTGTAAAAAAAAAAAACTTTAATATTAAATACAAGATGATTTCATATTTAATGCTAAATTAATTATACATTTCAAGGAATATTAATATATATTTACAACCACAATAAAAATATAATTTTACAAAATGCATTATAGTAAAAAAGGGGGTTGTCTGTAAAGTCGGTTTACGGACAATAATTTTACGTGATAACGTCATAAGAAAACATTGATGAAAAATAGCATACTTTTTAATTTTCAAATATTATTTACAGTTTTTGCAAATTTAATTTAAATTATTTGTTTCAATATAATCACGAACAATTAGTTAAGAAGCCCACCTTAACCTGTTTGATATTATAGAAGATTTTCTCGCACGGTGGTTGGCCGGTTCTTGCACGCTCGGCTTAGGCAGAACATGACACTTTTTTGTGCGTGCAGCCGACGTTCATCGATTTATAAGACGTTATCACGTCAATAATGTTTGACAATTAAAATATTTTTGTATTCCACTGAATTGGTGATCAAAATATTGTATTACTGTGGATGACAATAGCAAAAATCTACAGAAGAAACCAGTATTTGCAGTACATATTTGCGTATCTACATACAACCACCTGCCCCATAAAGGACTCTCTGCTAAGGTTAGGTCACAACTATAAACAATGGTGGGAGGCTAAACAGTCTCATCCTACATTAAGCTATCTCATGGCCTTATGATGCTTGTTTACCATGATGCAATCTGTACTTCTGCGCAAAACAAAGAGATGCAATTGCAAAATGTCACATCTTGTAATTTTAATCAAACAGTAATTTTCTAATTGTGTTCGAGATGATGACAGAAACTGCAACAGACAACGGATAGCAACATTTAACAGCTGAGTGAACAAAGAATGTTGCTTCATATATTAAGTGTGTCTGTTTGAAAAATTGCAATTTTACTTAAGTAATATATTTGAAATACACATTCAGAAACTAATTTAAAAGGCATTTTATCCAATTAAAACTCAATTTTCTCTACAACATGCAGTAATTGGCATACACTGTAATTCAAATGTAAGACAAGTCACACTAAACAAATGCTTACCAACACAGTAAAGCTATTATGTACAAACAAGTAAATTTTATGTTTAACTTAAAGTCGTCATCATTTATTTTATTTAGTTTTAGACATAGAGTAATATCGTAAAACAGTACTTCCATTATTGTTTTTAGAAACTTGGTAAATAAAACTCACCGACATATAACTCCTTGTACCAACGAACGAGTTCGCCATTGAGTCAATGAGCTGGCCAGAAACCCCGAAGTCACAGATCTTTATTTCTCCATTGCTGTTCACTAGAATGTTGCTAGGCTTCACATCGCGATGCATGATGGCATGCTTATCTCTCAAGTAGCTGAGGCCTTTCAGCACCTATTTGCAAATCACAAATCAACATAAACACAACCATTAGCAAAATCCCCAACCCATTACTGATTGGATGTGGAACAGTACTAGAATACCTGATAATTACCCAATTTGGTATTTCTTCATAAACAATACTGTTGATACATAATACTTACAAACTTCTAATCTTACGCATTCTCTTTGAAAGAAATTACAATAAAATATGTTTAGCTATTATCTTGATCAAAAGCAAAAGATAATTATAATCAAAACTAATTTTAAATAACCTGGATCAAATTGTTAAATTAAGCTTAGCAAAAATTTTATCGCATTTTCCCCTAAAGAATATGTATTTATATTTTTAGGATGGTAATTTAAGAATAAAAATGTGAATACACCATGGTGAAAATACCAAATTAAACAACTTCAACACTTAATACGACAGCCACAACAACCATTCCTATAGAGTAGTACAAAAATCTCATATGACGTAATTTTTTTTCCCAGTTTTGATAAATGCTGTTGCTGTGTCTGATTTAGGCAAAATGAAATTCATATCTAAATAACTAAAAAAAAATAGGTAAGTACTAGCAAATAATAAATCGTAAATAAAGCGAAGACATAGGTAAAACAAACATTTATAATATGTTATAATTTTATTAATACTTTTTATTTTAATTTTTTAAATACCAAAAAAATTGATACATGCATATTCAAAGAATTCCTTAATAAGTACACACTTACTGCCACAGTTATAGTTCCTAAAATAGATTCAGGTATTCTTCCAACTTTCTTCAAAATTAAATCCAGAGAGCCTCCATCCATATACTCCATGCAAATACTGATTTCTCCATCGCTGAAAAGACAAGCGGGAACAGTGAAGAATTAAAAGAGTGATGTGAAATTAGTGGAACTGCATACAATACATGCCATCATGCACATAGCACATAAAACTGCCAAAGAAGGACCACATACATACCTATAAAAAGCTCCATAGAAACCCACGATATGTGCAAAATTACAGTCGTGCAGAACTTTTAATTCTCGAATTATTTGCTTCTTTATTGCTGGCTTCACCTCCAGATGAATAAGCTGCAAGGACACAATTTCAAAGTTTCAAAATGCTGCATAACACTATTTTGAACACAGTACTTATCAACATGTAATGAGCATAGAAATACACCTGTGCGTCTGACTTTAATATTTGCTTCTAAGAGATAAATACAAATTTAATGGCGCTCACTGTAGTTACAATTTTCCTGGAACATTTTGCTATTAAACCTGACTGTGGCCCATTATCAATCTATTTCGAATTTGAGTCGAGTCAAGGAGCTACACGCTGTCACTGTAAGTCATGAACCAGTTCCCACCAACATGAACTTAGAGTTGTCACCTGGTGAAGGGGTCTCCACTGTAGAAGTCCAGGCGTGACATCAAGCCTTGACACCCGAGCAGATCACTGGTTTGAGTCCAGGACCAGCAGGGCTACCAAGCGAGTTGCTGAGTGAACAAGTGCAGTGTGTGGCGAATACTGTATGCAGGTGACGGATAACCCTTGGAGAGACCTAAGACGGCCCAGCGAGTGTAGCTGCGAGTAGCAACTAGAGTGAGTTGCACTCACCATCAAGAGCATGACACGACAGAGCCAGCAAGTAACAACTGGGGTTAGTAGCACTTTACCACCCAGACCACAGCATGACAGAGACAGCAAGTAGCAGCTGGGGCGTGTAACTCTCCCCACTCAGAGCACTGAACAACAGAGCCAGCGAGTAGCAGCTGTACTGAGCTGCACTCTCCACCCAGACCACAGCATGGCAGAGCCAAATTATAGACAGTCTGTAATATGGCAGAGCCAAATTATAGACAGTCTGTAATGCAATTGCTGTATTCTCATTGGTCCATTCAAGATACATACAAGCTTCTTTCATTGGACAGAGGCAATAAAGTATTAATGCAGACATGAAGAAAGCATATTGAAGCCTAAAAAAACATAAAAAAATGTCCACATTAAATCGCTTCCAAATTCTTACTTCAGTTCATTTCCCCGAGTTTTTCCTGTTCCACGTAATTTTTTTTTTTTCCTTGTCACATCAGTATATCCAACAAAATAACAGATATACTAAAGTAAAAACTGCAACCAAACACATTTTGACATACCTACAAATCATGAACATTTGATTATAAAATGGTTTGCTGCATAATACATGATTTGCGTTGTTATTGTCTTGATCAACACTACGTAAACAATAAAGCCAGTCTGATGAATACAACAATTACATTTGTTTGATCAAATTTTGAAATGATACATTATCGTCTGTGATTTAACTTAAGACCACACCTATTAATATTTGATTCTGATCCAAACTAATCCACAGTAAGTTGTTTGTATCACTTACACTTGATTAATGTTGTTGAAAATGTGATACATATTACTAACAGCAAATTTATTTATGATTAAAAGACATTTGGTTTTAAGTAGAGATGGGCCAGTCTAATCCTCAAATACCATCAAACCCTTAATGTTCAAAGGGATTCTATATTCGACAAAAATTTTCGAAGGAAATAAAGTAAATTTAAAAAATTTACTAAGCCAATTTTTTTTCCTTCATATCTGTCCTGTTACAATTCCCCAAGATATTTTACTTTTAACGTGTAATTATATGAATAAAATTAGAGTATGTATTGATTCTCGAAACTTAATTTGTGAAACAACCATTTGAAAAGGTCAACACCATAGTTTTTCATTTATTATATATTATTTTATTTTTGACACTTGACATCTAGATTTGGATTTGAGGGGTATGCTGGAAGTATTCTCAGGGATTAGAATTCAAGATTATGATTCGAGAAAACTGGGATCTGACCCACCGCTAGCCGTGAGACATTTTAGATACTGCAAATTATGAAAAAATTACTGATATGTTATGTCTAAATAGTGAGACCCCTCCCTGTGTTATCCAGGTTTTTAAAATTCTCCGAGTTCCCCCTGTCGACGACGCACCTTCCTGGCCATGATGAGCCCGCTGGAGCGGTGCCGGACCTTCATGACGACGCCCCCGTTGCCGGCGCCCAGCTCCCCCAGCTTCTCGAAGTCGTCGTCGCTCAGCTCCCCGATCTTCTCCTTCTGGCACAGGAAGAACTCCATGCGCTTGCGCTGGTTGTCGTCCATCTCCAGCTCCTCCAGCCGCTCCTGGATCAGCTCTATGCTCGTCTTGCCCGCGAGGGTGCTGCGCCTGGCAACGTTACAGCACGTCCTTCTCATTCGCGGTCAGGGTCGGCTCATTCAAACAATGTTTTTTTAACAAAAAACCTAATGTATTTTCAAATAGAATATCCTAATGTCACGAACACAGACAGGACCGCGATGCGCGAGAGGTTCGGAGCTGGCTGGCGGCCCTGCCAGGCCGCAGGTGTCATACGCAGTGTCACGTGCGGCCCACTGACGTAAGGCACACCGATGCAAGCCTGGCCGGATTACGAGGGTCGTCTCTAACATTCCCCCCCCCCCTCCCCGGCTCATGAAGCGACGCCCTGCGTCTGCGCTGTCATCTACTGCTGAGCGGCCTTGGGAATTCCGCGGGCCGTGGCGTGACTGAGTGACGCTATCCATAACGCTTCGGGCATCGGGTCAGTGCGGGATGACGCGACTCGCCCCAGCTGCTCTCGTCAGTTCTATAAGGGTGCCACAGACTACTTGAGCATGGACGCCAGCCTCCGCGAGAGTTTTTGGGGCGACAGAGTCTCGGGACAGTGAGGACCGACGAGTGCCGCGAGTGCGGAAAGAGTTCGGCAACAGAGTCGCGCAACAGAGTCGCGCGACGGTGAGTGCCGTGAGTGCAGCGAGAATTTGGCAACAGAGTGCCGGGACGGAGTTCCACGGTGAGTTCGGTGACAGAGTTCCGCGGGGTGTGCCGCACAAGTTCCACGACGAGTTCCGCGAGGAGTGCAGCCCAGTGAGTGCGGACTGTGGAACTTGACAGATACTGAGCGACTTGAGAATAAACATTTTTAAGTGTGAGTAATTGGTGATTAGGCCTCTTTATGTAAGATTATTTGTTAGTGATGTAAATATTAGTAATCAATTACTCTGTAATAAAAACTAATGGGTCTATCTCTTACAAATCCAGTTCTCCCCACATTATAAAATCATAACACTATTTTTTTATAAAGAAAGGTCTAATTCCACTCTAATAACAACAAAAGTTTTCGCATTAATATTTCTTATGATTTACAGGAACAAAAAATTATATAGGCTACTAATCGAGATTTTTATCATTTATATTATCTTAATAAATTGTAAATTATACACAGCGAAATACTACTCTGAAATTAATAATATTAAATAGTTAATTCCTATTCCGTGGGAAATCCACAACTGTGCTGTAAATCCTCATTATGTGGGAAACACCCATTCTATGAAGAATACTCTTCCTGTGGGGAGATACTCTTTCTGTGATAAGTCCCAGTCAGATGTGCAGATTTGCTAGACTTCAGTTCTTTGACGTTTTAACTTTTCTGGTTCAAAATGAGTTGCTGAAAATTGATGTTGTATTCTCAGAACCAAAATAACGTAATACAAAATGATGATCTAAACATAAAAAAACATGGTTCAACCAAAAAAAAAGTTGTTTCGGTTTTTTTAACCAATATTTTTCCAAGCCTGTTTGTAAGAGTGATCGATTTTCTTACAAGTTATTTATATCACAGGATCATCCATATATATTATAATAAGTGAAATTAAACATATTAGGTACAAAATATATCTACTATTTGCAGGAACATGTCGATTTTTAGGTTAGAAAACTAAAACTTTTGGAAAAAGTTAACTTCCACATGTTTAAAGTGTTCAGTCTCCAAATATTTATATTAAATATGCAACTATAAACTGAAGTGAGTAATCAAAAAACACAATATGCAAATAATCAAAAAGCTGATGGTTATTTTTTGTTCCATGACATCTAGCACCATTACTCTTTATTTCAAGGTTTTATTATTACTTTTTCAACCAGCCCTTCAGTTTCATTACTTTCTTCTGAGACTGTGCATAAAATAAATTGCAAAATAAGAAAGATTTATGATTGTAGTTGGAAAAAAAATCCTTTTCATTTGACTTACAATCATTATTCATTATTATATGACAAAATTTTCATTTACCACAGGATCATGCCATCAGTATCAAGCCTACTTTATACAAACTAGTTGGAATTACAAAACCATTCCTTGGGGGTAAATTGAAGGACGAGTGTAATATGAGAAAAACCAGGCTTCCCTATTTTTTTCTTTCTGCTCTAACAAGCCATGACTTCCAATAATTACCCACAATCCAATAATGAGGAATTGAATTATTGAATTGAATATTATGCTTGTAATTGGGCTTTCACCCAGTGGCAAGGAGTCCTCCCTTTTCACTGACTTTCTTCCCTGCCTTAGCTTTCTCCTCAGATCCTTTGCATCTTTCACCCTTAGCATCACTTCATCCAACCCATTCCACTCCCTTCCTGTCCTACCAAGAAAAACGTTCCTAACCCTTTCCATTCACCTCCAGTCCCTCTGGAGATTCCACCCGTGATCTCTCCACCCTTTAAACCCACATCTGTGTATCCTAGTCCCAAGCTGCTCCCAGCCCCCTCTCCCTTTTATCACCTTATACAGTCTGACTAGCCTTTCCACCCCTTTCCTTCCTTGTAATGCTTCCCACCCTGGCTCCTTAATCATTTCAGTCGGACTATGCAATACCCCTCTTGACCGTCTCTTCTCTTCCACATATGCATCACCCACCTCATTGCTGTACACTGCACCTTATCCAGCTCCCTTACCTCAGTCACTGGGTATAGGTGCCAGATCACAGCCCCATACTCCATCATTGGCCTGACCAATGTGGAGTATGTCTTGACAAAACAATAAAAAAAAATAACTACTTTTGAGGGGGGGGGGTGTTTCAGGAAAAGCCTACCCTGTACCATAAAGATATTTTATGAATAATAGATGCAAATAAATATCTGCAAAAAATATATTCTAATAGCTAGTTTGTACTCAGATTACATACTTACTTAATACCACATTGGAAAATAATTACTTACTCAGTAGTAACACACGCATCGCCATGGTGTGGTACTGCCGAAGGAGTAGTAGGTTGAATGGGTTCTATTGAACCTGGAGGAAGTGTTAAGTTAAGCTTATTTTTCGACATGTTGCAGTTCAAGGTTTCTGCCGGTGACAGCTTAGTACACAATGTGAAATAATGTTTCCAGACCCTATCAAAGTACAAAAACAATGCTTTACAATTTCATTTCAATTTAAAAAATAAAGCACAGTTTAAAAAAGTCACCAACATGAAACACCAAGCATTTTTTTGTGACAATATAAACAAACACTCGATAAATTCAATTGCTAATCAGATACAAAAAACATAACAATAACACCAACATCAAAGACTAACCATCATTTTCGATTAATATTCCAATTTTATGTAAAAACTATTTCCTGAACTTAACAAAAAAAATAATAAATAAATATTTTAAATCAATTCAACAAGTTTTAAGTATAAATTGTATTTGGTATTTTTCATTGTATTTTTCAGTAAACGTATTTAACATTTTTTGAGAGCCGTTTGGGATATATTTGTCTTAATTTCTCTACCATATAATGTTATTTTTAATCCTGTATAAAGTGCTGAAGCAATTTGATTAATGAGTTTAGTGTTTGTTCAAGACAAGTGATTACATTTTCAAGTACTAAACAGACCCATTTATTTACATATCGATTACAAAACGAGAATAAACGATCAGAAAAATTAAATCTACATTCGTGACGCCCAGCAGACTGACATGCCAGTGAAGCTCCGACACACACCGTATCAAATGCCCGTCCCAGCCCAGTGGAAACACTCGAGCACTCAAACAGCCATTTTAACGGCACAGAAAGGTACCAGCACTGCTCCGGCACAGAAAGGTACAAACACAACTCGCATCGACGCTACAGAACCTCAACAACAGCAACCTACACCGAGTGCCTGCACAGCGACAGAGGCCGCCCCTGTCAAGAAGAAGGAGGCGGCCACAGCTGTGCGGGATCCACAGCCAGTTGAGGAGCGACGCCAGTGGCCTCAGCAACTGAAACGAGTGCCCTGGCACTTTGTTGTCCTCTGGGGCGATATAGGGTCCGGGGTACCGACCGAGGAAGTAGAGGCTGCCCTGCGCATAGCCAGCCACAAGCCGACTATTTGCTGGCACATCTGCAGCCGAGCGACAGGGCGCATTACCAGCCTCCACCGATTGGCTTTTGCTATCTCAGAAGGGGCCACTCGACTCCTGGAGGCCGGGATTGACACCCAGGGCATTCACCTTGCAGCTGAACCAGCCCACACTTGTCCGCAACTCCCCAGTGCCTGGGGACGCACCGAACTGCAGCCAGTCCCATGCGGCATGGTGCTGCAGTTGGCAGAAGTGCTAGATGCAGTGCTGAGCCACCTTAGGTATACAGCGAGACAGCTATGGATCGAGGGGAATTGTCCCCTTCGCCGGCCTGCCCATTCTCCCGTTCAAGGGAGGGGGTCAGTGGCCCACGGTCTCAGGAACCTCGCCTAACACACAAAACCTAGCTAAACACATAAAATTAGTCCAGCCTTGGCCCACAAGCAAAATAATTTTAAAATACCAAAGCAATTGCTAGTAAATAATGTCACCAAGATTGCCTGAGCAGCTAAAGCCAGCTGCTCAGCTAAAACGTAATTCAGCCCACCCCCCCTCCCGGCGGTTCTTTACATTTAAAGGGTTGGGCTGGACAACACAACGATCTTAAAGTAAAAATTAATTCATCCCACGAAATTAAATTAAATTTTATTTGCCATTTGCAATCCCCAGTGCTTCGCAGCAATATTTTCAGAAATATTGTATACAAAAATGCCAAAATGAAACTTACAAGAACTAAATCAGGAGGTTAGTCTTATCAGGCGACCTGGTACTCCTACACGGGCCTCGGGGTTCGATGCCAAGTTCCGGTACTCGGCCCTTAAGCCGGCACTGGATATGATGAAATTCCTGTCAGACAGTCGTGATGGCTGCTTGGGGTTGCTTCATTAAGCAATGATACTGAGCCCACAGCTTCTTTCTATTGATTTAGCAAACTCCCTTCGTCCAGGGATTATTGGAACATCATTGTTACGTATCTCCATACCTTTTCATTCCCAATTTAAGGTGAATGTTCCCTATCCTTTCTGGCCCAAATGCCTTCCTCCCAGTCAAACACCTGACCCCCTTTCGCACCTTTTCAATCCTTATCTCTAAAGCTCACCATTATACCATGTTTGCTACTTTCTTATCCTCGCATACTACCCCCTTTACTAATACAGATAGCTACTGCTCCTGTTGCAAATTTGCCTTCTCCCTGTCCTTCGTATATTCCTACCCCTCTCTTCCCCTGAGAACCCGTATTCCTTCCTCTCCCTTCACCCTTCGCACATAGCAGTACAGATCTGATCCATTTCCTTTCCCCCTTCGTCCATTAGCCTTTCCATTTACGCATACCTTGCCTCTCTTGTGTTTCTCCCCAGTTCTTACCCAGCGACTTCTTCTCTGCCTTTATTTTTCTATCCCCCCACCATAATTCATGGAAGACAATTCATTTAATGATTGGTAATGATGTATGTATCCCTATCAGAAAAAAATTAAACCTTTATTCGTGATGTCAAGTACACATTAATATTAATAAGAAAAAACTGTGGTATTACAATTTTCATGATACTGCTGTCACCAGGCCTCTGTAGAGGGCCCGGGAAGTACCTGACGGGCGCTACAGGTGTCGCGGTGCTGCTGTTGTCCGGGGGGCGCCAGACTAGTGAGACACTAAGCCGTTGATTGTGGGTCGTGGTAACTCTGCCCCCACGTGCCCCGCCAGGTACGCGGTTTGAAGTCTACCCTGAAATCCCCTGAGGCTGCTCAGCTGTGTGGAGGACGGGTGGCGCGAAATAATTGTAAGTGACACTGCTTATGTTGATTTACGTTTAATTAACGAATTTCTCTGGTGGTACGCATGGGTACGCGGTACTCCCTATGCGTACTCTACGCTGTGGCGGAACCGCTACAAACACTACACGAATGTGCTATGCGGTGTCTGAGCCGTTGTACAGTTACATGAACAAACATTACTTACAGAACAAAACACGACACTAATATCACACAATGAACTCGACACTGCAGTCTCACGGGATGCGGTTACGAGTGTTCTGGAGACGGTCAGTACCTAAAGTCTTAGGGTGGCTCAGTGAGCATGACCTTAAATTACACTTACTTGTGGTTCCAGCCGGGAGGCATATGCGCGGCAGTTTATCGAAAGTGTGTTGGCTGGAGTTCGCCAGTGCCGTACGTAGCATGGTCCGCGATGCGGTGCGGAACCACTAACAAAGGCGGTCGGGATAAGCCCGGGCCCGCAAAATACACGCCGAGTCGAGCAATGAAGTAAAAAGAAAAGGTTTATATATTAAAGTGACTACAGAATGAACGATCGGTGTAACAAAGTGGAAGGCCGAACATGGCCGCCTCGCAAGGGAGGGAATCTTTCACCTCCTTTGTGAGTCGGCGCCAAAGAGCGCGTCACCGCCCACGCTACCTCTCTGCCAAATTTCACATTTACCGCCACCCCCACCCCCTCCCGGCCATAAGCGAGCATCCTTGCCCGCGCAACTCCCCCAACTCCCTGTATCCAACGCTCCCCTCCCATTCACACACATCAGGGCGCCCGCCAGCCCCCCCTCCCCCCTCTTCCAACCCTCACTCGGGAGCTGATTATAAACAGAGCCACGTGCGCACGCAGAGTAAACATTGACACCGAAGCACCACACAACGCGATGGCAGACAGGCTCAAAACGAATAACTGTGGAGTCTGCTACTGGCCACAGGGCAGAGACCTGCTGACAAGAAAGGCTAATCCACTGCAGACATGCAAATGTGTGCTGGACATCAACTCACCGCTCCTGGAACTGTGGCACAACAGCACGGAGATGCATACACAGGCGAGAACACCACCAGTGAAGAACAACATCCCCCTGCTAGTCCACACCACACCGGCGATCACTGCCCCCCTCCCCCGGCCAACCCACGCCAGCGACTGGAATTCTCGCACCGACCACACGTCGCACGCGCCGGGGACGACCGAGGCCAAATGCGTGTGACCCGCCCTGGAGGACCTGGCACGAACTCTGCTACCCAGCAGAGTGACTCTGCCGAAAATCGCCTGAGACCCGCATGAGGACCCGAGGGAATTCCTGAGGCTGTGTGAGGCGCGCCTAATCGGGTGCCGGACGCACCAGTCCAAATGGATAGAGCTGGTTAGCGAGCAGCTGCAAGGGACCGCCCGGAGCTGGTGGAGCATGTGGGGCAGATTCGCAATGCAGTGGAGTGACTTCGCCATGACATTCAGCCACCGATTCGACACAGCACTCTCACCGGGTTTTACATCTTCCTCCATACCACCCTGATTAAAATCCCATTGAACTCATCTGGGCGGATGTTAAACAATGGGTTGCGCAACAAAATGTTGATTTTAACATTAAAAGTGCAATCGCTTTATACAGTCAACGGTTCTCCGAGATAGATCAGGACAAAAAGAAATCAGTATGTGCACATGTACAAACAATTGAAAACGGATATCGAACACAGGAAGGGGCAATTGATATCCGTGTGGAGGAAGTGATTATTAACCTAGGCGAAGAAACTGACACTTCAGGTGACACCGATAGCTACAATGATGACAGAAATCACTCTGAAAGGGACAGCGAGTTGTCTGGCATTGAAGAACTGCAGTATATAAGTAAACTGGAAAATGCATTTTGGTTTCAGTGTAATGTATACTGTATAACCGTGTTTTGCTGTACCGACAGTAACCGCTCTGAAAGGGATAGTAAATCGTACATATTTCAAGTATTACAGTAGGCATGACCAATTTGTTGTTGGGCTGAAACACAAAAACATTATGCACATATTGTACCTCGAATCAGATGACCTAACTTTCGAGAAGGCAGTTGCGCTGGCAGTTTCCTACGAAGCCGTGGTAGGTAATGCTTCTCTTGGGGGATCGGAGCAAGACAAGCTTGATCTCTCACGATCGTGTGTCGTTCGTAATTAGCATGATTCTGTTCACATTGAGAAAGTACGCACCCAAAGGGGTCGATCGAACAGGGAGCATAGCCAGTCCCGAAATCAGGTTTCTGGTCAGTCCCTGTGTCAGGGTTGTGGCAACACTAATCATGCAACAGTGCAGTGTAGGTTCAAAGGTTACAGATGTTACAACTGTAAACAAGTTGGTCATTTAAAGAGAGTTTGTCCTAACTTGAGTGGAAAAGAAAAAGGTGAAGCTGCATTTCAAAATTATGTTTTGCAGGACACTTCAGGCGGTGCTAATAGTGTTCCAGATGAAACAGAGTTCTCTGCCTTGTTTCAAGTGTTACGTACACAATACACTAAGCCAAAGCCGTGGCTAGTGTCCGTGGATGTGGAAGACGTCCAGTTAGATATGGAGATCGATAGTGGTGCCGCAATATCAGCAATCTCGGAACGAACATACAGGAACCTATTTTCAACCTACCCCTTGCAAACTACTAGTGTTAGCCTCAAGTCGTACACTAGGGGTGTTATTAGTCCATGCGGCACCATCAAGCCCCTCGTTAATGTACAAGGGCAGAAGAAGTCCCGGGTGCTGGATCTCTTTGTGATACCAAATGGCGGTCCCCTCTTGTTAGGCAGAGGTTTGTACGAGGGGTTGCAACTTCCATGGCCAGGAAATAATCATGTAAGTGTTTCCCCTAGAGAAACAGACGATGTGGAAGTGTTGAATACGTTGAAGAAGAAGTACCCTTGTCTGTTTGATAATGGGTTAGGAACATTTACGGGGGAACATGTGTTCTTGCGCATGAAGGCAAATACAGTGCCAGGATTTTACCCCCCAAGGACTCTTGCGTTTGCTCTTGAAAGCCTATAAGCTTAGAGGCGAGGAGGGCCATAACATGGCTGGGACTGCGGAAAGGTGTTTGGGAGCAGGTTTCATTACTGGAAATACATTATATCAGTTTACGATTTACGTTTACATTTAATTAGGCCAAATATAAATACTGATGAACTGTAAGACAGCAAGACAGACTATGTTTACAATTAGGTTTCAATTAATTAGTGACATAAATAAGTGACAAGGAACATACACGACGAATAATTTAGGTGGACGAGCCATCCATCAAGGCCAAGAAAATATGCAAGTGACACCTGCTTAACAGTGCGTGGTCCCTATACGGACCATCAAAAGGCGCGTTGTGTCCACACAAGACAGACGCCTCAAATGCAGAAATATTACATTAAATGAGAATTCAAAGGCAAAAATACTGCGCGCAAGAGAGTTACATGCTGTTACAATGAATTACTTTACGTACGTTTTACGTACGTCGTCGCCTCAGGGGAGAACAGTTATTACAAGTTGAAAGTTAAGTTCATTAAGTTAATTAAGTTAATCCAAACATAATTTTATAGGTGGCGACTGAAAGAGAATTTAAACAAGACAACCTATTATTTCACGTTACATTAGGGCAAGGTCCACCGCCTCATTCGTAAAAAAAGAATAACACTTACATTCTTCCCCCCGAGGTCGCTCTCGCACATCGTTACAATTAAAGACTAACAGAATACATGCCGAAATAAATAGACAATGTAGCTACTCAAGCTACTGAAATAGACCAGACGAGACGAGACAAGCAAACCAAGCTAACAAGACCGAATTACAACCTGAGAGCAGCTTATATTAAATCGGCGCGTCACAGCGCACATGCGCCAACCCCAGGAGGGGAGGCGAGGAGGATTCAAACACACACTAGGAGGGGTGAAGGAGAGGGGGGAAGGTGCGCATGACGCCCGCGCTGACGCGCGAAGTTTGATGGTAGTGGACCTGACCGCTACACTCTTAAAGCTTAAGTCGATACAGAGTTGGACATGCTCCTGCAGCTTGGCATTCTTTGCCCAGTTATGTTAAGCTCCTGGGAAACCCCAATTGTCCCTGTTGTGAAGAACGATGGAAGTGTCAGAATTTGTGCATATTTTAAAATAACTGTAAACCGGCACCTACTAGCAGAACACTACCCATTCCCACAGGTAGAGGAATTGTTTTCTAAGTTACGAGGGGGTCAATAATTCTCAATAATTGATCTTTCTCAAGCCTTCCAACAGTTACAGCATGACAAGCCGTCACAAGAATTGTGTACTATAAATACCCATAGAGGGCTCTTCCACCAGTACACCAGACTACCATTTGGTATAACCTCGTGTCTAGTAATATTTCAAAGAACCATGGAACAAGTTCTGCAAGGATTAGATGGCGTCGTATTCTTCCAGGATGACATCTTGGTCACTGGGACTTCCAAGGATCATCACTGGGTTAATTTGCATGGGGTGCTGCAGCGACTGCAAGAGCATGGATTCAAGGTAAATGAAAGGAAATGCAAGTTCTTTTGCTTATCTGTTAAATTCCTGGGCCACAAAGTTGATCAGAATAGGTTGCACATGTGCACAGACAAGGTTGAGGCTGTTGCGGAAGCACCAGTCCCACTGAATGTTAGACAGCTGAGGACCTGGTTAGGGTTAGTAAATTATTATGCCCGATTTCTACCAAATTTGTCCACCGTATTTGGCCCTTTACACAAGTTGCTACAGAAAGTATGTAAATGGTATTGGTCCCAAACTTGCCAAGATGCCTTTGTAGATTTGAAGAAGTTGATGGTGTCCTCGCGAGTGATGATGCATTATGACCCAAGCTTGCCTATAATGTTAGTGTGTGATGCATCACCATACGGGGTTGGCGCTGTCATTAGTCATGTATTTCCTAATGGATCGAACAAACCCATTGCATTTGGCTCTCATACATTGTCGACCACAGAGAAAAATTATTCACAGCTGGTTTAGAGAAGCTCTTGGAGTTGTGTTCGGTGTTAACCAATTTTTCCAATACTTATAGTGGGGTGCGTTTCTCTTGGTAACAGACCATCAACCATTGATTCACATCCTTGAAGATCATTTTGGTATTCCTCAAATAGCTGCAAACAGATTACAACGTTGGGCTGTGTTATTACAAGGCTTTTATTATACAGTTGCCGTCGCCCGGGTTCTCGCGTTCGAGATCCGGCGTAGTTCCTAGCGAGAAGGCTGGTGTTTTACGGAAAACGTGTCCGGGAGGGCGCCAGGCTAGCTCTATGGCTAAACACGAAGTGGGTCGTGAGTTGCGAATGCCCCTGCGTGGCCCACTAGGAGCGGCAGTGGTGGTCGTGGTGTGAGGGATCCCTGGTTATTGATACACTACTGGCCCTACACAGCATAGTACGCTGATCTCTAACTGGATTGGGGAAGTTCACAAATAACATACACGAGTCTGGTTTGCACTGTTGTATACACGTCGCGCACGGAGTGTCCGGAGTGGACGTTTAATGAGAATTGGCAGTTACACTTGCAGTTACATTTACACTATTTTTCCCTACACAAATTACACTATGTTGACACTAGGCACTCTGATGCGCCGTCACTAATATTAAGTCATCACACCAGTCGAGGTTGAGAGGGGGAGTTCGATTGGAGTCGGCCAATCCCGTAAATTGCGAAACGGCGATGGCTGGGCCCACCTGTGTGAACCACAGCTTGCTATGAAATGCGTTGACGTCCCTCGGCTTGAGGCCCCCGGTTCCCTGCTTGCGTGACTGTCCAGTTATGCCCGTACTGCTCTGCGGAGAGTGGGTCCAGGCCAACGTGGCCGGGACCGGGAACTGCGGGACCTGGAGGGAGGAGTTAGGTGGAGAGGAATATTGGTAAACTGTTCCAATAACGATTCGGTGATGACGATTTTCACGAGCCCCTTTTATTAACGATTTATATCCTGCCGCAGCCTGGTGGAACCGCCGCGGAACAAGCTTCCTTCCCAAGACGACCCAGACTCCCGTAACACCGTACGGCCCGTTATGACGTCCTGGCACAGATTGAGAGTGGTTATACGTAATACTAATCCCGTTTAAGGTACACAGTGAAGAAGCGCAGTGCGCGCGCGACCTGTTACGTAACGTTTCGTAAGACGATGGAAGTTTTGAGTCCCGTAATTGCACGTCCGCGGTCTAGAACACTCTGCTAGTAACATCACTCGACGACTCGTAAATTCAGTAACGCGGCGAAAGACTCGCGGAGGCAGCTTGACTGCCGTATCAACTCGTGAACTGAAAACGAAAGGTTGGCCACAAGCTCCGGGTACGCGCCTCGCGAGCAGCGCGGAGCGGCGTACACGACCGTCCTCGTTCGAGCCCTGAACACGACTGGGAGGGGAAATCGGCCGGCGTGGGAGAGGTCCCGTCCCGCGGCGCGCCAGGCTGCAATTACACACTAGCATACTTGAGGAAACACAGAATATTCACAGCTAAACGAAACATTAATCACAACAAGTTTACAGAATTAATAAATTATAATACAATATTTACATACTCGTTGAGGCCCGTGACCATTCGGAAAATATACAAAAACATAGAATCATCTCTTGTACAAATAGGCTCATTAGCCCGCTAGGGCGCACGCAGGTGCGTCCCTGGTCGTCGCACTTCACTGGGGAAACCAGGGAGGACTTGACGAGGCATAACGGCCTGAAGGAGCCGAGGAGACACTTGGGTCGACGTCAGCATTAAGAGTCCTTAAGTCGCTGTCGCCGGTGCCTGTGTACTTCGGCGATTAACCAAACGTATGTGATGGTGGGAGTCGTCTCTTGCCGTATGCTGCACTGCTCCGCATAATGCATTGTGCGGGGAGTTTACGTTTAAGCGGCTGGGATAGGCCCTACACCGTAAAAGGCCTGGGCGCACACAGGGAGTTAATTACAAAAAGGTTTTAGAGAGTGACTATAATTACCAGGAATTAAATCGGTGAAGACAATGGTTGAAGGCTCCCCGCGGGACGCACGTCCATCCTGGTCCGTGAGTCGCTCGGTACTGGCGTCTGGCCCTGGCGCGAGGGGAGGGCTCTGCGCCCTCTCGCGCCAAGGTTTCTAAAGTTCAGTTATTCGTAAAATATTAAATTAACAAGAGATTGAAAGTGGCTCTAAATTCACACATTAAATAATAAGAATTAATCTAATACACAGATACGTTTTAGGAATTGGATTCAACAAGTTTACATTAATTACGTTTAAATAATGTGAGTCACACTGGAGACTGTTCGTCACTTGTTGACTGCTCCAGTGGCGAATGATACACAAAAATTGGGCGGTTATAATTAAGTCACATACTACTTTATTTAATTTAGGCTGAAGGCCGCAAGGGGAGAACTCACAAATGTACTAATAAAAATCCACATGTGAGTGACCCGGGCACTCCTATGTCGCACTTCCTTTGCACGAGGTTTTTAATTTAAAGTGACGTTATCATTAAATTACGTTGAATTTATAACGTACAGGAACCGCGGTGTCTGTTTGATTGGGGGATGGTCTTTAATTATACCTTTTGTTCCGGTGCTCGCCTGACTCGGGTGGGCAATGGCTAGGGGTGCGTGCCGTTAGCGGGATCGGATACTAGCGGTTGCAGGTCGGGCTTTAGGGTGGCCTTCGGTCGGACGATGTCACAGTTCAATATGTCAAGGGAGACCACAACTTGAATGCAAATGGGCTCTCCAGGCTGCCGCTTCACACTCTGGAAATGTCTGAACAATTTTCCTATCTGAATGTGGACGTAAAGGAATTTATGCCAGTGACTGCAAGGGCTATTAGGCTGTCATCAGAACAATACATTGTTTTAAGTAAAGTAATAAGGTACGTCAGAGATGGATGGCCGAGCGACGTGGAAAATCACTTAAAGGCATTCTACAAACAGAAACATGAGCTGGCATTGGAGCAAGGCTGTATTCTTTGGGGCCCCAGGATTATCACACCACAAGCAATACGGGACAGAGTGCTACAAGAATTGTATATCAGCCATTTCGGCATTTGTAAAATGAAGGCATTAGCACGATCCTACGTGTGGTGGACGAAAATGGACCAAGATCTGGAAAGGGTAGTCACTAACTGTGATGCATGTCTCCAAAATAAAGCAATGCCAGAGAAATAAATCCTCTTGTCTTGGAGTTGGCCTAACAGGTCTAGGCAACATGTGCATGTGGACATAGCGGGCCCTTTTATGCAAAGACGTTTCTTGGTGATTGTGGACAGTCACTCTAAATGGCCAGATGTTTGCGAATTGTCTGGCATAAGCTCAAGTGAAGTCATCAAAAACTTTTTGGGTGGTTTGCTAGATATGGAATTCCAGAGCAGCTTGTTTCGGACAATGGAACACAGTTTTCGTCAGCAGAGTTCGACCAATTTTGTCAGTCTAACACCATCAAACATACCTTCTCCACACCATATCACCCGGCAACGAATGGGTTAGCCGAAAATATGGTGAAGACCTTCAAGAATAAAGTCAAAGCTCTTGTACATTCGAAAGTACCCTTAGCAGAAGCATTACCTCAAATTCTTCTCACATATAGTATCACTACACATTGTGCAACTGGTGAGTCCCCCAGTTCTTTGCTGTTTGGCCGAGTGATTCGTAATAGACTGTCCTGCTTGTTGCCATCAGTTTCTTTGAAGGTGATGGCATGCCAAATGCCATCAACACATCAGTCTCGCCGCACCACAAATTTTGATATAGGGAGTGCAGTTTGTTTCCGTGCATATGCCGATGTGCATAAGAAATGGGTCAGAGGGGTCATAGTTGACCAAATGGGCTCAATCTCTTACAATGTTCAAGATGCAAGTGGAAATGTTTTTCGTAGACATCTCGATCAATTGCGCAATGTTCCCCCATGTCCGATGACTATGGATAGATTTCTGGAAGGAAGCCAGGGAGATAGATGGAAGGTGCGAAGGACGTAATGAACAATGTACAGAAGGAAGCTGTGAAGATCATAGTGTGGCCAATGCTGACAATACAGATGATGATTGCGCTGTCAACATTGAGGAACGTGTTCAATCAGAAGTGGACGGTGGTACTGACAGTGATTTTAAAGGGTTTCCAGTGTGTAATAACACTTCAAACAGTGGGGGGAAAGAACGATGATACTCTATGAGGAACAGAGTTCAGAAACGAAAGGTTGATTTGTAATGTATTTGCCATTAGAGGTTAGGTTCCTTCTTGGATTTTTGGACTTGAGAGCAAGCATATGTTGTTCAAACTATTGAAATTATGTTATATTGAATTGTGTACTCCCTAATTGTAGATTTATGTTTTGTGCAAACTTAAGAGTGATGTGGCAAACTCACATCTCCCATATGGTGGGAGAAGTGTGGTATATTTGGCTAGTTCAGGTTGCCTGCATGGCTAGCCAAGAGGATATAGGAATACAATGAGCATGGCCACGATGTATTACATATAGTGTGAAAATGTGTGCTGAAGAATGCACAATAAAACATAACATTTCCGTTTTTAATCTCCATCAAAACCTTTCCTACAGCGAGCCACCAGTAAGCTCATGATTAGGCATGCTGTCTTCATGAAGAATGTCACGTTCTCGGACTATGGAACATGGAAATGGAAATCGCCATCTTGATAGACTATACTGTCTTTGCCAAAATTGTATCATGACTTTGTTCAAGACACGACTATGAAAACCAGTCTTAGAGGCCGCATTTTTCTGAAAGCATCAGAAACCGTCACACTCATCATCCTGCTCCATGTACATAAATACACTTCTGGATAGGGGAACCATTTAAGGGACTGACACCGGTCCGGCTGCTTCCCCGTCAAAGCTATCAAGTTTTTGCGGAATGGGTCTTGGTGTTTGTTGGCAAAGTGGCGGGAGGCAGAGACGTGTCCGTAGAGGTGATCCTTGGGCTGTTTAGGCCACCCAAGATGCCTTACACTACAAATTATACACTCCGCTATGTGAAATGTGGTTTTTATTACACATCAACCTCTACGTGGTGCTATCCATCCCCTGGCCTCGACTGTTCGGGGTTAGAGAGCTCTGCGCGTGTACAGCTGTTCGGTGATGACCCCGCTTATAATGGAGAGAGGGGGAGTTTTGAGAGAACAGTAGGTGGTGGACGTTGCTGCTAAGACCTGTGTGGTGATGCAGATGACAGATGGTGGTGCCTCACGTACACCCACTGTCCAGGTTGTAGGGGCGTTGTGGGGTGACTGGTCTGTGGTGTGTGCTCCGATAGGAATTGGTTTTGCTGTTGCCTGCCTGTTCCCTCCCTTCCTCGATCTCCGTATGGATTAGGGTGTCTGTGATGGCCGCTGTCACCCGGCACTCCCCTGGTAGGGCGAGGTTCTGTCCATACAGCAGCTAGGCCGGGCTGTGGCCTGTGACGGCATTCGTACGGCGCCTAAGACAATACAGTAACTTGGGTATATGTACATCCCACTTAGAATGGTCGTCCCCCAGGCGCAATCTTAACTGTGCTTTTACTTCTTGGTTCCGAAGCTCGGTCGGATGGGCCTGGGGGTGATACACAGGAGTGGTGTGGTGGTCTAGGCCCCACCGACGACAGTCAGCTCGCCAGCGCTTCCCACTGAATAGACACCCATTGTCTGTCAGTAGTACCCTCGCGAAGCCATAGCGCGGGAAAATTTCCTGGTCCAGTAGAGCCGCTATGGTCCCAGCTCGCACATTGGACACTGGAAGGCCTCAACCCACCTTGTGAAGATGTCCGTGATGACCACAAAAAATCTTTTGCCCCAAGTGGTCTGGGGATATGGCCCCATGATGTCCAGTGCCAGCGTGTGGAACGGGTCACGGGGTCGACAGGGGCGCTGTTGCTCCACTCCGTCCATCCGCCGCGCCTTCCGCTGTTGGCAGTGCTGACACTGTCGCACATAACCCCTAACGTCGCGGGTGATGCCTGGCCAATGAAAAGTTTTGCGGATGTCCGTCTGCGTCTGGTCTGCCCCGGGGTGGCCAGCCAAGTCATGGTCGTGGTGAGAATGTAGCACGCCAGCTCGTGCGCACCTGGGTACATAGAGACGCCATGCCTCCATGTCGCCAGGCACCCGTGTCTGTAGCACTCCGTCTACTACCCGGTGGTAGGGGTGACTGTTCCCTCACCCGCCTGCACTTCGGTCTGAGTGGCCTCGTCCGCCTGCTGGGCGTGCTGCACGGCCGCCACTAGGGCGGTGAGGTTCTCGAACCGCAGATGTACAGAAGCAGGGGAATTTCTTAACTTCAGAGACAGTCTGTTCATGTGTTCTGCGTGCGAGAACATAGCAACGAGACCCCCGCAGGTACAGGCGGTGAGCATTACAAATAATACCGGAACCATAACATTTCCGGAGTTCGCAGGACAAGCGCACGAGGATCCCGGCAAGTTCACGCGGACTTGTCGCGATCGTCAGACCCGGTTCGCAGTGCCACTCAACGAGTGGACTGAACGAGTAAGCGAGCGGTTGCGGGGGAGCGCACTCGACTGGTGGGGAATGATTAGCGAATTTCAGATGGAGTGGGACGACTTCGTGGTCCGATTTGAAGAGCGCTTCGACGGTACACGCGCACACGCGCAGTACCAGCGCACGCTATTCTGCCATCCCCAGGCCGCCGATGAGGACGTGGAGACGTTTATACGCAACATAGTACGGTTGCACAGGCGTCTGGTCCCAGGAGGCCACATCGGCGCAGCTTTGGGTGTAGTCGTGGAGTTAATGGTCCCCGAGCTACGGCCGTTCCTGCGGAGCGCCAACGGACGGGGGTTAGAGGACTTCATACAACTGGAAAAAGAGGTGGGTCATGACCTGCGCAGCCTGCGCCGACAGAGGAGCTCTCCGGCGCAGCGACGAGGGACGTACATCGCAGAACTGACGACACCTTAGGACGCGCTTGCAGTAGTCTCCTATGTACCGCAGGCACAGTCACAGGGCCCAGTCAGGCAAACAGAAGGGGCGCGGGAGGGCGGCATCCCATCACCGAGCAGTCAGAACCATGGCAACCAATGGACCCAGCGTGACGAGCGCAGAAGCGCGAGATCGGAAGGCCAACGTTACAGGGCACCGTGCTGCAAGTACTGCCGGACGGAAGAGTACCACTGGCATGACGTCTGCTCTACCAGGACTCCATTATGGCAGACTCGCAGGACCGAGGGATCCACGGCGAGAAACGCCAACTAGGGGGTGATGCACCAGCTGGCTGCCGCCCCTGGACCCCGTGTCATGCCCCAACTGAGGTACCAAAGCGCCCTGTCAGGCCGGAGGGGGATGACTAGTGCCACCCGTCAGCGGCCCGCACCAGACCGCCGGCGAGCTACACCAGCCACCGGGTGCCCCCGGCGACCCCAACAGCACCTGCGGTGCCTCGTGATGCACCGGCGTACGCCGTCAGGATGGACGGGGGTGACCAGCACCACACGTCAGCGGCCTGTACTAGGTCGCCAGCGAGCTACACCAACCACCAGGTGCCCCCGGCAAACACGGCAGCACCTACGGTGCCTCCTAATGCACCGGTGTACCCCGTCAGGACGGACAGGGATGACCAGCGCCACCCGTCAGCGGCCCGCACCAGGTCGCCAGGGAGCTACACCAGCCACCGGGTGCCCCCGGCGACCCTGACAGCACCTGTGGTGAATCGTGATGCACCGGCTTTACCCTTCAGGACGGATGGGAATGACCAGCCCCACCCGTCAGCGACCCGCACCAGGTCGCCGGCGAGCTACACTAGCCACCGGGTGCCCTTGGCGACCACGAAAGCACCTGCGGTGCCTCCTGATGCAGTACTTGCAGTGCGGTGCCCTGTAAAGTTGGCCTTCCGATCTCGCGCTTCTGCGCTCGTCACGCTGGGTCCATTGGTTGCCATGGTTCTGACTGCTCGGTGATGGGTTTCCGCCCTCCCGCGCCCCTTCTGTTTGCCTGAGTGGGCCCTGTGACTGTGCCTGTGGTACTTAGGAGACTACTGCAAGCGCATCCTCAGGTGTCGTCAGTTCCGCGATGTACGTCCCTCGTCGCTGCGCCGGAGAGCTCCTCTGTCGGCGCAGGCTGCGCAGGTCATGATCCACCTCTTTTGCCAGTTGTACAAAGTCCTCTAACCCCCGTCCGTTGGCGCTCCGCAGGAACGGCCATAGCTCGGGGACCATTAACTCCACGACTACACCCAAAGCTGCGCCGATGTGGCCTCCTGGGACCAGACGCCTGTGCAACCGTACTATGTTGCGTATAAACGTCTCCACGTCCTCATCGGCGGCCTGGGGATGGTAGAATAGCGTGCGCTGGTACTGCGCGTGTTCGCGTGCGCCGTCGAAGCGCCCTTCGAATCGGACCACGAAGTCATCCCACTCCATCTGAAATTCGCCAATCATTCCCCACCAGTCGAGTGCGCTCCCCCGCAACCGCTCACTGACTCGTTCAGTCCACTCGTTGAGTGGCACTGCGAACCGGGTCTGACGATCGCGACAAGTCCGCATGAACTTGCCGGGATCCTCGTGCGCTTGTCCTGCGAACTCCGAAAATGTCATGGGTCCGGTATTATTTGTGATGCTCACTGCCTGTATCTGCGGGGGTCTCGTTGCTATGTTCTCGCACGCAGAACACATGAACAGACTGTCTGAAGTTAAGAAATTCCCGCGCTTCTGTACATCTGCGGTGTTTGATTGTGCTGCAATGGTGACAATATGCAACTTCGTCCGGTTGCCTGTGGCATCTTTTCGCGCTGCATTTCTGTGCTCCCGTTGCGCCCCTTCCTTCGCCTGGTTCATATTTTATGCCCGTGCCACACGTGTACATCGCGCACGCGCCCGCGTTGTTGACCGGTGTACGCGGTCGGGAGGATTTGTCGCACAGATCTCCCATGTCAATGGATACGTCTGTGTTGGCTTGCATCGCGATCGCGGGTCGCGGCTCTCCGGCCCGTGTGCCGGGTTGAAGCGGTGATACGAATCGGTGGCCCCGCGCACGTGTTCCCTGGCGTTCACGTGGCCGCTCGGTGTGCCTGACTGATTTGCTTCAGTTAATATCGGCTCGGCTCGTGCGGTGACACTCGGCTGAAGCTGCTATTGGTCACGCTTTTCTACACTGGCAGGGGGGGGGATAGGTGCGTGCTTGGCTGCTCGGTGTGCGTTGCTGGAGGGGTGGGGGTGGCTTGACCTGGTTTAGCTAGCGCGTCCCGTTACCCCGCGCCAGCGCGTCCAGTGACGCGCGCCCGAAGTCCCTTTTTTTTTCTTTGCGAGTTATGCCGTTCTCGCCCGGGTTTTCCCGCCAGTTTGCGATGTGTGTCTCCAGCAGCTGAATTTTTGCTAGATTTTTCCCGTTTCTAATGTCGTTAATTTTGGAAAATTGGTCTTAACTTCGGTCGCCACATTAGTTGGGCGTCATTTCGACACCGGTCCGGCTGCCTCCCCGTCAAAGCTATCAAGTTTTTGTCGAATGGGTCTCGGGGTTTGGGTTCGGCCAAGTGGCGGGAGGCAGGGACGTGTCCGTAGAGTTGATCCTTGGGCTTTTTAGGCCACCCAAGATGCCTTACACTACACCTGATACACTACGCTACGTGAAGTGTGGTTTTTATTACACATCAACCTCTACTTGGTGCTATCCATCCCCTGGCCGCGACTGTTCGGGGTTAGAGAGCTCTGCGCATGTACAGCTGTTCGGCGATGACCCCGCTTATAATGGAGAGAGGGGGAGTTTTGAGAGAACAGTACGTGGCGGACGTTGCTGCTAAGACCTGCATGGTGATGCACGGCCAGTGGTGTTGTAACTCACGATCTAGATGAGGTTGCGGAATTGGCGCGAAGGTGGCCTCTCAACGTTGCGCGAAGACGACCAGCCTCTCCGAGCTCCCGGTGGATACTGACTCGCTCGTGTAGCACAGCGCTACAGCAGGCCTGCCAATTGTGCGCGGGAAACAGACACGGCCAAGTTTAGGACCTATTCGCTTGTTGAACAATTGCATTAATAAATAAAAACATTTGATGAAATATACATTACATAGTTTATGTTTGTGAGAGAAAACATGTGCCCTTGAATGCTATAGTCCGGCGGAAGCACATTGCCACACCCGGCGGAGTGCTTCCGCCGAGGTGGTCGGTAGTGGTGGAGCTGCGGGTCGTTCGGTGCACTCACACTCGTTGCACCATGTTGCACATGCGGGCGTGTTCGTGGTACACGGCTTTGAGAGGCGTCGGAGAGGCATCGCGGCCTGTGCGACTAAGAGGCGCACTATCGGCGGGCGTCAGGACAATGGAGTAACCTGAAGAAAACATAAGCATCTAAAATTCGTTCCATGCGCTGCACTCGATGTGTAGCTACGAATAAAATTGGCTTTAATTGTAGCAAAGGGCAGTGGCGGCTCCAGGGCAGGGCAAGCCAGGAAATCATCCATGGTCCCACATCAATCGGGCCCCCATGCTGGTGCTTTTCATTTTTAATTAATTTTGTTTGTCTAGTGTTCTGATAAAAATAAGAACATCCTTGGGAAAAGAAAAATTATATTTTTCTTTCTTACAACTTAATGTGTTGGTCAATTTATATTTCAGTTCATGATTTTGGATTTGAAAAAAACTTTCAAAAGTTTTATTGTCACATTAGTACATATAATGGTGTGATAACCAGGCAATATGATTTTAATCATTTATAAAATTGACTTGAGGTATATTTATCAGGAAAGAATATCATAATATCCTACGATAAATTAGCGGAGCCTATGTCGAAATTTAAGTTCCAGGTTAGTGTTAAAATGAATAAGTTGGTTTTTTATTTATTTTTTTCATATTATCTGGGAGGTCTCCAGAAATGTAAATAGCCTAGGGCCTTACAAGTTTAGGGCTACTATTGGCAAATTAGCAGATAATTTATTTATTTATTTATTTATTTATTTATTTATTTATTTATTTATTTATTTATTCAATTTTTGTTCTGTAGATCCGATATGGAGGTAAGGACTCCGGGATATAGAACAAGTCAATTAATACAAATATATACATATATAAAAACAAACTGTACAACCACAAAAACTAAATATTACACAGTACTTTTACATTTCAAAAGTAAGAAAGTGAGATTAAAATTAAAAAAAATACATGGGTACATAAGAAAGAACATGAGTACACAAGAAATTGTATTAACTGGAGTCTAAACCTCAGAGTGAAGAGTTAGTTTACAAAACTCAATATTTTTCTCGTTAATGATGTATTTAAATAAATTTTACCAGAGTTTAGTTTTCTTATCTGTTATTAGGTCAAAGAATTCAACACGTAAATAAGGTTTTTTTGGGCTATTAATTGAAATCACTCTCTTTCGTTTAAATAAATGAGTAAACTTACTATATTCCCGCAAACCACACTAAAATTTGCATTTAGTATATAACCTTTTGTGCACTCTAGCCGAATATTATTCTAATAATGTTTCCAACACTGGATTTCGGCCGGAAACAGGAAACTTGTCTTTTGTTGAAATGTACGTGTGTGATCTCTTTTTGATTATATTTCTGTTGTAGAATCTTGTGACATCTAATTTAAGAAATAAGGTTTTTGTTGTAATAGTTCAACATAATATTGTTACAGAGCATGTAGATTTTGGATACATTACTGAATAGATTAAATACTAATAAAATATCCTGTATTTTGGTTAGTTTTTTCAACGTGTAGGAGTTGTAATTTTCTATTTGTTTTGTTTTTGTGCAGTATCTAATGTTATAAGAAGATGGGTCGCTACTCTCATGAACCTGACAATGCAACTAAGTCGTGTAAAGCAAGAGGATCTAACCTCAGAGTACATTTCAAAGTGAGTGAGATGCTGAAAGGGTTATGTTCATTGTAATGTGTTCTTATTTAAGAGACCACACACTATGCAGAGTTAAAAAGTTCATGAATTAAGAATCTATTATGAGTTATAATTTTGTTTTAGCTTTATTGGTTTTAAATGTATTTAAGTGGTTTTAATTCCAGGTTGTGTACAGTAAACCAGTGCATCACTGAAAATAACATACTAACTACATATACACATAAACCCCAACCCTCCTTGTATCCAGCACTGTTTATGCGTAACAGTTCATAACTTTTTAACTAGAGCAGTAAATAAGTACACATCACCTAACCTAAATTTATTATTATCTAACATAAGTTAAATTGATATGCTGTGAGAATGAGATGATTAATTGTTCCTTATTGCTTATCCAGTTATATCTTAACATAAAACACTTAAATAAAGAAAGGAATTGGATCTGTGATGCTACGCTGTATAATTACTAAAATGTATTTGATTCTGAAAATACGTATAAATATGAACCTTGTTTCTTGGGTGCAATTGTTTTGTGTAACACATTAAATTGTATTTTAATGTATTAAATTATAACAAAGGCAGTTGAATGTGTTTGTTAGTTTGGCAATTATTACATATCTGGTATCCCACGTTTATCTCTTGATCCTGATGGCATGATCGTTTGGTACTTGATACTTGCTGTTTGAATTTAGTTCGTCGAAAGATCCTGTACATAACAAAAATATTGCAATACAAACAATGTTAGCAAGTAACAAGATTATTATTTTTTTTTAAATTTTTATTTGATCTGATAATATGATCATAATCATTGTCACAATTTTTGTTGTATCCAGGATTGTGCCATTAGGATGAAGGGATGGACTTGGATATGTGATACAAAACTTTAACAGATATATTTAACTGTTTGGTTACCAAAATATTTTGAATATATGGATTTTAAAATTTTGATACAAACTGGATACACACACAAAAAGGAACATTGTCTTTGGGAGGAATTGTTCCGTGAAATTAATCTAATTAAATTTAAACGTTAAATAAAGTAAGCAGTTAATGTGTTTGTTATGTGAAACTGAACTGTAACTTAATATTTTTTTGTGTAATTGTTCCATATTAAGTATCCAAGTTGATCCAGTGGTACATTATGCTGGCTGTTTTTATTTAATGCATTGAGAGATCCTGTAGCATGTAACCTGGCATATAAAAGAAATTGTCGTTGCATGATTTGAACGTAATAATTCTTTTTATTTGTCAGGTTACGTGCTATTGCGTGAAACAAGTCTGCACTTTGTGCCTCAGTACTGCTAAAAAAAATCCCGGTAAATATGTATTGTGCGGATTAGCGCCAAAAAAAAATCGTACAAATATGAAATAACTTTCATTATATGCTATCTTACGTCCTCTTTTCAGAACTGCCTGCGGAGATCAAAAATTCCAATTACTTTTGGAGATATCAAATTTTTTAATATTCATTTTTTGGCGATTTTTTTTTAAAAAAAATTAAAAATCCGAAAATACCTTTATTCTGTGCTCTTTAACTTCCTCTTTTCATTAAACCCGGCGGAGATCAGAAATTCCAAATACTTTAGGAGATATGGAATTTTTTAATTTTCATGTTGTGCACTGATGCGGCGTTAGCGGGAAGCCTACGATTCACACATCCTTCTGGACATACCCGAATACTCACGTTGGCAAGCCTTCTTTTCTTAAAATTAGCAAGAAGTAATTTAAAATACTTTAAAACATTGTGGATGGTTGGTTATATTAGGTAAGTATAGCTACATTTAAAAAACTGTAAAATCATTTTATGGTTGCTTAGCAAATAACTTTTTAATATGTAGCTATCCAGCGCTAGGAAACCGTTTTCATGATTTCACAGTATTTTTTAATGTAGCTATCCTAACCAAATCAACCATCCACAATGTTTTGAAGTATTTATAATGTAGCTAACATAACCTAATTGACCATTAGTTTTCATGAGTTGCATATTTATTTACAATAAACAAAAAAAAAAACCGAAGATGCACGATCGGGCGTTTGCCTCTCGTCTGTTGAAAGAAGGCTTGCCAACGTGAGTATTTGGGTATGTCCAGAAGGATGAGTGAATCGTAGGCTTCCCGCGTTCCACCATTGTTGCTTGTTTACAAGTATGATTTTTTTTTTTTTTTTCGCGACGTAGTTGAACGACTACATTATGTAAAAAGAAAATTACGTGAGTTCCTACTGTTCATCCTTTTTCCCGGTTTGTTAGGTCAGGTCAGCTACATTATAAATACTTTAAAACTAAACAACCATTAAAATTAATTTTTATTATTTTTAATGTCCGTTCAGTTTCAAAGTATTTATACTGTAGCTGACCTGACCTAATCTACCTTTGTCCCGTTTTGGTAGGTCATGTCAGTTACATTATAAATACTTAAAACTATACAAGTAAAATTAATTGATATTATTTTTAATTTCCGTTTATTTTGAAGTATTTATCATGTAACTAACCTTACCTAATGGAAAATTTTTGTGGCATTCATGCACACACGGCAAAATATAAAATGGCGTCTGTTAAATGTTTACATAGGGCTTGTATTGCAAAATAAGAACGGCGATATCTCCAAAAGTAATTGGAATTTTTAATCTCCGCAGGCGGTTTTGAAAAGAGGACGTAAAAGAGCATATAATGAAAGTTATTTCATATTTGTACAATTTTTTTGGCGCTAATCCGTACAATACATATTTACCAAAATCCCTGTCAAGGGTTGATGCTTAGGTTTGGATGCACAGTTGAGAGATTTTTTTTTAAAGTTATTTACGTTTCATTGCGTTAAAATATCTAAATCATAAATATACACATTCTTATGTATGGCAAACCACAGGATCAGCAATGTATTTAAAGCACATGGTGACTTCTGCTTCACTTCTCAGGCTATCTACAAATGTTAAATTTCTTATAAATTAGTAGGAATTAATAAATGCTGTTACAGGGTAAACAGTCTTTAGTGTTTGAAGAAAGTATTTTCTGAATTTTATTATTTTTTTTACAGAAAAGCTGCATCACCAGAATTGTAATTGTAATGGTTCAATCTTCAAAATTATTCTTGTGATAGTCTAAAAGAATATATAAGCTATGTTAAACCTATTATAACCACTAAAAAAAATTTTTCACGGAGTTTGTGTTCACATTCTGGAAGGTCAGGGAAGTAGACATTGGTCAGGAAAGTAGCTTGGCTTCTGGGTTGTAGTGGTGTCCTTGGTGAATAATTCACCGGCGTTTCGGTCAACATTGCAGTCACCATCATCAGGGAGCAGTTATCTACTGTAACTGAGTAGGTAACTGCTCCCTGATGATGACAGCAATGTTGACCGAAACGTCGGTGAATTATTCGCTAAGGACACGGCTACAACCCAGAAGCCAAGCTACTTCAGACAAAGGCCGTGAAAGCCTGCGAATATTATTAATTGGTCAGGAAATTCAGGGAATTACTTGAAATTCTGAAAAGTCATGAAAATTGCCCAGTAGTGGTAATTTCAGGAGAAAATTTCATGCTCCAATCTTCCATCATCCAGACAATGAAAGATTCATTTTTCAGTTACTTTTTCAGTTCATAGTCATGCACAGTATAAATTTGGATAAGCAAGGTTCTGTTTGAATTTTAATTTTTATTAGTATGTAATTCTAGGCCAGCTATGGAATTGGTAGAGGAAGTATTTAATTTTTTTCTTAAATTCAAAACATGGGTAGATTATTTGGTAAATATGTAGAGTCGCGGTATATGCGAAAAAAAATGCTAAAAATCCGAAAATACTTTTATTCTATGCTCTTTCACTTCCTCTTTTCAAATCAACTGGCGGAGATAAGAAATTCCAAATATTTAAGGAGATATTGAATTTTTTAATTTTCATCACAATACCTGTGTAGTCATGCGGCGAATACAATTGTTTCTGGTTTTCGAGTATCTATTATGTTTCTTATTGGACAATTTTGTCACGTGACAGTTCCGTGATTGGCCAGTATTCAAATGAACCAATACATGATTATTTATTTATTTATTAATGTTCCGTCGGAGGTATCACGACGTAGGTGAGCGACTACATCATTTCCTTCTAATGGCAAAGAAAATGTACCCGCCTCCAACTTAGGTGGGTTTTTAACGTTTCTAATTTTAAAGCCTTATTTTTTATTTGGATATTGTTGCGCAAGTAATAAGTAAAAAAAAATTTTTTACGTGAGTTGTAAATGTTCATCATTTGTCCGGGTTTGTTAGGTCAGGTCAGTTACATTATAAATACTTTAAAACTAAAGAACCATTGAAATTAAATCATATTATTTTTAATGTACGCTTAGTTTGAAAGTATTCATAATGTAACTGACCTGACCTAATCGACCATTTTAGTTCCTACTGTTCATCCTTTGTCCCGGTTTGTTTGGTCAGGTCAGTTACATTATAAATATTTAAAAACTAAACAGCCATTAAAATTAATTCACATTTTTTATGTCCGCTTAGTTTGAAAGTATTAATAATGTAACTGACCTGACCTAATCGACCATTTTATTTATTACGCATTCACGAACACACGGCAAAATAACAAAAATGGCGGCGGTCGAATGGTTTTGTACAGGTGTTGTATTGCAAAATTAAAAAATTCAATATCTCCTAAAGTATTTGGAATTTCTTATCTCCGCCGGTTTTAATGAAAAGAGGAAGTGAAAGAGCATATAATAAAAGTAATTTAAGATTTTTAGAATTTTTTTTCCGCAAATAACGCTACTCTACATATTTACCGATTATTTAAATAAAATAGTTAAGGAAATTTGAAGCTTTGGTCATGTAAAGTGTGAGAAATTTTATTATATATTTGTGTGGAGTGTCTTAATATGCTTAGTGACAATGTTACAATTACAATATATATATATATATATATATTTTGTGTTTTGAAAGCTTTAAAAAATTCTAACTGTCTAGACTACATGTTACTATTATTCTGTGTTAAACCATTTATTTTGAAGTTAAGAGGTCTCAATGTTAGAATGAGCAGACTGGCCCAACATCCCAATAATGTGACTTAAGTTTAATTTATGTCAGTCAAAACCAGAAATTTTGCAAGTATTGAAAGTGGCAGATGTTACGGTATGTAAGTGGGTTTTCTGGTGGCACTCTTGTTTAAGATACAGTAAACTCCCTCTTATCCGTGCATGCTACGAAAAAATACAGCATATATGTAAATCTGTATTTTATTACAAGTGAGCATATTTGAACTCTACGGACGAGTGTATTGTGTGCAGTATACAGTAAAACGTCACAGGTCTTCTCGGAATTCATACAGTAGGCTGGCATGCGTTACTATTTTTGTCTCTGTCGCACTTTGTTTCTAGTCGTATGGTTGAGCACTTTTATTTTTACATTACTGAAATGTATTGTATGTTAATTATTCAGTAAAATACTAAAATTTTAGCATCATTTAAAAAATTTTACTGTTAATTGTAACTATTACTCTAAATGCATGTTTAGATTTTTAAGTTTAAATTAATGTTTCCTTTTTTGTTTCCCATTTTCGGCTCTTTTGCCGATTAGCCGCGATTTTCACTATCCGCGGTGGCCCTGCCACTTAATTTCGCGGATAATCGGGAGTGTACTGTACATTAGTTAGGTTTGAAAAATGTATGGTTGAGGTTTCTGACAAAAGTCTTGCATGGCCATCTGTTTTTGTATTTTATGTGAATGTGTTTAGAACACGCGAGAATCTGCTATGGTCCTGAGGCGCATGACGCTACGGCGCGCAGTTCGCTTCTTGAAGAACGTGATCGAGCACAAAGAGTGCGTGCCATTCAGACGCTTCAATGGTGGTGTTGGCAGGTGTGCGCAGGTGAGGTGAAACAAGATACTGTATGTGACAATGGAATGCTGGAATTCATGTAACTGTTGATATTGGGACACCTGAAGTTGCACATGGAACATTAAATATATATGTAGCCCCAATTTGCGGGTATAGGGGTGCTATCATATGTATCATCATAATCTCCTCCATCACTACCATCACAGCCATCCCAAGATTTGAAAATATTTGTAAAGTAAAAGTGAAGACAGTATGTTACTGTGTGAGAAGCCATGTCGCATACAATTGAACACACATGTTCAAATTTAATTTAATTAATATTTTTTTTTTTCAAAGTTCCTGCTCTTAACTTACCCAAAAAAAATTATTGTATTGGAAAGGAAGCTCTATTCCATTCATGTAGACGCTACCTCAGGCACAAGACTACATGTAGATTTTAATTTTCAGTCCACGTAAATCACACATCGCTGCTAAAAGGTAAATCTGCACGGTCCTGCTAATGGTAGATCTCTATTATTATTTTAATTTTGGTTATACAGTAGAACCCCGATTATCCGCGACTCTATCATCCGATTTGCGGATTAACCGCGATTTATGTCCATCAAGTCCAATTTTTTAGTTACATATAACCAATGATTCAAAATGTATGTAAATGTTAAAATACTTTGCAAAATATATGTTGGTCAAAGTACTTTGACTCAGTTATGTTTATATACACAGAAAGTTTAAAAAAAAATACTAGTACATACATACGTATGTACATAATATTTTTGTGTTCCATGTTACGTGAATAGATTATACACTGGTGCGCGATTCCACGTCCGCATGACCGGACTGTACACTCCCGCGCGCAGCACGGCGCCATGCCACAGAGATTACCCGGCGCATGGAGACAGTCCATTCCATTAGTGTACGTTGTTGAAGCGTGAAGGTGGTGATAATTTTATGTATTGTAACAGTGATCTGCATTCCGACGGATTATACCGTTGTGTTGTGCGGAAGTGTTGAGCGCAACATTTCATCATGTCATCAAATGAACAGAAAAGAAAGCGAGTGGTACTGTCCATCGACAGCAAAACAAAAATTATAGAAAGATTTAAGAGTGGAGAAACGATTGCAAACTTGCGACTGAGTTTAATGTCGGTAACACAACAGTGCGCGACATCATAAAAAATCGCGAAAAAATCCTTCAGTTTGCTTCACAGGCTGACACTTCAAGTGGATTAAATAAACGCAAGACGATGAACGAATCCACATTTAGCAGCTTGGACACTTGTTTGTTTGAATGGTTTCAACAGAAAAGGTCGGAGGGTGTAGCATTAAGTGGCGTAATTTTATCACAGCAGACGTAATTTTTTTAAAAAAACTAGGCTTGACAGAAGAACCATTTTCCTGTTATATTACTTCTCCGTTACTTTATGAGCACCGACTGTACGGAAGTGTGTGTGTTGCAACTAGTGCTTGGCACGCAAGATAAATTCAGTCTATCACTTGCTGACGCGGCACAGTGATACGACGGTGTTTGTTTATTTCAAAACTCAGCTAAGAGTGAACGGAGAATAGATATAACGACCCCTCACGGTTCCCGAGATTAGGGTCGTTATAAGATTTCCGACCCATCTGCAACACTAAGTCATAATAGGCCGTTTTTGCACTAATTCCACGTTCAGCAAAGTAAAAATAAAAAATCTAACATTTTAAATTCATATAAATAAAGGGGGATAAAAACACTGTGAATTATACGAGACAGAGACACCGTTTCAAAACCATCAAATCAAGTCTCAATTCACTGGTATGAAAAATTTTATCTCGAAAAGAATTTTGAAGGCAGTCGTTCTGTAAAACAATAACCAGCCCGATGGTGTTACTGACAACAGAGCAATGAGCGAAGTGTGGCAGCGTCGCTTACGGGCGATGAAAAGAATGCGTGACCTTGGCAGCTATCAGCTGTCTTGGGCCCTCGGACAGGCGGGCGGCTAGTCACACACCTCGGTGCAACAACGACTCGCGTGCCCACGTCTCCGCACACGAAAGACTTAAAAACCACTGCTGCCCAGCACTAAGCAGTCCGCTTCTATGTCAACAACGCACACACACACAAAGCATGTGTATAAATGTAATCTCCGAATGTCCACAGATGGCTGTCTGTGGGCTAATGACCTTTGAGGCAAGCATGACTCGGTTAACCGCGATTTTCGATTATCCAACTCACTCGTCCCCTTCATTAACACGGATAATCGGGGTTCTACTGTATTTAAAATATCCCTGTAGTATTAAAAGTTAAAATAAAGTTTTATTCAAAGGTCTTAAAAATATCCTGAACTTGGTTCACCAGGTATTTGTAGAGACACTGAGTAAACTGGAAGCTCAGCTTTCTTGTGAATCTTGTGATGGAAAAAGTGAAAATGCCTTTAGTTGATGTATGACACACAATAAATTAAAATGAAGAGATACAGCTCAGTTCAGATGATATGTTTTCAACAAACTGTGGATTCATTAAGATTTTTGACAGTTTTTTGGTATAGTTTACCAAAATGACCATTTAAGCAAACAAGCAAACAGCAAACAAAATGACTTTGAATGTAAATGACAAATGAACCAACCACACACTATTTGTCTCTTACAAAACTTAGTACCTGGATGACCGAGCTTTACTCAGTATTTATTTATTTTTTGGTAAATTTTGTTTATTAGCAATTATATTTAAATACAAATTACATAATGATGAAATATGAATATTTTTTTCAGTGGCCACACGTGACGCACTCTCTCGTGAAACATTTAAATCATAAGACCTTTCTGCTCGTATAATGTTAGTCAAGTTTTGCAAGCATCTTACTTTAGCAGCACGTGTGGGACGAGGGGAAACCTGATTATTTTCATGAAGGTTTTCGTGAAATGAGTCTTCACTTTCTAAAACTGAATCCTGGCTAGATCGATTTATCGCCCCCGAAACCCCCTGCATACTAAATTTCATGAAACTCGTTGGAGCCGTTTCCGAGATTCAGATTATATATATACAAGAATTGCTCGTTTAAAGATATAAGTGTGTGACTTTATGCTGCTCAACTTTGTTTAAAAAATTGTAAAAATTTGCAATATGATTAGCCAATTTTTTTATTTACGGGTGTGCTTTTCTTTTATGGTCCATTATAAATTTTTACAGCATAGGCTATCAAAAAACTATGCAGCCATGTTGTCTTAACCTTCTTGACTGCCATGTGATGTAATACAATAACTTTCGTTCTCCTGAAGAATGTTTGTTGATGAACTAACAACAGTCTGATTGCAGTGCTTGAAGTTATAGTTAATTTTTTTTTTTTTTTTCATTAAATTGACTTAATATAGTAGTCATCATTAACAAACACCATTACTTACAGTAATATCCCAACAACTATTAATAAAATGGACCTAAAGTTTTTTTTATAACACGGTTAAAGCAGTATAAAAACAAAGAATGAGGTGCGAAGGGTCTGTGAGAAGTTATATTCAGTAGACTCATTTTTACGTACGCTGTATTTATGAATTCCTGTGATTATCGTAATTTTTTTTTACTAAAAACTATGTTTTTCTATAGTATTTTGTGCATTACTTTCCTGTTTCTGTTCTTAAACGTATACAAGCATATTCAAAGTAGTTGTGTTTGTTTAATAGAATTTTTCTAGTAAAAATCTGAAATTAACTGAGTGTTAACACTCGATTTTACACTAAGTCCAAACATGAATTTTTTTGTATCTCACCATTGGAATTGAAAATATTACATTGTTCGATATTGCATTGCTTTTTAGTAAACATTTTAAAATTAATTATAACACATTTTTCAAACACATAAATTTTGCAGATTAATTTTTGTATTTCTGAGTAGTTTTATTCTAGACAGGCTTTCTAATGATTTTATTTTGTAACTGCATTGTGTGTCAGAAAGTGAATACTTGGTAAAAGCATGAAGAAATATTTTAGATTTGTATTTGTTAGTACACTGTTTATGAATTTAGACAATTTATAAAAATAAAAACAATATCAAAAAATATTGTTTTAAAAACAAAAAATGATCTAAAAAAACCATAAGAACTCATCCCTAGACATTTTGTCTGGGTTCTCCCAAATTCCCCACCAGTTCGTTCAGTGCTCCAACTCGTCACCTCTCACTTTCTCTGATGATCTCATTATCGACACGATTAGTCCATTCAGTCATTCATTTCATTTATTCTCGGTAACTCTCTTGACTGCCAAGTGATGTAATAACTTTCGTTCTCCTGAAGAATGTGTGATGAACCAACGACACACTGATGGCATTGCTTTGAGGTTTTTAATTAATTTTTGTATTCATTTAATTGACTGAATTAACTTGCAGTGAATTCGAACACATATATTAACCCTTATCCGGAGACGTGGGGTCTCCGTGACCCCAGCAAAACTTTAACTTGCTGCCATCTATGTGCAGTTCAAGGCACTTGCTTGTGGTACCATCTACCTTTCGCTTGGATATCACATAGTCTCCTCCTGTAGTGTCAGATTTGTTTACGCTGTCTGGAGCTAGATATCAGGTCGAAAAGATAACTTGGGGTCGTAGTGGCACCACGTCACCAGTTATGTTTCTATCTCAGAAGTGATAAAAAGGCTTCTAAACGAACATGTGTACGTGTGGGCGATCCAGATTATGACGAAACTATTTCTAAGTGGTTGAAAGATATTTTTAGTGACTTAAGTTATCAAAGTGTGTGTGGAAAAGCAATGTGTGATGATTGCAGAGCAAACAAATGTGACTTTTCGTACAAATTTAATTTTTTCAAACAATGTTCGGCTAATATATTTTATGTAAAAATGGCATTTTCAAAATATATAAGTATGCATGTGCTTTCTAGTTAGCTCAATTATATATATTGTTGTGGTTTAAGCATTGGTTATGCAAGGAAAATATTTGGAGGGGAAAAAAGTAATTTCTTTTTTTGGGAAAATTTATCTGTTGTAGATTTTATGAAAAAGTCTTATTATTCATAGAAGTTTTCTAGATTTTGTTTTGTCACTATATCTATATTGAATAGCAAATAAAACTTTTAGGCTACCATCTGCTTATTTTTTTTAAAAAAGCAATTATTACAAATAGGCATTTTTAGATTTATTTGAGCAAGCACCAATGGAAAAAATTGTATTTTATAATTGGTAAATAATTATTTACTAATTTATTTTTTAATTTAATTAATAAGTATAAAAAATGCATTAAATAATTTTACATGGAACAAAAATAATTTCTAATCAGTTAACTTCTACAAAACATTTTGGGGTCTGAGGGGCACCACGTCACCAGATATGTCAAATATTTTCACGTCTCCGGCTAAGGGTTAATGTACAGTCAAACCTCTATCGAACTCGCATGTATCGATTGTCCTTGTTTATCGTATACTTTCTACAGTCCTGGCAAAATTGCCATACAACTAAGGTTAAAAAAGTCCGCTTGTGCCGATGTTCGAATTATCGTTTTGTCTGCATTGATCGTACAAAATGTGTGTTCCCGTCACTATAAATTATAATAGGTAGATGATCGTTTAACCATAAAGATTTTGCAGAAATAACCATTTCTTAGAAAGAAACCGTCATAAAAACAGTAACGATAGTATACAGAAGTAGTAAAAATCACCTTAAATCTGCAGCCATTTTATAATGGCAACCAGTGAACTGTCAACAAACAGTAGATGGCTAACATTGGTGCCATATTTCAGTGAAATCGACTCGTCACGAAACGTTGCCTACTATCGACTTGTATTTATATACAAAACTTTTTCATGTCTGCTAAAATGGTAACGTAAAAAAACAAAACCTTTTATACCGTACGTATATAAAATCACTTCAAGAATAAACATGTCCCTTGTTATGACTGAGCATTGAGACGTCTCGTTTATAAGGTACAAAGAAACCAATATGGCGTCCCCGCATCTACTGAATTTTTTTTGTTGGTCCCCTGAAAAATGATAAGAGGTTTGACTGTATAGCATTTTAACTAAAAATAATTTAATGGACATAATGCTAATGCTGATTAAGCTGGTTTGTCATGGAAAAATCTTCACTCCCAGTACAAACCAGCAATGGGTTTATGTCCACAAAATTTAATTTAAATCAATCTTCCCCATTGCAGCAATCAATCAGTAAACTAAATGAATCATACACAGCACACTTATAATGTTAAGTAAGGACCCAAAAAACTGTAAATATAATTGACCAAATGTAGTGTTAAAATAAGGCAACAGCAGTGAAATTTTTGATGATTTTGATTCTAAAACTGGTAGTAAATTTTATTTTATTTTTCTCCTTTGAAAATAATTATAATTTCATAGCATATGCATTTAAAATTAAAAAATTTTTACTATGCAATAGTTAGAAAAAGTATCTTCAAAAATGATTAGGGTGGCTACTTGCAGTGAAAAATCAGGGCATTTCAGAATTTTATGGAAATCCAGGACATGTCTGAATTTTTGCAAATTGCAGGGAAATGTTTTTTTTAAGGTGTGTGGTTTCTCTATTATTAATTACAAATATGTCTTTTAACATGAAACTTTAAATGTAATTGGATGTATTTCAGTTTGCTAAAAATATTGATTTGTTCAATCGGGAGCAGTTTGTTTCGCTGTATAATACAGTTATTTTCATGTAAATGTACAAATTTAGTCATCAGTAGGGATGGTGATTTTTCGTTTTCGCGAAATAGATGCGAAAATATGCTGAATTATATTTTTTCCGCTATAAAATGCGAAATCTAGACTATTCCGAGATAAATGCGAAATCAAGGTAAAATACGTAGATTCGTCTTCACTCTACACAATTTATTTACCGATTGTATTTCGTTTCAGTTCAGTATCAAAAGAAACCATCATTTTATGGCGTATTCAGCACAAGTATCTTATTGTCACGTCATTCACAACACTATTGTTCGTAAATATTGAATGAAAAATGGCCATCCGTGCCTCGCTATTGTAAACAAAGCAAAGAACAACTAGCTGGAAGAGTGTCCGTCATCTTGCAGAGTACAAGTTTTTAGGCCACCATATTGCGACATCTCTGCTTCGCCGCGCCCATTTTCTGTCTGTGTTTCACGTGAAAGCCGCGTTCTTGTGTAGTCTGTGGAAGGTGGTGTGTTTACAAATACGTGCATACTTTGAATGTGTTGTATACTGTTATTTCTCGTGGTAAAAATGGGACGAAACGTAATTTCCATTCGCGATCGCATAAATGAATACAAAAATGATCAGTTCTACGAAAGTGATACCAATATTTTAATGTGCAATTTATGTAATTGCCGTCTGGAGTGGAAAAAGAAGATTTACTTGAAAAGCACATTAAATCTGAGGGACGTCAGGCTGAAAAAATAAAGATTCACCGAGAAATCGGATGAAGGAAAAAAGCCTGTAAAACGGCAAGCAACGGTTTCTGGCATGATCGAAAACCAAGGCGAAAATTGAAAAAAACGAGTTTCAATAACATTATTTGTGCACTCTACATCAACTATGGCCATGAACACGGCTAAAAAATAATTATTGTAATTTTAAGTATTCAATTTATTGCACTCATAAGTGCTAAAAAGTTGTTTGGAAACCTGCCAAGATAGGCTATCTTTGTAGTTGTGTTAGATCTTTATTTCTGTGGTTGTTAATAATTAATATGTGTATTATTTAATGCTTTTTAAAAATTTACTTTTCTTCAGTAATGTAAAATGAGAGAATTGGCTAAATCTTGTTTTTAAAAATGCTACAAAATGCTAAATTTCAAATTCAAAATGCTAAATGTTATTATTTTAAATGCTATAAATCACCATCTCTAGTCATCAGTAATTAATGGTGGCTATTTATGCTCAATTAAAAATTATAATACTGCTATAATTTATAGTTTTGCAAATGATTTTAAATAAATTATTACATTCCGTAGAATTTTTGAGTTTGAGAACATATTTTTTAGTTACTGATGAATTGAATGGTATCTGTTTATTGATTCATTTTTTAGCATGGTTTATTGTGTTGAAAACATGAGGTATTTACGGTGTATTTGTATGCTCCAGTGTTCATTTCAGCAGTTGTGATAAAAATAAATTACATTAGTTATATTTCTGTGAGAGTATTGCATTGGTTATTTTGTGCCGGGTTGTATACAGTATGTACGTGCTGCTCCAAATTTTAAAATTTTATTGGTCAACTCACAGGACGTCTCTCCCACCTGATGTATCGCTTAGTGTTGTGACGCAACACATTTATCTTGGCTCCAGTAAGAAGAACGGATTCATCAGTTTTTGTGATGTGTGTCAATTGAATTAATATTAGTTATACGGCTGCGAAATGAAAGATATTCCCGAATATATGTGTTAATACCGCAAATTATAACATATGAAAATAAAAATATATATTTTGTGAGGCAATAATTATTTACTACAGTTGGTAGCCTATAAGTAGTCTGTTTATAACATGAAATTATGTTTGGTTATATTTCTGTCTTCAATTTGTGATTCATTAAATTGTAATAAATGTTTATGATTTTTGAATTTATAAGTTTTTTTGGTAGCAGCAGGGCTTAATAAACACATTTTACTTATTAACATGAAAATTTATGCAGTAAGAAACAAAATATTTTCTTATGTTATTTTCATTAAAATAGTGTCATTAATGTGGGTTAAGGGTTTTTTAAAATAAATTATTGGTTGTATAAATGGATAATAAAATAAAAAATAATTCAGCAAGGTATTTTCTATTTCAAGTACACATGAGGATCTGTAATGTAAAACTACTAGGTATGTTGCAGTTTTTGGAACATAATTAATTTCACAGTTCTCTTGTTTCATACTTATTGTTACAAAATACAGGTACCTATTTTTTTGCAGCTAATAATATTTTGACAACACATTTTTACTTTATTTATTCAAAAAAGTTAACCATTGTGATGTTGTTTGTCAAGTGTAGGTGATTAGTATTAGTTTATTACCTTAAATCTTTTTCATAGTTCTTGTTAAATTGAGAATCAATAATTAATAATAGTTCAAAGTCAAATTAAAGAAAGTATCTCAGAATTTTTTGAATCACATATTTGCATTTAAATTCGTATTACTTGGGATAAACTAAAGAAGTGTATTTTATTCATTTGAGACAAATAATATTTTAATGATATGTCTTTTCATTAATGTTTAATCCAAGTTAAACTTGCAAAAAGAAAAATCAGTAAACTATGTTACAGATTTATCTAGTAGCCTAATACATGGAATGTTGGTAATACTACAGAGCTGCCAACCATTACGGATTTTCCGTAATTATTACGGATTTTAACCCCGAATTACGGAATTACGGAACATCGCTAGTTTATTACGGAAACGAGGCTTTGTGCTGCATGGTAACGGAAAAATTTACGTTTCTGCTGTGCGTGTTTCGTGAACGCTGTTTGAATACTTCGCTTGGTTGCTCAAATAACGGAACTAGTAAGTGTGCGCATGTACGATGTACTGTCGAAATAAGTAAATTAATTCTCGTGTTTTCAAATAATAATGGGATGGTATTACGTCCGTTGTACGATACAACTAGTACATATCCTCGGACTTATCGTTTGAAGGCTACTTACATCACGATAATTTTTGTACGGTACTTTGGCTAACCTGTGTTGTATTAATTTATTTCTTGAAAGCCATTTTTTTCATCATAGTGTTTTTGTCCGGTTTTTGTCGTGTCTACAGACGTGAAAATTTTTTTATTTTTTTCGATAGTGTTGTGTTCTTCAGTGCCGGTTGTAGAAATGAAGCGTGTGACAGAATAATGTGCATCTGTGGGAAAAAACACGCAAGACTTCAGAACTTTCCACTTAAATATTCAAAAGAATGGCCATGATTGTCGTTTTCAAATGTTTGAAACGCCACGGTTTTGTAATGTATGCGCGTGTGACTTTTCGATTGCACATGGTGAAAGGGATGACTGTAGACGGCATATTGAATCAAAGAAACATGCAGAACATTTTAAAGCCGTGACTAGCAATAAATCTATATCTTCGTTTTTTCGCTACATCTGAAGAAACGAAAGTAACGAACGCAGTTACTGTTTACAAGTCCTTGTGTTTGTCTTGTTTGTTTACATGACATTTCTTATCGAACCAGGATAAAAGAAGCAAATAAAAAGACAGTTGTTTTAAAGTTTAACTTTGAATACATTGAATTGAAGATTCAAAATATCCAGTAAAATTATTAATATTTCTTACATATTCAGATGATTGTATTGTTCAAATAGATTTTTTTATGTATTAATTTGCATTGTATTCATATTTTTATTTTTATTTTGCATATTATTGTCGTTGTTTTATCTTGTGAGTGTGTTATAATGCCCCAGGAAAAATTTATCGTGCATTATTTACGCGTACTTTTTTCATATACCTAATTGCCATTACTGATGGGTGTGATTTGAGGTTGGCAGCTCTGTACATTATAGAACCACAGATAAAATTTTACTTTACATATTTTTTTGAATTTTGTGGATGTTATGTAGGTCATGGTGTTGTTAACTCGCTTGACTGCCATGTGATGTAATACTAAAACTTTCGTTCTCCTGAAGAATGTGTGATGAACCAACGACACACTGATGGCAGTCCTTGAGATTTTGGTTGATATAATTTTTCTGTTAATTACATAATTAGATAAAGTAAATCAAATAACAGTGATTGCTGACATTGGTCTTTGTTTAACAACAATAGTAATGTGTAGGGTAATGAATCTCAATTTTTTTAAGATATTTATCATTTTTATTTTATGAGCTTGTACTTTTTTTTTTTTAGTCAGACTTTGCTTCAAATATAGATAGATGTGAGTAGCAATAACGGCGAAATTGAAGTCAATGCACCGCCAAACAAATTATGAAATTAATCAGCATATTTAATACAATGGTGTCAGTTAAAGAAGGTATGACACATTATGTGTGGTTAAATTACTGGTAATTTTTTAATAAAAATTACTTGTCACATGTTTAAATTAAATGTTCAGATTAGTTGATGTATACTTCTTTTTTTTCATCAGGCTGTGTAGAAGTATGTTTTTCATTTAACAACATTTTTTTTAGGACTGGGATTGTTTTGTGGGATTGTGCTCTGCTCTTGTGAAACATTCTTGTGTTACACAACATTCAGTGGTTGAGTGTCTTGATTGCACTCGCTCCCATCCCAAGGCAATCTGTGTACAATTCTTGGTGTGGTTGTACTTGGATATTTCCAAGTAGGAGATGTGGACATTGAAGTGAGACAGGTTTTTCTCTGGATACTCTCATCCCCACCACCATTCATTTTGTCAGTGATTCGTTCTCGTCTTTCCTAATGACCCTGTTGGCGAGATGTCAAGCAGGCGATCCACATTCTGGAAAGTCTGGGATTTTGGAATTGGTCAGGGAATTTACTTGAAGACATAGAAAATTTATAGAACTACCTAGTGACGGTAATTTGAGAGGAAAATGTCATGCTTCAGACTGTTCAACCAGACTGGAATTTTTTTTCCAGAGACTGTTATATTGTATAGTCGTAAGCACTACAAAAATCTGAATGCAATGTTCTTATTGATCTAGGTCAGCTGTGGTTATGGTGGAGGCTTGATTTACTTTACTTCTTTCAGGAAATTGCAAAATATATCAGTTATATTACAAAAGTTATTATTTTGCTCTGGGAAATGTCAGGAAGATTTGATTACTTTTTGAATGATTCTTGCAAAGAGGAAGATTGATTTAGAACATTTTTTGGAGAAACCACAAGAATAGAACATAGAAAACACAGTGGATGTAAAATATTTGAATGCATAAACAGCTAGAGAATTCTATGTAAGGAATTACTCAGAAACAATATCACGGCATGATGTTCACTGTTGCCAGGCCAAAGCGTGGCGCACCACCCAGGGCCGTTGGCCGAAGAAGTCTGCGGAGTTCCTGCTGCAGCTGCTGAAGAACGCAGAGTCGAACGCCGACTACAAGGGGCTCGATGTGGACCGGCTGGTGATCGACCACATCCAGGTGAACCGTGCACCCTGCTTGAGGCGGAGGACATATCGTGCGCACGGTCGCATCAACCGTGAGTGCCTGCTTATCATTATTCTATTGTTGTAACACACTACACTGCCAACAGCTTTCAATCTCCTGAACATTTGATAAACAAATAACATCATGATGGCAGTACTCAATTATTGATTCATTCTTTCGGCAATGTCATTATTACTTTTTTAAAACCAATTTTTTTTCCATGTGTACGGCAAAATAGGTTTATTTTTTTTGCCATTGTGTGTAAGTTAATTGGTGAAATTGTACATTCATTATTTATAGTTTTAACACAATTTCCTTAGTTCTGAGGGGTTTCAAATTACTACTGTGTCAAGCCAATTTGAAGTTTTGGAATGGTTTCTGTAAAGCACTTAAACTTATTGATTTACTTTTATAACATTTTATGGCATGTCAGTGAATTAAATTGTGTCATATGAAGGTAACTTATAAACTGGGGTTCATTTTTTGTAATGTATGGATTAAATTAAAGTTTTAATATAAATGTATACTTGGAAATCCAGAGACTTATTTTTTGTACTATAGGGCCTCTTGTACTTAGTTTGCAGTGTGCGGTGAGTAATGGGCATTAGAGCTTTTACCATCTTCATCACACTTTCTACCATTTGCACTTCTTGTTCAGTCTGAAACTATATTTATAGCTCATATGACAAACATTTTGAGACACAGTTTTGCAGTGTTTTAGAAAGATTACTGTGTTTCAATAAGGTCACGAAATATTTTTGAAATATATATAAACTTTTGTATGTTATATAGAATAATTTTATGTGAGAATTTAGGAAATACATTTTTGTGTAACTGAAATATATAAGCCATTTGATTAATTAGTGAAATGTAGCTTCCCTTGTGTTGCCAGGTACTAGTGACACTAACGTCAGTGCACGCCATTTACTCCCCGCAAACTAAGTATGGGATGTTTTATAGATCTGATTTAAATGGTTTTGACATGTGTAGTATGTGTTCGTCGATAGTTACTTTACTAAGTAAGTAAATATTTTTTGTAGCATACATGAGTTCTCCGTGTCACATTGAAGTTATTCTGACTGAAAAGGAGGAAGTTGTTGCAAAGGCTACAGAGGAAGAGCCTGCTAAGAAGAAGGTTTCAAAGAAGAAACTGGCACGTCAAAAGGAGAAAATGATGCGGGAGTAAACTGTTTGATGTGTTGTAAAAATATCAAGATTTCAAATAAAAAAAGTATGGAAATATATATAATTGATATTTATTTGTTTGAATGGGTTGGAGAGAATAGAAGTTGATAAAATACTACTCAGCCTTTTATGTTTAGGGACTTTCCTATCAAAATAATTTTAGTTATTTGTAGACTTCTTAAAATATCATTATTCTTATTCCAATCAAATTTTATCATACAGTGAAAATATTTTATTACCTTTCACTGAAGTGTTAGTTGGATTTTGCTGATTAACGGACTTAGCCAAGATTTTCCATAATGATTTTATGTATCAGTTTGGAAGTGATTAGTCCCAAATTACAACAGTTATTGTGTCCATACAAAACTGATATATGTGTGTGTGAACGTATGTTAAGTTGGAGTTGCACCAACAAACTTAGGCTGCAGGTTCATCACGTAAAAATAATCTGAAAACATAATTTACGGCCTAAAGCTCTTCCCAAAACTGGTAGGTATATGCCTTTGAAGTTGTAGCTGAACTACAGTAGAATATCGTTATAGCGAGCACGGTAATAGCGAGAACTCGGCTATAACGAGGTATTTTTGAGAAATTTACGGCGTGATCGCTTGAAGCGCGCTTTTGTTATTTGTCTGCTTTATCTCCACCCCTTTCGCTCGCCACTAGACATCTTGCCCTTGACGCCTGTCACATTCTTCAGCCGTGCAGTCGCCACCTAAGAGCGTGGTTTAAAAATAGAATCCCATCCTTTCTTTTATCAAACTTCCGTTAGTTATCTGTGCCGTGTGTACACAAAGTTTGAGATTGGAACAGAAACAACGTAAGAAAGTATTTTTTACAAATTAGAAATATTTATGTTTTTGTTTTTATAATCACGTATTTTCACGGTTTTTTTTTTGTTATCTTAAAAGAGATAATATTAAAAAGCCGCTCTAATGAGATTTAATTGTTTCTTGGTTAACAAAAACTATTAATTATCAAATATTGTTAATTGTTTATATTCTATTTATTATTATTTACGCGACGACATACTGTACGCGTACGCAATACGACTGGATTCGTTGCTGCAGCATAACATAGCACAGGCCTGCCGTTTTAACGGATTTTATCCGTTTTCACGGATATTTGAAGCTTAAAACGGACTAACAGATAAACGGTGACATTCACGGATATTTACGACGCTTCGCCGATATTTTCATTTTTGAATTTCATTCGTGTAAATATTTACATTCAACTACCTATTTGAAGTTGTCAAACCATACAAGCATCCAACAGTAAAGCAAAAACGCACATTACGTGTAGCGCCATGGAAGTTCCAATCGTTTAACCACAAACCAAAAACATTTACTCCCAAATAGCGTTTCATGAAGTACAATATCTATGGTTTCGGAGGAAATGTTTTTTGTTTGTTGAGTTAAAAGTTAAGAAGTGTCATGGCGTCAGTAAACATTGTTTTTTTTTTTTTTGCCGTTACAATGTTTTAGGTGCGGCATTTGTTTACAAACTTCTTACGTGATTTAAGTAGTAGTTTTGGTCTTAGCTGATTGTGATGGAGAAAAAACGTAAGGCTTCGCCGGTCAGGTCACTTTATAAACAGCGTTATTGTAAAGAATGGGAGCAAGAATTGAAATGGTTGAAGCGTGGCAAAACGGAATTTTCCGACCTTTGTTCGACTTGCAACTCGGAACTGAACGTGACAAAGGGCGGCTTGAAGACGCAAGTTCAAGCGAAAAACCAATGAGCTGCTGATCAGAGTTGTTCGTTGACGAGTTTTGTAACCAAACCAAATAAAATAATTGATACGGAACTGCGAACTTCGTTTGTGAAAACAATTTATCTGTGAAACTCAGTGATAATTTCACGAAACTTGTCCCTCAAATGTTTCCAGATAGTGAAATTGCAAGAAACTTTCCTTGTTCTCGCACTAAAACTAGCCAGATAATTATTCAACTTTTGGGTACATCAGCTGCAGATTATGTTACCTATGCAATGAAAACACAATTTTTCACACTGATGATTGATGAATCAATTGATGTTACAGTCACTAGGCAGGTTGTAGTGTTAGCAAGGTTCTTTCCATCTGAGATTGTTGAAACTCATCTGTACAAAGTAATGGCTTTGAGTGGTGCTGCAACTGGAGAAAATCTGCTGTGGAAAGGGTTTTTTCAGCAATCTCAAGATGGTTTAAACGGTTCACATTGTCAATGGAATCACCAATGTTAAATGTGCGGTTGCATTGCACAATGAGAACTTCAAGCCCACTGACGAGATGCAGAAAAGAGCACAGAACATGAGAAAGTAGCTAGTTAATGATGTGAAATACATTTGTTTTTTTTTTTGTTTTTTTAACTTATAAATAACTTCAGTTGTATGGATGTATTTATAGTTTGTAAATAAGAAAAGCACCAAAGCCTATACTGAAGAGAAATTTTTAAATTTCTTTTCATTTTATTGTGATACCAACTATTAGTTTTGTAATGTAAGTGGCAAATATTAAAAAATTTTTACATTCATTTGATTTTTTAAATTATGTTTTGGAATGCAATGTATATTTAAAATTACTGCCAAAAATAAATTTTGTCAATTACGGCTATAAATTTTACAGGATTTTTAAATGCTGTAATGAGGATTTAGGAACCCAATTTGGTGGCAGGCCTGGCATAAAGTGTCACAGTATGAAATTAATGGGAAAACATGTTTTCCACTGCTTTGTAAACTTGCAAAGGCAATGCTTATTCTTCCACACAGCAATGCAGGGCTGGAAAGGATATTTAATAAGCTCAACCTTATCAAGACAGCGCACAGGTCATGTCTTGAATCACCAATGCTAAATGCTTTGTTGCATATCTCTTCTGGGAAGAATATGGCAGAATTCCAGCCAACAGTAGAAATGAGGAATAGGGCAAAACATCTGAAAAAGTGATATTTAAATACTGCCAGTGGTGAAGTGTAGGCTAAATGTGTGTGGTAAATACTTGTATAAAGTGTTAAAAATTGAATTGGTTTGATTGAAGTATAGTTACGTACATTATGATCAAGTAATTTTCATAAAAATTGCATATTTATTTGTATTTTTTAACGTACAGGATTTTACAGGATATTTTATATTAAAAACAAGGATATTACAGGATATTTCACATTTCAATCAAGGATATTGTTTTCAAAGTGGTGGCAGCCCTGACATAGCATGTTATGCGGTATCAGAAGTAACGATAGTAACGAGTACTAATTGTTATAGTAACGAATACATACGGGTACACATTTTTTCATTACTTTTACACCTCTAGTAGGCACTACCGTATTTATTTCCGAATCGCCAGGGCAGTTTTCTTGTAACTTTTGTTTCGGTCAGTTGTTGGGGTATCTGTCCGGGAAAGGGGTGGTGATGGTTTGAGTTTAATCCCAAATTTATTTTCTAAAAAAAGTTGACAGGTTTCTTTAAATGAAAAAAGTATAGTTATCCAGCAACTATTACGTTTGAGGCGTACGTGCGTTGCCGCAGCCGCACTCCTGCTTTTTTGTAAGGAATTAAATCGTCGTGCTACACTAGCACCACCTTTTTACAACATCCCGAACCAACATGGCCGCCAGCAGACAGCCCGCGTTGACGATAGATAGCAGGACAAAGCTGCGTCGGCCGCGGGCTGAGATGCTATACTTACGTGGCTTGGTAGGGTATTCTGGTTATTTTGACGCAATCGGTGATCACATCCGTACTTATGAGGTATCGTTTTAAAGAGAATTCACACATCTGCTCACAGAAATTAAGATTTCGTTAATATAACTTGTTATTTTCCAATTATACAGGTTTAAACACAATTTTTATGCTATTTTCAGTTAATTTTTAATTTTTTGGGGGGCCAAAATTTGTCCAATTCGGTTATAGTGAGGACACGGTTATAGCGAGGATCAAACCCGGAACCGTTATAACGCTATAACGGGACTCTAGTGTAGTTGGGGTTTTTTTTTCTCGAAAATAATAACGAATTTATTTATAATGAAATGCCAAGCATCTGGTTAGTTTTACAAATGCTGGATATTTTGTCACTGAAGTCAAATTATGTATTTAATGAAAGTAATTTGGTGTGACATCTTTTTTTCTCATAAATTTTTGTGATGGGATGGAATAATGTGGGTTTTAAAAGCTGATTATTCTGCATGTCAAATGTAGTAAAAAAGATTGAATTGTTGTTCTACCCTTTATCCCACCATTTTCTCAAAAAAAAAAAACTAATAAACAACTTAGAACAAAATTTTTAGATGCCTGGCAGATGTGCAACACTCACAATAAACTGTTTCAAACAGCTGCCTAAAATCAGGTGCAGGATTTGCAGCATACTGTGACCAATAAAAGCAACAGAGAACAATCTCCATCAACGGATGCTAAAACCTGCTGAGGAGATATAAGTTATGATCATGAATATGTTCAAAAAAAAAGTGTCAAAGAACATTTCACCCCTAAAGGTAGGAGGCTCCTGCAATTGGTTGGTTCCAGTATGAAAGACAAGATAAACAAGAAATTTAACTATTTATTTAAGTAGAAACAAATTATAAATTATTAAATCCGTAGTTTACCTAAACATGCAACATGCTATAAGATGCATGTATTTATTGCTAATTAGCATTTATGTTTTCATGTAAAAACAATAACTGTTCAACAACATCTGGCGAGAGGCATTGCCTTCGAGATGTTACAATGTTTCCAGCAGCAGAAAACAATCGTTCACTGGGAAATGATGTTGCAGGAATGCATAGGAATCTCGTGGCAGCAGCTGACAAATATTTGTATACAGTCTTGTTTTCTCTCCACCAGTCGTATGTGTTAATATGTATGTCTTTTCTCAGTAGTTTATTGAGGTATCTTGATATCTCATTCTCCACCGGATCACTGAATGCTTCAACGAAACAAGATTCATTCTTGGCACATTGTTCCTCGAAATTGTTCCAAATATTTACAGATGGCCCAGCTTGACATTCAATTTGTCCTGTCTGTATGCGAATGCAGACCTGCCAACTCTCACGATTTTGGTGTGAGGCTCACGATTTTAAGGTCCATCTCACGCCCTCACGCCAAAATAGTGTTTCCTCACGATTTTTCGGGGCCCCAAGATTTTGTTTGTAAAAGTTACAAAACAAGTTTTACGAAAGCTTACAGTAACGAGTTTCCATCAATACTCGAGTCACGTAAAGGAAGCAATTTTGCGTTTTGTAGCGTGTGCCGTGCTGATTTTTCTATCTCGCATAGTTGAAGAGGAGACATTGTGAAACAAGTCGCTACAAAAAACACAACTAACACATGAAGTGTATTGCTTCCAATAAAAAAAAAATAATTTGGCTGTGAACAGTGATAATAGTGTTACACGAGCAGAATGTTATTTTACATCTTTTATAGTTGCGGCCCTGCATGATCACTACACGACAGCGCTAAATTATGTTCAACTAAATTAAATCTGCAACCTATAATTTGTTTAAATAAATTTTGAAGCAGAGACCATGTAACATATGTACAGGTATGTCACTTAAATTTAAAGATTCTCATTTGTTGTTTTTTATATCTAATCTGTATTTATGGGCCTGAAAATTTTTATCGAGGACCTCATGATTTTTTTAATTTGAATGTTGGCAGGTCTGCGAATGCACTCGGAAGGCACATTAACATTCTTATGAAAATGAATAATAAGCTTTATAAAGGCAGTTGCCTTTTCTCGTTCGTGAGCTTCAAGTAGAACTGCTTTAAACCTGGGGTCAAAAATCATGCCTGCGACATATTCTCCCGTCAGTTTAATACGTATGTGTAAACCTTGATAACATAGGCTTCTACAGATTCCTGGCAAACAAAATTCCATCTCCCGACTGCTTTTGATACAAAACAATGTAGCATATTTCTTATACCATCTATGATGGGTATAATCATTGAAATTGTTGGGAAATTCTGGCTACTGAATTCTAGAGTTGCACGATTTAGAGGTTCGAGAACCTTAACTACACCTTCAGCTAGTTTCCATTCATTTAAATTCAAATTGTCAATGGATCCAAATGATGCAGTTTCTGCTAAAATTGGCTCTTTTTGTTCAGCAAGTCTCTGCAACATGGCAAATTCACTGTTTCAGCGAGTTTAAACTTCTTGAATTAACTCGTGTTCAGATATTTTCATTAAAACTTGAAGATCGTGGAGTCGTTGACGGGCTTGTGTGCTGCGTCTGTAGTGCCCTACAATTGCACGAGCTTTCTTGCAAAGGGTCTCAATTCCAGGCGTTTCTTCCTTTGCTTAATTATTGCCAGTTGTAATGTATGACCCAGACAACTGAAGGCAGTACAAGGTGTCTTTGACAATACCAACTTGAGGTTTCTGGCATTGTCTGACACAACTTATACTGGTAGCGAGTTTGGAATGTTATACTTTTCAAACATTCCAGTTAAGGTATGTGCAATTGCAGTTACAGTGTGTTCGCCTGTTAAGGAAGAATTTCCCAACATAAAATGTGAAGGTACAAAATTTTCATCAAGGTAGTGAGCTGTTAATGATAAGAAAGAATCATTACTTTGTGAAGTCCACATGTCTGTGGTTAAAGCTATGACATTTACTCCATTGTCAATGTCTGTTGCCAGTTTGGTTTTTATTCTTTCAAGATGATGTTCATAAAGATCTGGAATCACACGCCTTGCAAATGTTCTACGGTCAGGCATGCTATATTTTGGTTTGACCAGTGACATGAGGTCTCTAAAACCTGTATCTTGGGCCATGCTGAAAGGTTGAAGATCTGTTGCCAACATTTTGCCTATTGCATTGGATGATCATTAGCATATTTTTCTTGCCTAGAAAATGCAGTTTGCAAGTCTGCTGGACAATTTTATGTTTGGGTACAGATGAAGATGAAAGTACCACAGATTTCATTTCAGATTGCAATTTTAAAAATTCTGAATATACGTCTGTGTGTTTTGTGAGATGTTTCGCCATGCTGGTTGTGCTCCCGTGAACTTGTTTAAGTTTGTTGCCGCATGTTTTGCACTTTGAATGAGTTTCAGACACTTTTTTGTAAAATTTCCAAACTGCACTTCGAGGTTTAAATACACCTTTCACATTTTCACTCATTTCTACAATCAAAACAAAGATTGTTTTCATGCTAGAAACTCAACACGGTATTGTACGTGTTAAAAGAAGAAAAAAAACATTATGGGTCATTTCTCATTGCTACAGAACTATCACACTTGCATTTTCCATTAATGTCGCCGTCGATATGCGTGATACTGCAGTCGAGGAATATATGTAAAGACAAAGAACACAATTACCACATACAGTGTGTAGCTATCAAACTTACGTCCTTAAAATACATACCTATACAAAATACACTGTTCCGGATCCCCGAAACAAAGAAAAAGTTATCACAGATACAGTGCAACGACTGCTGTTGTATGCACAGCTTCGATGGAAGAGTCAGATGTTGTTCATGCCCAAGCCACGGTAATAAAGTCTGCCACCATTAGCGCTTAAGTTGCAGGGACTCAATTCGGAAGACATTTTGTGGGAAGTTTTGCATGCACGTCTGTATAGTATCTATGAAGCTAATGTACTTAGAGCTTATTTATTTACTGCTTTCGGTGATTGAGGTTATACTTAATCACATCCCAGAAATGAAAACGTATTTTACGATTGGTTCGAGGACTTTCCAATTGCATAATTAATGTGTATGTCGGCCGTTTGTAGTAAAGAGAATTTTTCCTATTTTGAACAAAATGAGTGTTGTTATTTACAGGATGAGAGGTAAAAATTGCATTATGTATCATGATTGTTTGGCAGTATCAAAGTTCTTAGTACATACGAAGAACGTCGCTAAATGGAATATTCGTTGAGGTTTTACGTACATACATAGTTATATTCCACACCTTTATGTGCAAAATAAACTGAATGTTGGGAAATAGTCACCATGCAAATGACCTAGCCAAAATTTGAATTTTTAGAATCTTAATTTAAACGAAAGATACTATTTAAATTATTTATGGAATTCGAATCGAAACCGTAATTTTCGATTAATCGCCCAGCCCTACTTATTACTAATTGCATTGTATGTGTAAGGCAAGGTATTGAAATCCAAATTGTTTTAGATAATGCTGCAGTTAGGTTTCGTGCATTATCTGTAACTATATAAATGGGTACTGTGCACTGCCCCAAATCCCATTCTTCTAGAATGGAATTCAATTTATGGTGCACTGCAGATCCTGTATGTTGGCCAGGAAAGTACGAATTAACAAGAGCATAATGTTTCATCATAAAATCTGCTGTCATATAATGACAGGTCACAGTAATGTAGCTCTCGTTCGCTCGAGAAGTCCACATGTCGGTAGTAAGTGACAGCGACTGTACTGAACATAGTTCCCGTTCCATTTCTGTTTTTATTTGTAACTTGTAGTTCTCGTACATCTCAGGAATAATACGCCTCGAAAAAACTGTTCTCGAAGGTATCTTGGTTCTAGGGTATTAACCAGTTCCTGGAATCCCCTATCCTCCACAAGGGAATAGGGCTGATAATCTAGAACCATCATTCTCCCAATTGCCGATGTTATTGCCTTAGATCTGTGATGAGTTTTATCCATTTTCACATGGGTAAATGCACCATCTAAAGTTTGTTGTCTGGGTGTTTTTGGTGGCGTTACAGATGTTTGCTCATTTGTTCGTTTTTCTTTCAAATACTGATTTTTCTGTCATTGGTGTTTGTTGAGATGCCGAATCAACGTAGTTGTACTTCCTGACGGCACCTTCAGAGTAATTTTGCAAGTGTTACATTCTGCCTCATCTGTTTGGGTTTTGGAAACAAACTTCCATATTAATGCACCTTTATGCTGTACTTCACGTTTTGATGAACCGGGATTCATTTTTCATTACTGATACACGCCGTTCACGGTGTAAACAAAACAAAAATAAGAACTTTCTGAATTAACCTCAACAAAAGATCGCGTTACTGTATGATCCGTGGCACTGGCACTGCAAATTGAGCAAAATCACAATAAATCGACCTATTTTCATACTTGTAGTATCAATTCTCATATCGAATGACTGCAACAACAGTCTAAATGCTCGTTCTTTGAACAGTAGAAAACATGGCGGCATGCAGCTGTTAGCTCGAATGCTTGTCCTGGTATATTATTAATTACTATGAAACGTGTCACGGGATAATGTACACACGAAAAATAAATCTGATTTTAATCAACACTGTTCATTAACACCCGTCTTACGTTTATAAACAGACCATTCCGGATGAGAAATGCGACTGCTTTTGTTTGTACTTTGTACAGGTGCGTGTTTTCAAATTACAAGTGATAAGATCTTGTTGGTAAACAAAAATGACTGTAGTTCTTTTAATTTGCGTGTTTTAAAATAGCCTAAAACTTTTTCAATTATGCTTCTGACAGTAAAAATACTATTGTAATTTCAAGTGGAATTAAAACAATTCCTGTGTTAGGCCTAACCTAAAAACTCAATTTTTTCGAACACTTCAAAGTGCCACGAGTTGAGTCGAGTTGCAACATGCGACTCGACTCGACTCAACTCAACTCGAAATTTCGAACAGTTTGCACTATACTAGTTTTAATACTTTGAAACTGATGTGATCTTTTCCATATTATGGGAATTACAGCAGTTTTTCTGTTTTTTCAAAAGACCTTCCCCATTTCTACCCCTTTGGTCGGATATTGCCCATTAACAAAATCGGCTGAGATTTTCCACTACTAGATTTTATGTATCAGTTTGGAAGTGATTTATGAAAAATTGTGGTAGTTATTGTGTCAGTAAAAATTGTGAACAGTTGCACACACTCACACAAACACTCGTACACTCACTCACACTTTTGAGTTGACAATGGTTTAGGGGTCAATGGACCATGAAACGAAAAACTATATAAAAGTTTTCATAAAGTCCTCCATGGTAACGGTTAGAATAGGTAGTATTTCTTTGAAATCTACCTAAAAATGCCACCACTCTGTATCTGTCTGTTTGTTGGTCTGATTATTACTGCATTACGTGAAAACTAATGGGTGAGTTTTAATATATATAAATAATTCTACTCATAAATGAATGAAATTCCATTCATAAATGAGTACATATGGTTTTATGATTAAAAACATACTCCTAAGTTAATTAAGTGGAAGTAAAGCTGTTTAATATGAATGCTAAACAAACAAAAAATCCCTTCTTACCTGTTACAATTTTTTTGAAATTTATTCCCTTAGAGGGGTAAAAGGGCAAATTTCAATTTTACAAAAAATAGTGTATTTTTTTAAATCTAGTAGAATAGAATATAACAAAATTATGAATGACATGTATGAAGAGTCCAGTAATTGTTTGTAAATTTGACCGCAAACTGGTTAGTTGAGGGGGGGGGGGGGGAGATTAGGATAAGATTAAATTGTTACAAAATTTCTTATTTCTAAAGGAAATCAAGTGGTATGCAAGAAACAAAAAAAGTTAAATATTGTAAAGAAAGTTCTTTTTATCAAAATTATGCTGCTAAGGGGTTGAAAATGGTGTGAGATTTGTCAATAGATAATACATGTCTGAAAAATACAAAGGTAAAGTTAAGAAATTTGTTTTTTATCAAACAAAACTAAGGAAAATAAAAACTATGTATCAATAGTAACATGCTAGTTGTCTTAATTATCCTGAGGCAGATTTGCTGGAACAAAGATACTGTGGTCATAACTGTAGATGTGATCTGTGCATATCACATTTGTAACTTGCACAGTTTCCATGAATTCTATTAGAAATATACTTGTAATTTTTATCCTACTGTCAAGGTAAAACCACTCATTAAAAATAAATCTCGAAACTTAACCTCTGTGGCGGTATTTTAAGCTTTGTTGTTATGAACAACTTAATAATCATTTAAATTTTCATTTAAATGTTAAAAATGCATTAATCTCCAGATATTGGTACAGTATTAAATTGGATGTGTTTTGCGGAATGATCATAAATCATGTAAGGAAGTAAAAATATGTTTATTTTCTTTTTACTTTTTTTATTTCCATGGTGGCCCTCTACTCCATAATTACGTGTTATTGCACGTAACTTGGCACTACGCGCCTACATACTGAAGGGGGGGAAAAATCTGTCAAGTGTTGATGCTTCAGCTTGGGTGCATAGTAGGGACGTGATTTTTTTTTAATTTTTTATTTACATTGCATTGCAATATCCAAATAAAAAATATAAACTTTTTTATAAGTTGAAAACAAACAACACGCACATACACAGCAAGCAAAAATAATGGCAACGACCGCATGAATGCACATGTATTGTAATGTAAATTACAAACGGCGATTACTCCTAAACGAGTTGTAATTTCATATCTCCGCCTTTTGAAATAACAAAGGCAAGTTTAGAGCACTGAATAAAAGTATTTTGGGATTTTTATTATTTTTTTTAAGGAAGAGACCGCACTCGTTTTGCAAATTTTTGTATTTTAATAAATAATGGTGTATTGTCAAACTACTTACAAACAGGTATTATCAGGGTTGTGCTGGTCATTAATAAAATGTGATGTCATACATTCCATTTTTAAAAAAGTCGGGCCTATACAAAAATAAGTAATCTTTAGACTACATTCATACAAATAATAAAATTTAACTTACTATTCCAATGTCGTTTACGAACTGATCTTTGTGTTCCTTTTTTGTGACAATGTCGTCTTCCACAAAATGTTTTTCACGTACATAATGGGATCTTTTAAGGACACTCTTGTCTCGTGGAATTGATTTCTGATACAATTGCCTAACATTGTCATCATTGGGAACTCTGAATATCACAATTTTCTCGTCCGACTTTGCCTGATAATTTGTTTTGCACCTAGGTGCAACACAATGGTTAGGCATTTTCACAATTACAATAATATACGCTTATTCTCTTTACTAACAATCAATGCTCCTTGCTCACAATGAAGTTCCCGGCTTCCCGCCAATGCCAATGTGGAAACAATACTACGTAACCTAATAACAAAAACACATCCAATTTAATACTGTACCAATATCTGGAGATTAATGCATTTTTAACATTTAAATGAAAATTTAAATGATTATTAAGTTGTTCATAACAACAAAGCTTAAAATACCACCGCAGAACAAGCAGCGCTACAGGTCAGCTGGTGGAGCGGAGCGGAGCGGAACTACGGAGACATTAGGTGTGCCACTTTTGCATGCTGGCCTGGTTGGGGAGTGTCCAGACCTCCCCTTCTTAGACCGTGGGCAAGATGTATCCTGTGTGTGGGGCAGTCCAGATTTCCACAGGACCTCACACAGGAATCAAGAATACCTCACAATGACTGCAGATTATTTGTCTTCTCTACATATCAAGTTTCAGGACGCCTGCCTTTTTGACATCAGACGTAGGGTGTAATGCCAAAGCTGCAGTGAACTTTTGCGACGGGCGTGGACGAGATTTCAGCCCGGAGGTTTCGGCCCTGTCGCCGCTGATGACTTACTATATTCTGGTCTTCGAGTATTATCTTTGGTAAGATTGTCCCAAACTGCTAACAGTTGTCAGCAACCTGGAGAAGCTGGTGTGTAGCTGAGTTCCTGATGCCTACAATAGTAGCTTTAGCTCATTCCACATTACTATTGCTGATGTTTCCTGGAGACTATGCTGTCCACCAAGAGGTCCCATCGATGAAGATTTCACAGCTCTACCGAACCCTGAATATCTCACACATTAGTGTGGTGAAAGTGTATTCGAGTGTTGATACTACATAGTATAACCCAGAAATTCACATTTAAATCTTGAAATAGTACAAAGTATTCAAGGGTAGCTCAATTAAATATTATACTTTACACGTATTGGGTATTGCTATTGAAATGGAATATTTTTAATATTGTAATAAACTATGTGTGCATATTTTCTTTGAACTTCCCAAGTAAATTCACAATAATTTGGACGTGATCCTGAGTTACTGGTTTGTATGCGTTCATTATGCGATATTGTAATTAGTTTGGCATACACCATATTCAATACACTCCATTACACTTCATCGCTTGATCGCAGCTATACATTCTATGTGGCTGGTACAGGCACAGTGGAAAGAGAATCTGCATTTAGCACAGGCAGTGCCACCAGTCTTGAATAACACAAACACTGTTGCACACTTCTCAGCATTTTAACACACACATTTGTAAAAAAAGTAATGAGTGCACAAAAATAAAAAGACTACGGTACAGTGCAACTGTATGTGTTGTAATGCTAGGCACTACAACTTCTCAGAACTATGTGGTTGGTTAAATACTGTGAAAAATCTAGTTATATGACACTAAGTATCATAGTACATATCAACATTTACCTGGGGGTCATTTTGAGTATTACAAATTTCAGTTGTTACTGTAATGTGCAATGTTAACTAACAATAAAATTAAATTAGAGGATTAAAAGGATTTATAATCTTTCTGTTTTTTAATAATAAATTGGAAAACATTTTAAATATGTATTTTAATTTTATTTACATTGTAAAACATCATCAAAATTTTACTTGTTTGCTGTCTCACATATATATTTTGATTAAATAAGTATACATATAGAATAAGTGTGTGACATTTTATGAATGCATCACTTTTAGCAAAATCATAATTAAAATTCTATAGTTAACAAATGTTTTGAAAAATTACTTCCAAATTTTACTTTTAAAATTGAAAATATTTTCATAACAAACTATTATACAAATATTGTTTCACTACCATAGGAATAAAACTTTGGCATCAAATTTATAAAAGTCAGGTACCAGCTATTGAGTTTGAATTATTTAACAAATTACATACAACTTCGACACTACATATGTACAATAGTATTCTGACAACTTTTAGAGTTTTTTTTTAATAAAACTCGCATAGTTATAACTTATTTATAAAAAGAACTACTGTGACATCTACGTTTGTCATAAAAATGAGAATGGACATTTATGTACATAATTAATGTGGACATGAAGACTGTACACGATAAATGTTCGTTTAAGGCTTAGCTACACAAACAGATGGTAAGGAACGCAACTGTCAAAAGACACTACACACGAAGATGGTTGGTGTTGCGAGACGCTAGTTAAGAAGTAACTACGACGTTGGCCAGTAGCAATGCTTCCTGCCGGGCACAACCCCACATCTTTCTAACCACCTTGGCAACTTTCTGTTGGATGAGCACAGAACCTTGTGCCGAGTCGCTGGGTATCGAACTAATCTTCAAAGAAGGGATGAGTATGTGTCAAGAAAGTGGTTCACGAGTTGTATTTGGCAAGAAGAGGCACAGCAGGCCGCCACCTGTGAAACAACGGCAGGTTTGTTAGCTATGCATGTTTAGTCTCTTACTTGCAGACAAAGAATACATTTTTAAAAAACTCATTGCAACATTTGTATCAGATATCAGATATCATGTACATCATGATGATGTGAGATAATAAATAATTTGTTTATTTTTAAGATTCTAGTATTTTTTTATTAGCCTCTGCTATCAGTATTTAACAAAAAGTACTTAAATTTGATTGAAAGATAGTAACTGCACATGCAGCATGAACAATGGTGGTATTTGTATATCAAACACAAATGCAAGTTTGTAAGAATCAGTTTGCGTTTTAAATCATACAAACTTAATACATTTCTATCCTACATATTACACTATGTAAGTAGGTATCTCAGCATATAAAATTTTGGCGGGTTAGAATCTTAAATTTTCGGAGTTGGAATATTACGCATGCTTATTCTTCAAATACAATCCAACTTCAGTATTGCAAACTTAACTCAAGGGACCATAATTTTGTCACTTTGTAATAATCAAACTATTACATAATTTAAGCACAATTTTAATAAAATGTCTAAATCAACTTCAAATAAGGTTATAATGTTATAATGTAAACACAATTTTATACTCCACCAGGGATTGTAAATTACAATATTAGGATAGCTACACCAGTGGCTAAAAAAATATTTTACTTTTGTATTAAACAAATTACCTAGCACTTTAAACCGTATTTAATTTCTAGGGACTGTGAAAACACTATGTATTAATGAGAGTTTTATAAATAACAGGGTTTTTATTAATGAGGTTTCACTGTAGCTCTTTCTCAGAAGTCTACTATTAAAAGTAATTTATTTAGCATTAAGTTTGTACTACACTTAATACCAAAAAAAAAAATTGAAAAAGCTTTACTTCTTTTTAATGTAGCAACTGTTATTAGATCTCATTTTTAAATTACGATGTTAGTACATTTTTGAAACGCAAAAGTACTGAACAGATTTATTTTATTTGTTCTGAATAGTTAAAACATGCTTATTGTACATCATTATATTAAAAATGCATAATGTATCAGTCAAAATGACACTGTTTTTGAGAAATTAGTATCATTGAATAGTTAAATATTATTATTTGTTCAATAATATGCTATCCTTTTTAATAAACAGATTTCATAAAAAATAAAACCAGTAACCCGGAATCCGCTTGTTTTAAAATCGATTGGCCTGAATATAAAACCATGAAATCTTGTTGCTACAAATAAATAAGGAAATCAACACAGTTTGGAGGCTCCAAAGCTGCCTTGTGTTTCTTACCAATGAGGAGCGCTGCCACAATGAAGGTCGGTGCCGGGCAATACATGTCCAGCAGCGTTGCTATGACGACGTTGCCAAAGATACCTCCAAGGCGAGCGGCCACCATCGAGATAGCTATTCCTGTTGCCCTGCGCATAACAAACTCCTTTGGTGAAAACTTGTGTCCTTGTCTCTCTAAAAGTGTTTTAAGTTATGCATTCCATTTCACCTCTAACTAATTCTGTAATATAATTTAAATAAACACACACTCACGCACACACAAACGAGAGAGAGAGAGAAAGAGAAAAGTGCAGTTCAGGTCTGCGCCATAGATTTTTTGTGTAAAGGTCAGGAAAAATCACAAGTTTTTCGTATTAATATGTTATCATCAGTTTCTAATATGTTGTCTCACTTTGGGTCCTAGTAGTTAGTGCTCCGCAAACTCTTCACTGTGACACCTGAATTAATGTCCTGGCTAAATGTGTTTCCGGGTTACACCAATGATTCATTTGTTACTATGTGATTCAAAACACTACTTTATATGAAATATATAAAGAAAACAAAAACTTCATTCAATGATATGTGGACAAACAACCAACAAACAGAAAATTTAAACATTAATATTTCCCTAAAACTGCAATACACCGTCATATTAGCTACTTTTATTATAAAACAATACCATTGACTAAAGTTCTCCAAAATAAACACACAAACTGACATGGGTAAACAATCAGTGGCAGGCCGCGGCAATGCACAGGTATTGAAATGTGAGCTAAAATCTGGGATTTCTCAGAAACTAGTAGGAATTTATTAAGGCTGTTTTCAGGGTAAATACAGGAACGTCTCTAGTGTTGGAAAATGGTATTTTCGTAATTTTATTTTTACTTTGCAAAAAAGCAGTGACGTCAGATATTTACCGAAATACCCTTTCTGTAGTTAAGTCCCAGTCAGATGTGCAGATTTGGTGGACTTCAATTCTTTGATGTTATAACTTTAATGGTTCAAAATAAGTGGCAGTAAGCAGGATGTTGTATGGCTTTCAATTGAACATGCTGAGAACAAAAATAACTAATAATAAAAAAAAACCTGGCTTAAACAAAAAAATCCTGTTTTTTTTTTCAACTCTGCCTGTGTGCCATGATAAGTTACATGAAGAGCAACAATGAACCCTGTTCAGTAAATTTAGGAAAATAGGAAAGTACCCTTGAAAAACATCTGGCCAATGAAATTCGTTATATTTGGAGTATTAAAATTGTTTACTGACCTTGCATATGTTTACTACCAATAGTGCTTGGTACAGAATATGATGCAATCATATTCCAAAGTTTTGTACCGGTATCCGCTTAGCCCAGAAGGTTTGAATATCTGTGCGCGTATGAATAACCAGATGCATTTAATGTAGGTTTGCTATACCTTTCAATATATATACTGTATAGAAGTCGCCAGCCCAGGTTAAAAATTCTAATACGGTTTTGAGGTAGTTGGTTAATTCACCGCCGCAATCGCCACCATCTCTAGGGCATCGACTTGTGGTGGTCCCTAGCGGACAAGTGTCGTACTCTTCAAGCACCCCTTCCCCCTCTTGTTGAACGACGTTGAGCTGCAGTGAATGATGGATGAGGGGTGCGGGGAATGACAGCGGGCGACAGTGCTGCGCTCTAACGTATAAATAACAACTAAGACGATACAGGGCGTTACGGCAGCGCACTGCAGCGGTGAAGTTCCCAAGCTGCTCATTATACGCTTATGAAAAACGTAGAGTAAATCCTATCCACTCGCGACTTCTATACAGTATATATATTCAAAGGCTATACTGTCTAATGGCTAGCAGCTGTTTGGTGCATCACGATATCCGATGGGTCGCAATATTCATTCTTTTGGATGATTTTACATGTTTCGCAGGTACATTCAATAACAGCTGCCAAGGAGGTGCAATTCACTGTTTTACCTTTAATTTTATCTTACATTGGAAAATGTGAACAATCGTGTTTAGGTCTCACAGGCAGTTGCTGAATAAACAACTAAACAAAGGAAAAGAATTAAAATGTCTTTATTTGTAATCCCAGGTAGAACTTGCCATTTGAATGCAGTGCTAGAGCTGTGTGCTGCAGGAGGAAGGGTGCATGCTTTGATTAGAGAGCTAGGCGTACCGCAAGTTGGTTGGGAATATCTCCGTGATGAGGCAGTCGAGGGCTGCGTTGCCACAGCTTATCACTCCGCTGAAGACTGCCGACACAACGAGGTTGTGCGTCGAGTTGTACACAAAGTACATCCCGATCGCGCACAAACCAGACGTGAATGTGCTAAACACTGGAAACCAGAAACACCAGAAGTAACACTTTAAGGTCTGGTTTGAATATTCCATATAATATACAAAAAAATAATATTCCTGTCTTATCTTTGGATAGTATTTTTTTCATTAGCAAATATACATCATATTGTATCATGTAACCACCACTAAAAACATTGCTTACAGATTGGTGGTGCTAGTTTTTAGCATAGGCGTGCCTACAGGGGGGGCCAGGTGGGCCATGGCCCCCCCTAATGTAATCACTCAGATCGGCATTTTCTCTAATGCGTTCGTTAATATTAGTATATTCCTGGCACTGTGACACTCAAACTGTTTTTCAGTGTTGCAGCGTGCTAATTAACAATATTTTAAAACATTTTATCGTTCTGGAAATACAGCCGCCTTAGTTTATTTAAAACACAAGGTCCCTTAAAATGGCCAAACAAAAAAAAAATATTTTAAGAGGTTTGTTAAATTTCTGTTGTCTGAATTGCTGTGTTTGCATTCACTAAAAAGAAGTTAATTTCAAGGTAGATCTGGACCAAGCTATTGGAAAATTTGAGGGGGGTGGGGGGGGAAATGTGTAAGTACCCTTTAAACATTGTCTATGGGGGAAAAAAAAACATTTTTTCAAGATTGTTAAAATTATACGGATATAAATATTAAATATTAACTAGTAAACATATCTAGTTGATACTGCACAAAAATATAAACACGGCAATGAGTGAATGTATTTAGGCTATTTAACATTCTAAATTCAGCTTCTGATTTAAAAATTTAGCAGGGCCCCCCCTAATGGAAATGTCTGGGCACGCCTATGGTTTTTAGTAAATTAACAAATTTAGCTATCGCTCTTGTACTAATACATAATGATGTCGAACAGATGGACCCAACTATGAAATTAAACAGTTATTATGGACAACATGATGATGACAGCACCGATGAACACATTCAAACTTAAAATATCAGACAGTCACGTAAAAATAACAACACAGACAAACAAAGTACACCAATAATGACGAGGCAGTTTCAATAAGAACAGTAAATGCAAACAGACAACAAAACTGCAGTGGTGTATGTCCAAAAAATTGTATTAACTCAAAATTTTCCATTCCATGAATCATTTAAAAAATGCATCTGAAATAAATCAAAGTTGTTGCATTAAATCTTAAGTATATTTTTGTGTAAAATTTGCTACCTATTTATTTTATATTTCGATATGTAATCAGTTATTTAAAGTGTTAAGTAGCACTAGTCACACTGCACTATGATGTATCAGCGGAATGCATCCTGGTGTCTACGACCCAGAGCATGTCTACTAACTCTGTATTGTTAAAATGTTCTACTGATGATTCAGAGTGCAGGCCCTGGAGTACGTGGGAGTCCATTGCAGTAGTCTAGTCTAGCGCTAGTAGCTCGCAGTGGCTCTTCACTGTAGATGCAGTGTACACAAGCTTCGTGCTGTCATGGTCTATAGCCCAAATATTTGCCTTTGTCTAACTTAAGGATATATATATATTTTTTCAATTTGAAATGATTTCCCACCGGTTAAAAGCTCAACACAAAGGTATCAAGTGACACAAAATGAGACAAATATTTGAAAATTACAGCAAGTTTCTTTGATACCTCACTTGATGCCCATGGCTTTGCGACAAGTTTCCGATTTTAAGGTCCTTGTCATTATCGCGGCAAGCTGTTTGCAAGCACAGTAGGTACATACTCACAAGGTGGTGCCCCCATTACTGCTCAGGCAAATGTTAAATGGTTAATTACATGTGAGGTAGTGAAGTACCAATGTAGTTGTTTCAACAAATTAACAAGAAAAAAGTACAATTTCATCCATTCAGGTGTCAGCCATCTTTTCTATTTACCTGCTTATAGTTCCATAGGCATCTTTTATTCTAATTGTCTCATCATTTAGGGCTATGCTTGATTGTATATGATGCACTTTTACAATTTAATAATTTGTAATAAGCACGTCAAACTACTGGGAACAATAAAAGTGAATCGGCAAGTAAGTGTACTTTCAAAAAAATGTACCATGTCGTGTAAAAAATAGTTTCTAATAACGGTTGCAATATAAAAAAGAATTACAATTTTTTTCCAATCTATTTATTACATAAAGTTTGGTACTAACTGCATGCTAAATAATTTCATTTTAGTTATCTGAGTTGAGTTTTGATTAAATATGCTAATTAATTCATGATTTTTTGTTGCATTTAAGTGCTTTTTGGTGTATTAACTAGCACTTTGGTGTTAAACGATGTATTGACAGGTTGTTCTGTGTTATTTCAGCTTTATAGCAATCCACCATATAATCTTGTCCCTACCTATCACTAATATGAACTTAAAAAACCCAAAGTTCCATAAGTTAAGTATTGGGGAGTGTGTAAAAGACCTTGTGCACCATAGGTTTCCCGGTCTATGGAGTAAGAGTGACTCACCGAGGAAGAACTTCCTGCCGAGCCGGTCCATGCCGAGGACCGCGATGATGTTGCTCGGGATGGCGGAGGCGACTGTGATGAGCGACTCCAGGAACACCTGGTCCTTGATCTTGCCCGAGCACAGATCCACGTTGGAGTGGCTGCCGATGTTCACCACAAAGTCCGTCACCTCGCACACCGACGCCTCCTGGCCCGGGTGGAACGTGTTGTATTCGTTGAAGCGGTTGAACAGCTCCGGGAACCACATCATCAGGCCGTAGTACCTGCCGAGACACACCACCGTTCGTTCTATCAACCCAGCTGAATGTACACTTCTACTTTATGTTAAAACAATTTGAAGGCTCAGCGTCACTCATCATTTTGGAGTTTCTGTGTTTTGTTCCAGATTGTTACGAAGAAGTACTTTCGAAATGTGACGTAAGCAATTAAATTTGTATGCATTACTCAGTTTAAAAAGCACTAGAAATAAACTTCTAGAATTGTAATGATGTAATTGGTCAAACAAAGTTTTCATTATGAATAATTACCTAACTTTTAACTAACAGCAGATACATTTTGCATACTTCTGGCAACACAATTTGCAGAATTCATGTAAACTGATTTAGATAAAAAATAGCATGAATATTCAATAACTATCATGGTGGGTGATGTTGAAGACTATGAAGTTCCCCACTTAGTTTTCCTGTGTAATAAGTCTAAACAATTTTGTTCTCGACAAATGGAAAGTGTTCAAGAGCATTTTTGAATTTCATTTCAGGAGGATAGAACCACTTTGCCTGCTGTATGCTTTCAAATTCTTTCTTTTTGTTGGTGGGAACTGGGAATGATGGTAAGAATTTTTTTTCCCCTTGAAGGCATTCAAGATTTTTGGAGGCTTTATAGTACCTGATGAGAGTCACTATTTCTAACTCAACATAGCTGAAAGTACATTTTTTTTTTGTTATGCAGCTTCATATCAAAATCCATTAAATGGTATCAGGCCTTACTGACTTGGATTTATCAATTTTTTTTTTTTGTTTTAATTTCAATTTTGAGTTATTTCCCCCAAAACATTTTGCCTGGACAAGTAAAAGATACTATCTTAAGGTTGACTGACAGACACAAACTGACAATGTTATAGTGCAGCCAAGAACTAACTATAAACTAGGTTCGTGGTTCTGTAGTGCGCTCACCCTATGTGGAACGTCAGGTTAATGGTGATGGAGATGAGCGTGAATCGCAAGATGGGAGGCAGGAATATCTGTTTGCTGTTGTCCATGATGTCGTTCAGAGTGTCCCTGCACTTGCCGACAATCACGACGTCTTCGTCTTCCTTGGCCTCCTCCACTTGCGAGTCATCGACGAGCAACTCCTTCACCTGAAACAACAATTAAACAAAAAAATTTAGGGATTTAATTATTTCATCACAAATGTCAACATTATAATTAATTTGTTTCAAGCAACATTCTTTGTACATGATCATATATTATCCTTTTAATACTTTTTTTTTACTGTTAATATAATTTTGTCTGTCCATTTTTTGTTTTGTCTGATGTGGATTGTATTTATATTTGTATTTTTATTGTTTTTGTTGTATCTGTCTGATGTACACATCCATAAAACTCATTTTGAGTGTTGTGCAGATTACAATGTATAAGTAAAAAATCAATCAATCAAAATCACAACACCATCTTTGCTTTTTCACAGATGCTGCCAACAGATGTTCTATCTTCTCAGGTGTGTTCAAGTAACAACTTTTTGGCTTACGTTTGAGGTCACATCAGTGGAAATGATGATGTGCCTAATGTTTCGGCATCAGGGGCGACTCCCGGGCAGAGCAAGCCAAGCAACCGCCCGGGGCCCCGCGCCACCCTTTTTATTATTGGAGCCACCACTGTTCGGCATTCCTTGTTGAAGCCATCTTCAGGGTGGCTGACAGTTGTCGATCACCCTTGAAGATGGATGCAGCAAACACACCGAGCACATATGTCACCTTGACCCAAAAGCAAAGAATTAGTTAGTCTGGCCATTAAAGCCTTCGATTTAGACGTGTCCAAAAAAAAATATTATGTCAGCTAGTATCTTAAAAAAATCATATCACAAAATTGTACATTAAATTTTGTTTTAGTTGTAGTTTTGAGTTTTGTTATTACAAAATATATAGGCATGTACTGTATTTACATGAATATAATGCGACGGATTTTACCACAACTGCTAAACCTAAAAGTGGGGGTCGCCTTAAAATAGCAAACTTTTATCTTGCTACTGGAAGATGTGAATTTACGGCGATGTGAACAGCTTAGTTGAAAAACCACATGCTCTGCGTCATAACTGCGTCACTTAAGCCACTTTATAATGCTGTTAATTACTGCCTCCTGAAACTTGATAAAATACATGATCTGCATGTGAACTGCGTCACTTATGGTACTTTAGTCCGCTCTTGTTTATGGCTTTCCGAACCTCTTGCTTGGAAGGGGGATGTTGGCAGGTGTGACAAATGAGACAGAATAACAATTTGGAATGCCTTGAAGGGGTGGGGTGTCAGTTCAAGGTGGCTTCTAGCTAAGGCACCCCTGCCCCTCCCCTTTCATCCCCCCAGGTAACCCCCATGCATTACAGCATTCTTTTCTTTCTGACCCACGACTTTAGACCAACAGCTGAAAAACTTTATATTATAAAATTTTGAGTTAATGATGGTTTTGGGGTCTATGGACCATGAAACAAAAAACTATATAAAAAATTTCCCCAAAGCTGCACCATGGTAATGGCTTTCTTTGAAATCTACCTAATAACTGATTTGAAAATTAAAAATTTAATTTTATCATTATACCGGAACTAGCTTTTGACATTACAGTAGGAATCGTTTTTCTATGAGACACCGGAGCACAAGTTGATGCCTGAGCGAACAGGTTTGAAGTTCACCTCCAGTAAACCTTCAAAGTTATTGTTTCAATTGGCAGTTTAGTTGACTTTGACATAAGGTATTTGTGATGAACTTCAGACGATATGAATTCAGCCACACCTTAGGTTTGTTTTACTCAGATTCTCTTTTGGTCCCTAGGAACTGTAAGAAGAGGACTTGAGTTTTTTTTTTTTTTAAATTTTTATTTTACATGGCACAAAGGCAGATGCCTTGAAAAATACAATTGCGAATTTCGATTCGTCTAAATTTGAAACTGATTAGGCAATAGTTAATATTGAGAGCTTGATCAAATCACGTTGTGTATGTGTGTGTGTGTGTGTGTGTGTATATATATATATACATACACATACATATACATATATACACTGTAAGATCGCCAATACGAATATACTCCACACATAACCTGTAGTAATCAAATGAATACATGTGAACAAAAATACTTTATTCAAAAATTTCATGAGGGATAAACATACGATTGTCATTTGTAACGTGATACATAAGATCGCAATACACTGAACACCACGAGAAGTTGGTCGCGACAAACACAACCAGCAGACGACTCGAGAGGAGTGAAACGGCCATCAGCCCTATTGCTGCCGGCAGGTAGAGCGCGCAACGCCGCCCACTCACCGGGTAGGTGTCGCGGTCCTTGCCCGTGTTGGACTGGTAGATGTCCTTGAAGATGGCGAGGGCGGCGTCGTGCTCACCGCGCGACAGCAGGAACTTGGGGCTCTCGGGCAGGAAGAACAGCAGCACCGCCACCATGAAGCTCGGCACCGAGCACATCAGCAGGAAGATGCGCCACGAGTTGTACAGGAACGCGCCCTTGGTCACGCCGATCTCGTGCGGGATGATCAGCCACGCCAGGCCTGCCAACAGTCCGCCGAGCTCTCTCTCTCTCACTCACGTCCTCACGTCCCGCTTCAGGTTCATCGCCTTGCATTTACGTTACCTACTGTTCTGCAATGGCACGGAAACGAAGACGGATCACGTTAACGGAGAGTATCTCACGGAACAGTGTTTCCACAATAGCACGGCAATGCTGAGCTCTTCCGTTTACGTTGCTCCGTGCGACCAATAGAAGCCGAGTACTTGGCTGCGGTGGTAGCCTTATTTGTTTAAGTTCTAAATACGTTAAAATTTGTTTGAAATAGTGTTCTTTATTCCTTTGTCGTTTATTTTTATTATATATACAAATTCTGCCCGTACTTAGATTTTGAAACATAAATATTTTTATTTAAATTAATATTTTGTTATCTTGAAATGCACTCTCGTTGATTGCCATTTGTTACGTTTCCGTTCATTGTGGAAGCAGCAGATGGGATAGTGAAATGTCCCGGGAGATCCGTCTCCGTTTACGTTAATAATTCATATTTATCAGGAAAAAAGAATATATCAATATTTGATTTATAAGTGTTATGATGTAGATCTGAAACCATCCTAAACAAGATGAGATGATTAGTGTCAATGATTTCCTCTTCGATAAATTACTGCATTTGTCATCCAGGTGTTAAATCACTTCACTAAATTAGTTTACTTATAATTGGCAGACTACTGTGATGTAATATGTGCTGTCTGCACAGTGAGGCAGAAGGATAAGTTCATTGTAAAAAAATTGCGAGCGAGTCTTTCAGTACTTGCCAGTGATATGTAACATCTAACCTCTGTAATGAGCAAATTAATGTGTTCTCATGTTGCAAATATACGAAATTTAACGTAGAGTTTTTTTTTTTAAATAATGACGACGCGTGATAAATATATGTAAATTGTGTTTCCAACTACATTTCAGGACGCGAATCACACATAGTTTCCGCACCCGCCGCCAGAATTCGTTGCCGAAGTAGCTACGTTGACGTTGCTTAGCAGACTGAAATTTGAGACTACCTGTATAATAAAGTGGCAAAACGAGAAAAGTATTATGGAAAAAATACTAAACCCAGGCTTTGGAGCAATTTTCGACGAGGAATTTTATTAAAATACTTCCCATATTGTTCAAATTCATTAAACAGTTGATACTATAACGTTTGACTTAGTCTTTGTGAACTTTGGCTATCGCCATCCGCCACTTTCCGTTCCATGCGACTTTCTTTCTATTCACGAAATTACTCCTACTAAATGCCGTATACTGGGAGCTAAGATGAAAAGGTAAAAAGTGACTGTAACGCTATGTAATGGGCGCGCTGCTGGACTACTCCTGATGACGTCACGCGCTTGAAAGCAGGCCCGGAATCTAGAGGGTGTTGCCCAGGACCTCGCAAAGTCTGTGGACGCCACAGTCTATGACATGCAACTTGAACTAGCAATGGGGTACATGCAAAATAATGATTTAAGTGAAATAACGAATAGCATTCTATGAAATAAAACCAAACTGTTGTTCGTCGGGAGCACTCACACGCCACGAAGAGGTTGCCGAGCGTCCAGAAGGCCGCCATGAAGCTCAGCATGGAACCGCGCTTCGACTTGGGCTGGAACTCGGCGAAGTACGACCAGATCACGGGCCCGCTTCCTCCGAGCCTGCGACACCACCGACCCTCTTTGCTCGTCGTGTCTGCTGCTCCCCAGGAGCTGCACGTCCTAGTTGTTCAGACTCTCGTAACGGTGAAGCACATGTCTCGAAGAATACAAGTGTGAATTAAGATTCATCTGAAGGTGAAAGTGCTTTGGCAAAACCCTAGCATTGTGCCACAAATTATGGAGGCTTAGTAAAATTATGTTGTACGTGTTTAAATACAGGATCATTATTGTTAAAAATAACGGGATAAATTAATGAAGTATTCATTGTCCTAATTGTCGTTATGAGCGATACAGAAGTAGACGATTGCAGATGACTTGCCCTCACAACTCTTCCCAGAGAGGAGGAGCAACTGAGTGACCTGAGGGCGTATGGCCTCCACGACCGCCCGCCATACTGTTTCCGGCAAGTAAAAAAACGGGCAAGGGCATCCCCGAGAGTTAAAAGTTCAAAAAGAGACTTCGAGTAAAACAAACTTGGAATCAATGGGTAGGGGAAACTGCTCACGGCAACGTCTGCCGCGCTTGTAACTCAGTTCACGTGATAGAAGTGAAACTTCTTTGGCAATTCAAACCTCGACTCGTTAGGGGTAAAATGGCAAAGAGCGAGAGAGAGAGAGAGAGAGAGAGAGAGAGAGAAGAGAGGAGACAATTTTCTAAAAAATAACACAGCGCGTGATTTTTGGCTTTATTTTTAAAGTATTTAAGAATCATAACCTTTCTTTGTATTTATTATATATTTTATTAATATAAAATTAATTAATAAACATGAATTAACAAAATTAACACTCACTTCAGAATTACTGCTAGGACAACAATAATTATTAGTCAATAATGATCATTAACAATACATATTACTCACTGTGTAAATATTCACACCACAAAGAAAAACTGTGCGTGTTACTGTTTTTTCAAACAATTATGTGACTTGGAACACGCGAAAACCCTGAACGAAACATTAAATTCATAACAGTTAGCGCTATATATGCAGGAAATGAAGGGACTGTCTCAATAGCGCTCTCTACGCTGCTGGTTGAACAAGGAGGAACACGAGCGGGCTGGTAGCAAATATAAAATTCAAGACATTCACAGTTGAATGTATAGGATGCCTACATATATTTTCTGAAACAAGCGCGTGCGCACACTCCCTGTCTTATTCTTTAGTTCATCTATCGCTCTCGGCTCTATTTTTTTTTTTTTTTGCGTGGTATGAATAATTGCACAAAAAGTAGAACGAAAATGAGCCCAGCAACTCTGGTCAAGTACCTATTCTCTGTCCTTTTCGCGTCAAAAACGTTTCGCAGTAATGTTTCACGAAAACGCCGAACTAAAATTATGTCCTTGAAATTTTACTCTCACTGCGCCCGAAGAAGATTCACTTCAAAAAAAATAATTTTTTTTTTGGTAAAGGCTACGAGACAGTACGTGCTGGGACATCAGGTAAAGACCCTGAAGCCACTAAATCTCCGGTGTTGTTCCTCGTGCAGTGGACGGTGGTACTCACGCTGCCCCGTTGAGGAATCTGAAGAACATGAACAGCTCGTAGCTCTGGCTGAAGCTGGACGCTACGATGCACAAGGCGTTCATGATGGAGATGGCGATGAGCACCTTCTTCCGGCCGAGGGAGTCGGCCACAGAGCCCCACAGATACGCCCCGGCCATCATGCCTGCAACACAGGCGTCAGTTCACACGTGTGAAACAATCACGATGCTCACGACCTGGAGATGTGGACAACTCCTTTTACTAGTTGCTCAGACACAGGGGGGTGCCTAGGAGGGGGACGAGCGGGACCGGACACCCCCCCCCCCCCAGGGCTAAAAATATTTTAATATTAAATTCATAAAATGAAAAAAATTAATATTTAGACTTCATAAAACTGACTTTTATGAAGTTACGGCCAGTATTTTTAGATAGCCTAAATCAGCAATATTGAACACGTATTTTTCAAAATTTTCCCGGGGGAGGACCCCCGGACCCCCCACCTAGCTGGGGGGTATTCCATACCCCCCAGGCCCCCCGGAAAGGCCCTAGCCTACTGCCTGACCCCCCCCCCCTACTCCCAGAGCAAAATCCTGGCCACGCCACTGCTCAGACATCGTGACACTGGCAACTTAGACTTTCTCTTCCCGCGAGTCTAGCTGAACTGGATAATCTGGAGGGATTAAAAAAAAAAAAAAAATTCTGCAAATGAATAAAAACTACCATTTCGACACACAAATGTTGTAAGGGCATTGTGGGGTCCCAGCATTTTAAAATACCTTCAAAACTCTGTAAAACCCACACATTTTTACCAGTAATGTGCCTTTATTCAGGATTTTCCTCGAATATTTCATCTAAATAAAACTCTCTCTGTACGAGTATTTGCAGCAAAGAAATATTGTATGCGATAGAAAAATCTAGGAAAACCCTTCACCTCTGGTAGGAAAATAATCATTTTTCAATATTTTCCCCCTACAGCTTTGTCGAATAATTAATATTTTTACGTGACTATTTAGAAGGTGACATTCTCTTTGAAAATGAAGTTCAATATACTTATCAGTCTCAATAAAGAAAATAAAAACAATTTTGTATTCTTTGACAACATACCATTATGCATTTATGTGATCAACAAATTTAAATATAATATAGTGTTTAAATATATAAAAAAAAATTGTCCAGTTTTCTAAAGAATAAATTACTAAAATTTCATACCTTTCGTATAAGCAAAGGTATAACCTTACGGACCAAGCACTCTATCTACCACTATAGCACTAAAGTACGTAATATTTTTAAGTGATAAATTAAGGCTCCCGCCTACCCTGGCACGCACAAGTTATCCAAAGCTTCAGTTGAAACCACGCGATTTAAAAACTGCTCAATATATCAGAGTGTTGTTTTTTAACGAAAAGCATTTAAGAATTCGCCGAGGGCCGTGAAGTAGTTTGGTTTCGGCATTAAGTTTTTAAAGTGTATTTTTTAAGAGTTAAAACGGCTAAAAAGAGTGTTTTTAGAGTAATTTTTAGCCATGTAACAATCGGTACAGATTTGTGAAAGCATTTAAGGGACTTGCATTATTTTTACGAAATATAAAGTTACGGTCACCGCTCAAATCTCATACATAGTTGTCCTACGCACGACGAGAAGACTGCGCGCAAGTTCCGAGGCGACACCGCGCTAGAAGCACCAGCGAGCGTCGCGCTTATCATCCCGCCTCACCGACGTAGATACACCCCTGACCAGGCGGAAGCCTTAAGCACGAATGCAATAATATAAACCGCACACGAATGCAACCAAGCACTGCAGCACTGTGCGACGGAAACTGCTCACCGATGAATATGATGCTGTTGAGCCACCCCTTCTTCTGAGTGTTGAGATCCAGGTCGCACTGGGCTGAGGGTAGGATGAAAGACATGGAGATCACGTCCATCTCTTCGCTGGTCGACACGAAGCCGCACACGAACAGCAGGATGTAGTGGAACTTTCCGTAACCTATGATAAGAATGCAGGTAGATATATATTTATTTTTTGGTTATGATGTTATTTCTTACTCTCTTATTTTGTTGAGTTTTCTTTTCTAAATTTGTAATTTATTGATTTTAGCTAGACGTTCTATTTATTAGTTTAAGTATTTTTAAAATTTTGTTTTGGTTATTATATTATGGCAGTTGCTTGGCTTCTGGGCCGTATTCGCGTCGAAGGCGAAGATACCACCGACGTTTCGGTCGACGTTACAATCCCCATCATCATGGAGCAGTTACCTGCTGAGTAGCTACTGAATACCATCTGAGTAACTATTGAGTAAGCAACAGCTCCCTGGTGATGGTGACTGCAACGTCGGTGATATCTTCGCCTTCGACCTTACAGCACAATTAACCACAAGCGAAAAAAAAAAAAAACCTTTTCGTGAACTTTTTTTTGTATTTTACTTCCTTGAACGGAAAACCCACACGTAGCATGACGTCATACGTTGTCGTGCTCCCTCGTATTTTGAATGTGAACTCTTTTGAGTTCGAAGGGTGTAAATTACATGACTATCATGACTATATTTGTTACGGAGCGAAAGGTCAATTTCGTCGATGGTTAGACTTACCTGTTAGTTCGATCGCCTTTTCAAAGGCCGCCTTCTCACAATGTTCTGGCTTGCTGCCCTTTTCTGGATCGAGCTTCTCCGGATCTTTGTGGATAACGGCTGCACAAAGAGAGCACATTGTTTGTTTCCTCGAAATACTGCGAACAAACAATGACGTGGGAAGGGACTAGTTCCAAAGCATAGTGGTGTAAGTAAAAAAAATTACGGCTTTGAGTTAGTTACATATTTCACCTCCGAAAAACTCGATTTAATATGTGGTATATTCTTTGAATGATTCTTTCAACGGGGAAGATTGATTTAAAACATTTTTATGGACATACGCCATTGTTGGGTTTCCACTGAGTTTCATAGAGAAACCACAAGGATGAACAAGAAAGATGAATACGCAACACAGAAAGAAAGTCAAAATCAGCTGATTTCAAATGTTAAACACATAGACAGCCCAGAGAATTCCGTGGAAGAAATCCATCGGAAAAAAATATATCACGGCACATACGCACAGCGGGCTGACAACGATGAGACATTTGTAACAAGAACAAAAAATACAAACCACTAACTTAGCACAAAACAGCAACAAACAGATGAAACCAGCGATGATACAAAACTTATAATCTGGACAACACACCAACAACACAGCCTGGGTTCGACTGTGCGTCGCTGTTTTGTCCAAAGGTTGTCGTTTGTCTGTATCTTCTGTTCTTGTCACAACCGTCTCGTCGTTGTCAGGCTACTGTTCGTCTGTGACGTGATTTTTCCCCCCTACTAATTCTTTCCACGGAATCACCTGTGCTGAATATGTGTTTATATGGTTCGTACCTCTTGAGCAATCAAAAATTAAGGAGATTTTAAGGACCCCTCATCACTATCATGCGGTAGAAAACCATTTGTAATATCACAAATGAACTTCAAGCAAATAAAAATGTTAAATAGTTAATGCACAATAAAATTATTTAGTTGGTTGGTTCAATTTCTACAGATACATCCCTATCGTCCAGAATTAACTCTGGAACATTGTAACCCAAGCAGTGTATCTGAATTGTATACCCCAACCATTTACTATGTTCACTAATTATATTTTTACTTTAAAAGTTCAAAGTATGACAGTAACACACATCTCTTTTAGTTTAAAGGTGAGATACAAACTATGATAAACAAATTAAAATTATTTTTGTACATAAAATCTGATCACGTGGCTCGAATTTTACCATCTGCACTGGGCATGCGCAAAGCGTTTTTTGCTGCCAAGTCGGAAACAAAAAAAAACATTAAAATACCCGCATTTATCCAATTACTTGCAATACATCAGTCATTATTAAGGAGTCTTTAATTTTTCTTGGTGAAATTTATGCATTTTTAAGAGGCCTTTATCAATTTAAGATAAATTAAGGACTTTTTAAGGATATTAAGGAGGCTTATGAGCCCTAGTTTAACATTTTAAATCGGCTGATATTGGTTTGCGTTCTGTGCGTTTTGTGTATTCTTCTTTCTTGTTCAGTCTTACGGTTTCTCCATGACAGAGGTACAGTGAAAACCAGGCTTGGCATATATTCGTAAAAAAATTTTAAATTTACACCTGGCATAGAAAACTCAAAACTAAAAAAAAAAAAAAAAAAAAAAAAAAAAAAAAAAAAAAAAAAAAAAATCTTGTCTTACACCACTTTGTAAGATGTTCCGGAGCCCGACACGTGTCACGATAAGATGGTGCATGTTTCATTAACTAGAGGTTATTAAAATATATTTCGGCATGCAGTTCCTCCCCCTTCTCCCCCCCTCTTCGAAACATTCTATTTGTATATTCATGTCACTCGCTTATTTGCTGTTTCACTAGCCCAATAAAAATGCTTCATCCGGACAACTCTACAGAACTGCGAAAATAGAGGTATTAGTGGTTCGTGGCGAATTGTTAATGGCAGATGATTGAGAAGTATTGGTTCTTTAAATGACATTGTTAATAATTGTTCGTGAAACCAGCCCTTGGCAGTTAGACGAAAAGTGTTATACTTCAAGCAATAAAATACTATAATTACCTTTGAGCTCAATATCCTCTGTCTCTCCGTTCACTCTCCCTTTTACATTACGAACTGAAACATAAACACAAACTTGTTAGACTGTTGTAATGAGCTCTGGCGTATTTCAGCATTAGCAGCTCAACGCTCAATTGGCTATCGAAAAAAATAAATTAAAACTAGGGTCTACGTATTAGCTGAACTTACTTCTACTTAAAGTTACTTGCAACTAGACGTAAGGCAATTCTTTTCCACTATGTTGGAGAAATTAATTTCCTTGATTTATTTTGTTTGAATACTATTCTTAAGGTTTTTTTTTACAGTTAATAGCACGAGGTTCTGTTGCCATATATATATTGCAACATGTTATATACGCTGTTTGTAAATAGCTACTTATGGTTGCTCTCTAAAAGTTAATTTCCTGTTTTTCCATAGCTGGATAATGGTTTATCTTCCATATCCACATGTTCCAAATATTTCTTTATACAAATAATTAAAATAATTATTAAATTTGTAAGTATATTTCAGAAGGCACCTCCGAATAAATAAACCAATAAAATTAGAAAAAAATTATTTCTGGCATATTTTATGATTATTCTGAAAATTATTCTGTAAATTATTCTAAAAAACTGTAATTTACCTTTTTACCGCGCTTATATTAGCTTGACCTGTATGCATGAATGAATGGAATATGTAATAAAATCTTTCCATTCAATTTTTACCCAATTTTCGATGTCCGAATGTGTTAAAAACTTTGTATAGATATAAAAAACCTCTAACAATACACTATTTTGGTAACTTAAAACTTTAAAGTTAAGGGGGAGTGGAAGGGTCAGAGTGTGAATAAAACCTAATTTCGAGCTATGGGGAATAACCATGCTTTTTGTATATCCATGAGGTCGGGACATGGTGGGAATTATGCTCGAGGAAAGGTTAAAAATACAACATTGTGAAAGTTTTAAAAATCAGTGCTTTTCCAATATGGAGTGTTTCAAATCAGGTCATGGTGAAAATTGTGCCCGGGAAAGGGGGGGGGGGGGAGAGATGAAAGGCCCTTAAATTTCGTAAATTTTAGAAATGTGTGTGTATATATATATATATATATGTACTAAAAAATGAAATATTTTTTTTACTAATTAGTTAAATCTCAAATATGTTTGGAATAGTGAAATTAATATATGGTGGTGATATGAGGTGTTGTCGGGAAAGGTTTTGGTTTGGTTGGTTTGAAAAAAAAGGGGGGGGGGGATATGTGTTCTTGCCCCGGGTGGAAACATGTCTAGTTACGTCCCTGGTCTCGAATGTGTTATTCGTGATTCGGCACTTGTTCAGTGACGGGGTTTGCTATTGGCGCGCAGCACCAACTGGCGTGAACTGTGGGCCAATGAGAGGATCTCTTTTAAAATAACGAGCCTGGTTGGAACCACTTACCAACGTTTTCTTTTTGTCCCAGTTCAGATTCTACCATCCTACGACGACCTGGCGTTTCTCTCTTCTCGGTCTCCGCACACGATCCGGACAAATCAACAACCTGCGAACACACGCAAGCAAACTCGTTAATTCACAGGTTTTGCCATTATTATGTGTAATACATTTATTTAGCTTCTTATTTTTACACTTCGAACTACAATTCACTTAATTAAACAGGAAAAATTGAGCAGTCACAAATGCAAGCTTGTTGTTGGTGCATACAGTCACTTTAATCTACGTGCGATATTTTGACTAATTTAAACATTATAAAAATTATAAAAATGTACAAATAAATAAAAATAACTTAAGACATATAAAATTAGTTTCATAAAGTTTAAAGTTAAAAAGAGAAATTATTTTAAATACAAGACAAATTATAACATAGTTTCTGAATAAAACTATATATAAAGTCAAAAATTAATATTTAAAGGTAAAAGTACAGGCATATAAGTTACAATAATATATAAAACCCTACTTAAATATTAAAGAAATCTCGTCATCACTTAAACTATCCAGCCATAGATTGACAAAAAATTGTATTTGAAAATAATTTTTTGAGTTTAAATTTTCAGAAAAAATAACTACAATTTATGGAAACAAAAACTCTGAAGAGTTCTGTGAAATTGTTTTATGAAATAGAGAAATAAATAAAAATATGTACTATCTGTGCCGTGTTGGAAAATTATGAGCTACATAATTTCACTGATTTCACCTTCGATATACACCCGTTATTGCAGCTATAATACATAGTATTTTAATATCAAAAGCTCTTAAAAGTTTTAAAAGTCCTTTGGTTGGGTATACGTATGGTTTTTTTTAATGACTCGTAGAATAAGGTTTTGAATTGTAATAAGTGGTTTAGGCCTTATTGGCGTTTAGTTCATTCATCCCTAAGCCAGAATGTCATACTGTAGAGTGTTGGAACAGACTGAAAAATAGCAAATTAAATCATTCTAATTTCTCAAAGAGATAATACCGATCTTAGTTCTACGAATTTATACACAATTTTTTTAAATTTTGTTATTAAGATAAGAAAGATTTTTGTCCCATTTTAAATAAGAGTCGAACACTGTACCTAAGTATTTTACATCCTGTACTCTCTCTAAGACACTACAGTTTTCAAAGTTAACGCTTATTTCGTTACATACCTTAAATTTAAGTTTATGTTCGATAGGCTGACCGGAAATGTTGGTAGAGAATATGATTGGTTTTATTTATATTTAGAGAAATAAAAAACATAAAAATAATCTTTAATTATTTTAAGTTCATTACAAACAGTTTAAAATACATAAGGCTAATTATCAGAAGAAAATACAATTGCAGTATAATCTTCAAAATAAACTATCTGCCCATCTATGCCAATGTTACATTAATTCAAGTGAATTAAAGCGTTGCATGTAGAAGGTGCCATCATTATCGTGATGGTTTGACGGGAGTGCCGGAGGTATAAAAAACAACGAAAAACATTCGAACAGACTTAGCGATCTTAAAGTACACTTAGAAACGTGGTTCCACAACATAAAGGCTTTATTTTTTCTGCGTGTAGTAAAGCAGTGGTAAAGTCGTGGTACTCGTGAAGGAGGTCCGTGGTGCAGTTTGAAACCCGACACCAGATGTGTGCGTCTCTTGGCACGTGACTTCCCCGGCGGATGCGATGTAAATCGCGCGCACAAGCTGCGCAGAACATTGTTGAGGTTATAATTTAACGGACTATTTGCCAATTTAAACCAAATACACTAGAGACTAATACCGGGTAGTTCCAAGACTTTTGTGTAGGAGCAATCTGTCTGTTTAATACATGTGGCCATGGGCGTAGATCCCGGGGGTGTGGGTTAGGGGGAGGCCCGCCCTCTGGAATTAAGCATACCTTCACCGAGGGGCCCACCCACCTTGAATTAAGTAGCCCTTCACTGAGGGAGCCCGCTACGCTTCCAAAATCGTGACTGTAAAAAGGGGTTGGTTGATAAACGTAAACGTCAAAACTATGTTTTATGGAAAACTTCCTGTGTATTTTAAAAGTCTTCTACCTAATGCATGCATAAAAGTCAACACACGGGCAGTATACAACATACAAGCACCTTGTCCAGAGATAAATTGGGTCTGATAAAACCCACGCGTAGAATTCTCGGGTAGCGCAGGCGCCCCCAACCCCCACCCCGACCACACTTGCTAATTTATTCGTAACCCCCTTGCGAATCATACCAATTTACGCCCCTGCACGTAGTACCAACAATTTAACAACGAAAATAACTTTCTTTTCTCTTGAAAATAAACTTTTTTGATCATTATATAAATTTATTAGGAAAAGGGGGTTTAACCCTCCAATGATTTGAATTTTTTTAAAAAAATACTATTATGATACCCGATAATATAGGCCTAATATATAATGCAACAATTAATCTGTAAAATATTTTTTTGTAGTCACATCTCTTGATGCTAGGATATTATAGAGCTATCCTCTATTAGACTCTAAACCCAATTGCTAGAGACCTGCAAAATTCGCGGTTTCGATGGCCTTCAGGATAGACTGCACATACCCCTGTACACTCGGGCAAATAACGCAAGTTCGTTGGCTGCCGACTTGTAAGTCGTCTCAGCTGGTTTGTCTGTGATTCGATCCTTCTTTGGTCGAGGGTTTATAACTGGTTGAGATTCGTCCAGACGAACAGTAAGCCAATAGCAAAATTATCTAAGAGGTATATGTGTTTGAATTCTGGCCTATCGCCGAATGAATCCGCGAATTTTGCAGGTCTCTAAACCCAATTGCCCTTTGACATTCCTCGTCTGAATGCAGTAGGTAGGTGTTTTAAATCATCGCTATACCGATGCACCAAAGCAGTCCACACGCAACAACGCAGAACACGTGTCTCGGTTCGACTGGCGCTCGCAAGGGAGCTCGACGGTCCCGCAGGCAGGTCGCAGGACGACGAGCCGGCCTCGCTGGCGCCTCGTCTCCCTGAGTCCGCACGTGTGGACGATACCACGCGGTCACCCGCCGGTGTCAACTGCAGCCAATAATAGCGCGCCGTCCGTCCACTGTCCGTCCCGCCCCGCCTCCTGCACGCTGGTGACGCGACCACTGTCGGTTCTCAGGCAGTCGCGAATGTTGCCGATACTCGCGAATGCAGATGTAATGATCAGTTTGAAAATCCTGGATTGTTGAAAATTTAAAAATAAGAAAAAAAAATAGTATAACTGTAATTTTCATTTAAATAATTTTTTTTTGTTTTTATCAAGAAGTTGATTATTTAAAACACTAAACGTAAATTAATGTTAAAAAATTTGTATAAAAGTTTAAGAGAAGAATAACGGTTTTGTTTATTTGAAATAATATATATATATTTTTTAGTTCTACATATTTTGTAAGAAAAGAACGATTAAATTTTAAGAGAAGAATATGTTTTTGTTTGTTTAAAATAAATATTTTTGTGTTTTCTAATGAAAAATTGATTATTTTTAATTACTAAGTCTAAAACATATAATTTAACATTTTTTTCTGCTTTCTCTCCCCTCTTCCCGCCTTCGGGATAAGCCCTTGCAAGAGTATCTGTACAGAATTAATTGGGTAAAATGATCAGTATCATTTTGTGAGTTATACCGGAATAATTCGCGGGTCCAATGACCTACAGGGTAGACTCCACGATCCTCTGCACACTCGGGCGAACCTCGCCTGTTAATTGGCTGCGGACTTGTGAGGCGTTTCAACTGAGTAGTTCGTGATACCATACTTCTTTGATCGAGAGTCTAATTGGTAGAGACCGGAAAAATTCGCGGGTTCATTGACCTCCAGGATAGACTCTACTACACTCTACACACTCGGGCAAATGCCACCTGTTCATTGGCTGCTGACTTGTGAGTCGTCTCGACTGAGTGTCTGTGATTCGACACTTCTTTGAGCGAGGGTCTCTAATTGGCCCCCATTAATCCAGATTAATAGAACGAAATGAATCCGCGAATTTTTCAGGTCTCTACTAATTAGCCAATATTCCTTCAGATTAACAGTGAACCACTAGTACAAGCAGCATATATATATATATATATATATATATATATATATATATATTTCATCCTATTACGAAATGAATCCGCGTAATTTCCCGGGCTCTAATACAACTTGTATAAATATCACTTGTAGTGTTAAAGGAAATAGTTTGACAACAGCTCCCGCGGTAGCCTTCCCAAGATGGCGGGGCCCGGACCACGCTGCGCTGGTCACTCCCGCCCGAGGAGACACCACGGCGCAGTGTGAGCGCGGCTGAGCCTCGACTGCGCAGCTGCGGGGGCGCTGGTCGCAGTTCCAGCTTCACTCGTGTGATCGGGTGTGCCTTAGGTTCGGTTAGGTACGGTAATAAAAGTAAATAGTTTTGAATAAAACCGTACCTGAATTGGTTTGCTTAAAAATAAACTCAGCTTTATTTCAAGAGTTATTTCTCCAACCGGCAGAGGTGCTGTCATTACTTTGAAACACCCAACTTAGAAACACACAAGAGATAATTTTCTAATTTGGCCTGTTCAAAGTTACGAGTTTCTAAGTTATGTTTTAGGGGTTATGTTTCTAAGTTTCGAGTTTCTAAGTTATGCCTGTTCTTGGTTATGATTTTCTAAGTTACGACGTTTCTAAGATGTGTGTTTCGACGTTATGTGTTTCCAAGTTACGTTCGTTTTAACTTACGACAGTTCTAAGATTTTTTTTAGAATTCTAAATTATGATCGTCCTTAGTTGTGCGCTTCTAAGTAATGTGTAGATCCTCACCCAGGCACACACACACGGTGCGCAGAGCTTCTGGAAAAAAATCAACACGATCTAAAAACTGCTTTAAGATATCCGAGTGGTGTTTGTTCATAAAAAACAATTAAGTACACGTTAGGAGCGGATGAATAGTTCTGTTTCATAATGAAATGTATTTTTAGAAGAGTAAAAAGGGCTGAATGGCATGTTTTCAGAATAATTTTTAGACATAAAACATCTAACAGAGATTCTTGCAATATTACTAAATTTTAATTTCCCAGCCACGGAATGTAACGGTTGCAGCTCATATTCCGTAGTAGAACTGCGCACGACGAGAAGACCGCGCTTAGAGGTGATACGGCGCTGGAAGTACTACCACTATCGCAGTCACGCCCCTGGCCAGGCGGACCACTCAACCAAACACAAGGCAGGAAGATCGAGCAAGGAATCCACCATGGACTATGGTGGGCAACCATGTCTTCATCTGCCTGAAGTGACTCCGGGGAACCCATGGGAAACAGAAATAAGGATACCTGGGCCATTATTCGAGGCCGGCTTTTCCCGATTGCGAGCTCAGCGTGTTACCACTGCAGCAACTCACGCGGCAGCCAAGCGTACGTTTAGTTGACAAGGCAGTGCGATTTCAGAGACGCCCGTGGATGCTACTGGGAGAACAGTTTTGATTTTAAGGGCAAAGTTTCCTTAGTTATTTTTCTTCCATAATGGTGTATTTTACTCACGATTTGAATTGTATTCATACTATAACTAAAAGCGAATGTTTTAATATTATAATATTCACCAAACAAGTGTTCATTTTAATGTATAAAAACTTTAAGGGCCGGTTTGTATTTTAACTCTAGCATGAACCGAGAACTCGTATTCGTATTAATTACCTGTTTGTTTGAAACTTTATTTCTTAGTATAAATGTTTATTTTAGAAATACATTTATAAATATTCAAAATAATTGTATTTTTTAACTAGTCGTCTGTCTAATGGGAAAGTATTTGTCTATAAATTTTGATGAATTATCAAAAATGCTGATACATCTGACTTTTATTTATAAACAGAATCCTAAACACGAATTTTCATATTTCATATCTTCAAAAATTACAAACTACCATACAAACCATACATCCCCTATTTAATCCTCTTAGGGGATGAATTTTCGAAAATCCTTTCTTAGTGCTCAGTTATGTTATATAAAAAAAAACTCCTGTACAAAATTTCATGCTTATACACCCACCGGTTTAATAAATGCGTTGTCTGTCAGTGAGTCAATGTTAGAGTTATATTAAGAAGAGCTTATAAACTTATTTATAGTTAATAAATAAAATTGGAAAAATATTTTTAATGGAACACTAAAATATAAGTACTTTTACGACAAAAGTCATATATACCAACTAAACATTAATTTAAAAATGTATACCCCACATAAATACATGATTTAAATAATGCCAGCGTTTAAATATACGTCGGCCATTAAATTTTTAAACCAAAAAATAAAAAATATCATCTGGATGAAAAAATTAAAAAATTAATTCTTAGTCATATTATGAATCTAATTCAAATTATGGATAAAAACACGTAACGTAGCGTGAGCGGTTTAAAAGAAAACTAGCGCATCATAGCCGCCCCGACACCCGACGCAAACACACACCCGTGGCATAACGGAACGCATGTTAATGCATTCGTGCAAGCGGTGTGTCACGGCCTTGTCCGGCACGACCGCGTGTACCGGAAGTGTAGGTCGGGCCGGTGGTTTTACGCCTGCTGGTGCGGCAACTTCCGGCGGGACTGAATCCATCACGGCGGTTAAATGGGAAAAGGAGAAAAAAAAGGAGGGGGTCATGTCAGCATGCACCGCACACAAGTACCAAAGATAGGTATAAATAATGTCTGTTAATTAATTGTGCATACTCGTCAACATAGATTTATCTAAAAAAAAAAACAAATAAAAGACAAAATGTTTAACAAAACTGATATGGCATACATTATTTTTATGCGTCCTTACAAATAAAATTAAAAACTTTTTTTGCATAATATTGGAAACTCCGTGGCATGAAAAAATCTCCTATAGTAATTTGTTTTGAATAAGGTTGTAAAAATAGTAATGCATATTGTTAAACTAATATCATTATGTTTCATTGCAAAAAAAAAGTAATTAATTCGTTATCGCTCACAGGTATAATTTATTATGTTTGACTAAATTTTGTATTGATTTAAAATGAGAATGTACGGTCATTACAATGATGGTGGCCTCGGTGTTGACACATTAGGAAGTTTTGCCCTTTTCATTAAAAACTCTACGTTTATTTAATTTCAAATAGTTGCAGAAACGCCTGCTGGGTATGCAGCCAGTACCACTGCAGTGCACGACCGTGTAGATCACGCCAAAGGGGATAGCGTCAGAAACTAGGCAGGATCAACACTATTACTATGTATACAATACATCTTGTCGCTGCACGTATCTTTGAAGGAGTTTAAAATGTTCCCTGCAGCCCCTAAGCAACTTTTACGTTCGTGTGCCGCGGAGTTAGTTCAGAACCTGCCTTAGAAAAAATCACTATTCAGGGACTTTTATTTTGTTTTATCTGATGTAGTTTTTGATATCCAAACGAAAATTCGTTTTTAAATTAGATGTCCAAATGCGCAAAGATCCCTTAGCAATTACTTTATGCCAAAAGTCATATACATTCAATGTAAATGTTGTTTCCCCAATTCGTTTCTTCTGGTGACCACGAGGCCTTGATATTCGATACAAATTAGGTATGTTTAGAATATTTAGGGAGGAATCAGCCTTTTTTCTGCATTAATAATATGATAATAAATTTTAAAAAAAGTTATTAGCTGTCAAAATATTCAAACTCTTTGTGACTTTTCGCCACTGAAATAAAGTTACATAAATGTCTTGAAGCGACAATCACTGATGTGAGAATAATTCGGCATCGTCTCTAAGTGCTAGGCTCTAAACTGGCTCTCATGAGACTTCCGCGTGATGCAGAAATAAAGGAAAAGACACTAAGAGGTCAGTACGGTGCTTTAGAGATTTGATACCGCAATTTTCACGACTATATTTATTTATTTATCTATTCACACGCACATAAATATTGTATATAAGTGATGGTTCAAATACTAATTTTCTCGAATCCGAATCTCGAATAAATATCCCAGAGAGTACCTCAAATATACACCTCGAATCCAAATAAAAGTGTCAATGATCTAAAATAAAAAAATGTACAATAAATTAAAGATATTAACTATGGTGTTAAAACATTCTACCCTTTAAATAATTGTTTCACAAACTAAGTTTCCAAGATCTACACATCTTGTTAAAAGTAAAATATCTTGGGAAATAGTAATAGGACAGGTATGAAAAATATTGACCTAGTAAACTTCAGTTTTTATGAGTGTTGAATTTTTTTTTTAATTTACTACATTTCCATTAATTTTTTTTTATAATCTTTTCCTTCGAACATCCAATGTTTCGAATAATAAGGATTTGATGGTGTTAGAGGATTTAAGGATTTTACTGGCCCATCTCTTAAATATGATACAAAATTTAGTCATTTATATTCTCTAGCACAGAACGACTTCCTGATTGGCTCAGGTTTCCAGTTGAAGAAACATTCCCACACAAAATCGCACACGGCTAAGTAACGCAAACTCGAACGTAAACGGGCAGATGACTGCAACGCCTCCCACACCGACGACCGTGGAATTTTCAATCACAACGTCTGTCGCTGCACACGGTAGCCCGGCCCAGGGTCAGTGTCGTCATTTCGACATGGTGAAAGAGGCGCTAAGGGCGACGCCGAGCGAGCGTCAAATGCGCAGTCGCCCTTACGTGGTGAGCTGGCGGGAAGTATCTCTGTCGCACCGCGTGCAACTACGGGACTTTAGGCGGTTGAACCTTAAAATTTGGACGTGAATACGTCTTTAAAATTGCTTACATAGTGGGAACGAACTATAACAAAATCGGGGGATACAGTTTGGTGTTGCAGCTACATATCTATTATCTCCATCCAAAATTTAATTACACCACTGGATAGCTAAAGGATCAAAGGATTCGCTACGCTAAGTGAGGACTGTGACGCATCGCGCGTGGTGGAGGGGGGAGCGCCGCCATTTTGAGGTCATTTTGCTGCGTTTCGAGATTTCCATTTAGTAAAACTTTTGACTCGGAGAAGTTACGACGTTCGTTTCAGTTTCAAAACGTTTCTCGTCAAAATATATCGACTGCATATATAAAACATTAGTGTAAAATATTTACATTGAATATATATGGTGCAAAAATAAAATATACATATAATCAAAATGTCGGCCTGTACGTGACTTCTTAGTGTTCAAACATGAATATAACATAAGTAATAAAACGTATTTTATATTTTTCATAGAACATATTACCTATTTCGTACACGTATTCACGTACAACACACGGTCGTGCCCATGAAATAGCAACACCTCATCATTTTTTTAAATCGTTTTAAAGCGTGTGAGTAAGATTAGTGCACACGCCTTGAGATGCTGCGTAGATAATCAGTTGGAAGTTTTCAAAATAAAACATCGGAAAACCATTAAAAATATCTTCATTTTGCCGACGTTAAAACGCGAAATTTATTAAAAGCAGGCAACCAACTTAGTTTGAAATAGCTACTTTTTTCCCTTACTTTTTTTCGCGTGAAAAAAGATTGTAAACACACTGGTCAAAATAATTAGCGGATCCAACACACAAAACTAGGCGATCAGACAAGATGTGTTTTCAGCAGAGGTATGAGCTATACAAGCGCGTCTAATACCCTGGAAATTGAAGTCCCGTAGACGATGCATTGCATCTGGACTATATCCGCCACAACTAGTGCAGAGCTGGAAAATGCTATTAAGGCAAATTATCACCCAACAGCTCACTGGTCATGTCACCGAGTCCATGCCACGCAGGTGTGTGGCAGTACTGGCCATCAGGGAGACATTGCACCGTACTAGAGGACTGCTGACGTAGTGTTCGTGTCTGGTTTGTGTGCTGTCATACTGAAGCCAAACCCAGTCTCATGTCAATAACGAGCGTATTCTTCTGTATCTGTCAGCATATCGTACTGTAACGAGTCTCTGTAAAGGATATGGCATTAATACTCCAGTTATATTTGCCTGATATTCTAATTATTTTGACCAATTCACATTCAGTACCTTCTTTCGCAACATGTTTTTTGATGTGTAAAATTTTAGCTCTCGGTATACGGCATTTGGTAGGGGTAATTTCGTGAATGGAACGGAAGTCACTTGGAACGGGAACGTGTAAACATGGCGCTGCCATCTGTGGCGGATGGCGCGAACCAAAGATCACTAAGCCAAATATAAACCTTAAAGTATTAACTGCTTATTGAAAATCACAGCTGAAACCTGGGTTTCGTAATTTATCAAGTATTTTCCGCTTTTATCAGAACCGTTTCATTATACAGTTTAAAATTTCCCTCTGCAAAAATAGAAGGATTCGATAGTCGACGTAGCTGCTCCGGCAACGAATTATAGTGGCGGGTGCGGAAACTATTGCGATTTGCGTATATAATTATCAAGCTCGGCATTATTTTAAAGAATTATGAGTTGAATTTTGTGTCCGAGTTTCGTATAGTACCTACGTGTGTTTAAGAACACATGAATTTGCTCGTTACCGAGGTTGGATGCTACACCTCTCAGGCGAGTACCGAAATACTCTCTCGCGTGTTTTTTTTGTTTTGTTTGTGTTCTTCCCAGACGCCCTGCAACGCAGTTTTCCGCGCCGGACGAGGCGAGTGGACGGTCGCACGAGCAGGCGCTGACGCGGCGCTGTGTCCGCGCGGTGCAGCATTCCTCGAGTGGGAAGCTGCGCGCGGCCTTGCGCGCGCTGCAGGGCTGCCAACCTCGTCTGCCCGCGCCGCGCGCTTTCAACTCATCGCACTGCTCACTCAAAGAAAAAAAAAATATGTGTGCTTGTAGTCCACGCACACACTTCTCGCTTATTAAAGTTTAGATACAGATTTGCATTTTCAAATCACACTATTCACATAAAAATGAATAATACTTAAGCTAAGAAATTAATTGCATAAATCAATTACTCTTTTCCACACGAATAAATAAATTGTAGATACTTTAAATAACATAAAGGAAAACAAATTAGTAGAGTCCTTCCGTAAGCCGTTACGAAAACTCCGTAGTATACTAACACAAGTAGCGTTTACAAGAATTCCGTAGCATCACTGCTTCGTCATTTCTACTCTTCTCCCCTTTCGACCGCTAGTGCATGCGTTGGAGTGGCGTCGCCGCTTACGCACTCTCCTCCCCTGTAAGATCCCCCACCACGTACCCTAACTATTACCCTCATGAGAATGGAATTTTCGTAACGCTCGAAAATTGTAGCAAGTTTCACTTCAATACACCGTCACGATTAATTCCATCATCCTGGCGGAGATAAGTAGGCAATTAGGTAGTGCCGACTAAAATGAACAAACAATTTATCTCATATAAATCAACCAATGAAAAACGCAAACATCGGTAGAGCAAAACATATCAATTTCAAATTCTAGCCTGAATCCAGGTGAATCTGCCAAAGCTCCGTGCATTGCGCATGTGGAGTTTCAGGGAATTGGCAAAGCTGTTTATGAGGCGGACTGGCAGTGAGTGTAGCGGACTCAGTTGTGATAACGAGCGCGTGTATAACAACAGGGAATGCATAGCTGGGCCGCTAGGCGCTACGCTCCTGTGATAGCCAAGGTCGATATGTAGAGTACAGGCACCGCCGTGACCGAGTATTTCACCTCCCTATCACAAGAACAAGACACCCTGCCTGGGCGCTGGATTATCGCCCTGCCGTGTTTATCTAGTCCCTGATGCTAACTTTGTTTTAAAAAAAAATAGCACCAAGGTTGACTAACACATTTTATCCCTAAAACCGTGCAGTACAAAGAAAATTTCACTAGTGGCTTTCGGCACTGCTCTACTTTTGATAAGTTTTTATTATTCTAAAACTTACTTCCAAGATGAACGGTAACAATAATGCTTCTTTCGCGCTAACAAATAAGTGCAGGGAGACAACCTGTTACGATTCGTAACTTTTCTTTTTTCACGAGCATGATAAGATCTGGACGTACTTTTGGAGGTTGGCACAACGGAATTTTCCACAGTAATTTTCCAATGCAAAATGCTTTCTAAGAATTATAGCTTATCCAGTACAAGTTCTTGATGTAATAAACGGATATTGTTAAACAGGCGGTTTTTTAAACCAGAGCCAATCTCATGCTTCCATTGGCTGTTACTAGCTGATGACTTGAGAGACCTATGAACTTAACTGCCTGAGATTCGATAATTCTTCTTCGCAGATGAACTGCAAGCCAATAGCAGAAATCATCATAAAGGTACAGGCAAAGTACTAACTACCGAATAGATGGCACTGTTATCGGTCTGGCCATTTGAATCGACGTCAGTAGTGCTGTTGAATTGCGAGCGGACTTTAGGTGTCAGCAAAGTAAAATGCCTCCATCTTCCTCCTTCCCTCCACCATTCCTCCTCCTTCACTCCATCCCATAGGTCTCCTCTTCCCTGAACTCCTTTAACTATCTGTTCCTTCTATCTTCCTGTGTATTTAAACTCCATCAGTTTCCTAGGCACTCTCTCTCTCTCTCTACTCATTCTCTGCACATGGTCATTCCATCCAACGAGTCAAATCCAGCCTGTTGGTTCAGAGGTTGGAGCTTCTGGCTGGGGAGACAAAGGTTCCGTATTCGATTCCCGGTCGGGTAGGTAATTTTTTTTTTTTTACTTGTGAAAATTACCTTTCCGAGTCCACGACTGGGTGCTGTGTTGTTCCTTCGCCTCCGAAGAGAGTGAAAAACAACCAAATAATCACTCTACACTGTCATAAAACACAGTATATTTACGGACTTTTCAACGAAAAACTAACATCAAATTAACGATTCTTAGAATTCTTAGAAACTAAGCTGTATTTTGTTTTCCGAGTTGTATGTTTCGTTATAAACAAAGGTAAACTAATGCGTGGACAAAAAGAACGGTAAACTTATTATGTTTTTGGAAGTTTGTTAATATACCAAGAGTGTTCTTTTGGATTCATGTAAAAAAGAATGTGATCTCAAGTGTCAGTAAATTAACGAAGATGGACGTTAAATTTGCGATGATCACTGGATAATTCGTAACCAGTGTTCTTCTTAAATTGAAGGTGAAAATTTTGTACAGTGTACCATGGCACCCTCCGGTGCGTTGCGACTGCCCTCTGGCACTATGCTCAGTAGTAAGTAGGGCCACGCATTTTCCGCGAAAAGATGTTTAAAACTTTTTAGCATTGTCTACTATTCGTGATTGGTTGGGTTTCATTCTGGTACGCTGCTAAAAAATTCTCATTTTCAATGTACAAAGAACACTGGTTACAAATTATCGAGGGGTCTTCGTAAATTAACGGACACTGAGTTTGTTTTCTTTAGACATATTCCGAGAAAATATTCGTCATTATATTAACACACCTTTCAAAAACTTTTAGAACACTCTTTTTTAGTTCACGTGTGTATTTATCTTTAGATCAATATATACAACTCGGAAATCAAAATACGGCGTATTTTTCTACGAAGATTCAGTTATTTAAAATCCCGAATGAACTCTTTGTTTATTTTAGGTTGATTTTTCAATGAAAATTCTGTGAATGTACTGTGTTTATAACAGGGTACATGTGTAATGCTGACAATCGAATCATACCCACCCCGTCCCGTAAGGAAGCAAACGCGTCCTGAATGGTTCGGCCGATTAAGGCAATGTCTTCTTTTGCAGACGGCCGTCAGTTCCAAGGAAGAAGCCGCTGGCGCGGGCATACCTCATTGCAATCTAATGAGCGTTAAGAATTTTTTTTCGTGAAAAAATACATGGCCCTAGTAATATGCAACATCATCAGCTCATAATAATCATCATAATCAATATGGGCGCTTCTGATATGAACATTCGCATCAACATAAGCTCACGGAAGCACAAGAGTCATCCGTAGATAAAAATTTCACTGATTTATTTCGCGATATGGTAAAATTCAAACACACTGATCTTTTCGTTGCTCCTGTGATTGTGTCACAATTTATCTGAAAGACTCTGAGCCAAAGAGAAAAACCTCATCAACATAAGTATAGAATCACAGACATCCCTGGCTTACAGGTCTCATTCTGCCCCTCTTTGTGTTGGATCCCACAGAAACTTTTTAAACTGTAGAAAATATGAGATAAGTACCATTTCAAGATCATATATTTGCCAATATTCTCTCTACAATATTAAATTTTAGGGGCATGTAAATTTCGTGATAAAATCTGATCGTTCATTAGACTGCAGTATGCCTTTTACAGGGAGTGTTTCTTGAGATTTGCGACCGTCTGCAAGCAGAGCCATTGCCCTATTTGGACAGACCATTCAGGATGCGTTTGCTTCCACGCTAGATGGCTATGATTGGTGTTCTGAAAGTAGACATGTACCTGAAAGAAACACGGATGACCAGAAAACACAGACAATGCTACGAAGCTTGAGTACACAGCTGGTCTAAAAATCCTTTCGCAGAAAACACATGGACCCTACTGATATTCTGCACGGTACATTATTGAAAATTACTCTACCGACATGATGGATCATTGTTTCGAACTGAGTAGTGGTATTCTGTATTGATCTCGGTTTGCTCCAACCACGACACTGGATTCAAATTCCAGACGGTTCCAATCGCGAGCCAGCCAATCCTGGTGTCTGTTTCCCACATGGATCGATTCCTTCCGCAGCTTCCACGAACCATGCAGAGATTTGTTAGCAACAGCTTCTCATTTTGCTTCTCCTCTAACACTTCCAGGTCGCGATGAGATGACCTATCCGTTTCCCTGTGGCTCGTGATCCCACGTCAAACCAGTCCTGTCGCTAAGGGATTATATACTGGTACCGCAACCGATGTATTCAAATGTAATAAATTAATGCAGAATGGATTTCTGAAATACATGTGTAGAGAGAGATCTGTATGGTCGAAGGCACGGCCGGGTGGGAAAATGGTGGCAGTATAAGGCCCGGGAGAACATGTGTAGCGCCTTTTAAAGTTGGGAGTGACACGGGCTGATCCGTGCAGATGCTGGGAATTCCTGCTCATGTTTACTGGTTGGCCCTACATGGGAACAGTGGTTGGTCTCGCGGTCGTCATGGTGACCCGCATGCTCCCTTAGAGTGGGGACGAATGACACCCTCTGATGGCCCTCTCGACTAAGTGCAAGGGGTAAGGATAGCACTACGGCCAGACCAGACACTGTCTAAGAGTGCTAGGCTCTCAGGATGGAAAAGGGGAGGGGGCAATGCGAATTAGAGCGACAGGCAGGGCTTAGGCACAGTCCAGCTGTGGGGTTAGTATGCATGCCTCCAAGCCTCGTAGGAGAGTTGTTGCTGAATACTTGAGTAGAACTTGGTCCATCTGCAATGACGCCAAACAAGAATTGACTAGTAGCATTGACCGGAGTGTCACCGACGTCGCAGGCGGCCGAAGACGCGTGGAAGTAGCGGGGCGATGAAAAACACCGTGAAGCGGTTTGGCGACGCGAACGAACCAATGAGAAGAGGGTGAACACCGCGGAAAAGAGGGGGGAGAGGGGGATCTTCGTTAGCCGCGCACTCATCCCAGCGTCTTCAATTGGCCGGAATTGGGCCGTGCGGGTCGCGTAAACACCGCGCGGAAAACGGCGGTAGACCGAACCGTCCACGCACCAAGTACAGTCCGTGTCATCTAACTTGTATCAAAACTTTGCCTGTTCTCAACAGAAGAGCCAGCGGTCTACGTAACCTTCTCAGTGATGCCAACCTCCAGTCACACCCATCAGTAATCATGTTTACGTACACACATAAAGAAATTAAGTTTGCGCTAAATACTATATTGTACAAAATAACTAATACATTTATAGTAATGAGTTAATCATTTCTATTAAAAAAATTAGAAATTATACAGAAGCAAAAAATATTTTTTAAATATATATATAGGATTTAAATTTTGCGAAAGTTATTGCTTCTAATTTAAATTTTATAACCCAAGTGTTGCATGCTTGGATTTTCGAATCCATTTGAGGGTGAATATTATTTATATCACACATAGTAAGCTGAAATGAGTGTTAACAAGTTTTACTAAAATTAATACATGCAGCCAACACACATCCAGTTACAAGTACGAACTTTGTCATATAAAACGCTGATAAAAACGATATTTCTAACGTGTCATCAAGATTCTCTGTTCCGGAAATTAACAAACACCACTCCGTAATCTCGCAACTGGAGTTATAATAAATCAGTAACAAATACGGGAAATCCATAATACTTGGCATAACGGCCTTCTGCCACTGTTGTTCTGTCAACAGTGCTTGCAGACGTCACGTGACTGTCAGTGTTCGTGAACAATCATCATGCGATGCTTTGCAAGCGACAGTTGGGAAATGGGCACCACTGATACTGCTTTTGAGAACCGTCTTATCCGAGAAAAGTTACGTGGCACAGGCTGTAAATGTTTTTTTTTTTTTTTTTTTTTTTTTTACCTTGGTGATTGACACGTCCACTACGATCCTGAGCCAGTAGCAAACCTGGGAGAAGTGGCGTGATCCAGTTCAGTTCGACCAGGTACGAAGGTTGGAAAACACGTGCACTTGGTAGCGGTCGACGAGCGTACTGTAGAATTACAGCCTGGAGGGAAATTATAATACGCCAATCGATCGTGGAGCCACTCGCAGTGACGACTGTTGTCGTCGTACGAGGGAAATGACCCTTCCCTGTGACGGTCCCTGTTTACCAAAGTAAAGAACAACACACCTCGCGAATAAATGCTCGCAGATTGTTCAGCACGGGTTTTGCTTCGCGTGCTCTGTATTTTTTTTTTTAATTTTACTTTTTACAAGGAAAATCCTTTGGAAACTCAGTTGCCAACGATAAAACTGCAAGGCAAAGATTTGTAAGATTGCAGTTTTACAAGTGATATCGTTGGCAACTGAGAATCCAAGGACTGCCCTGGTAACAGTAAAAATATTTTTTGCAGTGTGCGCGTAAGTGTGGCGCTGCTGTGTAAAAGAACATCTTCAAGAGTCAGTAGTCAAACATTGAATGGCATATTTGTTGAATGAAATGTCCATCCCACACCGATTGTTAAGGCGACCGAGACCTTGCGAAGATCACACAGATTCTTCACAACCTGTTTGTATTTCATTACGTATTAGTTTAAATCCCTTGCAGGACCAACAGGTATACTCTAGGAAGGACAGGACTTGTTGGCTTGGCCTCCCTGGCATGGGGAAATGGTTACGCCATTTCATAGTGACCGGAGGTGTTTGGGAAAGGGCTACAATGAGAGGTTGAGGCTATCCATCTCAACATCATTACCAAAACCTTCAACTAACCTGTAGTTGGCTCAAAGGACAACCTCATCCTCAAAGCACCGCACTGTAACTGTTTTTTAAACTAAAATTACAGATATTTGTAATTTACACATTTACATGAAGACAACTGTATCACCAATCGCAGTAATACTGCGAACACGGGTATTTATGCTTTTTGTTGTCGCCGTACTTCCAATAGTCAAAGTTATTTGTAACCGTTCCCTAAATAGCTTTCTAGTATTAACTGCACATATAATAAGCACGATAAAACTAAATAAAGTCAAATTGTTGAACATTCGATTATCGTTTCCATAGTTTAAAAAATTATGGTCGGATGAAACATAAATTTAAATATAAAATTATGCGACAATTATCGTCAATATGTAGGAGTGAAGCGGGGGAGAGAAGGGGTGCTATTCTGCGGCCTAATGGATTTACTTGTGGGGGTAACTGACAAGTCATCTCACGGCGATCTAGACCTATATGCATGCAATAAGCAGAAAACAAAAATATATATTAAAAAAGGTTTTCTTAAAACATAGTTTTGGGGTAATTGATATATTTATCATGCTCGTGTCAAACTTACGATCGCCTTCATGGTGAGAAGCTTTTTTAATTTCAGAGCCCCCGCTTCCCCCTCCTTGGGTAGCTACTCCTATGTCCATTCGTATGTTTCATATCCATTTTAGTACGTCTATCATGATACATTGCAATACACGGTAATACCCCTTCCTCTTCTGTATCCCTATCTGCTCTGTGGCGGAGTTGCAAAATTACGGCGAAGACGTTTGGCGAAGGCTAACGAAACGCTCGCTGCTGACGTCACAATTTGCGGCAAGCCGCCTCGTGGACAGTTCAATTATTGTGTTGTGACTGCGGCTAACGCGAGCAATTACGCGGCTGTAAGGGCGGTAAAAAACACACACACTCTCTCTCTCTCTCTCTCTCTCTCTCACGCACGCTCGCACGAACGTACGCTAGGCAAAACACGGGCTAATCAGCGAGTATTTTTTTTCGCGACACGAGTGGTTCTATACTTTGGTAAACAGGGACCGTCACAGGGAAGGGTCATTTCCCTCGTACGACGACAACAGTCGTCACTGCGAGTGGCTCCACGATCGTTTGGCCCTATTATTATTTCCCTCCAGGCTGTAATTCTACAGTATACTCGTCGACCGCTACCAAGGACACGTGTTTTCCAGCCTTCTTACCGGGTCGAACTGAACTGGATCACACTGCTTCTTCCAGGTTTGCTACTGGCTCAGGATCGTAGTGAACGTGTCAATCACCAAGTTAAAAAAAAATTTTCAGCCTGTGCCACGTAACTTGTCTAAAATTCGATGGTTTCTCATAGTTAGTACCAGTGGTATACGTATCCTTCTTCCTCTGTTGTTCTGCCTTTGTAAACAACTTCATGTGGTTGCTGGTTTTATGAAACAGTTTTAGTTTCAAATGACTTTTGGGAAATTGTGACCACTGATACTGCTTTTGGGAACTGTAGAATTTGAGACACGTTACATGACACAGTCTATATAAAGCAATTAAAAAAAGTTTTGACGAAAGGAATATCTACAAACTGTTAATTAGAAACCGTACACTGCATCCTCAGTGCAAATAAAATTATCTGTAAACAAAAAAATAGTTATTTTTTGAATACTATTATAACCATTGCCAAGAACACACAGATAATCGAAGAGACTGCTTTTTAAGGTTTGGTCTCTCACGTTATGTTGTTTATGTCGTTTAGTTGTTATTGCTAAAAACAGTAAAGGCGAGATTACAATAGCCGTCACCTCCGTCCATCCGTCATCCGTCCGTCGGTCACGTGAACTGCAGCCAATCGGATGGCCCAAAAATGTCTATCCTTCCGTCAAAATATTGGCATGCTCTAACTATAGGGTGTCCGTGAAAGACCACGCGTTTTTTTTTTTTTTGGATCAGATAGAGAATAAATTTCTGAGACAGGAAGTCTTTGCCGATTTTTAATCTGACCTATAGGCATTTAGTAATTAATTAAAATAGTTAACCAATGATGAGCGCGCTCTAAGCGAAAGAAAAAGGGGACTGTGCTTACCGGGAGAGCGAGAGAGAGAGAAGCGCGAGGTACTACTGCTTACCTTTGAATATATATACTGTACAGAAGTCGCCAGCCCAGGTTAAAATTTCTAATACGGTTTTGAGGTAGTTGTTTAATTCACCGCCGCAATCGCCACCATCTCTGGGGCATCGACTTGTGGTGGTCCCTAGCGGACAAGTGTCGAACACTTCAAACACCCCTTCCCCCTCCTGTTGAACGACGTTGAGCTGCAGTGAATGATGGATGAGGGGTGTGGGGAATGACAGCGGACGACAGCGCTGCGCTCTAACGTGTAAATAACAACTAAGACGATACAGGGCGTTACGGCAGCGCACTGCAGCGGTGAAGTTCCCAAGCTGCTCATCATACGCTTCTGAAAAACGTAGAGTAAATCCTATCCACTCGCGACTTCTATACAGTATATATATTCAAAGGTATAAGGGGACAAGCAGCAGTAAGCGAGCATGTGTGTGTGTGTGCGTGTGTGTGTGTGTGTGCGCGCGCTCATCATTGGTTAACTCAAAAATCGGCAAAGACTTCCTGTCTCAGAAATTTATTCTCTATCTGATCCAAAAAAAAAACGTGCGGTCTTTCACGGACACACTGTGTGTGTGTGTATATATTATATATATATATAGATATATATATACACGATGGTTTTTTTTTTAAACCTCCGATCGCCTGTAATAAAAAACGGGAATGAATTGGGAAATTATTTTAATGTCAAAAGAAACGTACAATTTACTCTATTTTGCCACATAATCACCGTGCAGATTGAGGCATTTATCGTACCGATGCACCAGCTTTCCAATACCCTCTGCATAAAATTATGCCTCCTGCCTATTCAGCCACGTTTTAACAGTTCCCTGCAGTGTGATTACAGTTTCATTTCTCCATGACATGCCCATTAATCGATACCCTAATCGCTCGTACACGAATCGACACGTCTCGTAGTGTTTACCCCCTTCCACCAACCATGTGGAGCGGCCAACTCACACCTCAGTTGAAGCTTGGTTATGGGAATGTCAACATGGCTGCAACGATAAACTGTACGGCGAAATGCGAGCTGCGTGGAGTCATCCGTTTCTTACAGGCAGAAGGGCACACTGCAGCAGAAATCCATCGCCGAATGAGTGTTGTGTACGGTGAAAACTTTATGAGCGATGGCGTTGTGCGAGAGTGGTGTCGGAAATTCCGCGAAGGCCGTATTGATGTTCATGATGAAGGTGGCCAAGGAAGGAAGTCGGTAGCAACAGATGAAACAGTTCAGAGAGTTGATGCAGTTGTTCGTGAGAGACGTCGATTCACGATTTCAGAACTGTCTGAACAATTTACGCTCATTTCAAGGTCAGCCCTATACGCCATTGTTACAGACAATCTCGGATACAGGAAAATCTGTGCCCGATGGGTACCCAAGATGTTGACTGACATCAACAAGGAGCGGCGAATGGCATCAGCCTTATCGTTTTTGCTGCGTTACGCAGACGATGGTGAACAATTTTTGACTCAAATTGTGACAGGTGATGAAACATGGATTCATTTCGATAATGAAGAAACAAAACTTCAATCACAACAGTGGATGCACACCTATTCTCCAAACAAGCCGAAAAAGTTCAAACGGACATTCAGCACCAAGAAACAGATGGCTACAGTGTTCTGGGATCACCAAGGTGTGCTACTGGTTGATTTCATGGAGCCAGGGACAACAATCAATGCTGCTGCATACTGCGCGACACTACGACGGCTAAGACAGTCGATACGCAACACGCGGAGAGGAATGCTGATATCTGGTGTTGTCTTGCTTCATGACAACGCCCGACCGCATAGTGCCGCCGTAACACAACAACTTCTTGCAAGATTTCGATGGGAAGTGTTGATCACCCTCCTTACAGTCCGGATTTGGCACCGAGTGACTATCACCTTTTCCCCACGTTGAAAAAGTGGCTTGGAGGACGACGCTTCAACACCAATGATGAACTGCAGAGCACTTTTAAAACGTGGCTGAATAGGCAGGAGGCATCATTTTATGCAGAGGGTATTGGAAAGCTGGTGCATCGACAAATGCCTCAATCTGCACGGTGATTATGTGAAAAAATAGAGTAAAGATGTACGTTTCTTTTGACATTAAAATAATTTCCCAATTCATTCCCGTTTTTTTATTACAGCCGATCGGAGGTTGAAAAAAAAATAACCCTCGTATATATATAGGCCACGACAGTCAATTGTTGATCTGTGTTGTTTGTAAAGGTCGTTCGGATGTTTCGCGTAATAACATTGTGGTTCTTAAAACTCATGTCCAAACAATATTCTCAATACTCTCAATTTTTCCGAGGAAATGTGCTGATACAATACTTACATAAGAACGATATAAATTGCAAAAAAAAAAAAAAAATCTATACAATTAATTCTCCGAGAGAGAAAAAAATGGATTGTTGGCAGCATTTATTTTGGAAAATATTCTGACAGACTGATGAAGTCAAGTTGTGAATCGCTTGGCTGGATTCGTGACGTTGACGGACGAACAGATGACGGGCGGAGGCGACGGGGTATCGTGATTCAGCCTTAATAAAATATCTCAATAAACTTTGTTTTAGTTTGACATAAAATGTTAAGGCCCGCCGCCAGTGTGAACTAACTAACTGGGTTGCTTCGGCGCTGAACTGGTAAACATCACATCGTCCTAGAACTCCTCGACTTGGAAGCTTGGAAGCCTACATCAGCCCGCGGGCTGGAGTCCGGCACTCGCACTCCGCCACTGCTGCTGCGGTTATCTCGAGCTCGGGCCGCTGCGTGCAGATACGCCTGTCTGGTGATAGCAGAGCCGACGGATGCCTGGGCGCACAGGGCACAGCGCATGCCCGGTGCTGTCCTTTTTATGTTTGGATGAAAAACCAATCCAGATTTTCTGATGGAAAATAAGCGTGAGCGAGTCTCTCAGTACTCATGTTCAGGGGCGTAGCCGGGGGGGGGGGGTTAGGGGTTAAACCCCCCCCCCCCTAAGCAACAAATCTTTAATTAATTTCTTATTCATCACTCAAACAAATTTCACATTAAAGTTAATAATTTTTTATCATTACAATATTTAAATTTAAGAACCGAAAACTGCTAAAATAGCACTAATTACACCTTATAATCCAAATTTTCCCGGGGGAGGACCCCCGGACCCCCCGCTTTAATATGGGGGGGCCATGCTTTTTTTAACACCCCCATACAAAAATCCTGGCTACGTCACTGCTCATGTTGCAGGCGTTCTTTAAGATAATGCCGGGCGTGATAAATGTACTGATCAATACGACATTCGCTTTTTAAGTACATGCCAAAATTTGTAGACGCAAATTCTACATTTACTTTTTGCACCCACCGCTAGAATTCGTTGCCTGAAACGTAAACGTTGCTTGCCACCATCACGCGCAGATATCAACATAAAACAGATGAAAATTTTAAACAATTATAAATGGCTCCGATAAAAGCAAAAAAGACTTGAACATATCCTAAAACCCGCCTTCGGACCTGATTTCCGATAAGGAATTTCACTAAAATACTGTCCATCTTGTTAAAATTCATTGAAAAGTTAATACTATAAGTTTCCCGCATAGTTAGAAGTTATATTTCTATGACATTACTAAAATATTAACCTGAACAAATTTATAACACTAAGTATGTTTGTGTATTTGTTTTTGGCTTAAACGACTGAAATCAGTCTGTAAATACCTACTCCCTACATACAAACCTTATCCTTTGTGAGCTGATTCAACATTATCACTACAAAATACTCTATAACACTAAAAAATAAAATAAAATAAATTACAGTGACGAGGTTCGAACCACGTCAAAAATTCGTCCTTGAGCTTTAAAAGTGCGCGTTCTACCGCTGTGCTACCGGGTCCATTGAGATTTAGTAAGGAGAATATGTAGGTATTATAATTCATATAATGCCAGTTTTCTTATGTATTTTAGTAGTATAATTTGGTATGTCCGGGAACAGGGTTCAGGGTGTGGTGCGCTGTGCTGATCCACCATATTGAATTGTGATACCACGGTAGCCATCATGAATGACCTTTATATTTGACCTTGACCCCGGCTGCCATCATGGATGACGTCACAACCATCTTGAATTTCACAATTTTTGAAATCCGCAATCTTGTATTCCACCATTTTTAAATCGAACACCCCACTCACGATCGTTGCACTTTTCATTTTTTGGTGACATCACAATCTTGGCTCATGTCTGTCATCTTGAATTATGACGCCATGTCCACCATTTTAAATTATGACGTCACATCCGCCATTCATGCCATTCACGAAATTACTTCTACCATATGACATATACCAAGAGCTATGCTTTTAACACATCAAAAATTTGTGTACTTTTACAAAAGATTCCTTTGGAAACCAGTTGCCAAGAAATAGTTTGTCACACAACAGTATTGTAACTTTGTACAGCACACTGCTGTGTTAAATCTATTCAGGGAACGGTTTACAAATAACATTTAACTATTGGAGATACTGGAACAACACAAAGCATGAATGTCCGGGTAAGAATCCAAACCTAATATTGCTACGAACACTACTTTGTAGTAGTACAGTTGTTTTCATGGAAATGTACAATTTTAAAAATATCTGTGAGTTTACATAAATGTTTCTGTCCCGTTTACAAAAAAAAAAAATACAGTGTGGTCGTGACTTGGGGCAAAAGTCTTGTTTCGTTCTTCGAATGATTATTGAAACGGGGGAAAATATTGATTTAAATCGTTATTTTGGACATACGCAATTGCGTTATGCCCAAGATAATTATTGCGATTAAAAAAGTCTTGTCTTTCACGTGATCTCGCAGAGGAAGTTTCTCTCCCTCCAGCCGCAGTGTCGACGCCAGCCAGCCAGACGGACGGACAGACAGACGGACGGACAGACAAGACGGACAGGCGTCGGCGGCCCTTGCGCCCCAGCTGTGTTGACAGTCGCCAGTGTTGTCCCTCAGATAGGCGGCGACGCGGAGGTCGCACGGGGCGGGGCAGTCGCCCGGCCAGGAGACTCCGCACTCTGCTCCAGATAGCCAGTCCCTTTCCCAACAGGTGCCCGGCGGGACGTTCACACTTGGCGACCGGTTCTCCAACGAATCTTTTGTAAAAATTACACACCTTTTATTTGTTTGTAAACATCTCAGCTCTTGGTATGCGGCATTTGTTGGGGGTAACTTTCGTGAATGGAACGGAAGTCGAATGAGCGGTAATGTATAACCACGGTGCCGAAGTCATTCTGGTGGCGGACCCACGTGTAGCAACAATAAACTCGTACATAGTAACTACCGTAAACATTAGGGGGACATACTAAGCGTATTGGTGTGCCAAATAAGACTTTATGATAGTGAAAATACTCTAGAATATTATATTTGACGAACTAAAATAGTCATAGTAAAAATTAATTTTAAGTTTTAAAATACGAAAGAAAATTTACATTCCAATGATTATAACAAAAACGCTCCTTGCAAAATTCCAATAGGCTTGGGAGAGCAGATGTAGAATCAGCGTTTTTAAAGCTGAAAGGTGGATTTTTGACGTGGTTCAAACCTATTTACTGGAAAAAAATATTTTGCTTTTTTAATAATATAATCTCAACACTCCAATGAAAATAACAAAATGATCTTTAATGCCTGGTTATTAGCTAGACTGGCGTAAAGTGATTCTGATTTTTGTTTGTTTATGGTGTCACCGTATTCAGCTGTCAAAGCCTGGATGTTTGCTGAGGCACACCTGTCATGAAACTGACACCTCATATTGAACAGAGCGTACCTTCATGAAACGTACGCTCTGGGACTGTGGCCCCTCTTTTATTGAGCAGGATTAGCTGTTAAAGACAAATTGTTAACATTTTATGAACTTGTGCTCTAAAATAATATTTTGTGATGTTTCTAAACATATCATGGAAATTATTAACCTATACAATTGTGTGGTAAGTTTAAAATCAATCTATCCACGGTATCTCTCTTATATTGTTTAGGAAAAAGTCAAATGCATAGGAAATGTACCATAATTGATTTGTAGTGCTGATTTCCCATGCAATTGTATGGTTTAATAACATACAATAGATGTTTCAGATCATTATAATTTTTCTCCCGCTAATCCATAAAGAGATTTGAATGGATTCCAAGTTGAAATCCAGTGCTTCTGACTTCATGGCATAGTTAAAATTTCTTTAAGATAGATTTTACCAACTAATATTTTCTGTCTAAATATCTCAATTTTGTTTTGTTTTTATAATCGTGACTCATAATTATGTGAAATAAATTTATATTAAAATAATACTATACAAAACATTCTGTAATGAAAGCCCATGCTAAGTCGAGGGATTGAGCACCCTCTTTTCAAAATCTTTTGAACTAATTTCTGTTTTCAGATTATTAATAAAATGTTTGGCAAGACTTCGCCATTTTTATAGCTGCAAAAAAAATTGTAATTCTAAAAAAAATTAAGTTACCTATTTAAGTGGCAATTATTTCAAGCCCTGCACTTTGAAGCACCTCTGGTATCAGTACACCTGACTTTTAAACGATGAGCAAAAGCTTTAAAAGTGTTTCATTTAAAATGATTCTCAAGATTTCTAAATGCTGTCTCGGTACGAATAACCTTTAATGATCGGCTCTCTCGTCTGTACAGGAGCATTATTTTCTACTTTTGTCTTTAAATATATATATATATATATATATATATATATATATATATATATATTGGAAGTCAAATTGGCTGATGTGGGGGTAAATATCATAAGTTATACGTATATTAGTTTCCGTACTCAAGCTATAGAAACACGCAGGACACTGTCCCTCATTACTATGCAACAAAATTATAGGGTTACCTCTTAAGGGTGTAGTACCGTAAATTATTTTGCTTCTGTGAGTTTTTGTACATGATTTTAAATAAATTCATATTATAACCTTATTAATTTTATACAAAAGCTTTTTCTACAAAAGAAGTCATTATTTAATAGCTTTTTTTTTCTGAACTCAAAGGCAAATATTTTATTAGACCTAGCTTGTACTGAAAGCATTGAATAGTGTGGTATACGTTCGTATGTAGCCTTCGTCTCCAAACATTTTATTTTTAGCATATCGTTCATAAATAAATAAAAATTATGCTTTCGCAAAACCATAGTAATTTTTTTTTTCTTCCAGGATTTGTGATTTTGAGGACGAAGGCAACATACGAAAGGTTAACACAAAACTGTATGTCACACAATTTCATGATTTCTGTACAGACTAGAACTGACATAAAATTGTGTCATTAAGTCAATAAAAAAAACGTTAAATAAGGGCTTGTAAATTAGACAAATATGGGTCGGTGTGCTTTAGATAGCTCGTTAGAAGTTATACTTTTGGCGTGATAACAAATACCACCATAAATTTTTCATGCAAATAATTAACAGAAATAAAAAAAAATTAAAAGATTGGAGTGATATAAATACGATAGTAAATTCAATAACATTAAAAAATAAATACTCAGTATTCAAAATTTTAATATAAAATCACTTATAAATTATTAGTTTTTAATTATTAAAATAATCGAGATAAATTTTAATTAATATTATTGAAAATAAATAAATATACTGAATGTTTATTCTAATTTATTAATTTTGATTATTTGCTAACCAATATTGTGATAATTTATAATGCAAATAAATTATAAAGACGGGAAAAAACCTCACATAAGTACACTTGCAAATACACTTGAAAAAAAATTATAAACACAAATTATATCAATAATATTCACAATAAATATATTTTTAAATTAATTGGACATGCAATTAATATTATTCACAAAAGTATATGATTCAAAAGCACATATATAATTTTTATTTTTAAGTTGTTCTTTTTTTCAGTCCGTCAATTTTTGTTGCATGGTGCGTGCACGTTGTAAAAATTCACTCTCACCACTTTTTCATAACGCGCCTAAAGATGTATAACTTCAGAAAACCTTAAATAAACAATTAAATATGGTTACACTATGAGTTATTTGCAAAAAACACGAAACATTAGAGTCAAGGTTATTCAGGACGTCGTCGCCACGACGTTCCTAGGTGCGAGCTTGCGACGTCCTCACCGTAAGTTAGTTTGTCGGGAGTTGGGAACTGTTTACATATAGTTATCATATGGTGGTAAGGGAACTAGTGAGGCGAGAGTTCCGCGACGGGTGCCGCGTGAGTTCCGAGCGACAAGTTCCGCGACAGTTCCGAGCGGATTCCAAGCACATACCGCGACAGTTCCGAGCGGATTGCGAGCAAGTACCGCGACAGTTCCGAGCGGATTCCGAGCAAGTACCGCGACAGTTCCGAGCGGATTCCGAGCAAGTACCGCGACAGTTCCGAGCGGATTCCGAGCAAGTTCCGCGACAGTTCCGAGCGGATTCCGAGCAAGTTCCGCGACAGTTCCGAGCGGATTCCGAGCAAGTTCCGCGACAGTTCCGAGCGGATTCCGAGCAAGTTCTGCGACATTTCTGGAGTTCCGAGGCTTCCGCGAGCGAGGGGAAGTGCGACATCGGAAGAGGGTGAGAGAACCCCCTCGAGAGTGGCGCGACGCGGAGGTCGACTGGACCGTGAGAGTGCGGCGACCGAGTGACGTGAGACTGTGTGTATGGACAGGTGCGTGGTACGGGGCGAACCACTGTTGAACCTAGCTCCAGTGAGGTGTGCGAACTGAGGAACTTGACAGACATTTAGTGGCTTGCGAGTAAACATTTTTAAGTGCGAGTAATTGGTGACTAGGCATTTTTAAGAAAGATTATATATTAGTCATGTAAATATTAGTATACAATAAAACTGTAACAAAACTTAATAGGACTATCCCTTACGAACACAGTTTCCTCCCACGTCATAAATCGTAACAATACTACAATCTATGGCAGAAATCGTTTCGAAAAATGAGCAAGTTCCTGAAAAAAACTTTTCCCCGTCTTTAAACACCGACTTACGAAATAAAAATAAAGTAACTTAATTTCCGTGTTTCACTCTCTTACCAATGCACTTGCTGGTACGTGGACTGATGATTGAAAAACAGTCGACGAAACACCGAAAACGTGAATTACAAAAATTTCGAGTGGCTCCTGTTAGCCGGCGACTGCCGCAAAGCATTTCGGTCACCAGACTACGTTGACTTCTACCCGACAGTGGCATTTACAGCTAAATGTCCGCGGTTGTTTTACAGCAGGAGGTTGTATTTTCCCCCTTGGCTTACTGGGGGGAAAGGGAGAGTGTTGAAAAATGTTTTATCTTAAGTGATTATGCTGGCAGCAAGGTCGTCCGAGGAAGGTCTGCTTGATAACGGTTATGCTTCGAACGGTTAAGGCCCGTTTGCATTTTCGTTGTCTCAAATTGTATTCGACGGACACTGATCGCTGATTGGTAGAACGTGATCCTTTAACGTCATGGGTGTTGTGGGCGATATTCCGAATCTCCCTGGTCCGAATACATTGGTCAACTTGAAGATTTGTTTCCAATCTGTGGTCCTTTGGCATCAAACGAAAAGAAGAGCACTCGTGATATTTGCTGTTTTTGGTACCCGTTTCCAAAAAGGTAAACAGAAACTAACGGAAGATGTAGTAGGACTAGGAAGCCAAGAAGTGCAAGACGAAATATTGATTAGCGCTGTCCGTTTCGTCTGGCGCTTTACAAAGGCCCGAAAACACGAATTAATTTTTGTCAGCGTGATTAGAAATCCATTTATTAACATTTACTTTTGTCTTGCAGAATAAATAATTATTAATGAACTTTTACAACTTTCACAAGTTAAAATAATATTCAAAACTTGGCTGCATAATCATTTACGATAAACATTAAGCTGTAAATCCCACTGACGGGTAGTTGTCAACGTAATTTGGTGACCGAAATATTTTGTGTCAGTCGCTGGCTAACAGGATCCACTCGAAATTTTTTTAAGTTATGTTTTCCGTGTTCCTTCGACTGGTTTACAATCGAAAACACCTATTTTGGCACTCTATATTTACTGAGCCTTAGTGAGTACTTTATAAATCAGTGGAATCGGACGTCGGGACATCGCAAATGTAGAGAGGGCAGTTTTCCGTGTTACAATGTGACGTCATTCACATTATTATAAGTTCGCGATCTAGAAGAGAAAAGAACATAACTTCAAACTTCTGCTCTTGGTCTTGAAATATGCGTTTTTTTTATGTGAATTATTGTTGGAAATATGTTGATATATGTTCAAATATGTGTATTTGTGTGTGGATTATGCGTGGATTGAGTGTAACCATTAGTAAAATCAACATATATATTTGTATAGGGGTATGATTCTGAATTTAAAAAATAATAATTTAATGTAACTTAGAAAAAAAATTCTGTATGGCGTTGTCAGGTGAACGAGGAGGCCAGCGAAAAAAAAAATTACAGATTCACTCTTAGCAAAATGCAGAGCACAAAACCCTTAACACTCTGGAGTCGCCAGTTTGCGAAGGTGGCACTGCAAGCGGGAAAAAAAAAAAAAAAAAAAAAAAAAAAGCAGTACTCGCGCATGCGCTCATCTAAAGCTAATTGAGTTACTGTTTAATTGCGGCCTTTAACCAACACTCCACAACGCTTATTAAAATTTATAACTGGGGCATTATTGTTTTTTTTTACGGACAGACTGTATAATTTGGGACAAGTTACACGACACAGAATGCAGCTCCCATAGGTTCCAGTTCGGTTTGAACTTTCTCGTAACTCGGGACAGCGCAATCCGAGAGTGAAGAGTCTGCGACCTTGTTCGCCCCGAAGTGGGTTGTGGAGGCTGCGCGCAGGACGGTGAGGACAGTGGGTCGCTCTTCGTTTCGCGCCCTCGTCTCAGCCACGTGACTCCCCGCAGTCGTCGTGGAAGACACGCGTGTGTTTGCGTACGGTCCTCTCCCCTCTTCACGCGAGCCTTTCTCGACACACGAGTTGACGGCAGTGAAACACGCGTCTGCCGGAGGGTGGGTGGCGAGGGGGACGCACCACAACGCCGAAATACCTCAACGCCGAACGTACAATAACGCCGAAAACCATAACGCCGAATGCCAAATTGACTACAACGCCGACAGCTTTAGAAAACTGCTGTGTACCACAACGCCGAATTACCACAACGCCGAAATACATTAACGCCGAAAAATGTCATTGCAGGACTGCCACAAAGGTTAGGTTAGGTAAGTTAAGGTTAGGTTAGGTTAGGTTAGGTTAGGTTAGGTTACGTTAGGCTAGGTTAGGCTAGCCTAAGTTAGGTTAGGTTGTGGTACATTTTTCGGCGTTACTGTATTTCGGCGTTGTGGTACACAGCAGTTTTCTAGCTGTCGGCGTTGCGGTCAATTTGGCATTCGGCGTTATGGTATTCGGCGTTATTGTACGTTCGGCGTTGTGGTAACGACCCGGTGGCGAGTCTTTCAATACTCGCTAGAGATGTTTAAACATCTAACCTCGGCAACAAGCACAAATTCACGTGTTCTCATGTTGCAAACACACGTGTAAAAACAAAACTCGTACACGAAATTTAACGTAGATTTTTTTTTTCTAAATAATGCCGAGCCTGATAAACATACGCAGATGGTGTTTTTCAACTACTTTTCTGGACGCGAATCTTGTGTAGTTTCCGCGACCACCGCTAACATTTGCTGCCGGAGCAGCGAAGTCAAATATAAAAAAAAATTCCATTTGCATATCTAAATATTAAACTATTTAATGAAACGGATACGATAAAAGCGAAAAAGACTTGGAAAAAAATACTAAACCCCGGCATTGGACCTGATTTTTTTACAAGGAATTATATTAACATACTCCTGCTTTTGTTCAAATTTATCAAACAGTTAATACTATAACGTTTCTCATAGTCTTGCCATTCGCCACCACAAATGGCAGCACCATGGTTACATTTCTGTTTCATTCACTAAATGCCATATACCGAGAGCTAAGATGTTTACACATCAAAAAAATGTAGCATTTCCACCAACAAAATTTAACAGCAGGCAAAAAGATTATAACGTTCCCTCCCCCCCCCCCCCCCCCCAACCCGAAATCATTCTGCGTACACTTCTGCGTAAAGTTACAAGTTCTGTAAGAAACAAGCACTTGTAATTTCAACTTGTTATGATCAGGCAGTTAACGAATAACAAACAACTAACTAGCAAGTTAAAGTTATGGTTATATTTGACAAGTTTAGTAGTTGGTAAACTTATAAGTCTTATAACTAACACGATTAGGCGACATAACCACACTTGTAACTAACAAGCTTTGAAAACATAACCTCGTTTAATAAATGAACTGGTAACAGTTATTAATGTTTTTGTACAGTATGAATCTTTTAACAATTCTAATTCATCTCTTTTTTTTTTTTTACTCAATAGGGGGAAAAACTACACCACAATACATCTTGCTAGGAGAATTATTAGCAAAGTTTTAATTGAAACATACCGGCCTTTGAGGTATTAGTAGTGAGCAACAAGTATCAGCTAAAATTTTGTAAGTCACAATTGACATAAACCCACTGAGTAAATCACTAGTAAATCACTAGTAAACTTGTGAAAATTCACTTTTCATTACAAGTTTAGGTACCAACATGAGTGATTCTGTGAAACATTTTTTGTAATTGTATATTTACACAAACTTGTGCAATTCTACATGGTTACAAATTTGTGAAGTGACCCATTGATTTGAGAGGCTAAACAACCCTGCCTACCATCAATATGGCGTTAAATATAAAAAAGTATATTTTGAAGAAAAAAAATTTAAAACCTCTTCCTTACAGTAGGGACGTTATTATGACCAATAAACTTTATTTCTGAAGAAGGAAAAAAAATTCGTTTGTTGTAAACCTTGCTGTTTATTGGGGATTTTTGTATATTTTAATTTTTCTATAATTTGTTTTATCAACGTGTTTTAAACTAGGCACACAAACTTTAAAGTGATCATAAATCGGGCGCGTTATTGTTAACTAGCAGACTAATTATGTAACTATAATATTGGCGGAAATATTGTTTTTTCTTCATCTTGAAAATTTACATTTTGAGTTATTTGCTAATTTTTGCTAATTTTTTTTCATACGCCAGTAATTGATATGAACATTAAAGTTCCCGTGAAGTTTTTCATTACGTTTGGTTGTCTTTTAAAAAAGTTACGTACAATATGATGTAAGACCATTTTAAATCCCGCTGCGACTTGGAACGTTGAAGTTCATATTTCTTACGCCTACAGCAGCGCGTTGTAAGGGACGCGATGCGTGCTTATGCGCAAAGAGGATTAAGGTAACGGTATCTCCAAGGTCATTGTTAGCTCTGACCCATTTGTGAGAGACTAACTCTCACACGATATACGCTCTAAGAGTATAATGTCTGGCCTCACTAATAAACAAGATTGCGGGCCTTGGACTACAATATGGTATGCCTGTGCCAGCGATTTCTTCCTTGCAGTTTGTGTGCATATGCAAGAGAAGCCACTGCCTTGTTTGACCGAGTCACTAAGAACGCTCGATTCCACATTGGCGTACTATGATTGGTGCGCCGCATCAGTAGACATGCACCTGAAAGAAACTAAGCCAATCACGAAACACATATGATGCTACAGTGTTTTAACTTTCAACTGATCTAGAAATCTTTTCGCAAAAAAAAATACATTTCCCTATCTACTAATTTTTTTTATAATCGAAACTAATATTGTGACGTGTCTGTATGTTACTCCAAGGAACGGTCGGAAAAAAACGTCTCGCCTTATCATACACAGAGTGTAGAAGCTTTTTGGTTTGAAACCAAAATTGACTGTCGGTTCGTCTGCGACATTTGCTCATATAACTCGAAAACTGCCTAAACCATCCCGACCAGACATTTTTACCCTAAAATTCACGGTACAGCGCGCATTAATCACTCTAGAGCCTAGGTAATATGGGAAACAGTTAACGTAAACTTTGATGATTAGGCTATACTTCACCGTCGTTACAGCTTTTCTCCGGTATTTTTTTGTATTTTATTTCAGTCGTCAAATTAATGTCGTGGTCAGTCACTAAGATATTTTTCACAAAGGATGAAACATGAGATCGGTAATAAAAATAGCACTCCATTTAGCTGAGTGCATTATGGAATGATTTGTTGTGAAAAAAGATGGACATTACATTTAATTAAGTACTGTTGATGATTACAACTCTTGCTCGTTATCGCGTATATTACTATACTATAATCGTATTTTCAAGTTATTGTTACATAGTTTAATTTGATAAAAAGGTTCCATATTACCTTCTCTGTGCTATCTTTCCATCTTCTGACAACTAGCTAACACACATACAACTGTTATAATCTAGCCTAGACAGGGGCGTAGCTAGGGAGGGGGGTTAGGGGTTCAAACCCCCCCCTTAGCACCAAATCTTTAATTAATTTCTTATTCATCACTCAAACAAATTTCATATTAAATTAATAAAAAAATTTTACCATTACAATATTTAAATTTAAGTACCGAAACCTGCTAAAATATCACTATTTTACACCTTAAAATCCAAATTTTCAGGACCCCCGGACCCCCCGCTTTAATACGGGGGGGGGGGGGGGGGGTGAGGCCATGCTTCTTAACACCCCCCATACACAAATCCTGGCTACGCCACTGAGCCTAGATCACATGCTCTATAGCATTTGATGACATATACTGTTCTCATCCTTCACTTTTCCCTTCATTTATAACAATGATAGACATCAAAGTATGTATAAAAATATGTACAACCAGTCTAGATAGTTTTAGTGTCATGAATGTAACGAACCCAAAGCCTACAACTAATAATATTACGCAGACTAACGGGTATTAAATTTTTGGTGTTAGTATTAAACACAAAGTGCGCGCACCATGCAATGAAAATATACCTGGTTGAATTCCAATGTGCATGCGTGTTTCTGCCATAAACAAAAGGCGAAGTCGTCAAAATGGTGGACCCATGTTTGACAGCTTGTAAATATTCGCTTTCGCGCATATATGGGGACAGTGTGCCAAATAAATTATTAGGATAGTGAAACCATACTGAAATACAATTTGTAAATTTTAAGTCAAAACTAGTAATAATTGGAACTATTTTTTTTTAAATTGACTATCCAATAAAACTGTGTTAAATAAACATCGCTTCAAAGATATTTAACTTTTTTTTTATTCTTTTAATATTAAGAACGCGGCGCAATCTTTCATTTATTTGTAAAATCAAAGGTGACAGTTCAAGAGTTTCATGTTTGTGTACAGGAGCCTACGAAGAATTTAATTTCAGGTGGATCACAGTGAGAGAGAGAGAGAGAGAGAGAGAGAGAGAGAGAATAGAACCACTTTTCCCATTGTTGACTTTAAGATTCTTTCCTGTTGCTGGTGGAAATAAGAGATTATGATACATTTTTTAGGATTTCGGGGAAGGGGTTAGGGGTTTGTACATTATCCCCCCCCCCCCCCTACTTTTTGCACGTGCCCCTGTTTGTGTATAGTTTTAATTTCGAAATAATTTATTTCATTAAAACAAAACTAAAGTATAACTTCTAACGCGTGTACAAAAGGACGCGACCAAGTTTTTTTTTTTTTCTCTTCGTGTTTTATCTACAGTGAGATCATTAGAAATTTCGCCATACAACTCGGCTAAGGGAACCGAATATGCAATCATTAAAAGCAAGTATTTTTCGCAAAAAGATTTAAATACAAGCTGAGAGTTAAGACAATGTTGCATCACCTGTGTTTCGTGACCAATTGAGTTTCTTCCAGACTAATGTTTTCTGTTGGTACCCGAATCACAGCCATCCAGTGTCATTCGGCCGCCAATCACAAGGAAGAAACAGCTGGCCCGGGCACACCGTAATGTGCGTTCAGATTTTTTCGCGTTAAAATGCCAGCTCGTGGTGTTTTATTCAGCGACGAAACAACCCAGAACAGCTCGGAGGGAACTCCACGTTCGCTCAACGTCAAATCAACAACCACATATCTGAAATACTGGAACTCGGCTTTGTTTTTCTATACCCGCATACAATCACCGATTGCACTGCCATCTATGTAGGTATCTACATATATGAAGTAACGTGATCGAAAGTGAGTGACGACAGAATGTATTGGGAAAAAAATCGATTGTCCACGGTTTTATTACGCTCTAACGGAGACATCAGATAACTACCAGTCTTACATAGTAATAATAAACGACTCGAGGACTTGTTTACTGCCAGAACTTTCGATACAATTTCACAAAGCCGATATGTATATTTTTACGGTTTAAAAAAGTTCTTTACAATATGGGCCACATTATAACCGCTAATTTAATTTTATTAAGTTATTATAGAAGCGAACATGTGGTAATAAATTACCGTAAAAAAACTCAATTTTACATACAATAATAGTCTATTAAATAATTCTTTATTTTTATAATACTATTTATTATTATATTTCGCCATAAAAATTTTAATTATTATTTAATTATAAGTACTAACGCTCTCCATGAATTTACAAAAGAATTAGCTTGCTATAGTAGCGCTATCTAGAGTGTGGATTTTAAACAATATTTGGGTTTGAGTTTGCCACCCGCTGGTCAATTGATGACTGACCTGCGATTCAATCCCCAAGGTCCACAGCTCCAGTCCCGTGCTGATTGGAGAAGGCAGTCAGCGGTTCTCGTCATTGGTCGCTGAGTTGCGGGCTACGTGCTAGGCCCGAATGCAGCGAGCGACCTTCCAGCACAGCAACACTCGCTTATCGTGTATTAGCAAGCTGCCGGTGCCAACCTTGTGGGGAGTTCACCGGGAGCAATTAACATGGGACTAATTTAGCACCGCTTCAACAGCTTCGCTGTCCTTAAAAACTTTGTCCTCTGCTCATAGGTGTTTCTGTTACCCTGAAATGACCACTATGAACACCAAATTTAGTATTTCAAAACGTTCACTTCGTTACGACTCACTTAAACATATTTTGACGCCATCTTAAGATTGCGAAAAAAAGAAAAAGGAAAAAAAAGGCGTATTACGACGTAGGGTGGGTAAATGTTGCACATTATGGTGTATAATAAAGCACTAATAAAAGAATAATGAGTAATAAAAACGTTCATCGCAACTAAGGTTTTGTTTTCAACAGTAAACGCCTAACACAGAAAACGTCGCTACTAGAGCAAGCCCTGTGGCCTTTAGAGCAAAAATAATAATTCTAAATGAAATGGAATACGAATGAATCAAAGACGGCGCTAAGGATTTTTCTGTGACTTGAGGAAGAATATTCCTCAAATTAAATTTAAATAATAGCGTGTACACCTCACTCAGTACACGTGATTGGGGTGGAATTTCTTTGGAAATTCAAACATCGACTAGTATCAACACAGCGCGTAAAGAAAAACTGCGAGTCTTACTGTTTCTTCAAACAATTCTGTAAATTCATAAGAGGTAGCGCTGCATACGCAGGGACTGTCTCAGCAGCGCTCTCTACGCTGCTGGTTGAACAAGGAGGAACGCGAGCGCGCTGGTAGAAAAAATAAAATTCAAAGCATTAACACAGCTGACTGTATAGGATACCTATATCTATTTTCTGAAACAAGCGCATGCGCACACTCTCTGTCTTATTCTTTCTTTCATCTATCACTCTCGGTTCTGTTTTTTTTTGGGGGGGGGGGGGAGACGTATCATCTCACAAAGAGGAAAAAGAAAACGAACCCAGCAACGTATATAGCATAGAGGTCTCTTAACATCTCTTTGGACAAGTACCTATTTTCTGTCATTTTCGTGCCAGAAGCGTTTCACAACAATGATTCACGAAAACGTTGCATTAAAATTCGTCCTTGAAATGTTACTCTCATCGTACCCAAATAAGTCTCACTTCAATAATTCACCATAAAACGTTTGGTTCGTTGATGGAATCCCACACAGGCGCGTCACCGACACAAAGACTGTACGCCAGTTCGGTGCCTGGTGCGTAGAGGCCAAGAGGCGTGTGATGCACGAGGCAGTGTCGCCCTTAGCGCCCATACCACCAAGGCGACCCGGGTTCGAATCTCGGCGTGGTCTAAACAAGGATAATTTCGCAAGAGAGGAACGTGGCAGACTTTTCCACACTCGGGGTGTTCTCTTACTCATTTATCCGATGTTCCATTACACAGGAAAAAGTTTCTGTACTTTTACAAAAGATTCCTTTGGAATTCAGTTGCCATGAAATAGTTTGTAATTCTACAAGATATATACTTTTAGTAACTTTGTACAACGCATGGCTATGGTTACTTCTGCATAAATTAAATACGTTATTCTAGATGATACTGAGTATTCATTGCGAAAATTGGCACATAATTTTATATTTTAATAGATGTTTCATTCAAAGGCTTTTTTAACCACGGGGAAACATATTAAAATATTTTATAATTGTACTTTATTTAGTTTTGTGCTTATTATTGTGCTCAGTTAATACTGGAAAGCTATTCAGAGAACGAATGAACTGTTTACAAATATATTTAACTATTGGATGTACTGGGACAACACAAAGCATAAATACCCGGGTAAGAATCCGAACGAACCCAGTATTACTGCGAACACTATTTTGTGATGATACAGATGTTTCAATGTAATTATAAAAATTTACAAATATCTGTAATTTTGCATGAATATTTCTATTCCGTTTACAAAAAATAAAAATAAAGCGTAGCATCTCATCACTTTTCATCGTCTCTAATGACTCCGTTGTCTACGGGACGTTAATTAACCCCGTTCATTCAATTAATTCATTGGCCGGGTGTCATTCAGATAAACTGTGGCCCAATCACTGATGCAGTAAAATGGCAAACGTATTTTGATTCTAGCCTATCACGAAATGAATCCGCGAATTTTTCAGGTCTCTACTCATGTGGTATCCACCACCCCGACGTCACCTGGGCCACGCATATACTTACTACTCAAGTTGTACCGTCGTAGTCAGGTTGGAGTTCAGTGTTTCACCCAGCCACGATTATGTGCTTGTTTCGTCACTATTACTGCTGCGAAAAATATTTAAATAATTTACAACCACCAGCTCCGTTTTATTTTCGTTTTGCACGCGTTGTTTCTTATCTACTAAGTGGATGCGTTCCAATTAATATTTTAGAATCATACATTTTTCTTTTGTATTATTTTCAAGTATACATGTTGGATGTTGAATGACAATATGAATGGAAACCGATTAAAGTTTTTTTGTGCTTTTATTTTTATTCCGCTAGTTCTTACAATTTTATTTTATTTATTTATTTTGAAGTTTTTTGGTCTTCACCATGTTTCCGCTAGCCAACCGCAATAATCAAGTAGATCTGTGGTGTTCGATGGTCGTTTAACTATGTGAAACTTTTGCCATGGTTTAACGTAATTGTGTGAAAACCAGATGTCTTTTTTTTTTTTTTTTGTAAAATATTGAAGAGTTTCACTCGATAAAAAAGAAATTCTATCGTAAAATGATTTTTATCAATATGAAACAAATAAGCAACAAACAATTATTGAAGGGTTTACAACAAAATAACTATTTTTGTTTGGATTAGTAAATAATAATAATTTATTACTGTTTGTTTATTACTGCATATCAATGTGTCATATATTATTTTAACTTTACTCTTCATTTAAACAAAATTTAATACAACTGGTATACAGTATGGCCATAAAAGAATTTCCCAGTTAAAATTGTAATAGTATGAATCGTAAATTTTGTAGCGTTTTGGTTCAAGGTCACAATTAAAGAGTAACTCAAAACAGTTTTTTTTTTTTTTTTTTTAGATATGCGCATGCGGGGTACTGCTTTGTTTTTCCTCGCTTGCAGCGCCACTTACGCAAAATAGGGACTCCACAGCATAATTTCCACAATTAGTATAGGGTAAACCTGTAAAATTTATTTGGCAACAGGGTGGATCCCCTCCCCAAAGGAATATCTTTGTACGAGAGTGGTTGAACGTCGAAGTCCCTGACCGTTGGATCTGTCGTAATGATCGAGACGACAGAGCTCTTTTTCTCTGGCCTCCATGTTACCTGAAATAGCGCCATGCGATTTTTTTTTGTTTTGGGGCTTTGTGAAAGATCGTGTGTACGTTCCACCGCTAACTAATGATTTTCTAGAGTTGGGACACAGAAAGGACGAGGCTATTTCTTCCATTACTCCGGACTTGTGAACCAAAAGTGTGGGAAGAATTTGACTTTTAAGTTGGATGTATGCCGTATGACTGAAGGTGCACATATTGAACATTTGTAAAAAAAAAAAAAAACCATGGTTAGTATACGTTCAATTTGATGTATGATTTGTTTTAAATAGTCTAAATTAAACTGTTAAAATATACATGTTATTGAAACCGGGATATTATTTTGTGGATATTCTGTATAAAGATTGTTTCTAAATTCACAGAACAATTACTGCGTGTGAGCCGGCACTCTCGCAAGGCCTACGCTCGGAATTGTTTAGTTGTTGGCATGTGGTCGGTGTAGCGCTTGTGCAACTGTCGTTATCTGAGCGCTCAGCTTACAATGGGCGGCCCTCCTGCGCAGGCGCGCCATCACCAGTCCTCTCTCTTGTCGACAGTCCCGCGGTCTGTTCGCTTCACGAGTCGAGTCGTCGCTCGACTGATTGTTGCTCCCCTAACCTAACTAAAACTAAGTGCGCTGTCACTTTTGATATGCAAACATCGTAGCTCTCGGTCATGGCCCCCACATTCGATTACGGGTCCTGGACCCAGGATCGGTGAAGAGGGAGGGGGGGGGGGGCATTTCACTGTCACGTGCTACATTTGGACCTACACTCTTTTTAGAATGTTATTTAACCTGAAAATATAAGGTATAATTATGAGCACTATTTTATAAGTCCAAACTAAGCTTTATTTACAAAATATTCAATATGTTTTTTTCTAGTTTGTAAAAAATTACAATAGTTAAACATTAAAAAATAAACCGGACTGGGCTCTGGAGCCAGAGGTCCACCCAGCCCACTCTTGTGGGGGCCATGCTCTCGGTATACGGCATTTGGTATGAGTCATTTAATGAATGGAACGAAACTGTTTTAACAACGGTGCGCCTGCGCAGAAGTCTCGGAAACCTCGAAAAGATGGCGGATGGAGGGTGGAAGGGATCCTGAAACTCGGAGTAAGAATCGGGAAAGAGACCATTCTTGAACTTCGGGAAAATAATTTTTCTTTTCGGGATAACGCCTTGAGGGGGAAAAAATTAATATAAAAAACCTCCGGATAATTTTTATATCATAAAAACAATTTTTATGCCATCATAATTTGCGTCACATAAAAAACAGCAACTTTTCACATGTATTGGCCAGACAAGCCTCAAATACCTCACAAAAACACACTTGAGACTTCTCTGTGAAACGTAAATTCAACACACGTTCCTAAACATCAAATAAAGTATTCAAATGTGATCAAACATATTATAAATTAATTTAGTTTTCGTTTATACGAACGTAAACACCTTTACCGTGTAGGTAATATTTGTTTGTTTGTTTGTTTGTTTGTTTATCGTCTTTATTGGTGGCGAAGTTAAGGCGGTACGCCTTCTCTTACACTTAACCACTTTTCTGCAATTACATCAAAGATTTGAATATTAAAAACTAAGCATGACATAGACTAAATATTAAGAGAACAAATTAAAATTTTAACTTAATGTTCAAATATTAACTATTACAAAAGATTCAACCATAACTAATTATAAAGTAATTAAAAACTAAGCATAGACATACATAAAAAGGAAAGTAATTAAACATACAGCAAAAAGTATCAAAACCGAAAAAAAAAAAAAAAACATTAGGTGCTACTACATTAAAACCAGTCACTCGCACATTCACACACAGAATCAAGCAGTAGGGTAGCAGTGAAGTGGTCATGGTAAGCAGTTGTTACAAAGATGTTTTTTCAGCCTGTACTTAAAGGATGCTAGATTTTTTGTTTGCCTTGTCGCTTGGTCTAATTTATTCCAGAGCCTGCTACTCACGGTTGCAAAAGATCCCGACAGACATTTGGATGAGTGCACTGGGATAGATAGCATTGGGTTGCGTGTGGATCGCGTGTCATGGCTATGGTAACTATGTAGGTAATTAATACCGGCTGACATATAATGAGGTGATACCTGCTGCAGCACCTTATAAGCAAGGATAAGTATGTGCATTTTGCGTATTTGTGCGAGAGTGAGCCATTTTAACTGCTGGTAGTATTGGGTTAGATGATCACGTAATTTAAGGTTAAAAATGTATCTTACGCAGCAGTTTTGTAGCTTCTGTAGTCGCTTAGCTAGTTTATCTGTTAGATCAGGAAAGAGGACATCGCAGTAATCAAAGTGGGGCATAATTAATGTTTGAACAAGCATGGTTTTAATACTAAGTGGAAGCAAATTTTTTAACCGTCGTAAGCAGTGAAGGGAAAAATGTACCTTCTTACAAATTTGCATTATCTGCTCCCTCCAGGTTAAGGTTGTGTTTATCAGGACTCCCAGATTTCTTACGACGTTAGAGAACTGAATATCAACTCCTTGGAGCGTTAAGTTACAGTATTTGTTAGGAATTAATTCAGTGAGCTTTTGAGGAGAACCAATTAATATTGCTTGGGTTTTATTTGCATTCAGCCTGAGTTTATTAACTTTTGCCCACTTAGAGACAGAATCGAGATCATCATTGACAGAACAAATTGACTGATTGATATTGGTTGCTTTTGCGTGAATATATATTTGCACATCATCGGCATACATGTGGTATTGGCAATGTTTTAAGCATTTAGGTAGATCATTTATGAATATAGTAAATAAAAGTGGCCCAAGAATTGAACCCTGAGGGACACCTGCTACTATTGGGAGCCACGTGGATACTTCGGTATTGAGAACGACACATTGGTAACGACCACCTAGGTAGGAATTGAACCATGTACAAACACTATGAGAAAAATTATATTGAATTGACATTTTTCGTACAATAAGATTGTGATCTACTGAATCAAATGCTTTACTAAAGTCAAGCAACGTTAGGATCGTTATTTCACGCCTATCAATAGCATGACGTATGCTATCAGTAACATTTATGAGGGCAGTAGTGGTACTGTGGCCGGGTCTAAATCCTGATTGGAAGGTATCTAAAAAATTTCTCTGTAACAGGTAAGCATAGGTTTGTTTGTGCACCAAATGTTCAAAGGCTTTGGAGACAGTTGGCAAGATGCTTATAGGGCGAAAATCTTTAGCTGTCTCAGGAGACTTAATTTTTGGTATGGGCTTTATGTGTGAATACTTCCACTCTGTCGGGTATTTACCTATTGTAAGGGATACGTTAAAAATATGTTCTAATGCAGGGACTACAAAAGGTAAAATAATTTCCAGCATTTTAATTGATATTTGGTCGTTACCAATTGCATTACTTTTGATGCGACGCAAGGCTTTCGCGACATCTAGACATGACACAGGAGAGAAGAAAAACTTATCTTCAGAATACTCAGAGTTGTTAGGTACGAATGTGTCAGACGATTTGGTTGTGGACGGGATTGACGTATCTGTATGCTGGCTAACGAAAAATGAATTTAACTGGTTTGCTGTTAAATTATGATTTTTAAGATCAGAATCTTTCTGTGATGAGTTAATACCCGCTGTTCTAAGACTAGCCCACAATTTCTTAGGCTCAGAACGAAACTCGTAGAGACCGTACAAATGTTTTCGTTTGGCTGTTCTGACAGCTTGAGTACACTGGTTCCTGAGTTTTCTGTAAATTTCAAACATTTCACCTTTAAGAGACGAGTTGTGTTTTCTTTCTGTTTTGAAAATTCGAAACGCATGGTCTCGTTTCGCCATTAATTTACGGATGACAGGTGTCATCCACGGAGAGGGGGGGCGCGTTATACGCTTACGAACGACAGGAGCATGTTGGTCAAAAATATAGGTAACTATCTCATTAAAAGTGTTAACTTTTCCGCCAATAGTACTGCATAACAGAATGTTATGCCACGGAGCGTTTGCAGCCTCATCTATAACTTTGTCAGTATTGATGTTTCTTAAGCTCCTGTAAGTTACGATCCTGGGGGAGAACTTGGGGACTTTTAAGGAATATGTTACAAAAATGAGGTCATGGTGGGAGAGACCAGGGGCTGCAAGTTGTCCATGGTTCAGAACTCTTTCTAAGTTAGATGCTATGATTAAATCAATCCACGTGCTAGGTTTTCAGTATGATGAGTAGGCAAAAGTTGGCAGATGCTAAGGTTAGAAGAAGCGAGCATATTTCTCAGATAGCGCGTATGACTCGTTTCATTAAGAATATTAGTGTTAAAATCACCCAAAATTATGACATGTTCATACATCGAGACAGCTGACATAATAGCTGTTTCAAGTTCATCACCATAGTTAATTTTAGGGGGCTTGTAAACTACTCCTAACAACACTCTCTGGCTGTTGACAATAGCCTCCAGGAACAGGTACTCGGGCCCAGGCAGACTCTCGGGTAGGGAGGTTGAGACAATTTTAGTTTTAATGTCATTACGTACAAATATGGCCACTCCTCCACCACGTTTGTAAGTTCTGTCATTTCTAATTAGCTCATATCCATGGAGAGAGACAAGGCTATCTGCAAGGGATGGGACTAGCCATGTCTCAGACACTAGAATAGCGTGGAATGACAAAGAGGAGAAAATATCTCGGAACTCGTCGATGTGTCCAAGGAGGGACTGTGCGTTAACGTGACTAACGTGTAAAGCGCGCGGGAAACGGTTCGCTTGGAGCCTGAGTTGACCGCTGGTAGAAAGCGTGGGCTGCCGAGGGGTAGTAGGGACAGGGGTCACAGCAGGGGACGGCCAAGGGACGGTAGACGTCTCCGGGGAAAGAGGCTCTATGCGACCAAGGGTACGAGACCAGGCGGACAAGGTTACGGGTGAATCTAATGCTGCTGACATGACACTAGAAGTTCAATATGAAACCAACTACTCACCATGAACACCCCACGCATAGACTTCCACGACAGGTCACACACACAAGCACACGCAAAAAACAAAAGGAGAAAATACATGATCCACATAACAAAAATTAGAACTAAGATACACAAACTTATGAAGTATGTTAAAGATATTATTTAATGTTGTGGGGAAGTGAATTTCACTCCGCAATCTGTAGTTCCTCTGATTTTGTAATGTAAAGCCGGCGTGTTCCAGTTTTGACAACCACTTTGCAGTCGGCAGTCCACACATTTTTCAGACCGTACTTCGCAACAGCAGCATTCAGCAGGGCGAGGCGCTCCGAGGTCAGGTCCTCGCGTATGGTGATTCCTGTTTTCGCGAGCTGGCGCTTCGCACGAAACACCTCACTACGCCGTCGATATGAGACGAATTTTACAATTATAGGACGAGGTTTACCATTCTTCTTTGCACCGACCCGATGGCTGCGGTCGATGTCATCGACGGTGATGTGCGGGAGCTGCAGCCTGTTGTGAAGCACGTCCAGAACCAGTGAACTTCATGAAAGAAGCAATGATCAGCGTTGCCAAACGCGTGACATTCGAAATGATATAGGCTACACCATTTTTAAGAAAGAAAACGAAATAAGCCAACTTAGTTTTTATTATTTCATGTTCAATTTTTAAGAATTTGCAGTTGGTCATCATGTATGGTCAAAAGTAAATTACGGAAAATTTGATGTGATTCAAAAGTCGACGTTATAATTGTTTACGATATACTTTATGAAATAAAATCATCATAACTGTTCCGAAACTAACAAAAGCGCATAAAATGGACCGATTTTGAGAAAAAAAAAATCCAAGAAATAAATCTAGCCTGGGTTGGTTTGGTTTGGTTTGGTTTGGGTTTTCGCTCAGTTTAAATCTCGGTTATTAAGCAATTAGTTGTCAAATAGTTAAATTAACATTATAAACCTAACACTTCGGATTTGAACCTCCCAACAGAGATTTTTTTTGTTGACGTGAGAACGTCTAATAAATCGATGAACGCCGGCTGCACGCACGAAAAAGGATGACTCATTATCCCGTTACGCAAATTGTCCCGTTACGCTTTGTCCCGTTACGTTTTGTCCCGTTAAGCTCATTGTACGCTTGCGCCGCATCTATCTCTCTTCCACTCGATTAAAACAACCATCGATTTGACTTTTTCGAGGCACATTAAACTTGTAACACTCCCATTAGTTTCCTACTTTTCCTATCATCGTCCTATCCTCAACAGAATAACACAGATTGGAAGAAGTTAAATAGCAAACATGTATAAAAGTTATAGTTAAAATAATCTGTTCGTTAAATTTATAAAAATATTTGAATTAATGAGTGCAAAAAAAAATTAATTTATCAATTAAATATAGATTTCATTTCACTCCTTCTTTGTATCCATACAAAATAGTGATAATTCAATAAAAATGATTCAATTTTATTCATTAAAGTATGAAATAATTTCATCGATGTTTTGTTATGACGTCACGTTAAACTATCGTCCGTAAACAGACTTTACAGACAACCAATTTTTTTTTATTGTTGCTAGTAGTTAAGGTCCAAGCAGATAGTGTCACATGTCGCGCAAAACATGGTTTCAGTTGCCACTGTAAGGGTCCATGCTGTGAGGCTCGCAAGACGCAAGGGGACAGGCGCCAACACGCTCCTTATCGCCCGCAGGATCTGTCGGCCGCCGGCCAGGATGAGGGGTGGGGGGGGGGGGGGGCGCCCGAGACACGGCACCGACCACGTGACCAGGCTGACGGAGCAGTGCCCGTGACGTCGCGCGCGAAGCAGCCGTGGTCTCTAGACCCCCACAACTGTCGTCATCTCAACATTTTTGTAAATATATATATATATCACTTATATTTTTATGGACACGTAATTTTGCACAAATTTCGTCCAGGCTTCGGAAATGTAAAATCTCAGTACAGTTCGTTACTGGGCCTAATAATTCGGACCAAGGGAAAGAAACAAGGAAGTTAAAAAAAAAACAACATAAATCCTAAGTGTTTAGTACCGAAACCTTCAGTTTTAAAAACCTGAAAGAAAAACCAGTGTGCGTGGAGGCCACGTGCGACGGAAGTGAAATTATTATATTATTAGGTACTTACTAGGAGGTTGTAAGGCGCCTAGGGCACCCGTTAAGAAATTATAAATATAACAAACATTTTAATTTAATGTAACCGGAATTTTTATTACCAATTCAATTTTGGTAGGAGTAATTTCGTGAACATAACGGAAGTCGCATGGAACGGAAATGCGTAACCATGGGGCTGCCATCAGTGGTGGATGGCGCGAACCAAAGTTCACTCATACAAAGAAAAACTTTATAGTATTAACTGTTTAACGATTTTTTTAACAAGATGGGCAGTATTTTAATAAAATTCCTCAACGAAAATCATGTCCAAAGGCGGGATTTTTTGCTGTTATCGGAGCCGTTTCATTACATAATTTAAAATTTCGTTCTGTAAATCGAATTGTTTTTATAGTCGACGTAGTTGCTCTCCAGTAGCGAATTCTAGCTGCGGGTTCAGAAACTACGAGTGATTCGCGTCCAGAATTTTTGTCGAGAGCATAATTACGTATATTTTTCACGCTGGGCATTATTATAAGAACTCTACGGTAGATTTCGTGTCCGAATTTCGTATTATAAGTGTATTTGCAACACGAGAACACGTGAATTCGCTCGTTACCGAGGTTACATGTTATGAATATCTGGCGAGTACTGTATAGAGAATCACTCACATTTCTTTTCCTCAGAAAATTCACTCGGTCATTAAAAACATGTTATTTTTTATTAGATTGTTTTCTTTGAATGTAATGACGGTTGCGCTGCTGAGTTCCGGCGGGAGTTGCCCTCCCGGTACCCCACTGCCTGAGTTAGGACAGCGTCGTCAGAGCTCGTGCGCCGGCGCTGACTCAAGACCCGTCGTCGGCGAGTTGTGGACTCCGTCAGCCGGGGGTTCCAGCCGCGTCGCTTCCTGTCCGCCGGGCAGCGGCTCCGAGGGCCCCGCGATCGCCTGTCCCACTGTTGTTTCCCCTGTCTGTACAGTTCCCTAGGGGAGACTACGGACATTTATGGGGAAACGAAGAATCAAATTGTTGCCAGCATGTGATTTAAAAAGTGCTGGTCAATCAATACCTTTTGATTTCAGTTGACTTTTTCACGATTTCGTATAAAATATTTCAAATAAATTATTGTCTCGTGTAAATGACGTTTCATCATTTGCATGTATTAAACCTATCCGAATATAATTTATCAGGAAATAACATAAAATATTTTTTTAAGATAAAATTGTCTAAACCACTGTCGAAATTTAAGTTCCACTTACACTTAAGAACGTTGTTTTAAATAACTGTGTGTGTGTGTTTTTTTTTTCTTTTAAAATATTCCTTATGATGGCCATACCGTCAGGCCCTACGGTAAGGCCCCTCTCAAAATATTTTATCCCCGAAAAGTCCAAGCCAGTCCCTGGTTCACAGATAGGTCCAGTAGCTGCACGCCAGATGTGTGACTTTTTTTGCGTCGATGTGTACTAGCAGTCGCATTTAATTAACTGAAATAAATTTAAAAGTTAATTCATTCACTATGTGTACATAAGTACACGTTTAACTATAAATCTGGTCCAAGTAGATGTTGAATTGAAGCCGTAACGAAAATTACGTTAAATCAAGGAATGAATTCCTTCACGTGCCATGTTGGTTATATCATTTTCTTGTCATTATAATTATTTAAAGTCGCGCAAGTGTTAGTTACTATTATAATTTGCGTGTCATTTTACAGCTCACAAATAACTATCAGTAAATACACCTGCAATCGTGATAATTTCAAAGGAACATTCTTTAATCCGTTCTATAACGCATGTTTCTTTTCAAAGTTATGTTAGTTTGCTCGCTGCGTTATCCAGGTCTGCTGCCCGTCTGCATTTACTGTTCTTGTTGAAACTGTCTGTTGTTTGTGAGCCCACTGTGTTCGTCTGTGCTGTTAATTTTTCATTACTAAATTCCTTCCACGGAATCCTTGTGCTATCTGATATTTATTTTCGTCTGTGCTGTCGTCGTTGTGTTGTCTATTATACCTGTTTAGTTTCATTTTTGAGTCCATCTGTTCGACATCAGCTCATTTAGGCTCGTTCCCTGTGAGTTTATGATGTAATTTTTATTTATTATTTTGCATTCTTGAATTTTTCCATGACAAACAGTGCAAAACTGCAGTGGCATATGTCTGAAAAATTGTTTTAAATCAATATTTCATCGTAATGACACGGAAACGAATTAACCACAATGCCACGTGAGACAGAGCCTTAAGGGAATCTAGGCTATATTAGTTTTAAATATATATGTTTTAAATATATGTGTATGTTGGTCTGCAAATAGTGTGTTGCCTACATGAACTGATAAAGGCCCGTCTACAATTGCAGTGTCCATAATTGTGTCCGACAGACACTGATCACCGATTGGTCCACGTGACCCTCTGACGTCATGGGTGGTGTGGTCAATGGTCCGAATACATTGATCAACTTTAAAATTTTGTTCCAATCTGTGTCCTTTGGTAGCATAAAAGAAGAAGAGCACTCTCATATATACTGTTTCCTGTTCCTGTTTCAAAAATGTAAACTGAAAATAACGGACAATGGGGTGGAAACAGGAAGCCAAGAAGACCAAGACGAAATTTTTATTAGTGCAGTCCGTTTGCGACCGGCGTTTTTCATAGGCCGGACACACACTCATTCGTTTGTAATCAGTGTGATTATAATTAATTTATTAGAATTAACTTTTGCCTTACCGAATAACTAAATATTATTTAACTCCCACAACATTCACAACCTAAATGAATATTCAAAACAGCTGCGTACTCATTATTCACAATGCATTAAAACAAACAAAAACTATCGAAAAACACTTATTTTGGCGCTATATATTTACTGCGCTCTGGTGACTACTTTATAAATCTGTAGATTCGTACATCCGACATCGCAATTGTAGACACGGCAGTCCTCCGTGCGACAATGTGACGTCAGCCACTTTAGGATAAGGACACGGACGCCCACAGGTTTCGGACTGTTGTAGACGGGCTTTAAGTAACCTCCATTAAAAGCTCGCGAGATCGTTGAAAGTTTTCAGGTGCCTTTGAGGACTGAGTCGTTATGGCACTGCTAGACAGCTCCCGCGGAGAGACATTACTGAGATCGCATGGATAAGGTGATTGTGGGTCGGGGGGGGGGGGGCGGAGAAGTGTACAGAGGACTGGTGCCCACCCGAAAACATTAGTCGTTTGGATTCATAAGTGCCACAACATATATAAAACACCTGAAAGTCAAACGATTAATAGATATACACCCTAAGATTTTCATGTTCAAAGTCCTTCGGTATAGAATCGTTGCAAAATTAACAACAGTTTATTTTTAAAGAGTGGCTAATGTTAGTACATACAACTAAAACCCAGTTCCATTTCAACACTGAAATACAGCAATTGTATTAGTATGATAAAAGCAGGTCAATTGCGAATAACCTTCAGTTCTACAGTTGATGATCGAACCTATGATCGCGATATTCCATCCTTTTCAAAAATTCATTCAATCTCTGTAGCATATCTAGACATGTAGTGGAAGTTATTAACCTATATAAGGATTAACATATTTCCCATCGATCCGGGAAAAAGTTAATATGCATGTTTGGTAACTTATTTCCAATAGAATCCATAGGTTAATAATTTTCGCTTCATGTTTAGGGACGGTATGGCTCCTATACTACACACCATGCTTCGCCAATATCATTGACACGTGTCCTGTGTCATCGTCTATAGTTGTTTCGTGATTGGGCCGGTGTCGCACACTGAGGTTGAACCATATTTGTTCTACATCAGTTAATTGTTTACGTGTAATATTTTGCTGAATTTACTTAGTGAATGTTTGAGAGACACGCGTTGCGCGTTCTGAGAAAAGCGGCAGAAAGAATGACGGATCGAGCTTAAAATGTTTTAACCACTGAGCCATTTACTGACAGTGACTGTACCGACAGGATACTCATCCGCGATGGTGCAACTCCTCGTAATTGTTGAAGTCTTGCCAATTGTCTCATTGCGCCGAGGCAAGGTTACCGCCAACACCGCTGGTGTCGCGTGTGGCCACCAGGCACTCTGAGGCGTTCGGCGACTTTCATCCGCTCTCCACGTCCTCGCGCGGACCACTTACAGGATTACAGTCGTTTCGGCGCTTCCTTGAGTGGCGTGGCAAGCAACGCTCTGAAACCCTGCCCATTCGAAACAACCGACTTTCCTGTTTGCGCTCGCTGTCATGTGGTACGTCAAATGCAAACCAGGCCGAATATCTCAAAAGTGTGTTGCGTTGGTTCGTTTGGTTTTGGTTTTGAAAAAATTTGATTTTCTTGGGAGAAACAAGATAAATTTTCGTTACAAGAATCGTAACTCGTGACATATTTACAAAATTTACACACAATAGGTACAGAGTACCAGACTGTAAAGTCTCGTCCAGTGTTTCTTTGATGTTACCAACATGACATCTTGTTATATACAAATTGAAAAGAAAACTACAGTAAAAACCTTTCTGAGTGAATTAAATAATTTTTTGTACAATGAATAGAAGAAATTTATGTACTATGAGTATGAGACATTACGAAAATAAAGCACAATAAATTACATTAAATGAAACATAATGGAGATGTCGTTTCACAATTGAATGTAGTGTCTTACTTGATCACGTGCTTTAGAGCAACGGCCAAAAGCAAATAAGAGATAAACAAATAAATATAGGTATTTACGTCAATAAAAACAATAGTAATATTGCTATCTCATTTAAGATGTTTTATTCGTTTTGGTTTGTAAAATATTAAAATTGTATTTTCTGAACTTGAAAAATTTAACAGCGAAATTTTGTTACGAAAACTGGTTCACTGGTCAACTGGAATCACGAAAACTCGCTATAGTTGTTAAAAATATGTAATTCAACAGATTAATCAACGATTTATACGTTTTCCTGTGAATATCCCGAACTGCATTTTGATTATTTTCTCGGCGATAGCAAAATTTATTTTCATGAAATTCTACCATTTTATGAATAAAATCGTAGATGAAGTCATGATGTGAAAGAACCACCGAGTAAGTGGTTGACTTGTTTTGTCACCAACGAGCCAGAAATATGACTTCATAAATACTTGTTTTGTTTGATAGTTTCGGATGTTGACATATTCAAGTCCGATATCTTACGACACTCATTCCCACCCATCTCATAACCGAAACTTTAAACCAGCACCTGTCCCACCGAAGGCACGATAAAATTACTTAATAGACGCATGTGCGTGGATCCTGTAAGGCCCGCTTGCACTTGCAAAATCGTAATTGTGAAATGGGAATGATAAACGTTATCCCACGGGGCCCCCTGGTAATCCTACAGATTTTCTCCCACAATAGACGTATTATATCGATTGTTTAGTTACCTAGCCAGCATTTGTGTCGCGCAAGAAATACACCACAGTCGTACTGGCAAGCGGTTAGTCGAAGATAACGAGATATGTTCTAATGATAAGAGAACCAATCGCTACTGGACGCTACCTAGGAGGGTCATGTATTAACTGCGAACACAATTATAATTCGTCATTGACGTATTTATAAAGTCGCGCGTTCGCGGAATTTTGTTGCTATTGAAACACGACAATTTCCACAAATTTATTTGGTCAGAATAAAAAAAGAGCACATGTAACTCAGTACACGATATAGAAGTGAAACTTCTTTGGTAATTCAAACATAGACTCTTAAGTGCTCTCGTTATATCTATTTAGCGTCAGGAACGTTTCAAAACGATGTTTCACCAAAAAGTTGCGTTAAAATTTAGCCTTGAAATTGTTATTGAAAAATTTTACTCTCATCGTGCCCAAAGAAGTTTCATTTCAAAAATATTTAGTTACACAGCTAAAACAATCCACATATAACATTGTTTAACAATACTGATTTACACAAGTAATTAAAATAATACGTACTTGAAGAACACAATTTCCTTGCGAATATGGCCCGTGGCGCGTTGCACAACAATAAGCTCAAACCCCGTTGTGTTTCCCTCTGCTCAAATACTCCCTTACTAGATGCCAGCAGCGACCCGCCTATCCCTGCAGCACGGCAGGGTTCAACATGAGCCGCACGCCGCCACGTGGAGCCCGCGGCCCGACAAGTTCACTGCACCGTCTGTAACCTATTCTCCGTCCTTTTAGCGTCAGAGCCCAACAAATTAATGCGGGCCGCAAGGTCCAAGCGCCCAACCCCTGCATGGTTGAATCTTTCTGCCCCGCCCAACTCTTCTTAACCTGAACCTTTTTCCTTCTTGTACAGTAGCTCTCTTGCTTGTATTAATGCATGAGTAATTGGTCCCCTCATGACCTGGCCCAAGGTTTTCCCTGTGTCTATGCAGGTTTTACCTGGGTCCCTTTAGCTAGTTTTAAACTAGATAACCTAAGGGGTGTCAGCCATGGCGCCAATCGCAGCCATGACTGGCCAATAATACATAGATACACGCGCCCTTTCTGCGTGGTTAAAACCCCGCATGGTAGAGTGTGTAGGCTTTCAGCCTGAGACACTATTTATTCAATTTTTTTCCCTTCAAATTTTCCGGGCGAGGGCATCCATAAAAGTAAATAGCCCATCCCCGCAAAGTCTGCGGCTGCTAATGCCCTTCATTTGCAGCAGGTATCTCCAGGTTTGAGGAATCGACGTGTTGTATTTCGAGATGGAGCTGTGTCGAAGTGGTGGCTTCTACCACGGAGTTGGTCGGATCTACTGCTTCTACACGGCTCCATCTCGAATGCCAAGATAATTTAATAAATGTATAATTGCAAGTTACCATATACGTTTATTCCCTTCAATTTGCATGCAAAATAATAAGTGCAACAAATATTCGACCAAAATAGGTGGCGTAGCTAGTGGAGCGCTACGAGTAGTGACAGAAGGGTACCCGGATTGGAATCCTGGTTCTAACCATGGAGCTAATATACAGTAATACATCTGGAGAGGACAAGGGAAGGCCAGCAAAGGCTGCGAGGTGAAGCCGGGTATCGGCGTTTATTCCCTGCTTCCTACGCTGGAAGAAAACGAAAACGAGCCAAACTTGTCTCGCGCGGCCGTAAAATCCTCCAAACTAAACTCGCAACAGCTCCGAAACTATCAAAACAATCAAACTGAAAATTTTACTGGATTATCTGTAAACATTCTTCCCCACACCTCTTTAATCTTTTTTTCGAAACATGAATACTTTCATTTTTAAAAATTAAATACCTATTTACTGCCAAATTTTTTTGTGAATACGCAGAGTAAATTTCAACATCGAGGAAAAATTTTTGTTTGCAACTATAGGTGGGGGACACCTGCGTATGAAATTAGGAAGAATCTTCAAATTTTATTTATATACCACTCTTGACGCATTCAACCCCATACTTTTATTTTTACAGAGAGTTGAAGTGGGAATAATGTTTCACTGGGTAACACTACCGACATATGTCTTCGTAACGCACTTCTTTTTGTTATTATACTTCTCAAATTTTATAATTTCATACACAACGTTTATAAAAAACTAATTCTTACTTACTTCATTTAATCTATTACAAATCTCTTGTAATATACGTGTATTAGTAGAAGTTAGAAGTCTTTTCAATATCATGTTCATGTTCCAGTCTACTTACTCAACCAACGTAACATGCAAACCTTAGCTAAACACTGGTAGAGAATTGTTTGTAATAACTGTAATGCTATGCATATACTGACAATGTAAGAAACTTTCAATTTTATTAATTGTTTGCATAAGAATTAATAATTTAAAAAAATCATAGAATAGGCCTTTATAGACTGAAAACCTTTCACGTAGTTTCAAGTAGCGTACATAAAAGTTTTTAAATATATATAATTACCAAATATTGTTGAATATATTTAACATTTTTATACATGTTACAACACACATATAATAACAAGCCTATATAGGATATAAAAAGACAGACGCCAAATTTTAGCATTTTGTATTTCTTTTCTCTGTGTGAATAAAATAACAATTCTTAACGTAGTTGCTAATACATACTGTACTATATTTCTTAAAAAAATACGAAAACCCCTGACATCGTCACGATAACAATGATAAATTTGCAAAATAATTAAGGCACGTCTTTTAATGCTACGAAGCACACTTTTAAGAGAAATGTTTTAAACTTATGTTGGGATTTATCTAATATCTTAAAAGCATTGTGAAACCGTTCCTTTGAGGGAAACCTTAATATACCGAACACCATATCATCCTTTAATCGAGTTAGATTTTCGCTTCTTAAGACCCATTTATCTTCAAAATGCACTGTACACAATGCATGGTTCGGAGACGCAGTCCAATTTTTCCGCTTTGTCGCTTTTTCCCAGATCTTTCGTTGATCGTCACGTTTTGGAAATCTATGAAAAAAGTAAAGAATTATACTTACAACTGAAACAACTTCTCTTTGTTAAATAGTTTTCTTAGGTTTTTCGAAAAGTTCGAAGATTAGTTACTTCCGTTTAAAAAATTTGCCACTTTTTTCTGATGCTTCAAAAGTTTTGGGAATTAATTTAGTTAACAAATGAAAAAAAAAATCTTTAATACATGTGAAAAGCAACGCCATCCGGCTTGGAATTCCATCGATTTGTACAGCCATATGCGCTACAGGAAATCACCATTGTAGCCGCACACCAGCGCCACTCAAACCTCAAGGACAAGTGGGCTGGGGCTGCGTTTGCAGTAGAAATACGCTCTCTTCCTCTTTCTTTTCAACCCTTCTTCGCAACCGGCTGGCTTCGCTCTCGCCCTACACATGTCCACTCCAGATCTTCTTACATGCTCCTTGGTTCTAACCGTCCCAAGTCTGTTTTTCCTTGGATTAGGTACCTATATTCATTTTTCGCTTCAGGCAATGGCTGGATTGGCAATTCACCTTTCATGGTCGTTTCCTGTCCCGTTCCTCTGTCCGAGTTTGTCTGTCTAAAAATGGCTTCTTTGTCGACGCGAAAATAAACAATAAGACAATAATACAAGTCAGATACGGTGCCAGATGTAAGGTCAGCTTCAATTGGCAGGCAGTTGGTTGCATCAGTTTTTTTTTTATGTCTTAGTTTCACCACTACGGTTGTAGAACACAAGCTTTAATTTCATTTTTTTTTAGGTCTAAGTACGTGGCGCCATGAGCGTTAGAAACGAAATTTAAAAGACAGAGAGATAGGAAATTTGTAAGGTACACAAATATATTTGAAACACGTTTACAAGTGCGTGCATGTATACGACCGTATAAGCGAGAGTGTTGAGAATGTGTGAACGTTTTCAAGTGCGGAAATGTGTGAATGAGCAAGTATGCGAAAGTGCAGGTTTGCAAGTGCACAAGGTATCCAAGTGTGCTATTGTGCAAACATTCCCTTGAGTGCTACTGCTATCAGTATTTTCGGCAAGTAATTTGACAGCTACAATATTATACGTAAATCAGCGTTGCACTTTTCGTTGTCCTCCCAGCGTTACACTTTTCGTTGTGCTCTGATGACATCATGGCTCGACTTAATCCTACCGTCTGCAAATACTACGTTTTCCCTCAACATAACGAATAGTAAAACTCACGCAGTAAAACCTTCGCGTAATCTTCTAGTTCAATGACGTGTCCCTATCGGGAAAGTAATATGGCAGGAAAACCAGTTAATGGTTCTCTTGCGCACTCTGCTGAGTTGTGAATAGCTGAAGTTATATTGTTTCCATTTCTAAGCTCATGTTTACGTGGTAACTATTTTCTTGCACGGTTAATACAACTATTGTAAACCGTATCTAATGATGCAAAGAAAAATTTTTATTCTCTTTTTGCATGTTTAACTATTTGCTAGTTAATATATAGGTACTGCGAAATTCTGAAAGTCGTGGATTAGCTTAGTTCATACATATATAAGGCTAAGTAAGATCAGATTCACGTAAAACCAATTATAGCTTTCAAATTTAACAACAAAATACATACCTACCGAGATGGTGTGACATATAACTTGAGCATGTATTTGTTATTGTTACCATGTGAAGGGGACAGTAGTATAAACCAATAATAACTACATTTTGAAAAAAAAAAAAAAAAAAAAAAAGCACCAGAAAAGTAAGAGAAATATTGCTAAGATGTTTCGTTACAAAATTTGCAAACTTAGATACACTTTTGTGAACAGTAATACCTCATGTCAAATATTGAAATGAGCAATTATAAAACAGATGTATTGAATGAAACGTTTAATAATCTGGTACTGATATTGTTATGAATGCGAGAGACCAGACCACGGTGCCAGGTTCGGAGCTGGCTGGTGGACCTGCACAGCCACTGGCGTCACGCGCCGTGTCACGCGCCGTCCACTGACGTAAGGCATGCCACGCGCGCCTGGCCGGATTACAAGGGTCGTCGCAACCCCCTCCCCCCCTGCGCTCCCCGCCTCGGCGCTGTTATCTATTGCCAAGCGGCCTTGGGACTTCCGCGGTTCGGCGCGCGGAGTAGCGAGAACAAACACCGCCTCTCTCGATGTTTCGGGCGTCGGGTCGGCCCGGGATGATGCGACACGTCACGGCCGCTCTCGTCGGTTCGAGAAGGGTGCCCCCTGAGGTACTTAAGCAGCGACGCTGGCCTCCGCGACAGTTCGGCGACGGAGTTCCGCGAAAGTTCCGAGCGAGTTCCGAGACCGAGAGCCCTGCCTCCTTCTCATTTCGGTTCTGTACTTTGTTTAATTTCTTAGTCTGTTCATTTACTCTGTTAATTTGTTACTCATTTGTTCTGTTAATTTACTCTGCCATCTGTGTTTTTTATATATATATTTTTAACTGACAGTTACACACAGACATCACATTCTCTGGTCTCTATTCATGCATAGAGCCTTTTTTATTTATAATTCTTTTTTGTGTCTGCGTTGCTACAACTCACAGTTGGAGGTTGCTGGGTCGGGACCGAACCCAGCACACTTAATTTTTTTCTTTGCTTTTTTACAAGGAAGATATTTGGAAACTCAGTTGCCAACTATATCACTTGTAAAACTACAAGGCAGAGATTTGTAAAACTGCAAATGATACAAAGCTCGGCCTTGAAAATTTACAAGGACATTGTTGGAAACTGAGTTTCCAAGGACTATCCTTGTAAAAGAACAAAACAAAAAAAAAGCTTTTACAACGTAGCTTGCAACACCAGGAGCGTCGCTGCTGCTTATTTTAGGCGATAGTTATCAACAGAAAGATAAAAAAAAACCATTTAAAGGAGATTACGTTGCCAAATTATGGCATTGCAGACCCCTGCCTTCACCAAATTTGCAGAGTACCAGCTGATTAAATAGTTCAAGGTTATGGTGACCTAGTCTGGAATCTGTATTTTGTTGACATTGCATTTTATAAGTAATATTAATATTTAATTAATTTATTTGGAAAAGCCTTTGAACTACCTATGTGTTTTCGGTTCTAGAACATTGTGTGTTGTTGTGTTGGTATTTGCAAAGACGAGGGTCAGTTGCGTCCACGGCGGCGCCAAATTATTAGATAATTTTTTAATACCGAGATATTCTGGAGCGTTCTGTACGCATTTCTCAGCGAGCGTTTTCTTTCCGACATATCGTGTTAAATACGTGGAAGTTTTTCGCCGTGAGAAGAATAAATGACTAAGGCCGTATTCCTAGTGCGCGATAGGACACGGCCAGTCCCTTGTTTTCAGTGAACTGATTTCGGTGTCTTATCCGTGACCTATCTGATGCCCAAACTCCGCACATGCGCAGAGCTCACTTTTCCGTTGATTTCGTCCAGATGGCGGACCCGCGTCTATCGTGATCATCGTGGAACATACCAAGCGTGTTAGTGTGCCAAATGAAACTTCATGGTATCTAAACTATCCTGGAATACGTTCTGCGTACTTTAATAGTTGTAACAATAAATAATCGCAACTTAAAAAGTACTTGATGAAATTAGAAAGGCGGTTCTATTTTCGTGCAATGATGCTGCTATATATACCTAGTATTTTTGCCGTAACAATTGTATCAATGGTTGTGAAACGTCCGCTAAAATACATTGGAACTAGTTTCCAGCCTCGCGCAGGCCGCCGTTCATTATAACGGTTGCCGATTTGTTTCCTTGCTGGGATTCGGTTTGGACGCGTTCTGAAAATACGGACCGCGAGTTAGGTCACGGTTGTATTATAACAAGGCAGTGCTTATTCGCTACCTTACCCGAACATCTTGGAATACCGCCCTAAATTCATTTCAACTATTTCATACGAGAATCACCATTAACAGTTTCGAGTCGTTTAACAGTCATAGACCGAACTTGACACCAGAAAATATGCAACGGTTGACGAGATAATTTGTAAGTGTTCTTCTGTATGTGTAAGGAACAGTCGTCGTCTTAGTAGAGCGCGACTGCGACTTGTCACAAACTGACGCTGGCCAGAAGACACGCCTGCCTCTCGCGTCCGAGATTCCCAACGTCGTCACGCCCGTGTCTTCGCAAGGGGGAAACAGGGGAAAACTAACGTGGTTTGTGCACATTTTAATAGACATTTACTCTCTCTCTTTCCAACGTAAGTTTTCTGCCATTAGCGTTGTCCTTGCTTTGGCGTGTGCTGCTCCAGATAAATGCCATAAAGAACCAAACATTTGGACGCAACTTCATAATGGAATGGAAAGTGTATCTGAAACATTGTATTTCATGAAGGTAAATTGGCGAAGAGGATTCTGGAATTACATTTTCTTGTTGTATCATCTAAGCGTAATTCGATATCTAATGAAAATTTTAATATTATGAGACTTAACTACAAGGCGCCATCTTGGTTTCAACAGTTTTTGTCTAATAATTGTTATGTAATTTAATATAAAAAATGTGGGTCATGTTTGAGGAGTGCACACAATTTAATGAAATGCCTTGTTTTACTAGTGACCAATTGCTACGAATAATTTTTCTTGTTAAATAATAATTTGGGTTTTGCATTTTGCATTCTTTCAGAATGATACAACTGCAATAATACTATCTTCAATAGACATTATTTTATAGTTCTAAGAAAATTAACAAATAGTTAAAATAACCAAATTAAAACTATATCTAGTAGCCTATCTCTTACGCTTAGATAGCAGTACAGAGCAAATGGCGAACACTGTTGCCAGATTGATGCTGCCCGGATTGTTAGCATTAGAAGTATTATTTTATATACGATCGTTAATTATAATAAATTTTAAGATTTTTTGAAATTATATGATTTTTTTTCTTCAGATCATGAGATAGTTTCTGTTGACAATATCATTACTGTTGTAGCCATTATGACAGAAAAAAATCATTAAATGCTAAACAACAATAATTATTTCACAAGAGAAACCATTTGTAGCAAGTCAGTCACTATTAACAAGACGGCATTCCATAAATGCATGTCGTGTTGTCAAAATATGCCAACTTTTAAATGTTAAATTACTTTAAAAACATTGTTAATGAACAACTGAAACCAAAATGACAACTTTCAATTACATCTCCTTAGAAATAAAATATGCATATTATCAGGTGATGCTCTTGATGAAATACAACAAGAATATATATTTTTAAATTATCATTCCAATTTTTACTTAACAAAATAAAAGGTTTCAGATACATTATCTTTTTTTTCATTACATTACACAGCAGTGGCTAAAACCAGAGGTGGCCACGTCCTCATGATTACATGGTGAAAGTGTGAAGTCTTTTTTTCCCCTTTATTTCATTGTTGCGCCATATTGGTTAAATGCCCGAATTATTGGCTGAAGTGAAGTGTTTGCATTGTGTTAACAATTTTAAATTACTATTTTTTTTATGAAAGTGACTGTTTTTAACGATGGATATTCTAACTGATACTTACTAACCAACATTTTACGTTATCAAGCGAAATATACGCTATGTTTTTTGGCGAAACAACATAGCAAAAGAAAAGGTTAAAAAGTGAATTCAACTACGTCTCCTTACAATTCCTAACTCCATGTCTGAAACTTTTGCGCTCTGTGGATTACATGTTGGTAAGATAGTAATAGTACTTCCGTGGTTCACAGGGATGGAAGCCACAGCCACAACCAGAGCAGCGCGAGGTGTATTCTCACCAGCGATCGGCAAACTTCGGAGAACTTCGGAACTGTTCGGGTGTGGCTCTCATCCCTGTGAAGTGTAGGAGTGGCTAGTGCATCCACTCACCACCAGGGACATAAACCTAGTCATTGAATTAAAATATAAAGTGGACCATGAGTCCAATTGTCCGAAGCCGCTGCAAGGTAGACTATTTTCTACTCTGAACAACTCTTCATCCAGACCATTCTCTGTCTCCTGTATTTTCCAACACTTAATGCATGCAAACTTGCATCCCGCATGACTGTGCTAACCTGGGCTCAAACTATCTCTAGTTATAGTCTAAGAGTTTAAGATAGGGGAGTTAGTTATGGCATCAATTGCTGCCGTGGCTGGCCAATCCCCTCCCAGCACACGATGCATGCGACCCTCACCCTGCAAGGTTTAATCCCATCCTGACTAGGCGTATAGGCTTCCCCTGGTTGGCGCTTCACCTCACTGCTCCGTTGCAATACCCACAGACCTGGGTACACACAGAATCCTGTTCTCTGTGAGCGATGCGTATTATTTTTCCCTTCCTGTGAATTTCCTTCTGATAATTTTTTTTTCTTCTGATCGTTAGAAGAATAAAACTGTTTGCCATTTCTTCAACCTTAAAGTTGAATCAACTGATAATTTGAGTCAAATAAGTAACATTTTATTACAATAAATACAACGTGGGTTCAGGCCCTACTGAAACCCATTTCTAGGTCACAAACATCTTTACTTTTGCATCACAATGAAACCCAATCGCTGTTTTGATACACAGAGGTGCAGCTGTGCCGTACTGCGAGTACTTGGACGCCCGGCTCTTGCTATCGGAGCGCAGGGGCTGTGATGACGGCACAGCCGCAGCCTGCCCTAAGGCGGCACTGCCTGATCTAGGCCCCCGCCTACCTGGTCACACACACGGCGTGCAGAGCTTCAGAAATGAAACAACTGCTCGAGATGGCAGAATGGCGTTGGCTCACGAAAAGCGCGAGTAGTTCTGTTTCCGTATTTCGTTTTTAAACTGTATTTTTAGGAGGGTGAAAATGGCTAAAATGCGTGTTTTCAGAACAAAATTAAGTCATGAAACACCCTGTACATATTCTTAGAAGCACTCAAGGGACTTTTATTACACCTTTATCTTCATTTCTCCGTCATTTAACGTTATGGATGCCGCTCGGATATCATAGTTTCTCTTAGCACGACGAGGATACTGCGCGCCAGTCCACCGCGAATAGATCTTAGAGGCGATACCGCGCTAGAATCACCAGGGAGTGTTGCACTTATCATCCCGCCTTAATGGCACGGAAATGGAGACGTATTCGCGTAAACGGAGACGAGTCTCCCAGAACATTTCACTATCGCATCAGCTGCATGGAAACCAATGAGATTGCATTTCAAGGTTACAAAATATTATTTTTAAAAAAATATTACGCTTCGAGATTATAGAACGAGCAGAATTTAGCCTACAGATACAATAAAAATAAACCTTAAAGTAAAAATACAACACTAAATATTTTTGTGCTTGGATAAATTTTTAATGTATTTAGAACATAAACAAAAATTGCTACCACTGCAGCCAAATATTCAGCTTCTATTGGTCTCACGGAGCAACGTAAACGGAGGAGTTCAGCATTGCCGAGCTAATCCGTGCGGGTCAGTTTCCGCATGCGTGTTAATGTAGAAACTCTGTTCCGTGAATACGTCTCAGTTTACGTGATCCGTATTCGTTTTCTGTGTCGTTGTAGGACGGCCTAACACAAATACACCCATGACTAGGCGGAGCCAGTGAGCTATGCGTGGTCTGTAAAGCAGATCGCTCACCTTAACTGTTCGGAACAAAGGTGGACAGTGATACCTCTACGAATGTTGTGTATGTCGATAGGTCGATGGTTATTTAAAGGTTTGGTTCGACACCACAACGTCACATCGAGATAAACATTTCGTAACACCTACACAAAACGAGTTAATACTGATGTCTTGTCATTTGCATTTGACATTTAAAAAAATGAGTGCACTTTTGCAAACGCGTTAGAAGTTAAACTTCTTTTGCATGATTACCGATTCCATGTTTGTTTTAATACAATTTGCTCGGCTAAATTATAAATAAAGTAAACCTAAATAAACATTAGTTATAGATACTGTGTTCATTGTTTGAGATTTAACAAAATTAAGTGAGCTAATTCAGTACCCCTCAGTGATGTATTAACATATAACCTCGGTAACATGCAAATTCTTGTGTTCTAATGTTACAAATAAACTTATAATACGAAATTCGGACACGACATTTAACGGAGAAATATTTAAAACATTGCAACCAAATTTCTGGACGTGAATTACACGTAGTTCCACTCAAGACGCTAGAATTCGCTGTAGAAGCAGCTACGTCGAATGTTGAATCATTCGATTTGCAGAGCGAATTGTTAAGGTATAAAATGAAACGGCTCCGCAAAAGCGAAAAAGACTTGAAAAAGTGTTAAACCCCGGTTTGGTCATTATTTTAGCAAAGTAATTTAATTAAAATACTAACCATCTGGTTAACATTCACTAAACAGTTATTACAATAAAGATTCCGCACACATTAGGTGATTATAAATTATAACATAAAGTATTAAAGAATAGTTGTACTATTATAACGTATCATTTTTTCATATCAATGTGAATTCATTGTCATTTATTTCCTAATAAAAGTAATTTATTTTATTTTAAGTAAAAATAAAGGATTTATGGTTACTTACTATGGAATAATCAATCCTATAGATTGAGCTATGTATTACTATAGCCAAAATAAACAAATATAACATATTTATATGTATTTGCTTAAAGCACAATTTGTAAAATCCAGTAATGGAACTATCGAGACAACTGGGGTTAGGGAATGAGACTATGCATTTTCATCACTGCAATGCCAGTTTTCTTACGTATTTTAAAACTTGGGATTACTCTTTACCATGACTATTTTAGTTTACCTAATATATATTCCATTTGGCACACCAATAAATATTGAGAGTATCCTAATGTTTACGAACGTAACTATTTATGTATTTATGTGTCTACATCGACTTCCGTTCCATTTTCACGGAATTACTCCAACCAAATGCCGTATACCGAGAGCTAAGATGTTTACACAACAAAGAGATGCTTACTATTAGTTGCAGCTGTTAGTTCAATATTAAAAATGTAACATTTATTTTTAAATGATTTTTTTATTGTTTTAATATATATTACGTGTTACTTTGTGTATTCTGCGTCAATGGACTTGTTAAATGTCCGTTTCATAGTGCGCGCGCATTTTGTTGCATACCAAACTTTCACGCGCCTCGAATAATGAATGTTAAGTGTAGATGTTGAAATAGCAAACAAACACGATGGAAACAGGAATTACGGCGACACCGGGGCTGGACTCACCCTGCGACCCCCGAGCACGGCGGCCTGCAGCTCGCAGATCATTGGTCCGGGCAGGCGCTCTCTCCTCCCACTCCTGGACCAATCTCCGCGAGCGCTGCACGAGGCTGTCGCCGCGACACTTGCCTCGCCGAGCCGCTGCGCCGACTGCCCGCGCCGCGCGGGGGCGGGGCGGTGCCGCCCCCTCCCCCGCTCGCACACCTTGCCAGCACCCTCCCCCCTACCCTCCCCTACCATCCCCACGTGCCGCGACCTCACACACGGTAGCCTCGCTGTGATTTCTTTTCTTCTTCAAACGGAAGTGAAATATTCATGTAAATTTTTACATTTACGTGAAAACAACTGTATCGCAGTAATACATGGTTCTGATTCCTACCCGAGCCTCTGTACCTCCAACAGTTAAAGGTTATTTTTAATCAGTTCATTGGATAACTTTCCAGTATTAATAAGCATAACACAACAAAATAAAGTCAAATCGTTCAATATTCTATTATGTTTTCCATTATTTATGAAAAATTATGCTTGAATGAAACATTAATTAAAATATAAAATTATGCGCCAATGTTCTTAAGAAAACTTAGTATTATTTAGATAAACGTATTTCATATATGCAAAAATAACCATAGCCAAAGTTTGTTTACAAAATCACAGTATTTCTATTATAGTGTTACAAACATTTTCTTGGCAACTAGTTCCCAAAGGAATATTTTGTATAAAAAAAAATCCCTGTGTGCAACGTGAAGTGGGCAGCCTTCTGTGTTCGCCTGTGTTGTCATAACACCTGGGTTTGCATATGCGTCGCAATATTATCGCTGTGTTGTCTATTTTAATCGCTGGGTTCCTCAGTCTGTCGCTGTGTCGTCCAAAGTAGTTGTTTGTCTATATTTACTGGTTTAGATGCAACTGTCTCACCGTTGTCAGACTACTGTGTGTCCTGTGATACTGTTCTAATTCCTTCAATTCTCTGTGCTGTGGTTTATATTTAACCTTTGATATCGGTTGATTCTGGGTTGTTTTCTGTTTGTGTTTTCGTCCTTCTTTGTCCAATCTTTGGGTTTTCTGTATAACATCCAGTGCAAACTTGGAATGGCGTATGTCCAAAATAATGAATGAAATCAATCTTTCTCATTGCAAGAACCATTCGAAGAAGGAATATACCATAGTTATCGTACCAAGCCAATAGATGGCAGCGTTTGTGTGCGGTATTAACATTGAATTTCTTCCAAATGTAAAATCCGATCATTATACTACAGTACACTCCCGATTATCCGCGAAATTAAGTGGCAGGGCCACCACGTATAGTGAAAATCGCGGATAATCCGCAAAAGAGCAGAAAATGGGAAACAACAAAGGAAACATTAATTTCAACTTAAAAATCTAAAAATTTATGTACATTAAAAGATAAAATTAACAGAAAAAAATTTTAAATGATGCTAAAATTTTACTGAATAATTAATATACAATACATTTAAGTCATGATTTACTGTAAACTGCAAACAATACACTCGTCAGTAGAGTTCAAATTTGCTCACTTGTAATAAAATACAGATTTACATATGTGCTGTATTTTTTCGTAGCATGCGCGGATAAAAGGGAGTTTACTGTACTGCAAAAAACGTTTAACGAGTCTTTCAATACTCGCCAGAGATGTGTAACATCCAACCACGGTAACGAGCAAATTCATGTTTTTTTTTATGTTGCAAATACACTTATAAACGAAAATAAGACACGAATTTAACGCAGAACTATTTTCAATAATGCCTAGGGCAAATTATGTTTTCAGCTTCATTTATTGATGATTATCACGCGTAGTTTCCTCATCCGCCGCTAGAATTCGTTGGAGCAGCTACGTCGACTATAGAATCATTCGATTTGCAGAGCGAAATATTTAACTATATAATGCAACGGCTCCTATAAAAGAGAAAACGACTTTAAAAAAATACTAAACCCTGGCTTTGGACCTTTTTTAAACAAGAAATTTGATTAAAATACTGCCCATCTTATTCAAATTCATTAAAAAGTTAATACTATAAAGTTTCCCTTTGGTTTTGTAAACTTTGGTTCGCACCATCCGCCACAGATGGCAGCACCGTGGTTACACTTTTCCATTCCTTACGACTTCCGTTACATTCACGAAATTACTCCCACCAAATTCCGTACACTGACAGCTAAGATGTTACACATGAAAACTTTAATTCCTCCAATGCTTCATTTTCTTAGAAGAGTTGAAAAATAAAAGTTATCGTTAGATAATAAAATACATTATTTAACTACCGAGTATCAAAACATATTATTGTGTCGCATCATGCTGCCATGTTATTTTCCGCACACTCGCCCGTGATAATACAGGTAGCATATAGCTGTCCATTAATGGTTTTCAAGGCAGGTTTTACGACCTCGTTAAATCTGAAGGCTAGCCAGCCTTTAGTTAAACTAACTGCAGGTTAATGAATGTGTGGTGCATTACGACTCATATTTAGCCGAAGGATGGCTAACCGAAACCCGAAGAAGCGTGTGGTGTAATGTTGGATGTGTTGGTATTAAAATGAACTAGAATTTGGTTACATTTATTTTTTAAGTGTTGCAAGACACAGCTCTCTGGTAGTCTGAAAGTTGTTGGTTTGAAATGTGAATCTTAATTATGGCGGCTACAACACAAACATACTATATGTCGTAAATAAATCTGGCAACATAATTACATAAAAGAAAACAATAACAAAAATTTTACATCTAACTTACTTTGCATTAAACAACATAATTAGTTTCTTAAAACACATAACCATGTCGGTTTTCTTGTTTTCAACGATGCTCTTGTGTTTTAAAGCACACTTCTCTTCAGAACAACAATTATTTTCTGCCATATTGTTTATTTAATAATTCATTCATGCAAACCCTGACTCGGGAAATTACATATCAATTTTCATTTTACTCATGTGGGTTTTATTTGTGTTTTTATTTCAATAATAGTATTATTAACACGTATTAGTAGCCTGGGAAATCCGCATGCTTATAGAGGCTGTCGCGTGGAGTGGCGTGAATAAGCTCCGCTGTTCTGGATGTTTCGAGCGTTGGGTCAGCTTGGGATGACACGACACGTCACAACCACTCCAGTCAGTTCCAGAAAGACTTCAACAGAAATAAAAGCAGTGAGGCTGGCCTCCAGGGGAGCTCCAACTGGCGAGTTGTTTGAAGTGTGAGTTCGGCGAGGAGGAAGAGAGACCCCCCCCCCCCCCCACCACAACCCTTGAGAGCGGCGCGACGCGGAGCGACGGAACCGTGCGAGTGTGACCGAGTATAGCGAGACTGTGTATGGACAGGTGCGAGGTAAGGGGCGAACCACTGTTGAGCCTAGCTCCAGTGAGGTGTGCGAACTGTGTACTTGACAGATACTTAGTGATTTGTGAACAGACATTAAGTGTGATGATTTAATTTGTTACGTAAATTTTTGTAGCAAATAAAACTTTATAGAATTAATTCGGCTATCCTTACGGACCTGTTTTCCCTACTCGTAACAATACATACCTACCGCCAGTTTTTGTAGTTAATTTACAAGATATTTCTCACGAACATGTGAATATTATAGGTTGGAATAACACTTATTTGCAATTTTTAAATGCAGTAAATTACACGTGTTCTTAATTCATTTAATGCTAATATATATATAACATTTATTTTCTTTGGGATCAATTAAAGACAATTATAATGTATCTATGACTCAGCGATAGGCTTATCTATATTATCACATCACATAATGTTTAACTAAACTTCTTTGAATGGGACGAAGAAGCATTTTGAGAGCAATATTAAATAAGTTCATCAAATAGTGCATTAAAGTCTACTGGGAATTCCCAGATAGTTATCACTCTTACTAACATCGCCTAATAACTCGCCATTTTCGTTTATGATGCGTTTTAGCTTTATCCTCACCAGCTAGCCACCAGTTCATCCACGGCAAACTTCAGAAGTTAACTGAAGGTCATAAGACAAAAGTAAACTGTTGCAGCCCTAGACTCGCGTGGCCCTGGGGTTTTTACTTTTATGGAGGGCCTCCCCCATAAAATTTGAAAAATCTTCTAAAAATGCCTAATAATCAATTACACTTAAAAATGTTTACTCCCAGTCACTCGGTTGTTACACACCGCACACCTCGCTGGGCCGCAATTCTGGCGCAATTCTCGCCGCAGCACCCCTCGTGGCCCTCCGTCGCCGCACTCCGCCGCCACCGTCGCACTTCCCTTCGCCGAGGTTCCACTCGACGCCTCGCTCGGAAGTTCGCTCGGGACTCTCGCCGCACCCGCGACACTCTCGCCACCCAACTATCGCCGAGAATCTCCGCCGCACCCGCGGCACTATCGCCCGGAATATTGCCCCAGAACTTAACTCCCAACTTCCTTGGAGGCCGGCGTCATTGGTTTATATAGGCCCAGGCCCCACTTCTAGAAGTCACGAGCGCGGCTGAGGACATTCGCGTCATTCCGCGCCGATCTGACGCGACGCCAGAAATCTCGAGGCACGTGTTGGCGGCTCGCGTGGAGACCCGCGGAACTCCCCAGCTGTCAGGTGTCAGATAACGGCGCCGAGACAGAGCGCCACGCGGGGAGTACTGGGCAGGAGGAAGGGGAAGCGGCGACCCTTGTAATCCACCAGGCGCGCGCGGCACGTCTCACGTTGCGGTGGCCACGTGACGTCAGTGGCCGTGCTGGGCCCAGCCAGCTTCGAACCTGCGCGTGCCGCGGCCCTGCTCACGTTCGTAACTATATATATATATATGTGTGTGTGTGTGTGTGTGTGTGTGTTGAGGTTACAAGTTACATTTATGTTAAAAGTAACTATTTCAAGTAAAGCTAACAACAGCTTCTTGCAAATTCGGTGCTAGTATCCCATTCTGTAATTTTTTGGTTATTTTTATTTATATTATCATGGATATAAATTTCGGAAAATCATGTATTTAAGATGATATGGCGAATGCTATGGACAGTGTTATAAAAGACACTGTTCAAGCAGATCCTTTGTTTATCTTATATATAAATGCTGCGCATTCCAAAATTCTTAAAAAGAACTGTGTTCAATTTTTTTCAGCTTAGTGGGATAAAACATCAGTTCAATCCCAACCCAGCATCAATTAAGAAAAAAAATTATTTAGGCTGTTTTTGCAAAGGCGCCCAACAGTATCCATAAAGAAGTCACAAAAGTTGATTCATAACTTAGATGGAAAGAGAAAAAAGACTTTTACTTCATAAATCACAAACTATTTTAGAAAAAAAAGGAGCAAGATGTGTGCATAATGTAGCTAATGAAAATCGCGAAATCTGCGTACAATAGTAGCCTGTGTAAATGCATTAGATCGTGGAGTGCTAGCTGCCATCCTGTACAAAGGAAATGATTGAAACCAGATTGAACGAAAACTTGCCCATAGGAAGTCAGGTTTTCATTACTCCAAATTGCTTCATGAATTCCCAGACTTTTGTAAATTGGCTTAAACAATTTGTCTTTTATTTTTTATGGACCATCATTACACCATGACAAATGCATAGTTGTTGCTGCAGAAACACTTGAAATAATATTACGTTATTCGCCAAGCAACACAACACATGAAATGCCCAATACATATTGTTACAATTTATGTGGGGAGAACCATTGGTTTCGATAGTGATTTCCCAATTAATTAGTACAGTTTTATTTATTACTAATGTCTAAACTATAAATTTAATTATTACTGCACTCAAGATTTATATCCAAAACACTTAGTCCTAAAATTATCATTGAAACATTAACACATTCCATTGAAGCTTGGCTCGACAGTGGCTCGCTCTTCTGTCCGCTCTTCCTTCACACACTCACCCACACCGCGCTGCATTACAGTCCCCAACTATCGCTCGTCGCACCCGACTGGCTCGCCAGGCCTTCTCGCAGGTATCGCCTCCCGATAGGTCCGGATCACTCCCCAAGGTCCACTTGCCCTCTTAACTCCTCACTGAGCGCACGTGTATCACCAGTATCACCCCCCGAGCGAGAGACTCTCTCTCCTACTCTTAGAAATCTCCGAAGCCTCGGAACTCCCGCAGAAGCCAGGGTCGTCGCTTATATACCCGTGGCGTCCTTCTCGAGAGTACGAGAGCGGCTGTGAAGTGTCGCGTCATCCCGGGCCAACCCAGGCCCGAAACACCCAGAACAGCGACGCTAATTCACACCACTCCTTGCGGCGGCCTCTGTAAGCCCGGTATTCCCAGGCCGCTAGAGGGGACAATAGCCCGATGCCGAATGGTGCGCGGGTGCGGAGGGAAGTGGGTAGCGAGGACCCTTGTAATCCGGCCAGGCACACGTGGCATGCCTTATGTCAGTGGACAGCGCAAGTCGTCAGTGGCTGTGCGGAGCCACTAGCCAGCTCCGAACCTGGCGCGTGTTGTGGTCCTGTTTGCGTTCGTAACACTGCCCCCTAATTATACCCTTTCGCCCCGAACAGGTAATGCATCCCTTCTGGCATGTTCCCACAATCGGTTCAATTGTACCCCTTTCATCCGCTCCCTCTTTCCTCTCTGGATGCGGCAGACCACATCATTTAGCCGCTTCAAGACTCCATACAGGCATTCCCACGCTGCTTGAAACTTAGCTTCCTTCGTTGCTGGTTGTACAGTCACACCACAAATCGCCATCCTGAAATCCGATTGAGTTAGCCTTTATGTCGTACCTCGTCTTCATTCGATTCGTCGCGTACAAGCACCATCCGCTCCTCTAGACGATTCACATAAGCAGTTGAAAATCAAGTAAACAACGTAAATGTAAAAATAATTGGTTGGCAACATGACTATGATAGCAAACATTTAATTAAAAAAAATATAATACGAAGGACAGTGGTTATTTTTACTGAAAATATGTAGACAATGGTTGGTTTAACGCTGAACACACCATATTTCAGATCCTCATAGATTACAACCTATGTTGGTTTTTGCTTTGACAGTTAGGTTCTATGCATGCCCACAAGGAATCACCACAGGGTGTACAAAAAAATTTAACATCGAACGTTGTTAACTATGGTTGTTTTTGCCAAAAGCTTTGCAACCAAATAAACTTTAATCCTTTTTTAATATTATTGGATTTGACCTTGCATGCAATTGGAGGTTATGATTTCACTCGTCCGTTTACAGTATTTCACCCGTCGAATAGTATGCAGTTACCAACCTTTGAGACGGACGAACGGATGAACATTTTCGGTCCATCTTGTTTGCTACAGGTCACGTGATTGATGGACAGGTGACGCACGGTTGTAGTTCCGGTTTGAGCGGGGTGTGATTGTGACGAGCGTGCAAGGAGCAGAACCACCGCCCGCACTGCTCAGACCGATTGCTTAATCAGCCAACACTGCGACACAGTGTGCCTCAAACTGTATTTTGTCATAGCCATTGCGGGCCTCGTGGTCCGTGTGCCAGAGCCGAGCATCGAACCAAGGGCCCGCGAAGAGTTCCAGGCCGCGGAATGCCGCCCCCTGCCTCTTGTTGTGAAATGGAGTTTATGTGTGGATGTCCGGGGCTTAGCAGCGCGCGTCGCTGCGTGGAGCCGTGTTAACGCAGCGGTCGCAGTGGAAAAGTACTGGCCGCTTGTTCGCCGCGAGCAGACAGCGCTCTCCGGGCGAAGACCAGGCGGGGGCGTAACTCAGTAGTCCGAAATGTCGGATGAATGACTGTCGGTCAAATTACTTTTGAGTTAAATGGCCATCGGCAATGTGGGTTCCGGTCAACTGCGTGTAATGTTTCGTTCCACGTCATTATTTTATTTTTACGTTTAACACGGTTGAACTTGTAGACTTTTTTGAGTGGCCGAACTTCAATATATATATATATATATAAATATATATATATATATATAGAGAGAGAGTTGCATAAATATCTGGAAAAAGTTAATTTTTAACATATTTGTGCAGTATATATAAGGAAAACCAAATGGAATAAATAACTGAACATTGTTTGGGTTTAAAGGCAATGCTGGTGGCTACTGCGTGGTATGGTTTTAAATTATTTAAGAAAATGTTATTTTATTTAATTTAGCCTTTTAAAAATCATAAACATTCTGATAATATTATAATGCCAGGTAAAAATTGATTTTTTTTTCTGGAAGAAATTAAACCATATTACATAGCAGCCAGTAATATTGAATTTAAACCTAAAAAGTTCCAGTTTTGTATTCCTTATCCACACTGTACAAAAACGTTAAAAATTCAACTTTGTCAGTTAATTACGCAACAGTTATGCGATGTTATGTTATGTTGTTTTTTTTTTTTTTTCAGTTTTGTGAAAGTTGAGCCACTCAAAAATTCGGCACGTTTCACTGTGTAAAACGCAAATATAAAATAATAACTGGCAACGGAACATACGCCCTTAAAACATTTTCCCACATAGATAAGTATTCGGTTTTCGTTCAAATAACACTCTGTTAAACGACTGTCGGTCAAATGACTTTTCATTTTGACTGTCGATCAAACGATTTTCGGTCTACTGCCACGACCAACATGTCAGACGTAAACAAAATGTGAGCTACTGTGGAAATAAACAATAATGATCTTAGACATGAGTAATTCTGCAGTAGAATGAATAAATGTCAGGTTTTAAGTGATCATGTATTTATTTATTTATTCACTCTGATTTTTAATTTGTTTAATGTTGCAGCATTAAAATGAGCTAATTATCTGCATTAAAACCACATTATACTAAAAAATGTTTTTATCGTGTTTAGTATCTAGTATTTAAAACGCACGTACGAAGAAATAAATGGGCGTATAAATGAATTGGGGCTTAAAGTGTTGTCTTCAGTTGAGAAGAATGAGGGGTGATGTGCTGAGAACGGGGCATTGACAAAACGAGGCAGAGGAGAAACAAGAGTACTCCGAGAAAACCCACGATATCACGGTAACGTCCGCCACGTTTTCAACTCACTGGAAGTCCGGGTTCGATTCCCGGTGAGAACAGAACCCGGATCATTTTGGCGGGTAGTGAAAGGGGAGGGGGAGGGTATATGGCATCGCCCACCGCAGGCCCGTCAAGAAATGAACCTGCCGTTCATGAATGACAGGCACCGCCGTTGTTAGCATGAGTCCGTTCATTATGCCATGGCAGCGCTTCGTTCGCTGAACGTCAACACTGGTGACACCGTTCCAGCAAGAAGCTTAAGGGTGGATGTCTCGCACCAGGTCATTGTTTTATATTTACGTTCCACACGATTAAACCTTCCAGCTTTTTGAGAGGCTGAACTTTCACAAAATGGAAATATATGTGTGTGTGTGGCATACTTTATGCATAATTAGCTGGCAAAGTTGCATTTTAAACGTTTTTGTGCAGTATGGATAGTGATAATGAAATGTAACATAAAAATGGAATTTTTTAGTTTTAAAAGTCAATTTTACTGGCTGCTATGTGATAAGGTTTAATTTCTTTAAGAATAAATTATTAAATTTTTAAAATTATTAGAATTTTTATGATTTATAAAAGATAAATAATCTCAAAATAACATTTCTAAAAGAATTTTAAAACATCCAGGAAAAGGAGTTTTTTTTTTAAAATATATTAATTGCAGATACATTGATGACAGTTTTCGGCGATCGTAGCCTCAACAAGCAGTCTGGGACTCTTAAATTGTTTATAACCCGAGAAAAGGTAAATATCCCGGCATTCGAAGTCTCCCTGAGGGGTATTGGAACCTTGAAAAATTTTCGTTTGCGGTGTATGTAATAGAGGCAACCAACTGTTAATCAGGCGGGATTTATGGCTCCGCCAGGGGATTCGAGCAGTTTTGTATAATTTAAGTCCCAGAGCCCCCAGTGCCTTGTCCCGGCGATCGATGTCTCTCTTCCCCGAGAAGCTGTGGCAGAAGTATCAACCTTGTCCGCAAAATAGTTCTCGAGATAGTTCAATTTTTTTTTCTTCACTATTCGTAATTGTTTTTGTTGTTTTCGTGGTTGATTTGGGATAAATTAATATAATTATTTCATCGACGGGGGTCTCCCTTGCCCAAGAAGATGTGGACGAAATCGCAGCCCTTTCCGCAGATTGTTTATCAATACGTAGCCTCTTTAATAACTGCGACTTACGTCATCGATCCCTCTACCGAAATCATTCCCTCGGCGATCGAGGCCACGACACAACAGGAAAAACCTAGCCACCAGCTCTGCTTTTAAAGACAAAAAAATTTCAGTTATTTATTTCATTAGGTTCTCCTTGTCCATACTGGACAAAAAGTGTTGAAGTTTCAACTTTGCCAGCTAAATATGCAAAAAGTATGCACTATATATTTTTCGTTTTGTTTAACTTCGGCCACCCCGAACTTATTCGTATGCATCTAGCTCCAAGTACACTACCAAAAAAAAAAAAGTTTTGTTTCAGTCAGATATCTTGCATACATATGGCACACGATTTCCATTTTTTTTTTTTTTTTAGTTTTTTAGTTTTTGACGTGAAAACGTCATTATTCGCTCGTTACAGTTATAGTCAGTCGAACTTTCTTGTGTGACAAAATACCGACAGATTTGAATCGCTAATAACTACAAGACTAATAATGCGTCAACAATGGTTGAGCCCACAACGGATAGATCATGTCTGTACGTGTTTGTCGCGCAGTGTTTGTTTTGCCTGTGACGTCATCGTGTTCACTGTCGTGTTCATCTTTGTGCATGACGAGGCCCTATGCTTTAGCTACCATAGGCCCTTGCTACATGCGAAGTAGTATATATTGGGGGCTCCGGCGCTAGGGTTCTGGGTGTGGAGGAGCCGGAGTCTATTTCCGCCATCTTGGATTGTGACGTCACGGCTTCCATCTTGGATGACGTTGACCTTTGATCTTAACATTCAAAATTTGCCTAAACTTGTTAAAAAAGACTTCAATTTTTCCCGAAATTCGCCAAGATCCGCCAAAAGTTAACAGTTTTTAGGGGAAACATCCCCCCCCCCTTCCACGTCAAAGAGCTCAAAAATCATACAAAATTTTTTTTCCTATTTTGAGAGAAAAAATCCCGGTTTGAGAGAAAATTTCCCGTTTTAGTACTCAAATATTTCAGTGGCTTGGAATGTCCTAAAAGCAGCTTAAGAGTCCTAAACGCAAACCACCCTAAGCCACTTAGGACATGACCATTGACAATTAGGATGTTATGGCCGCCATTTTGAATAGTGTTGTCACCGTTGCAATTTCCTTACTGCCTACATTTTGAAAATCCGTAATTATTATCCAAAAAGTCGGAAAAATTTATTTTTACAAAAATGTTTATTAAATTTTAATTTTAAAAACGCACCAATTCATGGATTCGGCTGACCTCCCACCACTATTGCAAAGTATATATATATGTATATATATATATCGCCAGCTAGTATGACAGCTTGTTTTCGTCTGCTAGAGGCCACTACCGCCATATTAGTTTAATTTTCACTCGCCAGGGTGCAGTTTTTATTTACTGCTAGGACGCCCGCCTTCTTGTCAGTATTCTTGGCCAACATTCTGTACATTCTTAATTATTTAGCTATCAATTCGGGAAAGTTTCCAAAATTCATTTTAAAAAATCTTAAATTAATATAATATTTTATTCGGTTGATTCCTGTCCTTGGTTCAATAATTGTTCGATGAAAAAAAATTAATTTTATGTAAAAAATATAAATCTCATCAAATATGTTGGAATTTTTTTAAGAAAGCTTAGGTTCCTAGTCTACCCACCTCCAGTATGCCTCTAATGATATATTGGCCGCCATCTTGGAAATTCGTAATAATTAACCTATAAATTAGGAAAAAAATTCATAAAATAATCAATACTATAGTCTATTAATGTAATATTGACTCGATAGATTTCCGTCCTTGGTTTGTTCCTCAGCTAATGATAAGAGTTACTAATGCCTAAAATCAAATTTAAATTCTGTTTCCCATTACCTTTCGTGGAGTTTATTAATCGTTCACTCTACATCGATTCCGGCTCCACACGCAGAACCCAGTCGCCTGAGCCCCCAATATATACTACTGTGCGATAAACGTGTGAGTTATCTCTTCTGTAACCATAACACTGCTCTGTGTAACCAGTATATTAAAGAGATTGATAATTAAATTACCTATTAATACTAAACACTTGTCATAATTTTATCCCGATTTTTTCACGAAAAATTTATGGACCCGATCTGCGCCTTTCTCAGATTTTTTTTACCGCATAGTGTGTGTGCTTAGCCTAATGCAAATGTGAATTTTCAATCACTGTTCGCTGTAAACTGTTGGCAACACGCTTACGTGCGTGCACAGAAATTCAGAAGGTGTAAAACGTTTTTAAGTGGTGCTTCAAATGAACAATGGCTCAGCCACACAAGTAATATGGGATTTATGTCCATTACGGTGACCAAATGCAAACGCAATACGGTTGGGTTTCCGTGGACAGCATTTCAGCATTTTGACAACACCACAGTACAACTTCCGTGGATCTTGTAGAACAGACATCCTCCTCGGCTATTATAACTAAACTTGAGTGTTTTAAAATGAGAAAATTATATATATGTATGCAAGGTAGTCTAACTGTTAAATAGATTCACCATGCTCAGTGTTTTAATTTTTTTAAAAGGGCAAATGGATAGAGAGAAAAAAAGAGATTATACTCTAAGGTTTCTAAAATAAGTATCATCAATAACTGAACATCGCATAATTTCAGTAAAAATACAAGTGGCAAGTAAGTATTTAAGAAGTCAAATGTTATACAGAAATAACTTCTTAGTAATCACTTCAAATAGTGGAGCATTTCAGATTACATTTTTATGCTTTAAATCATGAAATTGAGCACAAAATTGTTTAGACAACTGAAGTACCAAGGTTGAAGCTCAAGGGAAATGCATTCAGAATGGCGTGGACTTGGATACGCTTGTTTTCAATATACTCGATAATAGAATCAAGTTCATCCGTAAAACTGCTTCAAACATTTCAAGAGTGATGGTCCGAACTTTGAGGAACAACTTTTGACGGGGGGGAAAAAAATTACCTACGCTGTGATTTCGTCCTTCACGCCTGGCGCATAGGCATACCGCGACGCGCGCAAGGGCCGGGTGCTGCCGTGCCAGGTCTGAGAGGAAGTGGTGGGCTGATGGTACATAGTTAGGTTCCATGCCGCTGATTACTGTATGTATGTATGTATGTATATTTATATATATATACATACATACATAATATATATAGTGCGCCAACTGCATGTCTGCTATATATGCACGGCTTTTTAATGTCTCGTATTGTAACTGCATTTTTTATGTGTAACATCCGTCTTAGCTGTCGGTAGGCGTAGTTTCTTGAATGCGACGGAAGTCGCATGGAACGGAAATGCGTAATCACGCTGCAGCCATCTTTAGCGAATGACATGAAAAAAAAGTTTAAAAAAGCCAAAGGAAAAACTTAAAGTATTAACTTTTTAATGAATTTGAACAAGTTGGCGGTATTTTAACAATATTCCTTGTCGGAAATAAGGCCCAAAGCCGGGGTTTAGTATTTTTTTTCTAATCTTTTTCGCTTTCATCGGAAATTATGTAGTTTAAAATTTGGCTTTGCAAATCGAATGATTCAATAGTTGACGTATCTGCTCCGGCAGCGAATTATTGTGGCGTGCACGGAAACTATTTGTGATTCAGGTCCAATGAATAGTTCTACTTTAAATTTTGTGTCCGAGTTGCGTATTATAAGTGTATTTGCAACAGGAGAACACATGAATTTGCTCGTTACCGAGGTTGGATGTTACACATCTCTGGCGAGTATTGAAAAACTCGCACACAATTTTTTTTTCACGCCGTGCCGTGTGTTTCTCTGTGCAGCGCACGAGATGCTACGTCTCTCCTAGTAGCTGTCTAACCTGGAGACGCAGAGATTTAGATATTTGTCCATTGTAGGAAAGAAACTGAACCTACCACTATATGGCATGGATAGGGACACCTGTATTTCGCGAATACATTACGTGTCAAGGTATTTCACAAAATAGTGTAGCTTTTCTTCTATGGTTATTGGCTGAAGTCGTTGAGAGGTGTCGTCCCGCTCTTGACGGGGCCAATGAGAATGTGGTCACCGTACTGCTGCACCCTCACAATTTGCCATGACTCTTAGAAAAAGCTACAGTGTTTTGTGAAATACCTTGACATGAAAATAAATCGCGAAATACAGGTGTCTCTAGGTATGGAATATGGTATGACACTATGACATTCTTTGAGAGCTCCTTACACCATCAGTCGGGTCGACATTCGGAGTGAATCTTTCTGAATGACAGTCCTGTGTGTAGCGATGAAGAAGCCCAGATAGCCAATCAGTTCGGCATTCAGAATTTCAGTGTAGTATAGGCTTACCAACACACGAAAAGCTTGTTGGTGCCAACCATAACGAATAATAATAGGAGAAAAGCGTGTTGGGGGTTTAATTGGATGTGGCTAGTTAAAAAAAAAAGTGAACAGTTGACATTGGAATTGGATTGATGAATGATACAAGAAACAGGTCAGTTGCACATATTTAACTCCGACTTGTTTGATTTAATTTATCTTGACGTCGCTGATATTTTGTTTTTGCCTCAATTCAGCTTCAATATAGACGCACTTACTGAAGTGTCGCAGCATTCATAAATTTTTTCCCCCTAAATACCGAAGAACTTTATGGTTCTGGGGAAAACTAATTTCTATTGATTTTAGTAACTATATACTAAAAATAAAGTATTTGAAGACGAAAGGTACATACGAACGGTAAACCCAAAACTGTTTACCACATGATAATATGCTTTCAGTACCTGCTAGGAGTGATATAAAAAATTTGTCTTCAAGTTCATAAAAAAATCAAATAAGGGCTTGTTTAGTAGGAAAAAATTATAAACAATTAAATATGGTTAACTTATGGATTTATTTAAACTTATGTGTGAAAACACGAGATATTAGTAACAAATTAATTTAGGATTAAGGCGCGACTAGGCCTGGAAATCGTCTGGTATTCTCGAAAGTGTCTGCATCAAGTGACTGTCGTCACTCAGGCAGTTGGCCGGAGATTGAAGGTATGGAGGTATAGTGCAATCCACTTGATCCGGACATCTGATAGTTATTTATGTCAATACCCGCGCGAAATTAGACTTAATCTTACCCTTTTTCACCCCAGAATTTAACTAAAATAAACGAAGAATTCTTTGTAATTTCAAATAGCTGAATCTTTGTGGAACTTACGCCGTATTTCGACTTCCGAGTAGTATGTTTTGTTTCAAACAATGAGGAAGAAAAATAATTTTCTTGCTGTAGACCTAACAGTATTTTAATGTTACATTAATATACCAAGAATATTTTTCTGGATTCGTGTTAAAAGGAAGTTGACTCAGTGCCAGTAAATTAACGAAGATACCAGGGTCATTTGTAATCAGCGTTCTTCGTAAATTGAAGGTGAAAATTATTGCCAGTGTAACTGAGCAACGGTGCTTCAACGCTCTCTTGGATTGAGGGTTGGGACGCAACCATCCCCCAGAGCAGTTGTCGGCATGGAACACGTGACCTCCCGAGCAATGTGAGACAAGAGCAACTGCATCCCCGAATACGCTCAGAGGCCAAAAACACTTACTCCACTTACTTTGAACATGAATACAAACTAATATTCTTGGTATATTAACAAAATCTTGAGAAGAAAAAAAAGCTGGTCAAGTCTACAACAATAACACTCTCCTTTTGTCCACGTGTGTGCTGCCTTTGTTAAGAACGAAACGTACAACTCGAGTCAAAATACGGCGTAGTTTCTACGAAGATACAGTTTATTTGAAATTATGATGAACACTTCGTTTATTTGAGTTAAATTCTTCGTTGAAAAGTCCGTAAATTAACTGTAATTATCAACAATTATCATTGCGAGCGAAAAACGCTTTATTTCGTCGCGAGTCTGAAGGTCACGTCGCTGATTTAATACAATTTCTTGAACATAAGCCACTGCAGTTTTACACTTTTTTTCATGGAGAAAATTCCTTTAATGCAAAATAATATATATAAAAACGAAAACAAAAACCCTCAGAAATCAAGCTTAAATCAGCTGATGTCAAACAGATAAAAACCAACGATGAACCTAAACAGGTATTATGACAACATAACGACGACAGGACAGACGAACACATTCAAACTTAAATGTAAGACAGCACAAGAAATCCGTGGAAGGAAGTTAGCCATGCAAAAAATAATAACAGCACAGACGAACGCAGTGGGCTAGCAACGACTAGACAGTTTCGACAACAACAGTAAATGCAGATAGACAACAAAACATGGACAACGCAGCAAATAAACGAATACAAAAATTAAGATAAACAGATATTATGGACAACAAAACGACTCACAACACCTACGAAAACGATGGCAAAACAGGTACAATATGACTGACGAACATGGCAAACTGTGCAAAACTGCAATGGCTTAATGTCCAAGAAATTGTAAAATTTCCCCATTTCATGAATCATTTAAAGAACGTACGGCTACATTGTTGTTTTCAGAAAATAATATTTTTGGGGGTATCTGAAAGGCAGTTATCCAGGAGTTTTTCCACTCATTTCCCAGGCTCCTGCAAAAGAGATCGCATGTGTCATCTGGAGCAGAGATATCCAACCGGCGGCCCGCGAGCCACGTACGGCCCGGGACACTGCTTCTCGCTGCTCGCCTAGAGAATCTCCCAACAAATGAATATTATCAGGTAAACTGTCGTGAGGTACACTGCTAAAACTTTTCTCCTTAAATTTACCGAGAAAGCTGGTTACAAATTATTCAGGTATCTTCAAAAATGTACAGTTACATTAAGGACACTATGTTTACTTACTCTGAACATGAATCGACAAGCATAATCTTGGTATAATAACAAAATATTCAAATATGTGTAAATAATGCTACAAAAACACTCTTATTTCTTCTAAGTGTGTTCTTACCCCATGCACAGAACTCGGAAGTCGAAATATGAGACCTAGTTTTTACCGAGATTCAGTTATCTGAAATTACGAAAAAAACTCTTCGGTTATTTGTAGTGAATTCTTGGTCGAAAAGTCCGTAAATCTACTGTAATTTTTAAGAGTGTAGCCGACTTTGTTTGAGTAAGTATACAAGTATCTGAACAAGTTTTCAGCAGACACTTTTATGGAGCCAAAATATTCTCACAGTAATATTGAATAATTTTATTAACATTTTTTTATGATATAATCATGGTAGTTCTTCTTTAATACTTTTATTTTTGATAAGTACTATTTTTAAGAGAATAATTGTCCGTTTCTTAATCACATGCTGAATATTCTATACAGTTTCAGCGTTTTTGGGCATTTATGCTTAAAGAAGAAAATCAGATGTAATTTTCTGTACAGTAGTATTTAGTATATTACAGTAGATTTTTTTTTTCACTTTAGGAAATGTTTCCATCACAAAGAGTACAAAACTGCAATGGCGTATGTCCAAAAAATACGCATTAAATCAAAATTTCCCATTGCATGAATCATTTAAAGAAAGTAGTTTTCAAGATTTAGAGTACCCGATAATATGGTAGAGGACATTTTAAGGGATTAGTTGCGCCTTTCATTTTTATTAAATTTGCTTTATCTTATGGCGCCTAGTTTTGTATATTTCAGCTATAATAGTATTATATTTGTTCATATCTTGTTGCTCATCGGGGCTTTAGTTTTTAATGGCTATAACCGATTGTGCTTCGAGCACTTTTTTTTCTAGAATACGCTTAGGTATATGAACTGCGACATTTTTCAAGCGATAAATTTTTTAAGAATATGTTAATGTTCCATAATAATTTTTTTGGATAAATAATTTGATAATTGTCTTCACGACTCAATGCGTCTTTAGTTTACTATTTGGGAGTTTGTTTGATAACCCATGAGACACCAGTGGTATCAGCTAAGTGTTATATTAAGCATTTTTGTGGTTTATCATATTTCTTATTTAAATTCCATTTAATTCCAAGCCGGTGGCAAATTTTCTGGTGTATGAGCTGCCCATGTGACGGGAGGCAACACCGTAGAGTAAACAGACATTTTAAAAATGTTATAGTAATTCGTACGTGTCTGACCGTCGGGTAGGTCTCAAAAAGTTATATGTTGCCCTCGAAAAGAGTGAAGATCTAGAGGACCCTTATTTTCTCCATAATGACTTAATGCCGGTTATGGGATGGTTACGTACTACAAGCCGTGAACGATTCTTTCCCATTTGCCTTTATCAGTTGTTTTTCTGTGGTTTACATCTCGAAAATATTCGCTGTACACAATAATAGTAAAACTGTGAGATAAGACAAGGAAAAAATGATAACTTAGGTAAGTAAGGACTCGGCTATGCTCATGCGTAAGGGCAGGCATTTTTCGCGAAAAGATCTGAACACTTATTAGACTGCAACAAGGTATACCCGCACCTGTGGTTTCTTCCTTGTGATTGGCTTCCGTCTGCGAGACAAGTCGTTGCCTTATTTGACCGAGCCACTCAGGACGCGTTTGCTTCCGCACTGAATCACTGTAACTGGTGATCTAACAATCGACATGTACCTGGAAGAAACTCGCCCAATCACAAAATACAGACGATGCTATAGTGTTTTAACCTTCATCTAGTCTCGAAATCTTTTCGCGAAATCTGCATGCCCCTACGTCATGCGTCATTCGTGCTGCCGAGAGGTCGTATCCCCACACGTTGCGCTGGTGTGTGCCGAAACGCCAGGGAGACCGAAGCGACCCCTCGTATCGCCCGTGACGCACGGCGACCTCCACTCCCGCAGTGCTGCCAACGCGACGAGGCGTCGGCGCGAACAACCACCGCTCGGAAACAACTGCCACGCGAGAATCCTCGCTTCGGTTCGTTGGCAGCAGTGGCAGTTTGAGATTCCCCGTCGCGTTGTACGGCATTCACTTATATTGTCACCGTGTGTGACATCGTCGTTCGTGTTTGGAACCCTGGACTTGAACGTTCGCCAGTCGCTGGTTTGGTTGGGTCAAATAATAAATAAATCACCAGCCAAGACAGCTATTGGCGTCAAAACCTTCATACTTAGTAGTAACTCAATTAATATTAGTTTTATTTTTTTTTTAATTTTTAATATAATGGTAGATATAGTAAAATACAGCAAGTAGAAGTAGAACATAGACGCACGCTAGCTATAGTGAGTAATAAAGTTCTGATTTATATAACGATTTGAGTAAATGATTTTAACAAATGATAATAATGAATTTTGATTTAGATTTGAATAAACATCAATCAATGTATATTTTCTTAACACTTTCACTCTATTCGTCAACTGAAGTGTACAATTTATATCTTAATACTTCATGGATTAATTAAACTATGAGTGTGTGGGCCATGGTGTAGCCTACTTTCTAGCCTAAATAATTCGGGGAGCTGAATTGTTGCCCCTTGGTTAGGTTAGGTTAGGTTAGGTCACTTTACAAATTAACCACTGTCAGAAAAATCCTGAAGGGCTGCCCATCCAAGGGGCAACAATTCAGACAACCTTTCAAAAACACTACTGTCTGAAAAATCCTGAAGAGCTGCCCTTCCAAGGGCAAAAATTCAGACAACCTTTCAAAAACACCACTGTCAGAAAAATCCTGAAGGGCTGCCCTTCCAAGGGGCAACAATTAAGGATTATAAAATTACGAAATAGGACACATTTTAAGTTACTGGAAGGGCTGCCCTTCCAGTCGCTTTACAAACTAACCATTGCCAGAAAAATCCTGAAGGGCTGCCCATCCGAGGGGCAACAATTCAGACAACCTTTCAAAAACACTATTGTCAGAAAAATCCTGAAGGGCTGTCCTTCCAAGGGGCAGCATTTCAGTCGCCCCAATAATTCATTAGGGCTATGAAAAAAAATTAAGTTGTATACATTACTTAAGTTATATGTTATAATATAAAAATTATGTAGTAGTATGTAGGCCTATTATAATAAAAGCTTAATATTATTACTTCAAACAATACAATTTTGCTTTCAAATACATTTCTGGACGCGAATCTCACGTATTTCCCGCACCCGCCGCTAAAATTCTTTGCCGGAGCAGCTACGTCAGCTATTGAATCATTTGCTTAGCAGACCTAAATTTTAATCTTTTTAATGAAACGGCTCCGATAAAAAGCAAAAACGACTTGGAAAAATACTAATTGCCTGCTTTGGACCTGATTTTCGACAAGTAATTATATTAAAATAGTGCCCATCGTGTTAAAAATTCATTAAACAGTTAATACTTTAAAGTTTTCCTTTGGCTTTGGTTCGCGCCATTCGTCATCTGGCAGCACCGTGGTTACACATTTCGTTCCATGCGACTTCCATTCCATTCACGAAATTACTCCTGCCAAATGCCGTATATCGAAATCAAAGATGTTACACATCAACAAAATGCATCTTCAAAAGAAACGTTAATGCTATATTTTTATCATATTTTATTTAACAACTTACGAAAACTGAGACTAACCCATGAGAATTCGCTCTGTATAAAAAATCTCGCCGAAAAGATCGGCGGAAGAGGCTGTCAGTATAAATCGATCCCGATCCCGTTACGAGTCCAGCTAAGATATCATGCTGTGCTCAAGAATTCGGCATTAAACCCTATTATAACAAATAATCCTTGGTGCCAGGGGGGGGGGGTGAAGTAAGTTGTTCTCATTTTGACTTCAATACACACAGTGCGCAGAGCTTCAGGAAAAAACGTGATTTCAAAACATCTCAAGATATCCGAGTGGGATCTGTTTACGAAGAGCATTTAAAAATTCACTGAGGACCGAAAAGTACTTTTGATTTCGGATTAAGTTTTTAAACAGTTTTTTTAGAAGAGTGAAAATGGCTAAACAACATGTTTTCTGTGTAATTTTTGAGCGTAAAAAAACTGTACAGATTCTTGAAAGCACACAAGGGACTTGCATTACACCTTCATCTTCTTTTATATGCCATTTAATGTTACGGTCACCGTTCAAATGTCACAGTTATCCTGTGACGACGAGAAGACTGCGCGCCAGCTTAGAGGCTATACCGCGCTAGAAGCACCAGCGATCGTCGCGCTTATCATCCCGCCTCGCAAACACACATACACCCCGACCAGACAGCGCCGTTAACACAGGAACTTAATAACTCCTTACCTCCGTTGTCACGGCTTTAGTGCAGTGATGGTGATACCTGGAGGCTTGTAAGTGAGCTTTAGTTGAAGCTTTGAATATATATACTGTATAGAAGTCGCGAGTGGATAGGATTTACTCTACGTTTTTCAGAATCGTATGATGAGCAGCTTGGGAACTTCACCGCTGCAGTGCGCTGTCGTAACGCCCTGTATCGTCTTAGTTGTTATTTACACGTTAGAGCGCAGCGCTGTCGCCTGCTGTCATACCCCGCACCCCTCATCAATCATTCACTGCAGCTCAACGTCGTTCAACAGGAGGGGGAAGGGGTGTTTGAAGAGTTCGACACTTGTCCGCTTGGGACCACCACAAGTCGATGCCCTAGAGATGGTGGCGATTGCGGCGGTGAATTAACCAACTACCTCAAAACCGTATTAGAAATTTTAACCTGGGCTGGCGACTTCTATACAGTATATATATTCAAAGGTTGAAGTGGCTAGTTAAACCCGTCATTAGCGTGTGGTGAAAAGCTGTGGGAGACGTTCCAAACAAGACTTAGCACTCGTGGTAACGATAACCTCGTGTATTCATAGCCATTAGCTGATGTACTTTATGCTTCGCTACGGAAGTCCATAGGCAGAACCCTCCCACACTACTCATAGGACCATACATGACTGCAGTAAAGAAAGGAATCAAATGTCAGAGAGAAATAATACTGCATATAAAAATTAACAGAACTATACGAAATACCAGCAAAGCGTTTTACAACATTTTCACTTCTTAATTTTCGCAATGAATAGTGCGGGTCTAAAATCAAAAAAAAAAAAAAAATCAATTTTGAAGACATCGCTTATAGGTGCACCTGTAGGTACCTAATTTCACTGCCTTTCTATTTTTATCATTATACATGTTAATAAATGTAAGATGATGTAGACCAGTGCATACCCATTGCACATCTTATACAACACGTCGAATGTAAGGTAATATCGTGTATTTAGCCGCAGTAAAACGCAGAAAAATCACATACAACGTGGCATTCAGTTAATGCAACAGCACAGCTTCTTATCGGAGGCAGTAGTGCAGGAATTCGTTGTGAAGCGTAACTCCGTGGCGCAGTAGCACGCGCAATACGGCTTCCGGTTCCGGGTTCGAGGCCTGGATAAGGTGTGCGGGTGTAAAGTTGTGTTGCTTAATACAAAGGCTTCAAAAATGACAGGCTGCAGAAATGTAGTTAGCATCGCTGCACAGCAGCTAATAATAATAAAAAAGGCAATATCGCGTAGAGCACATGAGGCCTATGTTCTAATCACGTGAGAATCCGCCCCTCCTTTTTTTGTGTCCGGACAGGCCGCCTATGAATAAGAATTTACAGTGGCCTGGTTGTTATTTACGTAGTTATTAATGTTGAATATTTTTTTTTTTAATAATTTAATTTCTTATACCATATATTATAAATGATCAATTGAAAAATAAATGGCTGTGATTGAATTTCATTGAATGAACAAAAAATTCAAATATTCAAACATTAGGCAGAACTATATAATAAATAATTCAGTGCAAAGTCCACGACAGTTAACCAATTAGAACAGTTTAATGGACTTGAACTTTTTGGAAATAATAATTATTAATTTTACGACTATGAAACGATAAATACTCGGGTAAGCATTACTTTAAAGAATAACAAAAAAATATCTCGAGAAGCTTGAGAGGTAAGTATAAAACAAGAATGATTATAAAGTATTTAACCTTGAGCGAACAGCAAGCAGCAAATATAAAGTGACAGAATGTTCAACAAAACATAAAATGTAATGTTTGTACAGTGAAAACTTCTCCGAAGTTTCTAAAACAATAATAACATGTAAATGCAAAAATCCAACTACGGTAAAGCTGAGTATTAAAATTAATTGTCATTGCGACAGAGAATGCGTTAATAGTAAGGCTTCTGTGGCGTAAAAATAAAGTTGTTTCGTACATACGCTCTAACCAGAAACGTATACAAATGTTCATTTCATGAAGAAGAAAAAAAGGGTGGGTGATGTAACCCCTTTTTACGCTGTAAGTGAGAATGATAGATTATTTTAGGATTTCTGGGAAGGGCTAAATCCCTCGGCCCCCCCCCCCCCCCTAACCCAACCCCTCTACAAACACTCTTTGTACGCTCCTAGCTCTAACTGCTAACCAAATAGTGGCATATACGAGGCCCTTCTGCCCACAAAAATGCTAGGATATTTCCAATGAGAAATTGCGTACGCAGAATTATTTTATATCGGGGAAGTGTGTTTGTGGGAGGGGAGGTGAAATGGGGGTAAAGATAGAACCACTTCGCCTGCTGTTTGCTTTCAAATTCTCTGCTATTGTGGGTTTAAACTATAGATATTAAAAAATTTCTCGAAGGAAGACAATTTCATTTTCCCCCTCTCCCTGCCCTTTTGCGGACGCCACTGTCGATGTTTTTTCTGTGAATAGTGCGAGATAAACGTTTTGCAAGCTGCGCTCCGCAGTTCTATGGAAATTTGTTGCACGGAACGGACCGGTTCGTCTACAACTGCAATTTCCCAAATGGTGTCTGATGGACACTGATCTCTGATTGGTCCACGTGACCCCCTGACGTCAAGGAAGGTGTGAACGATGGTACGAATCAACCTGGTCCGGGTAGGTACACAGGTCAACTTGAACTTTTTGTCCCAATTGTGTCCTTTGGTCAAATAGAAGAAAAACACTCCTGTTATTCGCTGTTTCCGGTTCACGTTTCAAAAAGGTAATCAGAAAATAACGGACGATGCGGTAGGGAAACAAGAAGACCGAGACAAAATATTTATCAGTCCTGTCCGTTTGCGACCGGCCTCTTCCAAAGGCCAAATACACGAATTAATTTTTACAGTGTCCTTAGAATTCATTTATTTGCATTTAATCTTGTCTTACAGAAACAAATAAATATTATTGATTTCCCACATATTTCACAATTGCATGCTCATTTAAAATGCACGGAAACAAACAAAAACAAGGGAAAAATTATTATTTTGGTGCTCTATATTTATTGCGCTCTGGTAGGTACTTTAGAAAGATTCGGACATCGGACATCGCAATTATAAACCGGTCAGTTTTCCGTGCGACAACACAGTCCACCACAGGTTTGGACTGTTGTAAACGGGCCTTAATAGGCGGATCCATGGCCGGATTTAGGGGAGGGCAACCGGGGCGAAAGCCCCGGGGCCTCCACAAACGGAGGGCTCCACAAACGGACTCATACAAAAAGGACTATGGAAAAGACCAATCTCCGGAAATATTTTACTACCAAATTCTCGCAGATCAAAATTTCAGAGCTACATTTCCAAACCTTGAAATTGCATTGAGAATGTATTTGGTTTTGATGGTTTCAAATTGCACTGGAGAGCGCTCATTTTCAAAAATGAAAATTATAAAAAATAGGCTCCGAGCCACGATGGGACAAAACCGTTTATCGAAGCGCTCTCTTCTGAGCATTGAAAGCGATTTACTCCGGGAATTGGATTTCAGCGAAAGCATCAACGATTTTTCGGCGAAAAAAGCTCGGAAGGTTCCGTTCATTAACACTAAAATTTAATTTTATATAATTCTAGTCTCCGATTATATTTATGTATGTTTTATTTTTTTGATACTAAGAGAATCTACTTGATTTCACAATAAACTATTTATTGGAAAACTCGACTGAAAAAATTTGTTCATTTTATTTGGAAAATAATTTGGGGCCAGGGGGCCTCCGCTCCTCTGTTACCCCGAGGCCTCCAGACCTCTAAATCCGGCCCTGGGCGGATCCCTACAGCCCGGTTACATAACAACGTTTTTTGAAAACATAAAACATCGTAGTTGAGAAGCATTTAAGACCATAAGTAGCAGGAGCGCGAATCTGTAGGGTTCTCAAAGGGCGACCCGCACGGCCCGAGAGTTTTGACACAAGTATTCCCTGGATACGGCGTTTGTGTGTTGTATGCTGTCCATAGTTTCGCATACATGCATGCATACATAGTTTTTGTGGTTGTACAGTATGTTTGTATATATGTATATATTTGTATTAATTGACTTGTTCTATATCCCAGAGTCCTTACCTCCATATTTGATCTACAGATCAAAAACTGAATAAATAAATAAATAAATAAATAAAATAAATAAATAAGCAGAAAACATTAAAATATACAGAATTTTTTTTTTTCGTAATACATAGTTTCGACGTTCACGTTTACCAACCCCGTTCTTCAGAGTCACGATGCTGCAAAGCGCGAGCGGGGTTCCTCGAACGAGGGGGGACGTGTTGGTTCCAGCGGGTGTACGCCCGATGACGAGTCTGCCGCACTCACCTCGGCGGGGGCGATCGGCGGGTCTCTGTGGCTGGGCTCCCTCGACGCGCGGCTCCCTGTCTGCCTCCTCGCTCGCTCAACGCGGGCAATGTGCAGTCCCGCCCGCCCCCCGCCGGCTGCTTTATAGGCGCGCGCAGCCTGCCTTGTTTGCCGAGCGCCAGGCGTCGCCCCGCCGGCGACCGCCAGTCCGCGGGAGAACCCCACCAGTTGTCCACGGCGAGCGTTCAAGGTCACAGCTGAAGAGTAGCCCCAAACAGTCCCCGCCTACCCGGGCGGAGCTTCAGGAAAAACAACGCGATTTAAAAAACTACAAGATATCCGAGTGGAATCTGTTTAAGAAAAGCATTTAAGTGTTCGCCGAGGGCCGAAAAGTACTTTTGATTTCGGATTGTTTTTTAACTGTATTTTTAGAAGAGTTAAAATGGCTAAAACGTATGTTTTAAGAGTAATTTTTAGGCGTAAAACAACCAGTACAGATTCTTGAAAGCACTTAAGGGACTTGCATTACACCTTTATCTTCAATTCTCGGCTATATAATGTTACGGTCACCGCTCAAATTTCACAGTTATCCTGTGACGACGAGAAGACTGCGCATCAGTTCAGAGCCTTGCGCTTAGAGGCGATACCGCGCTAGAAATACCATTGAGCATCGCGCTTATCATCCCGCCTCACTAACACACATACACCCCTGACGAGGCGGGCCCCTTAAGTGCGTGCGCGAGTACTGCTTTGTTGTTCTCTCGCTTGCAGCGCCACCTACGCAAAATGACGGTCAGTATAGAGTGAACCTGTAAACTGTTTATTTGGCAAACAGAATGAAGCCTCTCCCCCATTGAAATCTCTTTGTACGAGAGTGTTTGAACGTCGAAGTCCCCCTGAAAGTTGGATTGGTCGTAATGGTCGAGAACGACATAGCTCTTTTTCGCTGGCCTCCACGTTCACCTGACATCATGCGATTTTTTTTTCTTCCTTTTCGGGCTTTATAAAGAAGATCGTGTCTATGTTCCGTTGCTATCTAATGATTGGTCAGAGTTGAGACAGAATTGAAGAGGCAATTTCTTCCATTACTCCGGACGTGTTAATCAAAGTATAGGAAAAATTGGTCTTTAGGGAGGATGTGTGCCTACTACATACAAGTGCACATTGTACGTAGACTTTGTACTAAATAGGCCCCACTAGGGTAGCCAGTTAAATATGTAGAGCCACTTCTACTTAGACTCCACTTGGGTCGCCAGTTTAAATATGTAGAGAATAACTACGTGTGTGCCTTCAAATAGATTCCTACTTGGGCTTGAAGGAAATGGCCACACTTGTGGCGCCAGTTGGTTCTGTACGTAGACTTTGTACTAAATAGGCCCCACGTTGGGCGCCAGTTGTTTCTGTACGTAGACTTTGTACTAAGTAGGCCCCACTAGGGTAGCCAGTTAGTTATGTAGAGCTACTTCTACTTAGGCTCCACTTGGGTCGCCAGTTTAAATAAGTAGAGAATAACTACGTGTGTGCCTTCAAACAGATTCCTACTTGGGCTTGAAGGAAATGGCCACACTTGTGGCGCCAGTTGGTTATGTGCGGAAACTTTTTAACTTCTGCCCCACTTGGGTTGTCAAATTAATTATGTGGGAGAACTTTAACTTCTCACACACACACATAAAACGTTGGGCTGTGTTAAAACTGTGTAGAAAATTTTATTTTCACTCTTGTGTGGCTCCCAGCTGGTAATTCTGATATCAAGTAGGCCACAGTTAGGTATTACTTATATGGGTACAAACATACATAAACATACACTGGGGTAGATGAAACCATAAATAACATGACACAACACTTTGAAAATAAAATATATAATTATTTATTTTAACTGTAAAAACGATTTCAAAATTTTACCCTTATTAATATATTTAATTTAATTACTATTTATATTCAAAACAACAACCTAACTTGTACTTGACATCATATAACACCAATAAAATTCCAATTACCAGGAGTTATGGTGCGCACATTTAAGTATTTACAAAAGTCTTTATTCGGGTTCGTTGACACTACACAGTTTTTATTTAATGTTTTTGGGAACTTAAAATCAATTTACCTCGGCTAGTTAGGTTCAAAATGTCATCGGCAGAGCTCAGAGCCTCTTATCTATAGGACCTCTGAGTCTGTTAATTAGTGTGTAAAATCGTAAAATTTATATCAAAATATTATTCAAATTATAGTCATTGTCAATTTACTTCATAAAATCAATGTTTATATTAGTTTCCGGCGACGATGTGACGTAAAAACGGGAGTTGTGTGATTGAGTGCATGAATGGAGGACACAAATTCTGGGCACTTTTATTACTCACGTTTTTCACTCCTATATTATTTATCTTTTTAGATAAATCCTATTCCAATATTCTGGACTCCCTAATGATTCATAATTATCATCCTTTATCCGGGATGCCTGTTGCTATATAGCTAATTTTCAGGATTTATAATCGCCGACGTCACAAAGTTGCCGCTCTTTCAGCTGGCCATTATAGAACTCTCTTTCTTACTAGCTTCTCAAATTAAGCCAGTAAAACTCAACTTTTAAATGGCGGCCTGTGATTGGCCGAAAACCAAAATCAGTTACTTAATTTCTTAACAAAAACTTGAAATCCGAACGCAACAATTGCGCGGATAACAAAATTTCACGTACAATTTAAATAAATAAATATTAAAATAATAATTTACATTATAAATAAACGGCGTTAATTTTACCGTTTACAGTTTCCAAGTTCATTAGTCCTTAGAGGGGTATCAACAATACCTATTTCAAACAGTCCGGTAAAAATCCAAAGAGTCACTTTTCCATAGACATACACAACCATAAATTGCCGTTCCTGAAAATAAATAACATTAGGCATAGAGCAAACAAAATAAATAAATCGTAAATAATAATAAATAATTAAACTGTCAAAACATAACATGTTGCAGTACAACATATTGAAATATTTGTAAGAACAACTAGGTTAGTTTACCTTTAATTGGTTTTAAATTTTCTAAATCAAACTGTTATAATATACCACTGAAAGTGAGACTTTATTTTATGAACAGGTTGTACTATAGACCGGAAAAATTCGCGAATTCATTTCGCGAATCACACGGATCCAGATACATACATATTTAAACTATTTTTGCTATTGCCACTCTATTAGAGACCGGAAAATTTCGCGGATTATTTTCGTGACATGCTGAGATTCAAATTATTATACCTTTGTATTGCCATTGGTTCACTGTTAATCTGGAGGACTGTGGGCCAATTAGAGGCACTCAATCATTCAAGTAAATAATCACAAGCTCTCCAGTTGAGACGACTCACAATTCAGCAATCAATAAACTAGTATTATTTTCTCCTAATATAAAGAGGACTCTGGAGTCTATCCTGAAAGTAATCAATTCCCAAGCATAGAGACTGGAAAAAATCGCAGATTCATTTCGCGATAGTCTGAAATGTTCCGCGACAAGATTCCGAGGCCAGCTGAAGTTAAGACACTGTAGCATCGTGTGTGAAGAAGAAATCCCTTTAGCACAGCTTACATGCGTAGGTAGATTTCGAAGTACCTATTTCTTTAGAAATATTTTGGAAACTTCTATAAAATTCTGGAAAATTTTAAGAACTTAATGTACATGCAAAACGAGTTTTTTTTTTCTCGCCGGTCACAGATATTTAGAAAGCTAGTGCTGCAAATATGGACATGGTGTACCGCGATGAATCACCATCTCTTCTTATTGTTGGGCTACGGAAAATTTGACATGCCTTGTCTGTCTAGGCCAGTAATGAACGTTTAAAAAACACGTGGTCGTGTGACTTGTGACCAGGATAGAGGGTAAAGTGTGACAACAGCCAATGAACAAGTAACACCGTCTTGATACCGTACAAGACTGGAGTCTTTTGCCTGGCACCAAAAAATAACGCTTATTTCTCATCACACACTGAGAGCAACTGTTTTAAGTCTCTTGAGACTTATTTTAACAATGCAAACGATTGAATTACTATGCTACGTAAGACGATAAAATCTGAAGATCAACTTGTTCATACTAAATATATAAGAAAACCAAGTGAATATTTTTGCTGAGATAAAAAAAAAAGTAAGATGCGTTCAAACCAACGATTTGTTTGAAATAATTATTCATAGTATTTTGCAATATCATCCTAATATTTTTTGATTCTAACAATATCTCTATCAAGTACTGTGAATTATTTTACAATAATTTATTTGGATTCTGTTTGAGAGGAGTTTGAATGTTGATAAGCTAATCCTTTAAAATGTAAGTTTATTCCACATTTAGCTACAATTTTTTACGTCTTGCTAATGAAGGTGTTTCACTTTGAGAAATCGCCGATACAACTGTGTTTATTACGTACACTATATTAAAAATGATACAAGCAGCGAAACTTTTTTTTTTCATGTTGTGTAGTCGAAACGTGGATTAAGTCACTGTATACAGAATAATTCTAGAGCAGAATCAGCCCCACGCACAACTGTAAAAGGCTTTATGTGAAAAGCCACAGCAAGCTGATCAGCATGAGGTCGTGAAGCTAACAAGGTCCAATTGAACTTGTGACACTTACATTAAAAAGCAAGACAGGCATCAACAACCCTATTCCAGGGCGCTCTTAACGTTGTAAAGAAGATCAATATATTTTTCATATTGTTTTTTTTTTTATCTATGTTATAGTTTAAAGAATGCCATTATTTTTCAAGCAGGTTATACAAGCAACGTAACTCCAATCAAATTTTTGACGTGAAAACGTCTACTCGCTTGTTACAGCGATAGTCGGTTGAACTTTCTTGTGTGACAAAAATGCCGTCAGATTTGAATCGCGAATAACTACGAGAGTAACAATAAGTACGTTAACAATGGTTGAGCTCACAACGGATATACCTATCATGTCTGTACGTGTTTGTTGCGCATTATTTGTTTTGCCTGTAACGTCATCGTATCAATGTAGGTGCTTGCGCATGATTGTTACGAATTTTATCTATCAATATTGGTTCAGAAATAATGAGTTATTTACGAAGCTTAATACTATCCTGAAGTTTACAGGAAAAATCTACGGTGCGGACCCGAACTTTGCCCTTTTTTCCTTCTTCTTGTTTTTGCGCTACAAATTCTCTAACTTGCATTTATTTAAAATCTAGTTTGAATCATTATTTTGATTTTCAATTATTAATTAGCTACCGGTATATCATTGCAAAATTAAATAATTACAAACCATGACAATGGCTATATTAGTTTATTTGATGGTTGATTTATTACTTTCCGAGAATGAAGACAGATGTTTACCGTAGAGAAATAAAACACTACTGCAGTTATGTCGGTTGCAGTAATTATTATTCTATTAAAAATATGATGTCGAATGTCATTTATTACACGGGCCCATTCACACTGATCGATGTGCACTTGGAGCTACTGTATGCACGATGTTTGGGACGAACCTGAAGTGGCAGAGATATAATGATCTCCAGCGCTGGCAGTTTGACACAAAACAAGGTATTGCGATGCGGCAGTGACGGACTGTTTAAGGGGGGGAAGGGGGGTTAACGAGAGCACCTAGAAAAAACACACTGGCCAGTGGCAACGTCCGTCACGTTTCCGTCATTCCAAAACCACCATCTCACTCTGAGACGAAGAAAGTGCTCATTTTTCAGGTCATCAAAATACACAGCTAAACAAATAGACTACATTGTTAGTTGAGATAACACAACATATTTTATAATTTTATTATTTGCTTTAAACCAGTTGTTCATCTGTAGCTTCGAAGGCGTATACCATCATTAAGAAGCACTTTATACCATACGTAAAATATATTTCTTTTTCTTGACTTTTAGTTTCGTAATGTAACTGCATCGTAAATTAGTCGGTATAATTTTTACTCAAACTGTATAAATATTTCGATACACCAGTCTGCAAGTTCCTTTTTTTTTTTTTATCTCTCTTGAAGGACATCAATATGTTTTTCTCTCAGACGCTATTTTTTTACACGCTTTTTCTAAGGCTTTTTGTTTTTCTTAATTATTTTCGCAGTAAAAAATATAGTACAGCTGTTAGTTTATTGTAATAATACGTTGTTACACACACCGCAGTGAAATTTCTCTCCAAGTTGGTGAGTGACTTAAGTATCAAAAAAATTGTCTCCTGTAACCTTAAAGATTTGTTTTATTTTTTTAATATTATATATATAGAAATAATGATAGTACCTATATATTTTGACCCTTTGAAAAAAAAGTATAAAACAATTTTATCCAACCGAGCAGAGGTAAATAAAAATTTTAGCAGCAAAGTGATTTGCATATATATAACGCGTATCTGTTTAGAATAAGTATAATTTTAACTGTTTCAAGCACTTGAACAACTTGGTTAAATATAACTTGATGTACTTATCGCAAAAAAAAAAAGGTGGCAATAAAAGTGGTTGTTTCGAAATTTAAAACCACAAACGTCCTTGAGAGAGAATTAACTGCACGCTTGCAAACATGACGTTTCTGCGTGATTTACACGCATACGCGTCTAAGCATACGCACATTGTGTGTAGTGCAAACATGTGCATCGTCAAACAGGAATATGTTATATACGACTTGCAATTCATCTTCGTAGATTACACTGTTAGCTAATCCGAGTGATCGGTGGCCTTGACAAGAACATTGAGGAGAGATAAGCCATTTAAATATCGTCGAAGTTTTTTACCCTATAATTTTACGGTGAGTTTTCAATAAAAATGTAGAAAAGGTAAAAAAAAATCCACTGTGACGAGATTTGAACCACGCCAACATGAAATTACCAAGCGCGCGCTCTACCGCTGTGTTACTAAGCCTCTTGTAAATTTAGAAGGATAATATGTGCTACAATTATTGTAATGCCAGTTTTATTGGGTATTTCAAAACTCGTGATTACATTTTACTATGACTATTTTAGTTTACTAAATATATTCCAGGTTAGTTTCATTATCACGAAGTTTCATTTGGCACACCAATACGTTTGGTTTTTCTCCTAATGTTACAAAAGGGACTAAATACGGGTATATGTTGCTACTTGTGGGTCCGCCATCTTTGTGATACATTTTCCTTCGTCAACTTCGGTTCCATTTTCACGAAATTACTCTTTCGAAATGCCGTACATCGAGAGCTAATATGCTTAGGCCTACACATCAAAAGCTGATGTGTCCATCCGCTGTCGTCCAGATTATCTGTTAATCTGTGCTTGTTCTTATTGTGTATTTACTGTTTTCGTTACAGCAGTGTCGTCATCGTCAGCCCACCGTGTTGTAGTTTTGTCGGACTAAAATACTTCCACGGAATCACCTGTGCTGTCTAGGAATGAAACATTTGATACCGGCCGATACTGGCTTGCTCTCCGAGTGTTCATGTATTCATCTTTGCTGCCCATTCTTGAGTTTTATCTATAACAACCAGTGCAAACCACCAATAGCGTCTATCCAGGAAATTATTTTTGACGTGACAACGTCTAATAAATCGATGAACGCCGGCTGCACGCACGAAAAAGGATGACTCATTGTCCCGTTACGCTCATTATACGCTTGCACCGCATCCATCTCTCTTCCACTCGATTGGAAAAACCATCGATTTGACTTTTTCAAGGCACATTAAACTTGAAACACTCCCATTCGTTTCCTACTTTTCCTATAATCGTCCTATCCTTAACAGAATAACACAGATAGGAAGAAGTTAAATAGCAAACATGTATAAAAGTTATAGTTAAAATAATCTGTTCGTTAGAGTAATAAACATATTTGAATTAATGAGTGCAAATAAAAGAAAATTTATCAATTAAATTGTAGATTTCATTTCACTCCTTCTTTGTATCCATACAAAATAGTGATAATTCAATAAAAATGATTCAATTTTATTAATAAAAATATGCAATAATTGCATCAATGTTTTGTTATGACGTCACGTTAAACTATCGTCCGTAAACCGACTTTACAGACAACCAATTTTTTAAATTAAAATAAGTGACGATCCCAAATTATTTTTTTTATTTTTGCGTTTCGATATGTAATATTCTATACTATAGCAGAGCCCCATGGTGTAACCAGAGTTAAATTCGGATTATATTATATCTACATATTGCCCTATAACCTTCCACAACAAAGTGTCTATTTAATAGTTTAATGTTTATTTTTATAACAGATTAACTGTTGGTTTAGAGCTTATCTGTACACAATGTTAGCCGGCGTTTTATGTTCTGGTTGCGAAATACATTGGTTTTCTGGAGTTCCAGCTCGTGATAAACCAACATATAGTTAGTTGCCCATGGGAGAAACACTCTTTTTCGTAAATCAATGCCAACCAAAGAGAATGTGTGTCCCTGAGACTTGTTAATGGTCAGCACAAATGAGGTTTTCACGGGAAACTGGAGCCGTTTGAGACATATCGGCAAGTCCGTGGGGACGATTGCAATCCTCGGGATGAGCTTCAACTGACCGGCTGCTGGTAGGTGGGGATGGTCACCGCTATTAAGTTGTCTTTTAAGTCTTTTATTAGTAGCCTTGTACCATCGCACGTATTAGCTGGGCTTAAATTCCTTAAGAGTATGATAGCTGTACCGATTTTTAATAATAGTTCTACAGGTGGCAGGCCAGATGGATTCAGTGACGTTAATTCTTGTGGATAGTGGACTACATCCTCGGCATTGCAAACTGTGTCAACCAATTTGTAGTTTTTTTTGTTTGTCCGGGAACATTTTGTAGAATTAGATTGTTGACTTCATTGGCAGTGTCGTTCCTAGGCGACACTATTGCCCTTGAGCACAGCCAATGAAAGTCAACTTCGAGTAGTTTTTCAATTCAGGATAATATACTGCATATATAAGATGCTGCAGGCTATGAACTATTCTATCTAGTGTCTCATTTAGTACGAAGAAAATGCTCCTCCTCCAAGGTTGAATTGTTGTTGCGGGAAATCAGTACCCGCGTTTCCGCCAAGACGGGTTCTCGTGTTTGCTCGCAAATTCAGTCTTTGAATGGAACTCCATAAGCGAGATGAATTTTAAGCATGCTCTATTGATGTCAGCTCGGTTGTTCACTGCATGATGTCGGCGTAACCTTGCTGCTCTTGTCTGAGGTGTCATTCGTGGGAGATGCGATTTTCTATTAGGCATGTTATCATTATACAGTTACAGTAACTATTACTTCACGCAAAACTTGACAAAGCAATTTACAGAAAACTTTACACATATTTTTAATCAAAACGTCAGTAAAATAAAATATATATCCGAACCTTAATGAGTTTTCAAATTACAACAATGAATATGTCATAGATGCACTCTCCCAAGCAATCCATACTGATTAAACTATTCATAGAGAATACTTGAAAACCTCATCTTGTAAAATTTATTTGACTTTAAACATAAAAAATTCTCTGTGGCTGGAATATTAAACTTCCATTTATGCTATCACGGACATTTTTGTAAAAATAATAATTTCAATATTTTTGCTATGCATTTTATTTCTTTAATTTTCTATACATTTTATTTCTGTATTTCAAATCTTTTAGGCAGCATCCTACTAATATTATAAATGTGAAAGTTTGTAAGTATGGATGTTTGTTACTCTTTCACGTAAAAACTACTGAATGGATTTGAATTAAATTTGGCCTACAGCTAGCTTATAACCAGGATTAACACATAGACCCGATATTAATATGAAATTCCATCCCTAAGGGAGTGAAAAAGTGATAATTTCATTTTATAACAGAAAAAATCATAGTACATAGACATACAAATAGTGAGTGAGTGTCATTTCTCTATGTCTGACACACGATCATACACATAGTAAGGTCTGGAAAATTAATATTTTTCTTCTTGGTGAGACCAGTCCGCTTAGTGGAGCTCGCAGCGGCTAGCAAAATAAAGGCGCTAATAACAGTTTTGTTCTTAACTTCGTTAATAGAGAGAGTTGCCTTGACTTTTAAACGCACCATCGTTTGATGCGTTTGTCATGTCTTTAATTTTCGTTTGTTTGTGTCGTATGCGTTCCTATGCCATTCATCCGATTGCGATGAAATTTTGGTGATTTGTTAAGCGCATGCCCATGAAGGTTCCTGAGACGGTATAACTATTTTTCAATAGTTGGAGCACGAATCATGTCAAAAAAATGTGTTTATTTCATTTTATATAGCGGCACTTCGTCTGTTTTTGTTGTATACGTGCGCACGCATGACATAATTTATTTAAATATAAAAGAGAGACAGAGTTATATATATATATATATATATACGTATATAGAGTGAGATAGAGACGGAGAGATAAGTAGAGATAGAGCGAGGTATAGAGAATGAAATGGGTTAGATAAAGAGATATACCTATAGATGTATAGAGCTATATAGAGACTTATATATAGAAGATATAGAGATAGTGGGACGTATATATGTAGGTATAAAGAGATAGAGAGATACATAGATGTATATAGATATAGATAGAGATAAATATATATAGAGAGATGGATAGATGATTTGTATATGTGGAACTACTTCAAACATATTACAAAACAAAACTGAATGAGGCATTGAAATGCAGGGTGAGCATTAGCTAGATAATAGAATCTTTTCAATATTATTAATTTCTTATTTTTCATCATTTTTCTATATTTCTTTATAAAGTCTGAATTACATACAGACCAGGTAAATAACTAAAAACTGGCAGAACAACGTCTGTCGGGATCTGAAAGTGATATAAATTAATTTTCACACTTGACATTCAAATTAAGAAGACAATTACTAACTGCACCCTGCGTTCAGCCCGGACAACGCCGGTTATTGCAGCTAGTACGCCGATAAATCAACCTGACGGCTAGTTTTTTCTGACTTCGATACAGTTATTGTGATTTCTTGCTGAAATCACATCTTTATCAGAATAAAACATTTCCTATAGCACTCAAGAATAATGCAGCTTCATTCTTGTGAAAAAATATCAGAATAGGATCAGTAGTTTCAAAGATTACCCATACATACAAACATACAAACTTACGACCAAACTTTACCTCTTTATAATATTAGTATAGATAGCTCTTGTCTTGCTGTCACGTTTGAAAAAAACAGTTTTTGCGTGCCATCATTATATTCAGAAGTACAGAAGTATTTCATACAGAATTGCCATTCTCGTTGGTCAGTCGTATATGGGACGATCACTTCTTTCGCTGTTCCCAGCTAGCGAGAAATACGCGTTGCGGACAAGAACAGAGTGTATTAGAAACTGTAAGAAAAAGTCTAAATTTTCTCGCGATAAGTTAGTATCTCTAGTATTATTTGATGCACAGAATAAAATTTTCTCTACTTTTACAAAAAAAAAATACCTTTGGAAATCAGTGGCCAAGAAATAGTTTGAAATACTACAAAAAGATATTGTCTCTTTGTAAAACACATGGCTATGGTTATTTTTTGCATATATGAAATACATTTTTCAAAATAATACTGATTATTTCTTACTAAAATTGGCGCATATTTTTATATTTTAATTGATCTTTCATTCAAGCATATATTTTTAAAACCACGGAAAAGATAATCGAATACTCAAAATTTTGACTTTATTTTGTTGTATCATACTTATTATGTGTGCAGTTAATACTGGAAAGTTATTCACGGAACGGGTTAAAAATATAGTTTTACTATTGGAAGTACTGGGAAAAACAAAGCATAAATGCCCAGGTAAGAATCGGAACCCAGTGTTACTGCGAACACTATTTTGTGGTGATACAGTGTTGTTTAAATGAAAATGTACAAATGGAAAAATATCTGTAATTTTACATGAATGTTTCTGTTCTATTAAAAAAAATTTCAGTGTGATAGGAAAAGTTGGTTTTTTTTTTGTCACAAGATACTTTTTGTAATGAACATAATAGCTATACCTAGATGGCGTACCGTGGGAAAATATAACTGTTGGATGGACTTCGATGCACTTTGTCCATATTTGGAACATTGCTTTTCTTATTGGCCCTGATCAGCTAATGAAGCTAGTTCCACACTCAACTCACCAAATGGAGAAACACGTACCGATATACAGAACTTCCGTTATCATCCCTAAAATTAGTATGCCATGCAAAGGAAAAAACTATTTATTCCAACCATGTACTTTTCGCGAAAAGATGTCCAGACCAGCTGTATGTCAAAACTTTGTAGTATTTTCTGTGTTTCGTAGTTGGCTGGGTTTATTTCAGGTACATGTCTACTGCTAGCCCACCAATCATAGACATACATAGCGGGGAAAAACTCGTTCTGAATGGCCCGACCAAAGAGGGCAATGGCTTCTCTCGCAGACGGTCGCCAATTACAAAGGTATAATACCTAGCGCAGGCATTCCTGAATGCAGTCGAGCGATCAGACTATTTCGCAAAAAATACATGCCCCTACGTATGATTAAGAAAGAAGATGCTACAGTAGTTCGGAGACTATGTCTGTGCAAAACCTTTTCGTGACAAAGCACAGTTTCTAATAATACTTTACTAAATGCTTGGAACGTGGGAGGGTTTAATGGAACCAGACGATACATAACAGCAATACCAAGGGAGAAAAGTTTTCCTAATTCACGTAGTGACCGACTAAACTTTGAACTCTGTTAGATCTTTGCTACGTCTGCAGTTTTTGCATGGCAGTATACATTTGGCAGCTAGAGCGAAATTAATAAAACTTCAGTAAAATGAACAAACGAAATACTGTTTTTATTTCTGTACTTGAATTAGAAATTTTAACTTACCCGTTAAAAAAAACTTTAAATAAGAAGACTTGCAGGTCCGAGATTTTTTATCACATATTTACGACTGTTATTTCTTGATGTCTCATAATATTTGACATTGCCTGTACTCCCGTCGTCACAATAACAACGCAGTCACGGGAACAGGAAACGGAAATCGCGTTTCGTCGTTCGGTAAATGATGTTTATTCGATCTAACAATGAACATCAAAATAACGTCGTGCATTTTTAATTCAAGGGCAGGAACTCATTCGAATGGAGGTGGTAGTGAAAATGAGTGAAAGTCCTTTTTAGGCCTGTCCTAAAAAAAATGCTGATTCTATTGTCATAATTGTAAAACTAGTTTTACCGCTTGCCGGCAACAACGGAGACGGAATCATTCGAAAAGGTAAATGAAAAAAATATTATTTTTTATTATTTTTTGCTAGTAATTTTAACTTGTAGTTTGTATTAACACCCCGTTCCATGCCCACGCCAAGCATATAGTCTGGTTGCTTCCACTCCTGGATGCTGGAACCCTTACAGTGCGTACCAATTAGCCAAGCTACTCTAGCGCCGTCTACAGCAGCGGATCCAGAGGTGAGGACTCATCTACTGTGAGCCTGGAGGTCTGGCAAATGTAATATAATTCAAATTGTTATGTTATTACATCTAGGTTTGAATATCGTGTGTTTCCCCGCCGGGGTTATTGCGAAGGACCTTGTGCTTGAAAATCTTCGGTTGTGTAAGTTTATATTGTTTGACTTGTTAGTTGTATTTTCTACTCGTGGCACCTACGAATCCAGACGATTGATGTTCTGGGCAAGGAACCGCTTGTCCCGATGCCCGACTCTGCATCCACCTCCGGCCATTTGTACGCGTTTCTGATGTGTAACGTCTGGGCTCTCGGTATGCGGCATTTGGTGGGAGTAATTTCGTGAATGGAGCGGAAGTCTAATGTGTAACCACGGTGCTGCCATCTTTGGCGGGTGGCGCGAAACAAAGTTCACGAATACAAAAATAAATAAACTTTAAGCGAAACGTTTAATGAATTTTTAAAAAGATGGGCAGTATTTTAATGTCGTAAATCAGGTCCAAAGGCAACGTTTAGTAATTTTTTTCACAAGGGTGGAGGGGGGGGGGGGGGGTCGCTTTTATCGAATTAGTTTCATTATATAGTATAAAATTTCGGTTTTCTAATCAAATAACTTAATAGTTGACGAAGCTGCTCCTGCAACGAATTCTAATGGCAGGTGCGGAAACTACGAGTGATTCGCACCAAGAAATGTAATTGAAAGCATAATTTTCGTATATTTATCACGCACCATCATTTTTTAAATGATATCTAGGTTAGATTTCGTGTCTAAGTTTCGTATTATAAGTGTATTTTACAACATGAGAACACGTGAATTTGCTCGTTACCGAGGTTTTATGTTACACATCTCTGGCGAGTATTGAAAGACTCGTTCGCATTTTTTATTTCCAAATCGAAACAAGTCAGAATCGGTTCCGCGTCTCACCACGCGACTCGGAGCGCTAACACTGCGCCTCTTGTCGCCTGCTGGGGAAAGTTGTCAGCCGTTAAAAATTAGTTCAAACATCAAGTTTGGATGTAGAAGGAAGCCACCCGCCTCGACGCGGCCGACAGATTTGCGGCTTCGTGTTTATTGCAGTAACTCACTTCGGCCACTGTATTTATGGCATGTGTTGGCGTACGCAGGAAGCATGAAAACCACACACACAGTCAATATACGTAATACATGTTATTTATATATAGAGAATGATTTTGTTTTATTTTTGTCCTAGCCTAACTTAAACTAAGTGCATTTGTTTGGGAGATGTCTGGGTTAGGGAAGACTGCAGGTGCGTCTCAGGCCGAAGTATTTACGACTAATCATGATGGGTTTCAACCATGCAGAAAGGGTATAGGACGCATCGTGTGATTTGTTTGCGGATTGGCCAGACATGGCAGCGACTGATGCCATGACTAATTCCCCTAGCTTAGATCTAGACTATAACCTTTGAATATATATACTGTATAGAAGTCGCGAGTGGATAGGATTTACTCTACGTTTTTCAGAAGCGTATGATGAGCAGCTTGGGAACTTCACCGCTGCAGTGCGCTGCCGTACCGCCCTGTATCGTCTTAGTTGTTATTTACACGTTAGAGCGCAGCCCTGTCGCCCGCTGTCATTCCCCGCACCCCCCATCTATCATTCACTGCAGCTCAAGTTCGTTCAACGGGAGGGGGAAGGGGTGTTTGAAGAGTTCGACACTTGTCCGCTAGGGACCACCACAAGTCGATGCCCTAGAGATGGTGGCGATTGCGGCGGTGAATTAACCAACTACCTCAAAACCGTATTAGAAATTTTAACCTGGGCTGGCGACTTCTATACAGTATATATATTCAAAGCTATAACTAGTTGAGTTGCTCCCAGGTGAAACCTGCATGGACACAGGTAAAATCCTGGGCTCATTCATGCGTGGTACAGGACGAGGAGGATGGTCCAGGAAGAAGAGTTGGTCAGGGACAGAAAGTTCCAACCATGTTCGGGTTGGGAGCTTGGAACTAATTATAATTAATAAATAATAAATTATAATAAATATTAAAACATAAAATGTATATTCATCAAAAATATTTTTTTACCCGCTACCAGTTAAGGCACTGCTTAGTGTATTCTTGACAAATAGTTTCCAAAAGAAAAAAAAAGTACAAACGTGAATGTGTTTTCCGCTTCAATCTAGACGCGTCGACGCGAAGGCAGCGCGGTACGGTTCCGTCTCGCGGCTGACGCGGTAATTAACCAGTTGTAACCGGCTCTCTGTGATGACTCCTGCATGGCCGCGCGCCGAGCCGGCAGTGTGTTGACCTCCTTTACTCCTCGGACGAGACCGCCAGCTGCAGACGCGTCGCGTCCCTCCCGTCCCCGCGCAGCTACAGCTGTCAGCTGTCAGCTGTCAGCTGTCAGCCGCGGCGACCACAGAGCAGCGTCGAGCGAGGAGCTGGCACGCGAAGCTCCGGCCCCAACGGTGAACGGCTTGTGCACCCGGACCCCTTCGTTCAGGATTTAAAAAGAAAACACAAGCGAAGACTGAATAAGAAAATTATTGCTTCTCAGCTACATAAGGCTACTGAGAGATTATTATATATAATTGTGTGTGTGTGTGTGTGTGTGTGTGTGTGTATATATATATATATATATATATATATATATATATATATATATATATATATATATATATAGTGGGCTACAATAATGTATTCCCTCCCCATTACTAGAACGGCATGCCTCGTACACAGGAGTTGCAGAAATTGTGTTACAGGTTATCTATACGAAATTCCGGTTCGGCTCACGTGTTACTTATTGTGTGTACCTATGTCTCATACAAACTTGACGCGTGTGTTTCACTATCTAGTAACATTAATACGCGTGTATTGATGGCTTGTTTCAACTAAATCAAACGATTAATAAAAACTGAAGTAAGAAATTTTCTGTTTTATTTTCTCAAGCAAAATCATTACTTAAATTTCTATGTGTAAGCGTTGGAGTTAAAAAGTCTAATTTTCCCTGATATTTTAGTGTGACAGTCAATTTTCTTTTAAAATTCAATTATAATGAAAACTTACTCATAAAATAATGATAAGTTATACTTGATCCCCTCCTTCACAAAAACCTGGCTACGGCACTGGACAAGGAAGGATATTATTACAGTGGCAACTGAAACCATGCTTCGCGCGACTTGTGACACACTCTGTTGGGTGGGCCCATAACTACTAGCAAAAAAATCTCAGGTGGGAGGTTCTAAGCCAAAGTGTTGGCTTTACAATTTAAATACTCGACAACTAATTGCTTAGTAGGAACCAACTACTGTGGAAAAAAAATACTTATTACTGGTTTGTAATTTAAAAAAAAAATTCTATATAAATGAGTAGGCGATGCAGTATTTCTGGTATGCCACACCACAAAATATGTGGCTACCAAAATCAAGTGAATTAATTTTTCACTTTTTTTTTTGCATGTTAATAGCTGGAGCTTTCATTTTCACAATCAATGAAGCTATGTTAGTAATATATTATAAAAGCTACTATATAGCGGGTGGGCCCAAAACTATTTCATAACACTAGGTCTCAGTTTCAGCAATTAGAGTTTTTCCCCCATGCTTTTTTCTAACACAGCTGTCAAAAACGTGTCATGGCGGAAGCAGCTAGGTTAGTTAGTTATTTAATTTTCTGTTTACCTTGTTAATTAAAAGATTTTCCTGTCATTTAATTCAATAGCTCTATTGCACTTGTTGTTGGGTCAAGAATTTTCTCTCTCGTATTAACTAAAATAAATTTTCTAGCTGTAAAAGATCATTTGAAGTAACACTTGCGTGACTTTTTACTGAATGCACGGCATACGTAAATTTTCTATTTTAATTTGTTGGTACATATATACAAAGCATCTCTCTCTCTCTCTCTCTCTCTCTCTCTAATTCTCCATTTCTTTATCTATATCTCTCTATATATCTATATATCCATATACCTCTATATATGTCACTCTACAGCAATGAAAATATTGAAAATATATGTTTTTACCTATCTATAATATAATGTATATTTTTACTGTCACAGGTGTGACATAGGTATAAGATACACGCACGCATTTGAATGCAACGTTGTGTCAAAAATTTGAAAGCTATCGGTGAAGAACTTAAACATTTACAGTTTTATGTATATATATATTTAATAAATATATGTTGACAAAATTTGAGACAAGCATAAAATGAAAGAGAGCTATCGTAATGCACTTACAAGAAAAGCCATCAAGTAGCAGAAATGACAAGACTATGAAATAACTAACATAGCGTGTGGGACCGAGCCTAAAGGTAAGTATTAGTATCAATGCAGTAAGTCTTTGATTTATTGTGACTTAAAACATTTTTTTGGACATACATCATTTTTGGTTTACATTCCATGTTACAGAGAATCCTTAAGAACGTAAAAGAAAACAAGCCAAAATACAGGGGGTGGCCACGACTACATGATTATACGGTAATTTGTGAAGCAGCTTTTTCCCCCTTCAGTTGACTGTTGCGCCGTGTTGGTTGGACGTCCAAAACATTGGCTGAAGTGTAGTGTTTTCATTGTGGAAACAGTTTTAAATTACTTTTTTTTTTTTTTTTACGAAAGTGGCTGTTTTTATGCTAGGGATTCTAATTGATACTTACTAACCATCATATGAAGTTATAAAGCCCCATTTCCGCAATGTCTTGGGCAGAACAACATGTCGATGGCGAGGTAAAAAAAAAAAAAAACTAACTACGTCACCGAGCCGTCTCCTAACATTTCATAACTTCATGCGAAAATCAGCCGATGTCAAAAGTTAAATGTATAGAATTCACAGGAAATTCCTTGGCAGTAATGTGTCAGAAAAATATCACAACACAGCTGTTTTGTCTAAGGAATCCTACAGTGTTCGCCCGTGCTATCGTCGTTGTGTGACCAGAATATATGACTACTTTCATTGCTGGGTGCACCTGTGCGTCAATGTGTTCTACAAATTATCTGTTCAATATCACCGCTGGCTTCGTCTTTTGAGCTGTGTTCATCAAGGTCGATTTTGGTCTGTATTTACTTACATTGCTGCAGCTGTCTCGTATTTGTCAGCCCACCACTGTATCACCTGTTTTATGATAATTTTTTCCTGAGAAATTCCTTCCACGTAATTCTCTGTCCTGTCTATGCATTTAATTTTTTACATCGACTGATTTTGGCCTTTTTTCTGTGTGTTCATTTCTTTGTCCGTTCTTGAGGGTTCTCTGTGACGTTCAGTGAAAACCAGCAAGAGCGTATGTCCAAAGATAACGTTTCAAATCAATCTTCCTTAATGAAATAATCCTTCAAAAAAGTTTTCTTTTGTGAATAGTAGGTACATTGCGTGAAAAAACACTTTAAAAATTTCAATAACAGCGTGCGTTTATTGGAATGTCAGTTGTAAACAAAGGCACGTGTCACTATTTACACCAAATTTCGTTTTACAGTTCATAATAACAAATCGTAAGTCAATGGCTCCGTGCGCAGAATGCAAGAATCGATTTACTTGCACCGTTAGTCAAGACACACATAGTTGACGTGTTGTTTCTGATATGTAACGAACCGTCTCTCTCAACCCTGCAGTGCGTTATTTTCTAGTATCCATACAATTATCTATATATATAAAAATGAAACCCGTTTTCCTTGGTCACGGCATCACGCGTGAACGGCTGGACCGATTTCACTAATTTTTTTGTTGTTGTGTTTGCTATGGTCAGGAAAAGGTTCTTATGAAAGAAAAAATTAAGAAAATTGTGCGGAAAATTAGAAAATTTAAGAATAATGAATTTCTATTTCCCTTGGTCACGCCATCACGCGTAAATGACTGAACCGATTTCACTAATTCTTTTTTTGTTGTGTTTGTTATTGTCACGAGAAGGTTCTTTTGAAAGAAAAAATTTAACGGAAAATTAGAAAATTTAAGAATACTGAACCACCATATATAAAATTATTTCCAAACTAACCCAACACTTTGTACAATATAAATATTTTTAAAGTAACCTTATGACGTTTGACATAGAATTGACAGAATGTTTGCTGCAAATATCTTCAAAGAGGATGTAAAGAAACTGTATCGTTTAGGAAATATTTATCAACATTAACGTTTTACAACATATTGTACCGGTACATTCGGTACAGAGCTGCTGGCGCAGGCTATTCTGGCTGTGTACATTCTGCCTAGGCCATTGTCATGCCATAATTCGTTATTACTGTGTTGCAGTTTAAAAATAGAAGAACAAATCAATACATTAAGTAAACATTTTCTATGTTTGTTTTTGTGTGATATACTTACTTATAAAGAAGAATACAACCGTTTTCTTTAATTTACAGTTGAATTTTCATTTTTGAACTTTTTTAATGTAAATTTATGTCGTTTGACATATAATTGTTTTAAAGACTAAGAAGATTTTTGTTTGCTAATAAGTGTTTGTTAATCATGGTAAGTTCACAGCTTCATATTGATTTTTAGAACTTTTTGGTGACTACACAATACTATAATTTGGTATACATGGTTATACAGAAAATGTATGAGAGCTTTTTATTTTCAGTTGGATTTTCGTTTTTAACAATGCCACCAACCAGACGTACAAGCTTAGGCCGCAGAACTCGAAATACGGCAAGTCAAAGAAATATACGAGCAAATCAAAGTGATGAGCAACGCGAAGCGCGAAATGAACTTGAACGGAATCGATATCAAGATAGGAATGTTGTGTTTAATCCCCACAGAGCTGCATCTATATAAGATAGGTCAGCTATACAAAATAAAGTAGTGCATCATTGCTACGCTAAGGCGGTACGAAGTTCGCCGGGTCAGCTAGTGAAAAATAAATATGTATGCAGTCAAATTATTAACAGAATAATGATTTCATTACTGTGGATACAGTTAACACATGTTTAATTTCTCGTGTGTCTTAAATATGAAAATAAAATAATACAAAAAGTTATTTTTAATTTTTTATAATGGTCACGTTCCTTCCACCGTGGGAAGATAAGCAAAAAGTATTTAATGTTCCTGATTTTTAACGATCTTCTGTATACTCCATATCTGCGAGGGCTATTTGTCTTGCAGTATATCTGTTGATTCCTATACACTTTTCCCTTTTTTCCCTCCTGTTTATTTGTTGGGTGCTGCCCGGTTTAATATTTTTATTAGCTTATATTATGCAGAGGGAAACATTTAATTGAATTCGTATGGTAATAATACATATTATAAATAAACAGTCGTTGTTGAGAATTAAAAATTTTACATTATATAAAAATATTAATAAGTTTCTTCCGCAGTAGAGTTCAAACACATAAACTGTTACTTTTCGCGATCAATTTTTGTAACTGTTTATACAGTATGCTTTTTTCTGTTTTTTATTATTATTAGTATTTACTTTACAGTCATTGGCGACAGTGTATAATTTAGTCAAAATTTCGTGCAGAGCAATTATAACGTGATCTTTTGAATGCTAATGTAAACATATTCCATTGCGATAGCAGTAGCTATCGTTCACGTTCGTGACCGCTACTATCGTGACAGAGCTCTCATCGTGTAAATCAGGCTTAGAAGTAGATTACCTCCTGAGAGGTAGACTTCAGGGGAGTCCTGCGTGCATCGTGAACTGCTTCCCCTCCAGGCAACTTGGCAACTAGTTTTTATAAAATGTACCCCACGATTAAACAATCACCTCAAGTCCCAAGAAGTTATCCAACCATGGTTTGAAAACACACGAATAATTGCAGTTATTAAATTAACATTAACCATGGGAGACTTTCCAATGTATCAGGAATCTTTCACAAATAACGGGATATGTTCTTTTAAATTCGAGGAGTTGAAATTCGTATTGTCTAAAGACACGAACCTACCAGGTGAACACAAAAACCTTTCCATTTGAAAAGTCATACAACATTCGTTTTTTTTTTAATCATCCACTGCAGCGATAATTTTTTGTAGCGATCAACAAAACTATCTGCATATAAAAAATTTTTTTCGTCAAAACCTGTTAAGAATGTTGAAACTAATATAATAATCATTACGGGCGTGTTTCATCACCTAAGGCTAAATCAACATGGATTTTATGAGGCGAGCTGTCATCTACGCCATGCTAAGGTTAATTCTACGTACGTTAACGTTTTAAGGAGTGTTCGAAACATTGCCAACAAAAGGCTTTAGGTCTTGATTGTGACGGAGTGTGAATTCGTAGTAACGTATATAAGGTAAACTCTGTATCTAGGCCCCAATTCTAAAAGCTATTAGGGCCCTACTTCTCTATGATACTGGTCGCATTGGAGCCTAAAATTGCGATTCCTAGCATGATAGTCAGCTCTTCAAAGATGGAGGACACTACAAACACTAATGTATTCATAATTTAAATCCCATATGCATAACAAAAAATACTGACTGCACACTTACAGATAAGCTATATGAAGTAAACATCTTTCCTGAAGCGTCATTGATAATGATTTATGATTCTCCCAGCTAACATTAAGCTAACAGAACAAACGCACACATAAAAGCCGAAAAGAGTTTTCTTCCTAATCTGTAGTAAATAAACCGTAGCAATATTTATCTCTCTTAAGGTTTTTTTAAATTTTTATTAAGAGTAAAATGAACATTTTCATGCAAAACACATCTGTTGAGTTTATTTTTAGAAAGAGGGGGAGGAAAACATACTTGTGTTTAAGAACTATCTTAACTTTTTATGGTCTCTATTTTGTACTTAAATATAAATGTGTGTGTCTATATGTTGTTGATTCTGAAATTAATTTGAAATTTTGGATTCCAAATATAAAGTCTCTTACATGTTATTCGTAATGAGAGTCCCTCCAGGAATCACGAGCGGTGTTTATAACACTGTCTAATTATTCTCTGGCACAGTTTGGTTGCCAAGTTCATAGGCCTTATAACTTAACTCATTTGGCGAAGGTCTTGGACGTGCCAACTCCAGGATATCAGTTCAGCGTCCGTCATTCTGGGTAGCGATGAAGGGGAAGGGGGACAGAGTGATTTTTACTCAGCATGAATTACTGTTAGTGTAAAAGACACGCGAGATAAATCATCGAGTCCGACATGTTGGTGCCTGAAGACAATAAAACACCATGAGTGGCAGGTGGTGCCAGTTGAGAGAGGGGGGAAGCGGGGAGAAGTCGGGCTGCACTTAGGACGGTATTCCAAGACGTTCGAGTAAGGTACCAAATAAGCACTGCCTTGTTGGAATACAACTGTAAAATAACTCGCGGGCCATATTCCAGAACGTGTCCACACCGAAACAGTACGGGATTTTAATAAACGGCGCCCTGCGCGAGGTTACAAACTTGTTTCAACGCATTCTAGCGGAAGTTTTAGAACCATTGATACAATTGTTACGGCAAAAATACACTAGAAATGGAAGCACCGTCCCACAAAAATATAACGGCCTGTCTGATTTTCTCAAGTTCTTTTTAAGTGGCGATTATTTACATATTGTTATGGCCATTAAATTGAACATAATATGTTCCAGGATAGTTTCGTTACTATAAAGTTCCATTTGGCACAGCAACATGCTTGGTACGTCTCCCAATACTCACAAAAGTGACTATATACGAGTTAATGGCGTCAGGCAAGGGTACACCATCTGGACGAAATCAACAAAAAAGTGAGCTCTCTATAACAGTATGTTAACAATTTGTTATTTTTCCTTGAACAGTTTGAATGATTTGCTGTTTACTATTATTTCTCTCAAATAAATACCCGGGGATGCCAGAGAAACAAGAGATTAGTTTATTTTAAAGCCATCGCCCTCTATATTGCTAGCTAGTCCGAGATTAATTTGATAATAAGTGTTAAACTTAAATTAAGCATGAAAATCCTATTTTTAAGTCATTGGCTAGCAGTCCAATATATAAGTGAAATTTTGATGTTTTAGAGACTAACTTCATAGTAGTATTTATGGTTTTCACGGAACATAGCTCTGCAGAGCTCAAAAGGTAACTATATTGCGAAGTTCTGTAATTGCATTTGATTTGAAGGATAATTATTAATCTGATATCTTCATTTTGGAAATGTTTGAATATCGATGTCATTTAAAAAATAAATCACTTGCAGCCGAGATTTACATTGGTTGTTGTGCTGGCGCTCATTAAACTCATAGTTTGTTTACGTTCCTCAAATGTAAAATATTTTGACAACTTTGCAAAGGTAGTATTTTAAAGTATATAAATTTATACGCCCAATGTGGAGAAACAGGGATTTCGAGCGACTGAAATTATTGAAGTGAAAACTTCTTTAGCCGCGTTGAGCGATTTTTGGTAGGGGCAAAACTTATATGTTGGCGTCCCCGACATGCCAGTGACGTGTTGCACCAGATTGGCAACGCGCATAGGCCGTGTACATGTATACGCATATATACACTAATACATTATATACTCGACTGTATCATGTGCGTGTTGGAATCTTTTTGGATGGGTAAAATCTTGTGAGTTCGCGTCACCGACATGCTGTAGTATCAGTAATTGAAATTAAATTGACAGTTTTGAGCGATTTTATTTTGATTATTTATTTAAGTAGTGAATGTTGATTATTTGTGGATTTAAGTTCATAGTTTTTTTTTAATTTTTCTAGTACAAATATTCTAATTTTAAAGTTTTTATTTTTTTATTTTATTTTCCAAGGAAATTTTAAAGTTATTTTGTGGTACATATTGTGATTATTGGCTATTTTTTAGTAGGTAGTAAAGTTGAGTTTATGTTTTATCTTTCGTTTATTTATTTACGTAGTGAATTTCTTAAAATATCAGGTTATTGTTTTATGGGAGATAATGTTGATTTTTTGTGGAGTTAAGTTATTTTTAGTGATAAAACTTAATTTCTTCTAATTTTAAAGTTATTATTGGTAGGAGCAAAACGTATGGGTTCGCGTCACCGTCATGCTAGTGATATAATACCAAATTCATTTTATTACGTACATTTGACGCAGAAATGATGTCATATTACACATTTAAAAGCAAAGTTTTAAGTTTTCACTTCTGTCGACAGTCCCCATGACTGCCTTTAAGTTTTTGTTTATTAAAGGATTTGGATTTATCACTACAACGTTAGGCAATAGAAAGTTTAAAATATATCTAGCTACTTCTGGCTTCTGGGTTGAGGTTGGCGGCATAGCATTCTGGTAAACTATTGGACCAGAACACCAGGCCTCCATTTTTAATCGTCCTTGAAGATGGCTGCAACAAGACATGCCGAAACTTCAAGGACACCGTCATTTCCACGGATAAAGCCTCAACCCAGCAGTCAAGATGTAGTCAGAGACTCTGATCTAAATTTACGCTTGTATTTCACCAATACTTACGCTCTTATTTAAAAATGTGTGAAAGAAGTGAAACTTCTTGCTTATTATATTTGGTATAGGAAACAAATCTATTTGGCTGAGGTCGCAGGTAAAAAAATTGTTATGCAGTGTGCAAGTGTAAAGAATGAAAGTATGCAAGTGTGTAAGTGTAAAGTATGAAAGTGTACAAGTACGCAAGTGTGCGTGTATGCAATTGTGCAAGTGTACAAGTACGCAAGTATGCAAGTGTGCAAGTACGCAAGTGTGCACATGTTCAAGCATGCAAGTGTGCAAGTACAACTGCGTCATTTCTACCTCTTACCTGCCGTCTCCTCCTATATCGGTTCCCCCACCACGTACCTAACTAGTCCCCTCATGAAATCGGAATTTTGGTAACGCTCTAAAATTGTCGCTCCCTCAGCAAAGAAGTTTCACTTAAAAAAAACTGAGGACAGTTTCGTTTTTTTCTAAAGAAAACGTTGTGGTCACTTCACTACGTTAGTCTGACACATGATCTTCCTTCCTTTGAGATCATTAGCTATGTCCATATACTTCTCCCTTGTCTCTCTGCTTTAACCTTGCTTTCGGTAATCCATTCATTCTTATAACTTGTCCTCATCCAGTCAGCTTTCCTTCGTGCAGTCGGTTGCGGAATGTTTCTTTGTTCACTGATCCTCCTCAGCGCTTCCTCAACGCTAGTTCGATCCGTTCACTTCGTCTTCGTTCTCCAGCACCACAACACGAAACTCTTCGAGTACTTCTGTTCCCTTTCACTGATGACCTTACTCGAACTTTCATAACACTACACGAAAATCATGTCAAAGGACATTCGAAGTACAGTATATTTACACAAATAACTACTTTTTTGTTTGTAACTACAGTGAAGGGTAGAAGCTAGTTTTTCTCAAATCCGAGTATTGAAACGATTCTTTAAAAAAATGCGTTGAACCCGAAAATATATACCAAAGATCTGTAATAAAATAACATTTAAGCATAAACACCTAAATTTAAGTTTTGAAAAACATTCAAGTCATATTTTTTAATTAATAACTTTTATTTACATGTTTATGGTAAAATTAATTTTTTGCGTCACTAAACAAACATTCTCGGAGCTTTTTAAATAGGAGCAGATACAAACAAATCATGGAACGCTTCAGTTAGAAATTGTTTGAAATTCTGAATTTTCCTCCTTAAATATTTTCCTACAAATAGTTTGATTCGAATATAAAATCTTTCGAAAACATCCCTTTTAGTAAACTTATTGACTGGGGCATGTATCAAGAAATGTCTGATTTAAATTGTATTCTGTTAAAGGCAGGGGGCTTTTATAATTTGATTTCAAGAATTTTAGAGCAGCCATACACGTTGCATGTTACGTAAATCTTGCAGTTATTTTTGTAGATACTTATCAACAAAATAATTCCCTCAATACTGTATAAATATTTGGATTAAATTCAACCTATTAACTTCTCACATTAGCTATTCTGTGTTGTATTCCAAGAAGTTCAATTTAAAGCTGTTTATTGTTAGTTCGAGCTTTTATCGCATCTTGAGACGTCACCATCGTGTCGTAATTGTTCTCGTTTCACAATGGTCACATAAAAGGATCAAGTCCAATGTCGTAAGAAACGCCATAAAACAAATATTAAATTATCTTAGGCTGACTCCTGATGCGTAAATTCAGAGGGAAATGATTCAGCACCAACTACAGATTACTAACAGGCATAAAGTAGAGCCTACATAGTAATACTGATTATTTACAACTAAAATTGTACGCAATAAATATGAAATATTTTATATGCTAGTGAAACAATTAATCAATAGCCTAATAGTAACTTTCAAGATCGTCACAATCAAGTTTTTTTTTTTTTCAAACTGGAGTATTTTAAAAAATACCCTATTCCGATTAGCCAAACTGCATAAAGCCGAAGAAATATTTTTTAAAAAAATGAACCTATTTTATAAAGGACGCAAACATACACAACATTTAACTCAAGATAACGCCTTTATGTTTTCAGACACGCTAACCCATCATTCACAGAAAAAATATTAATGCCCGTTTTCTGGAAACTTTATTAGTGATTGACTACAAATAAATGCATGCAATTTATAAACCAGATGTTATGGTGATATGGAGTCTGACAAGAATAATTTTCATACCAAAGCGTTGCTAGTTGCTGGTTAATACAATTCTCAACTTACAAAAATACTTCAGTAATCTGCAAATCTGCAAATGAGGTAAGAGATTACTTTGAAACAACTTGCGCTATTTAGAAATAAAAACAAAACTTTTAAAATTACACTGAATTTAATTATTTCATTTCATAATTTTGATATAAAAGAATTAATAAAAAAATGGGCACGTGTTCTTATGTACGCACGTTAGAAGTTATACTTTCATGGCGTAATAAAAACTAGCTTTAATTTTGTATGCAAATAAGTAAAAGATATCAAACAATAAAAAGAACTCGAGAGATCAAGTGGTATTATAAATGCATATGGTAAAGTATAGTTTCAATCAAATTTAAAAATTCAAATAAATACGTGTATAAAATTAATTAAGTATTTAATTTAAAAGATAATCTAGATAAATTTGAATTAATAATTAATATCTCTAAAAAGCTGGATGTTTATTCTAGTTTATTAATTGTAATTATTATTTTATAACAACTTAATAAATGATTATTTACAATTCAAAAATTATACCTACGGGAACAGAACTCACATAAATACACTTGAAAATACAAGATTAAAAAGTTTAAAACACAAATTATATCACTAAAATTCACAATAAATATTTTTTTTTATTGTATGGTACAGTATTCAATATCAATCACTAAATTAAGCCTGTAGATTTTTGTGGTATGCTGCACGCACTTCGTAAAAACTCATTCTCATCTATTTTTCATAACGCGTCTAAAAAAGTATAACATAAATATTTTTTATAAAACCTATTTCAGTTCATTTAATGCAGTGGCACAATAATAATTACATACTTTTATAGCTAAAGTATAAAAGCGGTATGTTAGTTAAATAATTCACTGTGTATTCTAAAACTATTATAGTTATAAATACATATATTTCATGGTCTTTTTTTTTTTAGTTAATAAATGTGACAAGCATACGTTTCAACAAATCCTGGGCACAAGTTGTTTCTTTTTAGTTATTACAGGCACTTCGTTGTTGCCAAAATGGTTAACCGTAGTAAATTATTTTTGTTGCTAAGTAGACTGATAGGCCATGCAGTAGCTTGTCCAAATCACAAACCGGAGATCATGGGTTCGAATCTCGGTCGCCTGCAATGTGGGTGGTTTTCCCCAAAGTGGTTTCCAATACCAACTCTAGGCGAACACTGATGACATATGCCTTCCCCATCCCCGGCCCTTTGCGGTGCTGGCTAGTGATTGGTGTATACATATTATACATAATCCAAAGCACAAATACTGATAGAGTCTAAATTCAACCGACCAACTTTGTCTACACGTTCGTCATGAAAAAAAAAAAGAAATGTGAGGGAGTCTTTCAGTACTGTCCAGAGATGTGTAACACCTAAAGCGCCAATTTGTGCGTTCCTATGTTGCAGATACACTTATAATACTAAACTCGGACACGAAATGAAACGTAGAATTCTTTCTAAAAATGCTGAGCGTGATAAATATACGAAAACTGTGTTTTCACCTACACTTCTGGACGCGAATATCACGCAGTTTCCTCAACCGCCGCCAGAATTTGCTGCCGGAGCAGCTACGTCGACTATTGAATCATTTGATTAGTAGACCATAATTTTAAACTATATAATGAAAAGGCTCCGATAAAAGCGATAAAAGACTTGATAAAAATACTAAACCTCGGCTTTGGACATGATTTTCAACATGGAATTATATTAAAATACTGCCCAATTGTGAAAATTCATTAAACAGTTAATATTATAATGTTTCCCTTTGTCTTTGCGAACTTTGGTTAGTGTTATCCGCCACGGATGGCAGCACCGTGGTTGTTACACATTTCCGTTCCTTGACTTCCGTCGCTTTCATGAAATTACTCCCAACCAATGCCATACACCGAGAGGTAAGATGTTACACGCCAATATAATGTTGAAAACACACACACACATATATAATATATATAATATATGACTTACGGTCTAAAGATTTTCTCAAAGCTGGTATACAGCTTTATAGTTATAGCTTAACAACAGGTTTATTGCAAATATTAAACAGTATTTAAGCTGTAACGCTAATTGTCTAGATAATGTGTAAGTGAACAAATTATACAACCACTATCAAACTTGCACTATCATAGGTTTATTTCATTGAATTAAATGGGGGTAACAACACATCAGAAAAAAATTGTATAAAACTGTAATCCCAAATTAATTCAATTAAAAAATTGTATGACAGTTAAAAGTTTTGTAAAGGAAGTATCAGCTTTTTCACTTACAAACTATCCATATTCTTAAATACGTTCTATATTATTGGCAATAAACCAGTTGTTAGACCACAAGTCTTATGCATGTTTGGAACTTTTTTTGATGTGTAAGCATCTTAGCTCTCGGTATACGGCATTTAGTAGGAGCAATTTCTCACAAATAGAACGTAAGTTTACGGTAGTACTTTATGTCAGTGAAACTACCCTGGAATATAATTGGTAAAATAAAATAATCATAGCAAAAAGTAATTAAAAGTTTTAAAAAACTTAAGAAAACTGACATTACAATGGTGATAATACATACTCTCCTAAATTTTCAATAGGTTTAGTAGCACAGAAGGAGCGCGCGCTTGTAAACCTCTAGGGACGTGGTTCGCATCTCATCACTGGATTTTTTTTAAATTGTTTATATCATTATATTATAATAATATTATATAATAATGCTGAATAAGCTCAAACATGTAAAGGTTTGTTTGCAGGAATTATTTACAGACTGATTTTAATCGTTTAATAAAAAATATACAAACAATTATTTAGTGTTGTAATATATGTTTTAAAATGTTTCAGGTCAATATTTTAGTAATGCCATAGAAGAATAACTTCTAACGTGTGCTGAAACTTAATAGTATTGACTGTTCAGTGAATTTTAACATGATGGACAGTATTACAATAGAAATCCTTGTGAAAATAAAGGTCTAAAGCCAGGATTTTTAATTTTTTGAAGTCTTTTTCGCTCTAATCGGAGCCGTTTTTAATAGTTTAAAATTTCCTGTTGTTTCGTGCTGCTATCTGTGCGTGATGGTGGCAAACAAAGTTTATTATTCAGGCACGAGTTCTAGCGGCGGGCTCAGAAAGTACGTCCAGAAAATTTGTTACTTGCTAAGAGAATATTTTATGTAGAATGTAGGTATCAGCATATCTATGACGCTCAGCATTATTTTACATTTTCTACGTAAAATTATGTATCCGAGAATCGTATTATAAGTTTATTTGAAATATGAACAACATGAGAACACTTGATTTGCTCGTCACCGAGGGTAGATGTTTACACATCACTGGCGAGTACTGAAAGATTCACTCACAATTATTTTTTGTGTACCTGCAGTGAAGTTAGTCACTAAAATTCTGAATCATGGTGTTGGAATATTAATTTAAAAATAATAATATGCACATTAAGATTTCCAAAGAACGAACCCCACATGGAAAACGTTTTGAACGAACATAGCTGTCGAGGCCGACTCATGTGCCAGTGTTTACTTAGGAAATATTTTGTCTTGAAGTCACTTCTACGGTAGTTGTTTCTTCACCGTAACAATTAAATCATTTGTCATGAAACACCAAAAAAAAAATTAATTTGCTTTGGATCAAAGCTAAGTATTAATGTTGGTTCTGGTTGATTACATAAGGCAAGAATTTTAGTTTGAATCTATGCTACGCCCAACTTAAAACGTTGTAAACAACTCTATTCTGGTTCAGTAGTTTAATCAGCACGCTCTAGTACGTTACCTTATCTCTCACCCTCCCTTTGTTTCACAAACACCCTCCCAACCCCCTCTTCATTCCCTTGTTTGACATCAAACTGGTACTGAATAGAGAGATTACGTTTACCTGCCCGCTTTCATTCATCCACTGTTTACTTCATCTCAGCGGAGACAACGCACGATAAGAATCTCCGAAAGAGCGCAGTGCAGTAGTGCGATAAAAGTATTTACCCAAAACAAGGTAGGTACAACTTAAACCATAAATTTCGCGAGGGCTTAAAAAATATGTGGACGTTAATAAAAACTGAGAGCTACCTTTATTTTATATCGTATGAAGCAAACCCTTGAAAATGTTATTCAAACATGTGATGCCGTGTTATGAAACACTTCAGTATCAGCGCGGTAAGGTGTGCGTCGTATTAAAAAAAAAAAAAAAAGGAATTTGGACAATCGACATCAGAAGACGGTTTGGCAAAGATAGTGTTCCCTGAACATAAAATCAAAAACGTCACTAAAGGGTATTTATTGCGTTAATAACCGTATGCGAGACGCAATTGTAGATATTCGCATTCATACGTTCCTCTAAACTCAGAAAACTGAGGTTTCCACGTTGATGTGTAGCTGTCTGTTAAATAAATAAAAAAGTATATGTCTGAATATCCTGCATCAAACCAAAACAAAGAGGGACATTTTTAACATTTCTGTTTAGTATTCACTCTGTTATGTGACCGCATAATCTTTGTACCCACACTGTTCAGGCCGGGTGTAAATATTGAATTTGAATTTCCCGCCCGCAGCGTTGGAATCGTGACGCTGCTGCTCCCACGCCATCTTGTGACTAGTTCGTTCTCGTTTGTTTTTCGCTTCGGTAGGTCGGCCGTGCGCGACAGTAGAAGTTTGTGTTTATTAGTAATTATACAGTCCATTATGTCGATTGAGCCCAGACATTTGGTCCTCCGGGCCGGATTCAAGATCCTACAACATTAATTGTTAGTCGTTTACGTGTTTTCGTCTCGTCTTGTGTCGTCTTTCGGTCGCGTGCGTTGTGCCGGCTTTGTGCGCCGTGGAATCGTGGTTGTATTGCCTGGATCATTTAAGGAGGCACATCGACATAGAAACAAAAATATATATATATTTGGAGAAGAAAACGTGTTTTGTTTATTATAGTAAAATATATGTACATGTATTGACGTGGTGATGAAGCTGTGACGTCAACACTTGCAGTACGAGTTATATCGATTGTTCGAGATGGCGACCAATCGATCGTAATTGTGTGGTCGTTCATGTCCATTTGTTTACGTTTTTTGCACGTGTTCTTATCTCTTGCACGTCATGTCTGAAAAGGCAGAAGTTTCATTAGCCGACTGGAGCGAGTTGAGAACAGATTACAACGAGCCGCAGCCTTAGCCAACAAGTTTAAGACTGACAACTCACAGCGGGGACTGTTTATATCCACCTGCCGAGATCTACCAGACCTAAAACTTGGTTTTGAACAGGATCACTTGACACTCGAATTGACGTGCAAGGACAAACCACATTTTGACCTCGCCAAGCACACAAATAGGTTAGATGAATTTTATGACCGCTACTATGTCATAATGTCAATCCTTGACACTGCAGTATGTGATTCAAAACAGACTCAGGTCTCCAAAGGTTCTTCATCTGCACCGCGAGTGTCACTACCTTCAATTAAGTTACCATGTTTTGCAGGTAAAATAGCCTCTTGGACCAACTTCGCTAACTTGTTTCAAACACTTATTCTCGATAATCGTGACCTGTCAAATGTGGAACGGTTCGCATACTTAAGGCTATCCTTGGAGGGTGAGGCCCTGTCATTAGTGCAGTCACTGCCATTGGCAGATGACAATTTTGAGGTAGCATGGACATTATTGGGGAGAAGATATGATAACCGGCGGTTGATAATATCACATCACCTAGATGCCATACTGCAGGTTCCTGTTGCCACCTTGACCTCAGTGGCTACCTTGCGTAGTTTTCTATCTATAATTGGTGAGAATGTGGCAGCTTTGCAAGCATTAGGACTACCGATAGATCAGTGGGACCTATTATTGCTTCATCTGCTTGAGAAGCGTCTTAGTGGAGATTTACGAAGGTTGTGGGAGTTGCGTGTTCAAGAGTTGGAAACACCAGCACTTCAAGACTTTGTGGTATTCTTGGAAAAACAGTGCAGATCCGTAGAAGCAGTGGGTGTCAGTGGGCGTGGCCAGGATCCCAAACCCGGGCCTTCAAAGGTCATCAACCGCACAACCCAAGGTCAATGGCACAATGCATCTGGCACATACTTTGTTGCATCATCTTCAGCTTGCTGTATGTGTAATGGAAAACACCCTCTGTACCAATGTTCGGTTTTCACTAAACGAAATGCAAGGGACAGATTCGCATTTGTCAAGGATCAAAAATTGTGTATAAACTGTTTAAGGCCCTATCATACTGTGAAAAGATGCCCGTCGTCACTTTCATGTAGTCATTGTCCTTCTCGCCATCATTCCTTGCTGCATTTTGAAGGCACTGAACATCGGCAGAAAGAAGTCAGCAACGAGCCACCTGATGAGGAGGTTGCGGTGGACAGTGACACACCTACATCGGTCCTGTCCTCATTCTCCAGAGGATCTACTCACACCACAGTGTTGCTCTCCACAGCATTGGTGGAAGCTCAAGACATGTCGGGAGCATTTCAGCAGCTCAGAGTACTGTTGGACTCTGGAAGCCAAGCCAACTTCATCTCTGAGGGTGCCGTTAATCGATTGGGACTTCGTCGACGGAGGATATCACAGCCTCTCCAGGGTATTTCCCAAACACCACTCACAATAGCACGTGGAGTTGTTTCATGTCTGATCAGACCTAATGGACAGGAAGGGCCTAACTTCTCAACAGAAATGCTAGTCCTTCCTCAATTAACAGGTCTTATCCCATCATCACCATTGAAAACAAACAATTGGCATCATCTAAACCATTTGAGGTTAGCAGACCCTTCATATGCCTTTCCCGATTCTGTCGACTTGCTGATAGGCGCAGAACTGATTCCAAATATCTTGACAGGGAGGAAAATAGAGGGCCCTCCTGGCACTCCTGTTGCCTTAGAATCAAGCTTCGGATGGTTACTCATGGGTAGAGTAACAAACACCACTGAAACTCTTTTGCCCACTGCTGAAATTACATCCCTGTTTGTTTCTTCTTGTAATGAGACTCTAGATGCTGCTGTAGAACATTTGTGGCAGCTGGAGGATCTGCCAGATGTCAAGCTCACTCCCACGCCAGACGAAAAGGAGTGTGAAAGCATTTTTAGCCAAACATGCACCCGACTTGAAACCGGTAGATATGTTGTTACATTGCCCTTCAAGACCGCCGATCCAGACCTAGGGGATTCGCACAGTTCAGCGCTTCATCGCTTTCAGTCATTAGAGCGCCGTTTGAATCGACAACCGGAAGTGAAGAAACAATATGTGGATTTCATGGATGATTACCTAGCCAGTGGACACATGAGTCCTATTGGTTCTCATGAGGTTCCGGCCAAGTCATACTTCATCCCTCATCATTGTGTTCAGAAACCTAGTAGCACTACCACTAAATTAAGGGTAGTGTTTGATGCGTCTGCTAAGACCAACTCAGGACATTCGCTCAACGACACATTGTTAACCGGACCTAAGCTTCAATGTGACATTGTGAATGTATTGCTGCAGTTTCGGATTCCCACAATTGTATTTACCGCTGACATTAAACAGATGTACCGTCAAATTTTGGTACATCCTGACCACAGAAATTATCAGTGTATCCTGTGGCGAGCAAGTGAGGATCAACCAGTACAGACATACAAATTGAATACTGTTACATATGGCATTTGTTCGGCTCCCTACCTGGCTCTACGCACACTACATCAGCTGGCTGAGGATGAAGGGGGAGATCTCCCGTTAGCTGCTAAAGCTCTGTTACAAAACACTTACGTTGATGACATTGTCACAGGGACCAATGATTTGCAGTCAGCTCGAAGGCTGAGGAAAGACCTCCAACAGTTACTTTCGCTTGGTGGTTTTGAACTGCGGAAGTTCGCCAGCAACTCTACTGAACTCCTCAATGACCTACCGCCAGAAGCTGTACTACACCCTTCTGAGACATATTCATTTGATGATAGCTCCTCTGTAAAGGTATTAGGGTTACACTGGAATCCGATTCAGGATACCTTTTCATATGACTTCCAATTTCGATCACTTGTACTCACGAAGCGGGGGATTTTGTCCGAAATAGCTCGCATTTTCGACCCGTTAGGGTGGTTGTCGCCCTTGATGCTTCTAGCCAAGCACCTGATGCAATGCCTGTGGTCAGTAAACATTGGATGGGATAGTCCTGTTCCATCCGACATAGCAGCAAAATGGGAAATTATAAGAAGTGAGTTGTCTTTGTGTTCTGCCATTGCCATTCCTCGTTTCATCAACAAGCATCATCCTTAGTCCCTTATCGAACTACATGGCTTTGCTGATAGCTCTGAGAAGGGATATGCTGCAGTTGTGTACCTGCGCCTGGTGTCCACCTCAGGTGTAATTTCAACCCAGTTGTTACTTTCAAAATCCAAGGTTGCCCCTTTGAAACGAGTGACTCTCCCTCGTCTTGAACTATGTGCAGCTCTCCTCTTGGCACGTTGCCTACATACTCTGATCGAAGCATACTCCCCTGAGTTGCCAATGCGAGAAGTATATGCTTGGACTGACTCATCAGTTGTTTTGGCCTGGATCCAAGCGTCCCCACATCAATGGAAAACCTTTGTGGCCAATAGGGTAAGCAAAATTCAGGATTATACATCCTCAAACTGCTGGCGTCATGTTTCTAGCGCAGACAATCCTGCTGACTGTGCATCGCGTGGCCTTACTCCTGCACAATTAGTACAGCATCCACTTTGGTGGTCCGGCCCTCCTTGGCTTCGTCAGCCCAAAGAAAACTGGCCTGTCTCCCCAATCACGATATCTGAGGAAGCCCACTCGGAGAAACGTTCGTCTGTGGTTCTTCACACTGTCATAGAGTCATCTCCATTAGCTACGTTAATGGATAAATTCTCATGCCTGCGCAAAGTAGAAAGAATAGTGACTTGGTGTCTTCGATTTAGCTATAATGCACGTCCGAACTGTACAAGAATTCTAGGTCCACTACAAGCTAAGGAAGTGCAATCTGCATTTAAGACCTTGATCAAGGAAACACAAACTGACTTCGCTGAGGAATTTGCCAGACTCTCACGCAACCAGTTATGCACTCCCGCCATTCAGAGTTTGACACCCTTTGTGGATGGTGATGGTATTCTACGAGTGGGCGGTCGGCTTCAGAATTCTGCCTTACAGTCGGATCAGAAACATCCCATACTACTTCCTAAGAACAGTCGCCTAGCTGTTCTCCTCATTGACAAGCTCCACCAGGAATTCCTGCACCCAGGCGCCCTTACGGTACAGTCACTGCTCCAGCAAGAGTTTTGGATAATAGGTGCCAGGAATTTAATTCGCCGGCGCTTGAAAGCGTGCCTAAAATGCTTCAGAACTCGTCCAAAGAGTGTTTCACCTGTCATGGCTAGTTTGCCAGCATCTAGAGTGTCTCAGGCTAAACCCTTTCTCCACACCGGTGTTGATTATGGTGGCCTCCTGTCCATTACCATGGCCAAGGTAAGAAAACCTCGAATTCTCTCAGCATATATCTGCCTGTTTGTGTGCTTTACCACTAAGGCCATACATATTGAGCTTGCATCTGACCTATCTACAGATGCCTTCCTCGCTGCTTTTCGACGCTTCATTGCGCGACGAGGACACTGTGCCCACATATATAGTGACTGTGGCACAAATTTTGTTGGTGCAAATCGTAAATTGACTGATCTTGCAAGATTTCTGGCTGATGCCACCACGAAGAAATTCTTTGTTGAGACTGCAGCTCCCAATGGGACAACCTGGCATTTCAATCCACCCTCTGCTCCACACTTTGGCGGATTATGGGAGGCAGGGATTAAGAGTGTGAAATCCCTTCTACAGAAGTCTGTAGGACTGCAACTGCTCACCTATGAAGAACTATGCACCGTGTTGGCTCAGGTGGAAGTATCCCTAAATTCCCGACCTCTGTGCGCACTGTCAACTGATCCCAATGACACATCTGCATTGACCCCAAATCATTTCCTAACCTTTGGGCCTCCACAAGTGCTCCCAGATAACGACACTACTTTGACTCCTGTGAACAGGTTACAGCGATGGTCCCTGGTCCAACAAATCCATCAATCCTTTTGGAAGCGATGGCACCAAGAATACCTGCATCACCTCCAACAGAAGAAAAAATGGATCAGTGGAGACAAGAATGTGACCGAAGGACAGCTAGTGCTCATCAAGGACTCAAACCTGCCCCCACTGCGTTGGCGGGTAGCCAGAATTGTTAAGGTGTATCCTGGCAAGGATGGAGTCGTGCGTGTCGCAGAAGTTCGCACTCCTCACGGCACATTCACTCGACCTGTAGTGAAATTGTGTCCCCTCCCCATTCAGTAACTCTTGAGGATGGAGTTGGTGGTCTGTACATAGTGTGACTAGTGTTTGTTGTTAATAACTTTGTTTTGAACTGTGGACACTTCAAGGTGGGCGGGATTTTCAGGCCGGGTGTAAATATTGAATTTTAATTTCCCGCCCGCAGCGTTGGAATCGTGACGCTGCTGCTCCCACGCCATCTTGTGACTAGTTCGTTCTCGTTTGTTTTTCGCTTCGGTAGGTCGGCCGTGCGCGACAGTAGAAGTTTGTGTTTATTAGTAATTATACAGTCCATTATGTCGATTGAGCCCAGACACACACCGTAACCTTCACTCTCATAGTCTTAGGTTTGCAAGACCTTCCTGAATGTGTTATTGTTTTGTTATAATTTATTTGTTTTCATTTTGATCCCTAGCGTTTGAGGGTCTTCCCCCACAAGGAAAAAAAAATGGCCATTTGGACTCGTCTTGGACATCACAACATTTGCAAATAGTTGTGCATCAGGTAAAAAAAAAAATGTAATTTTTTTCTAATGAAACTCCGAAAGCTAGATCATCGTAGGAGCTGCGATTTTCTTATATGTTAGCTCAAATCCAAATGTATAACTGTTTCGAAGTAAACCAGGTTTAAAATTGAACTGGGAATATTAAAACATGTTTCAGCTACTAATTAAATTCATAAGTTATTCAACACAAATGTTCTTGACTTTACAACCAATGATATGCCATAGGTGTTAGAGGAAATATACTGCTACATGTGGGAAAAAATTGTTCCAGAAAGGATAGCCCAATAAATAATTATTTGTTATTTATTAAGTACTGTGTAAACTTTTTTTTCCTGAATGAATGTCCACAAATCAATTGGACTTTCATACGTCCACTATTCACTCTCCCCACTGGAGCGCGGCTCGACAGTGGCTCTCTCTGCTGCCGCGCACCTCTGTCCCAACACACTGCCCACGTCCGCCTCGCCGCAGCACCGTCCCAGATGCTCCGAGCCCGCCCGCCCCCCTTCACTTCCCTGCAGCTCGTGGGTTGGCTTGCTCCTCTCGGTTCGTCTCGCAGCCCTCCGAAGTGTCGTGTCCTCAGAAGTCCTCCGACTGAACCCTCGAAGCTGCGAGAACAACGGCGTCCTAGATACGCCGCTCCGCGCGGCAGGGCTCTGGGAACCTGCCAAACACTCCAGAGAGAAGGCCGCTGATAGGAACTCCGTGTAGCGACAGGGGACGGACGGACCCGCCAGCTCCCTAGGAGCCCGCAGGCCGGCCGGCCTGACCCTCGTCTCTGGTCGCCTCGTAACAGTATGTACACTCAGCGAAGGTAACGCAGCGAATTCAAGGAAGATGCCATGACGCCAGGTGGTCTGAAGATGGCACTATGAGTAACTCACGATTCATTAAAGATGACATACGGATACAGAAAACATTTATGCAAATGAAATTACGTTGTTGACATTTGGAAGAAAAACTGTATAGCAAAGAAAGGGTTACTATAAAGCTGAAAACTAGCTGACTTACGTAAAACAGTTTTCCAATTACATACTTTTTTCTTTCACTATTATATACCATCAAAGTTTTATTTTAATCAGACTGCTTATTGCTGTAAACAAAATATGTGTTTATTAAAAAAATTTATGTGGAGGTTAAATGAATTATCTTCGACAGAAAGGTTAAATCAGTGCGTATAAAGCAAGCATGCTAACTTTTGACGATTTCTTGTTACATCACACTAGATATTTTGTGAAATTTATTTAATTTTTATGCACGCACTTATTTTGTACTTATGAGTTAAAAAGTTTAAAAAACTGTAACCCGACTACGGCAAAAAAAACACTAGAAGGTAAGAAACAAGGTAGGTGCTGTTTGATATCATCGTCTTATTGAGTAAAACAAGTAATTTGAAATGTTAGATATTCTTATTTATTTAGTTATATTTAAATCCTCTGTCACTTTCACATTAATAACATTATAATTCAATTCAAATGCCGTAGTCGTGCGTGGTCAACTAGAAAAAGCAACCATTTTAATTTGATACAAAGGCGAGCATTTTAGTTTAATATACAAGAATGGTAATTTAAATTATAGTGTTGTGATATCAAACTGATAGATGATTTTAATTATAAAAAATTGATCTGACTTAATAAACTATAATAGTAATCAACACCTACCTTGTTTCTTACCTTTTGGTGTTTTTCCCGTAGTCGGGTTTCAGTTTTGAATTTTTTTTCTGTAGTTGAAAACGCACGACTACGACATTTGAATTAAATTATACTGATATTAATGTGGATGTGACAGCGGATTTTAATATAATTTAATATAAAGGAATATATAACATATCAAATTACTAGTTGTACTCAATAATACAACGGAAATAAACTAACACACACATTAAATGAACTTTTGTTTTGTTACATAATACGTGTTTTATACTATTACACGTAGAAATATCACAACCAAAATATTTAAAACACCGTATTCCAACTTTTGTTACAATTAAAATTACAAATAATTAAATATCGATGTCACTGCGATGTGCACAAATATTTAAAAAAACTTTCTGCGGTTGTGTACTCAAAGAAGTTCATGTTTAATAATCCCGATGATTTAATTAAGTTTCTGAGGGTTTCATTGTATGAAATAAAACATTTATGCTCCTGCTAAACTCTGATTTATGCTCCTGCGTAACCCTGAGGTAAATTATTACCAAGAATTCTGTACTTCCAGTAAAATATAGTTGTATTCAAATAATGTGAATAATTCTAAATAAGTAAGCAAATCTCACAAAACTGGTGTCATATAAATTCTTAGTCTTCACAAACTGATCGATTTAAGGCTAGTACTATCATTACCTGAAATTCCGGCGATATCAGTATGAAAATGTATCTTTTAATTTGACATCATAGATTTAATACTTACTTTAATATTTGGAAACGCCTATTTGCAAACAGTTGTTTGAATAGCTTTCCAGTATAAGCTGCGCATATTAAGCACGGTAAAACAAAAGAAAGTCAAATTGATATAAAAAAAACTATTCTTTGGCTTTAAAACCAAATAAATAAAATGTTTATACGATAACTTCATGCTTTTAAGCACACAGATATTTTAACTAAACCTCTTTTAATATATAACATTTATTTCAAAATAACTTTACCACCAACAGTGTAAGATCCTACATATTACTTACTAGTCTATATTTCTATATAAAAAAATTGTACAGCGGGTCTCTAAGTTTGTTTGCAGTAAATCAATTAAAAAATTGCCAGACTAGTTATACAAATTATATTTCACTGTTATGAAATAATATAATTCGAGCTGAACGAACAACATAAGAACACATAAATTTGTTCGTTACCGAGGTTAGATGTTACTGCACGTACTGCACATGTTAATGATACATGAAACTACAGAAAACTCGTAGAATAACATCATGTCAGTGTTAAGAAGACTGCAAGTATCCGGTCTACCACTCTTGCTCTGGGGTAGAGCGCCTGTCCTGTGACTTGTAGGACCCGGGTTCGCTCCCCGGCTCCTCCAAGGCGGATTGCCTCGGGCAGATCGTGGCATTTGTCTGATAGGAATTCAATCCCTTGCAACAAGTCAGGCTACCAAAGAGACGATGGGTGGTAAAAAAAAACCTTCTAGGATGGCTTCCAAATGGGGAGCCCGTTTATTTTCTTAGGGCTCCCCATGCGGTGGCCATTCCGGGGATTTCTCCGGGGTCGCGGAGATTTGCAATATATATATATAGTTTTGTAGCGTTTTAGTTACTGTAGCATTATCATTCCACCATGTTACAAATAAAGCTCAAACATACATAAAATATTTGAATTAAGTGTGTATCAGTCAGTGAGTGGTTGTATACCGATTTTGTGTGTTAAAACATTTATCGGTATATATTTTCTTGAAGTATTATTGACAGTTAAATTTTGGTCATAAACGTTTGAACAATACCTTTGTTATATAGTGTTTTAGAAGTTTTCGACGAAAAAATATTTATGGGGACATTAATTTATTCCTAAAAATATTATTTCTGAAAAACCACATATATATCTATACTAATCTATACTAATATTATAAAGCTGAAGAGTTTGTCTGTTTGTTTGTTTGAACGCGCTAATCTCAGGAACCACTGGTCCGATTTATTATATATCCGCTATATTATATATTATATATTATATCCGCTATATTATATTATCAATAACAATAGGGATCCTTACTAAAAGTCCAATTTAGAATCAAATGCGTTGGAGGTGGTTAGATACAACATGCAGTATAAGTACGAAGTGAGTGTTGACAATGCCGCAGGCGCTAGAAGTTTATTTCCTATTGCCTATTAACATTGTTGCCACGCAATAGATGCCTTATCATTCTTAATTTTTCCATACAAGTAAAAAACACCCGTGTGATATTAACAACGAAGCAATCAGTACCCTCATAAGAGTTCAATTAGTATTTAAATACTTTTTATCACTTTAAATCGCAAACCTAAACTATTGTTTTTTCTCTCTTTCTGTGTTTAATTTTTTTTTACTAGAATTATTTTTATTATTTTTAATTAATTTTCTTTTTTCGGACCATCAATAATTTTCCTCTCCCGTTATAATTCTGACAAGGACTTGTATGTGTGTGTGTGTGTGTGTATATATATATATATATATATATATATAATAAGCGAAATACCACTCACAGACTCACTCATCACGAGATCTCTAAACCTATACACCCGATTGACTTTAAATTTAGCATAGTTACTCATTTTGTGATGTAGACGCTCACTAAGAACGGATTCGGCGGAAATCCAATCCCAAGGGGAGTTTCGGGGGCGTAATATATCAAAATTTCCAGTTTTTGGTAGGAAATCACCATGGGAACGGCTGTTGCTTTGTTGATGCTTCATTCGTCTATATGGCAACGACTATTTCATTGTTAGTGCAGTCCTCATCACCGTTGAAATTTTGTGGTTACTTCAAATATAAAAAATTGACCTTTTCTTCAAGTATATATTTTCAGACTTGAAACTTCACAGTAATGTTCCTTATGTTACGCAGGATGACATTTTCCGAAAATTAGATCCCATGGGTGGTTAAAACCAGGCAACAGTGAGTACTTTGTCTGCATGAGAACAGGATTTTGCATTGTTCATGCCTTCTGCGTCTCCATGGCAACGGGCATCGCGCGGCAGTGGCGTACCCACAAGGAGGGGCATGTATAATGAGCGTGATCTGCCCGTAGACTGCCGTAGCGAAGTACGGGTACATCAGTTGTCGTTGCGTGTACGAGTCGGGAAACCATCGGTGCTATTCATTTTCTCTCCGGTACATTATACAGCATTGTAATAAATTTTCACTGAATTTTTTTTTTAATTTACCATTACTGTAAATGGGAGATGTGGCTTAATTTTTTCCCATTAGTATAGCCGTGCGAAGCAGGGTCGGGCAGCTAGTATATATATATATACCATATATGTGTGCGTGTACCTGTATAACATCCAGATATATAAAAAAATATTCTATTTATTTTAATATGAGCAAAACCTTCGATACTTTCCAACGTTCTTATGATTAAAAAGTTATCAATTTTAGGACTCGTCAAGCAATGCATGTTATATATATATATATATATATATATATATATATATATAAGTTTTAATTATCTTACAAAAAGACGATTTTCAGAAAAATTTTCAAATGCAATTTCATGGTATTAGGTGTTCCGCAAAGTTGTACCTAGCTTGAAATTTAATTTATTGTTCGTTAGGAATTATGAAGGTGAAATTCTAGTATGTAACGGTCTGATCGCGTCAATACCAAAACTATTCCGGAATTTAATGTCACGAAAAGAAATAGCCTCAAATTTAAAATTACGTTGTAATCAGGGGATTACGTCATTAATAAGACAAAATTCTCAACACTAACTGCGTGTTAGTCCAGTACAACAGTAACATTTTTAATAAAACTTTTGAGAATTATATAAAAAAAGTTTATATTTACTTTTCATACTTATCTCTACACATTAAATGAGTTTTTTAAAAACTTCTAGGTTGACTTTCAAATTGGGAGCCCGTTTCTTTTCCAGGGCTCCTCATGCGTGTGTCATCCGCAGGTTTCTCCGGGGTCGCAGAGTTTTGCAAAAATTATTTTTTTGTTTTGTTTAAGATAAGCGTTGTTCTTATTATGATCCCACCAATTTATAAATAAATCTCAATCAAACTAAATTAAGTACATAAAATGTGTTTAAAAAATTTGCTTTGCTCTTGTGCATAAGATTAAGATGGTGGCACGTGCAGATGTTGTTAGATTCGTTTTACTTTATTGGAATTTTACGTTATACTTCGTTAGGCGAAGTTTAACTTCCAGGTTTCTTTTGTACTCACACGCCTTTGTGAACATTGATGAGCTAATCTTGTAAATGGCGTACTTACAGGAACTTTTTAACAATATATTTTTTATAATTACTTTTAGTGCAAGACTGCAAAATAATTATGTTAATTCCTTTATTCAGTTACCTATTTATTAAATGAGAGTAATAACACTGTACATTTTAGATTTATAAAAAAAAAAAAAAACATACAGTTGATTGTGTACACAAATGAAAATTTCTGTCTAGGTCTGATAAAAATAAACTTTTATCTACCATCCATCAGTTATTTGAAAGAATGCTACTTGGCTACGTGAATTTGCTCGTTTATTACCTAGTTTAATGTTACACCTAAAATTTTGAAGAAACACACTGTAATACTCAAATTGAAAAATATAATTTTAAATTTTTATATCTATTTCGCACTGGGGAATTTTTTTCTTACTTCGACAAAACTCAGCATATTAAATATAAATTCATTATTTTCAATGCTAAAATTAAATGCTTTTCTATTGCCATTAAACACGGCTTGTTATAATATTGACATTCATGTTGGCATTTTATAAAATCCAAAAAATATATATATATAATTTTTGAATTAAAGATTAATTCCAGCGACGCTCAGGACTAAAACACACATTCGACAATTAATTTATCGCTTTCATAATAAGTAATTTTGTTGTGCAGATGATTCAGAGCACATCAAATACATTATTTGTAACCACATATCGTGTGAGAACACTTTAGCCAGTAGGCTAATACCTTTCAAGCGAAAATCTCCACGAATTAGCATAAATTACGATTAACTCTTTGCCCTTAAGAAGTAAAAAAAAAGTAAATTTTTGGTGACATTTTGCTTCCTTTCTTCTGTAATTTTTCCTATACCAAACTTTGAAGTCTTTAATGCACCTCCCTTTAACACACACTTATATCATTATGGATCCCTACTTCTTATTTTATTGTACTTTTACTTCTTATACCTACATAAAGAGAATATAACGTGAAAACATTTTCACATTAAAACTTTTTAAAAAATAGTTCCTATGTTACAACGTTTGATGTATGTTAAAAATCCTGTTAATAAGCACCAGGCAAAAATGAGTAGATTAATATTGTTATTGTAATTGTAAATTTTCGTTTTTCACGAAAGGAAAAAAACATATATTTATACATTTACATGAAAAAGACTGTATCATTTAAATTAATGATTTATTCCATCCAAGTACATCCAATAGTTAGAGTTATTCGTAAACCGTTCTCTAAATGCAAAAATAACCCAATTTTCGATAAAATTATGAGTTTGGGAATTTTTTTAAAACGGTACGTCACATTGAAAAAAAATAAAAATCGATTTTTTGCTCAAAGTTAACTAAAATGATGGAAAGCTTGGCTATTAAAGGTGACTACACTGATTAATAAAATGGATGATTTTCGTTTACCTTATGAACAACTTTACATATTTACTAGAATAAGACGCGAAAACATAATCGAATTGTGAGATTTAATAACTATGAGAAATACAGATTCTCGTACGGTCACTCAAGCTCTCATCGTTTGTTTATTTAAGCTACGTACTGGTAACTCAAACAGATTGATATCAGTGAATTTACAATTAGAAAACGAAAAAAAAAAAAAAAAAAAAAAAAAAAAACATTTTTAATTTTTTTTCAATGTGACGTACCGTTTTAAAAAAATTACCCAGCTCATAATTTCATAGAAAATTGAATGAGGAATTCAAACAAATTTTTTTTATATTTTTAAGGGTATGTAGCATGGTTAAAAATTAAAATTAAGAATAAAACCTCGTTTTTCTTTAGGTTCTTGTGGACAAATATAGTTCTTTCTTTTTTTTTTTTTTTATTTTACCTAAAAGCTACCATCAGGCCCCAAAACATATCCGGTCGCTGGATCAATCGATCCACAAGACGCTGAGAATAACAATTTTTACTGATTTCAGTATTTTTTGATTTATTCAGACGCGGTAATAGATAAAGATCTGAAACTTGCAGAATCTAAGTATTTTATGGGTACAAATATTTCCTGAAATTATAAGCCCGATTCCTTTCTGGGGCCGATTCGGTACTTTTATCGTCCCAGGGCCTTTAGTTTGAAATTTATTTATAAATTGGTGGGATCATAATAATACAATTATCTTATACAAAAATAACAAATATTTTTGCATAACTCCGCGACCCCGGAGAAACCCCCGGAATGGCCATCGCATGGGGAGCCCTAAGAAAATAAACGGGCTCCCCATTTGGCAGCCACCCTAGAAGGGTTTTTTTTACCACCTACCATCTCTTTGGTAGCCTGACTTGTTGCAAGGAATTTAATTCCTATCAGACAAATGCCACCATCTGCCTGAGGCAATCCGCCTTGGAGGAGCCGGAGAGCGAACCCGGGTCCTACAAGTCACAGGACAGGCGCTATACCCCAGAGCAAGAGTGGTAGAGCGGATACTTGCAGTCTTCTTAACACTGACATGATGTTATTCTACGAGTTAACTGTAGTTTGGTTTACCATTAACACGTGTTTACTTCTGGTAGTTGATTTGGGAAGCCTTTGTACGGTGTTTTAAAAAAGAAAAAAGTGTGATCCTCGGGTCTGTTCTTACATGCTAGGACTGGCATATATATTTGTCTTTTAAGTTCATAAAAACCATTAAATAAGGACACGTGGTTAGTAGAAAACATTTTTTTTATAATCAGTTAAATGTGATTATATTATAAATTTATTTCAAATCATTTGCAAAACACGAATTATTAGAAGCAAAATAATGAATGCCCTTTGGTTTTAATTGTTTTTATGGCGTAATATTTTTTATTATTATTCAGTATTCAAAATTTGAATTTTTTAGATCATAGTACAATCGCTTGCTTCGAACCATGTACTCTGATGTAAAGATACTGATCCTAGAAATCGAGAAATATTACATAGGCTTTTAAGGGAAACTTGACTGGTGAATTATTTCGTGTTTATAAATAAAGAATACGTACCTTCGAAAATATTTTCTGGAAGACTTGAACGGTAAGATCATTTCAGGCGCGTTTTACCAAGAATAAATACAAAAAAAAAAAAAACTAGGTTCACAGACATTTTTCTAATCGAAAAAGTGTTGAAACTCTAAAAGGGAAACGCCTTAATTCGTTGGCTCTTCAATAGACCTGAGTTTGATTCGTGGATTGATGAAAAAAATATGTATTTTGGAACATTAATTTTTTTGTGTAATTAAATTTATGAGTAAATATAATTAATGTGTAACAATATGTAAACAAATGTTCTTGTGATAATAAATTTATGTGTAAATAAAATGTATGTGAATGTGTAATTGCATTTTTTATTAGTATTTTATAAACTGTGTGCATGCTCGGAGCTGTGTCCCCTGAACAGTGCCCCATGTCTCGTCTGGCGCGAGACTGGAGGCCCCCCCCCCCCCCCTCTTCCCACGTCATACCCAGGGGCCGGCTCCCCTCCTCCACGCCGTCGTTGGCGCGAAAGGGGGGGGGGGGGGGGCGGCTTACGCTCGCTCCCGGCGCATAATTCCCCCCCCCCCTCCCCTCTTTAGGCACGGACGAGGTGCCTGTCGCTCTCTCGCTCTCTCTCTCTCTCTTTCGCTGGCAAACTTGGAAGATATTTTTATAAATATAAGAATACATTTATCAAATTTAAAGTTTTTTATATTCACCTTTATAGTTTTTGTAAAATGTAAGATAACTATATATTTTAATATTCACCTTTTAAAGTGTTTGTAAATTGAAAGATTGCTTTGCTTTGTATTAATTTTTTATTACTTAAGAATAAATCTCCATTTATTTATGTTTTAAATGATATAAGACACAGTAAAATATTTTTTTTTTATATTCGAGTTTTTTTATTTTGCAAATTTACTGTTTTTAAATATAAATACTACATATGTAGGTATTAAATACATTGTTTTACCTTCTACAAAAAATTTTACAATTTTTTTCACAAAACTTTTACAATATTTTTTTTTACAAAAATGTTACCCTGAAAAACGTTACCTGCGTTTACTACACTAAGTGAGTTCATCGCCTATACAGTAAATATATATATATATGTATATATTAGAGTTTAAAAACCATTAGATATTTATTTTTTAAAATTTATTTATTTTATTATTATTATTATTGTTATTATTATTATTATTTATATTGTGGTAAACGTCACAAAGGTCTCGGGTACACATATACGATTCTATATGAGCACATTCCTCGTCGTTTTGCTTGATTTCTAACGTGTGTGTGATTCCGTAGCGATATTCTAGGACTCCGTAGCAAATATTCTAGACATCGCGTCGAATCTTGTGGACTAATAATTTCATGTTCTAAAGCGAGGGTATCACTTTTGAATTTCGTATGATGCGCTGGTGTGAAGTTTTGTTTTTCATTTCATCCAAAGAACACTGAAACTTCATTCCTGGTCGACACATATTGACTGCGCAGGCTCTGCTCACACAATCATTGACTCTAACTGAAGTTTATTTTGAATATGGAAATGTATGTTGTTAGTGCACCTCTCGACGTGATTCACGGCCTCTTCACTTCTCGTAAATGTACATCACTGAACGTAGCTTGGAAATGGTACATTGGAAAACTTGCGATGGGCTGAACGTTACGGACTGAAGTCCGTTATGCTTGTCCGTTGTGGTGTACGTAATTGGCGTAGGCCTAGACTCTTTGAAGAGCGTGCACGGAGACATCGTGCACTTTGGGATTTGCACCTGACTTCCGTGTATGAACGTCCGGTGACTCTAACTATTACATCGCTCCAACCAGTGGAGTACTCTGTTCGAATCCGGACGACGCAGTTCGTAATAAAAGATGTCGCATCCTCGCATTCCAAAAACGATTCTCCTCGGCTTAGAGTGCACAGGTCCTGAAGGGTACATGGGAGCAGGGGCGCAACAACAGGGGGGGGGGGGGCAAGGGTATTTTGCCCCCCCCCCCCCCTTCTGAAACCTTGAAGTGGGGGCAAACGGGGACAAAGAAAGTGCTGTGTAATCAATTTTTAGATAGTAAAACTGCTTAAATAGCACCATTTCCCACCTTGAAATACAAATTTTCCCGGGGGAGAACCCCCGGACCCCCCGCTTCAATAGGAGGGATCGATGATTCTTTATAAAAAGGTATATTGCCCCTCCTTTTGGAAATTTAGTTGTTGCGCCCCTGCATGGGAGTACATACACTTTTTGGACGGAGGTGATATACGTAGAAATCTTCTGACTTACAAGGTCCATCGTGCACAATGACACACTCACAAAAAGGGATCGGTGGAAATCATCGTGTGAACCTTTCCATTACAAAACTGAGTTTGTTTGACACCATATGAATTCAAGTACGCTACTCGTTTGTGTCCAACAATTAATTCGCTGTAAATAAAAGTGTTCTCAGTTTGAAAGGTGCCTAGGTTTTTCTCACCTGTGACGGTGTCTTCGTCACTTTCCAAGCCACTGTCTGAACTGCTCCACCACGAAACAGTTATGCAATGGTATTAGTGGAGGGGGGTCTGTTTGCCAGCAGCCGCCATGGGGAAGGATCGGTCGCCATTTTTTTATTTTGCCCTCACCGGGTTCGAACCGAGGACTCCATGACGTAAGTGCGTTTTTTTTAATAATATTTTATTAATTAATTTTTTATAAAGTTTAAAATTTGTTCAAAATTTCTAGCATAAAAATTACATATATTCAAGATGGCGGCCGTAAAATAAAATTCACTGGTGACGTCATAATTCAAAATGTCGGAAAGTTATAGAAAACAAAATGGCGGATCCAATATGGTGGATCCAAGATGGCATATCCTATATGACCGCCGAGTACGAGATCAAAGGTCAAGGTCATCCAATATGGCCGCCGTGACATCACAATCCAAGATGTGGTCGGTACCACAGCACCACAGCCTGAAGTCTGTCCTCGGAGGAACTATTATACACTACTTATATATAATTTTGTGTAAGTGAAATAATGACCTGGAACGGGGCCTAAACCCTTAAACATCGTAGTAGCATACACAGTGGCCTTAAGACGTATATAGGCGGCAGGCATGTCCGATGCAGTGATGTGCGGATCCCACAATGTTAGATTAATGAACTATGATTTTTAAAACTATGCATGCACAATATCGTGGTTACCTTGTCGACCATGAGTACGTTTCGCCTCGCAGATTATCGTGAGCGGGGGGCCAGCGAAGGCGAACCAAATGACACCATCTACAAACAGAGCACGCACAATGAAAGCATTTCATCTCGAAACTGCAGTCAGAAAGACAGAGTATCATGTGACGAAACGAGTTACAATGGGAAATTCAAAACTGTTTATTTATATCTAAACAATATTATGTTTCTAATATTTTCATTCCTTAATGTTAATGAATTTTGAGAGTATACATCCCTATGAAGGAACTGTAAGTACTACTCTATGCCAGCTAGAGATGCAATTTCACAACAATAGTCTGCATTCTCTAGGCAATATTTAAATTAGGTTATTTTTAACAGACACATTAATTTTTTTATTGATTTCTACTATTTTTTATTTTAAATTGGATGTTTATCTATTCAAAAACCTTTCTTTCGTGTTTTAACAGTTTTATGGTGTTTTGTACGAAATTAAGTCGCAATGTTGCAATCACTAGTGATACCCAAAATGCCCAATTCTGTTAAGGAAACTAAAACATAATCGAAGTTGAGTTGTACTGATTATTCCATAGACAAATCACCACGATTCGAGAAGTGAAACTGATCAGTCACGAACCAATCACCGCTATTCGACTTTGTTTACGTTTGCTTACCAATTGGGTTGCTCGGTGACGTTATCTCTCTCTTTGCTCGGTGAGAAACTTCAGACAGTGAGCTTCGAATGTCATGAGCGTTCACAATCTTGACATTATTTGGGGGGAATTGAACCACCAAAACACCCCCCTGGGTACGTCTATGATTTAAGTAACTCTAAGCCTAGTACGGTGTTTAAAGCTAAGGCAACTCCACAAAGAGTTGTGAAGTAGGAGTGTACAACCTACGCTGATACGCAGTACGTGTTGTAAATATTTTGGCAGCATTGATTCCAAAATAATGTGATTTTAAATAATTCAAGTGTATTCTAAAGCAATCCTGAGTACTGAAACTTATATTATATTATTGATTGGGATCATAGTGCTGGTTGACACTGATTTAGCAGTGTTCAAACACGTTACATTGCCTATAAGGGCATAACTCGCAAGTTAATTTTACTTTATTCCCCAGAAGTCCAGGGATGCGGAGACTCATGTCACCGTGAGACTAACTAGTCGGACATTTACGAGTAGAGACTCTGTCCTGTAACTGGAACTAATAATTTTAGGAACAGTAATGACTAGAGACCTGCACAATTCGCGGATTCAACGACTTCCATGATAGACTCTACTACACTCTACACACTCGGGGAAAAGACACCTGTTCATTGGCTGCTGACTTGTGAGACGTCTCGACTGAGTGTCTGTGATTCGACACTTCTTTGAGCGAGAGTCTCTAATTGGCCCTCAGTCCTCCAGATTAACAGTAAACCAATTGCAGAAGCAGCGCTAAGGTATAATTATTTGAATTGTAGCATTTCACGAAATGAATTCGCGAATTTTGCAGGTCTCTAGTGATAACAGATCAGAAACACATACGTTTATGAAATCTAGTCATACACAGAACTCTTGTGTGTTTGAATGTGCGCAACCTATAGCCTATTTCCCGACCATTAGCAAGTTAGGCCGGTACAGTTATGCTTATCTGTGTTTTGTTGAATCAAATTAATTATTTATTTAACTTAAAATTCAAAGGTTAATATCACAAGTGTCTATGAACATAAGTGTCAAAGTGTAATCTGTGAAAATTACACCCATTCAAGTGTTCTGTCCAGGGGCGTAGCCAGGGGGGGGGGGTTAGGGGTTCTAACCCCCCCCCCCCCCTTATCACCAATTTTGTTTCTTATCTGAAAGCAGGTTAGCTAAAAGCCTGGGTGTCTTCCTGCTATCGCCGGCCACTGCACTGGAGGGGAAGAGTAAGCGAGCCCTACCGATTCTCCTTCCCTTCCCCTACCCCTGTCACGAGCAGAAGCTATAAGGTTGTGACGCAGTGACGGGTCCCAAGTTTTCAAATATCTTACACCTATTGTATTTAACCAGCGCGGTAATTATAAGCAGGTGGTGACTGGGTAAATCTTTAAGCTAAAGCTAATTGTTTCCAGGAATAGGCCAGTTCTGCCGAAACCCAACCATATTTATTCCTTTTTTTTTTTTTGTATTGTCGAGCTTCGAGCATGATTTATGATTTTGAGTGGACGTGGACAAGGCACTTGGATTGATTAAAATTTCTTTAATTAATTTCTTACTTCTTCACTCAAACAAGTTTTTATTAAAAAATTAATATTTTTACCATTACAATATTTAAAGTTAAGTACCGAAAACTGCTCAAATAGCACTATTTTACACCTTAAAATCCAAATGTTTCCGGGGGACGATCCCCGGACCCCCTGCCTTAATAGGGGGGACCATGATTCTTAACCCCCCCCCCCCCCCCCCAAATACACAAATCTTGGCTACGCTACTGGTTCTGTCCACCATATTAGACACACATATAAAGTGTCCTGTTAACTAAATTTCATTTGTTTAGGTTATTGACATAGTAATCCTGACCAGTAATCATTTTGTTATATTTTCTGTGTCATTTATTACACATTATATTTACAAACAACAATGTATATAAAGCATATAGCAAGTCCCATAAATTGACATCCCAACGTGGGGCAGTAGGCACAATCAACTGAATATTTTTTATCATAAATTTTATCTCAATTTAGTTGACTAAGAGTTTGTCGTTGCCCACAGAAACCCAGACTAACAAGCTTCTTTACAATGTCATCTTTGAACTTATCAGAGAATAAATACATAGCTGGGGTTTCCAAGTATACTGCAAAGTCAGTTGAAATCACAACAAAATGAGCGAAAATCAAGACGCATAAATAAAATCAATTTATCTTGTGAATTAGGAATCATTAAATATTTAATATTTTTACCACTGGAAAATAAAATATCCAAACAAAATCCAAAGTTAAAAATATTGTTGTCTGTGTGTAAGAAATTATTTAACTAAAGAAATCTGCTACTGTAAATTTTGACCTGTTTTATTTTATTGTGGTACAGTACCTCAAACTTTCTGAAGATATGATTACAATTAGGTACCAAAGTTTATTTATAAATTAATTTCTTTTTTCAAAAATGAATGCGTGGAGTCCACGCATGACAGATGTGAAACTTCTTGATTATTATATTATTAGGTATAGGAGACATAATTCTCTTTGGCTGAGGTACCAGATGAAAATAATATATGTGTGTGTGTGTGTGTGTGTGTGTGTGTGTGTGTGTAAGTATGCGAGCGTTAAATTACGATAGTGCGCAAGTATGCAAGTGTGTAAATATGCTGCGTCATTTCTACCTCTCCCCTGTCGTCCCATCATCTACCGGTTCCCCCACCACGTAACTATTCCCCTCGTGCGATCGGAATCTTCGTAACGCTCGAAAATTGTAGCCCCCACAACAAAGAAGTTACACTTAAAAAAAAAAAATTAATTCTACATTTGAATCTAAATAATCCTTGTGAATTAATTATTCCATTCATGCGAACGAAGTCTCTGTAGAAATATATCAACTAACATCTAGCAGAAGTCCCAATTTGGAGCAGTTATCGCTATTTGAAGCATGGCGCCGTCAGCTTACTGCCAAGTGCTGTAAAATAGCGAGTGAGCTACAGAAGGGGACGAGGGAGTGAGACTTCTCGTTAGTTTGGGCCAGTGGCGGACTCAGCCTCGAATCTTGGGAGGGTCTGGTGACCTGAGAGTTTTGTGTGGTATTGATTACCTCCCAATTAAAGAGGAAAGTCCAAATATATAAAAAAAAATCACTTAAAATGATGTTTAAAAGCATTTCTGACTCCTTGAAAATTAAAATTGTATATATACGGTACAGCAGTGCTAATATAAAATATGTAGATTTACAAATTTTTACAAATAAAAGTGAGCGAGTCTTCAGTACTCGTCAGTGATGTGTAATATATGTAAGCTAACAGTTTGTTGTGTTTCTACAGTATGATGAACGCTGCGCTATCTCTACATTTCAATGTGAACTAGGGGTTGTAATGCTAGGCTTCTAATCTATTTTTAAGTAATAATTATTTCATTTTTTGACAATAAATTATAACTATAAGTATTAAAAAATAGTTGTACTATTAAAAAGGATTATTTTTAATACCTATGCGCTTTGTAAATTCTGCTATGTTCACGAATGCAATATATACGGATGAACCACCCGGGTCCGCCATCATTTCTCGAGATTTCTGAGACTTCCAACGATGACAGCACTTAGGTAACACATTTCCGTTCCAATTAACTTCCGTTCCGTTCCATTTACGAAATTACTCCCACCAAATGCCGAATACGGAGGAGGGGGACATAATTCCGAATGACTGGACCAAGATTCGAAACCTGGGTTCTCCTAAACGCAAATCTCGTATCTTATTTATTGATGTGTATGCATCTTGGCTCTCGGTATACGGCATTTGTTAGTAGAAATTTCGTGAAAATTGGAACGTAAGTCGATGAACTAAAACGTGACACAAAGATGGCGGATCCACAGGTAGCAAAATAATCGCGTATATAGGCACTTTAGTAAATATGTGTTAGGGTTCATACCAAACGTATTCATGTGCCAAATGAAACTTTTTTGGTAAATTTAAATAGTTATAATAAAATGTAATATCAAGTTTTAAAATATCTAATAATAATGGCATTACAATGCTATAATACATATTTTCCTTGATACTTCTCAACTGACTAGCGTAGCGGCAAAGAGAGCGCTTCGTTAGCTTGAGGGAACACTTCTTTTTTTGTATATTTTTATTATAAATGTTTGGCCGGTTGGTAATTGTTTAGTACCCACGAGCTAACCATCGTAAGAGTATTGGGCTTACTCATCCGCTAGTAGACTTCAAGACAAAAAAATTAAGGCTATTAGAAAATTTTATATAATTTTATTCGTTTCTAAAATTCTGGTAGAAATTGTTTCTTAACCGTAATCAGACATTAAAATAAAACTACTATTAAATGGCTTTTAACGCATAGTTTGCAAATTATATAGGCTAGGTATATATACACACACACACACATACACGAGACGTGTCCGGAAAGTAAGTACCGTTTGGTCATTAAAAAAAATAAACTAATAGAAAAAATATTTTATTGAAAGTTTTAGTTTACTACATTTCTACATAATAATTTTACTTGCATAGTCGCCATTCAGTTCCAAGCACTTTACGCAAAGCTCTACCAGTTTATTTAACCCCTCTGCACAGAAGTTCTCCGTCAGAAAATTAAACCAGTTGACAATCGTAATATTGTACATTTTGCTGTAATTGTTTATAAACAAGGCCTTAAACTGTCCATTGTTTGCGTTGGGTTATATGCTGCTGCGGGCGGTGACTGTTCAAGAAGGTTGTTTTCTGAGCGCGAACATTTCTACCCCATAACTTTCGACACATCTATGACGTCAGCGTGCCAAAATAGCTGACACGACAGAATTCCTGATTAGAAAAATTTTCTATTTATATCGCGTCGCGGAAGCGGCGTTACTGAAATACGTGTCAATATTATGTTTTAGATGCATTAGTAACTCTAAAAATAATCTAGTATTTTTAAGGCTTTGTTTGCTAAATTTATCTGAGAAATCTCTTAAATGTGTTCTCGTACAATTGAATGGTAAATTTTAATTAAAGAAATTAATTTCTCAAATGTGTATGTATATTTAAAAAAAAACCTGCTACTATTGATGGCTGTCGCACTTTCGGTACATGTGTAACAGCAAGAATCAATTTATATAAAATAATTTTTTGGTTGTCGCGCGGGTAAGAGAAAACCGCATGTCCACAATGAGGCGATATTTTGCCGTGGCGTCGCCATGTTGGCATCGCGCCGTCGCTCCGCAGTTGAGTCCAGCACGAGAAGAGCGAGCGTGGGCTGCGAGTGCGAGGCGACGCCGCCAGGAGCGCCACGGTCGGCCAGTGACGACCGCGCGACTGGTGGTGCGATGCTCGCGGCGCGGCGCTAAGAACCTCCCACTTCCCGTGGCAAAGTGTCTCCGGGCGTGAGTCACCGCTGTTGGCGCTGCTCTGTCCGCTCCTCTGATCTCACGGGACCTGCATCCGAACTTCAGCCTAGCTAGGCGATCCACTAAAACTGCAGCGTAGTGGACGCGACCATTTCTGCAGTCGCTTCCGAATCCTCACAAGATGCCGATGCATCCCTACATGCCTCCACTAAATCCGAGATTCCTAGGAATGCGACACTCGCATCCACTGATGCGTCCCTACATCCATTAGCATCGGAATCGTGTTTTATATTGTGTGTATATAATATTACTTCAGATTTTTGGCATAATATTTATCAGAAATGTTATAAGCGTAGGTGATAACTCAAACATATATTAATAAAAACGTTTATAAATATTACCGAAAGGTGAACTTAAATTTTGTGCCGGAAATTGGGAATTTCCCTCGGCACCATTTTTCCTTTGTTTTTATTTTCGTTTGTGTAAATGAAATTTTTACCTGGCTTTGGACATTAATTTTAATTACTTTGCCTCACTGTACACTCTTGTTCAAACTGTACCCAACTGGTTTCATCATAGTTCCCAGGGCCTTCACCATCTGAGAAAGCAGTCTCTCGTTTGTTAGCTACAAGCAAAAAGTTTCCCCGCCTGGCCTGCATGGACGAGTCTGAAATTTCTATACCCTGCGGTGTCCGGCTGTCATGGCCGGGAGCTTTGAGCTTCTCCCGTCAGCCCAGTTGGACACGACCGCCATTTAAGCCCCTCCTGAAGTGAGCAAATTCTGTCATGTACCCAAACCCAAATTACACCCACCTCTGGCAAGCACGGGAGCCAAGTTGCTCCTGTTCCCACCTCTACAGCATCCTGCCTCCCTCCCCTGGCCCACCGAGTTTGCGCCGATGTTCTTAGAACTGTGCCCTCACCCCTTCCCAGGCCAATGACCGGTTGTCGCCCTGGGGCACTATTCTTGACGCTGCCGGAATAATTCCGGTAGCGGAATGATCCGCAAGTTTCAACCCGCTAGACAGCTAAATGTCTATTCTTGAAACTGCTACTGCTGCTACCGGAATCAACATTGTCGGGTTTATGAAATGTCCGTATGGAAGTGTGGCAACGTTCAATATTGTGTTGACGTCACTGGTAGAAGGCCAATCACAACGAGGGAAGGACCATTTATTATTAAAAGTTAAATGTTTTCATTATACTCGTATCTTTTCTCTAGTTGATTGACGTGGAGGTTATGTAATATGTATAATAATTACAAAACTAATAATTAAAAATGAATGGTATGGCTTTCATGAAAAAAAAATCGGGAAAATATATTGTGTTATGAAATGAACAACTTTATTTAATATTAGAAAAAGTACTACAAACATACAAATATTTGCGAAAATATTTACAAATTCATGTGAGGTTTTTTTTATTAAAATTTACAATTCTTACCCCTTAAAAGTACTCGTTTTTTAGTTTATTGTTTCTGCTTACTTGATAGAATTTAAAATTCTTATCACTTAAAAGTAATCGTTTCTTAGTTTGTTTCTGCTTACTTTGCCGCACCTTTTTATGTTAGTGTAAAATTTGAGGTGAAAATAAATTTAATGCGGTGTTTCTTGATTCAGCAAACAATTGTGAATGTGCACATTAAGATTTTTATAACTGCAAGTCAATACAAAATTATAAAATTTTATGAACATCATCTGGCAATTATCTCATGGTGCGGGGGGAAATGGGTAAAAGTTCCGTATTGCGTATCCAAGTTAACCTGTGATCCTGTTGGCATGATCCTGTACACCTGATCCTGTGGTACATGATGCTTATTGTTTTAGCAGTGGGCAGGCGCGTAGCGCCGACGCATTTCGCGCGACAGCGCGAAATGTGAAGTTATTTATCATATATGTAATTTATTTTTTACATCAGGTTGGGCTACACGCCTTCCCACTGATAAAAAAGATAAGCATAATATAACACAGGATCAGGTGTACAGGATTATGCCATTAGAATCAAAGGTATATCTGGATACACCTGGATAAGCAATGCAGAACTTTTACCAAAGTTTGTTATTTTTTGGTGTAGGGGCTTCTTGAAAACAATCTTATGAAATTATCAACAAAATCTTTGAACTATATCTTCTTTCATCATTTATTTAATAATACTTGTGTGGGTTTTCATCGGTGTGTGTTGTTTTCAATCATATTATTTGCGGGGTAGGAATGTTGGCTCTGTTTGCAAGATAGGGAAGGGTAAATAGAATAACCTTTATTTTCACAATCACTTATCATTGTGGGAAATTCATATATAAATGGACTCATTTCGAGTACTTTTCAATTCCGGGATGTATGTACTTTTAACGAATACATGTGCATAATCTAACTACCACTATAGTTTTGTTCCATCAAAACATGACACACGATTGCAATATTTGGTGTCAAAAACGAATTACGTAATATGGAAACTATGTTACCGGTATTGTATTTATCACAATATACGTCAAATAAGCCACAAATTTATACACAGCATAAATTTCAATGTTTTTAATACTAAGTAGGTACCATATTAAGTACTTAATGGAAGATGGTAAATATAACTTTCGTAACGTAATATTTAAATACCTGCCATTGCAAATCACACAAACAAATGTAATAATACTTAAAACATTAAATATTAGTTAAATTGTTACAAAAGTTTTCTCGCCACGCACACAGGAATTTTAAGGTTGAAAGCATCACATGGCGTATTTTTATCTGAATAATCACATAACATAATGAGGCGAATAAGTTATTTCTGGTTTTAAATGAAGTAATCTAATATAAGTATATAAACACACGCATTATTAAACGAGATATGTAGCTAACCTAAACTAACCAAACATACAAACGATTTAAATATTTTTCAGAACCATAACACAGACTCCATTTTGGACAAATCATGGTTTCAAAGAACAAAAAACGCTCAAATCTCTACCGGAATTGTGATTCCGCCAGCTCACGAGGTGGCGGAATTAATCCGGTAGATTGTGACGAAATTCCGATACGAAATTCCGCTAGCGAGTGTTCAAGAATAGGGTTTAGCAAATTTCTGGTGGAATCAAGTAATTCCGCTAGTGGAATTCTTCCAGCAGCGTCAAGAATAGGGCCCCTGGTGTCCTGTGGTTTTAAAATCGCGTCTGGCCTTAGAGTCACTGAGCTATCTCAAACGCCATCTATCGATGATCTTGCCAGATAGGCACTGTGCTATTGCTGCTATGTCTCTGCGCACCCCCTCGCGGAAATCTTGAGAACTCAACCCGAGATAGTTCTTCTGGCTCGCGCCACATGCACGACATGGTTGCCCCTGAAGGTAGGCTACCTGTAGGACAGTAAAGTTTATATATGTATACATGTATATGTGTGTGTGTATATATATATATATATACACATATACATACATACATACATACATATTTAGAGCGTCCTTACGCTCGCAACTCCCGGTCAATCAGGAGACTGCTTTCCCCTCCCTGTGTCCTCTCGGCGCCGAACGCGCCTTTTAATTACTCGGCTCTCCAGGAGCTTAACAGAGTCGCCGCCAGCTGTCGCCTTGGTCGTTCTCCCGCCCGCGACACTTATGCGAGTACTTTTGGACTGAGAGCAGGCGACAAAATTAAAGATGTAGTCCCGATGACAGAGGGAGTGTTTTCCCTAGTATTGCTTCTCTTCGTCGCTTTCTACTTAAAGTTAGTTTGGGCTACTAATGACTCGACCGCAAATTTCGCAAGTGCTCGGTCATCTCCTGATGCTATGACCATTGGATATCGCCCACCGAAGGGCGAGTTAGACGCAATCTTCTCTAGCCCCTTTTTAACCAGAAAATTCGTCTCTTTATCGGTTTTCCGGCAATTGTCTTATTTGCTAATTTTTATCACTGTGGACCGTCTGTTCACAGTGAGGTAAAAGAAACACCATGTAACTCATCAAAGTAACACCTTCAAGTGACTGCATCCAGGCCCCTGACTTCTGAAGTCACTGAAATGTCCGGTTCCCTGAAGACATATCCCCGCTCTGAAGGCCCAATTCGTCTGCATCTCGCCTCCAGCAAGCCACGGATAAGTCAGAATCAGTTATAATATTGAGTTTGGACTTCCGCATAGCATTACTAAAAGTAATATTTGGGACAAGTTAAAGAATGGTGTGTCTTATGGCCACAGATGAATTTTGCTACAATATTTCATAAAATTATATTATAATATTATTTATATTTAACATACCCCCCTGGCTGGGAAGCTCATATTTTATATAAATTTTTAAATTATCAATGTTATACAAAATTGTTAATATCTAAAAATCATGTATTCTAGTTTCCTGGTCTACGATGTGGATATGACAGTCTAAGGAATATAAATGGTATGTGGATTTTGTTTATTAGACACCCATTTAGTAGCCCATACCTTGTATAATTATATAATACGATCCACCTGTGCTCTATCTTGCTTGGGAGAGTATCCTAAATCACATGTTCGTCGCTCCTGCTCTCCTCTTGTAAATTTATGACTTTTTTGTCTTATTTCTCTACCCAGCATGTCTTCCAACCTTCTTTGTATGTCCTAACAAGGGACTAATTTCTTAATCCATAGCACAGGCATCGAAACATTTGGTAGCAGAGTATGGTTCTCCATCTGCTAATATTCATTTGCCTAGCAGATTGTGTGGTTCGGTTTTAACTCTGATAAGAGTTATTGAGGTCCTTTGATCGGCATATCACACTTATCAAACAAAGTTTTTTCGCAGAAAAAAGTTTCAAATTATAGATGTAAAGAAACGGTTTGTACGTGGTTGGCTGACGTGTCATCGTAACTTTATTGCCGCGATTTTTTTTTTTTTTGCATTTTATAAAGTCTCACTTATCCATGTACTATAGTAATCTTGTAATTAAAATTCTCATTACCATTACGGGCGCCGCCGTTTGCTCAGTGCTGCCCCTCGACTAACGCCTGTCCGCGCCATCATTCACGACGCCCTTCAGCTGAGTGCGAGCCTTTCTTATCTCAAGGACGTCAGACCACTCGCCCCCTCCTCCTTGACCCCTCACACTCCCAGGGCTGGCGGCTGTAGGTGACATCACGTCCTGCATCCTCTGTTGTTATCAACTCGCCTCTTTCCCCTTGACTCTTCTCCGCACGCGGGCAACTACCCCAGGCACAACTTTAGGGGTATTTAATTCTTATTATGTATAAGTATTTTTAATATTCTGAGATTCATAACAACATTTTTATTTTGATTATAACATCTACGCTACATTATATATATTTTTTAAATTGGTCGTAATTTACATTTAGATAAATATCACGCTGCATGCAATGTAGTCACAATGTAAAGTACGCATTTCTTAGGGATGGATAGTATCCGAAAACTTTTACTACTAACACCACCTTTTGACATTTGGTCATGGTAATGTGCACGTAGCCATTTTGCATCATGATATCTACGAATATATGATGTGGTCTACAACATCCAGTGGGGGAAGAAAGTGTCACATTTGGACCGGTTGAGAGAACATGCCGGAAGAGATGTGTTACTTGTTAGGAACTGGGAAGCAGGGCCGCGACGCATGCCAGGTACCTGAGCGGACATCCCCAGCGGTAGTCTGGCCCGGGGGCCCACAGGGCGCCACTGAAGTCACACGCGCATACCATGGGGGATTATGGCGGCCGCACCTCGCCACCTACATCCTTCCTCGGCGCTGTCATATATCTCTTAATGGCCTAGGAATTCTGCGGGCTTACAGAGGCCGCCGCAGGAAGTGAAGTGACTCCGATGGGTTCTGGATACTTCGGGTGTCGGATGACGCGACACTTCACAACCACTCCACTCCATTCGAGAAAGACGACCAACCGGTATAAAAGCGGCGCTGCCAGCCTCCGCGGGAGTTCCGAGAGTTCCAAAAGTGCAAGATGAGTGAAGTGCGAGCTAAGCGAGGACGAGAGACTGTGTGTGTGGACAGGCGCGAGTTGAGGGGTGTACCACTGTCGAGCCTAGCTCCAGTGAGGAGTGCGAACTGTGGACTGGACGAATACTTAGTGATTTGTGAACAGACTTTAAGTATTGTGATTTTATTAGTACTGTAAACATTAGTAGCAAATAAAAATGTATAAAATTAATTTGGCTATCCTTACGAACCCAATTCTCCCCACTCATAACAGTATTAATTCACATTAGTGACGCCGAATAGTATTAATTCTTCTATTGGAAATAAAGTTTCCATATGAATTACAGCAGCCAGATCACAGTTCATTTAAAGCTGCTACACATCTGGAGAAATTGCCTTTCTGTGATCTCTTTACAAATTTCATTTTAAGGAGATAAGGCCTTTATGAACAGACTGATTCAATTAAAAACACAAACTATTTGAAATTCAGTTACTAAGGGAACTGCGCCCTTAAACACTAGTCCTAACGGGATACCGTTTACAGATCCCAAGCAGTTTTAAAATGGTGAGGTTCCATCTAACAAGGGAAGTCGGGGCTCACTGATTTGGCTTAAACTGTGTGAATAGAAGCAGGTAGGTGCCCCTTTCAACATCACACAAATATATCGCCTGAGTGGGTCCTAGGAAGCGATAAAAATATCTTTAAAGATTTTAAAGTAGAGTTTCAGGAATACTATTCAAAGATTATCACGTCAGCAGCGTGGCGGAGTGATCAATAGCATTGTCTGGCCATCCGCCGGCTCGGGTTCGATACACACTGTTAACTTTTTTATTTTAATTTTTTTTTTCCAGTTCTTAAATTTCAATTTTCCAAATCACCGCAGACACGTGGCGGGAAGCTGTTCTCAAATGTATAGATTGTTACGAAATGTAGGAATAAAAGTATAGTAATACCCGACTATGAGGAAATTTGAAAAAGCTGACAGAGCAATGTGCTCTGAACGCACGAAAGAGAAGAAAGTAAGACGATCAAATTGGGGTTTAACGACAACAAAACGTTGCTAAACTTTGGAATTGAAGGACAAAAGTTAAAATCAAAACCCACGCGGCAAAGTAAAAACACCTTATGTTTAAATATATTAATTAAAAAATTACAGTAAACATTATACCTATACATGTAACTGTTCAAATATATTTAAATTTTGTAGTTAATGGTTTGATATTGCGAGAGAAAAAAATGAAATTGTAAAACAAAAGATTGGCAGCAGTGGGTAACAAACCCGAGCCGGCGGAATGCCAATCAAATCAATGCAATGGGTTTTTATTCGTATTTTTACATTTGGTTGTTCGGCATTCCAGCACTCGGTGCTGTTTAACCATCTTACACATATTTTGATCACAATATTCTATCTACATTCACTTTAATAATTATAGTATTTACATTGGAGCTTGGCTAGACAATGCGTCTGACCACTGCGCCACGCCGATGACATGTAAGTCCATTAACATATCCCTCAAAGTCACTTTAAAATCTTTAAAGAGGTTTTCCTCGCTTCCTAGGGTCCACACAGGCGCGATATTTTAGGACGTTGAAAAGAACACCTCCCGCTTCTGAGACCGCGCACTTTGGCGGCCACGCGAGCAGTTCCCCCCCCCCCCCCCCCCCCCCCGCTCGCCATCCTGCCTTGCCCAGGGGTGGCCCCGAGCAGGGCAAGAATCACCCCGCGCCCCGCGCCGGTTTTTTTTACTTGTTTATCCAAAGTTCTCTTAAAAATGTGAACATTAACGGGATATGGAAAATTAAAAATGCCATTAGCATGTAAATTAAAACACTGGTCAGTTCCAATTTCAGTTCATCATTACACATTGGAAAAACTTTCAAATATATTATTGCTACGTATAATTTCACGATTTCACCGGAATTTGATCGTAAGCATTTTTAAAACTGACTCGAGAATAATTTATCAGGAAGAATAAATATTAATATTGATTAGGATAAATGAACAAAACCATCATCGAAACGTAAGTTCCAAGTTAGCTTAAAATTTTGTTTGAAATGGTTAATTTTAAAAATTATCCAGAGTGAGGGCTTCCATAAAAGTAAATAGCCCAGCCCGCAAAGTCTAGTACTGCTACTGCCCCCTGCCCTACAATCACGCTTCTGTACGTCGTACACGTAACAGCTACAGGCAGACAGCGTCTTTCAAGGAACCGCTCCACTGCACTGGTCGCATCATGGGCATATTCCTGTTTATGTGGGATCTGGCGATCTGGAGGTATGGAATAACGCAATTAAAAAGAAATTGCTTGAAAATGCATTTTTATTTATTTTCAAAACCTGAATCTGAAACTCTTATATCATTTGGCCGTGTTTATAAACTATGCAATGAAAGCAACGACACAGCCACGCAACACGCAAACAACGCACGTGAGTAACGGTCATTTGTAAAGCACGCAAGTCGCAAGACATCACCAGCGCTATAACTTCAACTTATAAAACAGTAGAAAAGAAATTTTCTGCACCGAGCTTTATAATTAAAACAAAAGCAATTGTCAATAATATGATTTAAAAGTATTTTTTTACGTGGCTTTAAAGTTTAATAAGTGATGAGGTAAATCTAAATAAAAGAATATGCTTATATGCACATGACGTCTTCGTTTTTAAAAGTCCCCGGTACATTTCTCTTCAAATATGGCCGTCGGAAACGCAAGCCAAAACGTAATAAAGTTTGAAGTTGAACACTTGCGTTGCGTCGTTGTGCCTTGCGTAGTTTATAAACCGGTGCTCTATTAGGTGACTGCTGAACATTTTGCGTGTTGCGCCCTTGCATTGTTTATAAACAATGCATTATACTACCACTGCTGATGATTATGTCCCAATACATGTTTAAAGAAACGACTACTCTCTAATTTGGCATATTCAGTGGCCAAAAATTGGTAATGTTAAGCGCAATGTTTTTGAAGGAAAAATATCAGTTTCTAGGGGAAGGACATACCCCAACCCTGCATCTCAGGACTTACGCCTTTGACGTGCATCGCTCGTACTGACACTTTTTTTTTACCTGATAACTTATTATTTCCTCCCGAATCTATCATATTCAAACTATTTAAGAACAATTATTCCATGTATAAAAAACAACCACGCCTCATAAAAACTACTTTTTACGAAAGTGCAAATGAAAGCGTAAAAAAATTAACTATATCAGGCGCAGTGTTTCGTATCATATGTTCACTGCAGAAGATTACATTATTTCATAAATAAAAGCCCAAATTGTGACGATTCTTTGTTTCGATTATAAAGGTCATCTTGTAATTAACATTCTCGTTATCACTAACTGTACCATCAACGTCATAAGAGCGCCGCCATTCTCACAGTGCTGCCAACCTGTTTTGTAACACAAGGGCGAGTGAGCACGTGATACGAAACGAAATGTTCGCTTCGACCTTATATCGATTCGCGTCACTCCTAGCTAGGAGGGTCGAATTAAGGAGCAATCCATGTGTACCTGACTACTCAAATATTTGTAGGGATACAATATATATCTTGTATATACATATATATACAATATATATATGTATATACAATATATATATATTTAGAAACTGCTCAAAATAGCTTAATGGTGAACCTTTGCAAGTATGTATTTAAAGGGTCTGCTTATCTGGCGGGAAATTGCACTTAATGGTAATTATAATAAGCTTCAGGGTTATATTAAACGTATTCGCAATCCGTTTCCACGCGAAAAGAACCAAAATAAAATCGTCAAACTGCACGGGATTCTTACTGACAAGATTTTCAGAGTTTGGTACATATTCATGACAAAAATGGACCTTTTCACACTTCTGTATTTCCATACCTTGTGAATGAATACTTACGAAACTACCCAAGGCGTGCAGCTTTTTTATATAATTTCTAAAATTAAAATAGTGGGGTCTTCTCTCTAATCCCTTATTCGCATGCAAAAAAAAACTATTCGTTTAATAAATCTTGCAATGAGAAATTTTAATTTAATACAATTTTTTTTATATATACGCCATTGCAGTTTTTCACTGTTTGTCATGGAAAAAAAAAATCAAGAATGCAAGTTAGAAAAAGAAAAATGAAAACATAAACCCACAGAGAACAAGCCTAAATCAGCTGATGTCGAAAAGATGGACCCAACGATAAAACTAAACAGGAGGTATCATGGATAACCCAACGAAGACAGAACGGACGAACACATTCAAACTTTAAATATCAGATAGCACAATAAATTCCGTGGAAGGAATTTAATTTTTCATGACTAAATTCTTTCCACGGAATTCTTATGTAGTCTGGTATTTGAAATTTGAATGTGTTCGTCTGTGCTGTCGTCGTTGTGTTGTCCATTATACCTGCATAATAATCAGCTGATTTAGGCTCGTTCTCTGTGTGTTTATGTTTTAATTTTTATTTTTCTAACTTGCATTCTTGAATTGTTTCTATGACAAACAGTGCAAACTGCAACGGCGTATGTCCAAAAAAATGTATTAAAAAAACTGCACGCTTGCCCACCGCCCTGCAATGGTGTTACACTTAGAGCTTCCTCGTTTCTGCCCAAATAACAACGCCGGGTTTTTTTTTTTTTTTTTGTTTAAGGAATATTTATAATTTTAGAGTTTCGTTTCTGATGTTACATGATATTATTTAAGACAGAAATGCTAACATCTGTAGGTAGAGGCATGTATTTATCGCGAAAATATTTCGAGACTAGCTGAGAGTGAAAGTAGCCAATCACAATAATTCAGAGTGCGGAAGTATAAACGCGTCTTGAATGGCTTGGTCAAACAAGGCAATGCCTTCTCTTGCATCCGGCCGCCAATCACAAGGAAGAAACCGCCTGTCGTGGGACTGTTAGTGTAAATACGTTAATCTGTGCTTGCTTGCGTGTTGGTATAGGCAGTGCCATAAACCTTCATCTTCAGTACTGTGCTGTAGAATGGTAGTATTATTCTTGTTATTTAGATAGACCCCTACAGGTGTTCCATACATTAAAAGATGTTCAAAATCCGTGGTACACATGAAGGTAATAAGTAACGAAGTTAATGAATGCAATCTTTGCCATGTTCATAATTGAAGTCAAACCTTCCCCCATCCCACAATTTGGACACAAAAAACTTTTTTTGTTGTACAGAAGTTTAACGCAAATTCTTCAACATATTAAACAATATTCACCTTTATATGTAAGCTTTACGATTCTTCTTAGCAAGTTCCATTCAAGTTACTTCTATCATTAGCATTTATACGGCCACGACTGATTTAGCTAAACAGTTGACTTCAAATTCAGAACAGACACCAACTCCACGGTCTAATACCTCCATGGCGGTACATACGTGAGGGGGAGACAGAACGCAACCAGACAAGCTCAACTCACCGTGCAAAGCGTGTTCGGAACTCGAACCGGAGAAGAGCTAGAGGTCGCTTGCCAGCACGCGACGTGAACGTGCAGTTGTCACCTGCGCCGTGGATCTCCGGCGAGGCGGATGCGCGCGTAGAGCAAGCACGGGCTTGCGGACACGAGGGACGCACGGAGACTGAACCAAGGTTTCACAACAGGACGCGTGTTGGCTGCCGCAATTCAAAGCAGCTGTGTGGTTGGAAGTTGTTGAATAATATATTCTTTTTTCCCTTAAATTTTACAGTGGTGTCATTCCGTTCCTTTCCGTCAGTCTTGTTTCTCATCATTCCAAAGCTCAGCATGTACCGCCCTCTAGTTGAGTACCGAGCATACACTTTATGGTGATTCGTGCTTGTATATTTGTGTTCCATCACCCCCTAACATAAGTCCTACGCTGTTATTTGTTGCCAGTTCGGTGGCCACTACGTAAAGGCAATTTTTTTTGTTGATAATTTTTGACTATGAATTAGTTTCCTGACTTTTACAAATACGATATAAGATGTTTTCCAGTACATCTACAAGTTTCCTGCTATTTAACATAAAACAATCATGTGTTTATAGTTACAATCTTTATTTTTAAACAGGGCCAATCACTGAAGTCCAATTTTTCTATTTTTTTTTTCTACAGGTAAGTAATGCCTAATTTTCCAGATCGTTTCTCATTAAAATCCAGGATTAGCGAAATACTAAAATTCCCATTCGTCAGGTATAACGTTTAGTGCTACACTGGTTGGTGTATGTACAGCGGTATCGTCTCTAAGGGCAAGGCTGTGTGATGTCACGCAGTCTTCCCGTCATGCCGTAACTATGACTTTTATCAACAAGTGGTGGTCCTTACATTTCATGTCGTAAAAATTAAAACAAAGATAATGCATATTACTGTGGTGTTTTAAAGATTTAGCAACATAAATTTTGTATCTAAACATTATTTTGAAAAACAACCGATTTCAGTCACTTCCGCTCTACTATAATACAGCTTATATTTTACAGAAACGAACAGCAAGATAATAACTTCCATGCCGACCTCAACAATTTTACTAAATGCCAATAAGACGTCTTTAGTCATATTGAACCGGTTTTTAAAATCGCGTGTGTTCTGAGAAAAAAGTCTGATTACGAATAGCATTTAAGAGCCATAACACTAGCTCACACTAGTTTCGTTTCATTTTAAACATTAATTTTTGGGACAGTGAAAAGGCAAAAACCTGTAATTTTTTTATGACGTTCTTAGATATGAAACGTTTGGTGGACAGTATTGCAAGTGGTATAGGGACGTTTATGGAGCATTTAACTTCACTACTCCATGATAAAATTACAACGGCGCCTTACTGTCGAGAATACTGCACGCCAGTTCGGTGGCTAGCACGTAAAGGCAAATTTTGTTAATTTGGGAGTATCGAAATCGCGGCATTTGCCATGCCCAGCTTTTGAAATGGAGAAGACGAACTTCCAGCAAGTGACCGTGACGTGATTTGCAAAAAAAAAAAAAAATGTTTTGACTATGAATTACGGTCCTGACTTGTACAAATACAAGAATATAAGACAGGGTGCGCAGCACATCTCGTAAGGAAACATGGCGGGCGGTACTCACTCATCATCTGCTCCGTGCCCAAGTAGCCCAGCTAAGCCCAGGTAAGCCCGCGCGCGGCGAGGTGTCTCGACGACTGCGTTGCCGCACTTGAACCCCCCTTACAGGCGCGCGAGTCCGTCCCCGCTGTGTCAATGGGAGACCCTGCCCGCTTGCTTGCGTCCGTCCGTCCCTCCACGCCTCCAATTACAGGCGATTTAACAATCACTCGCGGCCCGGGCAGGGCTCTTCACTCGGAGCTGTCAGTCGTCCAGCCCGCGGGGCCTGTCGGGTACCCTTCTCCCCCCCACCCCCCCTCCGCTAAACGGCCGGGCCACTACTTCATTTCACCTTACAGACAACATTTATAAACATGCCAGCCATGTGTGCCCGATCCGGCAACACCTCAGGAACCGTCCAAATTTTCTCAAATGTTAGATAGAGATTTTTGGTAAGCTGCTCTGCCAATGACCTCTTAATTTCAGTCAAAATGTGTTTTTTTTTTTAAATTAGGTACTTACCTAAGAAGTTCTTCAGAAGCCTAAATACTAAATTCCTCGTTTCTAACTTTAAAAATGACGTACTTTCCATACAAACTTTCGTCCCTTATTTTACCTTTTACCCCCTTAGGGGATGAAATTGCAAAAAAAAAATAAAAAATAAAAAAAAAACAAAAAAAAAACGCTGATACAACTTACTTATTTATAAACAGAAGCCCTAACACCTTGTATGTCTAACTTCAAATATGACGAACTTCCATAAAAAATTCTATACTCTATTTAACCACCTTAGGGGATAAATTTTAAGACTTTCTTAGTAGGTACTCGTCTGCGTTACATATGTAACTCTTGTGCAAAATCTCATTGTTCTAGACACCCCCCTCCCCCCCTCTCCCGGTTTAAACTGTGCATTATCTGTCTGTCAGTCAGTGTTAGAGATTTATATGTTCGGAATATACAGGCTGGGTCAGAACTCGATTGACAGACTTCAGCTGCACGTTCATCAAGGAAAAATAACTTCAAAACAAATATGTACCTATATGATTTATGGTCTAAAGTGCATCCCAAAGCTGGTACACATCTTTGAAGTTGGAGTCTACCGATTCTTTTTTACTATTGCAAATCATAAAGTATTTAAAATGGAACGAAACACTTATGTGTCTGGGTAATGTTTGATTAAGCAACTACAACCACCATTTGGTGTCGTAAAATGATTTCATTGAAATAGAATTATCCTCCGCATCATTTCTTAACTTTTTCACATGAATAATTTTACAACAGTGACAAAGTTTGCAGTGGTTGTAGGTCTTTGCCTAATCAAACATTATGTAGATACTTTAATGTTCCATCTTAAATGTTCTTTCTATTATTTGCAACAAAAAAAAGTTGTTCGTTTCCAAATCCAAAGGCATAGTAGTACCAGCCTTGGGAATCACTTTAGACCAAGAGTCGTTTTAACGTCCTAACTTATTTTTTTCTTGATAAACCTGTGGTCGAATTCTGACTCAGAACTGCATGTATTAAAAAACATCGCATATCTTCAAACTGCCTATACTTGGAAGACTGGCCGAAGTCAGTTTAGTTGCTGCCCGATTAACGGCTCTATAAGCCCATGCCATTGATTCTTTTAAAACTGTTAGATGCTGCTGTTAAGGAGATCCAAGAATGTTTTAAACACTGCAATGGGCACATATTGGGCACATAATTGGGCCCGGAAGAGACAGCCCCCACTTCACTTCCCCCCATAACCCTTCCAGCGGCCTGCCCCGAATGTTCTAGTGAACACTCGTCCCTGACCATGTCTCAGTTCATGAGCGCCGAGTCGGTACCGAGAGGTTCGAAACAAGCGCAGCTCCAGAGGAGACACGAGGGGTGATAGCCCCTCCCGAGCCCAAATTTATTTTATTTTATTTTGTATGGCATCTTTATGTTAGCTGAAATACTTTAATTCACGTGTTCACCTCTTTATCATTAAAAGTTGTTCGAAACTGTAAAATATTTGAGATTAAACTAGTGCATTATATGTGTTGTTGATTCCGCGAAAGAAAGGTCTAAAAACGTAAGGTATTGGATTTATCCGATTCCTCATTCAGCACTAACATAACGATTTCTAACAAACGCTTTTGTGATTCGCTCAGAGTATTCCTTTTCAGGCATGATTGTGATCCTCTCCTGCACTTCTAAAATAAACCTTTCTGTGTGTAAACTATACTCCGCCATCACTCGAAGAAACAGCTGTATCGCGGGAAGTAACTTGGTGACGCCGACCGCCAATGCTCCTCTGTCGCATAGACCGCTATGCCTCATCAACGTCTCGCAAAAGCGTGTGCACCGAACGCGCCCGTGCGCGCAGCAAAGTGCAGTTCGTGCGACGAGGCGAACGCCATACAACGAGTGCTACACCGGCGCAAGGATCCGGCCGGGTGTGGCATATCCTTCCGCCGCACTACAACAAATTGTTATAATTATGTTTTTCCACAGGATTTTATTAAACATTATTTTTTATTAATTAATAATTAAGTCTTTGCAAAATCATGTTTCAATGTGCGATTTGTCCCGAACCTGGCCGGTTCAGTTTCCCGCGAAATTCACACGTTTCCGCGGGAGGGCTGGCGGGGGAGGGGGGTCGCGCGCGGCGACACCGCTAGTGTCCTTCGAGAGCTCAACCAGGCCGGCAGCCTGCGCGCAACGCGGAACCTTCAACCTTTGCATTCACCGACATGTAGTTTTCCATAGTGTAATTTCTTTTCTACCTTTTGTACAGTTCCGCGGTCGGCCTAAATTTACCATGAGGTACTTAACTTAATTCAATCAGTGCTCCGAGATGAGTGTTTACGTCATACGTAAGTACTGTGGGGAGAGTATGTGTTTTTACGTCGGCGCTTCACGCCCAACCTAGCCTACAGGCTACTTAGTTTTGGCCCGCACGGGGCAGCCAGCAGGCGACACGTGCCATCCAACTTAATAACGATTCAGTCCCTGGGACACACCTAGACACCACGTAGAGTCGCCGGAGACACGGGCCTACGTGTTGCTAGCCCAGTTTATCAAGTGTAATGTGTTAGCGGAATAGTTGTTCGCCTAAGTGTAATTCGTCATGTCAGGGCTTATGTATCACCGTCGTACTGCAGTGCGCCACCAAACTTAATAACGATTCAGTCCCTGGGACACACCTAGTCACCACGTAGAGTCGCCGGAGACACGGGCCTACGTGTTGCTAGCCCAGTTTATCCAGAGCTAGGTATTAGTGTAGTGTATTGTGCTTCAAAATATCGTGTGCCATGTCAGAGTGTCTTTTGTAACTTTCGCGTCACGTATACGAGTCTGCCCCTCACGCGCATAAGAATCGTGAGCCGCCACTGAGGAAGTGAGCTGCGCGTGTGACTAGTCGCGTCGGGCAAACCGTTACGGCCAGAACGGGCAGCACCATGTATTGGGCTGTGCTGTATTAAATTCACCAACTATCTGAAGAGGTTTTGTGTTATTATTCAGGCGTCCCGAGTGGCCTCAACAGCTCGGGGGGCCCTACTGCGTTGACCCCTACCTCTAGCCACAAGGCCGAACCTTCCCTGAGATCACGAACTGAACAAAATCACGTCTAAATACTCAGAGGTAGCGGGGACGGCGTCAAATTGGCGCCCGACTAGTGTGGCTTTAATTTTCTAAAAATTAATTTCCAAATTTTGTTTCAAATTTTTCAAATTTTTTCTCAAATTTTTCAAATTTTATACTTCAAATTAGTGTACCAGTAAGGGCTCGCGTAGGAAGTCGGGAATCGCGCGGAAACGGACGCGACGCGCAGACAGCCAAAGGAGCGGGCACCTGGCGATAGGCGCGCGTCAAGTTACACGCCAGACGCGCATCAAGTTACGCGTCAGGCGAGATAACGGCTGTGGGAGCGGAAGTCCGCGCGCCTCGCACACGGATCAGGTGGCGCAGCTGCGCAGCTGCTACGCGCCGAACAGGAGCACGAACATGAGCCGTGACGGAGCGGTAAAGATAGACATGGAAGGGGTATGCCACGCATGCCTTCTGCCAGGGTTGCCAATAAATCATGCCGCGGCAGGGGTTTTCGCCACCTGTACCTGCGACACAGATAGGAAGCACAAAACAGACTTTGACGACAGAAAATCAGGGCCGACGTCTACAATTCAGTGCGGCGCGAGGGGATGTCATCGGCGGCCCGATGAGGTGGCGTTCTGCCACCAGTGCGGCACCGTGAGGCACCGCTCGTGCACCGAGGCCCGGGAGTTCCTTAACTTCCGGAATGGGCTATTCATGTGCCGCGCGTGCGAGCTCGCGCTGGACAGACCGTCAGCGACGCCGGCGGCCCCTGTCGCACCGCGCCCCGGCGGCACCCTCAAGCTGCCGGAGTTCGGAGGGCAGGAGCACGAGGACCCCGCAAAGTTCCTGCGGACATGCCGAGACAGGCTGGCACGATACGCGGTGCCTACAGATGAGTGGACGGAGAAGGCGTGCGATCAGCTGAGGGGGTGTGCCCTTGACTGGTGGACCACAGCCGGAGAATACGGCATGGAGTGGGGTGACTTCGCCAACGGACTGGAGGAGCGTTTCAACGACGCCCGTGCCCGGGCCCGGTGTCAACAGTCACTGTTCTGCCGGCCTCAGGAGGCGGGGGAGAGCGCGGAGGCCTTCATCAGGTCTAAGGCGCGGCTCCACCGACGGCTGGCGGAAGGGGAGGACGACAGCAGCATGCTAGGGGTAGTCGTCCAGCTGATGCTGCCCGAACTGCGGCCATTCCTTAGGGCCGCCACCGACAAGGGACTGGAGACGTTCGTGCGGTAGGCGAACGAGGTGGAGCGCGACGTGCAAGCTGTCCGTCGCAGCCGCGAGCCGCCCACCCGACGGCCAGGTGCGTCGCCACCGATGTTGGCGGCCCCCGAGGTCTCCAGGGCTCTGGTACCGTACGTGGAGCCAGTGCCGAGGCAACAGGGGGAGCAGCCGTCCCGACGTACCGCACCCAGGGAGAACACCGGGGCACCAAACCAGGGGGCTCCGCGCTGCAAGTACTGCCGTGAGGAGCGGTACCACTGGCACGACGTCTGTCCCACGCGGGCAGCTGTCTGGCAAGCCCGTGGGGCGGGCGGCCTTACGTCGGGAAACGCCCGCTAGGGGGTAGTGCCATGGCTGGCCACTGTCCCTGGAACCCTAGCCCGGCCTCCACTGTCACCCCGGCGCGCCCCGTCAGGACGGACGGGCGCGGCGCACTCGACTCGTCAGCGGCCTGCACCGGGTCGTCGGCGAGCCGCACCGGACACCAGGTGGCCCCGGCGACACCGGCAGCACCTGCGGTGTCCGCTGACACACCGGCACGCCCCGTCAGGACGGACGGGCGCGGCGCACCCGACTCGTCAGCGGCCTGCACCGGGTCGTCGGCGAGCCGCACCGGACACCAGGTGGCCCCGGCGACACCGGCAGCACCTGCGGTGTCCGCTGACACACCGGCACGCCCCGTCAGGACGGACGGGCGCGGCGCACCCGACTCGTCAGCGGCCTGCACCGGGTCGTCGGCGAGCCGCACCGGACACCAGGTGGCCCCGGCGACACCGGCAGCACCTGAGGTGTCCGCTGACACACCGGCACGCCCCGTCAGGACGGACGGGCGCGGCGCACCCGACTCGTCAGCGGCCTGCACCAGGTCGTCGGCGAGCCGCACCGGACACCAGGTGGCCCCGGCGACACCGGCAGCACCTGCGGTGTCCGCTGACACACCGGCACGCCCCGTCAGGACGGACGGGCGCGGCGCACCCGACTCGTCAGCGGCCTGCACCGGGTCGTCGGCGAGCCGCACCGGACACCAGGTGGCCCCGGCGACACCGGCAGCACCTGCGGTGTCCGCTGACACACCGGCACGCCCCGTCAGGACGGACGGGCGCGGCGCACCCGACTCGTCAGCGGCCTGCACCGGGTCGTCGGCGAGCCGCACCGGACACCAGGTGGCCCCGGCGACACCGGCAGCACCTGCGGTGTCCGCTGATACACCGGCATGCCCCGTCAGGACGGACGGGCGCGGCGCACCCGACTCGTCAGCGGCCTGCACCGGGTCGTCGGCGAGCAGTACCGGACACCAGGTGACCCCGGCGACACCGGCAGCACCTGCGGACCGCCTGACGGCAGCGGCAGCGCCCCGGGAGCAGTGTGGTGAGTCGTTCCAATTAGGGCAGTTGGGACCTGGGGCGGGGCATTTACTCCGGATTCCCGTCAGGATGGATGGACAGCCGGTGCATGCTCTTGTCGACACGGCCGCCAGCCACACGTATGTGTCGGCTCAATGCTCGAGCGTACGGGACATTGTCTCAGATGTGGAGGAGGTACAGTTAGCGACGCAGGGGGCGACAGCGCGTATTGTTGGCCGCTCGAACATCACCCTCTCCATCAGGGACCATGTTAGTCACACAACAGCACTAGTAGTAGAGGGACTACGGGAGATGCTGATCCTAGGTCTGCCTTGGCTGGCGCAGGAGGACGCCACTGTGGAAGTCAGGGAGGGGAGGTTGCACGTTGGCCACCACGAGCGGCGCACAGTTTACAGCCTGGGCTATCGGCCACCCGCCGAGCAGGGGACACCCATCACGCTCGCGGACTTGAGGAACGGTGTGCCCGCTGCCCATGTAGAGCTCATAAACAATGTCTTGTCTCAACAGCCACAGGTGTTTGCGGCCACAGATATGCTCCGCCGTACCACAACCACGGAACACACCATCCCCACCCGACCTCACCAACCCCAGTTCGTAAAACCATACGGGTTCGGACCCACTGAAAGGCACGTCATCCAGACCCAGATCACGGAAATGTTACGCGATGGAGTCATCGAACCCAGTGAGTCGCCATACAACTGCCAGATTGTCATGGCGAACAAGAAAGATGGCTCCATGCGTTTTTGTGTGAATTTCAAACCAGTCAATTCAGTAACCATACCCGCCCCACCACCGCTCATCAACATAACAGACGCTTTGGCGGGGCTGGGCGACGCCCGCATCTTCACGTCCCTGGACCTCAAGTCCGGGTACTGGCAGGTGCCGGTACGTCCAGAGGACCGCCCGAAGACCGCGTTCACTGCCCCTGACGGCCGGCGTTTCCAGTTCTGTGCCATGCCGTTCGGGCTGATGGACGCCCCCGCGACCTTCCAGGCCATGATGGTGCGTGTGTTAGACGGGTACGCGGGCGAGTTCGCCGCCGCGTACCTGGATGACGTCATCATCTGGTCACGGTCGTGGGAGGACCACGCCCGGCACCTCGGCCTGGTCCTTGAGCGGCTGGCCAGACACGGCCTCACGTGTGCCCCCCAGAAATGCCACGTGGGCGCGGCTGAACTGGAGTACCTAGGGCACATGGTGGACGCGGAGGGTTGCCGCCCTCTGCCAAAGCACCTGAACCTTATTGAGTCCAAACCCGCCCCTCGAACCCGCAAGCAGCTGCAGAAGTTGATGGGCCTTCTCAACTGGCTGCGCTCGTTCATTCCGCATTTTGCCAGCGTCACCGCCCCGATGACGGACTTGCTGTCACCTAAGCTCCGGTTTCAGTGGACCAGCGAAGCGGACGCCGCCCTGGATGCGGTGAAACGGCAGTTCCGCGAGTGCCACCAGCTCGCCCGTCTGCAGCCTGACCTTCCCCTGTTCCTTCAGACAGACGCCAGTCAGGAGGGGATGGGGGCCGTCCTATACCAGGTGGGGGACAAAGGCGTGCGCCGGGTGGTGGAGTACGCCAGCGCCAAGTTCGGCCAGCCCGAACGGCGGTACCATGTGAACGAGCAGGAGTGCATGGCCGTCGTTTGGGCTATGCGCCGCTACCGCCACCACCTGGAGGGCCGCCGGTTCACGCTGCGGACGGACAGCCAGTGTCTCCGCTGGCTGGACTCCGCCCAGGGCCGCAAGTCGAAGTTCACGAGGTGGGCGTTGATGCTCCAGAACTTCGACTTCGCGGTCGAGCACGTCCCTGGACGGGACAACCAGTTCGCCGACGAGTTGTCGCGCCATCCCGACCCACACAACACGTTTCAGGATGACCAGGACTGGGAGGGGCTGTTGCCGCCAGGGGGAGTCGCGCCGCCGGTCACTCCAGGGGAGGCGCCCGCAACTTTATTCCACATCCCAAGGGCCCCCGATTATCCCGCCGTCTTGCCTGTGGAGACCCTGAGCGGATTAGTGGAATTCGTGAAACAGGCCCAGCGGACAGACGACCCCACACAGGCCGAGGTGCGGTCATGTGGGGAGCAGGTTCACCCCTACCACAGGTGCGTGGACGGGGTGTTGGAGACCCGGGTACCAGGGGACATGGACGCCTGGCGCCTTCATGTGCCGCTCGGTGCCCGCGAGCAGGTCATGGGCTTCCACCACACGCACGAGCTGGCGGGACACCCAGGTGCGCACCAAACCCAGTTAGACATCCGTAAGACCTTCCATTGGCCGGGGGTGACGCGGGACGTACGGGACCTGGTGCGGCGCTGCCAGCAGTGCCAGCAGAGGAAGACGAGGCGGTCTGACGGGGTGGAGCAGCAGCGCCCCCGACGGCCCCGCGACCCGTTTCACACCCTGGCCCTGGACATAATGGGGCCCTACCCGCGGACCACCCGGGGAAGGAGGTTCTTGGTCGTCATCACAGACATTTTCACCCGGTGGGTCGAGGCCTTCCCGGTGTCCAACGTGCGCGCCGGAACCATAGCCGCCCTGCTGGACCACGAGATATTCCCGCGGTATGGTTTCGCGCGCGTGCTGTTGACGGACAACGGCTGTCAGTTCAGCGGGAGGCGCTGGAGAGCTGACTGTCGCCGTTGGGGTCTCGACCACCACACCACCCCCATTTACCATCCCCAGGCCAACCCCACTGAGAGGCGGAACCAGGAGGTCAAGGCGCAGCTGCGGCTGAGGTTGGGGGACGACCACTCCAAATGGGACGTCCACCTGCCGAAGCTGTTGTATTGCCTCCGGCGCCGCACCAACGCTGTCACCGGTCATTCCCCTGCCGAGCTTCTGTACGGGAAGAACTTGGCTTTGCCCGGGGAAAGCAGGGTGGCCGATGTTGCCATGGGCACGGTGGCGCGCCCCAATCATGAGGAGGGGAGGGAGCATGCCAGACAACGGCAGGCCCAATTCCTGGCGGCCCACACGCCCATGACTAGTCACCCCCCACCCCCCATCCAGCCAGGTCAGCTGGTATATGTCAGGCAGCACCTCTTGTCGTCCGGGGCGCGTAACTTTTGTGCGGGGTTGGCGCCTCGATGGTCGGAGCCGCGGGAGGTCCTGTGGAGGACGGGCCCCTCATCCTATGCGGTCCGGACGCCAAGGGGACGGCCCGCTAAAGTGCACCGGGACGACCTGCGCGTAGTCGCGCACGGGGTCAGAGTTGGCCCAACGACCCCCTCTTCACCATCCCCCACACTCCAGGAAGCCACAGATACGCCGCGGGAAGGAGCAGCACCTGAACCCACCACCCGGGGGGACATGCACACGGGCGACACAGACGTGGGTAGCCCTGATCAGGCACATGAGTGCAACCAACCCGACCTCCGGGACACCCCGAGCAGGTCCCCGGTGCCGCTGGCCACAGTTCCGCACGTCCCCGAGGAGGTGGGGAATCCGTTGGTCTGGTTTCCTGACGAGGAGGGGGAGGAGGTCTGTGAGGAGGAGGACGTCGAGCCACTGTGGCCGCTGGACCTCAGCCTGGCGGACGCCACGTTCCGGGTATCCGTGGACGAGCCCGAGGAGGGGGAGGAGGAGCCGGACAGTAGGGATAGGCGCCCCACCCGCAGACGTCGGGCCCCGGTCAGGACGTACTGCGCGGACGACAGCGAGCCGGTAGAGTTCGCTCCTGTCCCCGCCGTGGAGGCGAGCTGCCCGACCACCCAACCGGACACGAGGGGACCTACCACACTCTGCACAGTGGAGACCCCTACCAGCACAGTCCCCACCACACGACCACAGAGGGCCCGCCGACCCCCGGCCTACCTGGCGGATTACGAGTGGTCCAGGTCCCCGTCGAGCTACTCCACCCGGGCGCGGCCCGTAAGGGGCGATCCAGGTGTGCCAACACTCGTGGCCGGACCCCTATCATTCCCCCCGCCCACGTCATCCATTCCACCACCCTGCCACACCCCGACCACACTGACCCCCCCACCCACTTGTCACCATATTGAGCTAGAAGAGGCGCACGTCGCTGCCCAGTCCCAGGGGGGGAAAGGACACGGGTCAGGGCGTAACCCCTTATCATTCATTGAGTGGGAGAGGTATTCAGGGCAGAATGTTTACATCACAACACACCACCACTCCGCCGCGTAGTGTAGGGCTCGCAGTGCGGCGAACGTCAGTGAAGTGCTCAGCGTGTGAAGCGAGGCGTTGATGCACATAGCGGTCTCAGAGAAGGGGGGGCATTTGACGCCGACCGCCAATGCTCCTCTGTCGCATAGACCGCTATGCCTCATCAACGTCTCGCAAAAGCGTGTGCACCGAACGCGCCCGTGCGCGCAGCAAAGTGCAGTTCGTGCGACGAGGCGAACGCCATACAACGAGTGCTACACCGGCGCAAGGATCCGGCCGGGTGTGGCATATCCTTCCGCCGCACTACAACAAATTGTTATAATTATGTTTTTCCACAGGATTTTATTAAACATTATTTTTTATTAATTAATAATTAAGTCTTTGCAAAATCATGTTTCAATGTGCGATTTGTCCCGAACCTGGCCGGTTCAGTTTCCCGCGAAATTCACACGTTTCCGCGGGAGGGCTGGCGGGGGAGGGGGGTCGCGCGCGGCGACACCGCTAGTGTCCTTCGAGAGCTCAACCAGGCCGGCAGCCTGCGCGCAACGCGGAACCTTCAACCTTTGCATTCACCGACATGTAGTTTTCCATAGTGTAATTTCTTTTCTACCTTTTGTACAGTTCCGCGGTCGGCCTAAATTTACCATGAGGTACTTAACTTAATTCAATCAGTGCTCCGAGATGAGTGTTTACGTCATACGTAAGTACTGTGGGGAGAGTATGTGTTTTTACGTCGGCGCTTCACGCCCAACCTAGCCTACAGGCTACTTAGTTTTGGCCCGCACGGGGCAGCCAGCAGGCGACACGTGCCATCCAACTTAATAACGATTCAGTCCCTGGGACACACCTAGACACCACGTAGAGTCGCCGGAGACACGGGCCTACGTGTTGCTAGCCCAGTTTATCAAGTGTAATGTGTTAGCGGAATAGTTGTTCGCCTAAGTGTAATTCGTCATGTCAGGGCTTATGTATCACCGTCGTACTGCAGTGCGCCACCAAACTTAATAACGATTCAGTCCCTGGGACACACCTAGTCACCACGTAGAGTCGCCGGAGACACGGGCCTACGTGTTGCTAGCCCAGTTTATCCAGAGCTAGGTATTAGTGTAGTGTATTGTGCTTCAAAATATCGTGTGCCATGTCAGAGTGTCTTTTGTAACTTTCGCGTCACGTATACGAGTCTGCCCCTCACGCGCATAAGAATCGTGAGCCGCCACTGAGGAAGTGAGCTGCGCGTGTGACTAGTCGCGTCGGGCAAACCGTTACGGCCAGAACGGGCAGCACCATGTATTGGGCTGTGCTGTATTAAATTCACCAACTATCTGAAGAGGTTTTGTGTTATTATTCAGGCGTCCCGAGTGGCCTCAACAGCTCGGGGGGCCCTACTGCGTTGACCCCTACCTCTAGCCACAAGGCCGAACCTTCCCTGAGATCACGAACTGAACAAAATCACGTCTAAATACTCAGAGGTAGCGGGGACGGCGTCATTGGTTATAAACGCGCCAGAGCGTATGACCCCTGGCCTCTGCTGGCGTGAATGCGCCACTCAGTATGAATAGTTATGTTTGTTTCATGTTACCACAGTAAGGCGCTTTCCCATTGGCGCGCTCACGAGAAGTCTTCTTGGAGCCGCCTCTGGTTTGGAACTCAAAACAATCTTGAAATGTTTCAATGTCTTTGCATAATCATGCCTCGTAATTTTTTTTTTCCATGTGGCACGACATCGTAATTCTGGAATACCGGAGAAGGAATTGGCAATGACATACGAAGAGGAACCATCGATTTTGGGAAACCCTGAAATAGTGGGATCAGAATGGTTGGTCCAGGACTAGGAACACATGCCCTCCCACATGCAAGTTGTACTGATTCATCACTACTGTGGCACGGCCCCACCGTTGGTCGACAATTCTTCTGTGAGCATGTGCGCGCCTGTGCCTACGCCTAGCTATTACAACTGTGTTTGACACAGCTAACACGTAACAGTTACTTATATTTGAGTAATTACAGATGATATTACGGTGTAGTGTATGTTAAGGGTAAAGTACCTATATTAACTGGCTGGCAAAGTATGGTGGTTGGCTGTATTCGTGTATGGTTAGTACCAAAACTAATAATATCAAATAATTAAATCAATATCAGAATATTACTATACATTATTTATATTTAATTTTTAGCACATAGGTAGGTACAACACTTGAAATGAAGACTCATGATCTGAAGAAGTTTGCATAGAAAGATTATGTTCAGATACCCTAACGTCGTACCAGCTTAGAAATAAGCTACCAAATACAGAGAACTCAGGCCAAGTTTTGATACTACACCATCATTACTGAATTCTCAATGGTTAAAACTACCGGTAATAGCTCTATTTGTAGTAGATCATGTTCTTCGGCCACTCAAGACTTCTGGGTAGATCGGTGGATGGTCGCAGGAACTTGTAGAAAGGGACGCTGTAAGAGAGTTCTAATCGACTACGACTGCCGTAGGCTATGATTCAGTGACTGGATCGGCGATACAAAATGGTCCTGAAAACGTGGTACAAGGAAAGTTCTCACCACGAGATGACAGGAATCAGATGTAGAAGTCATGAAACGCCTCGTATGTCATGGTAAGGCGTATACCCTGTATTCTGAGGTAGATGAACACAGAATTCTCCTATCTGAATACTCTGCTAACACTGTAGTAGGCCTATTTAACTATCGTGGTTGCCACTAACTTCTTGTTTCCATTGCGGGCACCAGGTTTTTGGCGACACATCGCAAGGAAACACATCCAACTACGTAAGGATGGAAAGTCACAACTAAAGATTTCTGAAACTCCAGGAACACCACGAACAACAGTAGCTAGTATTACCCAGAAATATAAAACTAGTTCGTCTGCAATTATTAAACCATGAAGCATTCAACCAAGGAAGCTAACACCATGAGAAGAAAAAATAATTGTGCGATGGTGCAGCAAAACCCTAATGTTTTTGGTACTGCACTTTGATCTGATGGTATGGGGAAGAACATTCAACAGTCTAAGATGGGCGCTGTACATACCGAGATGGACTAGTGGGATGCAAATGCTGTAAGAAACCCTTTATAAGGAAAAAAAAAAATTTAAAACAGTACGCTATAAGTCACTGCAATTTTGGAGGCTGGTGTCATTTACTGATAAATGCAAATTCTTTTTATCTGATTCATCGGGCAAACAAAGAACATGGAAAAAGAACAACAAGCTCCAGTGAAAGATCCTGCAGACTATAGTCAAGTAGGTATAGGGATGTATGTCAGCAGCTGGATCAGGTAGTTATCATCAATAAGATGGAGCATCTAAATATATTAAAGCAGTATCTGAGGCATACCTACAGAATGACAGTAGAAGAATAATTTTGTAACCACCAGTATATTGTCCTATATCTTAACTCCAGACAATCTTACTGAACATCTGAATTCATCAGCCATTCTAGCACTTTTGTTTCTAGTGTTCCTTTTTTTAACATTGCAAATTGTTGTGCAGAAGATAATCTGTCACATGGAAACTTTGTACCAGCAATTAAGATTATACTTAATTTACTCTCTGGCTGCTATCACATGTGAGGAAGGTAGGGCACATCCAATGTGTTGGTTTCAATTAGGAGGGTTCAGGTGATGTGAGGTCAACTGACTGATGGAAGTTAGTGATGGACACGTCACGTTATTCCTCCCCACCTTCAATATTTTTCTCTGCAGATCCTAATGTTCTTACTCATGGCATATCTGCACATGTTATCACCTTCAACCTTCAGCTAGACAAAAACAAAAACCTTGAATGGAGCAAATATGGTTGAGGGAATAATTTGTGTCAAGAAAACACACACCATCAGCAAAACCCACATATGAAAATAGAATCACAAACCCACTTAAAATTGAACATGTATCACATCGTGGTAGGCAAATATAAACTACTAATATCACGGCCACAAAGACCTGAAAATTGAAAGCTAAATTATCAAACACGTTAATGATTATGCCAGCCACTGTTAGTTCAAACAGATCTGTATTCTTTCTATAGGCAAATTACCTGGAATATCACACTGTTAGAATGATAAAACACTACAATTACTACTGGGTACATGAATGTTGAAGAATAAAATCTGTAGGTTTAAAAATTAGTTACTAGCAATCTTGTATTGCCTGCCCCAACATCTCTTATTGTCAAATTTATTTTTAATTATCACATCAGATTTCTTTCACTCAAGTTTCCTTAAGATGTTTCAGCAAAACCATGTTGTATATAGTATGGATGAGGATATTTGGTGACTCAGGTTGGCAACATAGACCGATGCGTCACTCAGTCAGTCGAGCATCAGCCGCCGCCATGTCCGCGTGGTCTATACATAACAGTTGGCGACGAGGTTAAAACGGATAACAATTTCGTGTACAATATGGCCTTAATCGGAGCCATCGGAGAGTTCGCGCCCGAGAAAGAATCGTGGAATTCTTATCGCGAACGGTTACAGTTTTATTTTATCGCGAACACTATCACGGAGGATGAGGCCAAGCGGGCAGTGTTTTATACCGTGTGCGGCGCCGATTTGTACGGGCTGGTGACGTCGCTAGTATCACCAAAGTCGACCGCGTCGGTTTCCTTGATGGACGTCTTCACCATATTAAATAATCACTTTCACCCGAAGCCTAGTGAAATTGTGGAAACTTTTAAGTTTTTGAAGCGCGATCAGAAAGATGGGGAGACGATCGCCGTGTACATAGCAGAGCTTCGAAGGCTGAGTACACACTGCAATTTCTCGGACCTCGACCGAATGCTTCGTGACCGGCTCGTTTGCGGCGTAAGGGATAAATCAGTGCAACAGGCTCTCCTCGTTAAAGAGAAACTAACCTTGAAAGAAGCAGTGGATATTGCGATGGCAACAGAGGCGACTGGACAGAACATGGCGGACTTGAGAGACAGTACAATAGTGGAAGAGAGTGTACACAAAGTGAACAATGGCGTGTCAAGATATTCAAAACCGGCGGGTTCGGTTAAGTCGAACACTATATCACTGGGAAGACAAAGGGAAGCGATAAGGAAGGGAAGAGACAACGAGAACCAGCTATGTTGGCGCTGTAATGGGCAGCACGCAGCAGACACGTGCCGACATTGGAACACTGTATGCCGGTTCTGTAAAAAGAGGGGACACATTGAGCGGGCTTGTATCACAAAAAAAAAGCATGAGGGAGTTTCGAAAACAAACGACCTAGCGCAACGAGAAGTGGCACAGGAAGTACAGCATTTTGAAGAGGATTGTTCGGAAGGTGCTGCCACGCAATATACGCTGTACAATATGCGGGAACAACAGCCCAGGAAACCGTGGTGTGTGGAAGTGTTGCTGGATGGGAAATCAGCGATGATGGAAGTTGACACGGGGGCAGGTCGATCGATTATCAGCGGGAGAACTTACAAGGCCCTGTGGCCTCAGGAACCTCCACTGACAAGGAAGGACATGTTATTACGCACCTGGTCCAGCGAATATCTACAGGTGATGGGGGTTATGGAAGTTGCTGTACAACTGAAGGGGCGTGAGTCAGCGGTACTCCTAGAGTTGGTAGTGGTGGAAGGACAAGGGCCGAATTTGCTGGGACGAGATTGGTTTGCACCTCTGGGAATTAAGTTAGTGGGGGTGAACAAGGTTAGGGAAGACTTGGCAGCAGGGATTGTTAGGGAGTTTCCGGATGTGTTTAAGGCAGATAAGCTGGGAAAATATGTAGGACCACAAGTGACAATAACAGTTCCACCAGAATGTGACCCTGTGTTTAAAAAGAGCCGGCCAATACCATTTGCTTTGAGAGACAAGGTGAGCCAGGAAATAGATAGGTTAGTGCAGCGTGGAGTGTATGAACCAGTGGACTTTTCGGGTTGGGCGACTCCAGTCATACCCATTTTGAAGAAAGACGGGTCCATTCGGCTTTGCGGGAACTATAAGGGCACTGTAAACAGCGTGTGTGACACTAGTGTGTACCCATTGCCCACTGTCAGTGAAGCACTAGCAGTACTAGAGGGAGGACAGCTGTTCTCAAAACTGGATCTGGAGGAAGCATATTTGCAGGTAACTGTAGATGAGGGCACAGCAAAATTGCTTACGGTAAATACCATGAAGGGGTTGTTCAAGGTTAAGAGATTACCATTTGGCATAAGTAGTGGTCCAGCGATATTCCAGCGGTTGATGGACACCTTGCTTGCTGGCATACCTGGTACAGTAGTATTACTTGATGATATATTAATATCCGGAGGAGGTGACAATGAGCACTGGAGTCGTGTCCGTGAAGTCCTGGGATGGTTGCAAAGTGCAGGGCTTAGGTTAAAGAGTGAAAAATGTGTTTGGGGGGTGGATTCAGTTGTTTTCCTGGGACACAGAATTGACAAGATGGGTATCCATCCACTTTCAAGTAAGGTTGAAGCAGTTCACGATGCGCCAGAACCTAGTAACAAAAAAGAGCTCCAGGCATTTTTGGGTCTCTTGAATTTTTATGAGAGATTTCTTTGTCACAAAGCAGATGTATTAGAGCCTCTTCACAGACTGCTGGATGCCAACACTCCATGGTGCTGGACAGATGCACACGCAAGGGCGTTTGAAGAGGCCAAGCAGCTTTTACGATCGGAGCAAGTCTTGATACACTATGACCTAAACAAACCCTTAGTTTTAACATGTGATGCATCTGAGTATGGGGTAGGGGCGGTGCTGGCCCATGATCTGGGTAATGGGACGGAAGCTCCAATCGCATTTGGGTCTAGGACACTACAAAAGAGCAAACGAAACTACGCGCAGGTGGACAAAGAGGCCTTGGCTGTCATTTTTGGGGTGTCCAAATTTAAACAATATTTGATCGGAAGACAGTTCAAGATTGTGACTGACCATAAGCCACTCTTGCGCCTTCTCCATCCCAAGCAGCCCGTTCCAGATACCATTTCACCGCGATTGTTGAGATGGAGTTTGATGTTAGGAATGTATGATTTTGAACTAGAATTCAGACCAGGGACCCAAATACAGCATGCTGATGCCCTTAGCAGATTGCCTCTGCAGTCACCTGCATTCCCAGTTCCAGGTCCCAGTGAAATTCTCATGCTGGAAGAAGCGGGGGAAGTGTTTGTCGATCCACAGACAATAGCAAGAGAGACTGGGAAGGATCATTTACTGTGCAAGGTGTTGACATATACACAAAATGGATGGCCAGATCAAGTGACAGAGGAGATGCAGCCCTATGTTCGACGGAAGCTGGAACTGTCTGTTCACAAGGAGTGTTTGTTGTGGGGATCCAGGGTAGTAATCCCACCACAGTTACGGACAGAGGTGATGAGCATGCTTCATGCAAACCATGATGGGGTGGTGCATATGAAAGCGTTGGCAAGGAGTTACTTTTGGTGGCCAAAACTAGATGCTGCAATTGAACAGGTTGTGAAGGAATGCAAAAGTTGTCAGCAGTGTCAAAATAATCCACCTAAGGTTAAAGCAGTAGCCTGGCCCACAGCTGACAAACCATGGTCTCGATTGCACATAGATTTTGCGGGACCATTTCAAGGAGCTAATTTTCTCATTGTAGTCGATGCGTATTCCAAGTGGCCAGAGGTCAGGCAAGTGGGAAGTATGACTGCAACAGCCGTAATTCAAGAATTACGAGACATATTCAGTTATCATGGACTGCCAGACACTGTGGTGGCAGATAATGGGACAGCCTTCCGATCCCAAGAGATGGCACAGTTTTTAAAAAATAATGGCATTGACATGGTTTTCGCACCACCCTATCATCCTTCGAGTAATGGGTTGGCGGAGAGGACGGTGCAAACTTTCAAGGTGAAACTCCGTAAACTGGTATTGGGTGACTGGCGAACTCGAATAGCACGGACGCTGTTGGCATGGCGCACTACGCCAAGACAAGGGGAAAATAACACTTGGAAAACTCCCGCGGAGTTGTTGATGGGGCGATCATTACAGACAGCTTTGACAAAACTCCATCCAGCAACAGGTACAGTTCAGAGAAGTCAGGCGGACAATACGGTAGCAACGCGGGTTCGACACTTCAGAGAAGGTGAGGCAGTGTGGCTGCGGAATTATAGAAGAGTCCCAAAGTGGATACCAGGCTGGATCTCTGGGGTAGAAGGGTTGCTGATATATGGGGTCAACGATGAGCAAGGAGGCTTACACAGGAGGCACGTCGATCAGTTACGTCGAAGAAGTAGCCAGCCAGACAGGGGACAGTGTCCTGGGGAGGCAGTGTCCTGTAGGGAGCAGACGTTTTTGCAGCGGACACACCAGTTTGCATCCGGAGTTCGCCCCAGCAGTGAAGGTACGCAGCAGCCAGCAGCGGCGGCCATAACAGCAGCAGAACCAACTGGCGAACGGGGTCGGACGACTGCAGATGAGTCCACAGCGGCAGCAGGGACACCCGTAAAATCAGCTTCCGAGATGCCTGGATATGGAAACAGCCCGGGGATCTCCCAAGGATCTCCTCCATTCAGGGGTTTTCCTTCCAGTTCTGTACTAGGCCGTACTCAGGACAGGTCCTCGAGGAGACATCGAGTGCCACCAAGAAAGTTAGATGATTACGTGACAAATTAAATGGGGGGAAGTGTTGTATATAGTATGGATGAGGATATTTGGTGACTCAGGTTGGCAACATAGACCGATGCGTCACTCAGTCAGTCGAGCATCAGCCGCCGCCATGTCCGCGTGGTCTATACATAACAACCATCCTTCAGAGAAGGGTAGGGTAATACCAACACTTTCAAGTTAAATTTAACTGGAAAAGTTAGCTTACACCTCAAACCTGCATCCACATCCATTACTTAATATTTAACACAGCATTAAACATTGTGGAAAAAAAAAACAATACATCATTAGAGACATGCAGTTTTGGGGTTTATTTTATAGCAAAATTCGTTGTTATTTACACTTAAAAGTGGTGTTATTTTTTAAATAGTTTTAGCACTATAAATTTAAAAAATTAAGCTAAGCATACCTTGAAATTTTGGACACATTCTTGCATTGTACAGTTGCACTAGCAGCAGTAATTTACAATCTAATTTACACATCACTTTCTACATACAGTAATTGAAAATATTTTAGTACTTAAACCAGCAAGAATAAAAATGAAGTCTCTAAAATAGTGACATAAACGCATGGGACAAAATCCTCAAACTTTAGCTCTCGAAAGCAAAAATAGCCATGATACACTAATTAGCCTCACTTAAATTTGTCCTGCGGTCTGTTAGGACTGTTATAGAGGACAAAAATTGTTCACAGTCAATGTTTGCAGAAGACATCCAGATGGCTTCAAGGCAGCTGGAAGCAAACAATGGTTGTGACAGCTTTACTACATTCAATGACTTCACTACGTCCACTGAATTGTCTGTTTCCATTTGTTTTGTAACAATGTCCTGAAGCTGACCAAAACCAGGTGTTAATTCGTCAGTGCTTATGGAGAAGAGACTGTGGACAGTTTTCAGTTTCTGCACCATTTCTGGGTTTAATTTAGCAACAAACTTTCCTGACCAAAAATTTCAATTGCTTCAAATCTCTTTCTACTTGGGTCAGTTGTCATGAGAGAGTTCAGTTTGGAAAGGGCTTGTGTTGCTGTTCTTGTGATGGACACTTTAGCTCCAGCAGCTTTAGCAGGGGGCATGTTAGACAAGGCTCTACTGGTTGCCTCAAAATAAATGCCACGAGTGATGTTTTCACATTTTTTTTTTATATCTTGCAGGTCTCCATATAGTGAATGGGCAGTTGGATACAAGGAACTTCAAGTTTCTTTATTAGCTCTACAAGGCTTTTGGCATGCTCTTTCAGAAAGACAGCTTGACAAAGAATGAGAGAAATGTCATTTTCTGTGAGTGGACACAGAAACTCAACCCCTGAATTTTGTGTTGCCTTTAGTTCATCAGTTTTGCAGAAATCAACAATGTCATGTATGTAGTCTGCTACATAAAAAATGCTGTTGAACCAGGAATTCCATCTAGTGACAACAGGAAGTGGGAACAATGGACGTTTCTCTCCATGCTTTTCTTCAAGAAAGTTAGCATACAAGTGCCTTCTTTTCCTGGTGTTGTTGAACACATTTTTTATTTTGCTCATAGCATTGTTCAACTCAGGCAACTCTTTCACCCAGACATTGCCAACAAGGTTTAACTTATGTGCCCAGCACTGCACATGCGTTAACTGGTCTCCAAGGATTACTTCAGGAGTACTAACAGCCTTGGTCATAACGAGCAGCATCGGTTACTACTGAGAGCACATCACCATACTGTACATCAGACCTGCCAACATTCAAATTTAAAAAATCGTGAGGTCCTCGATAAAAATTTTCAGGCCCATAAATACAGGTTAAATATAAAAAACAACAAATGAGAATCTTTAAATTTAAGTGATATACCTGTACACATGTTACATGGTCTCTGCTTCCAAATTTATTTCAACAATTTATAAGTTGTAGATTTAATTTAGTTGAACATAATTTAGTGCTGTCGTGTAGTGATCATGCAGGGCCGCAACTAAAAAAAGATGTAAAATAAAATTCTGCTCGTGTAACACTATTATCACTGTTCACAGCAAAATTAATTTTTTTATTGGAAGCAATACACTTCACGTGTTAGTTGTGTATTTTTGTAGCGACATGTTTCACAATGTCTCCTCCTCTTCCACTATGCAAGATAGAAAAATCATCACGGCACACGCTACAAAACGCAAAATTGCTTCCTTTACGTGACTCGAGTATTGATGGAAACTCGTTACTGTAAGCTTTCGTAAAACTTGTTTTGTAACTTTTACAAACAAAATCTTGGGGCCCCGAAAAATCGTGAGGAAACACTATTTTGGCGTGAGGGCATGAGACGGACCTTAAAATCGTGAGCCTCACACCAAAATCGTGAGAGTTGGCAGGTCTGTGTACATTGTACATTTTGAGTGAATCTAAAATTGTCCTCACAGTTTTTGTGGCACTAGCAGCTTCAAGAAAGTGAACTCCTGCAACAAATATTTCGGGTTTATCCTGTTGAAGATTCAGAATTCTAAATAAAACAACAAATACACACCTAACAATTTTATCTTTTGTTTCGTTGCCAACTACAAAGTATGTCAATTTTTTTGTCCTTTTAATGCAGTTTTGGAATCTTCAATTCTGCATTTGGCTATGTCGCCAACATATTTCTCACGGACTGTTCTCGCAAGTGGCAGGTCTCCAGCACCTTCGATGTATTTGTTCAGCCATGCCCTGATATCAGGATCATCAAGCTTTCAAGGGGTATATTTGCCTTTATAAAGGACTCTGTTGTTTCCTTTATAAATTCCAACTTTTTGTCTTTTTTTACATTATTTTTTGCTGTCTGAAATGCTGAATATATTGACTGGCGTTCAGTCGTACTAGATGAGCCTTGCAATGAAGAGACACGCTTCCTGTGTTTTTCACTGCCTACATGTTTTTCACATGAATCTTTCCTATTCCAAGAGACGGTGACATTGCAGTGACGACAAAAAAGTGTGGTTGAATCACTAGCAAAAAGTCAGTGTTGAGAAAATTCAGAGGCTCGCTGTTTTGCAGTTACCGGCACTTTAGGCATTTTAATAGGCCTAATGTTTTAGCGGAAGTTTAAATTGTACACCTTTAATTTGTTTCACAGACATTGAAAACTATCTGTAACAAAATTCAACCCGTTAAACTTTAACTTGCACACAACAGAATGTTACGAATTGTCACCGTGTTTGCATTTTAAATTTGGTATTTGGTTAATAAACATGGACACAATGAACAAACAACGCTTCGAGAAACAACCTGCTGTAAACTCCGTGATAATCAACTGTCCAGGCGAGCCGAATATCAAAATATATCGAACATACACACGACTGCTTGCTCGCGAGCGCGATCACACCATTTTGTTCAAGATCGATACTATATGTGCCATCAAACGACTTATTTCCGCAACGGAAAACTTGTGTACTGTGTATTGTTCGTCAACTTGCTATACACTGTGTGAGTAGTTAGCTTTGGTTTTTTTGTTGTTGTTACACGTTTGTTACTGTATTTACAAATTGAATTGCCGTGTTCGAATAAGAAAAATGTTCTGACTGTTCGCGCTATAATTCAAGGATTGCGCGTTATTATCCAAAATGTGAGCAATTCGCATTTATCTTAAAAATGTACTCAAATTCGCGTAAAAATTTGTTTTATCGCAATTGCAAAATATGCATGTCTCTATACATCATACACGATAACAATTATTCATTCCAACCAGATGCACAGCTTGAATTTTGTTTTCCAAAAGATAAAACACAATAATAAAGTATTTTGTTGTAATAGAAGTTTATATAGCTCATAAAAGCTTAAAGAAAATGGATGTAAATTTAATAATTGACTTTAAACCACTTTGTTGCTGATTCAGTCTTCTGCTAACAGTCATGCTCTGATCATATTTTTCGGCCAAGCCATATCTATGTTACCACTGCGACTACATTACATAGTCGCAAAGGAAAATTATTTTAAGTTGGACTATGATTAACTTAACTTAGGGGCTTCGAAAGTGCAATGATCAGAACTTTAATAACTTCTTCATAAGGTGCTAGAATGAAAACTATAGCAATACATAGTTTATTAAAATTTTCTCTAGAATGCAAATATTCTTGTGAAACCAGAAAAAAATTATTCAGATAGTTTTATTCAAATTACACATCAACATAACCTTTTAATTACCAAAAATTCTTGACCAGCGATAACCCCAAAGTCTCACTGACTATTACATTTTCCTTACCCCTTCACTTGCAGGCTTAGTCAGTGTCACATCGGTTGCTCTTGAAACAGCAGTGAGCTTTGATTCACACCAACCCTCCCCAACTAGTAAACGTTGACTCAACTAGTGTACCCATGAATTCATTTTTCTCTCTGTTAAAAGACAAATGTGTTGTTAAATCAAGAGAAGACACATCGAAATCAGTCAATTCCGTTCTTTCACCCTCAATCATTGTGTGCAAGAGCTGTGCAGTCAGGCAGCTGTAAGTATCAGTTTCCTCGTCAATTTCTGTGATTATATTCATTGAAATTATTGTACATGTGATCCCAGACAGTACATAAAATACAATGGCGTAGGATGACCTTTTGTGCGACTTATGTCTCTAATAAAATTAATTTTCACAATTTCTTATTTAATATTACATGTCAATAAGTAACCGACACTACTTTGCTTTCAAATCTGAAAACAAATTTTTAAGAGAATTATTGTTAGTAAGAATGCCATTTTGAAAACGTAGTCTGGATTTGCAATTAGCAGCTGGAATTGTTTGTACCACTTAGTCAACTTGTTTCAAAACTACGTATTTTGTTCATCTTCGTGCACTCCATAAGCACATATTCCTCTCTCTTTATTGTAGAGATGATTTGAATTAAATATGTCAAACCAATTATAGTAGTGATTGAGACATCCGTACAATTTAGCATTGTACCTACATAAAGCACTCACGATTATGCACCAACAATAGCAAAGGTTCGCGTGAGACATAAATGAAATGGTTAACGCTTGGAAAAAGAGCATTAGTTACAACCAAAACATAATAAGGAAGAGCGTGGAGGGGCAAAACCTGCTCTTCTTTCCACCATGGATGGGACAGGCCATAGGCGGGTATTTTTTTTACTGGTTCAGGTAAATTGGTACCCGATCCAGTAGATGTCCGATGATAACGGATCCAGTTTTCTGGATTGCAATCACTAGACACATGATTCAGTAAACAAACAACCAAACACAGCATTTATACATTGTACAATATGATTAACAATTATGTACTATTAATTTCCTGGCCACAAGTAAAAGTACATAAATTGTATGTACAAATTTAAGCCATTACATAAAGAGTCCAGGTAAAATAACTAACAACAAATTAACTGAAGTTGGGAGCTGCTATATTTCAGTAAAGATTATATTTTCAAACATGAACTCATTACATCACACAGAACGTTTGTTCATCTTCAAAGGTAAGTCTTACAAGCAATTAGCACTTCCAGATGTAAATATATTAATTATTCCTTCGAAAAATCCACTTAATTATATAAAAAGAGAATAAAAATACAATTCCAACTAAATTTCAATTAAATAATGCAGACAATTTTTCTTGCACTATTTTGCAGTCTAATTAAGTTTACAGTAAATGCTAATAATCTTGTATAACAAATACAATCATGCTGGAATTCTCTGTAACTCAGCATTACATGAAATGACAACCATAACAGAAGTGTTGAATTTTGTTCAGCAAATGACTGAAAATACTCAACAAAGTTACTTTGGAATAAGCATTATAACAACATGGTTCCACACAAATTTGTCAAGGAATTTCAATGGCATGAATTCGGGAAAATGTGTAATGTAAAATGTTTGCAAGCAGGGCCTACACTATAAAATTATCTAATAATTTACATTACTTCTATACCAAAGAAAGACCACCAATTTAATGTACATTGCATTCACAATCAGTTAATGCTTTAGACTCAGCACATGAAACAATTACAAGGAAACATTTATAGCAAAACATTAAAAATGTAAAGTAAGAAAACTGAAAACAGTATGTGTCTTTTTTAAAAATAAATATTCAAGATGTTTGGCTAAGAATGTTTCAAAGCAACTTTTTCACCTGTTGAGTTAGAAAAGTCAGACTTATTGTAAATGCACTTGCTTTACCGGCAATTCAGTCTGCAATAGTTCAGTGCCGCAGATTGAGGCTTATATACTGATTGAAAACCAGATCTACATAGAAAATCACATAGCAATAATCACATAAATTCTTGTACTTGAAAAAAACTAATGGTATTTCCCAACTCTAAAAGGAACTTTTAATTTTAAATAGGTAAGTAATAAATTCAGCTCCATTAAAGTAATATTTGGTCAGTACCTTATGTGGATTGGAAAAATCATGAAGCATGGAAAAACCTAATCCAAAAAACTTTAAAATAAGACTTACACATAAATAAATACTTATATACAGAAAATTTATACACTCTTAAATACAAACATCAGAGTACAAAAAAATGAAGAAACTAAAAATGTGTGTCAAGTGCCAAAGCGTTGTATTTATATAAATGCTGATAACTACAGCAACGAGATCTAAAAAATACGAAACCAAATCACAAAGAAACAGATACTGTGTACGTGTTCATTGAAAATGCATTTTTTTTCCTGTCACTTCTTAACTAAAGAGATGAGTGTTAAGTTTTTCGCGATTACACTGCACGACGGGATGAAGTAATGTAACAATCACTCGGCAAAGTCTTGATTAGAGCAGGCTCAAACGCACAGGGCCAGTCCAGTCTTTGCGATGGAAACAACAGTCACAGAGGAACGATATCGTCTCACAGTCCGTAGTGCTGGGGCCAGCCGAAGCCCCACGACCCGTGGCTGGTCGCCCAGCAGGCCGGATCCTAGCTGGTGCGTTGTCGCTTGGGCGCGCCGCCCCCGTCGTCACCGCCCCCTCCTGCCGACGGCGTGATGCTGTTGAAGATGTACTTCATCTGGCTCATGTACTGCATCACATCACGCACTTGTATCAGGGGCAGAACCTCGCTCGCGGACTGACACTTGCCCGCATCTTGCAGCACCTGCATCTGCTGCCTGCAACACACACACACACACCCACACTCGAATCACAACCAGGCAGAACAAGGATACTGGCCAGGGCCTAGTGTAAGGAACCAGCCCAGCATTAGCCTCTAGTGTTTTCAAGACACCATCACCACAATTCAAACCCACGTCCTCTCATCAATGTAAATCTGGTGGCCTACTACAGCACAACCTCAATCCACCACACTCCTACCAGCAACTGTGGGCAGCAAAGTACAGAGTGCAGGTATGGCCGTTAAGTGAGGCAGCCTGTGTTGCCTGACACAGGCAGAGTCTGCAGACCGCCAGGCAGCAGTCAAAGAATAGCCAACAATCGCCCCAACTCCTTTCCCTGTGCACGTCTGCAATATTTCAGTGCCAGCCTGGGAGCAAGTCAAGGAGATTAGGCATCATGTGGCTCTCTCTACAGAGAAGACTGATCTCAAAAACATTTTTGTCATTTTCAATGTGTTATGACCTACCGGACTCCAGGAGAACATTATACACATGGCCTCCTGGCCCTATAATACCCAGACTAAGACTAACACATATTTCATAAGTTGTACTAATTTCTTCAATTAGGTATTAAGAGTAGAAGAAATTTAGAATCAAATATTTTTTTTATTAAGACTTCCATTCCAAAGGACCCACATACATAATTTCAATTTATTTACCTCTTCACTTTACACGTAGTGCAAACAAGCAAATATCGCAAGATGTGTCCTCGGTGATGCCTTACCATCCTCCTTGTGTGGTGCCACTGATGCTACTGCTGAGGTGAGTCATGGCAGTTTCGTAATTTGTTGTTTCTTTGTATGGTATGAGGTGGATATACCATTAACGTAAATGTAAACATTATTTAACTTCTGTTTTCCAAATTATAGTTTTGACTCTCCACATTACATGTTAACTGCTTACTCCTTTTCTTTTGCCAAGACCAGGTTACCTTTTCCCTTGTAACCATATTCAGCTCTCGTTTTTATCAATATTTTTGAATGTGTTACTTTGTGTTTGTAACACTATAGCACAATTTTTGAATTCCTTGCTATTTTTTTTTTTTAGAAAGTTGATGATATTTGCTAGTTCTAGTCAATTGTTTATGTAATTTTTCTCATGCTGTTGTATCATAACTACGTGAATAAAACTGTAGAGTTTTTGTGGTTTATGATAGCTAATGTCGTTAATAATTTTCTTCATTTCACAGGGTTTATACTTCTCTGCTACCATGCTACCAGAGCACGGGCCCCTCTGCACTGTATTTACCAATATTTTGAATTTTTGCCACAATATTTTAATAGTCAGAATTGATATTAAAACTTTAATAAAAACATTTATTACAAAAGCTGTGGGGAACAAAGTACTGAGAATAATGACACAATTCCTTTTACATGGGTATCTACCAAAATTGAATTAATTAAAGGATTAGGATTTCACATCTCATCTACACTGATTGAAACTTAAGAGGAGATGAGATCAGAATGAAGCATTGACAATGAATGGATGAAGGAGGAAACATGATACTAAATGAAAACTCACCAGATCATGACAATTTCCACCATATGTCCCACATAAAATTCTGCTTCGTTTCTAATTCAAGCACCCCCTCCCCACCCCCCTTACAGCCTAAATTAGCATACATTAACAGTTCTTCATCCAGAATCACGAAGTAACTTGTTTTACCATAATTAATTTGTATGCAGGAACTAGGTATTAACCTAATTAAAATGTCATGTATTAGCTCCTCATTATACTTAACATGCAGAAATTCCAGCAACATATGTAAGCAATTAGCACCAACGAGGTAAAATATTATAGTGAAACAAAATTCATCCATGTATTGACCATTTTTTTGAGCATTAAAGGTATTTCCACTTTCATAAAAAAAAATAACTGTTTTAAACAAATGTAGATACTGGAAATTTTTTGTTGTCTTGAAATGTCAATAGTGAAACTTTGTAACTTGAAAAAAAAAAAATTAATAAAAGTGTTTCTTATGATTTGCTTTATGGTGAATAATCCACTTGGAAGTTATTTACAACTGTTTGTTTATTTGAGTAGTTATATTTGTATGTGTGCTTTCATATTTTTTATTTTATTTGTAAATGCATGATTACATAATTTTCTTTAGTATTTATATTATTGCAATGGTTCTTTATTTGAAAACGAGCGTGAAAAATACTCTGGATTTAGACGACGCACTGTTTTCATGTACCATAATTGGCTGGTTTTTTCTGTGTAATGTTGTTATTGGGTGGAGGTTTACATCACATGAAGCACCCTTTGTCCTTCCTCAGGAGGAAGGTGTTCAGGTCATGTGTCGTGTTGTGCAGTAGCTCATAAATGATATATTGTGGTGAATGGAGAATTCTGCGGCTGTGGTCCGGGCTATGCCAAACCTTAAACCTTTTTGAACTTTTAATTATAATTCATTGACCACAGTCATCGGTAATAGCCCAAAACAATGCTCAAGTAACTTTGTCTTTATTACGAGGACTAAGTCCATCTGCTTGTAACGTGAGTTGCAAGCAACCACAGGTTTACTTGTGTACAGTCATTTTTATTTGCCTATGAAAAGTAAATTTATGTTTTAGAGTAAAGCTATTCATAAAAACAAAAACCCATTCATGCAAAGTACGTTTATTTTAAAGTAGAGTATGCAAAAGCACGCCAAACTATTTAAATTAATGCGTATTGCAACAAAAACCTTTCTTCAACTTTAAATAGAAAAACATAATCTGTGACCCAAATGCAAGCCTGAACTAACGCATAACTATCGTCGCAGTACACACTTACCATGAGAAAGAGTGCGGGCCATTAAATGTAGTTAACTCGGCAGTCGACAGACAAGCGCGCGTTGCATGCAATTGGCGAGATATCAATATTCAACTACTTGTGCGTGCTCAATACGGGAAGCAACATAACCAAACATGAATGATGCCAACGAGCACTGGCTACATTTTTATAAGCAGTACACCGCGGCGACGCAGACGAACAGATAAAAGGTTAAAACGTTTAAAACATCTTCAAAGAAAATTTACACATCAGACCAATTCGTATTTCCGTTAATTAAATAAATGGTCATGTCCGAATAAATATTAGATTTATACTTTAAAATACATTTTATATGGAAAAAATACAGACACAAAGTGCTCGGAATCTAATAGCGGGACCAAAAACATCATGTGACGTTAACGCGAGAGGTTTTTCAATCCAAATTTTGACACCCTAAAATATTGGTGCAATGATTATGCGCATGCGATGATTATGCAATAAAACAGGGTATTCATGTAATTACAGTATTTACCAATGAATAATTTTACACCTTGGTCCTACTTCTCATGCACAGTCTGAAACTGTCTACAACATAACATTTAGCAGGAATGAAAAATCTAAAATAAAAAAGTCCCACTTTATTATCAACATATGAATCTAATCTGCATATTTGATAGAAAAAAAAACTGTAAATAAAATCAGTGGCTATATTATTGAATGAAATAATTTGTTTTGTATAGAAATCAATGTCAGAGATGAGTTTTTAAAAAAAATAAAACTCTTCTCTCCCTTTCATCAAAACTTTCCACTTCTAGTTTACTATACATAAAAAATTAAGTTTTAGAAAGTATGTCTTACGTTCAATTAATGTGATGTTCCCAAAAAGTTGTGAAAGGTCATTATTCAGTTTTTACAATTAAATGTTTCTTCAAGATTTTCTACCATTTTTGTTGCAAAACATCACAAGGAAAACAATTTTTATGGACTGCTAAATTGAACTTTCTCCCTTAATTGCTGTCAATTAACTCCATATGCTTCCCCACAATTAACTGTTTTGCAATGTACCTTTTCACCCCCATGTTACAATAGGCTAGTATTAAAACTAGTTCATCATAACTGTCACCACAGTGTGTAGCACATGCCATGGAGGTAGGAACAAGCACAAATGATTGCTTCACTCGAAAAAAACTAAATACATACACACTAGTGCTAAAACAAGGCTGTAGAGGTTAGGATCTAGGTTTGTATGTATGATCTTGGATTGTGTATATTAATCAACTGGCATGTTTTTTTGTTGGTGTCCATGATGATTACCTTCTTCATTACACCAACAACAAACATAACTAAAAAATAAGCAATTACTTACTTATAAAATAAAAACAAGTTTAAAATTTAATTAGGTTTTCTGTGTTTTATATTTAAATCAGTTTTCCACAAAAACATGTATTTTTCATGGATCTGACCTGATTTCACATCAATTCACAAATAGTTCCAGTACAATTCCACTTGGAAAAATTAGTCAAACACTAAATTTAAAGAACCTTCATAGTTCCCAGAAACAGAATCATTTTGAAGGATCATTATTCTATTGGAAGTTGGGCCGATTTTGACCAATCCCTTCTACTTCCTCACCACTAATCCATAAATTGATGAAGTCTGTTCAACATTTTCTAGCTACTAAAAAAAATTTTTTTTAATGTGCAAATGTCTTATGAGAAAAATTATACTCTATACTGCAAGTGCATGCAAAAACTTTCTAAACACTTGATGCCACGCATGTTTTAACAAGTGTACGCCAGTCCATTTTCAGTGGCTTCCTGCTGTAAAAACAGCTGCATTATGTAAATGTTAACGTATCATTTAAGGTTCATTACCCAGTCCTCACGGCCTTATACACATGTGACTTAGTAGTAAGGGTGGGTGTTGAGATGTAGGTCACGATGTTATGGGAAAGTTCTTTATTAGACCGCAAGTACTATAACGTGCCCAGCTGGCGGCTAGCCACAACAGAAAGTATATCAGCTTTTGTTATTGTAGAGCAGAGAACCAAAAAACTCTTCAAATTATGTGGTGCATATTTCAGATCATGTTATTTTATGTACCATGCATGTGATAATTACACAAAAGCACTAGTAAATAACAAAGCTGCACTAACAGATAAAATAAGGCACTATTGTAACTACCAACCCTCGTGTGTACGTGTGCTAATTAGCATACAATTAAAAAAAAATAGAATTTTTTTTTGGAATAAAGTTTATACTTCTGTTAAAGAAATACAAATAAAATCTTGGGAAAAAATTAAATAAAAAAGGGATAAAAATTGTTTTTCAATATTGTATGCACTACTTTACAAAATAATACGTACTAGTTTCCTATACGCACAGTTCAGCATAAATTAACAAGCATAGGCATATCTCTCCCATTGTGAAGACACCTTCAAGAGTGCGGGCCGGCTTGCACTTCCAAATCTTAACTGTGAAATAGGACTGAAAAAATTAAATCCCTCTAGCAAAAGAGCAGATTTTCACCCGTCTACTACAAGACAGGAACTGCCAACGCTCTGATTTGTGCTTACGACCAAAACAGCGCAGCACCATTCTTTAGAAAAGTCAGCTTTGTCAAGTTGTAGCATTTTTTGATGTGTAAACACTCTTAGTTCTTGGTACATGGCATTTAGTAGGAGTAATTTTGTGAAGGGAACGGAAGTTGATTGGAACGGAAATGTGTGGAAGTCTCAGAAATATCTAAAAGGTGACGTACATAGTGTATTAAAGGATACTTGTACTATTATAAAGTTTATTTTAGCACACCAATACACTAAGTACATCCATCTAAGTTGGCAAAAGTAAATATATATGGATGCATGTTGCCACACGTGGGTCCATCATCTTGATAACTTCGGCTAGTAGCTATAGCAGTTTCTTTATACATGCGCATTGGACTTACAACCTGTTCTGTTCTGGAATGAATGCTTATGTCATTGTATTTCTGGTGCATATTAAAATTTCACACTCAACATGCCTTATGAAGTATAACCTCAAAAATAGAGGCAATGATTTTTTTTTGTTTGCATGTGCGCACATGTGTGTGTGTACACATACACCAGTAACTGTTATATTTACAAATTCCATAATGATTCACAGGTATTTACATCACCTTAAAGATGTCAGATTCTCCAGTAAAAATAACGGCTTAAATCTTCTAAAAATATTTAAGGTAAAATCTCTCTGATCAGTGATACTAACACAAAATTTTTAAAACTTCTCACACAAAAAAAATTCTTACCGATTTCCACGATAAAGGTCCACTCCCAAAACATTTTGCAGGATATCCCGACAAGTTGTGGGAGGTACATTGGGGAAGAAATGGCCTGTGAAGTCTGGTAGAGTCATGAGCAGCTGGTCTGAATAGATGAATGGTTTCTGGTTGATGCAAGGCACTAGTTCGTTCTCCGCTACTAATGCCTTCTGGACCTGTTAGGATAATAACACTTAGTTACATAACATAAACCACACTAACTAGGCACTGAATTAGGACCACCAGCTCGTATGTTTGTAGTTGCAATCCAAGAAGCCATCACATGCTGATAAAGCAGGCAGAATAAGATAAATTTAATACATACACATAACCAAATTTAAGAGACTGAAAGTTGGTGTGTTTGTTGTAAAGTATTTTTTTTAATGACGTGGAACAAAACAAGACTGGAAAAAAAAAAGTGTTTTGCAACAGTGCAATGAAAAATCTTACTGTTCAACTAGACAGCTTGCACTATATGTATGTTGAAGATATTGGAAACTCCATGTGTGTTTTAATTTTTTTTTGTTTCTGTGGAAAATTTGAGGATCGCAACCTTGTCCACAAGGAGTAAGATGATTATGTATTTTTTTTTTGTTAATATTGCCATTACTTTAGTAGTAATCACCAATATTTGTGGGAGTTTTGCAATGTTCTTTCTATTTTGCTATAATTTTTTTGTAAATAGATATTTTCTTAATTTATGTTTTTATATCAATAAAAAATGGCAAATTTTAGGAAAAATATTAGGAATTGATACTTTTGTAACATTTATATTTTTCAAACAAATTAAAATTGTTTGTTACACAGATGTGCAAATCTGAAACAAACTGTTGTTGCAAGAGGCACACAGCACAATTAGTATTGCATACCAACCACAACAGCAATTTAAATGTTGTGCTTGGAGACCATATATTAACACAGACATTTCACTCGTATCTTCTAGCTCTGATCTGCATGGTTAAACCACAGATCCAGTTTCACAGTGCTGAATACAAAAAGCACTGGCAACAGCACTGAAAACCACCAAATTACAAAGGGTTACAGTTTCAAGTATGTTTCCCAAATCTCATTTTTTTATTAAATCAATACTAGATGATATTTAGAACATTTAGACCATTAAATGTAAAACTCTGAAGACAATTTTTCGACAGAAACAAGGATGTACGAGTCATGCAAGCCTCCAATGCAAATAATTAGACTTTATATTAAATATTAATTTATGAAACATTGTTATTTAATACATTATGTGTATAAACTGTTAGCCAACTATGCAAATAAAGTCTTTGCATAAGCCAAAATTATTAAATAATCAGAATAAAACTTAGGCTAACAATGGTGCCCAAGACATGTTCTAAATTATAACACAGTAACAAAACACTAATATCTTAACATTATTACTTTTCACATTTTAAATAATATCCAAATGTACCTAGAAGCACTTATTTACCAAAAAAAATAAACATAAACATGATTGTGATTCAGCAGTGTTTTGTTACATCTGCCAAAAATGTTTACCTTGTATAAGAAAATTAAATTTTTGCTAAAATATTTATATTTTAACATACAGGCTTGTTAAAGTTACTTGTTATTCTGCAGATATGAATGAAGACTGTGAATAATAAAAAGGCTGACACACTGTTCCCAAGCATAATATTCACACTTCACTCACTCAATACATCCCATTTTGCAGTGTACCCAAATAAAGACATTTTCTATGGTTTACATATCATCCTAGAAGGGCAGATATATGTATTAATTAACAAAAACATCATTAGAAACATTATATTTCCTATGTGATGTGTTTAACATTGTTTAGTAATAAATAAGTAATATGTACTTTAAAAGAGGTATAATTAAAATTATACGTAAAAAGTGCAATACTTCATAACCAGCATCAAAAAACTTGGCCACAGAATTCGGCATAGGCCTAATAGCCTACATATGCGCAAAAAAAAATCCTAATTTTGACCTTGTGACTAATGCACAATTTAAACATTTTTTTAAAATGAAAAACTGAATTGTAACCCGTAGGAGTATATAGTTTTAAATAACACCATCCGAGTTCAAATATAAGTTCAAAATCGCAAAAACATTAGCTTCAATTAGCATAACTACCATGCCAGAGAAATTTTTTTACTGTTTAGCAATAGTAAAAGTTTAAATTTCAACAGGTATAAAAGTTACAGCAGAAATGAAAAAGTATCTATTAAAAACATCAAAATCAGTTAAAAGCAACCCTATGGATAACTAAAATGTGTATTGACTAGGTACATAATTTATCATTTGTGACAAGGCAAGTTTTTAAGCTTTTTCAGTGTTTTTAGGCAAACATGTGCATTTTTCACTTTTTAAAAATACTGTGAATCCACTCCCTACTCTCAGAATATTGCAAAATTTATGTTTAAAAATGAATTGCATACAGGTTGATCAATATATTCAAGAAACAAAATTCTAGGTTTTTGTCCAGGGGTTTTCTCTTATCCAAAAGATTTTTCCAGGTTTTAAATAAAAGCATTAAAAAACTTTTTGTAGTCTATGCAGATACAAAGTGCAAATTTGAACATACTCGGCACTCCGAGGACTTCATCTTTGTATTTTAACTGATGATCATCCTGGTTTCTATAGTAATCCGGTTGCCAGAGTTCGGTCTCTAACGCAAAGACTTCATCCTACCACAAGGTGGCTCCGGACGTCGTATTTTAACAGTTTTATCTTTTATAAATTATTTGTAGAGACGTGGCGCAGTGGCATGCAATAAATCTTGGCTCTGTGACATGCAATAAATCTCAGTACAGAATATCTTATGTTCTTTCTGCATCATCCACGTGTGCACGAGTTACTGTATGACCGGCGTGTGGGACGCCAATAACAGCCCACTTCATTAAAATCTAATAGCTTGCCTGACTCTAGAGCAGATCAGGTTGGGTAATTGTGGTATGGGGGATTCGAGTCACACTTCCACACGGATGACATTGCGCCCAGAGAACAGTGTCTCCACATCAGGTCCCTGTCCCTTAAAATATGGTAGTGCCTGCCCATTAATTGTTTTAGCTCTGAAATTAAATATTTCAATATCATCAACCAGAAATAGTATTCTTCAATACAAAAATACGAAAATGTAAGCAGCCAGATGCTGAAAAGTTACTCATCTGATAGTTTAGTAGATTTTTTTTTTAATGTTTGTTACATGCCCACCAACAGTTAGAAAACTTTTAAGGTGGGCACAACATATAAACAGATACAAAGAATAGTAAACATTGCAGATAGGCCAATCTGCTATCAGGAAGGCACTATTTGCAGGCAGACACCAACAGCAGGGAAAGCACTACAACAGGCAGACACAACCAGCAAGTAGGCACCTCACACAATCACGCACTACATACCTGCAGGGACTACAACAGACAGAATAAACTCTATGCTGAGTTTTTTTATATTACCAGCTACTGTTCGAGTGAGAAGAGCTGCTTCTGTATGTACAGTCCTATTGAACTGTTATTCTTGTTTTATGTACTTTATTTATTATAATTTTTTTTTTAGATATTTAAGATTTTTGTGACTTCTCAACAATTGCAATTAAGTGACATATTGTAACCAGCAATTTTACAGAAAATCAACCTGATATATTATTGCTGATGTTCATTAGTCTTTAGGTACAACTTGGCCTTTGCAGGTAGTGAGGACTTGGACTGAAATTAAATTAAAGAAATGGAAGGAAAAAAATTACCTTTGGCACAGCCTACAGTCATAGGTAGATTTTGAAGTATCTATTTATGTATTCTGGAAATATTTTGGAAACATCTATAAACTTCTGGAACATTTTAAGAACTTAATGTACAAAACATATTTATTTTCTCCAATATTACAAAATGGTGATTAAATATTTGCCCATTTTCCATGCAGCAAAAATATTACAAATATGTTTAACTCAATGTATCCATCATTCAATAGTTTCCTGCACTGCACTGAAAAGCTTAGAACGAATTCTATATATATGTCAACTAAGATAACAATTTAATTTTTTTGACCTTTAAAAACCATTTTTCATCCCTTGCACTAATCACAGGTCATATAAAAATCTTCTTTAAACCAATGTTTAAGATAATATTAAATTAGTTTAAAATAAATTCAAATAAAATCGATACTAAGAAAGTTTAGAATTTTTATAAATTTCAACCCATGTTTTTACAATAAATATTCGCGTTTCATCAAAAACTGTATCAGCCAAATTTTAAGTTGAAGTTTAGGATTTTTACAATAAATAATAATGGATATTATAGTATATCTATTTTAAAAAAATTATTTTTTTTTTACTTTCAAACCTTGTTATTTCCAACCATTGGATATATGAATTTTTTAAATTCAACCCCTGTTTATTCCACCACATAGTTATGGTAAGTCATATAATAAATTATTTCAGACAAAAGTTGTAGATAATAATTCAAGTTTTTATAATAAATCAGAACAAATTTGATAGTGTACATTGGTACGGAAATTATGATTTTTTTTTTTATTCTTCTACCCTTATTTTTTCAAACCCCTGCAGTAAAGGCTCAACCTTTGCAGAAATGGTTTGTCTTATCAAAATTTGTATGAGACAAAAGTTTTTGATACAAATTATAAGATTTACAAATGCATGCCTTTAGTAATAATGCTAAGCCAAGAAAACTTAAGGTTGTACAAGCAAAATGTAAATTTATGGAGGTGTTAAATGATAAAAACCTAAATTTAGAACAGAAATATTATTTTATTGCTATTCTTGAATAATTAATAATGATGAACATGTGAATAATTACAGATTGACAAACTGGTTAAACCTAAAATCAGAACAGATCAATTTATATAAACAACAACAATCATGTCATATGAACAGCAATTCCTAAAGTGTCTCCAGAAACACAAGAAATTATCATATACATGGCCACAATTCCTGGGATACAGAAACATACCAATAGAATTGCCAGAAATAATGTTCATAGGTTTACCACATAACCCTATAGAAACAGTATTAATGGCAACAAACATGATACTAAAACTAGAAACATGGGAAAAACTTATTGAAGAACATGCATCTAAACATAAACTTAGTTTTGATAACTGCTACAAAGATGAAGTTTCTAAGATCTTTCAACAAATCTAATTGGAGTACCTCTGAAATCAGGAAGTGTGAATTAGCTGATCAGTGGATCCTTCAGTCCAGAAAACCTCCTAATCTGCTGTTAACTTTCTTCGTTTGCGTGGTTTCACCTATGTATAACCATGCAAGTATATTGCACCCACAAAATATAACTTAGTAAACAGGAAAATAAAGAATAAATCATAGAAAAGGTTTTTAAAAATTAAATATGCTCAAATAAACAAATAAATGAAATATAAATAATTTTAATATAAAGTAATAAAATAATACAAAGAAAATATTAAAATAACATTCCAAGTGATACGTTTTTTCCCCAATTCTGTGCAATAGTACAGCATCTGTACTGTTTGCTACATGTGTTGCCACTACAGTAAAATTTCTTTACTGTCCCCCTTGTGTACATACAACTTAAAACCACAGAAAGCGTATTTATATTTTTATATATATATATATATATATTTAAAAAAAACAGAATTTTCGAGTTCACAATTTGTGCGCTGTAGGTTAGTAAAAATATTAATGAAAAATATCACAAATTTATCACATATGTTTTATTCAGAAATTAATAGTTTAACATTTTTACTCATTTAGGACTGTAACATAAGGTATGCTGTTTGTTAATGGTTAGGTATCAAAAAAGTCAGCTAACAAAAAAGATAATTCCGTTTCTAATATGAGCTTGTGACATAGCATAACTTCTGCCATCTGCTAATAATATTTTAACTAATTTGCGTAATATTTTTTGTTCATAATTAATTCGTAATCATGTTCCTTTTATTATGCATTAGCACTTAAATATTTGAATGATTTTGCTAAAATAAGTATTAATTAATCGTTAATTTTGGTTAGGTTTTACATACAGTTTTGGGTATTTTTAAAATTATTTTATTGTTCCATAACTTTGTTTTGGACTGTTAACACACGTGTCACTTGTGTTTGGACAAACTTAAAAGATACAGAAAGTTTGAAAAGAAAGGAAGACAGCAATGGGACACTGCACCCTGAAGTATTTTTTTATTGTATCTAAAAAATGTGTCGCTGGAAAACCCATCATGTAGGCGCATCACTGCGCAGAAATAGTGTGTGCTCCCTGGATTTGTCTCTAACTTTGTAAAGGAAGGTAACGGCGTGGTGCAAGGCTCGATTGTCGCCATGTGAGGTCACGTCATCTGCAACTCTTGAAATTCTGATGAAAACTCCATTTGACAATTCAATGCCAGCTGGTTAGAACCAGGCTGTGTTTAAACTGTTATTTTTTTTTGTATTTTCAGACTATATTTTCCTAAGAGTTTATCAAACATTTTGCATTTTATTAATGTAGTGCTTGCATAAAAGTTAAAAAAATTACTTAAATTACATGTTTGCTACCTAACCGTAGAAGATAACTATATCCAACTATGTATTATCACAATAAATTGGGCTCCTGAATTTGAGATATTCAACCTTTAGTTTCTCGTAAAATTTATAAACTGCAGCCATCGTAAGCAGTAAAAATATCACATTAGTTCAGTGTTTACAATCATATACTGCAATAAAAATTAGCATATTTTATTTTTAGCTGTTCAAAAGGGGAAAAAAAAAAAATTCTAATTTTAAACACAAAATACATTCCAGCTAACCTGAGCATTTTGCATTCCACTACTGTTAACAAATGCACAAAAACCCAAACAAGTTATAGCCTGTCTGACAACTGTTCTAAACTATATCAAAAACGGACAGTTTCATATTGTACAGACATCTTGACTGAAAATAAAAAAACTTAGCACGTATCCGAGTGTTCAGATTAGCGACATGTACTGTATGTAGTCATGTTTCTTCTTAAATGGGAAAAAGTATATTTAATGTTATCTATTGTTCTCTATTTAAAATCTTTTAACATAGTTTTATATATAACAAAATATATGTTATAAGGTAGATATAATGGTTGTAATGATTTTTTTAATAATCTAAAGAATATCAAAATATCCGAAAGAGTAATTTACGTAAAATTTAGAAGATCAAAGTACAGTCTATCATTCATTTTTCTGATGGTAATGGTGTGTACCATACGCAAGGCTTAGAGGATGATATTAAGCAACTGAGCTGCAGAAAGACTAGTTAGTTATTAACAGCTGAAGACACATGCAGTACCTTGTACGGAATGTGGGTGCCTGACGTCGGAGCCTCTGCTATCTGGATGAGCTGTTTCTGACCACCATCGTTGGCGTTGGCGTTGCCCCCTCCACTGCTCCTGCCCCCGGACCGGTGGGGCGACTGCGGCGGGGAGGACAGGTCTATGACATCCGCGCCATAGCCCGAGGAGTAGCGCGCCGTGCCGTTCAGCACCGGCAGGAGGGGCGGGGGGTACTTGGAGGCAACGGAGGCAGGCGAGGGATTGCTCGGAGGGGTGTGCCTCTGCTGGGCCATGGGCGAGTAGTGTGGGGAGTGCTGCGGGTAGCTCGCAGGGGGCGGCATTTGGTGTGAGGTGGCAGCACTGGTGAGGGTACCCATCATGTGCATGCTGCCGGGCTGCATGCCAGTCGCAGCTGTGGTGTACGTGTGTGCATTCCTGTCAACATCATCAACCGCTGCCTTCAATGACTGTGCTTCTACATTCCTTCATAGTAAGTATTTTGTAACAAAAAAAAACATTAATTTAATCTTTAAGCAACTCATTATAGAATATTTGTGGGATAAAATTATGACAGAACCACATTAGTGTGTTCTCACATATCTGCAATAATATTTCTCTAAATTTTCCCTGACCAAAATTTCAAATTTACCTGTCTCATTTTTTAAAAATAATTTACTAAGTTGAATTTTTCTGGATAAAATAAAATAAAGAAATCTCAGCCTCCACCATCTCCATGGCTGGCCTAGTTCTCTTTCTCTCTCCAATTTCTTTATTTGAAACAGAACTTTGCATGCATCATTTTATAGTATGTATAACTAACTATACACTAAAAATCTTATCTGAAATTCTAAATTCTAATATTCTTATCTGCCTGAGTGATGCATTCCCCTCTCAAATTATTATAACTATGAGATTTCCATGGCTTTTCAAGGATTTCAAGTAAAATCCATATCTTATCTGACAAATTACAACTTTCCTGACTTTTCATGATTTTCCAGAATGTGAATACCCTGCACATTACATGTCTTAGAAGGTCTTACTTTAAATGTCTTCGCAGCAATTTAAATGAACCATATACTAAAAAAATTAAGATAGATATTTATATTAAAAAAAATTAAAAATGAATAATTTACAGTTTTTAGAGTCTAAGCACAAGTTATAGTTTTTGCTGTATTAAATCTTAAATTGGTCAAGCTTTGTTAAATAAATAATTTTACAACACCACTTGTAAAAACAGTCAAGAAAAAATCAAATTCATACAGAATATATTTAATACTAGTGCCCTAATATTAAAAGAAAAATAATTGTAGCATAATTAGTCAATCTGCAGAACACTCTCCATCTCTACAATTTCCTGCAAGTGCAAAACCCATGACAAAATATATATTCCAAACAAAGTTGTACCTTACTAAGCCACAACTGATTTTTTTTTAAAATTCCAACTGAAATATGATAATACATGGTCACCCTCTTTTCAACTGTGCATTGATATAACCATTCCTCTTGAATCACACAGCATGACAGGGTATGTATGTACTATAAGTAATAAACAGATGTGATTAGAAATGTGCATTGAAATAAACAAGAGAAAAAATGAAACACTATCATAGCATACGCACATACATGTAGACTAGACATGCACAAAAATTCAAAATTATAAATAGTTTGAACATTAGGTCAGAACTAACCACATTAGAAAACCAATAATTACCTTCAAAAATAAATTTCTAAAGTACAATGATTTTAAAAAACTTCACTTATTTGGAATAGCTGCTTGTGAAAATTATGCAGACATTTTCTATATTTTTTATTTATAACAATATAAACACATAATTTTATCAATATGAAAAAAAGTATAAATATGCACAATATTTACTATTTATTAATCATGATATAAATATTTTGTCAGCAAAATTATAAAATAAGAATGAAATATTAGCAGTTGATAATAAGAAAATGTCTTCTACTTCTAGGTTTAATCAGCCATGTTAAATTCATTCTCACAAGCACTGGATGTTCATAGATATATCCAAATCTCCCTCTTTGCTACCCTGGCTCATTTAATTAAGGATTGAAAAGTGTGTAGTACTTTTATAACATTACAACAAAAAACTAATGTTTTATAATGTTCTTTAAATGTGGCTAAAATTATTTAAAAGAAAAGTCTTTTATCATAATTTTAATTTATGTACTAAGGTATTACATGTATTTCAAAATTGTAATTTTTGCTTTGGTAAATTTAAACCTTAATATTTTTTGTGTACACAGTCCTCGAGGTGAGGTCTATGTGATTGCCAAAGCTTTTTGTTTAATTAAATATACAGTCAATGAATAATTAATATATTTACATTATTTCTTCAGCTGTACAATAGTAACTATACAATAACTGTAACAAATTAATATGAAATAAATTAAACATTGATAAAAAAACAATATTGCACCAAGCTAAAATTATATAAAAAATTGTATATAGCAAATATGGATACATTATTTTAATTACTAACATGTCCAGCATTAAAAAATAAAAATATCATATGAAATTTTAAAAACAAAATTATCGTCAACAAAAATGGTAAGGGGTTGGGGGGGGGGGGGGGGGGGGGATGGCACTGTACAAATAGTCACATTGATGTTTTAAAACAATTTAACTTGAATGCATATATATAAAAATAATATATATATTAATATATACTTTTTTGTTGTTTGCTGTTCATTCACCTAAAAGTGTTCCTCCCCTAATATCTGTTTCAAAAAGATATTTTTGGACTCATTGTTAGAATTGAAAACCACTGAATAAATCAACAACCAACTACGGACTTCAACTCTGTCATAGGAAAATGATGTTAGTCTGTAACACTTTTATTTTTTTCTACTAGGTTGATGTTTATCCATTTAAAAATTATTAGGAGCATTTTATCACATTTCATTAAGTTTTAGGATCGTCTTTAACACCAAAATGTGCAGAATCTTGCAATGTAAACATAAAATTATGTTTCTGTGTTCATGTTCTAAATGTAAATGAGTTTTCTGCCCTTTAGTACCTGCTTTTACTGTAGTAATTTAGAACCAAGAGCTCAATTTCATCATGTGATGTGGAATATTCACATTCACTAATGTTATACTTTTTGGTGTGGAATAGTCACTGTGAGTGGTAAAAATCTTCAACACAGACACATACTTTATACTTAAAGGAGACCTTTTATCGATAATAAAACTTTTCCATCATTATTGTTTGAATGTTTTCTTTCACGAAATTAACTCTTTGAAGCATGGTGGTCAGTGGTGGTGACCACATAAATTTTGGTCATACAAGCATGGTGGTTAGCAGCGATAACCACTTGAACTTATTTCTGCCTGCTCCGAATGCACGGTGGTATCCGCCGCTAACCACCTTTACTAGTTCCGTGAAATGCCGCTAGATCGCATGCAAATGCACTTCTGAGCCTCGCGAGGTTACTGTTCAGTTCTTCGTGGTTTCGAATATTAGTGACGATATATTTTGTTACGCTGTGTTTAGATACAAGTTATTGTGGTAATAGTGTTACAATTGTTCAGTATAAAACAATTGTACTAGTAAATAGTCTTTATAAAGCTATTTTATTAATTTACATGCAATCTTGATTGACTAATTTATATTTTATAACTTATTTTTTGGTGGTTAGCAACAGTGACCACCGTGCCAATGATACAGTAAGTCAGCCCATATATACATTTTACAGTATTTCTTTTCGCACTGTTCTATAATGCGTCCAAAGAGAAAAAGTTCTAGAAGGAGAAAACAATGTTATGTAGAAATACCTTCAAATTCAGAAAGTGATATAAGTAATGATGATTCTGACGCAGATCCATCCTTTAGTATAGAAAAAGAAAAGACATTTCAAATATCAGCGTCATCGTCATCCTCGGACATTAGTTCAGATAATGATTCATATGATATTCCTGCAGCAGTGAAAACTAGTAATCAAACTCTTACAGCGCAACAATCAAATGCAAAAAGTTTTGATCATGTTTCTGCTAGCACATCTATGCCATGTTCTAGTAAATCTTGGTCGAGAAAGTCTTCTGTAGTAACTCCACCTGTTTGGGATCAAGCTGAGAGGAATTTTGATACGCTTCCTAATTTTACAGAGAGGCAAGGACCCTCAGATAAGATATTACATCTCCCAGAACACGACCCCGTAACAATATTTTCACAATTTATTGATAGTGAATTATATGAACATATTGCATTTCAAACTAACTTATATGCCACACAGGCAGGGAAAACTTTCAAACCAACAAATTCCGATGAAATAAGGGCTTTTATTGGAATAAATATATACACGGGCATGAAAGTTTTACCTAGTTACCGCGATTACTGTTCGTCAAAACCAGACTTTCATGACTACTATATTTCAGATGTCATGACAGTAAACAGGTTTGGCTGGCTACTAAGCCATGTACATTTCAATGACAACACAGTGCAACCAAAGTTTGGTCAGCAAGATTATGATCGGCTGTTCAAAATTAGGCCCATCCTAAACTCTATCCAAAAGGCTTTTTCAGAAAACTACCATGCTCATCAAAAACTCGTGGTTGACGAAGCAATGGTGAAGTTTAAGGGTAGATCAACCTTGAAACAGTATATGAGGGATAAACCTATAAAAAGAGGTTTCAAGATATGGATGTTATGTGATTCATCTGGATACAACCTCAGATTCCAAGTGTACACTGGCAAAAGTGTGAATCAAGTTGAACATGGCTTAGCAGCTCGTGTAGTTCTTGAGCTTTGTGAAGATTTTGGTGGCAAGGGCCACCATCTGTACATCGATAATTATTTCAGCAGTTTTGACTTGATGGTCTCACTAAAAGAAAGTCAAATATTTTGTTGTGGTACTGTAAATCAATCACGAAAAAATTTGCCATCCTTGAAAGAAGATAAAGAGTTGAAGAGAGGGGACTTTGACTGGAAACAAACTGAAAAGGGCATTATAATGTTTAGGTGGAAGGATAAAAGGGTAGTAAATTTGATTTCTAATTACCATGATCCGAACAATGTGACTGTTGTACAACGAAAGGAAAGGGATGGATCTGTCTCAGAGGTGCATTGTCCACAAATCTTGAAAGACTACAACCATAATATGAATTACGTTGACAACTTTGACCATCTCAAGAATGATTATCAGGTAGATAGAAAAAGTAAAAAATGGTATATGAGGCTTTTTTTTCACTTTGTTGATGCAGCTATCACCAATGCGTTTATCATTCACAAACAAACCTGCCAAGAAAAGCTGAGTAACAAGAATTTTCGAAGGTCACTATATGACTCGCTGATTTTGAAATCAACTATATGCTCACCAAAAGATAGGGGACAGAAGCGTATCATCGAGATAAAGGGCCACAAACCGACAGTCGACAAGTGTATACGACTACAGAGTGCCGACCATCAACCACAGCGTTCATCATCTAAACGATGTGCAAAGTGCAGCACGAAGAAGCATCCAGTAAGGACAATTTGGATGTGCAATACCTGCAAGGTTACATTGTGTTTGAGGAAAGACAAAAATTGCTTCCAAGACTTTCACAAAAATTAGTGCTGATGTAAGCTCAACATGCAGTGTACGTTTTTCAGGTCAATTTTATGTGCCTACCCAGATGTAGCTGCTTCACTTTCCAGTTTAGAACACCACGTCCTAATACATATACATGTTTATTTTTAAAATACTGTGAAGTAAATGTTATGTAGGTAATGTAAAGTACTTGACAGATCTCATTCTATGTTACAAAGGGCAGGTGTATTATTTTTAAGTTAAGTAATTTTTTAAATTTTTGTTTAGCACAACAATTATTTAATTCCAGCTAATCTATGTGTTGCACATATATGTTTTACAAATTCTAATGAATTATAAGTTTATAAATACATAACTGATAAAACTGTGCACAAATTGGTTTATTTGGGCGTAAGTGGTTACCATTGATAACCACCATGACAAAGTCCCCTAATGCACGGTGGTTATCTACAATAACCACAATATTTTATTAAAAATAGTGTGAAATAAAACACCAAAATTTTTTTTTATGTATTTGTAATTGATATAACTGTGAATAAGTGCTCAAATTTTCAGAAAGGGAAAAAAGTTTTTGCAAAAAATATTCTGTGCATAGGTAGTCAATAAAATTAGGTTTTAGGTATGCTGCAAAGAGTTAACATGCCCACTGCAGCTTAACTACACAATTACAATGACAATACAAAACTAGGGTGTTACAAATTATATTGAAAAGATACATTTTACAAACGAAATGTTTTGTTCTAGATTATACAGATTTGTTTATTTCTTTAATCTAATACTATCAAACGAGCAATTCTTGGGTGCCCCCACCCCCCCACGCACGCTCACACACACACACACACACACACACACACAGAGAGAGAGAGAGAGAGAGAGAGAGAGAGAGAGAGAGAGAGAGAGAGAGAGAGAGAGAGAGAGAGAGAGAGAGAGAGAGAGAGTGTGTGAGAAGATATACACTGCTCTAAATTTTTGGATGAGTATTTGTACTTTGATAATGTTTAGCTATTCAAGTTTATCTATATATGTGTTTTCCATAAAAACCATGATTTTTAACAAAAAATTTTTTTTTTCTAAACTTGCTTCATAGCTCAGTAGCACCATATGTTGTTAGCTTTTAAATTAGCTACTCAAATCAAAATGTTTTTAAATTAGACACTCAACAACAGATGGCACTCACATCCAATAGCAATACAATTTTATTATGTTATTGTGTTAAGCACTCAACATGTTGTGTTAGCTAAATGATTCTTCGGTTATCGAGCACTCAAATTTACAACAGAATTCCTGAATACTGACACCATTTCAGAATTACCACCACACAAATTGAAATTTTAAAAAAAACACACACATACATTAATAATGCTGTTGCGTAATTTGGATGAATCAGGTGATCTATGTAACGGTGGAAGACTCATTATGACAATAATATAATAAAGGCACAAATCATTAATGTTGAACAATTCGGCAAAGAAGTACACATACCTAGAAGCACACTGGACTCATCAAAAGATCAACTGGGATGTACCATGCAGACACACCAATTTCCAGTAAGATCCGCATTTGCCATGACAGTACACAAATCTCTAGGCCAAACTTCTAAATTTGTTGGAGTGGGCTTAAGATCAGTTATTATGCATAGCATGTTGTATATGGTATTTTCTTGAGTAAAGTAAACAAGTAAATTAAAAGTACTCCTCTCAACTAAAAATATTCGACATACCCGCAACATAGTATGGAAGGAAGTATTCGGTTAAGTTCAAAAACTTATTATAAATGATAACTGTGAAGTTAAAATGAATAAAAACCACAATAATGATGATTATTTAAAATTCAGTGTAGAGCTATGAGCATTAGTGATTTTTTTATTTAACAAACGCAGTTCTTATGTAGGTAGGTATGAAGTATAGCGAGGATTACAAAATATTCTTTATAAATTCTTTATAAATATTCTATAATATATGTTGTCTATATACATATATATATAGGTATATGTATATATATAGGTATATGTATATATATATATATATATGTATATATATATGTATATATATATGTATATATATATATAATCTTATATTCAGTGACTGGAACAAATAAGAGTTATAGGTACACTACTTATTCTGATCACTACATAAAACATTAAACTTTAAAATGCCTGTATAAATAAATACATACAATAACTAAGATTTTTTTTATAAATATCAAAAAACATACATCGTACCTAGGTAACAGTTCTAATGATTCGGATGAAAATTTATATTTAGTTAAAGTTATTAAATTGCTTAGAAACATAAAATCTATCATCATTTTATAAAAATATATATAGTATTAAACATTCTGACTTATTGCTACAGAAATTGGGTAAATATTTTATGTGACAATTAAATACTTACAATTAATAATTCATAAAAAAAACTTGTATTTTTTCCTTAAAAAACAATAATTCATCTTTAAAATCTCTTTGCATTGAAATAAACATTTTATTATACACCTATCCCTCACTTAGCACGTCTTCAATTTGCACGGATTCATTGAGCGTGATGTTAATTTTACTGGCCCAGTCTTGAATAGCACGTCTGTAAATTTCAGTTAGCGCGAAATCTCCACAGGCAAAAAATAAAGTTGGCACAACGCTACGAAGTCTGTTTCAACTTTTTAAAACAATAGATGTGCCGTGGGATACAGTCAGCCAAACAAGGGGGGAAGAGATGCGCGCGCAGGTCTATCTATGATATCGGCTGTTGTACAAACATCAGCTATGCTAAATTAAATTGCTGCTATGATGTGTAAAGGACCAAATGTTTTTACGTCCGTGCGTATGCCGCCGCGCTGTAACGTTGTCGCCTGGCCACAGACCAAGCAGTGAACTCAGTCTAGCCAGTGACAAGGAATTCACACAAACAAAAGCAACTTCTGCCCATTCAGCTGCCAGTAACTGTACGTGCTTGATCACTCATAATGCATCATGTTCAAGTATTTGAGACAAAACTAGAAGTATTATGGCGCGCAGATTGACATGAAGGCCACGCTTATGTTGATCGCACTTTAGTTTTTAGCAAGTCAACTGTGCGCACAATTTTCTTTTAAAGACATTTTTATATAGATGTTATAACCTTTATATGTTAGTCTGCGTCGCCGCGGTTTACCGTTTATAAAAATGTAGCCAGCGCTAGTTGGCATCATTTGTGTTTGGCTATGTTGCTTTTCGTATAGAGCACCCATACATAGTCAAATATCGATATTGATATATCTCCGATTGCATGAACGCACGCTCTCTGTCTTGTGCCGAGTTTACTACATTTGATAGGCCGCAAAATTTTGTGGTGTGTGCTACCAGTTATGCATTAGTTCAGGCTTGCATTTGGGTCACAGATTTTGTTTTTCAATTTAAAGTAAGGTTTTTGTTGCATGACTTATTAAATTTAATTGTTTGGCGTGCTTTTTTATACTTGTTTGGCGTGCTTTTTTATACCTACTCTACTTTTTAAACAAACGTACTTTCCATGAATGGGTTATGTTTTTATGAATAACTTTACCTAACAACATTTTTTTCCCTATAAAAATCGCCCCCATTCTTTTGAAACTTGATATTATAAATAATTGTGCGACGATTATGCGATAAGACACGGTAAGCATTATAATTTTTGAAAAAATAAAATTTGATTATCCAGACAGTAATACCGATTTCACTGTCAGTAAAGGATGATTTGGAAAGGTACGCGACGTGAGTTTCAGGTCACGCCCGGGCGGGCAAGTCAGCCAGCCGACTGACGATAAAGTACATAACAACGTATCTCCCGTTACGCGGTGTTGTATTTGTCGTACAAAGTGTGATGGGAGGCATATAAAGATTAATGGTGTGACATATTTATCGTTGAGTGATATTCTACGCATTTATATTACGTAAAGTATATTTTCCTACACAATTTTGGAACACATTAATTGAATTGGCCTTGCTATTTATGGAAACTAATGCTTCAGAATAAGTAATTTAGAATAACATGAACATTTTTAGGAACAAATTAGCCGTGTTAAGTGAGGGATAGGTGTAGTTGGTTAAAAATGGGTACAATAGTTAAACACGTATTGTATGTGCCTAGCAAAGATGCAAGCTCTTACTATGTCAATTTAAAGTAGATTTTAATATTTTTAAGGATATTTTAATATTTTGTTCAATAAGAGACTAACCAAAATCAATATCTCTTGAAACAGCAAATAAATAAATAAGTAAATAAATATTTGTACAAATGGCTGATACATCTACAAATTTGTTCAATTCACAAGCCAGTAACCAAAAAAAAAAGGGGGGGGGGAAATTTGTATTAGCTAGAAAACCCTTGAATATAATACAGTTCCTAACAAAAGTTTTTAAGACCACACGCTTATTAACATAAAATTACCCTAGTTTTCAATTTATTTACATACCACATTGTTTACATAATAGGGCTTGGGCATGAAATTTTTTTCTAAGTAAGTGCTATCAACATTTTAGCGTTACAAAATAATAATGTTAGTGATATAGGAGATACAGTTCAGTTCTAATAAGAATTTAAAAATCACAACCTAACATTTTCTATTACTAGAAAGATTATTTAAACTGTTAACATACTTCCCAACATGGTTGTTTGCTAAATATGTGTGTGCCATGATTTGCCACTAGCACTTCCTAGAAGGCATGAGGTAAAGTAGCCCTGAAAGCTTCTAGCCTTAACTCGCCAGAGCTAGAACGGCGTAAAATAAATGTTGACTGAACACATGGGCATCGTCCGAGAAAAATATGCAATGATAAATACGAAATGAAGGAAGCGAAAAGCTATTAGGAAATAGCTATTAAGGAAAGAGCAAAATATTGTTTGTTGATTTGTCACATTAATTTGCTGCATTGTATTTAATGCTGCACAAGTGTGATTGCTAATGTGCGCAACCAGAAATAAAATTTCCCGTAAAAGAAAACAGCACTACTTCGAATCTATGACCACACAAACCAAACAGCATTACTTCAAGGGGCGGGTGTATATGCATGACATGAAAAATGTTAAATTTATATTATTGAGTGAAAGAAGGTATATTTTTTTACATTAGCTTTAAGAATAATTGAATCAACAATAAATTGGACTAAGTGTATGACAAAGTTGTATCTTGGGCCCTAAATAGTTTTAAAAAATTTGGTGTACAAGAAATTTCCTATAGTGTAGACCATTCCATGGGGGAAAAAAAAAATATTAATTGGTATGTTTTACAACTATAATTCTTTGCCTAACAAACAAACAAATTTTTTTTTAAGATTATTTTACATGTAGGTAGTTAATCTATCCTATTGAACTGTCAAAATGTTTTACAGTTTAAACATACGTAAACCCAACAACCATTCATTTTAAGTGCAGGTAATATAATTATTTAATTATCGAAGTGCTGCATTTACAGCTTAATAAGAGTTATTTATCACAACTCAAAATCAAAATTATTAAAATTTTTTTTGGCATAATTCATGACCATAGACCACCGGTGTGAATTTTATGGAGTTTTAGCAACCAAAACGTAATCATCAGGGTGATATTTTTTTGAACATGTCTTAAAACATTACAAGAGATTACAAATTTACGTGAAACCTGCAGTGAGATGCGAATTGTTTAACATTTTAGTGTGCCAACTTCCAACAAATTTTCATTCCAAACTTGGAAAATTAACATTAACATAAATCTATTAATTTTTTCAGAAGCAATGCATAGAAAAAGCATCTTAGATTTGTAAGACATGACACGCACAAAAAAAAAATTACTTTAATCGTTGAGAACGCCATGTTTTTTAATACTTTTCCATAGCAAACCATCTATTGCTCATTGAAGAGACCAGCATTTTTTTCTGTGTTTGTGTGTTACTGTAGTCTATGGCCATGGCTTACAAATAAACAAACATTGGTTCCATAATGAAAACAAGCTTGTAAAATGGTGTGCCAAAAATGTTCTGTATAGTGATAGTATAGCATTTTGTCGTCAATAAGATATTGTAGCATTCTGTAGTCAATAAACATGTTTATAGCAATTATTTGTGGTTATAATATTTAGATGATTTTCTATCATTTCTAACAATAATGTTGCCATGAAGATTGTTTTATATCAATACTACAATAGCCTGGCTTGAAAGACTCTTGATAGTTTTTATTTTTTTTCAAGAGTTTAAAATTAAAAAAGTACAAATTTTCATATTTTTCCTGTGGGTTACAGACAGATCTACCTACTGTCAAAATTTCAAGTTTCTAGCTCATCTGGAAGTGGGTTAAATTTTGTATAGATGAGCGAGTGAGTTTCACATCGGGCAGTATATACATAGGTATTTAGATATACACAAACACAATAAAAATCATGCATTACGAGTGATAATAAGAATTTAATTAAAGAAAAGATAGTACAATATTACAACTTCAAAATAAATAGTTACACTTAAGCACCCATAATTTAGCAAAGCGCAACTCCTGAATATTGCGAGGCATCAGCACGCGTCCACTACTCTGCACAGCTATCCAAGAATGAGAAGTGCCACAGTGCATAGCACTGAGTCACCCATGCACATGTCTGTAATAACTACTGTTGTTACATACCTTAAATCGGAAACTCATACACAAATTTCAGCCACATGCAGCATTATTAAACAGTCTGTTTTGTATGATGCATAAGTTGGAAAGTTAATGACCCATCACCGCAACAAGAATCAAAATGCAAGTCACAACAACACCTACAGTGTAGAATTAACAGCAAGAATTTTTGGCGAGCAAGAAATGTTTACCTTGCATAGTTGCAAAACACAATCCAAAATTCCACTAACATTCAACCAAACCACTCACCAATCATCCTTCCCATATGTTGGGTAACTACGAGAGACAACACAATTAACTGTAATGAGATTAGAAACGTTGTCTACCACAGGCCTAGCAACAAAGTTGTGAAGAACACACACCACACCTGTATTGACTAGAAAATGTTAAGTCACAAAATATTAACATCATGGGATAATTTTGCCATACTAACCCTCCTTATAGAAGGGGATGACAGATATTGAAACAGTAAATGCTTGATGCTTTTTGCAAGGCACACAATTAAGGGTAATTTTTATAACACATCAAACAAAATAAGACCATGTTTAGACCACATTTATAAAGTATTATCAGAAGACACATTTACACCAGATCCTTCACATAAAACAAAATATAGGACAATGATTTAAGAAATACACATATATAGGTAACTATTTTTCAGGGTAATTTCTTTTCAAAAAATGAAAACTGCAGCCAAAAATTTTTTTTCTAAGAACTCACATGTAATGAGACACATGATTAGGAAGTCCAGGGAAAGGATGAAGACACTACACAAAAACTGCACATTTGTAAAAATAAGTTGAAAAGATACAAATAAATTACCAAGAATACACAAGAATATAAAACTTAAGCAGAACACAATAATGCAAACAAGGGGTCAAAGAGAGAGAGAGATAAAGAAGTTATCATAAGAGGAAATAAATGCAACGGCAGAATTAAAAGAGAGAATGAGATAATCTAAGTTTCCTACGTAAAAACCTAAAAACTAAGAAAATATTTACCATTTACATTCCGGAACTAATTCAATTTCCATTATGGTACCTTTCCCACTCTTCTACAAACCAATGCACTTTAGTATTTAAACCTTCAGTGTTGCTTCCTTTGATTCTATGACTTTAAGTTTTAATTAAATGTCACTTTTTTAATGAACAGAATATGTAAATATGTTTTAAAAAATTTGTCATATACCAAAATTTCTACCTAAATTTAAAAAAAAAAAAAAAAAAAAACTTTACAGTAAATAGGTACAGATCAATTAATTTTTCCTTATGATTATATTGATTTATTATGTGTAAAACTGTTAATTCTGTGCACACTAATCCGATACATCAGTGGATCCCTTAAAGTTTTTGATTGTGACCCTAAATAGTATCGTTTACCAGCTCCATGAAACATGGTTTGTAATATTCCTATACCCAAGAACTGGGCTGCAACCCTTCGTGTCCCTGCGACTCAAATTTGGTTAACAGAAGCACTGCTCTTCGTCATGCTGTTTGAACCAACCAAAATATAACTAGTATCATTAAAAAGTATAGTTTATATAATAAAACATAAACAAAAAAAAGAGCATAGTCTACATAAAGAAACTTGACACAATGATCCACAGATTTATTTAATTCACAAAAATCAAATCCATAAACATATTTTCTTACAATAGTCAACAAAAAAATAGGTACATGCTTTTGGTTCCAAAGTTTTGGTACACACTCAGAAAATTTCCAAGGATATTTTTCTTTCTGCATTTCAGTTACATTCAAACATCTTAAAGAATGAGGTCTGCAACCTAACCAAACAATTTAAACTATAGGATGTCCGAAAAGTCTTTCCCTGATTACACAAATTTATAACTTCAGCTAGACGTACGATAAAAATATGAAAGTGGTGTCAAAATGTTAGGTCATAACTCAAGTTTTTTTTTTGTTTTATAAGTTCGCAGTAGGTGTGCAATGTCTAAGGTGTAGTACCCAGGAAGCCGGACATGATTACCAATCAGAAGAAAGCGCAGTTTGTCCTGTGGTACCACGAGACACGATCACCAATAACAGTGCAGAGAAACTTCCAGACCACATATGGAAAGATTCCCCCTGATGTCAAGAGCATTAAGACGTGGTATCGGTTGCTGACCTTCCGAAGTCTGGTCGACCATCAACCTCAGCTGAAAGGGTAGAAGCTGTGAGTCATTTCTGCGAAGTCTGAAGAAATCTGTGCAAAGGGCCTCACGTGAATTACAGATGCCAAAAAGCTCTCTCCACATTATCTTACAAAAACGTTTAATGTTTCGTGCATACAAAGTGCAAATCGTTCAGGCTCTGTTGCCCAATGACAGTACACGTCGATATGAATTTGCGGTCGAAATGTTATCACATATGGAGGACGATAATGGCTATCTCCAACGAATTGCCTTTTCTGACGAGGCGACCTTTTTTGTCAGTGGAGTAGTGAATCGCCATAACGTTCGCATTTGGGGTTCACAGCCCCCTGGCGAGGTGATGGAGTGTACCAGAGGAAGTCCAAAAGTGAATGGTTGGTGTGTGCTATTGCATGACAAGAGTTATCGGGCCATTCTTCTTCGCTGAGGCAACGCACCACCTCATTAGGGTTTGGAGGTCTGTGCCTATCTTGATATAACCTTTCCTGGATGATGTCTCTCGTTATGGAACAACGGTTTGGCCTCCACGCTCTCCTGACATAACCCCATTAGACTTCTTTTTATGGGATTATGTCAAGGACGAGGTCTACCGAACACAAGTACCAGATATTACAACCCTTCGACAACGGATAACCAGAGCAATTGCATCAATCCCTCCAATGATGTTGGCTTATGTGTGGACGGAAATTGAATATCAACTAGATATGCTACGTGCTACCAAAGGTGCTCATGTGGAAGTGTATTGTTACGAACGTGAGCAAGGCCGGGACACGTGCAGGTGCAGAGCTGGCTGGCGACTGCCGCAATATGATATGCACCGCGCGCGCCTGGAAAATAACAAGGATTGTCCTTTCTCCCCTCCTTCCCACCTCTCCCCGCGCGGCGCCCTGCCTTTGACACGTAACTGACACCGGACAGCTGCGGGGTTACGCGAGCCGCCGACACGTGTTTAGAGAGATTTCTGCCATCGGGTCGGCGCGGGATGACGCGACTGGCCCCGGCCGCGCTCACGAGTTCTCGAAATTGCGGCTGACAGATAAAACGAGAACGGCGGCCTCGAGAGAGTCAGTCAGTTCAGAGTGTTCAGTCGGGAGGTCTCCCGCAGCGGAGTTTCAGGGCGATAGTGCCGCGGGTGCGGCAGAGTGGCGAAGTCCTTGGACGAAGGTTCCAGGGCAGGGAGTGAGAGTGAGTTCAGAGAGAGAGTGGAGTCAGGAGTTTTCCCGCGGCGGAGTTTCCGGGAGATAGAGCGGCAAAGTCCCTGGACGAAGGTTCCAGGGCGAAGAGTTCTGTTCCGGGCGATATTGTCGCAGGCGCGGTGGAGTTCCAAGCGAAGTTCCGAGCGAGGTGTCGAGTGGGATCTCAGCGAAGGGGATGTGCGAAGGCGGCGGCGGAGTGCGGCGACGGAGGACCACGAGGGGTGCTGCGGCGAGAGTTGCGCCAGAGGTGCGGCCCAGCGAGGTGTGCGGTGTGTAAAAACAAGTGACTGAGGAAGCAACATTTTGACGTGAAGTCTAATAAATCGATGAACGTCAGCTGCATGCACGAAAAAGTGTCCCGTAATGCACATTGTCCCACTACGATGTGTCCCGTTACGCTTATTGTATGCTTGTGCCGCATCTCTCTTCCACTAGATTGGAAAACCATCGATTTGACTTTTCAATTATGTTTTCGTCGTTTTAATAATTAATATTATGTAATTTAATGATCGTCCACCGATTTTCAGCACAATCGGTACTGTTATTTAAAAGTAATGTTGAATTTTCAAATACGTTTTTGTACGAACAATGGTGTTTTACAGTTACACATAATAATTCAAATTACACTCGGGATCTTTTGCACAATGTTTTAAAAAAATATTGTAACACATTATAAATAAGTTTGGTGTATTTGGGATGTGTATTTGTTATAAAATTGTATTATAAAAACGAAATAATATTATTCCCCTATGGTGCTGTCATCTACGGTGACGGACGCGAACCGAACAGATTGCACAATCTATCCGCTTCCGCGGCAACCAGGCACTCGATAATACGTATTTTCCTTTGTTTATCGCGAGGGGCGTTATTATTAATGAATTATAAATAAAATTTCGTGCCCGGGGCCACAATTGAATATTATTTTGAGCACTGGGAGACATAAAAACGTAAAATATTCTCGACGAACTTTAATCTCGGCCCCAGATTTTTTTACACTTACAGTTAAGTATTGCATTTGTGCCTGTGTGTTATGGACAGGCGTGAAGAAAGGGACGAAACACTGTTGAACCTAGCTCGAGTGAGGAGTGTGAACTGCTGAACTTGACAGACATTGAGTGACTTGAGAATAAACATTTTTAAGTGTCAGTATTTTGTGATTGGACATTTTTTAAGTACAATTATTTATTATTAAGGTAAATAGTAATTAATAAAACTGTAATAAAACCTGATTGGGCAATCCCTTACGAACCTAATTTTCTCCCCACATTATAAATCGTAACAATACCATATATTAATATATTCTTTAAATAGATGTCTGTTAAATTACCCTTTATAATACATACATTACTTGCTACTCCAGTTCTTTTCAGTTCAGTTCAGTTCAGTTCAGTTCAGTTCAGTTCAGTTCAGTTCAGTTCAGTTCAGTCCAGTTCAGTTCAGTTCAGTTCAGTTCAGTTCAGTACAGTACAGTACAGTACAGTACAGTAATTTTGACATATCAAAATGCTGATAACAAACCCCCAAATAACAATAAAATTAAAATCTTGTGATAAGTAAGTGATAAGGATGGGTTGGTCCCGGTTCTTGGTTCCGCCAGTTCTCAGCAGATCTGGCGGTACTACGGAAAGCATAAACGCTGTGGTATATTGCCAGAGACCAACACACGCCGTGAATTACAAAATATTGCAGCGCCACAGGATTCAGTACAGTGCTGCTCCAGCATCTGCATACCTGCCAACCTTTCCGATTTTTCCGGAAGTCTTCCGAATTATAACTGCTCTTTACGATTTTCTGAAATTGTCTGAATTCTTCGTATTTTTGTAATTAAAATAGCTTCGCAGTAAAAAAAAAAGTTGGTGTCTTCCAAATCGATTCAACATTCATGTCGATCGATGTATCGTGTGTTGTGCTCATGCCTATCGATTGTTTTTTTTTTTTCTCGTTTACACAGTTCTACAGAGAGTACGTCGTCACTTGTTCGTTCGATGGTTAGTTAAGACGGGTGATTTTGATTTATAATTTACGAGCTGCTATTACGTATTAAAATTTGAATTTCAAATACATTTATACTGGCAAAAAAAAGCTGTGGTCAACGAGTGCAACGTGAAACAACTGTTTACGAATTTGTTTACTTTGTTACGGGCTATTGCCAATGCCTCGTTTAGACGTTTGTGACAGGTTATGAAGCACAAACTGTCTGCATTATGTTTTCAAAGATGAGTAAGAAAAAACAATATTATTACCAGACATTCCGTGATACGTATAGTGCAGAGTTTTCATGCATTTTAAATTCTGACAAAGTTGTAAGATATGCAGATGCGACATCAACATATTGCATGGCGGTAAAAGTGACATCAGCGTGCACATCAAAAGTGCGAAGCATTTATCCAACGTGAAATGCCAAGAAGATAATCACAAACTTTCAAGGTTCTTTGTTAAATCTGGGGGTGCAGATCTAGACATTACGCGAGCTGAGTGTTTATTTACTTCGTTTTTGATAGAGCATAACATTCCTCTAGCGGCCGCAGATCATGCAGGTGCGCTTGTCAAAAAAATGTTCACAGACTCGGAAATTGCCAAGAAATATGGATGTGGGCGTACCAAAACTTCTGCTATTATGAAAGAGATGGCTTCGGATGCAAAATCCGGAGTAGTGCAGCACTTAAAAAGTGGGCCGTTTTCAGTCGCAACTGATGGTAGCAACGATACTAGTTTTAAGTTGTATCCCATTGTAGTTACGTTTTATGATGAAGCACAGTATAAAATTGTAAATGTTGTTCTTTCCATTCCTGTTCTGGAAGGTGTGCATTGCATTTTGCTCAGACAATGCAGCCCTTTCAATATTGAAGACAAGAAAATCAAATTTGTGTTATGAACAAAATTTTAGTTCTGAGTTCTTAAAGAGAGCAAAGAAGGCAACAGTTGCTTTTTTAAAGCCACAGTGCTCCAGTGCTCCAAATTAGCTAAGCATTTATTTATTTTTTTTTCTCTTATAATCCACATTGTTTGACTATGTTATATTAATTTTCTGGCAAAATTCTTATCGGAAGCCAAGATAGATTCTGTGAGTTGTATTCTTGTGTGAAATATTGTGCAGATCTTCAAGTATCACAGTGAACAGGTAACAACACACAAATATTTTTTAATATAGCTATAGCTTATTTGATAGTGGGTGATTTGTGTAATTTAGTTGTATTTTAGCAGTACAAGTGTGCATTGTAGCCATATAGGTAATTTTTTTGTCAAAATCGGTAATTTTATTTGTGTTAATAATCTTCCTAATTCAGATTTTCATAGGTTGGCAGGTATGCATCTGTGACACGAGATGCAACTATGCTACTTTGGGGCTAAGTAACTTGTTTAGGTCTAAATTATGGTACAGTAGGTCGCTGTTGATTTATTTATTAGGGTATACTGTATCTTTGGTGAGACTTGTAATTGTTTGAAGGTTAACCTGAAACTGATAACCCAGAACCGATTTTTAAAACCGGAACCAAACTGACAACTGGGGGGAAAAAAAAAAGTAGAACCGACACATCACTAGTAGGTGAACAAAATCATCATTCACAAAATTTTAAGGCTGTTGCTTGGTAATTGGACAGATTTCATCTAATATAGTTGGGCTTCCTTCTAAAACACTTCTAAAAATTTTTGTTCGTTTACCTGCAATGCTTGAACCATTTCTGAACATAGCTAGGCTATAATCAAAGCACGCCATAGAAGATACAAGTGTACTGCTCACATCAATTAATCAAAATCGCCAAGTACCTGTCTCAATGTACATCACAGTAATATCAGTGCCTATCGATTAGTTGAAATTGTGGGAGACGTGATAAGGTCTATTGTGGTTTGTTAAATGCTGTCTTGTCTATCGTTTTGGCGACATGACAAGAGTTAAAAATTACAGGAGAAAACAAACATGTTTACTTAAACAAATAGAATAATGCTATTTTAACAGCATGGGAGAAAGTGTGTATGGTAATTCCAGAAATGTTTTTGATTTCTCCGACTTTTCCATTACTTTTTTCCATGGAATTCCCTGAAAATTCCAGGTTTTCCCTTACTGTAGCAACCCTGGCTACCTTTTCAGACCTGTTTTCCCCAATTGTAACAATATATTTCACATTATTTTTGACCAGATTTAAGGTTTCCTGGCAGATAAAGTTCTGTCCAAGATGTTCTTTAAGAATCTGAAGTGTTTCTGGAACTGGAAACATGGTTAACCGTGAAACTACATTAAAACTGTCAAGAATGTAATTTTTGTCCACCGACATGTTTTGTACAGTTTCTATGTTATATTCAGAAGAAACGGGGTAATTAGTTTTCCGAGATATCTGGCCAAGAAATGGAGGAAATTTGAGAGCTTATTGCGCTGTCACAAAGTTGGAGTGCAATGTCTGCCTTGTGGATTTTCGCAAGTCCTTGAATGACGGTGTTCTGCCGTCTTTGATAATCAGCAGTTTCTTGACTTCCTCTGGAAGGGATGATTCACTACTTAGTTTCTGGTCAAACATTGTGTGAAATCTTTTGTTGCATTGTTTCAATCTGATTGGTTTACCGTTGGTTCCCACTAATATCCTAATCACGGTCTATCTTTAAAAGCTTTCTTTTTTCCTCTAGTCATGTTGAGAGGAAGCTTGTCCTCTTGTAATGTTATGTCTCAGATAGAATTTCTACTGCAGCCGCAAAAGGAAGATGGTAAATAAATGGCTGCCTCAACACCAAAGATAACATTCTCTGTTGGTTTGGTGTTGCAGGCCTAATGCTTAGTTTTATAAAGCAATTTTTGCTGATTATCATTAAGTGGCAAAACAAATCTTCCTTGCACTGCAGTAATGTTTTTACAGAAATTATCACTTACATATCATTCTCAATACTTCACACTTTTTTTTCTAATTTTGCTCAAATAAAAAAATTAGCCAACTTACTGAACTACGTATTACTTTATTGCATGGCATGTGCTAACAAAACCATGCAAAAAAAATTTGAAACACGTTCCACGCCACACACACGATAAGTCCAAGAGCTTGCAGCAATTATGATCTAACTACGACACCTTAAAGGTTCTACAAAAACTTCTCATGCAAGCTGCATGAAGTGTGGTCAAAATAGTTTATGATTAAATTACTAAAATCCACTGTATTATATTAACAAACCTCAAGTCCAAAAACTACATTCTCAACAGCACACTGCCACAACCAAATTAAATAAAAATCACGGTTACTTACCCAATGCCAGGCGCTCCTGATACCCTAACTAGGGGTGGAGGTTGTGCCGTCATGTGTGAGGGCTGAGATGCCATAGTCATTGTCACCTGCAAACACCTTAATGTTAACTCAACAATAATACAACCCTTGAAAAATGGGATTAAAAAATATAAAAGGAGGAAAATATACAAGGTCTGCCTACCTGGCACAAAACTATGCTGCAGTGTGTTCAAATGCATGTTTATACAAGAAACTACTAAACTCATTCACAATACGATGTTGCACGAAAATATAAAAATTTTCATACTACACAACTTACTACATTCAAGACATTTGACGTTTGATAAACATTTGAAGACATTCAACATGGTCAAAATGGCAATGTTCCATCTGGGACTCAGCAATAAATTCATACTGTTCCCATTTCAAGTCTCGTAGAATGATGAAAAACTGCATTTCGCTCACTGCCTTGCACATAGGCAACTGGGCTCCAAATGTGCATGTCAATGTCATTGTCATCGCTGCCTTGTTTCTGGCCGATAAAAAAAAAAAGAAAATTAGAAAAACACCGGGTAGGTGGACCCATCAAGTTTCTTCCATCAACAAACTCTTAAGGTTATAAGTTTCTGATGAATAATGCCAAGTGTAATATGTTTTCTTTTATTGTCATCAGCTACTAAAGACAGTGAACTCACCTGAGGATAAAACTGATGCGAGCCACCCCTTGCTCTGCCTATACTCCTTGTGGTACTCGTGGTGGTGTTCAGCTGCAACAACCAACATTTAACATTAAGCAGTTGCCACGATCGTTCACATACTACATTCATAGGGCGGCCCCAGACATGTTCGGAGCCCACATTAATCCTGGAGGTACTGTCATTTCAAAACTTACTATATACAAAAAGGTGGTGTTAAAAACCTCACCTTAAACTTGAAAACTGTGCAAGAGTTCTGGTGGCCAGCAAAGCTAAATTTCACATGTTCACTTGCACAAACTCTACTTTACCTTCTCAGTGTCTTGAATCAATATCTTATAATGACCAAACATATATGAACATATAATGCTATTTTGTACAACTCTATGGGAGTTACTTTTTTTGGCACAATATGTAATTTGATACAATATTTCTGAATTTACTGTTGTGATATTAATGGTTATTTCAATCCAACTCTTGTAAAGGAGAAGTCTCCACCCTACCCTAATATGCAATTAAATAGTTATCCTAAATAGAGATATAACCACAAAAATGTGAAAACTGTGTTTTTATTGGAATAATGTGATCTATAGGTAACAGGTTACAATGCAATTAATGTACAAAGCCATAATTCCTACATAAGATTTTTTTTGTGTTTGTTGAAAGTTGGCATACCAGTTAAAAACAATAACCAGTTTATATATATATATATATATATATAATGTGAATATTTGTGTTAGATCCATATTCAGGGTAACAATTCAATTTTAGAATATCAATAACCTGGATTTAATTAGAATACACTAGAGTCCCGTTATAGCGAGGTATCACGGTTCCGGGTTTGATCCTCGCTATAACCGTGTCCTCGCTATAACCGAATTGGACAAATTTTGGCCCCCAAAAAATAAAAATTAACCGAAAATAGAATAAAAATTGTGTTTAAACCTGTATAATTGGAAAATAACAGGTTATAATAACGAAATCTTAATTTCTGTGAGCAGATGTGTGAATTCTCTTTAAAACGATACCCCATAAGTACGGATGCGATCACAGATTGCGTCAAAATAACCAGAATACCCTACCACGCCACGTAAGTATAGCATCTCAGCCCGCGGCCGACGCAGCATTGTCCTGCTATCTATCGTCGACGCGGGCTGTCTGCTGGCGGCCATGTTGGTTCGGGATGTTGCTAACAGGTGGTGCGACGATTTAATTCCTTACAAAAAAAGCAGGAGTGCGGCTGCGGCAACGCACGTACGCCTCAAACGTAATAGTTGCTGGAAAACTGTACTTTTTTCATTTAAAGAAACCTGACAACTTTTTTAGAAAATAAATTTGGGATTAAACTCAAACCATCACCACCCCTTTCCCGGACAGATACCCCAACAACTGACCGAAACAAAAGTTACAAGAAAACTGCCCTAGCGATTCGGAAATAAATACGGTAGTGCCTACTAGAGGTGTAAAAGTAACGAAAAAATGTGTACCCTTATGTATTCGTTACTATAACAATTAGTACTCGTTACTATCGTTACGTTACTCGTTACTTCTGATACCGCATAACATGCTATGTTATGTTGCAGCCACGAATCCAGTCGTATTGCGTACGCGTACAGTATGACGTCGTGTAAATAATAATAAATAGAATATAAACAATTAACAATATTTGATAATTAATAGTTTTTGTTAACCAAGAAACAATTAAATCTCATTAGAGCGGCTTTTTCATATTATCTCTTTTAAGATGATAACCAAAAAAAACGTGAAAATACGCGATTATAAAAACAAAATCATACATATTTCTAATTTGTAAAAAATACTTTCTTACGTTGTTTCTGTTCCAATCTCAAACTTTGTCTACACACGGCACAGATAACTAACGGAAGTTTGATAAAAGAAAGAAAGGATGGGATTCAATTTTTAAAGCCACGCACTTAGGTGGCGACTGCACGGCTGAAGAATGTGACAGGCGTCAACGGCAAGATGTCTAGTGGCGAGCGAGAGGGGTGGAGATAAAGCAGACAAATAACAAAAGCGCACTTCAAGCGATCACGCCGTAAATTCCTCAAAAATACCTAGTTATAGCCGTGTTCTCGCTATTACCGTGCTCGCTATAACGAGATTCTACTGTATTTAAAGTTCACACAAAGGTAAGAAAACTCAAAGAAATGATTCTATTATCTGATATGATCTTGAAAAAATTATGGTTTAAGGCTAAGATCCATAGTTTTGCAGCCACCAGGGAAATTATTTATCCCATGAATATCTTTGTAGGTAAACAAACGTAATAGACATAGTTTTGTAAAGAAAGCTTTGAATTTTTAAAATATGATAGAAAAAAATTATAAAAAAATTATTTTTTATAAAATTGTGATTAAGAAAATTTTAAAACTAAATATTAAGTATTTATAAAAACTGTACAAGGATTTTGCTTTGCGCACAATGCAAATGAAGTATCCTGAACATTTCTAAGTTTATTAAATGTTTACATACCATACAAAGCATCTAAGGCATTTGACACGATTAATCAAGATATAATGTTGAGTAAAAATAATTATATTTAACTGGGAATAGTATAAAAATACACAAATTATTACACTATAGTATTATCTTAATGACATGAAGTGTATAGTACCCATTCTGCTCAGCCTGAATTATTAGGTCCACATTGTCAATTCTGATATCCAAACAACTATCGGGGTTGCCAAGGAAGCATTGTCCTGTCCTATTAATAAATATGTGAATGCCGCGGAATAATCAATAAAAATAAGTATCTCATTAGCTTTGCGGATGATTCCAACATAATTCTTAAAAAAAAAATCTCAAATGTAAGAAATTTTTGTTTCAGAGAAATGTTTTAGATACTATTTAGAAGATTTACAATCCATTTTATCAGATTTGGTAGTGAATTTAGTAAGGTAGTTTAGAAATATTCTGTTTTTTAGTCACTGTTTTTTTTTTCAATCCCTTACAGTTTTTTTGGTCGTATATGATTTTATTTCAGACGAAAGTGGTAGATAATATTTACTAAGTTTGCTGTATTTTATATTTTATATGGCAAGAATATTATAATTTTTGTTTGTATTCAATCCCAATCGTTTGAACTCCTAAAAACATTGGTTAGACTGATCAAAAATTGTTTAATAAACAGTTTTTAGATAACATCTAATGTTTACAAACTATTTAAACTGATTTGATGGTGTGCCTACTAAGGAAGTTAAGAAATTTTTTTGTCCTCTAAGACATTTTTATTTAACCTTGCAGTTATTTTGACAAAAGGTTTTGGTATAAATGTAACGAGATATATAATAACTAGAGACATGCAAAAGGCATGTTTAGTTTGTGATGAAAAGTGGTGTTATTTTACCTTAAAATCGGTGTTATTTTTACCCAAAAGTGGGTTTATAATAATTTTTTATTTTTACGATTTCAAGTTTAAGAAATATGAAGAGAACATTATAATATAATTGCACCACCAATTGAAACATTATAAATTAAAATTACACAAATATAGGTTAAAAAGACACAAGTTTAAGAACTCAGATTCTAAATTAAGTCAACTCAATAATTTCAGAACCAAAGTACTTTGACACAACATTTATCTTTCAAATGAAAAAAATAGCCAATGTGGCCAAATTTTCTTGTTTCAAATTAGTTCTCTTGTCAGTGAGAACTTTATTGTATTGTGACAAGAAGGGTTCCGAATCAACGTTCGCACACTACATCCACACTGCTTTCAGGCACTTGTCAGAAAATTCAGGTTGTGAAAGTTTTACAACTTGAAGTGCCTTCACTAAATCCACACTGCTTTCCTTCATTTGTTTCTCATCTATCTGTTTTATGTTTTAACTCTCCAATACCGATGATCAGCTCCTGGTGGTCCATTTCTTTCAGAGTAGAAACTTTACACAACTTAGCAAGCAAAATAGGGCTCATGTCTGTGATCAAAATATTTTTTGGATCAAAGACAGTCAGTGTTTCAAAGTCAAGTCTGCTTGGATCTGTAGCCATCAAGCTGGTAAGCTTCACCAGAGATTTTGTAGCCACTTACACTACACTTCTTTTCACAGCAGCTGCTTTCGTGGTGTTCATGTGGTTCAAAACTTGTTTTGTTTCGTCAAAAAAAATGCACTGCTTCATGTTTTCAAAGTTGCACTGCACCTTGGTAAGCTCACCATGCAAATTATGAGCGTTTGGGTAGCTCCAGCCTTCTAGCCTCATTCTTAAATCAACAAGACACTTTCCACGATCTTTCACAACAACCGCAAGGCACTGAATCACACTTATTTCACTGTCACTTAAAGAGGACAAGAACAGGACAGCATTATTTGGGTAGCCTTCACTTCATATGACTTGCAAAACTCCACAACCAAATGAAAGTAGTCAGGTAGAAAACACTTTCACACCAGGAATTCCATCTTTTAACTACAGGCATTGGAAACAACTGGCAGTTTTCACCTGTATTCTCTCTGAGGAACTGAGAATACAAGTGTTTCCTCTTCCTCGTGTTCAGAAACGCATTATTTGTTTTGAAAACTATTTCATTAAGATCTTTCAACTCCTGAGCCCAAATGTTGCCTAAAAGACTTAGCTTGTGTGCCCAACATTGCACATGTTGAAGGTCTTTCCCAACTACCAATTTTAAGCCAACACACTTTGTCATATATCTAGCTGAATCAGTAGCTATGCTTTTAACATCTTCATATTTCACTTTTCACCAACAAGAAGTTCAGGACTAGAATCTGTCTAAATCCTAAAAAGCACAACAAACACGCACCTCCCCATTTTGTCTGCTGTCTCGTTGCAAAGAATGTCAATCTTCTTTCCTAGTAACTTTGCCTTGACCTCTTCAAGATGTGAACTAGCAAGCTCAGGAACATATTTTTCTCTAAAGTTTCTTGAGTGTGGTAAATTGCCCGCTCCTTCAATATATGTATCCGTCCAACTTCGAATGTTGGGATCATAAAGTTTTTCCAGTGGTATATTTTGCTTTAACAAAAGCTTCCACCGTGTCTTTCGCCATTTCGTTTGCTGAATCTTTTTTTATCTTTTTTGCAGTTTCTAAACACAACTTTAGTCGCTTTGAAGCAACTTCAGTGTTTGCAGAAATTACTTTTGGGTCACAAAATCACCTTCTAGTTAACATAAAGACAGGTCAATGGTGACCTGTCAAAAATTTGTTGCAAAATGCTTGTAAACATTTCAAGCAATCTCTTTTGAAGAGAGGATTATAATCTACCACTTTTCTTATAGCCTTGTCGTGTGTCATATCGTAAATCCACTTTTTTTTAACATCAATCAAATTTTCACTTACGTTGTAATTAATTTTTACAACATTCGAGGCTTTCTCTAAAACTCTTTTTTTAACGATCCTGCTCATTACATTTGAGACTATTAATAAAAGATCTCCAAACAAAAAAAAAGCTATAGGATGGTCATCTTGAAAAGCAGTTAAAAAAGGTTCAATTTCTGAAGCCAGTACTTTAAAAAATGCTAATTTAGGTCCTAACAATTTATCTTTCAGACAATTCTTCATTATCTGATAACTGGCAGAAACTGTTTACTACCCCCCCCCCCCCCCCCCCCTTTTCTAATAGCATCTTGTAAATGTTTCGAAATCCCTTGGACCCTGTTGGCAACTTCAATATTTTGAAGCCAACAAACTGCAAAAAAATTTTTGTCAATTTTGTGGACCCAGAAAAAAGAAACAGTCACTTTGACGAGCAGGAACATTTTTAAAAACTTTATATATGGGCCTCAAAAATTCAAATGTTCCAATCTGTCGACTTAATGGCTAACTTAAATAAACGTGTACACTATGCAACCCACGTGTACGAATAGCCAAAACAACAGGATCATCTGGATCATGATGTTCTTTTTTAAAATCTCAAAAGAACTGAAGATTTACTTAGGGTCATCATTTGCTATGTGTATTATATGCTTCAAATTAAAGGATGAAAGCTCCTTTCTAAATGCTGCCAATAAATCTGCAATTGTAATATGATGTAGTAGAAAATGTAGTAAAAGTGAGGACATCCATATACCAGCTAACTTAATCTTTTTCTTTGCTCCGGTACCGAAAGACAAAATCCAGTTGCTGAGTTTGGATTACTTCATCAAGACACTCGTCAAAGGATACAGCAAAACAATAACTTCTGGAACATCATTTCTAACATGAAGTTGAAAGTAGCGACCCAAACCAGAGACAAATGTGTATGCCATTCTAACCCTTCCAAGTGCAAGTCCTTTTGCAATTTAGCTATCTGGAAACATAGCTGCAAAAATTTCAGTTGTCTTCCTTGCAGCAGAGATTGATATATCAACAGAAACAGTTTATAAACACCACAGTATTTCTGCTTTTGTTATATTTTCTTTTAAGAAATTTTCCAATTCACATTTATGAGACTCCAGCATAGGCTGTGATTCTTCTCCTTATTACCACTCACCACCTCCGGCTAGCTCAAAAAGGTGATGAGTGAACATACAGGTTGGTAGCAGGTCACCAAGTAATTCATATGCAATGTTTGATGTATTATCTTTTGTTTTTCATTTACTTAAAATCGAAATATCTTCCGCACAACAGAACACCAAAAAAAAAAAATAACTTACATCCAGAAAAGATAAAACATGAAGACTCTTATTACAAATTACATTACATTGCCTGGATAAGATCCGGGCAGCGATGGCTGGACAAAATCCTTTGCCGCCTTGCTGTGGGCTTTGCCTACAACTACAGTAAAAAAAAAAAAGAAAGCTCTAATTTATCATAAATTTCCAAAAAATAGTTATTAGGGGTCGCCCGGACCGTAGCCCCAAAGTTTGTACTTTAACAAAGGAACATTACTATGTTATTCGGGCCATCGTCCGACAACGACCTCTTGTCACAGTGCTCGGACAATGACTAACTTTACAGCCTTCCTTCCCATTAAGCGGACAGTGTCCTGGGCTCACTGATGTAATTCTCAGCCAATCACAGCGCATGGCAACAGAAACTTCCACGAAATTCTTACTTCTGTTCCCACGATGCAACAATTTTGTCACTCTCTCACAATCTCGTGACAGTGAGTCAAACGCCTAGCGTGTGAAACAAAGCCTTGGTCGTGGAAACAACGAAGGAGAAATATGTCAGCATGCCTTCCCACATAAATAAGACATCAAAAAAAAATTACTTTAAAAATAAACTTATGAATTATAAAAATAAAAACATTAAACCCGGTGAAATACATTCACAATACAGTAGAGCTTCATTATAAAGAACATGAAGGGACCAAAATTATGGCAATTTGTTATAATGAAGTTCTTTAAACAGAAATCACAATGATTGCCTGATTTGGGTTTTTTAACATAACTCGATCTTGTTAAATTAACAAAGTAGAAAATCTAATACCAATATGAGTGGTACAAGCATCAATTACTTTAACAGCTATACTTTGGGATCAAGATACATACTACATACATACATACATACTAGTACGTATATGTACTATACAGAAATATGTCAGTTGTTTGCCAAAACAGTAAGCCTACCTTTGGAATCAAGACAGCTGTTTGCAAAAATGCTGTAATAAATCAAAAATATAAAATTTAAAAGTTAGGAAAAAATTTTTAGATTTTTAAATTGTTGAGAAAAAATCCTTCATCTACTGCTTTTAACATTTCAAGTTCCATTTTCACATCAATCGCCTTTCGTTTCCTAGAAGACATGTTCAGAAGTAGTGTTTTTTAAACTATAAAAACAAATGGACCCAACACATGTAAAAATAAGTTATACTCGTAGTATAGCCACGTTTCTCAAACAATAAACAAGGAAACGACCAGAGATGTGCATGTAGCAATACTGTACGATGTAGAACTTCGCATCGGTTAAACACGTCGTGCAAGCATAGAACAAAGAGTAATGTCAGCAACACCACAATGCAGTGCTTTAGTCGCTACACCAGTTTTGTGCATTAATTTCAACACTAGTCTATTGCAGTCATCTATGGCGCGTATCAAAATAAATAAGATGGCAGTGTGTGGGTGAATGGCGACGATTTTATCTGTTTGTCGTTTACCGTGCCAGGCAGAAAAGTGTTTGTTCAAATGAATATTTACAGAATATTTTAAAAATTTGAGCTGAAAAATTCGTACTAGTGAAATTTTTTTACGTTAGGTTACATGGACGTCTGACAGGACCAAAGGCATAGTTCGTAGTAATGAATTGTTCGCTCTAATGAAGTTCTTTAAAATTGTGTTTTACTGTAACTTCTAAAAGGAAAAACTTTACATTATTTGATAATCTAACCTGAAATAAGACAAAAATTAATAACAAATTATTATAACTGGATCAAATGGGGAAGGCTGTAATCAGGGTTGTTATATCGTTTAGTAAAAGCAGGTTCATTCACTGCAGACTCTTTTACCACTACTTTTGATACTTCAGGTACAGTTTCTTTTTGAAAGTCCTGCTCTGACATCATTACTTTGTTTAATTGTCATGAATACTCCAAAATTATATGATATATCCTATCCATATTTTGGTGGAACATGCTGCTGTCCTTTCGTATGACTAATAAGAACTTGTATACCAATGTTGCTAAGAAGCATAGTATTTTTTACAAAATTTACAGAAGATAGAAATCCTATCTGTAGCACATGGTGTCACCCATGATAATTCAGAATCAGTCAACAATTGTGAGTTGAAAGATATTTTTCATACTTTGAACAAGATATGGTGTGAGATATGGTGTTACAAATAAATAAATAAATACATACACCTGCAAACCAAAGCACAAACTATGAGACAAAACACTACGGTAACATATTATTCCTGGGCTACACACACAGTTAATGATGGAAAAAACTATCTCTTCCTGGTAAAACAAAATTGACCTACACTAAGGCAGTGCTCCAAATGGCATATTTTGCAAACAAGATGGTGATGTGACCTTTTTAGCGACAAAAGCCATGATGTATTTTATTGATCTACAATTTGTTTATAAGCTTTTTCGAAGCAGGCAAAATGCAAATCACTAAAGGTAAAAATCGGTGCATCTTTATTTATAAACATCAGGTAGACAATGGTATCATATTTTATTTATAGGTATATATTTTCTGCATTTATTAATTAAACCATTTATCTCACGCATTAATACAAACATTTACATACCTGGTTCTCACATTTGTTGTTGCCATATTAATTTACTTGTATTGCACAATGAAAACAAGGCACTGCTGTGGAACATCTGGAGACAAATGACAGTCTCATCGTTCCAAATGAAAATCAACAAAATGCAAACGGTAAATTGCTAAATGATGAAATGGATTTTGAGTGGAACATGGCCTAAGCAAACAATAATCTGAACAAATAAGTTTTGATTTTCATTAGTCTATTAGACAGGTTTACCAGGAGGAAATTTTACTTTGATTTTAGTCTACATTTATTGACAACAGTTCTAAGCTAAGTGTTTATTTAATCTCGTTAACCCCAACATCAAATACTATGTTAATCTTCACAATACATAAATTATAAAATACAAAATTATTTAAAGTTCTAGATGATTGCAGAATCTATGTATGATGAAAGTAAAAATACAAACAGTAGTTTTTAACTTACCAAAACTACAAAATAATAAATAATTCAAGCGTGCAGTGGAGTTATAAGAATTATTCTCTCTAATGCCCACATTGATTAGTCGAAATAGCCAAAGTATTGGTCACAATGTACATCACAGCTTCATGCTATTCCAAGATCAGACCCTAATGTTTGCGACGTGACAGAATTTAAAATTACAGGAGAAACAAAAACATTTTCTTAAACAACTTGAAAAATTTATTTTAACAACATGTGGGAAAGTGTATTGGTTCATAGTATATATACTAAATTCCAGATATCTTTTTGATTTCCACTTTCCCATTACTTTTCCAGGGTAATTGGAATTTCCCGACTTCTCTTGGTTTTCCCTGAATTAGCAACACGGATTCTAATCATAATTTTCCTTGTAAGTCCTAATATTTTAGAGTTTACAAAACTGAAGGGAAAAAAGTTTTGCATTTTTTTAAATATATCTGGCACTGCTTAGTTGGTTTCAGTTAACTTCAGAGATGAAAAAAATGTGACATGTTCACACATATCTTAGCACATGAACAGGTAAGAAAAAGGTGTACAGAAGTGAGATTCACAAAACATTTTCATAAGCAGTTAAATTTTTCGGACAAATATAAACTGGGATTATAACACTAAAGAACTAAGTAGTAAAACTTGTCCAGATGAGACCTTAACTTTCCTGACAAGAGTGCCCATATCAGCAAATACAAGATGTCCTCAAGCAACACAATATCAAACTAAAACAGCATCACAGCAAGTGTACTTAAACTCAATATTGTTCAATTTTACCATTGCAAATAATATACACTTTTATCAAGTGATGAAAAATACAAAGCTAAGATAAGGAACTAATTCTCTACTTTCACCAAACCATAAGCTTAAAATTTAATACACCACCTTAAATTTAAAAAAATAACAACCAAGGGTATATAAACCACCAAATTTTGTAAACGCAAGATAAAAAATACAAAATGTGCTAGTAAATACCACTAATTCCTCACTTAGCACATCTTCAAATTGCATGAATTCATTTAGCTCTATGTTAATTTTACTGCACTAGTCTTGAATAGCACGTCTGTAAATTTCCATTAGCACAAAATCGCTACTGGCAAAAAAAAAAAACCAGGCATGACGCCACAGTCTGATTTAATTCAGTAAAAAAACATATGTACCGTTGCATACAGTTAACTATGCGAAGGAGGAAGAGATGCACGTGCAGGTATTTCTACGCTATCGACTGATGTACAAACATCAGCTATAGCAAGTTCAGTTACAGTTATTGAGTGTACAGAACTAAATGTTTATACTTCTGCGCGTAAGCTGCTGGGCCGTACAGTTATTGCCCGGCTACAGACCGGGCCGTGATGAACTTCAGTCTAGCTAGTGGCAGGGAACTCGCACAACACAAAGCAACGTCTGTCCATTAATCTGCCGGTAACTGTACATGCGCAAGCACCTGTAGTTGGAATCATTTTTGAATCATGGCTTCCAAGTGAGAGCTTGATGCATCATGTTCAAGTATTTGGAACAAAATCAGAAATGCAGAATGTTACGAAGGCCACACTTACGTTAGTCGCACTTTAGTTTTAAGCAAGTCACCTGTGCACACAATTGAACAAAACAAGGACTCTGTCAAATGTTTATATAAGTCTGATGCTGTTGGTTGTACTAGCAGGAACATATTTGACAGACATGAACAGATGATTCACATTGAAAATGTTAAATGAATGTTGCAATGGTCCAATGAAAAAAAAATCACGGGTTTTGACAGGATTGGTATAAACCAAGCAATGATATGCGAAAAAGCACTATAACATTTCAAAAATTAAAATGTAAAGTGGAAAGGTACGTGATGTGAGTTGAAGGTCACCCTGGGTGGGCAAGCAAAACAGCTGACTGACGATAAATACATAACCACCTATCTTCCATTACGCGGTGTTGTATTTTGTCATACAAAGTATTCTATTGTAGGCTTATAAAGATAAATTGTGTGACATATTTATGATGTAAATTCTGTGACACAATTATGATTAAGTGCTATTCTACGCATTTATATTACATAAAGAAATTTTCCTTACACATTTTGGAACACATTAAGTAAATTAAGCCTTGCTATTTATGGAGAATAATGCTTCAGAATATGCGATTTCAAATAACACAAACGTATTAGTGGTGCTAAGTGAGGGACAGAACAGACGTACTCACACTATGCATAGATATAGGAGTGTGCTGAGTCCTGATGACCGGCCCGGCTGGCTGCGTCACCATGCTCGGCTGGTACGTGGGCTGCCCGCCGACCAGGCCGGACCAGCCGTTGCACACCGGCTGGGCGGTCGACACCTGGGGCGGCGCCGCCGGTCGCACCTGCGTCGCGGTCGGTGCCATCTTGGCCGGAGGAGGCTGCTTGGTCCACATGCCCCCGGTGCCGTTGTTAGAGCTGCCCTTCGTGGCGAGCAACATCTGAGACTCCACCATCTTGCTGGGCCAGTAGTCCTCGAACAACGTGTTCGTAGGGAAGTAGCCCCGGATGTCGTTCAAGCTTATCACAGAACACGTCTCGTGCGCAAACAGTTCACTACGGATGCCTTGAACCTTACAGCAAAACTTCAGGTAAGACAGGTCCCACCCTTCCAGCTTTTCCGCCTTCAGTTTTAAACTATCCGTTTCACCTTCGAAATAGAAAAGTGGAACGTATTTTAAACCTTCTCTCACCGTGTACGGCACGACCGACTCGCCGTTTATTCGGATGAAGCCGCACTTGTCTTTGGGATTGCTCGAACTAAGTACAAGTTTGTTGTAACACACGTCCAGGAAGTGATAAAACTCCCTTGCGTCTTGAAGTCTCACTACTAGATCGTGCGTGGTGAATGCCTCGCGACCAAAGTGTCCATCACAATGTTTTTGGTTGATTTCGTTGAATAACTTGGCTTCAGAATCTGTTATGTAGTAACTCGGTATGCAAGTACATTCGTACACTTCCGCATTTAAATAACACAGGTACCTATTAAGTAGTTTATTTTCAACCATTCGCACAGCACAATACTTTTCACCAGCCCGTAAGATGTAAGGTATGTGGCATTTGCCAAGCGTTACCCAACCAAACCTCCCCCACAAAGACTCTTCGTCAAGCAACGGCTTCTTGACTGCATCTGTAGCATTCTTTTCCTAGCAACACAGAAACAGAAACAATAAATCCAAAAACTCCAAACAAAACACATAAAATTAAGTTTTTATTGAAAAGTATTGTTATATTCAACCATGTTTTCACAGCTGAAAGATATAGATCATAAGAAACATTATTCATCAATTTGTTGCTTAGCTTAAGCAATTTCAGATATTTCCTAAACAAAAATTTATTTACTTTAATAAAGAAGTAAAAAATTGTTTTTGTCTTTTTTTCTTGTAATGAATCACCTGTCTGGTGTTAACAATGTTTGTAAACATGCTGTATTTGATTTATAAAATATCAATAGTATAAAAAAAAAGGTCAATTTTCAAAATTAAATTGAACAAACAAATTAACTGAAAAAAGTCTACTTTTGTGTCATTAACAATAATATCAAGAACAATCCTAAGAAGTTCTGGCATTATGTGAAAATAATGAAGAACAACATTCATTAGAAGTGAAAGGTATTGTTTCAAGTGATCCAAACATATTATCAAATGCTTTTGCTAAGTACTTCTCAAGTGTTTATGTGTCAACAACATGCACTTATCATGCTCCTTCTACTTCATTTTGTGACACTATTGCTGTTCCTACCATCTCAGAAAGCTTAGTCCTTTAGGGCAGTAAAGCCTTAAAAATTTCCGTGTCTACTGGTCCTGATGGTATACCAAAATTTATAACAAAAGGGTGTTCTCACCTATTAGTACCTACTCTAACACATGAGTTTACTCAAGTCTTTCCAAATGAATGGAAAATTGCAAAAGTTATTCCAATTCATAAAAGTGGTTCTAAATTAAATGTCTCCCAACTACAGACATATCGCTCTTCTAAATGGTTCTTTCAAATATTTTCAAGAAAACACAACTACAAAATTAATTACATTCTTCAATCCTATTTATAACAAAGTCACACACAGGGGTCAGGTTGATTACTGTTATTTTGATTTAGCCAACTCCATTAATATTAAGCAAATTATCTAATTTTGGTTTCTGTGATAATTTTGCTAATTGGTTTTCCAGTTACCTCAAAAACAGAAGATTTTTTTATCTCTATTAATAACAGTAACTCCACACATTTTGAAGCTAGTTCCGTCGATCACCTACAGGGTGGTACATTATCATCTTTACTGTTTAATATATTAATTGAAGACATTACTCAAGTTAAGGGTGGTACATTATCATCTTTACTGTTTAATATATTCATTGAAGACATTGCTCAAGTTATTTCGCATTCTCCCGGTGTATTGTTTGCAGATGACTTAAAAATTTGTAGAAAAATCACCACTTTAAATGAATGTCTATTATTTCAATCTGACAGTATAGCAATTAATTTTTTTTGCAAGTCAAATCTATTTGGTCTTAACAGTGACAAAACTAAAATAATATCCTTTACCAGGAAATAACTTCCAATAAAATATGATAAATTAGAAAATACCTTAATTCCAAAAACTACAACATTAAAAAATTTTGGAATTCTTATAGATTTAAAATTATTTTATAATGTAGATTATTTAACTTCTAGTTCCAGAAGAACACTTGTCCTTATTCACACACCACTAATTAAGCTACAATTCTGATTCCATTTTATCTTTTTTCTTAGTACTTAGGTCAAAACTTGAATATATTTCAGTAATATGGAACATTATTAATTCTTCTGACAATGATAAAATTGAACATATTCAAAATAAATGTATCAATCTTATTGCTCAAAAAAATTCCTTCCTCCTAATTTAACTTTCCTCATTGACGGGCGAGCCTATCTTGATTTTCTCATTATCACAAACTGTTGTTATAAAGGTCATTGTAAATATGTATTGAATAACACTTGTACTAAGAGTTCCTCAATTTTTTTTAGTCATAAAACACCTACTTTATGTACACTTTATAGGAAAAATATTATGTTTACACTAATCAATAACTATAATAGATTATATCAACTTAGAAATACAACTACTAATTAGCTAGTACAGTGGAACCTGGATAATTCGAACTTCTTTAATTCAAAATCTTCTTTAATTCGAATTTTCCTCTTGGTCCCTAGCATTTTGTATCTAAACAATGCTAAAAATCGTGGATAATTCGAATTTTATTTTGGATAATTTGAATTTTTGGTGCGTCTAATTTAGTGAATAAATTATAAACTACGGCTCAAAAAATTGTAAATTTATCAGGAAATACGTTTTACAAACAATACTCGGCAGAAGTTAAGCGTTTGACCAAATGCACGGTAGCTTGTAGTGTGATGACTCACCCTTCCCCTCCCGCACACTTGTGCCGAGTGCCGACCGCCTGCGCGTAGCAACAACACGCAGCAGTAGTGTCTCCAAGGTCACCCCTCCCCACACTCACCCCTCTCCACTCCGTACTGTACAACTGTGCATCGTTCTGTGTATCGTCTGTTTTGTAACATACAGTGTACTGTAGCTTATTTAAAATTGTCTTTTGATGTGTGATTACGTGTAGTTTTTACGTACAGTGTCGTTTAGTGAGTGAACTGTGAGAGTAGCAACCATGGCGTCGACCTCGTCTACAAAATCCCGTGCTTATAAAACTTTGACTCTAGCTGAAAAAGTAGCGGCGATTAGGGAAGTGGACAAAGGCGTGAAAAAGAAATTGGAAATCGCGAAGGACTTTGGGATTCCACCCAACACTCTATCCACTTTCTTGAAGAATAGAGATAAAATTCTCAGCAGTGCAGAGGAATTTGATAAAGACCGAAAACGACTACGAGAACCAGATAACCCAGACGTCGACAATTGTGTTCTTAAGTGGTTCAAGCAAGCCAGAGACAAAAAAATTCCGTTGAGTGGTCCCCTAATAAGGGTAAAGGCCGAGCAATTCGCTAAAGAATTGGGCAAACAAAATTTCAAAGCTAGCACTGGATGGCTGGATGGTTTCAAAGAACGTAATAAAATTACGTTCAAAGCAGTCTGTGGCGAAAGTGGGGCAGTGAACCAGCAAGAAGCCGGCCAGTGGAAGCGAGATTTAGAAGAGATGATCCAAGATAGAGACCCAAACAATATTTTCAATGTTGATGAGACTGGCCTTTTTTTTAAATGCACACCGGACAAAACATTGGCATTTAAAAGCGAAAAATGTCATGGTGGAAAACTAAGCAAAGAAAGAGTGACGCTTTTAGTCGGAGCAAACATGGACGGCTCAGAAAAGCTGCCCTTGTTGATTGGAAAATCGGCTAATCCCCGTTGTTTTAAGAATGTCAAGTCGAAACCGGTGGATTACGTTAACAGCTCAAACGCTTGGATGACAGGCGACCTGTTTTCAAAGTGGCTAATAAAGTTGGACAAGAAGTTTATTAAAGAAAAGCGTCAGGTGGTCCTCTTCATCGACAACTGTACTGCGCATAACACCATACCAGTGTTGAAATGTGTTAAAGTGGTTTTTTTCCCAGCCAATATGACATCTGTTGTCCAGCCAATGGACCAAGGGATAATAAAAAATTTGAAACATTTCTACAGAACCTTGCTGGTAGAAAACATACTGTCCGGAGATGGAAACGCCCTGAAAATAAAGCTCGATATTCTGCAAGCTTCCAGAATGTGTAAGCAAGCGTGGGACAGAGTGAAGCCAGAAACAATCAAAAACTGTTTTAAAAAGGCAGGTTTTGTTAAAACCGAGGACGAAACTGTGGAAGCCACTGAAGCGGAAGCCATTCCAGCAGCAGTCGACGGCTGGGAGAATGTGGGAGCCGACCCGACCATCTCGTACGAAGACTTTCTCAATGTCGATGAAGATGTTGCGGTGTGCGGTGACGTCACTGACACCGAAATCATCGCAGAGGTGCTCGGCAGTGAGAAGCAAGATGATGACGGGGAAGGTTCGGAAGAAGAGATCGCTGGAGTAGAAGAAGAACCGGTGCCGAGTGCAGCTGACGCCATGAATCACATAAAAGAACTTAGACTTTTTTTGAGAGCCGAATTAATGTAAGTGATTCATACTTCATCTCTTTGAATAAGTTAGAATCTTTTGTAATGGCCGAGAGCCTTAATTCGAGAAAACAGGCCAAAATATCATCTTTTTTTCAAAAACAATAGGTTGTTTTTATGTTTCAGTTCAATAGTTTTAAGGTCATTTTAATATGTATGCATCATTTAGGCATTAATCGATGTATTTATTCAAAAAATGTCAACCAATAAAGAGTTTTAATAGAAAATATGATTTTTTATTGTTTTGGCCCTATTTATATTACGAACTTCCTTAATTCGAATTTTTGGATAATTCGAAGTTTTTGACTGGTCCCTTGAGGTTCGAATTATCCAAGTTCTACTGTATACGTAGATACTCCCATAATTAGTGTACTCTCAGTTGGTATCATTTACTCTCCATGTGTTATAAAATCTAAAAATATATTTTATTCTCCATCAAATTTTTAAGTTTTTGAATTTATGAATCTTTATAAGTTTAATTTAATGAATATTTATTTGTGCCAGTGCCCATTGTTTATTGTGTCCTTTGTATAATGTACATAAAGGGGTCTCCCTAGTAAACATTTTTAGCACGCTGGGCTACTGGCCACGTGCTGCGGCTAGTGGATGGATGGAGCGAAATATTTGAGCTTCTTGGAGGGAAGGGGAAGAAGCAAGGGGAGAGTTGGAGGCGAAGGCTCTTTTGTCATTGTTTCTGTTCAAGTCCAGTTGCTGCGTGATCTGCGAACAAGGTCACGGCAAGGCGGGGGACTGCCTACCGCTACATACACCAACAGGATCAAATTCTCGTATCACCTTGCTTGCTTGTTGAGTGTTTATTAATTTGAAAAATGATATATTGATGAATTGCAAAACACCTTAATTCATGTTTAAAAGTGTTTTTTTTTAATTCACATAGTACACAATTTAAGAGATTTAAATTCATTACAAAAAATGTAATCAAAAATCAATGAATAGATGGGGTTTCGAAACATCAATGGCTATTTAATAAAGTTTATTAAATCACAAAATTTCTCCAACATTTTTAGTTTCGAAATAAGATTTAAGTTCTGAATGGTTTTTCACGTAAATTTATAAAAACATTCCGAACCACGACGAAAAATCACGTCTTACTAATAGATTGTTTTCTAAAACTGGGAATGATAAGATGAAAATATTAAATATTATTACTTGCATACTTAAAAAAATTAAAATTGCAATAACTAAACCAGAAACAAATTTTTAACGTACTTCCTGAAGAAAAAGTGCAAACCAAACTCACTTCCCAATTCCGTAAAGATCAAAATAATGCCGGCAAGAAAATGTGTGCACCAATAACACATTGTCAACTTTGTATTCTAGGTCTCAGATCGTGTTCATTTACACAATATACTTTACAGACACTGCATATTACTATTTTCTGGCACTTTTTACATGTTTACCATTTGATTTTTCAGAATAAGTATTTTTTTAAAAGACTTTAATGATGCACAATATGATAAATAGTTTAACATAAACAAACTGGGATCCCGTTATGAGATTTTATTGAGACATGTTATGTGCTGTATTGATTTTTTAGGTGTTGCAACAACGGACTATAGAAGGAGTCAGACTTCAGGCTTATTCAGTCACATTTGAGTCCACCAGAGTTCACATATGATCGAAGGAGTTCGGGTGGTATGGAAGAACTCCGTGTGCACTAACTGTTGTGCGAAAGGTGTCAGTAAATGAATAGCTGGAAATAATTTTAAGCGTAAGTACATTATTTGGTGAAGTTTTTAGGCTGTCAAAGAAGATACAAAAGACGGCTGCATTGATGTTTCATGACAACTACTTTTTTGTCTGAAAAAAAATATATATCTCCAGCAACACCCTTAAAATATACCACTGCTATTGCTGGATTTTCTATATAAATTATCAATTTTTTTTTTCGTCACTGTCACTAGCTGGTCTTGTATCATACAAAAAATGGTATGTTTTATGAATTTATTACGGCATTCAGCTCAGTGTTCAAAAGTCATACATTGGACCAAAAAAATAAAACTAGATGTGCAAAATGAAACCGTTTCATGGCTAAGAATGATGGAAATACAAGTCCAAAAAGACAAACCAGGTATTTTGCAGTTTAAGTACATGCATGACAAGGAAGTGCCCTACTATGAACTAAACATTCAAAAAAAAAAAAAAAAAACTAAATGGAGCAAGCACCCACTTAGATATGCCCCGCAAATCTTCCATGACTTCTACCTAAACCTAATGCCAATTGAGAACGTGGAAGAAGAGGACAGCGATGGAATAGTCCTGGAGGATTTCATTTTCGAGGCATATGAATATTAAGATGATAGGAGATAGAAAACATTAAATAATTAGTACAATACATTAAATAATAGTACAATAGGATAGTATATTATGAGGCTGTGTAATAGAACTGTTCAATATAAGACTGTGCATAAAGAGTCTATGTTTTGTTTCTTTATTTAATAAAAATATTTATTAAAACTATTTATGTCTAATTTGTTTCAATTATCCACATACATTTTTGATTAGAATGGTATTTGTTTTTATTACATTGCATCCAGTATAATTATCCAGCCAAAGTAAACTAAGGTGCTACTTTAAACGGCTCATATCCAAACAAAGTGAACTAAGTAATGGTACACCACTTTAATAAATTTTAAAAAATTACAATTGTTATTATTTTAATCATACTTCTTTGTATTTGAATAGTATTAGAGACAAAATAAAATATATTATGATTAAAAAGTGTTATAAGTAAACATAACCCAATTTTACAACAATCAAACTTTAAATTCAATTTTCTCAAAATATGGAGTTAGGCGCTTGGGTCACTTTGGTGTTACACCGACCATATCTCCCTTAATTTTTCTTCAAAATTAATGATTCAAACATAATTTAAAAGCTTATGTTCCCTGCTGACAAAATATATCCAAATACACTAGAACCTCGATAATCCGAGCTGGATGGGACCGGGGCCAACTCGGATTATCAGAACCTCGGATTATTGGAAATACGAATAAAAACACGCAAAATCAATTTCTAATACATATGTCGATGTTTTAATAAAAAGGAAATACAAACATATTGAAAGGCAGAATATAAATATATACATAATTATTATTTTTTAAATAATCTATTATTGTTTTTTGTTTTTTTAATGCTCCTCGCTTCTCAGCTGCTCGTGTGCTCCACTTTTTAAAAAACATTACGTCATTTGGCGTGACGTCATCTTGCTGCTCCACGTATTCGAGTGCCTTTTCTAAGCGTAGAAACCCATCTGCATGGCTAATTTTTTTGTTGCTTTCTTCTTCCTCTTGTTCGTCTTTTTCGGTGTCCTCATCCCGGTTGTTGACCATTTCAATAATATTCTCATCCGTCAATACTTCAATTTCATCACTGTCTAACCACTTCTTAACCTCTTCAGCACTGGATTCCATTTCGCAGCCAGGGATTGCCACCATTAAATTCAATAGAGTCATATTATCACAGTCATCTTCAACTGTTTCTTCTTCTTCAATTTGTGAAACTCTCGGTTTTATAAGTTTTGACCAGGATTTCTGTATAGTTTCCTGTTTAATTTCTGACCACGCATCAACTAACCAATAGATAACGTCTTTTATATTAACTGTTTTTAGCATATCTACTAATGAAATTTCTTCTTCTTGCAAAATATATGTCAGAAGCATGCGTCTGTACTTTTTCTTTATTGTCGCAATGACGCCTTGGTCCATAGGTTGAATGAGGCTAGTCACATTTGGGGGCAGGAAAACAGTTTTAATTTCATCACTTGAAAGCTCTTCTACGTTTGGATGGAATGGAGCGTTGTCAATAACCAACAGTGCCTTTCTCGGTAATTGTCCTTCTTTTAAAAAAGTTTCTACTGAAGGAACAAATTCCTCGAAGAACCAATTTTTAAAAATTGTCGTATTCATCCACGACTTCTTTTGATTTTTATATGAGACGGGTAGTGCGTTCATATTTACATTTTTAAAAGCTCTAGGTTTTTTTGACTTTCCTATCACCAAGGGACGAAGCTTATGTGTCCCAGAGGCATTGGAACATGGCAGAACAGTAATTCGTTCCTTGCTCTTTTTATGCCCAGGAGCGGAAATCTCGTCTTTGGATGCTAGACTCTTGTCAGGTAGCATTTTAAAATTTAACCCAGTTTCGTCACAGTTATATAATTGATCATGTGTGTAGTCCCCTTCTTCGATCATGCTTTGAAATTTTTGAACGTAGTTTTCAGCACCAGCAGCATCAGCTGAAAGCTTTTCTCCTGTGATGTGCAATTGCCGCACACCGTATCTTTTTTCCATTTATCCAGCCATCCTTTACTGGCATTAAAATTGCTTTCACCTTCTTTTAATTTATTACGAAAATACTGCGCTTTTTGTTGTAATATAGGCCCAGAAAGAGGGACACCTTTTTGCCGCTGTGCTAAAAACCATGAAAACAAAGCTTCACTTGTTTTTTCGTACTCACTTTTTTTCATACGAGATATGGATGTTGTAGCCTGAGAAAGATTTTTTTGAGTTTGCCATAACTCCAATTTCTCTCTGTTGCGCCTCCAGTCACCCACAGTAACAGCACTCACTCCTAAATCACGCGCAATTGTTTTTAGCGGCTCACCTTTATCAACCCGCATCAGCGCTTCTAATTTATCACTTAATGATATTTCAGTATGTTTTCTTTTACTCATACTGGTTCGTAATAGAACTGGGACGTAACTACATAGATGTGCTCACGGCGAAGAACTTATGGGAACTAAAAATTGCCCTCTGGAGGGAACGCGGGGAAGTGACGAGGGGGCGGAGGATCCAGGCCGACGGAGAAAAGGGGTTTCCCCCAATGTTCTAAAAATAGATTCTTGCGACTTCTGACAGGGGTGGGCCGCTACCTGCTATGTACAGTCACTTACCCAACTCACCCCATCGGGCCTTCCTCCTCAACGTAGCCCTGGCCGTCCCTACATGTATGTATGTTTGCAAAATTCGTATTTTTTTCTTTCTCATAACCCCCGAAACTGACTCTGATTATTGGGAACTCTGATTATCGAGACCCTAGTGTAGTTTAAAATGAATGTTTTCGTTAAAAAGTTTGATTAAAATTTTTTTTTACAAAAAGCTAATTTTCATTAGGAATGCCATCTGTATTAACATGACAGCTGTTAGATTGTTTACATTCTATACACAAGTGTAATCTATCATGCAAATCAATCAAATTAAATCAATGTAAAGTATTATAAATTATAAACTGTAATTTATAAACCAATGTAAATAAATAAACCTAACTAACTTAATTAAATCAACCTAATAAATCAGGTCAGTACTCCTAACTTCAATAACATTGATGCTGAACAAAATATCTGCATAGATTATTTATTTATTTATCACTTGTGACGCCTACAATATGACTGATATTTATTAATTAGGTACTTCTCTTCAAAATAAAATATCTTTCATTAATAAATACTTGCTTTTACTTATTTAAACTATATTATAATACTATTTTATGTTTTATCATGATACTGTGCAAAATATTTGCACGGGTCAGCTTGCAAGGTTATGTTAATATAAACAATTTTTTACAAAATAAATATATTATGACAGTGTTCTGTATTAAGCAACAGATTCAAATATATTTCTATATGCTGTTAACGACTTACGTGACTTGCCCTCACCATTTTCTTAACACGTTTGAATAAATATTTCATATATTTTCAGATCATATACAGTAATTGGTGAGTTTTTTTGATATCATGTAAATACAGTTTTTTTTATTCCTTTTGAGAAGTAATTTTTTGGGTTTGCCACATGTTTTATGATCATAATTTGCATTGCTTCATGCTTTTTAAGTATTTTTGATGATTTGCTTGCTAAAGGTGCATAAGCCACTCAAAAGTTCCTGTTTGATTATTTGTAATGTTAAAGTTTTATGAGTGTTCACATAATTTTCTTTTGTAACTATCTGCTGTGGTTCATTTGTTGAAAGCTGGCTGATGCAATAGTTTACTGGTCACATATGAATTAGAGAGGGAGAGGAGTTTCTTGTAAGTGTGGGAAAGACTCATTGATCTAGTCGAAATGCAGTTTCCATGCGCCAGTATTTACTGATATATTTTCTGTGTACTTTGTGAATAGTTAAAAATTACATCACGTAAGTACCCTTTTTTCTCTTAGAGAACAAAGGATGGCCATGGAATCAAGACAGCATCTGTGCGAGGTACCAATAGGTCAAGTGTCAGGCAGTGGCTCAGAATTAACATGATGTGGTGGAGAGACAATTTTGTGGCTGTGGTCAGGGCTACACTGAACTTAAAACATTTTTGGATATTGAATTAGGCTACATGTGAATTATTGTTTTTTTTTTTATTTCAAGTGATTTTAGAATTAGTTTGTTTAATAAAAACTTTGTTACTACAAAGTGCACAAATTATGGTCCCTTTAAGTTTGTATTAAAGAGGTTTAACTGTAATTTCCTACAAATGAAAAATTTTCATTGCATCTCTTTAAAATAGAATGTTGATAATTAAATTTTTCTGCAATAAGCTAAATTTTTACTTATCTTAAAACACATGTTTTCTGATTCTTCCAAAATTACACAAACTGTATTTTTAAAGAGTGCAACTGATCAAACTTGCAAATAAGTTACGAAATTAAATACACTAATCAAACACGCTAACAGTTTAAATCATGATGTAAAAAATATAATTTCAGACATTTACGAATAGACAGCTTACATTTCAGTTTAACCTCTCTATTGAATAGTAAATATGATTGGCATTAACCATATACAAACATGCTTCCATCGCATACCGCCATGTTGTTTAATCACCGATGGACTCGACATAGTTGAAGGCATCCTGCAGGTGAGGCAACAGCGATCAAAATTCAACCACTCAACTTAAGCAGTTAATTTGATACAACAAAACTACATTTATAATGAATAGCTTGCCGGCATTCTCATGATAAAATGAACATCAATGGTGACCAATTGAAAATGTACACATCAATCTCATCCATTACTAGCTATGTTGGGATCTTGCACTTTCAATTCATTATGCTAGAGATACAATAGCACAATGGCTTAACATGAAGGATGTGATGTGTAAGCAATATATTGCGTTAATGTGAACACACGTTTTCACTCATTACGACAAAGATAAATAAGAAATGTTTTTTAAGTGATAACGTCTTATAAATCGATGAACGCCGGCTGCACGCACGAAAAAGCATGACTCATTGTCACGTTCCGCCTGAGCCGAGTGTGCAAGCGAGAGCGCGGAACAAGAGAGAGAGAGGCATGATTGGCCTACCTAAGCGTTCGGCTTGTGACGCACCTATCTCTCTTCCACTCCATCGGCCAATGCATCCGAGTAGAAGAGAGACAGCGGCAGCACACAACCTACACGTGAACTGTTTTGTCAACTGTTTATAAAGTGAAGTGAAAAGGTAATGTGGTTTCTATTGTTTATTACAACAACAATTGCGACAAAAAAGGTAATTAATTCTTGCATTTTAAAAATTATATTAGCGATATTTGTTCTTTGATTATTAAAAAAAAGTAGCATCGGTCGGAGAGTGCAGTAATAATAGGTTATGTAACAATTTTGACTAAAAAATTATTATCTCATATAAACGATTGTATAAAATGTCAACTGCTTTTATTTAGTATTCAATGAAAAATAAGTGATCTTGCGTAGCTATTAATGTAAGATTAAAAATTAATGTTTAACCTCACACGTCATAACAATGTGTCTAAAATGACAAGTTGAACCGGCCAACCACCGTGCGAGAAAATCTTCTATAATATCAAAGGGATCGTCCATTAATCACGTGAGGCTCGAAAGGGGAGGGGGGGGGGGGGGGTTGTCAGGAAAAATCACGAAATATCACAAGGGGGGAGGGGGGGGGGGTGTAGAGAGATATCACGTGTATTTATTTTTTCGCGCGATTTCTACTAAACCGAAAAGGGCCGCGTGACCTTGACTCGCCTTAGCCAGGCAACAATATCCCCGCCCGCCGCAACATGAACCACCCGGCTCGGCTTGCCAGTCGCCAGTAAGACTTTGATTTTGGCGCCGAATACATGCGTATATCACATATAAGCCTTTCCTTTATTATTTTTATGCCAGTGAGAATAAACATGCAACCTTAATGTGTGTCTGGACATTTTTATCACTGTGCTTAATTTTCCAGAATTAAATTAGATTATACCTATATTTAAAGATAATATTCTGAAATTTTTAAAAATATTTTGTACCAAAAAAAATACACGTGTTTTATTGGGGGGGGGGGGGGGTAAGTCTGAAACCTCACCACAAATCACTAGGGGGGAGGGGGGGTTAAAAATTTGCTAAAAAAAATCACGTGATTAATGGACGACCCCAAACAGGTTAAGGCGGGCTTTTTAAAAGCAGCAATATAAAAAATTTGATTTATTTGTCCAATTTCGTCATTTCAAATTAACAATTTATTGACATTGATTTGATTTCAGTTTACATATTTCTATAACTAATTGTTCGTAATTATGTTCAAAAAAATTATTTAAATTAAATTTGCAAAAACTGTAAATAATATTTGAAAATTAGAAAGTATGCAATTTTTCATCAATGTTTTCTTATAACGTTATTACGTAAAATTATCGTCCGTAAACCGACTTTACAGACAACCCCCTTTTTTTGTCATTATATATGTACCACACATACGAACGCCATCAATTCTTACAGGTTTTGTCAAGCGGCAGGTTTGTGAGAAATATGTTAAGTACACAATACTCAGTTGGAATAATTCACAATGTGTGAACATAATTCGGAGCTTTCACCGATAAATTTAGTAAATTATACCTTGGCGATACACGAATAATAATTATATTACCAATCCTCCATTCAACCACCTTTCAAAAACAAGGTTCTGATGCTCATTACAGTAACGTTGTGCCCACGACGCGATGGGAATAGAAAATATTTCTAATCAACAAGTCTATTGAGGTTGCAGGTGTGTTCAACATGAACGGTTAGAAAAAAAATGAGCACCCAATGCAGCATGTTTATGACGCTATTGTGATTCCAGCATCATTTTTATATCATTGCAATTTTTACACATGTTTTACATCGTCACTGCAGTTTTAAATTTTGTTATTTTTTTGCACTGGATATATTCGACATGTTACATCTGTTGGTCAAAGGTGGAGCAAATACTACTGAACAACTGGATGAAGACCAGGAACATACCTGCTGCTTGCCGACCGTGACAACGGCGCCCCCGCCCGTGCGTGTCAGGTAACTCATTATCCCGGGCTGGCCGGGCTGCACCATGTTGGGCGCCACCTGCGCCGTCTGTCTGGCCGCCGCCGCTGCCGCCACGGCCATCTTGGCGTTGTTTGCTTCCACCAGTTTGGCCGCCATCTCTCGAATTTCCGCTTCATCAGGGGGCTCCTGCTTGACCGCAAGTGTGCCGGGAGAACCTGAAAGTAACGTCGGTAATCTCCTACAGCTGCTCCATGCTTCAACATTTTATAGAGCTCTGCTGACGATCTGCTTTCAGTATCCTTCCACCACGTGCCAAAAATAGCATTGGCCCAGGGTCCAGACACCAGGGAGGCCTGGCTGAGTTATGAGATTACTTTTCATAACTGAGTGTACCTTGATGGTAGGACAAAAATTACAAATCTATTGCTGACAGAATTTATTGGAAACCTTTATACAATCACATTTACAGTAATAGCCGGTAACATTTACAAACTTTAGATTTTTTTTTTTTTTCATGGGTTTTGAAAATTTGGACATGAAGTAATTGACAGAGGTTCCATGGTTTCTCTCGACAGCCTGCTGAGTCTAGTGACCTTTAAGCATGAGCCGAGCCAGGCAAAACCATTAATAATGTTCCTACAAAATAGCGTTGTAAATAAATGAAAATAAACCAATTTTACCTTTTCTCAAAGTGCTGCCAACTTAACTGGATGCATATCAAAGTGTACAAACCTTATTTCATTCCCAGTTTACAAGCATTTTTTTTCAACCATTCATTTCAACATTATTCTGATAATCCTGAATGGACTGTAATGTTTCTGTAAACTAAAGGATTTTACAGTACCTAAAGAGTGTATGTTTTATTTTTTGTTCTTTTTAAATTGTATATTTAAACATGTTTTGGTTTTATATCACATGACCAATTCTAACGAACCATACAGGCATGGAAACCAAAACCAGAAGGTTCCTGATCCTCAAGGATGTGTTCTAACACTTTACTGCTACACCATCTCGCTGTTTTCTTTATTTCATTTTGGGTATTTATAAATTTCTCCAGTCAGTCACCAGGCTAATTATTGAATGACAACAATTAGTTCCAAGAAACAAGCATTCCTAGAACTATTAGTCTACATATTTTTATGAAGTTAGAAATAAAACACTACCATATGTTGTAAATGGAGATATTGTGACTATTTGCTGAAGAAAACTGCTACTTATTACAGGGAGCAAGTACAAGTGAAGAGCTCTAGCTAGTTTTTTTTTTTTAGAACTAATTATGGTAATTTTGAAGGCAAACCTCTTTTCTGTAAAAAGTTATTTAAAAATTCCAATATGTATTTTTTTACTTACTGATTATTTTTCCAAACATTCTCTAAGAGGGATTATAATACTTAAAGTAGTTTACAGTTTTAATGAGAGCCTATATGTTAAAAATATGGTGATATCGTGAGAATGTTAAAAATAAAAATATGGTGATATGAGAATGATCAGTTAAATTAGGTTAGATATATTTTGAATACTGTTATGAACATGAGAGACAAGACCACGATGCACGCCAGGTTCGGAGCACGCTGGCGGACACACACAGCCACTGATATCACACGCTGTCCATTGACGTAAGGCATGCCACGCAAGCCTGGCCAGATTACAAGAGTCCTCGCTACCTATACCCCTCCGCTCCCTGCGCACCATCCCGCCTCGGCTATTGTCCCCTTTAGCGGCCTGGGAATTCCAGGCTTACAGAGGCCACCGCTAGAGTGGCGTGCATAAGCATCGCTGTTCTGGGTTTATCGGGCACCGGGTCGGCCCGGGATGACGCGACATGTCACAGCCGTTCTCGTCCCTTTGACGAGGACGTCACGGGTATATAAGCGATGACATGGGAGTTCCGAGGGTTCTGAGAGTAGTGGACAGTGTCTCCCCTTCTTGGAGTGATACTGGCGATACCCGTGCAATCGAGATGAAGAGTCCAAATGGCCCTTGGTGAGCGAACCGGACCCATCGGGAGGAGAACCTGCAAGTGAAGGCCTGGCAAGCCAGTCGGGTGCGACGAGCAATAGTTCAGGACTGTGCTGCGCAGCGTGGGCGAGTGTGAGAAGGAAATGGACAAAGGCAGACAGAAGAGCGAGACACTGTCGAGCCAAGCTCCAGTGGATAGTGTTAATGTTTCAATAATCAGTGTAAGACTAATTGTTGTGGACAGAAATCTTGAGTGCAGTAATTAAATTTTTTGTGTAAACATTAGTAATAAATAAAACACTAATTAATTGGGCTATCTCCTATGAAACCAGTTTTTTTCCCCACAATTCACTTGTAACAATGGTAACAATGGTTAGTTAATGTTACTTTAAAATTGTTTGAATGGTTGGTTAGAAATTAATAATTTAAAATAGATGTACTTATCACAACCAATCATTGTTATTATTTTACGGCACTATTTTTAAACAGGTAGCCTGACCTAACCATACACACAATTAAACTTAAGTATTATTACTGTGGCTACCTAATCTACTAACCATATACATACCTTCTCCATATTTTGAATGTAGGTAGCCTAACTTAACCAACCATTCTCACAATTATACTTTATTTTTAAATATACCTAAACTAACCACTTGTTAACAACGTTAAATACTGGAAAACTTCTGTAAGTATTACAACACCTTTTAGAAAATAATTTTAAAACATGCAAGAAAGTAAAAACAAGAAATTTGGAATTATTTGTATTTTTCAGAAAAGAGGTTTCAGCAACCAATTACATGTGCTAAATATGTTCCTGTTTAAAGCTTCTTGTTCTAGATCCTCAACTGCATAATTCAACCATGTTCGTGAGCTATCTAACTCTCTCTCCTTCCTTATACTTGCTCTCAACTTGTCAATGTCACTCAGCAAACAATTCCTTCTCATTACAAGTTACTTCCACTTCACTTTCCTTTGTATAATCACTTAAAACATGTTCCTTTGCTATACCTTGACACTCATCAGGATGACCTCTGCATTGGGCTAAGTATTGGTTTGACTTACCTGTGATTTTGTCTTTGGTTTATTCTGACATTTAATGTTCGACTGTTGTTTTTGTAATGGCATCCATTTGTAGGATTGCACAATGAGGATTTGTGATATACGTATATTTTTTTTTGGTGTCAAGAATATTAAGAATAACTTTGATATGAAGGATAATAATTATTTTTATGTAGATGATAATTGTTCAGATCTATTAAGAATTGTTATTAATTACTTTGGTTAAATTTCATGGACAGCCTTAAAATACTTATTTCCTTGAGATACTTAATTATTAATTTGAGGGTTAACTCTAGTTCATAATAATTAATTTTGATATTTGATAATTGTCAGTAATTGTTTTGTTTAAAGCAGTATAGATTATAATTTTACAGGACATCATTTTAAACAAAAGTTTTTAATATGGTATGAATTTCAACTTTGTTTACTAAATTTTGAACATTGTATTTGAATTTTTTGGGTAATTTTATATTCTATTGGATATTGCTAGTGTAATATTTTGAGAATAGTCTGGAAGGAACAGAAGGAAGAGCGGACAGGCGCAACACTCTGGCGCCAGAAAGTTATTTTTCACTTTGTAAAAGTTTTCTGTACATTACAGCTTTATTAGTTTACATTGCAATTTAGGTTAAGGTTGACATACTACTTACAAACTTACTTTAACCACAGTTAATAAATTTTTCTAGGTTTTTATTTCCAATAAATAGGTGTTACGGATGTTACACATATCGTAGTTACGAGCGTATGACTGATTTATCACTTGCCAATAAGATACTATTTGTCATTTGATAAACACAAGCATGATTCTGGAATAATCTACCGAAACCCAGAATTCAGTTAGAGCCTAACTAATTAAAATGATGTACCAGGTTAAGCATATATTTTATAAATGGGGGCTCATAAATCCTTTATGGGACAATCCATATCAAATCAACCAATAAATAAATAAAAATTAATGTCAAGGTTTCAGATTTTAATAAATTTTTTTATGCATGTTGTACTACCTATCACAAGCATGATATAAAATTTAAATTTTTTTGGTATGTTGGTTTTTGAGTTATGAATTTTTGAAATTCCAAAAGTATTGTAAATTATGCAGCACTAGGAAATCTTTAAACTGTTATAGTTAGAGAACCGTTAAACTTAGAATACTGAAATTTGTGGCATTTTGTTTAGTTTTGTATGGCATTTCATAAAATATATAACACAACATGGTTACATAAAGCCGTTATTTCGTCAAAAATTTCAAAAACATTTTTTTTATAAAACTCAAAAATGGAATTTTCAATTGTTTTGAAAAAAATATATATTTTTCATACCTTTATTGACTACCTATATACCAAATTTCAATATGGTATTCCAATGGTATCTTAACAAAATTATTTTTTTGTTTATATCAGGTTGCACATTAATAACTGAAGAAAACATTGAATGACAGTTAGGATGATAAATAATTTACGTGGAATTTTTACAATTTGTTTTGTATTAAATGGTCCCTTTTAATAATTGTTATATTCAACTTAAACTTGAAGTGGGAAATTTTTCATGCGGTGAGGGATTTTTTGATAGTCTGAAGGAAATACTTCCTTGAAGCCTGGCATCACTGCCTGTTCTGCCATATTGTGTTTTGGGAGAGACAAAAGGGTTTATGGAGGTTTACCAAGTGCTTACATAACTCATCTTTTATGAAGCTTTGAAGCTTTAGACTAAGATTTTTGTAGTGATTTTTTTAATGGTGATTGTTTTTTGGGTGAACAATATTGATATTTTTGTTGAGTGAACAATATTGAGAGGTTATGTGTATTTAATACTTGAGTATAGTTAATTGTGCTCATTCATCATAGTAAGAAATGATCATTGGAGTATACCATGGATAAAAAGTGGTCAAAATACTGTTGTAATCCTTTAAAAAAGAATGGACATTGGATTTCCAAAGACTTGAGAAATGTTACTTTATGGATGACTTCCTTAGGTTATGGTATTGAAGATGGTATGAAAATTTGTACTTCCTGCCGCTTACAGTTAGGTAAGGAAAAACATAGTGTCTCTAATGCAACTGAAAGCAATGAATTAGGCATTGTTGAAGATGACACTGAAAAACAAAGTTGTAGTCAAGGTGAAACTGAATCATACATGGACGTTGAAACAGGTCTAAATTATTTAAATGCATCTTTAACCTCTATTGGAGAGTCACCTGTTTCACAAAGTAAATGTAAAAGTCAAAAAAGATACCGCAAAGAAAAGAGTGAAAAAATAAAACGAAAGATTGATGAAACTTTTTTTAAAAATGTGGGAAATGTTAAGGAATGAATTGCGAAGGATCTCAAACAGAAATTATAGATCAGCTGAAAGAAAAATTTACAACTGCAAGTAAAAGTGAAAGATTACAAATTTTAACAATTTTACCCAAAAGTTGGTCTTGTGCCAAAATTGAAAGTGAGTTTGGTGTAAGCAATTACACTGCACGAAAAGCAAAACAACTATTAGAAGTGAAAGGGGTTTTGTCTACACCAGATCCAAAACCTGGGAAAGTCTTGTCACGAGAAACAGCAACACAAGTAAAGGAATTCTATTGCAGTGATGATGTTAGTAGGCAAATGCCTGGTTTGAAAGATTATGTCTCAATGGGAAAAGATGCTAATGGAAAACCTATTCACGTTCAAAAAAGGTTAATATTATCAAACTTGAGAGAAGTGCATTGCCTATTTAAGTCCAAACTCCCCGAGTTAAAAATTGGTTTCTCCAAATTTGCAGAACTGAGACCCAAGAACTGTGTAATAGCTGGTGCTAGTGGCACACATTGTGTGTGTGTTTGCACTGCGCACCAAAACGTAAAATTAAAGATTGTGGGTGGAAACTTGCATAAAATTACACTACCTGGGTTGGAAAATTCACTGAAGACGTATCAAGAATATCTGTCACAAATAATGTGCAACCCACCAAGTCAACTGTGCTTCCTTGATGAATGTGATTACTGTCCAACAATTGATGATTTTAAAGAAGCATTAATGGGTTGTCTCGAGGAAGATATGATTGAGAACATTAGTTATAAAAAATGGGTAACTGTTGATCGTTGTTCTTTTGAAACGTTACGTAAACCAACCGATGAATTTGTTGACGAATTTTGTATCCAGTTAGTACACCTGAAGAAACATGACTTCATTGCAAAACAGCAATCACAATTTTTTGCTGAGAAGAAATCTTCATTGAGAGAAAATGAAGCTGTGATAACATGCGACTTCGCAGAAAACTATTCGTTTGTTCTGCAAGATGAAGCTCAAGGGTTCCATTGGAACAACTCCATGGCTACTGTCCATCCATTTGTGGTGTACTACAAGAATACAGACACTGAAACAGAAAAACAAGTTCTTCTTCATAAAAGTTTTGTATTTATTTCAGATTGTTTAGCCCATAACACAGTCCTTGTTCATGTCTTTCAAAAAAAACTTATTGGCTTCTTGAAAAGTTTTCTGCCCAATTTAACAAAGTTGTACTATTTCTCTGATGGCTCAGCTGCACAATATAAAAACAGAAAGAACTTTTCAAATCTGTGTCACCATGGTGAAGATTTTGATGGACTCAAAGCTGAATGGCATTATTACGCAACCTCTCATGGCAAAGGAGTGTGTGATGGAGTAGCAGGTACAGTTAAGAGACTTGCAGCCAAGGCCAGTCTTCAAAATCCAACAGACAACCACATATTGACACCATTTCAACTTTTTCAGTGGGGAATAAGAAACATACCCTCAGTGACTTTTTTCTATGTGGCAAAAGAGGAGTATGTTGAAGAAGAAAAATTGCTGAAAATTTGATTTGAAGAATCAACAGCTGTAGTAGGAACTCAAAAATTCCATGCATATATTCCTCTTACAACAGATACACTTGAGGCAAAAATCTATTCATATTCTGACAAATCTGAAGTGCACAAAGTTCAAATTAGTCCTGTTGTTGAAGATGTACCATTTGAAGAGAGAGTAGGTTTTGTTGCATGCACCTATGATAAACAATGGTGGATGGCATGTGTTCTTTCAAAAAATGAAGTTGAAGAAGAAGTTACTGTTTCTTTTCTTCATCCAAGTGGTCCTTCGTTTTCATTTATGTACCCAAGGAGAGCAGACATTTTGACGGTACCGAAAAACTATATTATTTGTAAAATTAATCCAATAACAGCCACAGGTAGAACTTACAGTGTACCTCAACAGGAGATGACTACAGCTTCACAAATTCTGTCCAAAAAGATAAATCTCTTATACTAATAATTCAAGAACAGTAACCAAAGTATTGTCTAAGTGATGATGATGATGATGATGACTATAACTGACTGAAGGCCATCGGTCAGGAACTCCAACCACTGAGCCAAGAAGTCTGACTATGTGACAAGACAAATTTTGTGAGATGTAACCATATATTATTTAAGTTTATTAGTAAAGTAATTATTTATTTATAATTTAAGTGATTTTCTTTGTTACAAAAGTTTACATACATTGACACAGACAAAAATATTTTTTAGTAAGATAGCATTGGAATACCATGTTCAAATTTGGTATATAGGTAGTCAATAAAAGTATGAATAAAATAAATTTTTTTCAAAAAAATTGAAAATTCCGTTTTTGAGTTTCATAAAAACTTTTTTTTCAAACTTTTGAAGTAAAAAAAGATTTAATGTAACCATGTTGAGTTATATATTTTATGAAATGCCATACAAAACTAAACAAAATGCCACAAATTTCAGTATTCTAAGTTTAACAGTTCTCTAACTAGAACAGTTTAAAGATTTCCTTGTGCTGCAGAATTTACAATTTTTTTGGAATTTCATAAATTCATAACTCAAAAACAAACATTCCAAAAAAATTACAATTTCGCAATAGTCATCTACTTAGGTAATACTAACACTGTGCCTAAAATAAAGGAAATGCTAAGACGTAATTTTTTTTCCATTGGTTGAATTGACATGGATTGTCCCTTATTAGAATGTTAAACCAGACTTGTATGAGTTTAGTTTGTACTCCGTTTAATTTATAACAGTAAAAAAATATTAATGAAAGCCCTTTATCATTTTTGCAGGATCATGGCACCAACATCATTGGCAAGTAGAGTTGCTAAATTTCAGGAGAAATTAAAGGCTGAAAATCCTGAAAAGTGAAAAAAGAGCTACTTAATAAATACAGAGACAGAAATCGTGTTGCTAGGCAACAAGAAAAGGAAAAATGTGCCAAAAATGAAAAATTGCTAAAGAAAAAGAAGGGAAATGACCCGAAACAGGATAAAAAAAATGGCGCAAAGAGCAAGCCTCTGAAAAAAAAAAAATCAATTGAGCCACAACAGTAATGTTACTGATAGCGATTATTGGTTCCTATGCATCCACAAGTATTCTTCGAAAATCAGTCTTTAAAGCAAAAAAGAAATCTTCCACATAGTCCTCAAAAGAAGAGAGCAGTTGTCCGGGAGCTTGTAAAGGAAACTTATAATAGTTCTTCAGAACTTTATACTGTGACAAAACTGTCAAAAACTCGTTTACTTCCTAAAGATATTGCTGAAAAAGTGATAGATTTTCTAGAAACAGATGAAATTAGTTGGCAAGCGCCATCAAAAAGGAACTACGCATCAATGAAGGATAAAAATACTGGCCAGAAGACTCAAAAGCAAAAGTGCTTTTTAGTCATGACCATTTCAGAAGCCCATAAACTTTTTATGGATAAACACCAGATTGAGATATCTCTGTCAAAGTTTCATGAGTTACGACCAAAGTATATAATTCCTGTAGGTAATAGGATAATACACCTCATAACGTGTGTGTATGTATGCAACATGCTAACTTTAAATTTTTGAGTGATGCTATTTCTCCTAAGTGTGATATTTTGGGGTCTTCTGTGACCCATAAAACATTGCTAGAAGAAATGTGCTGTGATATAGGAAGTGCATGTTGTATGTCGAATAACTGTGAAACATGTTATCGTGATATAAAAGTTCTTTTAAAAACTGACTGTGATCTTCTTAGCAAGTGAAATAGATGGAATGTAAAAAGTGTGATGGTTGGTTACACGTAAACGAGAACACTGGATCTCTTGAACTAGTAAGAAAAATTAACTTGGTTCTTCCTAGCTTCAAAAGTCACACGTTTGTGAAGAAAAAACAAGCCAAATTTTTTGAAGAAAGAAAAATGAACTTGAAGAAGGGTAAAGCAGTGATTCAGGTAGATTATGTTGAGAACTATAGTTCAGTAAATAATCCTCACACCACTTAAAATACAAAGTTAGAAACCTCAATCATAACTGGTTTCTCATAGTTATTTAAGTATTTCATAATAGAATTAATATCTCATTTAAGACTTTTAAAAATTAAAGGTAAAAACAAACCAAAATGTAACATCCGTAACATACAGAATGGCTGTTAACCAAATACACAGAAGAGATTCAGGCAATCCATTTCGGAGGTTTGCGTCAACAGATAAGTCTGTACACAGTTGTAACTTACACGAAAGAGGAGGCATCAGAAGAAATAAAGACTACATGCTATTGTTCTATGTCACAAAATTGTTGTTGAAAGTACGATGTCACTTATTACTTAAAGTAAATTTAATTGTTGTCAAAGAACTAAAGAAGCTCTAGTTTTACATTAAAACAAAGAATATAGCTAACATAAAAATAATACTCTAATTGTAAGTTGAGTACAATGTTTAATAAAAGTAAATTTTAATAATTGTGTAATGACATTAAATCTTTCCTCTGATCATAAAGTATCTACCCTGCCTTATGTATTTACCCTGGCTTTATAAAAAATAACTAAAAATGTATAAATTGACTTGCCCTTCTGTAAATGTAAAAGGGATTAAAGTCATAATATCCGTTTTAAATTTTTAAAAAAATCCAAATTTTATCCTTGGCCGCACCCCCTATGTACTTTGGACAGCCTATCGTAGAATTACTAGTATATTTCTCAGAAAAGTTTAATTCAGAAAATTTTGAAAAAATTAAAAATGACAGATTGTAAAAGTTTGTCATTATGTTTGACATTATGTCGTTCAGCCAACCTGATATTTGCTGTGACTTACTTTAATCATTTTCAAATGCGTTATGGGACAGTACTTTGAAAATGTTTGAAACAAGTTTTAAGATACTTAAAGGGTACTGATAACTTAACTTTAAGATTTACAAAGTCTAATCAGTAAAACAGCCTTCTCTAATGCGATTTTGCTAATAATGTAATGGATAGAAAAAGTATGATTTATTATTAAATTAAATTGTAATCTTGTATATTGGAAATCAAAGAAGCTATAAGTAGTGACATTGTCTAGCACTGAAAGTGAATGTTTCTCTGTCTGTGTGCAGAACAGTGTGTTTATATTTAAAGCAATTGATAGCGAGTTTAGACATACAACTGGCTGGTCCTATATTGGTTTGTGAAGACAACCAATCATGTATTAGAATGGCTTAAATGCTTGAAACCAAGTAAGGTAGTTGTACCCATAGCTGACAGTGATCCAAAGGCTGACAGGCTACCCTTTAAATCTATACAATAAGCTCCAAAGTCATGATACGACACTTATCTAAAATCACCCTGGTAGTGTAATCTATGGTCTATCTACAGCTATGATCAGTTTTTTGAAAGCACCCAATGGAAAGAAAATGGCTGCCGAATACCAACAGTGTGCAGCATCATTCTTCATTTAGCTGAATTCTGCTAAGTGGCTTAGTAGCATGTATGTCAGGTTTAGGGGTATGTCAGGTAAACAGCCTATAAATGTTCTTTAATACCCATAGAAAATTCATATGATTAGCAATTATTGTCCAACATTTCATTTTAAAACTTATATTTTGATAAAATATATACTAAATACCTTTTTTCTTCAATTATTGTTGCAGAAAGATTGTTGATTTTCTACTCATCAGTATGCCTTTGCCCAAGGAGAAGAAGATTCTTAAGTAGTATACTCCACAGCAAATGAGAGATGCCATTATTGATGTTCAAAGACGAACACCTGTTTCTACAGCAGCTAGAGCTTTTCAAGTACCAAGAATCACTTAGCTTTATAAAACAAATGGCAAATATCCTCAGGAATGCAAAATGGGCCCTGCAACTAATTTGACACAAGCAGAATAAAACTTACTTGTTCAGTGGATGTTTCATTTAGCGAAGACAGGATTCCCATGTACCAAAGTTCAATTGCTAGATAGTGTAAAGATTCTCATGAAAGAATTTAAACGACCTAACAATTTTAGTAATAATCATCCAGGTTGCAAATGGTATCACAGTTTTTTGAAACGCCACCCTGAGGTTGCAGAAAGAATTTCACAAAACTTAACTTCTGTTAGAAAAACTTTAACGGAAAAAAAACATAAGGGACTGGTTTTCAAAAGTATGGTCTTTTCTTGTTTCTGAAAATAAAACAGACATAATCAAGGATCCAACAAAAGTATTTAATGCTGATGAGACAGCATTTTTCTTATGTCCAAAGAGCAACAAAGTGCTTGTACGATGTGGAGACCGATCTATAGTTTTGTTAATAACGATGAAAAAGAGTGTTTGACAACATTAATTACGGGTAATGCTGACGGAAAATTAGCATCCCAATGGTCATTTACTCCTATCAACGTATTCCTTCTAGCATCGCTAGAGGTATTGGTCGGTCTGATTCCGGGTGGATGAGTGGTGAAACTTTTTATGAATATGTGAGTAACATATTTCATCCCTGGCTTCTTGAAAATGGTATAATTCTTCCTGTGTTGCTCTTTGTTGATGGTCACTCTTCATTTTTAACAATGAGTTTAAGTAATTTTTGTTCTGAGAATGAAATTGTGCTTGTTGCTTTATATCCTAATGTGACCAACATTCTGCAGCCAATGGTTGTAGCTGTATTTCATCCTCTCAAAATAGGTTCGAAAAAAGGTGTGCAACAATGGAGACTGGATCACAATGGTCAAAAATTAAAACGAGAAGATTTTGCTCCTCTCCTCAGCAAAGTAATAACAGAATCTGTCTCAGTAAAACCGTTCAGAATGGTTTCAAAGCGTGTGGATTGTATCAATTTGATCCTGAAGCAGAGGATTACGTAAGAGTTATAAGACACAAATCAAATTCACAAAATATTGAAGATCAGGCTACAGCCCATAAGCCAAGTGCTGAAATGCTATAAAAACACTTAACTTTCATTGAGGACAAAATTGGACCATGCAAATTGGCATTATTCAATGAAACAGGGACAATTTGGTCAGGTGACATTGAAGATAAGAATCTATTTCAGTTCTGGCTCTCAGTGAAGATTGAAGTAGATGGTGCGCAGATAGCAGCAGATCCCCAAATTGCAGACATGTGTTTACACCAAGCTGAGGAAAATACATCAGATGTACCCACTGCAATACACCAGTCTGATGAACAGTCAAATAGAAACAGTCAACTGAAGCTAGCACATCACAACTACCAGATGAACTGTTAAACCAAAACAAGAATGAAACACCAGATAAAATTAAATGCACACCATTGAAGCCAATTGCAAAACCACTGCAAGCAAGCAATGAAGCATGTATTTCAGCAGCACTAAGTGTACCTTCACCTTTTAAAAGAGCGCTGTTTTGGCCGGACATGCCAAAGTCAACAAAACCAAGGCGAACAAAAGAAAAAATTCCATCTGTTGCCACTTCAGAACACTGGAGAAACTATCATGAGAAAAAGCAAGAACAGAAAGCATTGAAAGAAAGAGAAAATGAAGAAAGAAAACATAAGAGAGAAGAGAAAAATAAATTAAAAGTGTCACAGAAAAGGCAGAAACAGATCATTTTTGAGTCTAGTGAGTCTTCAGAATAATCCATTGATGATCCCCTAGAAACTGGAACTGGTGATGAGTTAGGTGATCAGCCAACAAAAACTGCACTGAAAACCAATGACTACGTTATTGTTCGATATGAAGGAGAATACTTCCCAGGTATTATACTGGATACGACACCAATAGCAGCACATGTCAGAGTTATGAAAATGGGTGGACCAAATGGTTGGAAGTGGCCGGACAAGGAAGATAAACTGTGGTATGATCTGGATAATGTGGTTGAACACATCAAACTGCCAGTGCCGAGCAACAGCAAAGATGTATATATTTGCACAGAAATGTCAAGACACAGAATGTCTGTGTAAACAGTAAAATCATTTTTAAGGCTATGTTTAATGTATTAATTATTCATATTTGGTCAGAATAGTTTTCAATCAAGTGTGAAGACTTGCTTTATGATATTTTAAAATATGAAAGCTGTCTCAATAATCTTGTGGCAGTGGACTTGACAAGTCTGTCATTGGTACATTTGTGTGTCAGTCTATGGAGCATATTTGAATTTGCCATGTCAGCTATTGGAACATAAGGTAACATGTAAAGGAGATCATAAGATAAAAACTTTGGTGATAGTAATGTTTGTGATAATTTTTCCTGCTATAAAAACCACCTTTACCTATGTAAATAAAACAGATATTTACATAAAATATTTTCAGCAATTTCAAATTTTAAAAATTTGACAAAACATGTCTAATACTGTCAGCTACTGGTACAACTACCTTAACATAAACATATTTTGTCTTTGGTTTATTCTGACATTTAATGTATTCTTAGTGTTTTATTGTCAGTTACCAAGTGTTAAATATTAAATAAACTAAATATAACACACTAATTTGTTCCTAATTTTATTTTACTAATTTCAGCGTAATATGTGATATTTGTTTTCACAAATAAAATTTTAAAACTGTACTTAAAAACACTTACATAGTCAAGTGTAAATAAATGACCAAGAGGCCTAAACATCTCGACCAAGTAGTGAAACAACTGCTGTTTTGTGGCTACTTTCAAAGCTCTATTTAAACATGTAGGCTACAGTTTACTTATAACTAAAACATAATATTTACTTAAAGAGTGCAACAGTTTTTTACAGGTGGATATGTGCTCGCAGTTTTGGTGCAACTTGATTTGAGTCACATTTTTTGACAACTTTACGGTGACAAGATATATACAAAATAAAAATATCTGTGCTGCAAACAAGATATCTGTAATATAATGATTTCTCAACCATCTGTTTTGTCATTGTTTTTAGGGCCCATTCTTTTGCAGGTTAAAGTAGAATACAGTTCATTAAATTAAAAGTTGTTTACTCATTGTTTATAATATTTTTTTTAATGTTTCCATGCCACAAGTACCACAGGTGCATTTGTATGATTTTGCTTTTAAAAAAAAAAGTCATTATTTCTAGCATTCTTAAACTGGGTTTGTAAGAAATACAAGAAACAAAAAAGTTCATTAATAACATTTAATAATAGATGTTTGCAAACTACGCAAGATGCAAAAATGCAATGAAAGCACCTGCCAACTTTCAGGGTTTTGACTTGCGTTTCCGCCGCACGTATTTGAAGTGAAGGGTTCCAAAAACTTTTATGACTAACCTGACTAAAAGGCCATGAAAATTGATTTTTATTATATACATCATGTTTGTTTTAACTTGTGAAAAATTTCACACAACAAAAGAAAATAACACATTTAAAAAAATTTATTAATTATGAGTATATTTTCACAATTAAGTTATAGGGTTGGTGATGTTTTGCTATTTTTATGCTATATAAATAACCATGATTTTCTTGCAATGGTTGGGAGTTGCATTCCTTGTGTTGTTTATAATACCGGCCTTACTTTGAAGTTATCAATTTTTAGCTTTGGAGACCATATTGCAAAATATTTTTCAGCATAGTATAGTAATTAATATCACGAGATGACCATGAAACAATGGTGAGGGTTGCCAAAACAATCTTTTTGTTAAAAAATGAAAATTTATAAAGTATCTAACTTTAAAAAAAATTGCATTTTATTCATAGAACAGTAAAACATACTCAAAATTAATATCCACACACTAAACTGCTACACTATGTTACAAATAACTTCAGAAAAAAGTGATTATAGGTTGTTACGTTGCCTGCACAGGTCCGCAACAATGGTTATCTAAAGAAAATAAAAACACTAATAATAATAGTTAGATTTGCAACTTTTTTATCTTCCTTTCTATGTGATTCACTTTAATGCCGAAATTGTACTATAAAAACCAATTCATCAAAAAATAAAAATGTTTACAGCAAAAATGACGAAATCAAAAACCTATATGGTAAGTAAAGTAACAAAATTATAACCACAAATGCTGTAAAATTTTATTTAGTTGGAAAATTTACCTTCTGCAAAAGCCGCTCTCTCTAAATTTACCTTGAAACAATTTTCGCCCCACAAATTTAAGACTTCATAGCCCTCCCACTTTAAATTTTTGGAATCCAGAGGTGATTAAACAATGCTGTTTTGTGAGATATTCATGCAATATTAGCAGTATCCAAAAATACAAATTTTCAGTTTTTTTTCTGGATAAGCCACTACTTTCAACATTCATCACCATTCAGAAGCATGTCATGTGACAATGAGTCACATGACAGCATTATTTACACAAATATCAAAACTGTTTAACATATCACACTTTGCTCTAGTAATGATGTGGTTTAAGAAACTAATGTTCTTAAAGCACGACTTTTCAGTGATGTAATAAAATTTCGAAAATACATTTTTCAAACACTATAAATGTTCCAATAGTTCCCTTACAACAGGATTTCTATAACCTTACTGGTTTCTGAGAAATCACTGTTAATAGGTTACATTACAATACCTGTGCACTGACGCAGCCAGCACAATTTTTACGTTTCTCGTATGGTGTATGGGTAAATCCATATCAAATATCCCAATTTTAATTTTTCAGGTTGCTTGACCATTTTAAAAAAAAAAAGTTGGTTTACGGACAATAATTTTACGTGATAATGTCCTTTATAAACAGTTGACAAAACAGTTCACATGTAGGTTGTGTGCTGCCGTCTCTTTTCTACTCGGACGCATCGGCCGATGGAGTGGAAGAGAGATAGATGCATCACAAGCCGAACGCTTAGGCCGATCGTGCCTCTCGATCGCTTGTTCCACGCTCTCGCTTGCACGCTCAGCTCAGGCGAAACGTGACAAGGAGTTATGCTTTTTCGTGCGTGCAGCCGGCGTTCATAGATTTATAAGATGTTATCACGTCAAAATAGTTTTTTGTGTGTGGCTTCACTGGCATATAATAAGTTCAAAAAAACAATAATAAAATTTTATCATACTTGGTTTATTAATCGTTGCTAGATTTACATGATAGGATGCGGCAGTTTTGACGTTTGCAAGCCTTGGGGAGAACTCCAATAAATTTTTATTGGCTGCTTCCAGAATTATGAATTGAATAGCACTGTACTGAGCGTGCTCTGAAATAACTTTATTTGTAGTAAAAATATTTTTTTTTTTAATTTAGGATATTTGGGTACAAATATGTATAGTCAAAACTTGGGTCAAAAATACGAGATTGAGTGGTGTGTAGTGAAGGGAAGGCTTCAAGTCTCAGAGTTGAAATTCACACAGGGATATCAGTAGTATTTGTATACCAAAAATGAAACCTGAGAAATATTTCCTCTTGTCACTATGAGCTCGTCAACTTCTCACTTTTTGCATTTTTTACAAATTTTACAACTAAATATCTCTGGTGGGTAAACTGATAAAAATTTGGAATTATTCTAGATTAAGTAGCTACTATATGATAGTAAACTCCTGTAAAAATTTGGACTTTGAGATTTATCTGTGAGTGCATAAAAATAACAAGATTAAATGTGGTAATTATGCACATTAAATAACTATAACATGCTTGCATACAGATACACTATGTTTCATATGACATATTTACAATACATGTACTTTAAAATCTTAAGTGTTTAAAACTTGCCAAAGATTAGCATGCATGACTGTTAAGCAACACAGCAATTTCATCACAAAGAATGTTAGAAATGTTGTGTGTACGTCCCGTGATTGTTGTAAATTCCTGTGGTGTAAGTTTCCTCAGAATTCTGTTAAATGGCACCCAGGTAGAATCATTTACACGTTTCTTGAATGATGTACTGGGTCCAGCTGGATGGTAAATTTTTACATGGATATCCATGTTATCTTTAAAAGATTTGCGCAATGGGAGTGCATGACTTGATGTAAGTTTTTGGACGTACGCCATTGCTAAGAACTTTTTCTGTTGAAGAAAAACTAATAAATAAAATAAATAAATATACCCAAAAAACACACAAAATTAAGCAAACAATTGCTGTTGTCAACAAGGATATGAACACCACAAAATATTCCTGTTTCGGAATATTTTGTGGTGTTCATATCCTTGTTGACAACAGCAATTGTTTGCTTAATTTTGTGTTTTTTTTTGTCTTTTTTGGGTATATTTATTTATTTTGTTTATTAGTTTTTCTTCAACAGAAAAAGTTCTTAGCAATGGCGTACGTCCAAAAACTTACATCAAGTCATGGATATCCATATTTTCATTGATGTCATCAACTTCAGCCAACCACCATCGTATATACATGCAACTATATCTGTTATGTCCACATTCAAGGGAGTTGTTTTGCTGACTTGAAAGTCTTCAAAATTGTCTGCATTTTGAGTAACATAACACCTTACAGTGCTCTCATTTACAGGCACAAACCTATGGAAGCTTCTTATTCCAGTAACTCGCTTGCAGTTTTCATATCTCTGTTCCAGCATTGTGGTATGATTGTAGATCTCTGTGCTTGTCACATATATGTAAGAAATACCACAGTTATTTGAGTGCTGCAATACTGAAACATTTCTTAAGGAGTAAGTATCTCATTATTTGCTGTTCTTTGAAGACTTGCTCATGAAACTTGTCATTTTATAGTGCCACCAACTCCATCACAGGCATTCTTACCGTGTGAAGAACCAAAAAAGTTCCATTCACATTGCAGGTCAAAATCTTTTTTTTTTAATGATTGCAGACATTCATTAAATTCTTTTTGTTCTTGTATTGGCTGGAAGCCCCATCAGAAAATACAGAATTTTGTTGATTGCAGGTTTAGTTTCAGTAATATGTTTTAAAAGATGTAAATGTAGATTTACACTCCCTTCTTGGTTCCTTACCATTAAGAGAAATATTAGATGCATTATTTGTACACAATTGTTACAAAAATACAATTAATTGTAACTATTTTCTTCACAACACTGGAATTAGAATAACTACTTTCAATAGTCGTAATCAATCTTTAATTTGTACGTTAAGTAAAACAAATGATCTATTAAACAGAATAACTAAAAATTACAATAAATATGCAAGGTTATTTCCTGAATTAGATAGCAAAATAAAATTTAAAAAAATACAACTATTCCTAACTTAATTTTTTTTCTTTCTTGTCGTTAATAATCATATTGTTTCAAGTTAGTTTTTTTTTGTGTTATTCTTATTTTCTACATTATAAAATTTACAAATAAATTATTTACTAATTGTTAAATGTTGCATGTTGTGTGTATCGTTTTGTTTTGTTGTCTTGTTTTGTTCTGTCTGTATGTATCTGTGTTGTTTGTATCGTGCCTACCACCCAAGGCCATAAGCTGTAGGTAGGCATGCAACAAATATTAAATAAATAAATAAATCTTGAAATGTGTGAACTGCCAATGTGTTATGTTCCAAACTGTCACTGATAATGCAAACACTTTTGTGTTGAATATTTTCTCCGTTCTTGTAGTAATAGACAAATGGATGTAGAGTGGCCTGGGTTTTTGCCCAATGAGCAGATTGGATTTCATCTTGAATTACAAACGAGTAATTTTCAGCAAAATCAGCTAAGACCAGGCACTCGTATTCAGTGAAATTCATCTTTCTTTCTTTCAAGAACTGAGATTGAGTTTTGCTAATATAATGATGTTTTTTCAAAGAAACTAACTTTCCTGACAGATCTTCCATGAATTCATCTCTTGGCTTCACAGTTGTGACCATTTCTGCTTTATCAACAGTAACCCACTGTTTGTAGACAATATTGTCAAGCAAAGAATCAGTTTCTTTAAGCTCAGCAAACAACTCTAGGAAAACTTCTTTTCCTGGGCATTGTTGGCATTCACCCATCATACACGAGTGGTTCTTTGAATCACACACTATCATATTGAGCAATTCTTTGTAGTCTACATTCAGTCGGGCTACATCAACTATTAGTTTAACATTTTGATGGTAAAGACACAAACATACTGTGTGTGTGTACCTGACGAACCTGCTAAAATGCACCACTTTGGTCTAAGCTCACTAAATTTAGACCTACCTATCTTAAATTCTGGATAATCATTCTTAAACTGTAGATAAAGTTCATTTAGGTTGTTCAAAAAGAGTCTTTTTTTGTTTGTGAACTTTTTCTCCATTGATTTTCACAGCTACAAAATCTTTTTTTCCAGAACAAATAGGTACAACTATTTTCATCATCTTCATAAAACCTTTCGTCTTTTGCAATGCCATCAATAATTCCAACACCTTTCTTTTTTCCTAGGTGAGGTAAAATTCTTTGTTTTTTCATTAACTTTCTAGTTGTTTTCACAATACTCTCTGTAAGTTAAAATTTGTTCATTATTTTCTCGCAAGATCAGGAGGTAGGAAGAAGACTGATGATTTTTACTGTGTCTTCTTTGTTAGCTGTAAGAGTTTTAGCTTTCAAATTTTCATTTAACTCATTATATTCAGATGATGAAGATACTTGACAACTGTCATCTTGAATAACTGTATCATTTTCTACAAAACATAATCTCAACTTCTTCTTTACTTCTTCTGATACGCTCTGTGCTTTTGAACAGATTGCTAGATTCATTTTGTCAGAACTAAGTTTTCTGATCTTAGGAAGTACTTGGCAAAAGTTACAAAATATTGAAAGCAGAGTCTAGTTTCTCTACAACTTCTGTGATGTTAAAAAATTCATCGCCCTCTTCTTCATCATTTGCATTTTGTTTGGTAACAAATATCTTACTGTAGCATGTAGGGCACCGAGATTTTCCAGGCACAAGACATAACCTCAAATTTACATCTTGAAAAATATGCTTCAACTTAATTTCCCTGAGTTCTTTTGATATCACCTTCTTGTGAACTTGCATCGGGTCACAACAAACACGACCGAAAATATGAATATATTTTGCACAGAAACTTGATCTCATGATATTTAAAACTGTCAAAATATCCTTATTCACTCTCAACTGCAACAGATTTTTATCTTCCTCACTGAACTCACTTATCAATTTCATTTTCATAGGCACATTACCATAAATATTCTTGTGACATTGTTCTGAAATATTGAACAGATACCCTCAATACTGATCTGTAAACTGTAAACAATAACAATAAGACAAAATATCCAAAGATAACACGATGACTAATTAATGTGCAGTGCTCCTTGTAGTACAGATTAATAGTGCATTATAATTGTAATATTCAAAAGGTGCTGAAAATATGAATTTTAATTATTTATGTGAAATTGGTTAGGAAAATTGATGTTTTTAATGGGTATGTTGTGGGTAGTATGAGTATTAAAGGCAAAATGTCAAACATTAAAATATTTTTTTCTTTGCTCACAGTGCAGTCTCAAAGTCCAAATTTGTACAGAAGTTTACTATCAAATAGGACTTCAATCTAGCATAATCCCAAATTTTTATTAGTTTGCCCACCAGAGATATTTAGGTTTAAAATTTGTAAAAAATACAAAATGTGAGAAGTTGACGAGCTCATAGAAACAAAAGGAAATATTTCTCAGGTTTCATTTTGGTATACAAAAACTACTGGTAGAGAGAAATTCCCTGTGTAAATTTCAACTCTGAGACTTGAAGCCTTCCTTTAACTACACACCACTGAATCTTGTATTTTTGACCCAAATTTTGACTATATTTGTACCCAACTTTCGTAAATAAAATAAAAAATTTACTACAAATAAAGATACTTCAGAGCATGCTCAGTACAGTGCTATTTAATTCATAATTCTGGAAGCAGCCAATAAAAATTTATTGGAGTTCCCCCAAAGGCTTGCTAACGTCAAAACTGCTGCACCCAATCTTGTAGGTAAATCTAGCAACCATTAATAAACATAGCATGATTTTTTTATGTTATTAGGGTTTTGAACTTATTACATGCTAGGGATGTCACAAACACAAAATTATCTTTTTCTGAAATGGTCAAGAAACCTGTGCTGGGATACTTGATATTGATTGACCTGTATATGATTTGGAGAATTTTAGTTAAATTGTAAAAATGGTTGATTAAATTAGGTTAGCCACATTAAAAATACTTCAAAACAATGTGGACAGTTGGTTTGGTTAGTATAGCTACATAAAAAATACTGTTAAATCATGTGAATGGTTGGTTAGGTCTTGATAGCTATATCTTATATTGATAATTCCTAAGCAACCACTGAAAATATATTTCACAGTATTTTTAATGTAGCTATACTAACCCAACCTACCGGGTAAAATGTTTTAAGTATTTTTATGTAGCTAACCTAACGTAATTGACCATTCACACAATTTTTAATTTTCCACTCCCATTGGAGTTGTTTGTTACTATGTCACTCAAAATACTACTTTCAATGCAAATGTAAAAAAAAAAAAAAAAAATTCCATAATGATTGCAAAACAATTGTCATATTAACAACTTTGATTATCAAAATAATACTTCTCTTTATTAAATTTCTACAGACCCAAAAGGAACAGTATAAAATGGCCATGGCCGTTTTAATGCACATGCATTGTAATTGTAAGCTATAAACTGTGATTTCTAAGAAAACAGTAGGAATTCAGAAAATCTATTTTTAGGGTAAATACAGGAATGTCTCTAGTGTTCAAAAAAAATATTTTCAGAATTTTATTATTCCTTCACATAAAAGCTGCACTGTAAGAATGTTACCAAAAATAAACGCTGTAAATAGCCTATTACATCCCGAACACATGAGTTTTAAGTGAAACGAATCATTTTTGTAAAACTGAATAGTAATTGACATGTAATACATATTTATTTTTATAAGTATAAAAAAATGTATAATATTTAAAAAAGTTTTATTCTCATTTTTAAGTTATACATGTAAAATAAAAATATTTTTGAATTCGGAGTTATATTGCTATTCTAATTTCTTACTGCTATTTGTTTTCCATAAATATTATATTGGGAGTAGTTAACGGAACGTGATAACATAACAATATTTATGACATTATCAACATGGCATCGCTTAAGTTATTACTACCCCTACATTTTACAGAACAAGGGAAGAAATAAGGGAGTTTTAAGCAAAGGAAAATTGGAATGCTTGTTTTGCAAAAAATACATTTCTTAACAAAATTACCAATAACAAAACAGTATCATATTAAATAATTGAGTTTTACCTATTCTATAATCACACCAGGTTCAGTATATTTTGTGATAATACCACTTCTTTGTATTTAATATTAATTTTATTTCATTTTCTATTTATATGTCTCAGGTATTGTAAAGGATACTAGACCCCTAGATACCTTAGGTAAGTGCACCAGTGGTCGTCAAGGTACAAATAACGCATAAACCATAGATTTGTTAAACTGTTTACGTAAATTTTAAAGTTGAATATTCTGTGAATAATTTCAAGCCTTCCTTAACCCGTATACACGTCAGAGGTGAAATTTGGTTGGGTAGTTTCGGAACTACAAACTTTTTAAAAAGTAATGTTTTTGTACCAGTAGTCTTCACTACCGAAACTGTGTTGATCCAATGTTCATCATGCATACGCACCAGAAGTCATCACTTTTTATAAAATTAATATGATATCTTAACAATTGTGTTATTCTATCAGTAATTCAAAGGAAGCATTGACAAAGTAAATAATAATGAATCATAAAATAAAGTGTACAAACTGTATAAATACAAATATTTTAAAGCACATCACCAATAACTGCTCATATCACAGATACGTGTAACAAATTTCATAGAATAGAGCCAAATCATAGAAAAGAAAGTACTTTAGTTTTGATATCCTTTTCGACTTCAAGAGTTGCAAGTTACAATGTTTAAATTCTGTAATAATTTCAATTTATAAATAGGGTAAATGACAAAAAAAAAAAAGATTTCCATAAGAATACACAAGCTTATTTTATTTTGCGACCAATTCGTGCAGACTTAGCATGTAGAAGTCAGAATAAGCATCAAAATATATAAAATACATTTCAAATTGACGATATCACAATTAATATAATACGTAACCATTAACTGAAATGTTGAATTTAAAAAGGAAAGTCATTCCACAATGAAACACACATTACTTAGTGGAAATATGTTGATAAGTACTACAAATGAAACAATAAATTTGCTAAGTGAAATATCCAAATACACATTCTCATGAACAGCAGAAATATAATATACAAAAACAAACTGGAATAAGATGAATGTGAAAAGTTTATAAACTACAAATGACATAAAAATATATACATTTATATGTGAAATTATTCTGGCAAAAACTTTTTAAAAAATTGGTAAGAGAAATTTTTTAATTTCACACTCCACAAAAATTAGCAACTAGTATTCTTACTGTTCAAAGACATCAAATGGGCCTTTAAAATGTATCGCACTCTGGCAACAGCAACATTCATTGAAGGCATTGGAAGAATCCCTTCTACCTGACTCCTAGTTACAAAAGAAATATCTTCGTCTTTGGTGGTGAAAACCTTTTTAGTTTTGTCCACACATCGCATCCCCAAAAGTTTCAAGTCTTCCCCTTATGCTTCTTGAATGATGCAAACATACCGGTACTTGGTGGTTGCACGTTTACCTCCCAAAAATGTCACAAGTGCAAAACTTCCAGGAAGAGCATGATCTTCAGACATACTTTCGAGTTCCACAACATCTTCCTTTTCACATTCGTCGTTCCATTCATCTGATGACTCTAAAGGCACTGGATTATCATCTTCTGATGATGTATCATCTTGGGTGAATTTTGCCAGAAACTTGGCTTTCAGTTGTTCTTTTTCAACTTTTTTCTTGTTCCTTTCCATTTTCCGTTTAGCCTTTTTTTGTTCCTCTTCTTGCTTTTTTTTTTTCTTTCTGGGAAAAATATTATTGATATTCTTTCGAGCTTACAGCAGCTGGCACTTTTTCCTTAGGAGTTCTTATGCATTTTTTGAGGTTTTGAGGTCCGGGCCAAAACAAAGCTCTCTTGAAAGGTGATGGGATAATTTTTCCAGATGGAGTTCTGCAAATGACTTTTTGAGTACAGGAAGCTAGTGAAATTTCCATAACACTTCCAGTATTAGTAGATGGTTTTTCTGTTGTAGAAGGCACACATGGATTATTAAGTTGCAGAACTGGAAGGACTGCACTTCCACTTGTAGAAGGTAAGGCACAGGATACTGAAGGTAAGGCACTGGACACTGAAGGCAAGGCACTGGACACTGAAGGCAAGGCACTGGACACTGAAGGCAAGGCACTGGACACTGAAGGCAAGGCACTGGACACTGAAGGCAAGGCACTGGACACTGAAGGCAAGGCACTGGACACTGAAGGCAAGGCACTGGACACTGAAGGCAAGGCACTGGACACTGAAGGCAAGGCACTGGACACTGAAGGCAAGGCACTGGACACTGAAGGCAAGGCACTGGACACTGAAGGCAAGGCACTGGACACTGAAGGCAAGGCACTGGACACTGAAGGCAAGGCACTGGACACTGAAGGCAAGGCACTGGACACTGAAGGCAAGGCACTGGACACTGAAGGCAAGGCACTGGACACTGAAGGCAAGGCACTGGACACTGAAGGCAAGGCACTGGACACTGAAGACAAGGCACTGGACACTGAAGACAAGGCACTGGACACTGAAGGCAAGGCACTGGACACTGAAGGCAAGGCACTGGACACTGAAGGCAAGGCACTGGACACTGGAGGTGAGGCACTGGACATTGTAGGCAAGGCATCAGTTACTGAAGGTAAGGCATCAGATGTGGTAGGTAAAACATGTAGTGGTGCTATCAGCTGAACTTGTGGAGCAGAATCTGATGAGGAAGTTGCAGACGTGGCACCAATACCAGGTTGTGTGGTCTCGAAATTTTTTACATATTTCCAAAACTCGAAGAGAGATGCGTCTCTTATATCTCCATTCCAAACATCTCCAGCAATGATGAATAGGTTTAGCTTTTCCTCACCTAAAAATGTATCCAATTTGTGAGATGCCAGTGGTGTCAAATGGAACTTGCACAGATGTTGGGCTCATTTCTCCTGGTACAGTGGAGGATTTTGCAACAATTTTGGTTGCATCAACTGCTGATGGATCCCATGGGTGTAATCCACATTTGCGGAATGCATTTTGAAGATGTTCAGGACGAACTGAATCAGTGATTGCTGTGTCCAGTATTTTCACGAAATCCTTCTTTTTCAAAGTTGTGTCTTTACCATCTTAAACTTGCTGCAATCTCCATTCATGTACTGGCTTTTTCCATCCATTCTTGAGTTGTCTGAAGACCCCAACATCTATTGGCTGAAGCATGTGGGTGGCATTGGGTAACAAAGCAACAAGTATAATCCCATTTTCATCACAGAATTGACTTGTGTGCAATGTTAAGTGCGATGCATGCCCATCAACAAACAGAAGCACAGGAAGAAGAATGTTCATCTCAACCAGCCAAGGATGGAAGATATTTGCCAAAAACTCATAAAATACCTCCTCTGTCATCCATCATTTTCCTATGCCCCACTGTGCTGGCATGGATACAACAATGTCTTGAGGTAGACGCTCGTATTTAAAGCAAACCAGTGGGGGACATAATCTCCCAGCAGCATTACCTGTTACCAGCACTGTCAGGCACTCCTTTTCATCTGAGTTCGCCTTCTGGTACACACTTTTGTCACCTCTACATGCAAGAACTTTGCTGCCTTTCGGGTTAAGAAACACAGCAGTCTCGTCTATATTGAAGATCCTCTCTGGGTTGGACAGAACTGCATCTAACTCATTGTCCTTCAAATATTTGCTTACCTCTTCAAACCAAGATGCCACTCTTTCTTGTCTAACTGCTGCACGGCTGGCAGTCAAATTCTGAGGTGTCATTAAAGTGTCGGGTTTCTCCGTAGAAATGACTAGCATTTTCGCCCTGGACGACCATTTTTAAATGGAATTCCCTGTTCACTTCTTTTGTCAAATGCTGAACACTATTCTGAAACCTTCTATTGTAATAGGAAAACCGGTCTCCCATACCATAACTGCCCATTTCAACCAACATACTTTCTTCTTCTTTTGATAAGGCAAGAATTTGGACCCATTTTCCTACCAGCTGGAGTTTTTCCTTTCACTTTATCCGAAAGCATGTTCCTTGGTACACCATTCCTCTCAGCTGCTTTCTTTATGCTCAAGCCAGCATTAACATCAGCAATAGCTGCTGTCATAGCAGATTCTTCATAAGCAAGAATTTGTTTCAACATTTTTGCTGAAAAATAAAGACATAATTATTTTATTGCATATTATGATGAAATAAAATTAAGTAAAAGTTAATTTTATACTAAGCAATTTATTATTTGTTTGCATGAAATCCTTCAGACCAATACCTATTAGAAATAAAACTTTGGCCCAACAATCACACTTAAATATTAGCTGTATTTTAATATTTAACTTCACTAAATTGTCAGGCCAAAAATATATTTTCGTTCACCCTAATATTTGGATATCTTTTATTTATTGCAAATTTCAAAGAGAGAATGCAAGAACGAAAATGGGAATTTCTTTCTTCCAGTTGTTGTAGTCGTTAATTGCAAGTTCCAGAAGTCGTCATGTAGTGAACCAAAGCTCGTCATGGGTGACGACTATTGGACCTGATACTCGTATTACATTTTTGCTTGGATTAGACAATGTGTAGTCTTTAAATACATTTAACTTTGTCATATGAAGATATAGTTAATAATACTTAATATTCACCAGTGCTCGTCACTTCGACGAACACTGGTAAATCTTCATAATCTGCGACCCAGTCGTCGTCACCCACAGTATAACAAACCTTGAATGACAATTTTTATAAAACGACACTTTAAACCTTTCATTAAATGTTCTTAGAATGCCAAACTCACAAAATTGTAATAAAACATTAAGTAAATAATATACATGATTTTAAATACACTTACCTCCTTTCCTAAATGCATTAAGTAATTTGTCTCGCAGCACAGAAACTACACATTCGCTGGAATATTTCCCGCCTAAATGTATAGATAGGTGTGTTCCGAAATTGATTGGGTGCGTTCATGACAACAACGTCTGTGTGTTCATGACAACAACGTCTGAAGAAATTGTCATAGAGTTGAGGCAGTAGAATATTAATTATATTTCTTAATATCTATATAAATAAATAAAAGTGACGTGCACTGGAGCAGTGACGAGAACTGGTGCATTTACCTTATTATAGTATAGAACACAATACCAATAATATATTACATGTCATAATGTAATATTATTTCCTTGAGGAGTATTTTTTGTGCAAAACAAGCATATAGATAATCCTCTTTCAGAATGCCTGATTCCCACAATAATACGTAAGAAAAACAAGTCATAATTACTTCAGGACAGTCTTGTTGACAGCTTTATCAATATCTCTAATCATATCACAATTTTCAATATTGTTCAATATTCTTGAATAATCACTTAAAATGGAAAACAAATAGACATTAACATACAGACATTAAAGTTCCTGTCTTTTTGAAAACTGTCATGGCTACACTATATTCCTAAGGCTTTCTGGAGAACAACAGAATTAAGTTGCAGCAAGTATCAAGAAAACAGTAGGGTTGCGGTGATGACAGAATCTGGGCAATCGCTCACGTGGAAAACAGTCTCAGCTATGCTATTAAAGCACAACACTTATTTTTATCACTATATTTACATTAAAGGTTATAATATACAATAATTATACACCAACAGTTAGTCCAAAAATACAATTTTTACATGTCGCTACCCTAACCTAATTTTTACTTAAAATGGTTACTACAGGGGGCCCACTAATTCAAATGCAATGCACTTACATGGAATGATTATCAAACATGTTAGAAAGTTATTAAATGCAGTTTGGAAATTTAAAAAAAACTGTGGAAACTGGTAGTTTTCAACAATTACGAGGTATGTACATTAAGGGGCCCGCCTCGTCAGGGGTGTATGTGTGTTAGTGAGGCGGGATGATAAGCGCAACGCTCGCTGGTGCTTCCAGCGCGGTATCGCCTCTAAGCGAAAGTCTCTGAACTGGCGTGCATTCGTCTCGTCGTCACAGGATAAATGTGAAATTTGAGCGGTGACCGTAACATTATATGGCGGAGAAATGAAGATAAAGGTATTATGCAAGCCCCTTAAGTGCTTTCAAGAATCTGTACTGATTGTTTTATGCCTAAAAATTACTCTGAAAACACGCGTTTTAGGCATTTTAACGCTTCTAAAAATACAGTTTAAAAACTTAATCCGAAATTAAAAGTACTTTTCGGTCCTCAGCGAACTCTTACATGCTATTCGTAAATAGGCCCCACTCGGATATCTTAAGTAGTTTTGAAATTGCGTTGTTTTTCCTGAAGCTCTGCACACCGTATGTGTGCCCAGGTAGGCGGGCCCCTTAAGCTTTAAAATCCCCAATAACTTCCATTTAAAACTCCACAAAAGATTTTGGATTTTTTTTTTAAGTTCCGGTCTAAAATTTTATTGACAGCAGGGTCATAAGACATAACACACAAAAAAGGGATTTTTTAGATGTAATTAACCATGACCAATTATAGGCAACCATCCCAGTATTATTCAGGAGTAATTTTGGGAAACCACGGAAAACCCAAAATTGGGATGGCCAGACCATGATTCAAACTCAGAACCTCTTAAGAGCCAAGTGTCTAAACCCATTGCAACATTTACGATTCACAGAAATTCTACACAAAACAACACCTATGTCGTAAGCACTTCATGTTGACTAGGTAGGTACATTGTTGACCTACCAAAAGCTTATTTCAATCAAAATAAGCCCATTTGTGCTTCTTTAACTTATGTAATTTTATTTACTAATATGGGTTTTGGAATAAACATTTTGTTATTCAATGTTGTAAGACAGTTTTTTAAAAGTATATTTTAGTGCATTAATGTTTTAGAGTATCACTTTAAATTGTAGCATATTTTGGACATGTAATCTGAGAATATGTAAATGACAGGTTCCAAAACCTCTACTTACATATTATTTGGCTCAATTCTATTTGGTGTTAACGGCCAAATGCGGAAGCTTATTATGTGTGGAAAAGAATGACGCTATGGAAGTTGGCCAATACTAATAAATTGAATGGTGGAATGAAGGAAAATATATATTAATTAGTGTTGGCAACCGCAAAAGACAAAATAGAACCATAGAGAGAAAAAAGTTGAATGATAGTGTGAGTTTTGGAGTGATAGTAGCGGTCGGTTATACGAGGAGTGAATTAATAAGTTGAATTGAATATTAATATAAATTTAATAAATAAGTACACAATAAGCATTAAGTAGGTAATAAGAAATTTATTGAATATGTGGGGTAATGAGTGTAGTAGTCACGAGAGAAGAGGAAACTCATGTTAATTTATATTGAAATAATATAACAGTACAGTGTACAGAGATAATGTGTGGTTGTGATTGTAGTACCTACCTAGTGACCAAGGAAGTGACAATTTGTGTTTCATGATAACAAATAAATTACAAGAATGGCAAAATAGTGTAAATTAATAATCTACAAGAGAAATAGTGTCAGAAAATGATTATTACCTTAATGCTGAGAAAGGGTAGTGGTTTTTTATGGCTTTTAAATGTTTGTGAGTTGTAATTTTTTGTGAATTTCTTTTGATGCGTTAGGTGAGAGGTGTTATGTGTTTAATTTTCTTTGGTTAGGTAAATCAAAAAAGTCATTAGGTAAAGTAAAAATGACTCATTTTCCTGTAAGTTTGTAGTGCAATCGGTTGAAGCGATAATCACAAAGTGAAAGGTTTGGTGAACATAGATTGGCTAGTAAAAAGTTTTCACATATTTTATTTTAGTAAATTATAGGGAGGATATTATAAAGGAGAATAAAATTCTACAAGGTCTAGTTTGTTTTTATTATAGCAGTATTTCATTTGTATAAATTAAGAATTTTAGTGATTCAAAATAGCAGTCCATCTGGTCTAGTCTCTTTGCGATCAAGGATTTAAATTACTAAAAATAAAATTCTAGAAAACATTTTGATCGGTATCCGTAGTAGAAAACAGTCCCACCAGGTCTATACTATTTTGTGATACCGCAGTATCACAAAATAGACTAGAGTGGTGAGATTATAGTCTAGTTTACAATACCGAAAAAGTATAATAGGGAAAAAATTAAATACACGGAAAAAAAAAAATTTTTATTGTCCCCTGCCCAAAAACCCCACATTCCTGCTAAAGAAGGGGTGGTAATGATGTATGTGATGACATCTTGGTGACGTATTAAGAATTTTTTTGTATCGTAAAATACAATAATCCACATTGTTTTCCTGTAAATGTATTGATCTACTTTAGTGTAATTAGATTTTAGCATGTTTTGAAAATGTAAACTGTTAAGTAATATGTAAATGACATGTCCCACAACCTTAAGGTTTCAACCAAAAACAAGGCTCAATGGAATGTAAATAAAATAAATAATTGGACCTGAAAAAACTTCTAAATAAATTTGCAATTACATATATAGGCAACCTTTCAACAGCAACAAAGTCTATTTTTTTATTTTTAAAAAAGTATAATTCTAATATCATGAGACCTGCCTACCACTTAAAAAAACAACTTATCAATAAGAATGTGTCATAAACTACATATGTTATTTTCAAACAAAATTTTTCAATTTTTGAATTTTGAAGTCCTAATAAAAATTATGTTGAACATGTCTCAGGTACACAACCATTCTTCATTGTTAAATATGTACATAAAAATGTGAGCCTATATGGTGATGTTATAATTAAGTCTTATACTATGAAAATTGTATTATTCAACTCAATGATCATAAAATGTGTATTTAAGGCTGATAGGCACTTGATGCCTCTCAGAAAAACACCAGCTGTTGACGAATTACCGTGGTGCGTTATTTAACCTAACAATCATTTTGTATACAGCAATGAAGCTAAGTAACGAAAATAACCAATAAGGTTAAATTCGTCAAAAAAAAAAGTAAATAAAAACACGTGTCATAATAACCGTCGATAAATAATTTCATACAGCGCTTTCTACTAGGCAGTATCGAATTTCTTTAAATTCTTGGACCACCTACCTGTGTGTGTTTTTGTTGCATTAGTGTTACCCGATAAGGCGGCAACCGAGGGTAACGCCATTATACTTCACGTAGCGAGAGCCATATAATAGCTTAACTTGTAACCGCCTGAAATTTACGCACAATTCACACGAAAATATGTATCACACTACATTTCATTTACTAAGAACACCTACACTTAAGTTAGAATGCCACAGTAAAGTTCCACTGAAGTCAGTTTTTTTTATACGCGTCAAACATTTCTTCACTTCGGTTTGAAAGCTGAAGGGAAATGCTCCTCGTAGCCTCGCATACAGGGTCCCCATTTTCTCAAAACCCGTTTTTCTTCACCTGTGACTCATATTCACCAAATGGCAGTTACTACGACCTATCCACCAATCACAGCTTGCCATGTGGGTACAACAAAAAGACAACATAGTCAACCTATGACGTCACGCTATTTAACTGACACCCCGTGCGAGGCTACACCTAAATTCCCAAGGTCTTCCATGATATACCAAAGGTCGCATTTTCCACTGCAGTTTTCCAGCCCATCTAAAACTTTTACAGCGCCAGTTTACTAAGAATTTTCCGTCCATGCGATAATTATTAAAAAGATAAGATAATGTACTGGTGACTGAAATAATACATTTGAGTGTATGTAACAAAAGAGTAGCAAGTAAAATATTCAAACTGTCTTTGCACAAATTTGTGATTTTTCTAGAACATAGGTCTGTTAAAGATAACTTGATACAACACCAAGGCTGTCATATTTTACACTTAATAATATAGGTACTGACATTATAAATATAAACTATACAATGTACTGTCAAACATAACCTTTAATGTGTATTAAAATTTCAGTCTGCATAATGGTGAGAAACATAATTTTTTGTTTAAAAAAAAGTTATTTTACAACACTGCATTTAATTTCAGCAAAACGGTTTTTATTTTTTATATTTTGATTGGTAGTTAATTTTTTTTTTCTGAGCCAAAAGATCTAACAAATATTTTAATTGTCCATACAAAATCTAAACTTAAATGCAGTTGATCTTAAATAACTCTATTATTATATTATTTGACTATGAATACTACCCATCTACATCCGCGCTGGACCGGGACTACTTTCTTGGCACTTGATATCTTGGTTAGACTTTACCTGTGCGGACCAGAACGGCTGAGCCGATAGCACCAGCGTGAACGATCGCTTGACGTTGGGAGAAGAAGTGCGTAAGTACCCTTACTTTTCCTCTGTTTTAAGTTAACCATTCTCAAAATAAACCGTTATTACATTATCTTATCGCATCAAATGCCTAAAATACATGCGTGTATTACATATTTCAGTCACAACATTAATGCATTTATTTGCATATTCTGTTTGTTGCGTCTAAATGTACAGAAATACTTCTGAATAGAATGTAAGCGTACTAAAATATTTTATGAAAATATGGCCAAGACTTAATTCATACCTTTATTATGTAGACACTGTGCAGTTATATCTTAAGAGGTGTAGTTTATGTATTTGAAAAATGTTGAGTGTTTCTTAATCTTGTATTTTTAATTTTTGTAAATAGTAATGCATATGTGTATATGTAAATTATGTGATTATTGACTTATTCTATGTGCCATAGTGTTCGACTCCAAGTGGGATCCACAAAACAAAATTAATAAAGAAATAAAAATACTTATAACTGACGGCCTTTCACATAGGTCGGGTGACGGCATAACAGGCCTACGATGAGATGAAATTTAAAATTTTAGATTTTTGCTTCATTTAAATTTTAATCAATATGGATAATGAGAGTGCTTAAAATATTTAAGTGTTACGTATGTTAACACCAGGTAGCAGTTAAAATTATTTTTAGTATTAAATTGAATAAATAAAATATTATTTCTCAGAAAACTTGAATAACACAATTGCGGGTGAAAAAAAAAAATATTTTTGCTTTATCTCAACAGATATTGTTAACATAACACAACATAATGATTTTTAAAAAATAATATGTTCAAATGCACTGCTACACACAGCTTCGTTTTAGACTGTCTATTGTCATTTGACCCACTTATGGTACGTAGTTTGACTGAAGAAAACTTGGAAATATTATAGCCTCGCACTAGATCGATATATTATTTTTATATATATATATATATATATATATATATATATATATATATATATATATATGCGATCTACAGTTTTAACAAAAACATTAACCATCAGAACGAAATCTACATACCAAAGAGCAAGAGTCGTGTAAGTGCTATGAAACGAAACTATTTGAAGGTTACAATGTTGCAACGTGTAGTTCATGTTAACCGTTGCCATGTTTACTGTTTGTGCAAATGGGAACTCCAAATCTTAGTTTACGTGGGGTATTTCGCGTTGTTTCTGCATAGTGCATAATATAACTTTAATGTTACTTATGTATGTGTTATAGTATTCTTACCCATGTTCTATTTGTTACTGATATTAAAGTGCAGTGTATTTTTTGTTACTTTTATTTGCTTTAATATAATTCAAGCTTCAAATGTGTCTCACTGCAACAAATGGAGTTGTTAATGTCGCTGCTCGATTTATAACCCCGTGCAGTGGCCAAGCGGGTTGAAGCGCTGGGCTAGGAGCGAATAACGCAATGATATGGATACAGGTCGTGGGTTCGACTTCTCACGGGGTTACAATATGTTATCTTCCTGCTACTGTACTGTAAAGCCTGCCAGTTGGATAGTAAGTGACGTTAAGTAAGTCTCCTAAACAAAACAAAAACAATGCTTGTTTCTGATAGCCCTCAGTAGTAAATGCGAATGACTCCAGACTTGTGAAAGTGACGTTCGTGACGTGTTCGAGAAGACATTGGCATTCAGAGAATAATACAGAGTTCGAATCTTCCACATGGTTACATTTAAATTACTTTTTTTGACGTGACGTCTAATAAATCAATAAACGCCGGCTGCACGCACGAAAAGTGTCCCGTTACTCGCATTGTCCCGTTACGCTGTGTCCCGTTACGCTCATTGTACGCTTGCGCCGCATCTATCTCTCTTCCACTCGATTGGAACAACCATCGATTTTACTTTTTCGAGGCACATTAAACTTGAAACACTCCCATTCGTTTCCTACTTTTCCTATCATCGTCCTATCCTCAACAGAATAACACAGATTGGAAGAAGTTAAATAGCAAACATGTATAAAAGTTATAGTTAAAATAATCTCTTCGTTAAAGTAATAAACATATTTTAATTAATGAGTGCAAATAAAAGTAAATTTATCAATTAAATTCTATATTTCATTTCACTCCTGCTTTGTATCCATACAAAATAGTGATAATTAAATAAAAATTATTCAATTTTATTCATAAAAGTATACAATCATTTCATCAATGTTTTGTTATGACGTTGTCAAGTTAAACTATCGTCGGTAACCAGACAACAATTTTTTTTTTAATTTTATGTACTCTCGATCTATTTAAAATTGTATTAAAAGTGTTTTTTTTGTAACATTATTATTTTTTTCTTATGGACTGAATGACACATCGGCACGTAATATGCGATGACGTCTTACACAATGAAAGTTGATATACCAATCTTGTTACATAATTGTTGCGACGAAGAATCGAACCGGAGTCCCTTGGAACTAGAACGCAAAACCAACTAGATTTTATTGGGACATCAGTCGGAATTAAGCGTCAACATACTTGACTCTGAGTTTCGAGATAGTGAGTGGTCACGTTAATCGATACTATAGTGTCAGTACAGTGACGCTCAAGATATCGCGGGGAGGCTATATTATCTGCTAGCCTCGCGTGGCGCTCGGAGGGTCCCGAGAATATCACGAGGCCTTGGTGTGGAGTGGGGAGTAGAGGGGGCTTGCCATAGTTGCCAGATTTATAGAGGGGCTTTCAAGGACAATACATAGTTGCAACTACGTCTAACATCGGAAGTTCTTATCACTAGATTATTTCAACACGAGTTTTACAAATCACGTTTCACAACGAAACTTATTTTGTATAATTTATAGTTATATTTCGTGTGTTTAACACTTCTTCTTGGAGTAAGCATCGTTATCATTATATTTCGTAGATCGTAAACTCAATGCTAGCCTTTTAATTTACACAACATTGCACGAAAACTGTTTTTATATCGGCAGCATCACGAAACCTAAGCATCAGTCGACTATTGAAATGAGTGGTTCTCGGTTAATTAGAATGGTTCTGGTTTCAACTAGGTACTATTTATAGCACATTCTGTGGTATCATGTATATTAGTGTATAACCGATTCTATTAATTTTTAAATTATGGCGAAACATTAATTACATAATGTAAACGACTCTAAAATTTTATAAGAATGAATTCTTTGTGTCTCGTGATGTTTGAATTTATGTAAACAAGCAGTTTCCCAATCCGACGAATGCCTACTTACGTTATGTTCAACTCAAAGCATCAAAATATCCAGACTTCCTTTGTTATCTTTAGTTCATTGATGACTTTAAATATGCGCACAAGTTATTAATAAAACCTATACCATCAATAAAGACGATCAATTCATAAATAAACAAATAAACATAGTTTCAATACCAGTATCATTTATGTAAACATAAGTGCTAAAAATTGCGTACAAAATATGGCATTTACAGAGTTCTCGAAGTGCAATCCAGAATGAGTAAAATATGTGAGTCTGTGACTATTTTTATAAAATATTGTTTAAAGTTATATCTAAGCTACAAAGTCGAAGTGAAGTTCTGTGTTTAAACTAATTAACAGTTATTCAGCGTCACAACCAGAACCTCCGAGGATAAAGTGAGTTCTGAGTCCTAATTTTGTCATGCCTGAGAAGGACGTAGCCAGGTTTTTGTGTGGGGAAGGTAGGATGTATATATTTAATACTTTACTTTGCACTATTTTCGAAGTGCAACTAAATCTATACCCATAGTTACCATAGCCATGAGACACGATCCACACGTCTCTATACTGGCATTCATCCAAATGTTTTATCAGGATTTTTGCAGGCACGAGAAGCAGGCTCTGAAACGAACTGGACCAGGCGACAGGGCAATCAAAAAACCAAGTTAATTTCAAACAGGCTGAAAAAAAAATATTTGGAGCACCTATTTACTATGATCATTCGTGGCTTTCCTACTGCATGAATCTGTGTTTGAATGTGTGACTTAATGTAGTACTACTTATCTTGATTTTTGACGATGCGTGATTTTTTAAGTGTTCATTACTTTCCAGCACGTGTCTGCTTATGCTTGATTTTTAGTTACCTGTAAATTAGCTTTTTGGTTAAATTTTATGATGGTTACCCTTAGCTCTAAACATTTTAGTTACAGCTTAATTCTGCTTTTTATCGAGTTACCTCTATTTTAAGCTTATTTCTTTAAACCTCAATGCATAATATAATAGCAGAGCAGATATTTAATTAAATGTAAGAGAAAGTGTATCGCCTTAACTTCGCCACCAATAAATACGATAGTAAATAAATCAATATTTCTCGGAATTTCTTAGTGGGAAGGGGGGCGCAGGATATATTAACGGTGTAGCCATCTAGAAACAAAAAAAAAAGTGTGCTTTGAAAAAGGGGGGGGGGGGGGGTATTTTTCGGAACTCAACTTCTTTAATGGGGAGGAGAAATTCTAAGGTTGTAGTTCTTATGAATTCTTACAGTACAGATGACGCACTATCTCTATTTTGTAATTAGTGTCTTTCAAAGTGTTTAAAAGACCAACAACCTACCTGTAAAAAAATGTTCAGATGCCCCCCTTCCTGTCTATCTTCCTTAGTACACCTTTGGAATGTATCACAATACATTCCTCCCCTTCCCAACCCCCGGTTCCGTCACTGATGCACAATATTAAAGCTGGATGCACTATTGAAAAAATAATAATAATAATAAAGTAACAGTAGGTCGTGTGCACAAGATTTGACCGCCATGTTTTCGAATCTATTGATTCACAATAACGCATAGGACGGTCGTGAGCATGGGAGAAAGGTAGTGTGCAATAGGAGGGAACAGAATACATTTTATTTTTGTTACGGACGCATGGTGCAACAGACAATGAGAGTAGAATAGGCTGCAATATTGATGGGACTAGAGAAATGTTTATAACTATCAGTTTTATTGTGGCAAGAAATAGTCGAGATTACAATGCTCAGGTGTATGACTTGATGTAAGCTTTTGGACATACGCCATTGCTAAGCACATGTGTGTCTGTAGAAGAAAACTACAAAAACCAAAACCAAAAACAAAAAAACAAAAGACAAAACTCACAGACATACATGTGCTTAGCAATGGCGTATGTCCAAAAGCTTACATCAAGTCATGCACTCCCATTGCACAAATCTTTCAAAGATAATATGTAATTCCTGCTTTAGAAATTAATTATTGCTATTACATATAGGCTAATAAAAAAAGTCTCTAGCAAATAATGTAAATAACAAATAAAAAAAAATGGTTGTCTGTAAAGTCGGTTTACGGACGATAGTTTAACGTGACGTCATAACAAAACATTGATGAAATGATTGATCCAGAACAAAATGAAATATCATATTCGGCCTGAGACTGAGCCGTAATAGGTTTTTGCAACCAAACCATTTAGGCATTAAAAATATTATATTCTTTGAGGAAGAAATTTTTTTAAAAGTTTTCTATCTTTTGTATGATAATCTACCTCTGCATACTTTTATGAATAAAATTGAATCATTTTTATTGAATTATCACTATTTTGTATGGCTACAAAGAAGGAGTGAAATGAAATATACAATTTAATTAATAAATTTACTTTTATTTGCATTTATTAATTCAAATATATTTATTAATTTTGAAGTGTCGTGCGCGCCGTATTTATTTTTACAAGTACAAAAAAAAATTCAGCCGCCGGGATATAATCCATCAACCTAGTGGTAGTCAGCGATGCTAACCGCACAGCCACGAGGCCATATTGGAAACAATGGTTTCAGATGTTATAAATAATATTCCACGCACGATATTTGTTTGAATTTCTTTTAACTAGCATACTCTCTGTTGGACTCGAAATATTTACATGCTCTTGGACTCATAACTATAATACGGTGTGTGATTTAGTTGATCAAATAATAACTCATGACAAATAATTACCAATGTCAAACTAAAGCGTGAAAAGTATCATACCAGCAATAAATATTTAGTTACACAGCTAAAACAATACTCATACAATACTGTTTAAATATACTGATTTACACTAGTAATTAAAATAATACCTACTTGTAATAACGCCATTTCCTTGCGAATATACTCCTGTGGCGCGGTGCACAATAACCTCGAACCCCGCTATGTTATCGTCTGCCCCAAGCCGTGTGTGGCGACATGCGCAGGCGTGATCCAACCAGCGCGACCCGCCTATCCCTGCAGCATGGCGGGGTGAATCCTGAGCAGTACGCCGCCACGTGCCGGCCGAGTTCTCTGTACCGTCCGCAACATACCAGAGAGATGCCACGCATGCGTAAACAGGACACATCCATAGTGGGACATCCGTAGTGGGACAATTTTTCGTGCGTGCAGCCAGCGTTCATCGATTTATTAGACGTCACGTCAAAATGCCCTTGCAGTTAATAAAATAAACATTAGTAAGTTTAAGAAAGAATTTAGGCTTTAATCTCCAACCCAGACGCTCGTAGTGCGTTGGGGCCGAGATTAAAATTCGTCGAGAATATTTTACGTTTTTATGTCTTCCAGTGCTCAAAATAATATGCAATTGTGGCCCCGGGCACGAAATTTTATTTATAATTCATTAATAATAACGCCCCTCACGATAAACAAAGGAAAATATGTATTAACGAGTGCCTGGTTGTCGCGGAAGCGGCTAGATAGCGCGATTCGTTCGGTTCGCGTCCGTCACCGTAGATGACAGCACCGTAGGGGAATAATATTATTTCGTTTTTATAATACGATTTTATAAAAAATACGCATCCCAAATACAGCAAACTTATTTATAATGTGTTACAATATTTTTTAAAACATTGTGCAAAGATCCCGGGTGTAATTTGAATTATTATGTGTAACTGTAAAACACCATTGTTCGTACAAAGACGTATTTGAAAATTCAACATTACTTTTAAATAACCGTACCGATTGAGCTGAAAATCGGTGGACGATCGTTAAATTACATAATATTAATAATTCAAACGACGAAAACATGATTGAAAAGTCAAATTGATGGTTGTTCTAATCGAGTGGAAGAGAGATGCGGCGCAAGCGTACAGTGAGCGTAACGGGACACATCGTAGTGGGACAATGTGCGTTACGGGACACTTTTTCGTGCGTGCAGCCGGCGTTCATCGATTTATTAGATGTCACGTAAAAAATTTTCGTGGGTAGAATGATAAAACTAAAAAATTTACATAACCCAATTTTATTTATATGTTGAAAAACTGTGTTCACTAATTGCTAGTCATGTGTCGTGGGATAATCATTTGGTATTTAGTAAAGTTATCTACTAACTCTATCAACAGATGTCAGATACATCGCGAAATTTAATTGGCTGGAATCGACAGTAAGGTTTCAATTCTGAACCGATTTCGCACAGGTCGTGTGCACAGTCGTGTGCATGGCCTGCTATGCACTCGTTTTATGTTATTGAGCCTACGTGCGCTTGTGCGTCGTTCGCTCGCATGGCTACGCTTCCGATCAATTTCTGCCCGAGGCCGCGTTCCAAATCAATCAAGAGCTTAGGCAGAATTTAATTAGGGATGATTTAAAAATGGTTACGTGGCCCGATTATGTTGACAAAATTGGTGACGTATTTTCTCAGTATGCGTTGTCATCTTCGAAATATACATTTACGAAATACAAAATCACAGCAATTTTAGTTTTATCTCAAACGAGTGCTAAGTACACAAAGAAATTAAACTATTAGTGAAACAGTAGCTAGAAGAACAAACGATTGATCTAGGAACTACATGTATTCTAGTGGTCTTAGGTATAATTATTGTTTTGCATTTATACTGAACTCGTGTACTTTCTGACCACCAGAGCAAGATGCAAACAATTGACAGCGAAGCGTTCCTACTAGAAGCCTACAACTCGAAATTAAAATTACAAAAGTGCCAAACGAACTGAAACAACGTCTTTCCCACCGTCTTTCTCACCTGTGGGGTGAAACTGGAGTTTTTTTTTCTTTTCTGAATTTGATTTTAAAAATTTACTTCTTCGCAGGATATGGAAAAGTGGAAAATGAATGGCACGCGCTCCATAAAAGTTTTACAGCTTCATTTTAGGTCTTAAAGTATGACCAAGCATACATGATTTTTTTTTTTTACTTTTCTAAAAAAATATGAAATATAACGAAATAAACACAGCTGCGTGGTAGACTCGATTGCTGAGAAAGAAAGAGAAGCATATGCTAGGTAAACAGCGAGACACAGAGGCGTATATACAGTCACGAGGAAGGACGGTGTAATGGCACAGCTGCGCACGCCCTGAAACGGCCACCGACAGAGCTCGGCCGCAGTGTTGCCAAGCCTCTCCGCGGCGGAGCGTACAAAGAAAGTCGGCAGCAGCGCGCCGCACGGGAGACATCGTAGACTGACTACAAATGGTGGTAGACCGCGCGCTCAAGCCTCGAAATGGACATCTTAAGGGACCTCCCTAGTAGCATCAAAAGTTAGTGAACACTAAATTGTTTGGAACATGATAGCACGTTATTTATCGATACTACTAATCTGAAAATCTTTCTCCCACGAAAACAAACTAAAACAACTGTGCGTATAGTGTTAAAATTTTAATTTTATCTATCAAAATATAAAATAAAAATATCATCAAATTTCCAAAGTTGGGTCAATTTTGTAATGTTTGGGAGAATGAAATAAAGAATGCAAAATTATAGGCAAAAGGGTAAATGTTTTCTGAAGAAATCGATGTATTAAAAATCTATAGTCATCGCTTTAAATTCAGAGATTTATTTTCCGCTGTTTCTGAAAATATAAGTAGTTTTCCACCCATCTCGTGCTGCAGCTCGGTGAAGCCAGCCCGGAGCCCAGAGCTCAGGGAGTGTGACGAGAGAACCCCGAGAACAGGGCAGGCATTACGACTGAAACAGCTTACACTGGGATTCAAACCCGTTTTTACCAAATCTAACTCATTTATTTCCTCTCACTTCTTTACGCATCGCATTGCCCTCAGCAGCGCGTGGGTTTGAGTCCTCCCGCGATCCCGCCAAAGAAACAAATTTTAACAACACCTTAGAAGTAATCCAGTATCATATTTTTCACAGACATCCACACGTAAACTCAATAATTTTACAACAAGAGATAGTGGGCGGCATTCCGCGGCCTGGAACAATTCGCGGGCCCTTGGTTCGATGCTCGGCTCTGGCACACGGACCACGAGGCCCCCAATGGCTATGACGACAATACAGTTTGAGGCATACTGTGGCGCAGTGTTGTCTGATTAAGCAAACAGTCTGTGGAGACAGGTTGTGGTGTGCGTTAGTGGGCAGGAAGATAACGGCAACGAAAACTATAATATCCTTGTGACTGAAATCAATTCTCAATGATGACTTTCAGTATGCCTATCCACAGTACCAAGCGCTTGTTGAAGGAACCAGTTTGTAACTATACTGCTCACTAACATCACGTTGCATTCATCGTGGCCTGCCGCGCGCATGATGCCAAAGGAAGAACACTGCTGACACGCGCACAAACCAACACAACTCGAATGGGTTTCCACAGCATTGCGTGCGTGCACATTTGTACCTATTATGAACATGAAAAAAAAAAATTAATATATTTATGAGTTTGTAATAAAATACTTGATAATCCAGCCATGATTTCGCAAGTCTTTTTCTCGTGTATTTTCATAAAAAATAATGTTACAAACTTATTTTTAACATATTTAATTATGGACAATATATAATTTATTAAAAAAATTATTAACCATTTTTGAGTTAGCTGTATAAACAGTTGCATTGTTCACTAAAGATCATGTATACTTTCAAAGACATATTCCGACAACTCGATTAAGTAATAAAAGACAGGAAATATATTTGTTTAACAGCAAAGTATGCAATGAAGTTGGAAATTTTATTTACTAAATTGGATTCATTCGAAAACCAAAATGAAACAATACTGCCATTACATCATAACATGCTATGAATAACCTTGCAAATAATTTTAATTAAATACATTAATTTGCGTTCAACTTATTGGTTTTTTAATAATTCATCTACTAATAATAATTCATGTTTATTTTCTGTATGGTACATTACTTCCGATTAAAGGGCCTGTATAAGTTAAACACTTTTGTAACCAAGTTTCTCGTCTGTTGCTTAAGCTGCAAGCCGAAGAGGTATGAAATAAATGATTTTACACTCTTGACATAAATAAAGTTAAATATTTATGAGTTAAAACAAAATACAAGTATTTTGGGTAACCTAGAAATTTGTCCCGAGCTCGACGTCCCGATGCCGATGGAAGATCAGCAGCTAGGATAGCTCAGTACGACGACCAGACCGTTTACGAAATGTTGACGGATTATTAGGAACATCAACAACTTTTTCAGATACTTTGGCCCCTCTTCAAAATTCATTTTAAATTTGCTACCATTAATACCTGGACGTGACTTATCTTCCGTGTTCTACCAAGCGAAACAAACTCTAAATTTATAGATAACCGAGGTATAATATTGTTACGAACACAGACAGGACCGCGACACGTGCAAGGTACGGAGCTAGCTGGCGGCCCTGCACGGCTACTAGCGTCACGCACCGTGTCACATGCGGTCCACTGACGGAAGGCATGCCAAACCATTGGCGTCACGCACCGTGTCACATGCCGTCCACTGACGTAAGACATGCCACGCTTGTCTGGCTGGATTGCAAGGGTCGTCGCTACCCCCCCCCCCCCTCCCTACCCCCTCCGCTCCGCGCGGATAGTTCATCCTCGGCACTGTAATCTATTGCAAGCGACCTTGGGAATTCCGCGGGCCGCCGCGTGGAGTGGCGTGGATGGGCGCCGCCTTTTTGGACTGTTCGGGCTTCGGGTCGGCTCGGGATGACGCGACTCGTCACGGCCGCTCTGGTCAGTTCTGTAAAGACGACCCTCTTGTATAAAAGAGCGACACCGGCCTTCGTGGGAGTTCCGGGCGAGTTCCGAGAGTGAAGGGAAGTGCGACATCGGCGAAGAGGGTGGGAGACAAGAGTGGCGCGACGCGGAGCGTCAGGATCAAGAGAGTGGGACCGAGTGGAGCGAGACTGTGTGTGTGTACAGGCGCGGGGTAAGGAGCGAACAAAATTAACCAAGTGCACATACTTGCGAGTAATTAATTGGCCAATCCTTTCAGGGTCTGCTTTCCCGCACGTAACAATACGTTACTGGTCCTAATACCTACATTGTCAGTTCAAATAGGTTCAAGTCCTTGCACATTACCTGTTTACACGACGTTTACGCGAAAAAATTCACAATTGAAACATTGTGTGGTAATTTTAGCCATCATGAAATTTCTAAATGAAAATAAACCATGTTAACAGTGATAGTAAATATTTTAATTATGATTTTCCCACTACAGCTATACAGCTGCCTGCAAACACTAATTTCATCTCAATAAATCTCTTTAGGTTATGATAAGGTAAGCAACAATTTTAGTAAACAATATTTATGGAACCTAAAAACATTTTGATAGTAATTTTTACATATAATTATCACGAATGACTTAATAAAATAATTATGACCAGACAAATTTGTATCTTGATAAATTCCTACCACCATATGATAGATAATGTTTCCGTGGCCCACGGGATGTACTTGTAGGGGCGCGCACATGTGCTCACCGCCGGCTCCTTGATTTGCAGCGGGGGCTGCATTTGCTGCGCAAACGTCTCCAGGTTGTACATTTGCTGCGCCGTCCACACGTAGACTCTGGCCCTATTGCTGTCCTCCAGACAGGGCGAGAGGCGGGCCGTGCGCAGTCCTGTATCACCCACGAGTTGCGTGCCTAGGTCCGCCGGGAGACCACTCGTACAGTGCAGTTCCGCGGCGAAAAACGAGCCCTTGTAGCTAGTGGAGATTCCGCTCTCGTAGCGATCTTCAAAACTGATCCTCTTAGGCATGGTTCTGTAGACTGAGGGACAGGTCCGCTCACTTCAGAAGCTAGGGCAGGAATGATTCCCAAATTACCGAAAACATGGCACCCGACTCTGCTCTCCTTGGCTGTTGCGCGATGCATCTGTTTGCTGAACCTCCGCATCTCCGAGTCCGTTTATAAACGCACTGGTGGATACCTGCTGGTGGAACTCTGTTGGTGTTTCTGGGTAGGCGATGTGCAAGAGTCGCTCGATGTCGGCTTCGAAGTCTTGGAGGGTTTCCGAAGATCTCTGTTGACGTGTCTTCAGGGCTGTTCTGTACACCTCGCCCATGTGTCGGTCGCCATACCTCAGCTCAAGGGCCTCTACTAATACCCCATATTCTTTCTGGTCTGTAACTGGTATGGTCTGCAGCAGCTCTAGTGGAGATCCTCGCAGGGCCAAGACGAGTGCCATAGCCTTTTCTTCTACGCCCCAACCATTTACTTCTGCAGCTGCCTCTAACTGTATTCTGTACACTGTCCACTAAGACTGACCATCGAGTGACCGCTGGAAGTGCCCTCCACCTTAAAATCCTCTGAGTTACTCTTCCGTTTTCCAGCAGCTGTAGCTTCCTTGATCATCCGACGGAATTCCTCGGTTACAGCTTCTGCATGCCTTTCGGTTGCTTATTCAAGTTGAATTAACTGTTGTTCCTGTCGAGCAAGTTGCTGTTCTTGTTGTACGAGTTGTTGTTCTTGTTGTGCAAGGTGCTGCTTCGAACTATGCACTTTGCCTTCCAAATGGATGCTGGTTTCATCGATCTTCTTAATTTATTCTTGGTTCTTCTTGATGTCCTCTATCTCGGTCTTCATAGCATTCTTCACCTCTTCTTGGCAGTTCTTAATTTCACTATTCATATCTTCTTGGTTTTCTTTATTTCATTCTTTCCTTCTGCCCCTCCTTCATTTACTGTATTTTTTATTCATTTCGTCCAAGAAAGCCATTGTGTTTTTTAGTTCGTCGGCCGCCATCTTTAGTGTCCACATACACTACCAGTCTATCACTACTGGCCTATGAACTACACTGTAATTTCCCCTATGTGCTAACCTAAACCCTAACTAAAAACTCACACTAACTTCTACTACTACGACTACAACACTCAAAAAATACAGTTCGTAACTCAATTCTCGAATAGGCGTAACTAAATTTTTAATAATGTTTTATTTTATATAAAAAAAATGTATTCAAATCTATTAATTAGGGTTATCACACACCTGAAACCAAAATGTTACAAGTATAAAGTGTGGAGAAAACTGGGTTCGTAGTCAAATTAATTGGTTCAGTTTGATTTATTACTAGTGTCTACACAATAAATTTAATTAATTCACTCAAGATCTCTGTCCACAACAATTGGTCTTACACTAGTCACTGAAACATTAACACTTTCCAATGGAGCTAGGCTCGACAGTGGCTCGCTCTTCTGTCCACCTCTTATCTGTCCACTTCTTCGCACTCTCACCCACACCGCGCTGCAGTACAGTCCCCAATTATCGCTCGTCGCACCCGACTGGCTCGCCAGGCCTTCATTCGTAGGTATCGTTTCCCAATATATCTGGTTCGCTCGCACCAAGGGCCACTTGCTTTCTTCAGCTCTCTCTGATCGCACAGTTATCGCCAGTATCACTCCCCGAGAGGGAGACTCTCCGTTGCTCCGCTCTTCGCTCGGAACTATTGGGAAGGCCGGCGTCGCTGCTTTTATAGTCTTGGTAGACTTTCGGGAACCGACTTGGGGGGGGGGGGGGGGGGTTGGGGTTGGAAGTGTCGGGCCGACCCGACGCCGACGCCAGAAAAGTCCAGAAAGGCTGTGTTAATTGCGCCACTTCGAACGGCGGCCTCGGGAAAACCGCAGAATTCCCAGGCCGCTAAAAGGGTAATTGACAATGGCCTAGAATGGAATGGTGATAAGGGAGCGGAAAGGGGGGGGGGGGGGTAGCGAGGACCCTTGTAATCCGGCCAAGCGTCAGAGGATGGCGCGTGACTCAGTGACAGTGCGGAGCCGCCAGCCAGCTCCAAACATTGAGCGCTCGCGGTCCTGTCTGCGTTCGTAACAATAAAATAAATTATTTTATCTGAATAAAGACTACCATGTTGTTAAAATATTGTATTAATAAATCGATGAACGCCCGCTGCACGCACGAAAGTGTCTCGTTACGCACATTGTCCCGTTTCTCTGTGTCCCGTTTCTCTGTGTCCCGTTACGCTCATTTTATATTGCTCTTTGCTAACCTGAACCTCCTAGCATTGCGACCGAGTCCGTGGCCTAGTTCTGTTTTCATGCATTTCAATGTAACATTTTCATTGCTCTTTGCTAACCCGTTCCTCCTAGCATTGCTGCAGAGTCCGTGGCGCAAATATCTCTCTTCCACTCGATTGGAACAACCATCGATTTGACTTTTTCGAGGCACATTAAACTTGAAACACCCCCATTCGTTTCCTACTTTTCCTATCATCGTCCTATCCTTAACAGAATAACACAGATTGGAAGAAGTTAAATAGCAAACATGTATAAACGTTGTACGTAGTTAAAATAATCTCTTCGTTAAAGTAATAAACTTATTTGAATAAAAGAGTGCAAATAAAAGTAAATTTATCAATTAAATTGTAGATTTCATTTAACTCCTTTTTGTATCCATACAAAATAGTGATAATTCAATAAAAATGATTAAATTTTATTTATAAAAGTATGCAATCATTTCATCAATGTTTTGTTATGACGTCACGTTAAACTATCGTCCGTAAACCGACGTTACAGACAAACAATTTTTTTTATTATGATAGTCACACACTGATGTGCATATTATGAAACTAAAATTTGTGTGTAATGAATATTATAATAATTTTCAGTTTAAAATAATACAATTCTGACACTGCCTATGATTATGAATATGCACTAAGGCATGTTTCACTAAGTATATTAATATTATGGTTACCACTGACAAAGCAAATTATCTTATTGCATTAATTATTTAAATTATTTTGTAAAGTTAATTTTTCTATTACATAATTTGTGAGTGATTTTGGAGTTCATATATATATATAATGGCATATTCTTTAAATTACTATATCCAGTCGGTATGGTCAGTTCAGAGAGCATAAAAGAACAACTGAACCTCTAATTCAAACAATATTCCTAATGTTGCAGTTTAGTAGTTTATAATTTACTTTAGTGAACATGATAAATTATTACAAATAAATTAATACATCTATATAGTACTGACATTATTACTCTTTGAGTTGGATGATATTAATTTTCTAGGTTGAATACAAAAGGTTTCACTATGAGAAAGAATATTCTAATACACAATATGGCTATGAGTACATACCACATATAAGTAAGACACATATTTCCACTTCTTAGCTTATCCTATATAATCAACTGAACTAATATTCCTAAGTCATATTTAAATTGATCTTGCTTGATACTCTATTTAGTTATATGGCACAGTACACTTAAGAGTACTATCAAGTCATGAGTTGACTATTATTTACACAAAAATTAAAATCATATCTTGCTTGAGCGAAAGAAAAGCAGGAAATGGCCCTGAATACTCCTCATTGTAACAAAAAAAGTTCCTGGTGAGCTATATATGCACTTGCCAAAAACCAAAGATTGTGAACTATACAAATGTCACTACATTCGACTTGTTTTAATATCACTTTCCTAGAATAATTTCTCACTTAAAAATTGTATTTTTTTTACTATAAAATTGGCCAAAATAAGTTTCTTGTTGGTTAAACAATATTAAGAGCTTCAATTATTTAACATAGAGAATTTGAAATTGCAGCCATAGACCAATGACTACACTAACTTAACACATCATAAATGCAAAGAGAAGCATTCTTACACTGAAACAAATATAAAATAAATAATGTTACTGAGCAAAGACAAATAATGTAATGACAATGCTTTTGTAAGGCTTGTAACCTTACAACGAGATTCTGCAAATATGTTGAAAGTGTTGATTGAGGCATTCCTACAAAGAGCAACTAGAATTTAAAAAAAATTATGGTAAAATACTTCTCAGCCAATTCCATTTTTTCCTAAATACAGATCGGAACTTATATTATGTTCAAACCAAAGCTTAAAGCTGAAACATTTGCCCACCCTATTATCTGATTCAGAATGAAGTGAATATGTTATTCACCAAGATTACATTTCCATCAGCAAAATTCATGAGGAATTTTACTTACAAGAAAAAATTTTACTGAGCATTCAACCAACTTTGCGATCAGTAGCGGATCCAGAGGGGGGGCTAAGGGGCTCAAGCCCTCTCAAAAAACATCTGGGTCCACTGTTGTTTTAGAGTTTGCCTTGATAAAGCCTAGCCTCAGCTGGGTCAAGCCCCTCCCAAACAAAAATCCTGGATCCGCCACTGTTTGCGATGATGAAATTTCTGTATTGTTGTTTCAATGGTTCCCCTCCAGTTTCACACAAATGAAGAACTCAAAACTCATTATCTGTCAAAATCCAAGACCATCTACCAGATTCTGCCACCCAATAAAATTTTCCTTTGCAAAACGTTCATCCAAGAACTAAACTAGTAGAATTGAGAATAAAACAAATGTGCTTGCATCAAAACAAGTTTCCTTAGGAAATTTCCTAAGAAATAATACATGTTAGCTCACGGTTCAAGTAGTGCCAAAGTAGGATGCTTAAGATGCTTTCAAAAAAAATATATATATATATAGTGCTCGAAATATAACCATATTTTTTTTCTTACAAGACGTAGTTCACTCTCTAAGGTAAAGAATAAAAGTTGTTTGGAGAAAATCAACCCAGTACTTTCGTTGCCAGCTCACTTGCGACTGAACGCTAGCCGCGCCCACTACGCATTATAGTGTTCGCTGCCGCGCGGTGCTGTCATAGCGGCAGACGCGTGGTGAACGTTGGCGCCAGCCCGTCAGAGCGGGCTTTACGGTGGTATAGTTATTATTAGTCTCGAGTGTATTGTTTGGCCGTAGTGGGCGTTTCAAAAGTATCCTATTTTAGTGTCGCCAAGATTCTGTCATTGAAACCCCCGGCCCAGTACGAAACATAGACGTTTATCGAATTCACGTCCAAAGAAATTTGCTTTTAAAAAAATACGTACTCAGAAAAAAATTTGGCATTGGACGGTCGAATTTCTGAACCGACTGATCATCACTGCTATCATTATCACTATGGCCTGAATTTATTTTTACTTCGATAACCACAAGTCAAAATTCACTTCTATTTTGTTAAAGTGGCCGAGATATTAACAATTAAAACATAAAAAGCGCGTTAATTCCCCTTTCAGCCCTACTGCTTACAAACAAAATACTGTACAACAAATCAACACTTGTAACTTTTTATTCTATTTTGAAGCAGTGGAGGACGGGGAGAGGGGAGGATGGGATGTATATGTATATACCCCTCCCCGAAGTTATAAAATATCAGTGAAGACAGTAATGTTGGTTGATGCAAGGTGATCTGTTACAATGCCTAGAATTTCAACTGTGTGAGAAGCCACATCGCCTACGGCTACTACTGTACGCCCAGATGTCAGTGTGAAATGTTTTTTTTACACGAATTTAAATTAATTATTTTCTATATTTTTCTGACCCCCCTCCCCTCAAAAAATTCCTGTGTCCGCCCCTGTTTGGAAGGTTATAAAAATAAACCTACTAGTAATAAAACAGCAATACATAATTGACTAAAAAAACACTTTTTTATATGATATAAATTATAGTTTGGTCGAAGCTCGAAGGGTGGGGGAGAAGGGGGGGGGGGGGAAATTGCACCAATTTTGTCCCCCCCCCCTCCCCCAATCCGTACCCACGCTTGATTCGTAACGAATGAATTCTCAGGCCAGTAGCTGGTAAACTTGCTAACTGTAACTAAGGCCGAAGCTATCGAGTACAGCATTGCAACGTTGGTAGTTTCTGTGATCGGGCGAATACCGTCTTGTTTTTCCACATGTATAGGGGACCGCTCGATAGGCGGCGTTGCCATCAGTGGCGTAGCCAGGATTTGTGTATAGGGGGTGTTAAGAAGCATGCCCCCCCCCCCCCCCCCCGTATTAAAGCGGAGGGTCCGGTGGTCCTCCCCCGGGAAAATTTGGATTTTAAGGTGTAAAATAGTGCTATTTTTGCAGTTTTTGGTTCTTAAATTTAAATATTGTAATGGTAAAAATTTTACTAATTTTAATATGAAATTTGTTTGAGTGATGAATAAGAAATTAATTAAAGATTTGGTGCTAAGGGAGGGGGGGTTGAACCCCATAACCCCCCCTCCCTGGCTACGCCCCTGGTTGCCATACATATTTAACATTCCGGCCACCGCCCTGCCCTGACATCGACGAGTGAGTAGCGCTGATGGGGTTCTGACTGGCGCCAGTCGCCGGAAGACAGCAGCTGCCCCGCGTGCCCTGCGAGCCTGCCTTGAGCGAGCGGGCGCCATGCAGCAGGCGCCCCCAGACACGTCCCGTGGCGCGCGAGGCGGAGCCCGGTCAGCAGAAACCACACATCAGGGATGTATCCAGATGGAGCATAAGGTCCGATTCCTGGGCGAGGGTACTACCCGCACCAATGTAGCGGCCGTTTGTTCACAAATTTATCAGCTGTATCTGTATTGGAGGTTAAATTGGAGAAAAATATGAACACATAGCATTAAATTTGTATTATGAAGATTCGTTTTGTACCTTTAACACACACATATATATGTAAACCTATTAACCAGCAATATTTGATCTAATTTTCTTCCGAATAGCTTAACTACTGTCGTTAATAAAAGTACGATAGAACAGCTGATACAAATATAAACAAATATCCGCCATATTGAAACATGAAAAATCAGAAGAAAAAAGTCTTAACGTTTGACGGGGCTAATGCTCTATCTGTATCGTCTAATACTCTAATATCTGTCAGGAACCAACAATAAGAGGATCCGGGCTGTCAAAACGGCGGTGAGAGCGGAGCTCAAACTGCTGGTTTGAAGTCCCTGGTACACGGCTGTGGCATGAACAAGCCACGGATTGGCGCCACTCAGTGTCGCTACTCGGTGGCCCGTTAATGCTGTAACTAACGCTATTCTATTCTTTGGAAATCGGCGAACTGTGCGGTATTTATGAGCTACCTAATAACATAAAAGTCGTTAAATTTTCGAAAGTAAATGTTGGCAACCTAGATTTTATTTGTGGTCGTTCATTGTTTGGAATATTCGCAATTTATATGTTTAAGATTATCTATTTTGGGATATGGCATAACCAAATTAGTTATATTTTGTTTCAAAAATTAAAAACTGTACATTTGCAAAGTATAAGAGTAGGTAATTATAGTATGTATGGGGACAGGGACTGGGGGGTGGGGATTCGGGGATTCGAGGCAGCCATCTTGGATTACGTCACTTCCGGCGGCCATATTGGATTACGTCACTTCCGGCGGCCATCTTGGATTACGTCACTTCCGGTGGTCATCTTGGATTATGTCACTTCCTGCGGCCATCTTGGATTTGACCTTGACCTTTGACCCCTGTGGCCATTTTGTTTTCATCCGCCATTTTGTTTTCTAGATCATTCTGCCATTTTGAGTTTCGTCTACCATCTTGGAATTTTTTATTTATTATTCGATTTTAATGAAAAAAATAACATTTATAAAAAATTAAATAATCAAAATTTTAAAATAAAATTTAAAAAATATATTATTTAATAAAATTTTAATTAAAAAACCTGCACATCGAACACCCCACTCCTCTACATTATGAATACACCATCTAGCACCCCACTCCTCTGTTACAATGACATCATCATCGAACACCGCACTCATCCCCGTTACAATTTTTAGTTACACCGCATGCTTTAAAATAATTTATTATCAAAATAAAAAAAATATATACCATCGTTGTCTGCCGGAGGCAGCCATCTTATATAGTGGAGACCACCATCTTGATTTCATATGATGGTATCATCAAGTGTTTTAAAGTACGCTAGTGTATGTAAGGCCGAGTTCCTATCCCGTACCAGCATTATTATGACCCTTATAGACAAAAACCACAAAATCCACAGTAATTTTGCTGTTGTAACCACCAAATTTTCTTAAAGTCTTATCATTTATAGGTTTTAACTAAAATATATGTTATCAATACTATCGTTGTGGATGTGATAGTTAAAGTAATGATAATTTAAAAAAATCATTTATTACTCCATCTTAGCGGACCAGAAATTTTTCAGTCGTCTGCAGTATTTATGACAACCCTTCCCCCCACCCTCCTCCCTGACAGTCATGTCCAAGCGCGCGCTTCCCCGTGACGTACAACTTCTGACGGGCCTACCCCCAACGCCCCTACCCACCCCGACCCTAATAGCCCGGACCTGTCGCCACACGATCCTAGCCTCTAAATATCATTTTAAGCACCTTCGTTGAGCATCCTGGCCTCTGGTAACTAGTGAAAAGTTTCAAACACTACATAAATAAATACATTTTTTTTTATTTTAGACTTGCATTTATTAAACATAAAATAATTACATCACATTACATTAAAACATCAGTATTTTTTATCCAACTGTTTTCAGATTTATCAAATCCTAACCACTTTACAAACAGCCTATCATCTTTTCGTCTCAACACTTTCTCTACCAAATAATCATTCGGGTACTTGGTTGGTTGAATTTCTTCCTCGTAGAATCCACCGCGTATCGTCGAACCTCGTAAATCTTCCAAGTAGTAACATCTCGGACGGTAATTACCTATTTTAACAACACGGAATATTTCTGTAGACCAGTTAGGTGTATACCCTTTTTCAAAAGTATGTTTATATTTTGAAATGCGTACAAATTCTCCAACTTGTGCTTTAGGTTTTTTTACCTCTAGTTTATTTATGTTAGAATAAACGGTTTTAAGGAGCGAGTCATCTTGTACATTAACAGGCGCCATACCGATTGTTCGATGTTTTCTGTTGTTATAGTCATTTAATAATGTCGGTAACATATCAATCCACTTAAAAATTCCTTTCGCAGTGAACTCCCTTCACATGGCTTCCTTTAAGGTACGATTAAAACGCTCGATCACTCCACCTTTTATCTCGGTGAACGTAGAATAATGGTTTATTGCATGTTTTTTCATAAGAGCCTGGAATTTACTATTATAGAACTCTTTTCCATTATCAGTCTGTAAGTTATTAGGTGTTGAACTTAATTTAAAAACATGTTCCATGGCTAACATTACATCATTCGATTTTTTACTTTTAACAGGCTCTGCCCACGCTCGTTTTGAATAGACGTCTATAACAGTAAGCAGATACTTGTACCCGCCATTCACTTTAGAATAAGGAATCATTTCAACCAAATCTGCCTGAAATAAGTCTAAAAGTCCTAATATCAGAACACTTCGTCTAGGAAAAGTACGTCTCGCCGGCTTATGTAGCTCTTTTGTAATAGCTCGTCGACTCATTTCGAGATGTATCCGTTTTCCTGCAGTTCTTCAAGTATGGATATTATTTCGTTTTGGTGTGAAGTATTCCCTGCTTCTTTAGAAGCAAGCAGCAAGAGAAGCCGATCAACAAGTTCATTCGGATCACTCCAAAATATGCATGACAGTCTTTTATTATCAAATAATTTACTAACTAAACCGGATCCTGTTGAAACACCTACTTCAGGGAACAGTTTAGATATAATTTCATACTTTATATGATTATCGTCTTTAAACAAGTTAGTTTTCGAACAGTTGTTTTTGTAATGAGCACTTGTAGTTTTTAACATTAGCTTATATTGTTCTAAATCTGTATTTGTATATCGCTGAGGATCTCTAAGAAACAGCAAATTATAGAGTTCAGGTGCCCCAGTCGTGGTAAATCCGCCTACTTGTATGACATCACCAGGTAAAAAATGTACTTCCAATTTACCCATGTACCACTTTGTGCTACGTTTAAAAACACCATAAATAGGATCTCCTTTGCGTGACGAGTATGAAGACAAGTAAGTAGAAGCAATAGTTTCTGGCTCAATTTCTGAGGAACGCAATTTTTTATGCTGTAGTAAATATGAAATCGGTACATCTTCTTCGTTTACATGTATGATACGTCGCTTTCTACGGTAAGATTTAGCAGGATTCTTTTCTTTCGCTTCAGAAGAAACATTTTCAGTTTTAACAAGTGTAGGAGAAACATTTTCATGTTTTAAATTATCTAGACGCGAAGTAATCGGTTCGAATATTCTTTCATTAACAATATCACACCCTAACTTTTCCTTCTTCGCGAGTAAGTATTTATCACGAATACTTTTGATTATGTCATGCAGCTCTTTCGCTGATTCAGACATGTTAATAAAATGACGGTTAACTCCATCATCGCGTATTTATATACCTTTATGAAACCTGCTTTCTCCCCTTTTGCGGTAAAGTTTTATGATCTTGTAAAGGTTTAATAAATATATGTTCTTCTAATCTATCCATACGAGCATTCGTTTCGGTCAGGAACTGTTTATGTAAATTAGTAAAACTTTTTTCAACTACCAGTTTAATTCCCTCACTTTGTTTTAGTAAAGATTCGCGTATGTGTTCACAATGCCTAAATAATTCATCATCATGACTCAGAGCCAAAATTTTCTCATTCACATCATCCAACACAATTGCTAGTTTGCTGTTAAGAATTTCATCAAACACATTTTTTATGTTAGTAAATAAACGTTCAAAATTTTCATTTTGTTTTTCACTTACAGAGTCCACAACTAGTTTCAGACTTTGCAATGTATGCGAGTTTATTTCCTGCACATACTGCTTTGTTCTAGCATCTGTAGAATGTGTAGGTTGTCCTAAATTACGTAAAATTTTTCCATTTACCGACAAGTTCCCATCACGCATTTCTGTAATATTGCTTTTTTCACGCGTACGTTTCAAGGCACTATGCCCGAACTTACTTATGGAGTCAGTCATCTCTAACGATATACTGATCCAACTGCCTTCTGAAACGTCCATTATATAGCGGAAAATCTTTAAATATCGAGATGAAACCGAACCTATCGTTCCAACACACGGAACACATTTGTTTAAACTCGTTAAATGTCATATCGCTCGAAATATGGTCTTCGTACGCATGTTTAAGATTTAGGTCATCCATTTTGAATAAAATAATGACATTTGCATTATCACGTACAAGATGTTTCGGTATTCTCGAGTATATTTGACATAAGTATATGCAATCCACGTATGAGTGTCGACCCATCGAAAAATATCTTTGAATACTACCCTGTTTTTCGTTAGCGACGTCATCGAAAATAATTGTAGAATTATGTTTAGCTTCTTCTGGAGGTATGACTGCATCATTATCACTATAGGGATAGTACCCCATACCATCAATACATTTTAGTATGTATTCAAGTCGTACATATTTAGGCTGTTGTAAGGATTTCGAGTAAATGTATATGTTTTCAAAACGTAAACCATTCGGATGCTCGAGCAAGCTCATGAGCACACACGTTTTCCCACACCCAGATGGCCCTGCAATGATACATCTTACAGTATTCGGTAGTAAGCTTCCGTGTCTACATTCTAGAGAAATATATTTTTTGTCCACTTCTGATATTTTGACTGGTAAAGTTAAATCAGGTTTTATAATTTTCATACCACAACCTAAACTATCATTTATTACGTGATCGGTGTTTGAATCATCATTCAACAAGCATGAATTATTGTTTGAAATATGTTCATTTATGTTTGAAATAAGCTGAGTTTTGTCTGAAATATGCATATCTATGTTTTAAATAGGCTGAGTTAATTTTAGAGGAGAAGAAATTACTTTGAGACTGCATTTGAAGAAAGATGGGAATTAATTTTAACAGAATGTATAAAAGCAGACACATAACTAAAAAATTGTTAGTTTGCGAAAGAAGGTCAGAGGGTTAACAACTACTAATCAGGCTTTTCTACGCAGTCTAGGATATACAGTAAGAAAGTATGGAGTCGGAAATCCTCAATCTTATTGAGGGAGTTAGCTTTTATGATTCAATCACAAAGTCGGAAGTACATAGCTACTCTCCTTATATTTCAGGTCCGTACTTACAATCTTCCGAAGTTATAATAACTATTCAGAACGAAGATGTGTATACTCTTCCGAGCCAGTCTTTCATACGAATAAGAGGCGTGCTTTTAAAGAATAATGGTCAACACCCAACAACTACGCGGATTATTCGAAATGGTGTTCTACTCTTATTTTCTAGAATATCTTATAACTTAAATGGAATCGACCTGGACTCTGTTAGAGATACAGGAATTACATGTACAATAAAAATTATTTAAATCTTACGAGAAACGAATTACCTGTAGCAAAGATGGAGGGGTGGGGTATCGAAGAAGATTTTAAAGTATATGTATATGAAGGAGGGAAATTTGAAATTTGCGTACCGCTAGCTACGATCCTAGGATTCGCAGACGACTACAAACATATAATAATCAACTCGAAACAAGAACTAGTATTTTCTCTTGCAAACACATGGAATAATAGCGTACTAGCATCTGAAGAAAATCCTGAAAATATGATTTTATCTTTATTAACAATCGAGTGGATGGTACCACACATTGAGGTTAAAACACAAGAACGAATAAGACTGCTTAAGTTTATAGAAAAAGGTAAAGATATCGAAATTGCTTTTAGATCATGGTCACTGGAAATCTATCCTAGTTTACCTCAGTCACATAGCATAAATTGGAACGTGAAATCTACATTCGGATCGGAGAGGCCTCGATTTATAATATTATGTTTTCAGAAAGAAAGACAAAACACGATAACAGCCGATAAGTCTATTTTCGACCACGTTAATATAAAAAATGTTAAAGTATTTCTCAATAGTCACGCATACCCATATTTGGATTTAAATACTAATTTTAATAGTGGTTTGTTTCTCATGGCATATCAGATGTATTCGAGATTCCAACAATCTTATTTTGGTCGGCAAGCATCTGCTACACTCGACCCGGAAAATTATAAGTCCATGGCACCTCTTCTCGTTTTTGATGTTTCGGCACAAGACGATCGCATTAACTCAAATATAATCGACTGTAGGATTGAAATTACAGCCTCTGAAAATATGCCAAAAGACACAAAAGCGTACGCTCTCATAATCCATGACTGCTTAGCAACTTACAATTCTAGGGACAAAATGGTTAAGATATTAATGTAATTATGTCAGTCGTGTCTTAACCTTCGAGCTAACATGTACTGTAACATTCAAGTCTTCCGGTCCCAGTTTGGTACTGTAGCGAAAGAACTTAGCGTAACTTACGGCGATGGAAAATGTATGTATTCAAGCCTCAATTTGCATGGAATTACTTGGACAAAAAATCAAAGTCTACAAACAAATGGTTAACGAAAAATTTACATGATATCAGGTGGGACGATGGTAATATTTCACATAAAGAAATTGAAAAGTATGTTAATGAGATATTATTTGGCGATGTGTATGTGTCGGGAATCGAACAAAAACGTATGTTAAATAAGTACTGTAAACCGGAAATTAATGTAATAGATATTCAGATGGAGTATGACTGTCCCTCGCTTGCGCAACTTCGAAAAGAATACCATGGTCCAGTCGAAACATGCTCGCGGATGAATACATGGCTTATGTGGAAATGTGGACAAAAAAAGTCCCCGAAGCTATCTAAGGAAGCGAATTCAGCGCAGATAAGTCAGAATCAGAATGACGTGTAATGTGCAAGGATTAAACTCGCAAAATGGGTTCGTTGTTAAAGAACTTGCATTTACTGGTAAAGACGGAGTAACAATAGTAAAAACATTCAAACCACCATACGACTGGAATTACCTACATCAGCGATGCAAGAAAACCAACATTCGACTAGCCTGCACTCAACATGGGCTTCGATGGCATCGAGGTGAACTTCCATTCCACAAGATCGGTAGTACCATTAAAGAGCTACTAACTAGAACAATCTATGTCGCCGACTATCAGCAGAAGTTGTGGTTGCAGAAAATTTGCAGAGGTAGGTACTGTAGACAGTGTTAATATTGTCGACCTACAAAGCGAATTTTGCTGCCCGCCGCTTGCATACCTTGTTGTGAAGTATGTGGATAAATTACATGAATGCCAGCGACGTAAAAGGAGGTTGCAGTGTGCAGAGTGTAACTCGAAAGCTTTGGACGAATGGTTGGCCGATAAGCCGAGCTGGGCTGTCTCCAGTGATGAGGACGACGAGGACAGCACCAGTTCCTGCAGTTCCATGGATGTGTCGGGCTAATCTGATGCAAAAAATGAGTCATGAAAAAACAATGTGTGCCATTTTAGCATTTGGAAGGTGTGGTGTGCTTACTGAACTTGATAAGACAGACGAACTACCCTACTTACCTAAAGAATTTTTGCTGGTGTATGCAGCCAATCAAATAAAGTGGGTATTCGAATACTTACCTGCCAACTTGAAAAATGATCCGGACATAGTGGATTGTCTGCCGTGCACCGAGTGTTACGCGAATTTCGGACAAAATGAAGACATGCCTTCAACACCACACAATCGTGGCTGGTGCAAGAAACTTCACGGACATGATTAAATAATGTGTGTTAACGAATAATGTCTCAGTCTGTAAAATGTTACGCTACAGTGAGGATGCAAACTATGTTACTTTATTAAAGGGATATAAAACTGTTACTTATAGTTCGGATGGATATGTTGTGTTCTCCGAACAGTGTAATGATGGCTGCCATGTTGGTTATTTACATGGAGAGAAATCAGCAATAAAAATATTTGAAACTAAAATGTGCGATTCTTTAAAATGCCCTGTTATTAATTCTTCGGATAATGTACCTAATACAGAAACAAGTTCTACAGAAATTAATTGTGATTGTAACTGTCATCACCACTACCATGGTTTCTGTGAATGCATTCGTCGACAGTTTGCATATATTTTTAAACGATGAGTCATACAGACAGGATTTAGCCTGTCATGATTATGTAAAGGCTGTATGGTATGTGTAAAAAACTGATCAGTACGAGTTTGGAAGCCTCAGCATGCAGACGTTTCATCCTGCTAATCCGTACGTCAGTGTGAAACAAGCTTTATCACAGGTAAGCTATTCTTACTGGAATGGCGGTGATTTAAAAAGCTATACAGAAACATGTGACGGACTATTTCATACTATAGTTTCTGATGACTTGAATTCATACGAACATTGCCAAAATATTGTTAGCTGTCAAATTTACGGACAGTGCCCTGTTTATTACATGAGGGAAAAAAACTGTACTGCCCAGTTCTATCGATCAAGTAATTGAGTTCGCTAAGAATCAAGAAAGACTACATACCTCTTCATTCGCCTGAGTGTGCTACTATACAATTCTACAATCCTGCAACAAACTGTATTACTACGAGTGAAGTGGGTATTCAAACCATGAAAGAAAAAATTTCCAATGTGCGAAAAGTGTACCAGAAAGAAAAAATCCTCGCAAGCCTGCTAAAAACAATTTGAAAACTACAAGTACTTTCTTCGAACCAACGAGCCTGCATACTGTAGATGTTCAACGGATTGTATGCAATGAAATGCAAAAAATTTTAAAAAGTATGTCAGTGATAATAAATGTAGAATAAATTTTTAATGTTATAGTTTTGTAATGTGTTCTTACTTTTAATAAATGTATTAAACTTACCTGATTTATTTTTTATTTATTTCCTTACATATCTATAATGAGTATTTAGATGTATATGTTCCTCGAACGCAGCTTGGCGCCACGAAGTCGCAGACCTGTTGTAACAAGCGCGTCATGACTACAGCTCGAGTGCTTCGTGATGACACTTTGACGAGTCTGTTGTCGCAGACCATGACTGCTACCTGAGCGCTTCATGGCGCCACAAAGTCGGGCGTCTAATGTACCTGTTGTGAATGCACAGTCAAGTCTATTGTCGGGGCCCCCTCGACACTGCGAGACGACATTCCTGAGTGATGAGTCACGATGCGGGGCAGTGCCTCGCGACCTAATCTCTAATCACCTAGGTCATTAGTGGTTTTACCCGACTCGTGAGTGGTAGGGCATCTGCTCCACACCTCTCACAGACCTGCCACGACCTGCGCATAAGTCATGCTGGGTTTTTCCGAAGATGATGATGCTACTCCACATTCCTATCCCTCCATGTACTTCGTACCTATTGGTGGATACAACAGAAATACTCTGTTCCTATTGGCTGTTCTAAAAAAAGGAGTTCCTTGACTATAAAAGGGCAGGATTAGGGGTCGGAGCTTCAGTGTGTTTTTAGAGTTTGAGTGAGTTAGTTCGTGTGTGAGTTTCGCTGCTACGACGATTCCTACCGCCAACGCTACATCGCCTTCTACAGCTCCACTTCACCGTTTTCTGAGGTATGCTACATGTTTCGTTAATATTTTTATGTTTCTCAGCTTTTTCGTAGGTTATCTGCTAGCTGTTGACGTACCAACGGGTGTGTGAAGCTAAAAAAAAATTGATTATGTTTCTTTAACAAATTTTCACAACCGTCGAGTTCCGTCAGTTTAAAAAAAAATGAATTAGATGTTCTTGGTTCAAACAGCTAAAATTATCAAGGTAAATCAATGTAACTAGTTTATGTGTCGTAAATAAAAGTAAATTGCGTCTGTAACTAAAGTAGGTGTATTTTAGACCTAATGTGAGTGCGGCAGAGCCGTTGCAGTGTACAATTATTATATACATACATTGATCACATTTTTATCCTACTATACTATTAACTTATTCTAGAATGATTGGAATTCTTTGTGTATGTAGATAACAAGTTTATCCAGTTCAAAACAAAACAAAAAAAAAAAACCTCATTCAAAGTTAGTGTAGTGTAAATATATCAACAATTTGTTTTATATCATGTAAACGATTCAATAATTCTATATGTTTCTGTTTAAAGTTAAGTTGTGGTAAGTTCAAATTAAGTAAAAATTATGTATTAAGCCAGGATTGAAAGCACTCGGTGAGCGTGGACCACTGAGTGTTGGTGAAACATTACTACATCAGAGACTAACGTTTATATCAAATTTAATGCCTTGAAAGAATTCCAAACAGATATTTACTATTCAATAGTCTTGGGATCCCGAGAGTTAATTTAAATTAATTAGTTTAGTTATTCTAATAATTATAGAACAAGAGATTCAGATTTGGATTTAAATTATGACGCTGGTAAGTCTTTCAGGCGGAAATCAATGTTTTTATAAAAAAAATAATGTTCGTGAAATTCAACAAACGGGAAATGTTCCAAATCGACGACTGGACGGGGACTGGAAAAAAACCGACCTCAGTGACAGTTATAGCCTCTACAGACGTATTGACTTCCTCGATGACCAGGACTCTGCGACGATCCGCGTGTAGCTGGCTCTCCTGCTCTGGATAGCTGGTAGGTCGTTGACTCAGTCCTCCTCTCGTACCGGACTGCTGGGCTGTTCTACTGCTCGGCTCGTGAGCCGTCTCCTTCTTAGTTTGCGCTGTCGAGTCGGTCCTTCTCGCGGACCGGACTGCTGGGTTGTCCTCCTGCTAGGCTCCCGAGACGTCTTCTTATTAGCTCGTGTCGTCAAAACTGCAGCGCCTTTCCTATTTTAACGTGGTTCAGTCGTCGTCGATTGAATAATTGAATTGTCTCTCTCTCAAATCCTCAAGATATTTTTAACCGTTCTTCTTTGCGTCGATTAAGGTAACATAATTATGCAGATCTTCGTTCTAGTATAAAAGTTTCGTTGAATGTTCTTCCGTGAATTTTAGTGTTGAAATCATTACTAAAACAGCTCTTCGATATCTCTTTTAAGTATTAATTCAAATCATACGAAGTTTCCAGTTTGCTGCTAAAATTACGGACGCATATTATCAATGACCGAAAAATGGAACAAAACCGAATATTCTAAAAGAATATTTTCACTTGTCCTTGTTTGTAACACGCGATTCTACAATTTTTCTTTAAACAACAAAAAAAGTCAATGCTTTAACGCAGGCAAAATATAATCAAAATGAATCTCCTATTCTTTACAAATATAGTAATAAACAACAAATTTACTACCTTTTTAAAAAAAAAAACAAAGATAAGCATACTTCCAGAGACAAAATAACGTTTTAGCTTATTTAAAATTTGTAAAGATTTGCATATCATAAATCAAACAATTTTTTGTTTCGACTTCTGCAATCACCAAAATTGATCAATATAAATATTTCTATAAAGTACAAACGTTGACTTTATAGATTGCCCCTTCTTAGAAATGTCTATTATGTGCAGTTTAAACATACATAGAACAAACAGAATGACATTTCTAATACACATAGATAACAGAATCTACAACTTCATTATTATTTATCGTCCACCAAACGAGGTTGTCATATTCCTACATTTACTAAGACTAATGACTAAACTCATAATATCCTAACAAGAATATATTACATACATGTTGCAATAAATAAAAAAAAACATACAAAGAATGCTAGGTCAACGTAAGGATATTTTAAACATATGTATAAATCATTCAATATTTTCGGTCACAACAGGTTTGTGATATTCTTTCAGTTGGGTAATGTTGTAATGTCCTATAATCTGCCTGGTGTTAAGGTCTGAGAGTTCATAACAATTATTCCGAATGACTTTAGTTATGAGGTATGGTCCGTCGAATAGTAGAAATAACTTTCGGGTAACGTATTGCCAGAACTGGCTGGTTGGATTGGTTCTTTTTAGTACCAGGTCTTCGCAATCGAAAGTAGTTTTTCCGGATAATTTCTGATGCTTCTTTCTCATGTCAGCAGCGGAGGTTAGTTTCGCCCTAACTAACTCCTCGGTTTCCCGTCGTATTTCGTTCAGTTCGTCTTGCTCTTCCTCAGCGACATCATGTTGTAATTTTGGTACCATTGTTTCTGGAATGATATTGGACGGTTTTCCGGTAAGCACTTCGTATGGCGTGGTGTTGGTAGAACTATGGATGGTATGATTAATAACACATTCAATAAATGGTAATTTAGTCATCCAACTTTGTTGTGCATCATAACAAAACGTGCGTAGCATGTTGCCTAGCGTGCGCATTAGTCGTTCTACCGGGTTACTTTGGGGATGTCTAACCGAAGACATGGTGGGTGTAATATGCATCTCCTTTAATCCTTCTTGCCATATCGAACTGGTAAATTGTGTACCGTGATCTGAAATAACCGCTTCTAGGTGACCCACTTCAGCCTCGAATCTCTTCATTTTCTGAAGGACGACCTTGCCGGAAGCATGTACTATTGGGTAGAGCTTGGCGTACTTAGAGAAAACATCTAAGACTACAAATACATATTTTACTCCTGCAGTTGAGCGAGGTAATGGTCCCAGTAAATCTACCGACAACAATTGCAAAAGTCCTCTAGGAATTATCGGTTGTGTTTCTCCAACTAAGTTGCGTTGTGAATGTTTTGCTTTTTGGCATAGGTCGCACGATCTCGTAATTTTCACTACAATTTTGGGTAAGTTCGGACAGTATAATTTTCTACTTAAGGTAGCGGTCAATTTCTTGGAACCAATGTGGGCACAGTTATGATGTATTTCCCATGCAATATTCTTTACTAATTCTTTAGGTACGACCGGTTTCCATAAATCCTCGAATCGGGAACATAGTTTCTTTTGGTAAAATAAAATACCTTCGTTAGAAATGCAATATTTAGTATTGAGTTTATGTTCTGGTACTATGTTTTGAAGTTTTCCCTTAATATTTTGGCAAAATTCATCCCCATTTTGAAGTTGAGCTAAATTTAGGAAAGCATTCCTGATAACATCGTTGTTGGCCATTTGTTCCGCCACTAGATGAGCAACTAAGAATTCTTTCGGGTTACGATGATTCGGTTTTTCGTTTTCCACGACATCCGGTACCCGGCTAAGGTAATCCGCTGCCACATTTATTTGCCTTTAATATGGCAAATCTCAATGTCATATTCTTGTATAAGTAGACACCATCGAGTTAGCCTACTACCCAAAATTTTGCCAGTTTTAAGAAATAATAATGATTGATGATCAGTAAGCAGTTTTACACGTTCACCCAACAATAAGTCCCTAAATTTTTGTAAGGCCCATACAATTGCTAAAGTTTCTCGTTCTGTGACTGTATGATTTTTTTCGGCACTATTTAGTGTTCGGCTTGCCATTGCGACTGTTCGTTCTATATCTTCGTCATCGATTTGCGCTAATTTTGCACCTAGCGCATAAGCGGAAGCATCTGTATACAACAAAAAAACTCTACCTAGAATAGGGTGATGCAATACTTGTTCTTCAATGAAAATTTTCTTCAAGTCCTCGAATGCTTTCTTTTCTTCATCGCACCACTTCCATGTTTGTCCCTTCTTTAATAAACCGAAAAGTGGTACAGCTATTTTAGCTATCTTATCACTATAATTACGATAAAATCCGATCACGCCAAGAAAAGTTCTCAATTGTTTGACGTTCTTTGGTGTTGGAAAATTAGCAATACTTTGTAATTTTTCGGGTGATGTTTTAATGCCGGTTGGTGTCAAAATATGGCCTAAGAAAGGTAATTCTTGGCGACAAAACACAGATTTCTTCAATTTTGCCGTCATGCCAGCGTCACGTAGCTTGGTCAAAACAATGCCGATATGGATAAAGTGTTCTTCCAGGGATGTCGAAGTTATAAGTATGTCATCGACATAAGCACGAGCGAAGTTTTTGCATTCCGGTCCTAATGTTTGGTCTAGACATCTCGTGAATTCAGCCACGGCATTGCATAACCCAAAAGGCATGACTCGAAATATGTACTGGAAATTTTTAAATAAAAAGGACGTGTATTTCCGTGATTCCTTCTTCAATGGAATTTGCCAATACCCGGCTGACAAATCTAAAGTTGTTAGAAATTTTACTCCTTGATATAAGCGTAGAATGTCATTTGTCGGCCGTGGGCTTTCTCGGTCTCGTATGGTAATCTTGTTAATTTCCCGCGCATCCAGACATAGGCGTACGGAACCGTCCTTCTTTCTGACGCACAGGATAGCATTGGTGTATGGGCTAGGAGCTCGTTCAACTACCTTCCAGTCTAACATCAATAATTGTAAGTATTCTTCAGCTTCACTCAAAAATTTGGCTGGAATCGGGTATGATTTTCTATGAAATGGCTCGCCTGGTTTCACCTCTATGCTAGCTTGGTATAATTTGTTTAGTCCAGGTTTGTCGGAAAATACGTCTTGGAAATGCTTTAAAACTTGAAATAGTTCCGTTTTCTCCTTGTCGCTAATCAGAGTAATTTCACTCATGGCATTACGCAAATCGTCATCGGTCGCATTTAAATTACTTGCCATGGTAGAGCATATCATAGCATACGAATTTACGTCACGAAGGAGTGATACGCAGTTGTCCGTCACTTCCCATTTTTCCGTGGTGGTCGGGTTCTCTAAGCTATCCATAGCCGTAATCATCCATCCTCCGAAATCCATGATAATTTTGTATGTGGTCAAAAAATCGATTCCAAGTATAATTGGTTTTGCCAAACCTTTCACTATCAAAACAGGTACGCGCTTTACGCTACCTAATCCTTCAATTTCTAGCAAAGTCTGTTTATTAATAATGGGACTAGCCCTTGACGTTACTCCTAAAATTTTAATGGTCGGGACAGGCATACGTGGTAATTTGATTCCTGTACTTTCTATCATTTCTATACAATCTTCGCTAATACATGAAACTTCTGCTCCGCTGTCTAGTAGAACCGGTGATTTGACCCCATTTATGCTAAGTGTTATTTCAGGACACAAGGCTTCTTTTGCATTCCCGGCTTCGATGCACGGTTAGCTTAACAGAAAGTCGCGTTCGTTTTCTCTGAATATTACGGTATTTATTCTTTTCGTGATGACTGTGTTCGATTGGTTTTCTAGACAAGGTTCACGGTGATGTTTAGCCCCTTCCAAATTCGTATTAGGGAGTGGTGATAGGAGCTGTGATACGCCCTCCCTGCTTAGTTTTCCCTGCGGTTAACAAGTCGAGGTATCTGGTCAGGTTGCCATGTTGGTGTAATTCGACCAGACCTCTCTGAAGTAGTATGATTTGAGTCCACTCTTTGACTAAAATTAACACCATCATTATTTCGGTTACACTGCCATTTCGTGTCATTATCACAGTTACTTGGAGAAATAAATTGTCGATTATTTTCAACTCGCGATGTTCCTTGCTCGGTGTGGTTTACAGTCGTTATTGCTTTCTCTGTCGGCTGAAAAATCTGTGCTTCTACTCGATATTGTCCGTGTGATGCATTCCGGTCACATGCGAATCCTTCTTCTATCGGATACGTATTAGTTTTTGGACCTGAACTCCAAACGGCCCCTTCCCGTCGTTGGTTAGGGTATTGTTCCCGGTTGTAATTACCCTGTTGTCTTTGGTTCCCATTAGTATGGTTCGGTTGATTCCAATAATTAAAGTTTCTGTATCGTCCCCTGTATCCTTTATGATACCATTGCTGTCTAGGTTGTTCTACGTTAAAAGCGTTTATGCGAGGTGATCTCTGTTCGTTATTCGTGGCTGTAGGTTTATTTCGCCAATTTTGGTACAATGGTGCGGGTGGATTATTGTTCTTCCGCTCGAACGTCTCCTTATTCACGCTAGTTCGGTCTAGTTTTTCTAGCCTGTCGTAGTTCAGTAACTGTTCCTTAAAATCTACTATTCCGTTGTAATTTCATCCGCTTAACTGTAACTGATATCTAACGGGTAGCTGTGATAGTATCATCGCTATAAATTCCTCGTCTTCCATGTTGCAGTTCAAATAGCGAGTTCTCTCATACATGTTGTTGATGTGTGCTTCTAGATTCTGGCTTCTTTTAGGGTCAAACTTATCAGAATGCAACTGAATACGTAAATTGCTTTGTATTCTGGTGCTCCAGAATTGTTGTATAAATGCCTTACGGAATGTACTATATTCAGTGATATAATCTTTCAGTAATTCCCACCAATAGAATGCGGTGTCTTTTAGACAATGGCCAATGCTTTTCATCTTGTCTGTCTCGGATAGGTTAAACGTATTACAATACTCTTCGAACTGGTTAATAAATTTTCTGGGATTTTCTGTGCTTTTTCCGGCAAAACTAGGTACGTTATCTAGCCATTTTCGAGCAGGATGATGCAGGGTCAACATGGAATCAGTAACTAACGGAACATTATTTCTAACTATAGTGACTGGTTCTACACTTATCCCAGTTGAACTAGCTACACTAATGTTTTCGCTTCTGTTGTTATTATTTTCATTGGGGACAGTTGATTTAGTAATATTCAACGCAGTGTTTTGTGTAAATTTCCTCTCGATTTCTTCTACTCGTATTTCTACTCGGTTTACTTTACTTTCTAAATCCTTCTGTACTTGACTGACATTTTCTTTTAACAGCGGTACCGTATTCTCTAGGGTTTCAATCCGCTCGTGTACAACATAAAAGTTTTGTTCCATGGTCCGTTGTGTTTGTGTAACCTCCGTCCTAATTTGTTCCGTTTCTGCAGTCAAATTATTTAACGTCGTATTCAAGATTCGTACAATATTGTCTAGTCTATTGGCATTCTCCTGTTTTTCGCGTTCCCGTTCCTGTCTTTCGCGTTCACGTTCCTGTTTTTCCTCTTGTAGCACTCGAAACATTTGTTCCAGTGTCACGGTTTGGTGTTCATTTTCTGTTCGAGTCGTTTCCTCACCTCGTTGTAACTGTTGGTTATTCGGGACGTTCGTATTGTCATGGAGTTCCGACATCGTCTCTGCTCCTATTTCTCCCGTTTCTAGCCTTTCTTCAGCATTCGTTTCTGAATGTGTGCTACTGTTCTCTTCTAGCGCATTTCCTCTGAGGAAGTATGGTTCTCTATTTTCTTCAAATGGCATATTTTTCGATTTCCAGACTGAATGTGTCCTAACGTTCGTATTCTCCACGTCTCAGTGTAGTAGTCAGTGTGTTTCACCTAAATGCGGGCCTAAACGTTGGGCGCCAGAACTGACGTACCAACGGGTGTGTGAAGCTAAAAAAAATTGATTATGTTTCTTTAACAAATTTTCACAACCGTCGAGTTCCGTCAGTTTAAAAAAAAAATGAATTAGATGTTCTTGGTTAAAACAGCTAAAATTATCAAGGTAAATCAATGTAACTAGTTTATGTGTCGTAAATAAAAGTAAATTGCATCTGTAACTAAAGTAGGTGTATTTTAGACCTAATGTGAGTGCGGCAGAGCCGTTGCAGTGTACAATTATTATATACATACATTGATCACATTTTTATCCTACTATACTATTAACTTATTCTAGAATGATTGGAATTCTTTGTGTATGTAGATAACAAGTTTATCCAGTTCAAAACAAAACAAAAAAAAAAACCTCATTCAAAGTTAGTGTAGTGTAAATATATCAACAATTTGTTTTATATCATGTAAACGATTCAATAATTCTATATGTTTCTGTTTAAAGTTAAGTTGTGGTAAGTTCAAATTAAGTAAAAATTATGTATTAAGCCAGGATTGAAAGCACTCGGTGAGCGTGGACCACTGAGTGTTGGTGAAACATTACTACATCAGAGACTAACGTTTATATCAAATTTAATGCCTTGAAAGAATTCCAAACAGATATTTACTATTCAATAGTCTTGGGATCCCGAGAGTTAATTTAAATTAATTAGTTTAGTTATTCTAATAATTATAGAACAAGAGATTCAGATTTGGATTTAAATTATGACGCTGGTAAGTCTTTCAGGCGGAAATCAATGTTTTTATAAAAAAAATAATGTTCGTGAAATTCAACAAACGGGAAACGTTCCAAATCGACGACTGGACGGGGACTGGAAAAAAACCGACCTCAGTGACAGTTATAGCCTCTACAGACGTATTGACTTCCTCGATGACCAGGACTCTGCGACGATCCGCGTGTAGCTGGCTCTCCTGCTCTGGATAGCTGGTAGGTCGTTGACTCAGTCCTCCTCTCGTACCGGACTGCTGGGCTGTTCTACTGCTCGGCTCGTGAGCCGTCTCCTTCTTAGTTTGCGCCGTCGAGTCGGTCCTTCTCGCGGACCGGACTGCTGGGTTGTCCTCCTGCTAGGCTCCCGAGACGTCTTCTTATTAGCTCGTGTCGTCAAAACTGCAGCGCCTTTCCTATTTTAACGTGGTTCAGTCGTCGTCGATTGAATAATTGAATTGTCTCTCTCTCAAATCCTCAAGATATTTTTAACCGTTCTTCTTTGCGTCGATTAAGGTAACATAATTATGCAGATCTTCGTTCTAGTATAAAAGTTTCGTTGAATGTTCTTCCGTGAATTTTAGTGTTGAAATCATTACTAAAACAGCTCTTCGATATCTCTTTTAAGTATTAATTCAAATCATACGAAGTTTCCAGTTTGCTGCTAAAATTACGGACGCATATTATCAATGACCGAAAAATGGAACAAAACCGAATATTCTAAAAGAATATTTTCACTTGTCCTTGTTTGTAACACGCGATTCTACAATTTTTCTTTAAACAACAAAAAAAATCAATGCTTTAACGCAGGCAAAATATAATCAAAATGAATCTCCTATTCTTTACAAATATAGTAATAAACAACAAATTTACTACCTTTTTAAAAAAAAAAAAAACAAAGATAAGCATACTTCCAGAGACAAAATAACGTTTTAGCTTATTTAAAATTTGTAAAGATTTGCATATCATAAATCAAACAATTTTTTGTTTCGACTTCTGCAACCACCAAAATTGATCAATATAAATATTTCTATAAAGTACAACCGTTGACTTTATACTGTTTCTCTGTACTTAAACTTTTGTGTAGAGTATCAGCTTAAACTTCTTGTAGGCTATCAGCTAACTACTTCTCTGTACTTGAACTTTAGTGTATGTCAGCAGGACTTGGACTTAAACTTATGTGTGGGTAGCCAGGAATTGTTTAGCTTAAACTTTTAACAGTACTTTAAATATTCTAGCATTTTTGGGTTGTGTATTAGACTAGTTTTGAACATGTTTAGTTAACATTGAATACTTTTTCAGCTTTAACTTTTATCAGTACTTTAAATATTCTACCATTTTTAGGATTGTACATGAAGGAGTAGCTTTGAGGTTATGTTTGTAACTTTTATTTAGTAACATTGCTATCAGTTTAGGTTAGTAAGCTTGAGGACTAGAGTTTTGAGGGTATGTTTGCAACTTTTTTTATTTAGTTACATTGTTATCAGTTTAGGTTAGTAAGCTTGACAGCTAGAGTTTTGAGGTTATGTTTGCAACTTTTTTATTTAGTAACATATAACTTCGCTATCAGTTTAGGTTAGTAAGCTTGAGGACTAGAGTTTTGAGGGTATGTTTGTTTTCATGTAACATCTAGCTACATTGTTTTCTTAATTCTTTTGTTATAGTTCTCCGTACGTCGAGACCGGACTACCGATTTCGAGATGACGTCTACCGTGCAGAAATGCAGTTTCTGCCCTGCTGTGTTTTCGCTGGGCCACAACCGCTACCGGCACGAGCGACAGTGTGCCGAGAACCAGCATCGTGACTACCAGCAGTGCCACCTGTGTGGCAAGATGGTCGCACGCAGCGACAAGATGCAGTAGCACCTCGCATCATGTACCGGTGCTGTCGCCACGACATCAGGCATGCGGTGCAGTTTCTGCTATAAGGCCTTCGCCCGTGCTAATGCCAGACGGCATGAGAAGTCGGCTTGCGGGCTCAACCCTAACCGCATAGCACATTCCTGCAACAACTGTGCTAAAGAGTTCGCCAGGGCTGACAAATTGAAAGCCCACATCAAGGTATGCAAGGGACCTGCTCCACCTCCTACAAAGAAGCAGAGGATGGCAGCAATTAAGCCTGTAGTTACATCCAAGCCTTCGACCTGCCGAACGAAGGTGGTGACCGGTATGGGTTTGGCCAATACCCATGGCTTCATCACTGCCGAAGTAGGTTTCAAGGGTATCTTGAAGACGTACGTGGCAGAAAACACATCAAGCTCTGCCAAGTACATTTGTACGTACCTCAACTCCATCAAGAAAAATATTATAAGCCAGCTCATGGAGGAGATTGAAGAGAATGGGCCGCTGAAGTTTAACATAATGCTGGAGTGAGACTACGAAAAACCTATGGATGCCAGCGAAGACAGGCGAGCATTCAAAACCATGAATGTTCCCCTCTACGCAGTTCACGAGGTGGAGGAAGCAGTTGTCGATTCCATCTCCAAGATCTGCAAGGAGGAGGAAGATAACATAGGGAAGGGGTCCGGATGGACTTTGTCGGCAGTTAAGCGACTTCAACTACGAATCAACAAGCTCGATCCACTCCGTGCCAGCTCCTACATCGAATTACCTACTTCCATCAAAGACAAATACGCAGTGATCAATCCGCAAAACCTCGAAGACCACATGTGTTTTAAGTGGTCGATTCTTGTGAAGTACGTGGAAGGTGAGCATCCTGAACGTGTCAACCAGCGGTACCATGACTTGGAAGGGAAGTTCAACTTCAACAACATTGACTTCCCTACTCCAACCAAGCAAATACCTCTGTTTGAAAAACAGAACCCCGGAGTCTCCATCAACATTTACAGCATCGACGAGAATCTGAATGTTGTTCCTGCAAGAGTCGCTCCTGAAGAGAAAGAACATCATTTCGATCTGTTGCTCTTGGTCAATGACAATTCGTCCCATTTCACATTCATTAAAAAAATTTCTGCCCTGGTTCGGTCCCAACTCACTACACACACTGAGGCTATTCATGTTTGTAAAAGATGCTTCAAGCATTACGATGATCAGGATAGGGTTAGCGGGCTCACTGGTCTTCAGTGTTTGGAAAAACACAGTGAGCTCTGCAAACAACATGCTGCTGTTAGGATGGAGATGCCACAGCTTGATGAAAACGGCCAGCCACCTTTTCTGAAGTTCAAAAACTTCCATCACAGTGATAATATGCCCATCGTGGTATATTGCGACTTTGAAGCTATTCTGGAGAAAATCCATACGTGTCACCCGAATCCTGATGAGCCATACACGCTGCAGTACCAAAAGCATAAGGCATACAGCTACTGCATTTACGTGAAAGCAGATAACGCCGTCATTCCTGCACACCTCACTTCTTCACTTCCTTCACAGCCTGAAGTGTATCGTGGTTGTGATACAGAAGATAAGTTCATTTCTCGCATTGCGGAGATTGGACATGACGTACAGAAAAATTTTTTCTACGTCTGTTCCTATGACTCTGCTCACAAATGCACAGAACACTGCTTTTCTACAAGCAAGTGTGTGTTGCTACTGTGGAGGAAAGTTTGGAGGGGTCACAAAGAAAGTTCGTGATCATAATCGCTTCACTGGTGAATTTATTGGGCTTGCATGTAATGACTGCAACTTTCTCAGGCGCAGACCGAAAAAGTTGATTCTGTTCTTCCACAACCTGGTGTACGATCAGAACTTCATTATCAGGAAGTTGGGGTACGACACTAAAGATATTTTCATAATTCCGAATTCGGAAGAGAAGCTGATAACTTTTTCCAAGAAGTTGCATGATAAGTTCAGCATCCAGTTTGTTGATACGTTCCGTTTTATGAGTCGGGGTCTTGCTTCGCTCGCTGATTTCTTGCCTGCAGACAAGTTTATAAGTACTGCTGAGTTTTTCGCTCCTGATGAGTTGGAGTTGGTTACTCGCAAGGGAGTCTTCCCCTACGACTTCGTTGATTCTTTTGCTCGACTAGACGATACGAGTCTTCCGCCGATTGATGATTTCTTTAATATTCTGACTGATTCTGGGATTTCAGAGATGGAGTATGCTCATGCAGTGAAAGTCTGGGACAAGTTTCAGTGTGCTACTTTGGGGGAGTATGCTGACTTGTACCTAAAGACAGATGTTCTGATCCTAGCAGATGTATTCGAGAATTTCCGTTCTATATGTTTGGAGACATATAGTCTAGATCCGTCTCACTACATTTCCTGTCCTGGGTTCGCTTTCGATGCGATTCTTCGCACCACAGGAGTACAACTCGAGCTTTTGACAGATTACGATATGTATATGTTTGTGGAAGCAGGTATTCGTGGGGGTGTAGCGCAAAGCATCAAACGTCATTGTGTGGGTAACAAAAAATACGTTCCTGAGACACATGATGTGTCCAAGCCATCCACATATCTACAGTACATTGATGCAAATAATTTGTACGGGTGGGCGATGTCGCTGCCGCTTCCGATTCGACATTTCAAATGGTCAGACAGTAGTATATAATAGTATTTCCTAGATCAGGATGCAGGATGTGGATTCTGATTGTCGGTCCGCCATCTTGGATTTGTGTCGTCACGACGGCAAAAAATCCTCAAAATTCCTCAAAAATGACTCAAAATTTCCCGTTTTAAGAAAAAAATTCCCGTTTTCGAAGGAAAAATTCCCGTTTCGAGGGAAAATTTCCCGTTTTAGTCCTTAAAAATCCCAGCGGCTAGAAATGTCCTGATAGAGGCTTAAGCATCCTTAACTCAAGCCTCAGTTAAGCCTCTATCAGGATGTGACCTTGACCTTTGACCTTGACCCCGACGGCCATCTTGGATCCACCATCTTGGATGACGTCATTTCGTTTTCTCGAACATTCCGGCATTTTGTTATCCGCCATTTTGAATTATGATGTCACCGTTGCAATTTCCGTTACGGCCGCCATCTTTAAATTTATTATCCGATTTTAATGAAAAAAATTTAAAAATTATAAAAAAATTAAATAATAAAATTTTTAATAAAATATTTAAAAAACAAACATTTACGACACGGAGTTCGGAGTCCTCGGTTGGAACCAGGTGAGGGCAAAAAAAATAAAAATGGCGACCGATCCTTCCCCCGCAGTGGCTGCAGGCATACTGACTCCCTCCACTTTTTTTTTTCAAAGCATATATATATATATCGTCAGGTAGTATGACGTCATGTCCGCCATCTTGTCCTCGTCTGCTGGAAGCCATCATCAGTGTATCGTCGGCGAGAGTGCGCTGACGCCATGTTAGTTTAATTATTATCCGCTAGAGTGCAGTAATCATTTATTATTGCTGTGACACCCGACATCTTGTCATTTGGCCGCCATCTTGAAAATCTATAATTATTTAGCTAGAAATTCGGGAAAAATTCCAAAATTCATTAAATAAATTTGTAATCTATATACTGATCGATTAGGTCTTCTAAGGTCCTTGGTACGATCTAGGACGATGCAAAAAAAATTAAATATAACATCAATTTAACATAATAGTAACAGGTTCGAGGAATTAAACACCACAAGTTCTTTTACAAACATAATATTTATTACATAATTTCTATTCTACTACAGGATCATTTGCGAAAGCCAGCAATCTTATAATCATTTAGTTCCGCAGCGATGTGAAATGACTAATTCTTAGCTCCAATCGGTTTATACTAGACAGAGTCCAGCCAGAACCTTTACAGACATAGTCCACCTCTTCTTGACAGAGTTTCTGGATACCGTTTTTAACAGTTTGCTTCACATCGTTAGAACTGTAAATTACTGCAGCCGATGTCTTGAATGCACACTTCTTCACTCTGTCATCGAACGGATATGGCTTTCCATATATACAGTCCAACCACAAGTTATATTTCAAAGGTCCGTTTGTTGCTACATCATCAGTAAGCTGATTGATTATGTACTCTCTGATATCATCAAGAAAATTACAAATGTCTTTCGACTCACCTAACGTATTTAAATAATAGTAGTCCTTCAATGTTCCACGAAATGCAGACTGCGCCAAGTAGAAGCCATTATCGTTCACTTGTAATGCGCCGAACACAGTCTTAGGTTTATTTTCCTGTTCAGACGTCATACCAATCGGTTGCTGCACATCGGTTTTCTTGCTTGTACGCTCACGAGCCTTCAACCTAAACCGAGGAGTCGAAATTTCTGCAGGTAGTTCAGCAGTAGGCACACGGACTTCACCTTTACAGTTTTTCGCATGTCGTCGCAAATTATCAATTCGAGTAAACCATTCATGACACTCATCACATAGAAACTTCATGCGAGATGGATTCTTCGTGCATTTGCTCCGCTCATGTCTTCGTGCATCATGAGCAAATGCGAACGACGTATCACAGTAGCTGCAAGGATACCGTGGTAATGAAGACGAACCTTTCAGACCCGATCCAGATACTGACGTTGCCGCAGTTGCACCATCTCCAGGCATACTCTTATGAACATCAATGCATCGTTGTTGCGCCGAAACCTTTACTTTCTGCCGAACAGCAGGACCTTTGCATGCCTTCATGTGCGTTTTCATATTATCTTTTCTGGCAAACTGCTTATGACATTTCTCACAAACAAACATTTTACGATATAGGTTCTTGGCACATTCTCTATTCTCATGTCGTCGAGCATTGCTGTTGTTTGAGAAAATCTTGTCGCAGTAACAGCACCGATGTTCGTTAGTTGTTGTCCGATTCGGCATCCATTGAAGTCTCGATTGATGGCGAACCAGCGTTCGCCGAGTTTCCCTGTGCAGCCAGCACTAGCGGCATTAAAGTCTCTTCTGCTGGCGGTACCACGTCTGTTGAAGTCTCCTCCAGTGTTGACATCGACGTTGCCAACGGGATCTGCTCCACCATCGTCGATGCTGACGTCATGGTTCCCGCAGTCGATGGTGCAACCTCCATCGAATTCGTCGTTAAAGTCGGTAAAGATGCCATCGAGTTCGCAAGAACAGGTAATTACGTGATTAATGCACCAGAAGAAACAAACTAGGTGATCCTTACACCGACAACGTAAAGGCAGCACATTTGGAAGCACCGACAACGTAAAGGCAGCACATTTGGAAGCACCGACAACGTAAAGGCAGCACATTTGGAAGCACCGACAACGAAAAGGCAGCACATTTGGAAGCACCGACAACGAAAAGGCAGCACATTTGGAAGCACCGACAACGAAAAGGCAGCACATTTGGAAGCACCGACAACGAAAAGGCAGCACATTTAGAAGCACCGACAACGAAAAGGCAGCACATTTGGAAGCACCGACTACGAAAAGGCAGCACATTTGGAAGCACCGACTACGAAAAGGCAGCACATTTGGAAGAACCGACAACGTAAAGGCAGCACATTTGGAAGCACCGACTACGAAAAGGCAGCACATTTGGAAGCACCGTCATCGAAAAGGCAGCACATTTGGAAGCACCGACAACGAAAAGGCAGCACATTTGGAAGCACCGACAACGAAAAGGCAGCACATTTGGAAGCACCGACAACGAAAAGGCAGCACATTTGGAAGCACCGACAACGAAAAGGCAGCACATTTGGAAGCACCGACAACGAAAAGGCAGCACATTTGGAAGCACCGACAACGAAGGCAGCACATTTGGAAGCACCGACTACGAAAAGGCAGCACATTTGGAAGCACCGACTACGAAAAGGCAGCACATTTGGAAGCACCGACAACGAAAAGGCAGCACATTTGGAAGCACCGACAATGTAAAGGCAGCACATTTGGAAGCACCGACAACGAAAAGGCAGCACATTTGGAAGCACCGACAACGAAAAGGCAGCACATTTGGAAGCACCGACAACGAAAAGGCAGCACATTTGGAAGCACCGACAACGAAAAGGCAGCACATTTTGGATGCATCATCGAATAAGGAAGCACATTTGGAAGCTCCATCAACTAAAAAAGGCAAAAAGGAAGCACAAGTTACGAGATCAAAGTCTTAGTAAGAAATCATAATACAAGAAATAAAAACATTACATTCTTATAATTTAAATTATTTATTTTAGGCTTTACATTATACAAATGCAAGTAAAACAAGTCAATATTGTATGTAGCCAGCATTCCTCAGTTCCTTGAGTATGAAGGATATTTCTTTGATGCACGAATAGTTTCCTGCACAAAGCGAACCATGTAGAAGTCTTAGCCGGTCATCCAATATGTTTGGATCTTTCCATGATGTGTAATCATTCTCTTCTACCACCATCTTCCTTGCACCTTTATAATAAATATTATGATCTCTGGTGTCTTCCGTTTTACCACCAACCTCAGGGTAACTTTCATGTTTGAGACGGTGATCATCACAAGCTTGATCAGATTTATTTAATATATCACGTCGTTTCCATCGTTTCGGTCTCAGGACACCGCCACATTCTTCGATCTTGGCTGCTTTAGGTGTTTCATCATAGTCTATGTCTTTGTCAACAGCCTCAGAGTCACTGTAACAATCACCGTAGAAGGAATCGTCTTCACCCAATTTACCATAATAATTCGATGTTGATGATGTTGAAGTGTCTTCATCGTCTTCATGCTTCCTTTTTAGGAGTCCATCATTTTTACAAAGTAGGAAAGATCTACTTGAATTCGGCTGGAATATATTCTCACTTTTCACGTTAAGGATTCTTCCATTGTCTTCATTCTTCCGTAAATCATCAACCTTCTTCAATTTAAGTTCTTTGTCGAGATCGGAAGAGCCAAGAAAATTATTGTCGTAATGCAGATCACTCTTCCTTAGGCTAGTAGATTCATCGTTGTCCTCTAGCTTGTACGCAGGCTTGGCGCTACAAGTTCTGCCATGTCTTTTTAGGCTCTCTCTCCGCGTAAACGACTTGCTACATCGAACACAACTTATCATATTGCGCAGTGTATTTTTAACACAGTCATTCTTCTCGTGTTGTCTTTTATTCTTTCTCAAGATAAACTCTTTACTGCAAAACTTACACCTATGTTCTTTCGATACAGCGTCAGATCCCAAATCGGAATTCATATTAGTTACTGAGACTAATGCCAGATACCAATTGAGTGTTTTAAATTAGATTCAATACTTAAATAGAAATTTTTTCATATTTCATCAGCGAGAATTAATATATCTCATGCAAAAGTTCTTTATGCATGTAGTTCTGCTTTTCAACAACAGATGTCGCCACATGTTGCTTGCAGGTAAATAATATTTAGTTATTTTATGCGGGATGCGGGATGCTCACTAACGATCGCAAAAGAAGGATGGCTTCGTTAGACTCCAAGGAAAAGGAAGTTCGTCTTGCATGTTGGTGCTCCACAGATGTCTCATGGCGTAATATTAATTTGACTGAGTAATGATATTTGTTAATTCCACCTGATAAAAATATTGCAAGTTTTGATTTAGTAGCAGAAATTATCGAATTAAATGTAACTCCAAATAAAATGACATGTCTCATTAGAACAAAAAAAATCCATGCAGAGAGCGGTTTCTCAGAATAGTCAGAAACACTTGAAGAAACCACAGGAATGATTGCAAGAACACGGGAAAAACCATCAAAATATTGTCAAGAATAATCAGGAGCACACTGAGAAAACCACCATAATATTAACAATAATAATCGGAAGCACACGGAGAAAACCATCATAATATTGGCCAGATTAATCGGAAGCACACAGAGAAAACCACATGTTTTCTTTGATATCATGAAATTACAAGAAAAAATATATAAAAATAAAAATAAATAAAAAAAATAAAAAAATGCATAAACAGTTTCTGCTAGCTTGTAAACTTATCATTGTTGAGCAAAGATAGAGTTCTTGTACAAGCCAGAAATTTATGCATTTTTTTATATTTTATTAAAAATTTTATTATTTAATTTTTTTATAATTTTTAAATTTTTTTCATTAAAATCGGATAATAAATTTAAAGATGGCGGCCGTAACGGAAATTGCAACGGTGACGTCATAATTCAAAATGGCGGATAACACAATGCCGGAATGTTCGAGAAAACGAAATGACGTCATCCAAGATGGTGGATCCAAGATGGCCGTCGGGGTCAAGGTCACATCCTGATAGAGGCTTAACTGAGGCTTGAGTTAAGGATGCTTAAGCCTCTATTAGGACATTTCTAGCCGCTGGGATTTTTAAGGACTAAAACGGGAAATTTTCCCTCGAAACGGGAATTTTTCCCTCGAAAACGGGAATTTTTTTCTTAAAACGGGAAATTTTGAGTCATTTTTGAGGAATTTTGAGGATTTTTTGCCGTCATGACGACACAAATCCAAGATGGCGGACCGACAATCACAATCCACATCCTGCATCCTGATCTAGGAAATACTATTATATACTACTTCAGACACATCTATTGATGTCATGACTATTCCAGAAAATTCTCCTATCGGGTACATTATCGAATGTGATGTGGAGTACCCTACTGAACTCCATGAAAGTCACAAAGACCTTCCGTTTCTCCCTATCAATCAATGTCCGCCCGGCTCCAAACAATCAAAGCTCATGACAACACTAGAAATTAAGGAACATTACATTGTACACTACAGAAACCTCCAGCAAGCAGTATCACATGGGTTGATAGTTACTAAGGTACACAGAGTCCTCCAGTTTGAGCAGTCGGCATGGTTGGAGCCATACATTAAGCTCAACACCAATAAGCGCAAAGTAGCAGCCAACGAATTCAAGAAGGAATTCTTTAAGATCTCTGTAAACAGTACTTTCGGGAAACTGATGGAAAACAAGAGGCGGAGGCTCAAAATGGAGTTGGTATGTTCCAAGAAGAGGTTCAAGAAGTTGGTGTGTCGTCCATCCTTCAAGGATCGCACAATGTACGAACCGAATTTGACGCTTGTCCACCTTAATCATGAAACAATAATTTTCGATAAGCCAATCTATGCCAGACTCGCAGTACTTGACCTATCAAGGACTCTCATGTACGACTTCCACTACAATACCATGAAGCCTAAATATTCTGAAAACATTCATCTGGCATACATGGACACCGATAGTTTCGTATACGAGATACAAACCGATGATTTCTACCATGACCTCAAAGCCGACCCTATACTGATGAAGTTCGACACCAGTTGCTACCCTTCCGACCACCCTTGCTTCTCCCCCATCAACAAAAAGGTTGTCGGAAAGTTTAAGGATGAGTGTGTGGGGGGAAGTGATGAGTGAGTTTGTCGGTCTACGGGCCAAACTGTATGCATACATGTGTAGTGACAAAGTTGAGAAGAAGGCCAAGGGTATCCAGCGGTGCGTGGTCAAAAACCGCATAACATTTAGTGACTACCTGGATGCCCTGCACGATCACCACACACGACGCGTAGCAGTTAGTGCCATACGCTCGAGGCAGCACATGCTCTATAGTCAGAGCACAAATAAGCTGGCCATAACGTGGGAGGACGATAAGCGCCGAATATGTGAGGATGGAATCCATACGGTCCCCCATGGCTATGTTGGAGATGAATTATCTGTTGTATAGTTCCAGTCCTTATGTTGTAAACAGTTTTCGTTTTTGTATATAGTTTCTGTTTTGTCGTGTAGGTATAGCTTTTCTTTTTTTGTTGAATAGTTTCTGTTTTTTTTTATAGCTTTGTTTGACGAGTATATTTTTCTCTCCTTGAGGGTTTTGTTTTGTACAATATATTTCTTTAATTCAATAAATATAATTTTACCTACATACCACTTATTATTTTTTAATTCATGCCTTATATTCCTCAAGGTACTTATACTTAATTTGATATCGTAAAATGATCATGTAATTAGACACAAACACCTAAATATCTGCTTCCATGCAGCTTTTAAAAACGAGTATGCAAACATGAACTTGTTTAGGAATGTAATTATAGGCAGGCATTAAAATATCTGCTTCCATGCAGCTTTTTAAACACTAGTACGCAAACATAAAAGAGAATATTACTTGTGAGTTAGGACTCTGAAAAATTTCTGGTCTGCTAAGATGGAGTAATAAATGTTTTTTTTTTAAATTATCATTACTTTAACTATCACATCCACAACGATAGTATTGATAACATATATTTTAGTTAAAACCTATAAATGATAGGACTTTAAGAAAATTTGGTGGTTACAACAGCAAAATTACTGTGGATTTTGTGGTTTTTGTCTATAAGGGTCATAATAATGCTGGTACGGGATAGGAACTCGGCCTTACATACACTGGCGTACTTTAAAACACTTGATGATACCATCAGATGAAATCAAGATGGTGGTCTCCACTATATAAGATGGCTGCTACCGGCAGACGATGGTATATATATTTTTATTTTGATAATAAATTATTTTAAAGCATGCGGTGTAACCAAAAATTGTAACGGGGATGAGTGGGGTGTTCGATGATGATGTCATTGTAACAGAGGAGTGGGGTTCTAGATGGTGTATTCATAATGTAGAGTAGTGGGGTGTTCGATGTGCAGGTTTTTAAATTAAAATTTTATTAAATAATATATTTTTTAAATTTTGTTTTAAAATTTTTGATTATTAAAATTTTTATAAATTTTAATTTTTTTTCCATTAAAATCGTATAATAAATAAATGATTCCAAGATGGTAGACGAAACTCAAAATGGCGGAATGATCTAGAAAACAAAATGGCGGATGAAAAAAATGGCCACAGGGGTCAAAGGTCAAATCCAAGATGGTGGCCGGAAGTGACGTAATCCAAGATGGCCGACGGAAGTGACGTAATCAAAGATGGCCACCGGAAGTGACGTAATACAAGATGGCCGCCGGAAGTGACGTAATCCTAGATGGCCGCCTCGAATCCCCAGCCCCCAGCCCCTGTCCCCATACATACTATAATTACCTACTTATAAGTGTTGAAAATTATAACCGCGGTTTCAATTGCAAAAAATACACACGTGCTCACGTCTGCACATGGCAGCCATGCTTATTTCATTGCTACCAAGATAATTCAACATTGAAAAAATATTTCAAAGTACATATAATAGTTTGTAACTATACTCAATACACCACTAAGTTAATACAGAATCCCATAAATTATGAACTAAGAATGTTTGTAAAATTACTTTTGACGTGATAACGTCTTATAAATCGATGAATGCCGGCTGCACGCACGAAAAATTGTCACGTTCCGCCTGAGCCGAGCGTGCAAGAACCGGCCAACCACCGTGCGAGAAAATCTTCTATAATATCAAACAGGTTAAGGCGGGCTTTTTAACTAATTGTTCGTGATTATATTTAAACAAATTATTTTATAAATTTGCAAAAACTGTAAATAATATTTAAAAATAAAAAAGTATGCAATTTTTCATCAATGTTTTCTTATGACGTTATCTCGTAAAATTATCGTCCGAAAAACCGACTTTACAGACAACCCCCTTTTTTAAAGTTATGTTTAGCAAAATTCTTTTAATTTTTGATGTAGGCATTTCTCAACAGCACAGTTTTTTGTGGAAATATTCCGCCTATTAGTTGCGGGACCCTGAGTTTAGTCACGGACTCCGACGAGGAAATATTCTTCTTGTTCTCCTTGTACGTCTTCGGCATCGTCTGGGCAACATCGATCACTATGGACGCATGCACTTACATCAGAACGGTTGCGTAGCGGACAGTTCCACCCACAAGCAGTTACAATATGGCGATAAAAAAAATCTTTCACACGGAATAAAATATTGTTAAGAGTGGGGGAAACAGGTTCGTAAGGATAAGCCAATTAATTTTATACATTTTTATTTACTTATAATATTTATATCACTAAGTAAATCACCACACTTAATTTCATTTTCACAAATCACTCGCACTTACAAAATGTCTACTCACAAATTACTAAATATCTGTCCAGTCCACAGTACGCACTCTTAACTGGAGTTAAGCTCAACATTGGTTCGCCCCTTACCTCGCGCCTGTCCACACACACAGTCTCGCGCCACACGGTCGCACTTGCTGAAGGGAGGGGGGGGGGGTGGAGGGTGTCTCTCGCGTCCTCACCGAACTCGCTCTTCACTCAACTCTCGGAACTCCCGCGGAAGCAAGCATCTCCGCTTTTATACCCTTTGCAGTCTTATTGGAACGGACTGGAGTCGTTGTGACGTGTCGCGTCATCCCGGGCCGACCCGACGCTCGAAGCATCCAGAATAGCGGCGCTTATTCATTCCACTCCACGCGGTGGCCTCAGTAAGCCCGCAGAACTCACAGGCCGCTAAGGGATAGATCACAGCGCCGAGGAAGGATGGAGCGCGGGCAAGGCCCGGGCCGGACTACCACTGGAAGACCCGCCCAGGTACCTGGAGGAAGGATGGAGCGCGGGCAAGGCCCGGGCCGGACTACCACTGGAAGACCCGCCCAGGTACCTGGCATGCGCCAGGGCGCTACTTCCCAGTTCTTAACAATATCCAATTACCGACTTTCGCGAGCAGGACGCTACATAGAATTTTCTTTTGGCATTCTTGCAAATAATTGAATCCCAATTGCTGAGATAACATTGCGTGAATCAAAGAAGCCACTGTAAAACAATTTGCGCGTGTCAAGAACGTGAGAGCGTCAGAGCAGTAGTATCTTGACACGCCACCGAAAGTGGCCCGTGTAGAAAGCTCCACGCCACTATGTGGCGCGACCAAAGGCTCGATTCTGAAATGCACTAGCCTCGTTTTGTGATTGCCGCTCACGACAACCCGCCTTGCGACAATATCCGTATTCTCAAATTACAAACACACGGGAAGACGACATCACGACTCACGCCTACTTGTAGCCTCTGAGCAGTGCGGACTACTAGGCGGTACCACAAGTGTTGAATGCTGGGAAGTAGCATTATTACATTCTGCTGTAACTCATAGGCGTGCGCAGGACTTAAGTATTGGTGGTGCCAGATACACAACAGCCCTGTCATTCACGAACCCCGAGCCTAAAGTGTTGGGGGGGGGGGGGGGGGGGGGTCCGGGGGGTCCTCCCCCGGAAAAATTTGGATTTGAAAGCCCAAAATGGTGCTATTTAAGGTGTTTCCGAAAAAAAACATTAAATACACAGATGTAAAAATTTTAAAATTTTTTTTATGACAAATTATGGCTTTGAACGTTATAATCACCAGGAAAACTACTAAACTATTTACAGTTTTAAGCTTTGTTGAGCCATAAAGTTAATTGCACAAATTGTTTGCACGGAATTCATGCTGGTGGCTTTGAAAAACCGTACTTACATGTTTTCTGAAGATGCCAAATAAAAGCTAGAAAAAAAAACTCAAATGTTAAGTTTTAAAATCAACAAATCAAGAGAGTTTTTGTAACATACCTTAAATATGTAAAATATTAAAATAATAAAAATACACAAATAAGAGTGGGCAAAAGTTTTAACTTTTGGAATACATCAAAAATGTTTTGTCGGCGACTGCATATAAGTCATCGAGTAAGCCTATCCTTTTAACTAACTAAACTCTCTATTTTTTTAAATAAACCCTGGCGGACGGCGGCTATTATTCCGTGCGCCTGCCGAATGGAGTGAACAGTGGACACCGAGCACGCATTCTATGTAATTCGAGGAGAACTATGAGAAATATTTACATTTCAGAAGTTTCGTTGCCGCGGCCCGCGTGTACAACACAAGTAATTGCAACTGGCTTGTTTCCGTGTGTATAGTTGGTTCGATTGATAACTGATATACTGATAGTGTTATGAGCACATATCTGTAACTCGACACGATTGGAAAACATATTTTTTTTGGAAATAATACGGATTTTTGTAAGTATGTATTATTTCTGCTTGTAAAAAACAAAATAACGTTAACCCTAATGGTGGTGCCAAGGCACCTGTGGCACCTACCGTGCGCACGCCTATGGCTGTAACTGTTAGTGGCAGCACGCAACCACATATGTTCGGGTTTTTTGGACATCGAGAAACGTACCAAAAATATTGGTGTCAAATGAATATATTTTGATAACTTAGATAATTTAAATGATATAAACACAACTTTAAGAATTTGTGATTAAACGGTGCCAATGAACGAAACATGAAAGCCAAGACATGTTTTACACCCTATCATTGCATTTAATATTTAAATTTTGTGTATACATCATTATTACATTACATACAGTCTGTTGACGACTTCGGTTCGGCGGAAGCGATGACGGGTTCTTCCGTCTGTGGGCCGATCGTGGTATTCACAAATATAATTTTAGCAAAAGTGAATAGTGGCGAATCACTGCCAGATTTCTCTCGTACCACCCTGCTCATGTTCCTTCACGACATTGAGTTTGAGTATTTATGAAGGGGAAACAAGCCACAGGCGGGAGCTCGACTGTAGCTCGTCGCTCATGACAACAGTTCGTCAATTATTTCCAAGCTCCTGTGCACGAGGCTACAATCACTGGCCACACAAATGAACTGGGAAACCCGACAACACTCACGCCTACCCCCGACTCAGAATCGAGCCCCGAGACGCGCGCCACTGTCGCCCTTGTGGAATACACAGACACGGTCTTAGCTGCACGGGCAGAGAAACAACCGACTGCAGCAGCGGCGGCGGCGGCAGCAGAAGCAGAAGAGGGGGAAATAAGGGGGGGGGGGGGAACCTGGCACCTAGTTGTAGTGTTGGGCAGGGCTATTCACTTGACTAAATCGATTAATTTGAAACAGTTCTGTATTAACGATTAGTTGAAAAGATTCGTTCATTTTGTTCTTTTAGTTCTGACCACCGACAACGGGATCTGGCACATCTCAAAGAGTCATGACTCGATTCTCTCATTCGAGTAATCGTTTGGTCTGGGCGAATTGCCTTGTCGTAATATCGTCGGCTCAGGTAGCTGAAATTACAGACGTTTAGCTTTACACTGACTGTTACAAAAAAAATGTCTTGAACATATTTCAAAGCTCTCACAGATCAATTTATTAAACGCGGTACTTGTTGGGTCGCTAAACCCCACTACCATCCGTTTTTATATTAACTTATTTTCTTTGATTGGTTATCGCTTGCTCTGCGAACACGCACAAGCTGCGATAGCTGATTGATTACTCTGGCCCTCGACGTCATGAGTCGTTTTAGGAACGAATCGGACTGGCCGGTTCACTTCTCTCGTTCTGCTTTTTATATTCTCCCGAATCGTGTCCAGCTTTCAAGTAATCGACTCTCGAAGAACCGATTCCCTACATCGTGATCGAAGCATATACTTTCGCTCGCTCAAAGATTAGTTCGTATTGAACGAATCGTTCACGAACGACACATCACTACTTAGTTTGTCCTTGGACACCCCCCCGGAGAAGTGCTGGCGCATCACCATCCGGGCAACAGGGCGCAATACTGCCTCTACCGAGAGGCCACTCAGGTGCTCGGGGCCGTGACCAGCCCCATCGAGGCAGAGGCGTAGCACAGCAGTTCCAGCAGCAGCATTTCAGCAGATGTCGACGCCCCAAGCTGCACAACACGCCGGGCGAGAGAGTGCGGGAGCTGGCAGCAATGCTAGCCACAGCACTGCCAAATACACTGGAGACCAATACCAGACAACTCCAGTAAGATAGATGGCACACTTCCATGCCCAGTATGATCCATGACGGTACTTCTTACCTACATAACATTAAAAATATATCTCTTTAATACATTTGGTACCAATATTTTGACAACGTAAATGACTATTTTATGTTAGGAAACAATGTTTTTCAATCATTGTACAGATTTATGGGGAAAATTAATCTCCAGTGCTTCAAAATCCTTTAAAAAAAAATGTGCGCGTGGAGTCCACGTGCGACAGAAGTGAAACTTCTTGCTTATTAGTTATAGAGATAAATTACTAATATATTTTTTTAATATAACGAGAAATAATAGTTGAGAATAGTAAGGATGCAAGTATCATGAATGTATTCTTATAAAGTTGGAAACGTAGCTGATGTTGCGAGCCCATGTGTTTTTTTGGGGTACTCTCGCATCCCCAATAATGAATTCCTTCAATTCTCCATTCTCAGCTTATCACACATATTTGTGAATCACACAATTTGAGAATTTTCGTCAAAGTATAATATATATATATATTATTATTAAAAAAATCTTATTCTGTAGGACTGTAAATCCCTATTCTATTGAGAACCTCCTCCTGTGGGGAAATACCCTTTCTGTAGTGAAGTCCCAGTCAGATGTGCAGATTTGCTGAACTTCAAGTTTTTGATGTTATAACTTTCCTGGTTCAACATGAGTGGCAGAAAGCGGGATGTTGTATGGCTTTCAGTTTTAATTGGTGAGGACCAAAATAATATAATAATAAAAAAATTAGTTTAATGCAAAAAAAAAGTTTTTTTTTTCAACCCTGCACTCCAATCAAACGCTGTGATGATTATGGCCAACGGGCATGGCCAATACCTTCCTTAGTTTGCCAGCCCTGTGTTCATGGCATGTGTCCGTTCTCTGCTCTCGCTGTCCACGAAATACAGGGTGCGGCAGAGAGGACGGACGGTTTTAAAAAAATCACAAAATAGTTAATTTTTACGCAAAAACAAATTTATTGATGCAATCAGGTTCACAAGAAAATAGCATTTGAGACAGTCAAGTGTGGAAAATCACATCAGGCATGTGGTGGCCGAAATTGTTGATGCAGTGCTGGAGGCGTTCTTTGAAGTTCGCGTAGACTCTCTCCAACATCGCTCTCTCAACTTGGGCGACTTCCACGCGAATTGCGTCCTTCAATTCGTCCAGAGTTCGGGGCTTGTTCTCGTATACTCTAGCCTTGAGGTGTCCCCATAAGAAAAAATCGCATATGGAGTTCGAACTGTTCGCGGAGCTCCTCTTGGTCTTCTGTTGATCAGTTCACCATGCCTGCAAAGTGATTCAACCCAACGAAGGATGGTGTTTCGAGAGGGAACACTCTATTGATAAATGTTGAAGTGGCGACGAAACTCACGCTGTACGACAGTGACTGACTCATTATTTCGGACGAAACAATCATAGGTGAAAACGCGGTGCTCCACCGTCCAAAGCTCCATGACGACAACTGGTAAAACAATGCTAGGAACTCACGAGTCAAACGGCACCCTCACCACCTCTCGTAGACGGAGGGGGAGAGTACTACCCATCTCAAAAACGTCCATCCTCTCTGCCACACCCTGTATAAAGAACCAAATAAAATTAAAAACAACAAATGTTAAGGCATGTTGTTTATTAGGGGGAAAATCAAAATACTTTTCAAAAAAACAAACATTCCTAAATCAACAAGAGTTGATTTAAACAGAGGCGTGGGATCCCAAAATTTGTATTCTTTGTGCCTTCTTTTAAATAAAAAATAATAATTAAACAATTCTTTCAGTTGCAGCAGAAAAATTTACCTCAACGCAAAAAAAAAAAAAAAAAAAAAAGGCTTTTTAAGATGCTGTTGTTTTCATCTCAAGTAAAATCTGGTTCTCTTAACCAACACACTGATTCCACCTAGTCACCTAGTCACGACCCTCTGACTGAGCCACACTTAGCTACAGGAAGACTTTTCCTAAGGGGCAGTCGTACAAAGAAAGGACGCAGCTGCAAAACATGACATTAAATAAGTCTGAGATTGGCCTTGGAATATGTTTTCAAACACTGAACTATAATAGTTCCATATAAATTTGATGAAAAAATGTTTAACACATGAACTTAAGTATTTAACTGAATGTAAAAAATATACCTGCAAAAACAGAATAATACAATTCCCACTTGAAAGTGGGCATCACCCCCCCCCCCCCCCCCCCCCCCCCTCCACCTCTTCCTCTGGAGCTGCACTTGGGACAGAGGTGGTACCTGGGTTAAAATCCAGTGTAGCAATCCTGATTTTGGTTTCCCTTGGTCTTCCTTAAATTGCTCCAGACAAATGCTGGGCTGGTTTCTTTACGATATGCTATGGCTAGAGATAAGAGTTTATTGTTTTACATTAAGTCCAATTTAGTTTTTTAAAACAGACAATTTTGGTGTTACTAGTTTTATTTTTATAAAAGCTGTTTTGTAATATGTACTCTGCCAAAATAGTGGTAAAACTTATATGCTGAACTTTTACCAAAAGTAAAATTTGTCTACAATAGATACATTCAGAATAAGAAAAATATATTAGCAAGCATTTGTGGCTAGAAAGTGATTCAATAAGAGATGCACAATATATCAAATTAAATTAATTTTTTTGCTCCATGCACTTTGGTATGTTTTTTTTGTCCTGAAATGACATTCCCTGAATTTAAAATACTAAACAATTACTTTTTTTATGATTTAAAAGTTAAGTGCTTTTTGATTTCATCGCAATTCACCATATAATCTTGTCTTTAGTTATGCAGATTGCTTTTCCAATATCCTGAGGCTGCATCATTGCATTGGTTACCTACTAGTGGAGGAATTCCAATTGGCAGAGCATTGATTGCATCAAGAATTCAGTTTGCTTAACCTTTAAGTACCTCAAGCAAACTAGTACGGCTTCCAGACATCCTCCTTTTGTAGTCTTGGCAACAGTCCATTCTTGTTTTTTAAGAAAGTAGTATATTAAAAAACTGTAAATGTGTCCAAAAAAAAAGCATTTTACTGTGACAGACTTGAGTCAGATGCATTTAAAAGTCTTATGATTAATAACATGACTACAATTTATTGCATGTCACTTGATTTGTATTACCTTTAAAATGGTTTCTTTTTTTATACTTAATATTTATTTTTAAATTTAATTTCCTGCAATGTGCATTCTGAAAAAATACCCAGATATGACCGTTTAACTTTATGCTCATATGCAAAAAAAATGAAAATATAAAATTAACATAACATTATACTATTAAAAATTTTTCTTTGTATTCTTTTTCTGCTATCAGTTGTTTCAAGTGTCCTCTTGTAATAAGCAAACTCTAACCCTAAACTCAGGTGTACAAGTGCCTGCATTGCCCTAACTGCAGCACCCAGGTATCAGACGAGCAAGAACTACCAACGTGCTGCAAGTAAATTAAGTACAGATGTACATAAAAGGGCATGTGAGGGTTAGTTAAATCACTTCCAGTCTTGTTATGTGTATTAAGTGATTCTGGAACTGTTGATAAGCACTAATAGTCAATGTAAACTTACCACAATATTTTTTTTTAAGTTCATTGCCAAAAACACAAAAAAAAATGTTGCAATGAACACAAAATTGTTTCAGAATTTTCTTATGGGACGGAATACTTTTATTTCAACATAATTTTTTAGTGCCAGTATTTGAAGTATGATTTCAAAAGCTAAGAGCACCTATACTTGTGGAAATTTGCGAAGGGCTATATCCTGATATGCTCTACCCTTTATGCCCATGGTAATTCAAATACATACATAATGAATCAAATAAACTGAACTATATTTTCCAAGTCTCAATGTTTTTTTCTAACAATATATGGTTTTTAAGGAACTAATTAAATTATTACTGGTATTTTGTAGGGATATTTTTTGAGAACCCTAAACTTTGAATTTAAAATTAATCTCTAAGAATAACATACCATAACATCAATATTTACAGTTCATACAGTTAAATTTTAAAGCAGAACTTACATTAAAGCCATATCTCACTGATAATTGGAAATTTGTTATTTATTTTTGAGTTGAATGAAAAAAGACTCCATGTAAAGTTTATCAAATTTATTAATATTAATTATTGTGTAGGTTAATTGTATACAGACATTTTTGAGGCTTCAAACTATACTCAGGTCTGGGTGTGAAGTAAAGATACCAAATATGTTCTGTTTCTCTCACGTAACAATATTTAATTTATGACTTTCAACAAATCCATCCAATAAAAACATAAAAAATACTTTACACAAGCTGTATGTATTGTTTGCATATAAAACAGAACTGTGTGAAAATTGATTTTTACACATACAGCACAAAATTAAATAATTTGATTTAGATAAGTGGATGTAAAGCAATTAACAAAGTAGATGCAATTAGAATCATACTAAAACAGCAATAAACTTAATATATATATATACACACACACACACGCATGCACACACACACATTTATTACATACCAAAACAACCTACTAGTACAACCAATCATTGTTTGTATGTAGTTGTAGTTTTAAATATTAAGCAAAAATATGAAATATAAACAACTTATATAGGAACTTGACCATGTGCAAGAAAATGCTTTTACTAACTTACTTACATAATCACACAACCAGATTAAACAAATGTTAAAATACAATGTAGGTAAGTGCATTTCGATGTTGCTTGGCATACAAAATGTTTTAGCACAAAGCTCACTGAATAGTTTCTCGAGAATTTTTCTTTCCTTTTGTAATCAACTGATGACACATACTTCTGAAAAAAATAATCACCACCAGCACAACATAAGAAAAGTACTGTAGGATGAAAAATACAAATCGTTTCAAACTGAAGGGGGGAAAAGGAGAGGGGGAGGGTCGTGTTGTGTGTGTGGCCCGGGGGAAGTGTACATGCGTGCATCAAACAGAAATTTGTTTTGTAATTTTATAATTTTCCCAAAATACATTTAAGATAGATTTTATGAAGGAATCAAAGGTGGAGAGAGAAAAACAAAAGGTAGAACGAGTAGATACGAACAAATTTATAAATTGAGTCAAGTTTTAAATACTTGACTCATGCCTGATTTTAAAGCTAGAAAAATTTTAGTAGTTTAACATCTGCTCCAGGCAAACAACTGAAAAACACTAATGAAACCTTGTTATAATCCAGGAGTGACATGAGATTAACTATTTTGTGATTGTAAAGCTCCAACAATGAAGTTCAGTAGAAAACCTGATAAACTGATAAGTTGATACTAAAATTATTAAATTTGTAAAATTGACCATCTCACAAAATTGTAATTTTTTTTTCAGTAGCGAAAGTTTATGATTTGTTTAAAGTAATTTTTAGGTTTTTTTTGCTAATAATAAGAACATAATTCTTGGTATTCCTTATTAGATGAAAATAATAATTTAATGTTTGAAACGTTTAGTAAGAAAACAAGAACATGGTGTATTTTATCTCTGGGGTACAGAAATATACATTGGTTACAAATTAAGTATTTCAGATTCATTGTTATTTTTATTGTTATTTACAATTTACTTTAATAAATATTATTATTTTTCTGCAATATTTTGGCTGCTTTCTTTTTACTATCTTGTACTGTGATTATGAGTTTTATTTATTTTGAGATGTAGTTTCAGTCAGTTTATGTAAGTTACATTTATTTTGTTTATTATAACCAATTTTAAAGACACAAAAGTTTAATTTGTTTGTAAACTTTATGTTCGTACCCATAATTAGGTAAATTTTTCAGTAGTAATAAATGGTCCTTAAAATGGGCTACAGTATACTTTATTTTTACTCGGACATTAGTTGAACAGTGTGTCATAAAAGAAAAAAGACGTACAAAATACACATATTTTGTTTAGCATCCACCAAACCAAAAATAATAATGCAACAATAATTGTTTTTAGTGTATTATCCAATATTTGTATGATGAAATGAAAGTAGTATGGAAGTTTCCATTTTAATGTTACAAATCCCTAAATTAAGTTTTTAACTTCGAAACAACTGCACAAATGTATTTTAGTTTTCTTGGTGCTCATAATACACTTAAAGAGTTAATTTTACATTTACTAATATTAGCTTGTTGAAATATTTTGAAAATGTAAATTCTAATGGCCTAGTTTACAGGAAAAACTAAAGTGTTAATTGAAGTTGTAACATTATTCGAAAATATAAATACTGTGTTATGGACTGGTACAATAACAGTGATTCAAAAACATGGAGTACATAATGCCATCACTTGAATTATTAAAATCCTGTTTGTTGAGCTTGAAAGAAAAATGAAGAAGAAGAAAACAAACCTAACTACGTGACTTGAAAGTACTACATTTGTTACAGTACTTGACTTGACTTGCCATTAATATACACTACTGGTAAAAGTATAAAATTATTTGTCTGGCTGCACAATTGGTAATTGTATAACTTAGAAACAACTTCTGCTAAGTCAAAAATGTTTTTGATGGCTAACTTAAAGCTTAATTGAACATAAGGAACAGTATATATCATTACACTACATCTCATGGGTAATAAGAGGTGAATAGGGTTTTGATGACTATATTTTCCAGTAATAATTTAACTTTTTCACTAAATTATGTTTTGTCAATGGTTTTGCATATTTCAATAATTCTGTTGATTGTAATTTTGCTCATAATGGGAGTGAATTTATTTATTTATTTTTTCCATAAAAGATGTTGAGGGAAATAAATTATATATTTAATCTTATATGTGATTAAGTATACTGAAATTATTTATTATGGAAACAAAATATAAGCCATCAAAAATCTAGTACAACAAGAAGTCAAATATAAACTAACTTAATAAAATTCTTTTATTTATGCAAAGATTATTTTATCATTTCAGCAGATATTACCTTTAATTTTTTTTATTAATTCGTGATGAATGAATATCCGATATTAAGCTGCAAATTCTTGAAATGTTGCAGTTTACATGAATTATTTCTGAACACATTAACTTGTGCCTGATCATCTTTACTACAAATATTGATAAAATTAAGGGGGCATACATTGGGGACTTTGACAAAACATATGTGATAGGTTGGTATGAGCTCATTGCCCAGATGTGAGATGGTGGTGTCTAAAAGCATACCTCGACTTTCTGGTGTGTCGGACTCGTCCATTTCTGCCATCATTATAAGTGATTTAGTGTTCTCTGCCTGGCTCATCCATATTTGGACCTTCCAAATCATGAATCAAATACAAATTCCATATTAAACACAGGTCGATGCACCAGTTTAAAGCAACAAAATTGAGGTAAAAGTTTGTATCATGTGATAATACGTAACTTTATGTTATTAAACTATTGTGAATTAATGAAAAAAAACACTAACAAGTTCTAATTTTGAATATGCTTACAGGCAAAAACACCCATATAATATTTGGACTACCTATCAGGAATTGCCTATTACTGTTTTGATGAACACAATATCTTTTAAGATACCGCAAACTGCAACCGTTTTATATTTTTGTGTAAGAATATATAATTGTATGAACAACATAATAATAAACTAGCTGCAGTACACTGTGTTTTCCGGGCTGAACACAGGGTGATATATTGTCCACGAGTTAAAGCAAAATGGATAGTGTGGTGGACATAGAGAAATGACACACAATAGCTGTTTGTATGTCTATGACTTATGATTTTCTGTTTACCCAAGGCAATCGGTTGAACGGTTTAGAAGTTGATGCACTGCAGTGCTATCTAGTGGTGTGTTATAGAAAAATAGATATCACGAAAATATTCTAAGTATTCAAATATTTATGTATGCTAGTTTTTATGATGATCGGTTGAATTGTTTAGAAGTTAATGTGCTGCATTGCCATCTAGCGATGAGTTACAATGGTTAGCATAAAAACCTTCTCCATGAAAAAAACACTTCGATGTGCCAATTATTAAAGCGATTAGTCAAATGGTGTCAGAGTTTATCAACGTCATACATACCAACGTACAATTTTATATATAAAATATTTATTACAGCGTTTGCTGGCGAGTTAACACCATAACACATATCTAAGAACCATCACCGATGAATCACAAACCTTTTACAGAAAACCGTATCAAAATTGAAGATAAATGGCAACATTTGTTTTGTGCACACACAACCTCTCACCCTAAATGCACATACCTTCTCCGTTATATTGCGGGTAAAAATAAATTCTGACTAATTTAATACTAAGGAAGTTTTAATTTTTTTAAATTTTCAACTTCTGTATTTACAGTAATAGTTTGCTTCATCAAAAATTATTTCAGCCAAAGCTTTCAGATGAATTATAATGGATTTGATGACTTTTTTGTTTTGCTACCCTTGTTATTTCCACCCCTTGCAGTAATGGTTTGTTACATAAAAATTACTTTATACAAAAGTTTTCAGCAATATTTAAAAAGTTAAACTAATATAAACATTAATTTGATAGAGTATATGGTAGGCAAGTTTATTTATTTTCTTATTTCCACCCTAGGTTTTCAACCCCTGCAGTAATGGTTTGTATTATCAAAAATGGTTTCAGAAAAAGTTTTAGAGAAAAATTATAAGATTTACAAACAATTAGATGGTATACCTACTAAGAGAATGATTTATTTTTTATTTTTTGTTTTAACCCTTCTTTATCCACCCCTTGCAGCAATTGTTTGTTGTATCAAAAATTATTTCAAACAAAGTTTTGATAATATTTATAATGTTTACAAACAATTTGAACGGATTTGATAGTGTGCCTATGAAGGGAGCTATGAATTTTGTTTCTTCATTCAACTCTTATTTATTCCACCCCTTGCAGTAATGGTTGGTCGTATAAAAAATTATTTCAGACAAATGTTATAGATGATAATTTAAGGTTTTAACATAAAACAAAACAAATCTAATAGTGTACATGGTACGGAAATAACGATTTTATAAAAATATAACTTTATTTTTTCAACCCCCTGCAACAATGGTTCGTCTTAACAAATATTGTTTTAGGCAAAAGTTCTTGATAAATATTACAAGTTTTACAAACAAGTTGAATGGATTTGATAGTTTACACACTAAGGGAGATATGATTATTTTTTAAACTCTACCTCTCATTTTTTAAACCCCTTGCAGCAATGGTTTGTCTAATCAAAAAGGTGTTTCAGACAAAAGTATTGGATGAAAATTATAAGATTAACAAAAAATTTTTTCAAATTCTATGTTGTGCCTATGAAGGGAGATATGATTTTTTTTGCCCTCCAACCCTTGTTTTTTCAACCTCTTGCAGTTATGTTTGGTCGTATCAAAAAGATTCAGACGAAAGATTTTGGTATTTCTCCTACAAGTTATAATACTTTCAAACGGATGTGATGTTTTCCATACTATGGGAGTAACAGTAATTTTTCTGTTTTTCAAAAAACCTTCCCCAATTTTATCCCTTTGGTCTGATGATGCCCATTAACAAACTCAACCGAGATTTTCCACTACTAGGTTTTTTTTATCAGTTTGGAAGTGATTTGTGAAAACTTTTGGTAGTTATTGTGTCCATAAATTTGTGATATATATAAACTTTTGATTTGGTGATGGTTTTGGGGTCTATTAACCATGAAACTAAAAACTATATAAAAATTTTCTGGAAGTCGCACCATGGTAACGGCTACAATAAAGAGTACATCTTATAAATCTACCAAACAGCTAGGATCATGTACCACAGAATCAAGCCATTAGGATCAAGGGATAAACTTATATACATGATACAGAATTTTTACTCTTTTTTCCTACATAAGTTTTTTATATGTGTTAATGTAATTCTAGCAATTACATAGATATTTCAAAATTTGGTGACAGTGTTAATGATCTTATCAACATTGTTTATCTATGTGAATTCTATTTTTAAAGGCAACCAATATTACATCAAAACAGTTATTCTTGCCACACAATAAATTGTTGTAAATACTTCAAACTGAGTAATTTATCTTACATACTCAATTGTAATCACATTGGGTAATATCTCTAATTAACAATCACATTTGGGAACTGAATATTTCTATGCTAACAGATTAGCATACTTCTAGATTCTACCAAGGACTTGTTGGTAGAAACCATGACAAGATAGTTTCTGACCAGAAGCATAAAAAGACAATTTTTTTCTGGGAAAAGGGCCATGGATAGGGTGGAAATTATAGATATTTTTATAGTTCTTTAAGGATTTTGTGGTGGGGGGGGGGGAGGTGTTTCCCACCATCCCTCTTCCTCAGATGTTGCTCCTGTTTCTGAAATCCACAAACTACACAAGCTACAATGTAGTTATGTTAAGTGTATGTAAAAACAGAACTTTTACTGGAAAAAAGTAACTGTTGGCTTACATCTTAAAAATATATATATCACTAAGGGGTCCAAATTTTTAACTGATATTGTAAAGCACCAATTATAGTTATCTATAGCAAAATAAAATTTACTGCACATTTTTTGAACTCAATTTTCCTTTTGCTGAACACTCGCTTGAGTACATAATCTCACGACCCCAACACTCGCACTTGTCATATCATTATTAATACAAATCCTTAATTTTCAACACACGTACAAATATTTAAATAAAGCTTAATTATGTATATGCAGCCAAAATCAATCATTGTTGTTTTGATTACTGTTGGTTTATCAATATTGTCGTTCGTAAAGAGCTGTGATAACATTCGTTGATTATTAATGTAAACAAACTTCTGAAAATAATATAACAACTCCCAAAAGAAACTACACTTTATTCCAATATTTTGCAGTAACACTACATAATCCTGTGCACACAGCCCTAATTACAAAAATTTATCACAGAAGTCCATTGCCATGTGATGCTCTGATTATGCAACTGTATGCCACGTAAGAAATTGGTATTTTCTTAAAGTTTTTAGCTGACCCTGAACAAAAAGTCACATGATCCAAATCATCAAAATACTTAAAAACATTATCTTTTCATTTATTTCATCAACTTGCCACAATTAAATTTTTACAAACATTATCTGCTCGGGGTTGCCTCTTTTATGCTGGCAAGGATTATTATTAAAACACTGTTTTGCCCACCAAGCTGTCAAACTGCGTCATTAACCTAGCCGCCGGCAATGGTTCAGTAGGAATCAAAGATGGCTTCCCACTAGCAGTCTATATATCTCTATGTCATTGGTATAGTATTTTAAAACATTAATATATTTTCAAATTATCAAATTAAAATCAATAAATAATAACTATTAACTAACATAACACTTAAATCTATACGAAATATTACACATATGTTCATATTCTCCAACTTTTGCATCAACAGAATGACAAATGTTGCCTTTAGAGCTTACATATTAATAACTTTATTTAAGAAAATGTTATTTAAATTTTTTCAACAATTTTTGGACAGAATACATTTCTTTTAGCCTATATTAAAAGAGAGAGAGAGAGAGAGATGTTATAAATGTCAACCTTACCTGCTGGTACAGTAAATCTCTGCGTCTTCCCTTCGGCTCCAGCGGGAGAAGAGGAATCAACAGCCCGAGGCAAGACTGAAACTTCTCCAGTGCTATTCCATACTGACCCTCTGCCAAGTACTGCTGTGCGGCCGTGCCAATCTCCAGTGCCGTGATCAGGCTGGGAGTGGGTGCGCACAGCCTGTCTGCAGGAAATAGGCATTGCAACTCAAACTTAAGACTATGTCTCTTATGCCATTTTGGTTATTTGAGTTTACTGTCATTACAGGGGCAAGTTTTTAAATGGGACCCCGCCTACCTGGGCACAATTATGGTGCGCAGAGCTTCAGAAAGAAACATGCAATTTATGGACAGCTCAAGATTTCAGGGTGGGGTATGTTTACAAAAAGCATTTAAGAATACCCTGAGGAGAGGTGAGGCTCCTCTTCAGATTTTTCATGCGGATTTCAGATGTTGACCTTAGCGGCCAGGTCGCGTCACTGCGATGCCGGCGTGTTAAGTTTGCTCACAGTTTATCATTACTGTGGGTTTTCAATTCAGTTTTTTAGTAGGTCACATTTCAAATTTTCACACTTGATATTGCCTTTAAAACTACACCAATGTTCAACAATCAGGAAAAACTACTAATCCAGCACGGCCGTGGTCCAGAACATGCCCGATTTAAGACATTTCACTGCACTAGAGTTCAAGTGCTGTTCCTGTCGATCTATCACAATATCTCTTTTGCGTATGATGTTTGGTGGAAAACTTAGACACAGGATACGTACTAAACTTTTTTTTTGATAGCTGTAAATTGTTATGTGAGTAGCCATAATTATGAGCACTTGTACAAAGTTTTACTACTCTTAGACAAATACTTAGAAAATATCAGATGATGAAATTTGTGATGAAACATAATTTGCAAGAGAGCTATCACAAAAAAATTACAGGCAGTGGCAGTTCTAGACTTCGTGGGGCCCTGGTTTATTTACTTTTATGGAGGCCCTCCCCTGGAAACTTTGAAAAATTAACACTTTCAAAGAAAATTTTAAGACAACTTCAAATTTAAATTTTGATGATGGTTTTGATAATTTATCTTAAGAAATGTTGATATACTTTCCTGGTAAATTATCCTCCCGTCAGTTTTTTAAATGCTTACAATCTGGTGGAATTGCTTTATTGTACATGGCAATAAATGCTTTACAAGTTTTTCTAATACGAAATCATGAATTGAAAAATGTATACACCAGCACTTCAGTTTATGTGCTACTAAAATTTTAATTTTCCTTTTCACATTAATGTCCATATTTTTAGCAGGACACTAGACAAACTAGTAAAATAAAAATGAAAAATACTGACACTGGCCTAGACAATAGCGGGGCCTGGGCAATTGCCCGGCTTGCCATGCCCTGGAACCGCCCCTGCTTAAACAACAGCAACGACAAGAAACCAAATTTCCAACATGGTATGTGAGACAGTCCTAAATGAAGAAAATCAAGCTATAGTATAGAAGCTATAGAATTTCACTATCACAATTAATTTTTAACATAAGTAGAAAACATGTAGTCAAATTAAGAAAATTAAAAACTTTTATCAAAGAAAAGGAACATACATCATTAATATTACAATTTTAAGTATTTTGATTAATAGCCTAATAGGATAACATAGGAGTTTAATAAAATGTGATTAACACAATAACTAGAAGTGGAATGGTTCTGTTTCCATTAATGTGTTATAAAATTAATTTAGTTTCTACTATGAAATGTTTTGTTTCTCCATGTGTGTTGCAAAATCGTGTTCCATTTATTACACCCGGATACAAACAAGAATCACAAAGAAAATGTTCCGTTTCTCATTACAATTATTATTGAGTAGAGTAATGAAATGGTTACTGTGCAATTGTTTGGACATTTTATCATCAAAATGGTAAATGTACACTTGTAAAAATGATGCGCTAATATATAGTAATGATTGAGGAATATGAGGTTCAAAGGATAGCCCAATAGTCAAAGTCCATGTCTATTCATTCACTACATTGCTATACTACATCTTGAAATATATTAGTCAGTCCAAGGTCTGTCCAAAAAAGGAATACTAATTGGTTCTAGTCCGTGAACTACTGTCCCTTAACACTCTCACAACACTACCCATTTGCATGTCATGTTGCTAACACCACTACTTTGCCGTTCTCTCTTATACAAACCCCCCCCCTCCCCCCCCAAGACACTCTTGCAAGCCCAACAGTCGCTCGTCACTTTACGTGTTGCTAAACTGAAAGGCTGACTCAACTGGTTGGCTGAAGCACTTTTATATATATATATATATATATATATATATATATATATATATATATATATATATATATAAAACCTGTCGGGGTGGCGGAAGAAAGATCTCAAAGTTTTCCGACTGTGCTGTCGCAAATTTATTTCATAAGTGGCCTAGAAACTGCTGAATAGCGCAGCATTCAAGGTTGCACTTTCCAGGCCAGAAATGTGGAGGCGCGGGCGCTGCTGCGTGATGACGAACAGGAGCTGGGATGCTAAGGGTACAGTGATCACTACGGGTACAGTATCCAAGAGGCAGCCAGTGTAGCACGCTGAGCAATCACCTGGGGCATCGAGTCTCTCGCGCAACAGGTAGACTGGCAGTCTCTAGTCGTACCAATATTTACTCTCTGATCTTGGGAGTTACTGAATATCTTCTTGCTCTTTCATGTATAACAGTTACAAACTTGACTTTATTAAGCAAAAATTTGACCACTATTTGCTAATATTTATTAAGTGCAAAATGTCAGCATTTGACCTCTTCAGGTATCAAACTCAGATCACCTTGTGGGGGGTTGAATGATCTGGACACTATTAAACTATTGTGGCCTCATTTCACTCTTGAAAACATTCAAAATGCTACTCCATTAAAAATAAATAAATAAATAAAATAAAAAATGCTAATTTCTGCACTATAGTACTTACAAAGTTCTGAATTATCGCTAGAAATTTTTGTTTGCGAACACGAAGCTTCTGACGAGCCAGGATTTTCTTCCTTGTATACCAAACGTTTTAGCTCCTCTGCCCTCTTGATGTAATCATGTACTCTAGCTCTTAATGCAGCTTTCTTTTTGACATCTGGCTCAGCTGCACGGGAGAAAAACAAAACTAATGAAATGAGAAAGGTCTGAAACCTATCTTATTTACCTTAATTACATGAAAAATAAACAAAATGCACAAAAATATTATATTTTATGGCATAATTGCTTGCTCAAAGAAGTCCAAGAAAGAAAAAAGAAAAAAAGAAACTTCCAGAAGTATGTGAATAATATTTGTTAAAATGTAATAATTACATCACATGTATGTATTTGAAACTATTAGTTAGTCTAAAATGCTGTTTAACAATATTTTTTTAGAAAGTAGTTTATTCATTTTTCCTTTTCTCTATTTTTTATTGTTTCATGTTTTTAGTTAAATGATTGGTATTTTAAAAAGAATAAGTACAACAAATAATCATTACTTAGAATGTTAAAATACTTTTATAGTCTACAGATAAATGGTTAATTAATAAAAATGAATACTGATATAAATTAAAACATTTTACGAACTAATGGTAGTCCCAAATATTATAATCCTTTAATATAATGAATTATTCAGGATACTAAAACATTTTTGAGTTCTTTGTCAAATTTAAAATTTAAAAAAGTAATTCCCAAGTTGGTTTGGCAAATGGCAAAAGTGGTTAAAATAAATATGTAAGTACATACGAGTACAAATTCCCAATTATTTGTTACTAAAATAATAATTATTAATATTTGAGGGGTATTGAATCTAACAAAAATAAAGACAAAATAAATTTTTGATATGATTAACATTTTTGAAGTCATTAAAAATATCCCATAAAATGCTAGTTTTTGTAATTCATAATTATTAATATTCTCATATACATAATTTTTTAAAGTATTGACCAAAATTCCATGTGCAAAAGTTTACACAAACTAGGCTAAAAGGTGAACCCTGAACAAATTTAAAAAATAAGACTATTTACTATTATTACCATTATCAAGTTATGTCAATTAAAGTGAAAACAGAACATGTTTCTCAGTTTCATTTCATTTACCAGCCAATTTTGTTTCATAGATGCAGCCTTCCAAACAATCGGACTTTACATGTGACCATATTTGGACAGCCCTGCTATAGAGCATCAAAAATAAAAATAAAAATTTTGAAACAAATAAAGTTTTGAAGTTTTTTCAGATTTTCTAATTTAGGATTTGAGTAAAGTGTATTAGTCAATAATTACTAGAGGCAAGATTACATGGTGTCTAGAAATAAAACAGAAATAACAGCAAAATTAAGTCAATACAATGCTAAACACACAAATGGAAGGCAATACACTACCAAAAACCAAAATGAAAGTCAGAAACACTTCATAACACTTGAATGCAGCAAAATTCACCTCATTACCTCATTTAAGCTACTAAAATATATTTCATAAATCTTTAGTTTGATTTTATTTATTTAAAAACCTAAACTGTTGTGTAGTAAGTAAAAAATTATTATTTAGTTTCTATCTATGATTTTCTAATAATAAATAAAAGCAGTCGATAGCCGATATTATAAAGACAGGTTAAGGCCTACATGAAAATATAACAAGGAAATGTACATAAATACAGGGAGGTCGCTCTGACTTCCCAACCCAGTCAAACCGTACAGACTGGAGTTGCCAGTCTTTTCTGCTATGAGGGTTTTTCCTTTGAGAGTTTTCCTTTTAGTGTTTTGTTGTTATTATGATTAATATTATTTATGTCCTATTTAATCTATCCTTAATTTTTATGTTTTTATAATGTATTGTGTGTCGTGTTCCTGTTGTACTAGTCTTTTTGTTGATCATTGTTAAGTATCTGGTATGCTTGTCTTTGTGTGTTGGCCAACTGTAGTGTGCCTACCTGCAGTTTCTCTTCAGATAGTGCTTGTCTACCTTGTTGCCGACGAGGGAGTGTGTCCAGGTATTTGCAGTAACCATTTTTGTTTTTGATGTTTTATTTTTGTATTGTCTTTGATTTTGTTTTTTATCTGTCTATATGTGTTGTACCCACTGCTAAAGCCCTCGGCTGTTGGTGGGCATGTTTTTTTTTTGTTGAACTCACTCTAATCAGTATATGTAGTATTGTTTTATGTAAATATTTTAAGTGTCTTATTACAAATTGTTGAAGCAATTGATCAATGTAATTGTGCTTGATATGTACTTATTACTATGTGTGTTTTAATTTTTAATGATAAAGACAATATCCACTTTTTTAATGATCAAATTAGCTTTTTTAAAAACACCATAAAATCTTGGCTCCATCAATTACATTCACAAGAATGCATCCTTATCAAGAAACTATTGAAGAATGACTACAATTCATCAGATAGTTACCAGTGACTAGAGGCACAAAAAACCTGAGCGCATCGCAGTAGTGACACAATGCTTCTACATGAAGTCCCTCGGCATCGGATTGGACGGCTTGCTTGATGAGATCAACAGCTCGTTGAAACGACTCAGGTGAAGGGTAGTGTTCCAAGTCCAGAAATGGATGGTCGAAGAATTCCTCATAGTCAATCCTTTTATCAGGCTGATGCTGCAGTAGCCTTGTCAACAGATCTCTACAATCTGAAGAAATAGCACTTCCTTGAGGAATCTAAATAGTGAAAGGAATGAACAATTGTTTAGTCAGTTTATTAACCATGCATACATGTGAGTGTTTTAAGTAGGCAGCTAATTTGGTTTCTGTTAATTTACAGCTTGTCAAGAGTGTACATCACATGGTGTTCGAATTTCTGATACAGTCAACCAGGATTCAGAATATTATGCCAATGCTTTTGCTCTTTTAGCATTTCTGTTTAAGCATTAAAGGAGTTAAAGTGTTTATGAATGTTTTCATTACAAAACACTGGGAAAATAAGAATTAATATTTTCTTTAAAAGAGCATATAAAATTAATTTTTTACCATTTTCAAACATTTTGTATATAAGCACTGTACGCAAATTATAATTCTGTTTTAATATGAGCAAAGTGTAATTCCTCACCCAAAACTTTGCCGCTTTGCCCCCACTGTTACCACAACAAATTTTGAAAAATCTACCAATTACTAAGACACTGCACACATTTATAGCATACTGTTGGGCGTGTGGGACTGTCATGTCTGTGTAAGGATGAGACAAAAAGAGACTCGTGGCTTGGGATACGAAGAAGCTCCAAGGAGGAGACAAAGAACGCTCATGTTACCTCCCTCGCCCACTGCAGCGATAAGAGAGAGCTATAACGACGAAGTACCTACACACTCCATACATACTCATTCATCTGCACATTTAAAAAGAAAACTGGCACCAGGATAACTTTATAACAACAGCTAAATATAATACACAATATTTTGACACTGTGTTAAAATAATAATTCTTCATTTGTTGCTTTGACTGCTTGCATCTATTTTGAAGTAGACGTACATTTTATCCTCAGAGTTGTTTCCTTCTAAACATATATTGATGTCCTTAGTTACACGGTTACTTCATACTGAGAAAACATCAATTGGCATGCCCCTACGTATGATGGACAAAACTGAATAGCACTCCACATATTGTGAAGTTTCTGCTGTGGACCTGTAAGAATCACTAGCTATTTGTAATCTGTTTGTGAATTTTACAAAGTTGTGTTTTTCAACCTTCATAGCATAGTCGTGTGCACACTGGCTCTCCGTGCAAGAGGCTTTAGGTTCATGCTCTTGTAAAGCATGCAGATAAATGCCGTTGCAGATGTAGGCTACTTATATGGGAGTCTTCTGGATTAAAATAGAAATTGTTGTATTAATTTGTAACGATTCACGTTTGAAATGTGTAACAGTGACAAGGTGAGCGAGTGAAAAAATGTTTGACAAAACTCAAAAAATGTCCTAAACTACATAAATAAGAAGCAAAACTTAAAAAAAAATCACTTCTCAGACTAAGACAATACTTGCAAGGCATGAAATTATATATTTACATAAATGCTCTAGTAATTATGCGGATATATCATTAGAATGCCGTAGGAAGTGCCCTTTTTTATTAGGTAGATATATGGAATTGTATGCTCATTCATATAATAAGTCTTTTCTTAGTAATTAATGTACATATATAACTATTATTAAAAGCAAAGGCAGAATGTTGATCCAGATAAGATATTAAAATATGGAAAAATTTTAGTTGTATAAACTCAAGGAGTTCCACATATGCATGAATTATTTGTTGCACATTGCTGTGCTAAATTTATTTATATGTGGTTTCTTTAACTGATTACCATAGCTAATACACACATTACAAACACACTACATTTACTCCATTACAGCTGTAATTAGTATACATATGGGCAATGCAATCTCCAATAAAGTAATTAAATAGTTATTTTACAATGTCTACAATAAGTTCACTGATGACATATCCTACTTAAAAAAAAATGTCCATTTCAATTTACTTAGTAGGAATAATTCACAATTGCCACTAAACTTAAAAATAAAATTTTGATCTTTTTTTAACTTTTTTATTATTAGAATTAGTAAGAAATAGTGAAGATATGGTGTTCTTTGAATTACACTTTCAATGAGGAAAATTGATTTTCTCAGACATACACCAATGGTGAATTGTGCTGGTTGTCATGGATAAAACCTCAGGTGTGGACAACATTGATGAATACATAAAGAATAAACGAAGACAATTGGCTGACAATGACAAGACAGTTGCAACCAGACCAGAAAGTACAGAAAAATAGCTTTGTCCAACATAGCGACACTCAGACGAACCTACTGATCAAACTAGAGATAATCATGACGACACAACGACAGTGAAGGCGAGCATAGTAGGCTTTATACTAGGAAACAGTTACAACATTTCGAAAACTGGTATCTGCTCCCATCATAAGGCACAAACCAACTCATTTAAAAAACAGATTAAAATAATTAAATCCTCAGTAGCTACTTAAGTTGGCCTAACAGTTGATAATTAGTAATTGGTTGCAAATAATAGCCATATGTTGGTTTGGAATATGTACGTTAAGTACGATTGTGGCGCAACAAAATGTAATGTTCTTAAAATAATTTTCTGTCACAAAAATTTGTTAAGATAAATTAATAAACCCCAGAGAATGACTCCAAAAAATCCAAAAATCGCATTGGAAACTTTTAAAATTTGCTATAACAATATAGTTAAAATATTGCTCATAATGGTACTGACCTATAATTTATGTTTGGCCATCATTGTACAACAAAATATTTCTTCTAAGAAATATGAATATTGTTTTAAATTCAAATATTTATTTTATGATATATATTCTGTTCATATGTTGGCACGGTGTTGCAGTGTTGGAAATTAAATACAGAGTACAGTCTTGATTATCCGTGATATGATTAACCGGGTATTCGGTTAACAGGGTTTTCAACTAAAAATTAAACTAAACTGGTGGGGGGGGGGGGGGGAGAGAGAGAGAGAGAGAGTCTGCGAAGTGTAATTCATTAGGAAAGGGACAAGATAGAAAAGTAAAACTAAATACTACGTATTAAAAGTAGAAATGAACAGACAAAGAAACGGACTAGAATTGCACATGAGAAGAAACACTAGTCCGGGTTCAGCTGGATTACAAGGCAGGAACAACTGCCCTTCCTTCCTAGAATCACTCCCTGCCCTTCGTGAAACCTGGCACACTCACTCATTAAAAATAATTTCATTTATACATATTTTGAAAAATTAATAATTAGTGCCAGTAATACTTGTGCATTTGTTTTGTATAAAGTACTTATGAAATGTTGCTGTATTGAATAACCTAAATACATTTGAATTTGATTATCCGTGATTTTTGCTTATCCGTGCTAACATTCCCCCTTATTACCCCGGTTAATCAAGGTTATATCTCTCTGGCCCCATGCCTCTCTACATATCTATATACAGTAAGTCCTCTATTTACGTCGTACCGATTTACGTTGTTTCGGATTAACGTCGCTAATGTTTGAGTACTCATGTTTCAATTTAAGTTGTCGCCGATTCACAATAGTCGTTTACAATGACCGTAAATCTTTATTTTAACCAAAACACCGTATATTGTAATTGTGGTGCTGTGCTCAGGATAAAACCATAATTATTAATAATAAATGTCCGGTGGAAGCGTCAGGCTAATTATCTAAAAGGACTTGCCAGAGGGGCACAGCCCACTTACAAACACAATTTAAAATTAACCTCCCTGACAGAAGGAAAGGTTACGTGGATTGTGGTTTCAAGTAGCAGCAAATGAAAACAATCGTATGGTTTGGTTTCATTAGAGGCTTTTACTGTTGATTAGTAGTTTAGTATCTTTTCATTGCCGGTTTCTTACATTTGAAAATATCTTACGCCATTACAGCCATTACAAACAAAACTGGTAACAATGTCAGAGTCTTATTTTTGATACATTACATTGAGTACACTAACGAATAAAATATAAAAAAAAGGAGGGGGGCTGGGGGGGGGAGGAACACAATTTCATGCTATACTAAGTTCAACTGTTTAGGAACATTGAGCTCGCAGGCTCATAAAACAAATATATGTGTTTAAAATACAATATTTTATAATAATAAGGAAAACGTCCTAAAACTGGCGGAGTTATAAAGCTGTTCTTCACTTCTTTTTGAGGGGTGCCGAAAGATGGAGGGAGACTCCGTTATAGAGGCTCACGAGTTACATTTTGAGGTGCAAAATGTGGCGCCGGAACTGGGCCGCCATCTTGAACTGGTCTGGGGTCCTTGAAGCACTCTGGAATTCTTGAGTACTCTGGGATTCTGGAACCCTCTGGGATTCTGGAACCCTGCCTATAACCAATAATCCACCTGGATTAGCTTGGTTAGCAGGCAGTTTATGCCGGGCGAAGTTAAGCCCCAAAAAAGGCAACCTAACAGGTTTGTGTGGGACGAAGTGCAGCTTACCTTAGCTGGCAGGGTGAAGTAGATAGTGGCTGTCCCTGGGGGTGATCCGGGGAAGCGCATCGCGGGAGCTCGTGGTAGCCATAGAAGAAATAATTATGCAGAAAACCAAAAAAAACTAAAGTTAAACTTAACTATTTGGGCAGCTACGAAAGAAACTAAAAAAAGCTAGGCGACATGGCCTGGCTCAGAAAGCAACTACATTATTGCCGAAAGCGGATCACGATAGCTGCTGGTCGTTACTGCGACCTGTTGCGAAGATGCGCGCTGGACTAGAGCTGCCCTCAAAATCCCTGAAATGGCGCCGGGACGCTAACTTAAAATTAAGTCCGGTCGTCTGTTCCTCTGGAGGAGGGGATCGGGAAACCCGAAGTGCTCCGAAGGGCTCCGAAAGAAAAAAAAGGGCTCCGGCGACCTATCGACTGAGTGTGAGGTCGACTGTTTCTCCTGGTGGGGATACGATGGTCAGTAGTACACTCTCGCTCTCAGCTGGTTCGTCCTTTCGCCGCTAGATGGCGTGGGCATGCAGATCGGAGTCTAGCAGAGACCATCGCGGCACTTGGTAGCCGCCATTTTGCAAGTGGGGGGGATTTTGGCCTTGAGATCGGTCACTGCCGCGGCTGGCCGATGACCGCTGTGGACCAGGGAGGGGTGGGGAGGTATGTCCGGTGAATGACCTGCCCTGGGAGACTTCGCCGGCCAGGCGTCGGGACGTGCGTCGCTGCTTAAAAAAAAGGACACCAAAACGTGTTAGAGACCGCAAACTTCAGCACACCTCCGAGAAGGGGTGGGGGTGACCATGGGAAGCTTAGGGTGGCTACTTTCGTCACGCGTAGCGCTAAACTCGTGACGAGACGCGACGGCCAGTGGATACCGTTGCTGATGGTAGCCCTGTAGTCGGCTAGACCCAGCAAATTTGGTGGGAAACGGCGGTGAGAGCACTATACTGCTCAACAAGCTAACCTGCCGGTACACTCGACCGAACAAGTTTGGATGGGGGCGAAAGCAGCGGGTGAAGGAGGAAAATTGAAGTAATAAAAAAATTTAAAATTTTGTAAAAATAAGAAAATAAAAAAAATCGTGCCTAAAGTAGCACTGATTCGGCACAATATAATTCGTTTATAATTCTTTGTTTCCTTCGGTAGTTAATTTATGCTATGTAGCGTACGCTACACGTTCACCGCCTTATCTTATCATACATCATGAGGGATGCTTCCTGCTCTCCGCGCGGTGATGCAATACTACCAGCCCGCCCGCTCGGCCACCCACGTATCTCGCACGTAGAAGTGTTATCTACTTCCCGCAACGACACAGCATTTTCTCCTATCCCTGTTCGTCCAACTCCTTGGCACTTCAGTAGAGGTGTAAAAGTAACTAAAAAAAGTGTACCCGTATGTATTCGTTACTATAACAATTAGTACTCGTTACTATCGTATCGTTACTCGTGACTTCTGATACCGCATAACATTCTATATTATGTAACAGCAACGAATCTAGTCGTATTTCGTACGCGTACAGTATGACGTCGCGTAAATAATAATAAATCAAATATAAACAATTAAAAGTATTTGATAATTAACCGCTTTTGTTAACCAAGAAACAATAAAATCTCATTAGAGCAGCTTTATTATAATATCTCTTTTAAGATAAGAACAAAAAAACGTGAAAATACGCGATAATAAAAAACAAAAACATACATATTTATAATTTGTAAAAAATACTTTCTTACGTTGTTTCTGTTCCAATCTCAAACTTTGTCTACTTTGTCTTAATAAACAAACATCGTTCTTTGTAACGAAAAAGCGCGCGCATGCGTAAAACATACGAAAAATGCGAGTAACGAAATGCATTCGTGTGTAACGTTTCGTTACTCGTTACTAGATGCCGCACCCGTTACTCAGTAACGAATACATACGGTTTGCTACAGCTCTACACTTCAGTCGCTATGATATCATTGAGTTGGCCGGAGTTTTAAACGTGCCGTTGTTAACTTTATCGTGATTAAATGCGTTTGTAGTAGGCCTACAGTATCAGCTCACTGCAATTTATGATTTTTTCTTCATAAGATGTCTTCCAAACGACTATATATCTGTTTTTATATTTCAATCAATAAAGGTAATAAAGCAGCTGGTTAAATAACCATTCTATAAAGCTGAGAAGTACTAGTTGGACTTGTTTCCACGCTGTCGGTTGTCATTTGCTGATAAAATTGCCCGTTGTCACGTCTGTATGCCAGCGCTTCCGGCCGACCTTGGGCCGTGGTCGGCCGGTGGCATGAAACATGGCTCATTTTGCGTCGTTTCTATTTACGTCGCGGTTTTCAGGAACGTAACCCCGACGTAAACCGAGGACTTACTGTACCTATAGCTATCTCCATCACTCTGTATTTCTTTATCACTCTTTCTATCTCACCCCACCACTCTGCCCCTCTTTCTTTCTATATATATATATATATATATATATATATATATATATATATATATATATATATATATATATATATATCTCACTTTATCTCTCTATCTCTTTCTCGACTTGCACGCCACCATTATTATTTGGACCAAATAGAAACGGACAAAGTATTTACTGGTAATTATCTGATACTATTCACATGCCACCTTAATTTTTGCTTTAAGGGTTGGCATTATTGAAATCTCATCTGAACAGTGACCTTCCTCGTGTTTTAAACATGGAATTTTTTAGATTGATCTAAGGTAAGAAGTAAGAGTTGGTGTATACAATCTTTGCCATTTTAATAATTGAAATCAAAATGAGGACAACCTCTAACTCCTTTTTTACTTCTGCATAGCAAAACAATTTTTGGTTATAATGAAGTTTAACCCTAATTTCTTGCAGAAGTGTGGTATTATGGTTCTTTAGCAATATTCACTACATGATGGCATATTTATGATTCTTCCTAGTGAGTTATTTTCAAGCTATTAAACATGAAAATGGAAAATACTTTCATACTTGGGAGGATTGGAGGAAAAAAGGTTAAAACAAAACATTTATGTACTAGAGAATATGAACAACGGGCCATCATTATACTTTAATTTACAGAACATTTAATTAGTATTTATAAGTTTATAAACATAAGGAATTTATACATTTGTTATAACAGCAGTTATAGGTTGGAATAACATCAGTAAAAATAATTTGCAAATGAGCAGAAAATATTTAAATTTTGCAAAAGCATTGATATATAGTTGGTAAGGCAGAAATAAGTTTGTAGGAATAACAATATCATATTTATGTTTTGCCACTTTTATACAAGAAATATTTAACTTTGATTTTTATATTGGAAGTTATTTGCTAATACCACCATAATATTTCCTACACATTAAATAATATTAATTAGGGGCCTAAATGCTAAAAACATTCTTGAAAAGTTGGGAGGAAGTTGTTTTCTTACTGATCCAAGGTTTCATTACAGACTATTTTAAATAATATAAAGACAAACAAAGAGAATTACATTCTTACTCTCTACATTCCTAATCTTACTCTACATTTCAGTTCCAGAAGTCAGGATCTTGTGACTTAGTTTTCCTCAGTAAATAAAAGTTAAATATCCTTTAAAGTAAATGGTTGTCTGGCTTTTGAGACAGCTGACACAACTCAAAGCAGTGCCAATACTGCTTCATGCCACTAAAATCTGGAGTATTTATCAGCAGTAGATCTAGTTGATGCATATCACTAAAATTGCGGCTGGAGAGAAAACAGTGAAAGTCATGATCATGTTGGTACTAATGATAGACCTACTGAGCAGAATGTATCAAAGTCATTAAATTGTTGCATGAGCCAAAGGAAACAAATTTTGAAGCACAGTTTAATGCCACAGAAGTGACTGCTAAAGAATAAATAAATAAATTAAGACTTAATGTCTCGTTGACTTGGGAGTCTTTACAGACAATGAGGGTGGGAATATGAGAATAGAGTCTTGATGAAATAAATGGGTGGGGGAGACGGGAGTGTTTTGAAATAACCTACCAGCAAAAGGCAACGACTACCACATTTCCCACTTACAAAAATTCTGATTTGACTCCAGATCACATTCATGGGAGGTTAGAGATTAAACCATTCAAACACCATGGCCCTGACAGCCAATAAAACTATGCCAAATTTGGGAACTAAATTAAAGGCACAAAGCTCAGTTTTTATTTTATCAAGTCACCCAATAGTTAATGCCAACTTTTTTCTCCCCAGATTTTAAAAGAATTAGGTGATTGATAATTGTCCTTTTGCGAGCACTTTAAAAATATAGATATTTTAGGAACAAAAATATACGAAAATATCTACATTCACCTTTCAGTGCAATGTGTGTAATTTTATTAATATACAAAGTAAATGTCTACATTAAACTCACCTGACAATGAACTGTCATTGGTGTCATGTGCTTATGAGTTGGGTATCGCCAGCTAGAAGAGCTATGAATATACCAGCTTAACTTTCATAAATATTACTACAAGGTGAAGGGACAATTTCATGTTACTAGATGTAATTACTGACTGTTTGGCATGTTGAAACATTTAGGTAAAAACGTTGTTAATACTGTGAGGGATGGCAGGTCTGTTAGAAAATATGAATAACCATCTTTATTCATAGTTACATAACCTGCATGCTACCTAAACTGGTTGATCTAAGGCAGCCTCAAACAATGCCAATCATATAGATATGACATATAATTGAAGCACCAAAAAAAAAAATTAGCAGTGAAAATGAAAGAAAATGTGAGGATATACTTTTAAAAGTATGTAAAATGCTATGGACAAGCAACCTACCACAACAATTGTATGGCATTCACAGAAAAGCAATGTGTGGTTGTAATTCTATAGCACACAAATTTCTTATGGAAAATAATTTATTTGACTGTGTTTCAATACTGTTTGATTTAGTAAGTATAATTTGAGCACATTATGTCGATAAATGTAATCTTTTGGGGATTATTTCTGCACTAATTCAGCTGATACACATTTCCAATGCGAAAATTAATAATTAAAAAAACTCTTTCGTGTTTGTATTAGTTTCTGTATACATTATTATTGGTTCAATATATCTATAATATAAACATATTTATTTCTGAACCTCAAATAGGATTTCTGTAACAAATTTTATTTTCATATAAATGGTTTTATTGAGTACGTTTATGCAACTTATGTGATACTATAACTTATAACTAATGGTTAAAAGGTACAATATTGTTTTTTTAAAAAAACACTATATAACTGTAGTTTTACACAAATACAGGTATCTAGCAGCTATGTCTCTCAGCAGTTTCACAACTAATTGATTATTTTTAATATTTCTATATAAAAATATCAATTAAGTTTGTAAAACTAATATCACAGTAAAATAAGTACTTGTATGTATGTATGCATGCTGTTGTGTAAATTGAAGAATCCTGCGTTAGGCAAAATGGCAACTTCATACTTCACAGGAAACTCAACTACATATCTGTTGTGTTGCTAAATTTGTTGAAATTTCAACAATTTATTTATTTAACTATCTAGATTTTGACAGTAGTTGTGCGATAGACTCACAAATCCAGATGGCCCACATGAATAATCATGGTTTGTTGCACAAACATTAAATATGTATTGGATTTAAGAAATAATAACGGTTTAAACATTTTATTGAAAATAAAGATTTTCATTGTGAGTTTCAAACAGTATTTTTCTTTAGCATCCTTAGAAACATTTATGTGGCTTGACACTTACTGCAATTTTTTTTTGATGATTTGGTCATAAAACGTAACACCCACTTACTACTTTCGAGAAATGCAGTAAATCAATTTATTTTTGCTAAAACATATACATCTGCTCATAAATTGTTATACATTTAAGTATGAGCTTAAAACTACTAGGCATAAATGACAATGGTATTTTTCTTCTATTTCATGACTAGTTTCACATGCAAACCGAGCCAACACCCACAACTATTGATAAACACATAAGACTTTGGGAATGATAAAAGAACTCATGATAAAACATGACTGAGGTTCCAGGAAATAAATTAGGCACCTTATTAAACAACAATATCACGAAAACAATTTCTTTATTAAGCCAAAATTATTTGTGGTATTTCTGCTTGGTGCATAATGATTATGAAAAAAAATAAGCAAAAAAATATATAATATTAATTTTAATACCCTCTACTATGTTTTGGTTTCTAGTTACCAGTTCCCAGTTCCGCATCACAACTGTTTCAATGGAGAGTGTTGTACCACTATGTTTACATCTGTAACATAGACTATACTTAGTATTATAATTTAAAAAAAGACAAACTGGTGAGTGAATTGCTGCAATGCGTTCGTAGCACCGTGGTTCGCACTGCTTATCAACACGTCGATAGCATCCGAAAAGGTTAGCCTTCCATCAGGCCGGCACGGAGGAGGAACAAAAGCTCTCATCTCATGAATGGTGTGGAGAAGCGTGATAACCAACATATTTTTGTCCCCTCCTTTTGCTCTCTTCGTAGTTACACACAAATGCAGATGCCAGGAATAAGATATGATGCATGCCTTTAAATGGTTATTTTATTGCTTGTCCTAGTCTGAACCTAAAAGCTATCTCGTAACTTCTACTGGTTGACAAATTATGTGAATCCTCTTCAGGAGTGTAACAAGACATTTATTTCAAATTGCAGAAGGGAAAATATATTGTAATTTAAATGAGCTTTTCTTGCAATATTTCAGGTAAAATATTTATATGGCAGATAATTTTTTATTTGTATTTATGCAAGCAAATTTATTCTCCATGACATTAATGTAATGTAAAACACCATTAAAGTTGGGGGGGGGGGGGGGGGGCATGCAATATGTTGATTCCCACTCGACTCCACCTTTACGACTATCACACCGATGAGAAGCGTACCTCAATTTTCGCCCGAGCTTTAATTTTTTCGGCCAGCTCGCTGAAACTGTTTGAAGAGTAAGGAGCGCGGCCAAACAGACACTCGTACATGATGACTCCGACCGACCACAGGTCGACACGGTAGTCGTAATGCTGCTGCAACAGGATTTCCGGAGCCATGTACAACGGAGAGCCTCTCAGCGAGCTCATGAACGTGTCAGGGGAGAGATGTTGGGCGAACCCAAAGTCTGAAAGAAACAACAACCTTTGCTTCACAGTCACTCATCGGAGAAACTCTACTAATAAATGAAATCATTAAACAACAAAACAATGTCTCTGATTGAATGGAAAATTATGGGTTTGTTTTAAATTGCAAAAACGCACAAGATGCACGTATATACACATGATCACACACCAACCACAGAATAAATGGCAGACTGCCTGTGGACGGGTACAGACTTCAGTTCTTGAAACATCACTATTGTTTCCTCGAAGGCAGTCTCACTGTGTTCATGTGTGCTGACTTCCAGGGTTGTCTGAATGTTCCCAAACATACTGTCTTCATTGATCATCTGAGTTAAACATTAACATTTTCAAGGCTTTCGTAAGCACCCAACCCAACTTACATACAAACAACGATCTCATCCAATTTTAGCATTAAATCTTCCAGATCAAATACATAATCCTTTCAACTGGTCAACTTCTGTAGGTACACAATTTCCATTTCTTAAAAGAAAAATTTTGTAGCATAAAATAAACTATGAGCTGTTGCCAATCATGTTACGCATTTACAATAAAATTTATATGAGAGAGCAAGAGAGAAGTGAGAGAGCAAAAGAGAGAGAGCAAGAGAGAAGTGAGAGAGCAAAAGAGAGAGAGAGCAAGAGAGATAGTGTGAGAGAACAAGTGAGAGACAGCACAAGAGAGAGAGATAGAGAGTGACAGAGAGACTATAAACACATGATGGGATGGTCTGAAGAGTAGAGTAGTTTCTCCATGGAGCCTATGAAGTTCTCTGGTGGAGGGAAAAAAACCTAAAGTTGGATGAGATTGCAACTGCAACTTGTAATCTATTCACGTATCTTGAAACTTATTGACTGAAAACTTAGAAAAATAGCTCAATGTAAAAGGTTTTTGGTGGTTTATAAGTAAGTCATTTACTGAAAGGTGTTTACACTACAGCTAACATTTAACATTCATAATTTTTGGGTGAAAATAAACTCCCACGAAAAAAGTACACATTATAATATTATTTTAGAGTCAATATGTATTGGACCAGTATTAAAAATGATATTTTCATATGCTATTCAAACGCAATCCACTAAGTATAATATAATTTAATTTTGATTGTTAGTTTAGTACAGTGATTCTCAAAGTGTGTGCCTTAAAAGACTTCCGGGTGTGCCCTGTGTAATTCCAGAGAAATATGTGTCCAGATATAAAAATAAGCATAGTTCCTCTATTAAACCATATCACTACGGATATGTTGCTCTTTTTGTTAGCACATCATTATGTGTTATTTGAACAACCACACACGTTTTACTCGAACAGTGATTTAGTTCAGTGCGGTGCTGTCGTTGCTCTTTACTGTTTGTAAACAAGCCTTGAGTTGATTATCAGTTTATATCTGTGAAGCATTAATTATTATATAGCATGTTTCTCAGAAATTTTTGATTTACAATTATTTTATTTTTATTTTAAATGCACCCCAAATTCAAAATGTTTGACATCCACTGGTTTAGCATGAAAATATGTGTTGGCAAGTCATAAACTAGCAGTTTTCAATTATTTATGATATTTATATGGCATTGTGATCACTAACATTTTATATTATTATAATTTATCATGAAGTGTTTAAAACAGTTAAAACAGTACAAAGAATGTAAGTATATATTCCTATTATATATGTATATGTAAGGGCGGGGGGAATTAAAATCCAACTTGAAACAATCGAAACAATATTTAAATTAAGTTGAGCATTACTGCTACATCTCTTCATTTCAGGTCATTAGAGAGAAGGAAATACTTGCATACGTTATATGCACGCCCAGAGGTCACAATGTTCAAGTGGAATCTTGGCTGAATCACACCCAGATTTTCTTCAAGTTCAGAAATGTGGCGGACATTGTAGTGAGAGCCAGGGGAACTGCCCCCCCCCCCCCCCCCAAACCAAATCAAATGCATTTCATCACACTACTCCAAACCCACCTGATCCAACCTTACACATTTTCAGGTTGTTTGGAACCCCCAGTCTTTTCCTGTGACAAGCAGCTAGTATAAATAATAATTTTGCTTGCAACATACTATGATATTATAAGAACATCTAATTTAATTGATCTTAAATCTTACATCCATTGCAATTTAATTGATGAGGTGGGCTACAGTAGTGATATCTATCTTGAACTTGTCGAAGCTTAATTGCATGCAAATTTAGTTTATAATAGTAAAGTAGAGTCTCAATTAACCGAGTAAATCTGGGATAACACAGATTCACTCCATGATTTATTTGCCTAACCACTAAATGGCATTTTTTAAGTTAATTTTCTTTTGGCTTTTTACAACAGTTAGATCATTTTCTAGGCTCTCAAGCAAATATATTCAACAGTATTTGCTGGTAATGGCACTTTAGGTTGGCTCAGATAATACGTTACCTCAGTCAATTGAGTATCTACTGTAATTAGCTTTATTAATAAAGATGTATCTAAATGATGGACAGGGTATTTCCCCCCTCCTCCCCCACTAAAATTGTTGAAATGAAAACTTTTATTAAACGCAGCACAGAAAGAACCAATTATGTTATAACCTACTATCCTACAAACAAGTACACTTATATATGCCAGATAACTTTATCAACATTTTTAGTTTGAGAGCAGAATATTTTTACATCATTTATGAGAAACACACTGGTAAATATTTGGCTGGCCTAGTTCTCTAGGGAAAATTTTTATTTTTTATTTTATTAAATAATTTGTGTTGAACGTCAGTTAAGTGCCTCGCATGAACCTGTCAATATAAAGTGCTCTCATTTATACATTTAAATAGCAGAAACACAAAAAGCATAGTATAATGAATCATACTGCACAACCCACCTCCAACTTTAAGGGTGAGACAAGGATTGGTAGTGAGTAGAAGGTTCTGAGGTTTCAAATCCATGTGGCAGACATTGTGCGAGCGCATGAACTTGAGAGCTAGGGCGAGTTGCTGCAGGAACTTCCTGCACACAGCTTCTGGCAGCCTGCGTCGCTTACGGATGAAGCACGACAAATCCCCTCCGTTGCAGTATTCCATGATGATGTAAATATTCCTGCGGAAGAGGTGAATTAAATAAGTACCACTTGCAACCGGTACTCTGTTTAGATGAGTTTTCTGCTGAATTTGCAGGAAAATTATGGTTCAATGCATTACAGTTAAAGTATGTAATGAACTAATGAAAATTGATCACCTTAAATTGAAAACAATCTGAAGTGGACAACATATAACAATCCAGTATAATGTACAAACATATATATATTATATATATATTTTAAATAATATATAATCATTTGCATTATTTTTAGTTTGTTCACTCATGACTGTAAAATGAATTGACGAAGCTGTTACAGAAATGACATTAATGTAATTCAGATTCCCGATAGGGAATTTATATGAAATTTCAGCTACCTATGCATGAATGGATTTGGCCAAAGTTTATAGTCCAGTGTAAGCTATTCAATACACATGCCTCTGCTCTGTTATCAACTTTTCACATACACTAAAATTATTTTTTCACAACCGAGTTTTTATTTATTGAAATATTTTATGAAATAAAAGGCCTACATAGTAACATGTGGTATATTACACGAATATCTTTTTGAAGTGAAATTTCTTTGGGCCCGATGAGAGTAAAATTACAAGGTCAAATTTTAATGCAACATTTTCGTGAAACATTGTAGTGAAACGTATATGATGCGAAAAGGACAGAGAACAGGTATTTGTCCAAAGAATTATAAAGAAAGCAATATGCTATATATGTTGCTGGGCTTGTTTTTGTTCTCCTCTTTGTCCCCTGCCCCAAAAAAAAAAAAATAGAAACGAGAGAGTTAGATTACCGAAAGAATAACACAATGTGTGTGCGAATGTACTTGTTTCAGAAAATATATGTAGGTATCCTATACAGTCAGCTGGGAATACCATGAATTTTATATTTGCTACCAGCGCGCTCGCGTTCCTTCTTGTTCAACCAGCAACATAGAGAGCACTGTTGAGATAGTCCCTGCATTTCCGCATAGATAGTGCTACCTGTTATGAATTTAATATTTTATTCAGAGATTAAGCATGTTCCAAATGGCATAATTGTCCACCTCCTCCGACGGGCCTGCAGCCAAATTCTCCATCTTGGAGTGGATTCCTGTTAACCCACGATTTCCGGGCCTTTTTCCTTTGGACTCTTTCATCATCAGCTTCCTGTTTTTTATCTCAGTGTAACGGTCTTCTTCTCCCCAAAGCTGGCAGGGAGACAATGTCTCTACTAACATGTAACACAATTTGTAAAGTCATAACCCTCTCTCACTAGCAACTACCTAATGTGAGGACATATTGCTTCAAAATAATTATCAAGAACATCATGGTCGAGTTTAGTTTGTACAATTTCTATTTGTTTATCTGTTTCAATATAATTATAATAATCTGAGTCAATGCAAAGTAACAATATGACTGTACATCAGCCGGCCATTCATATTTTTTTTATAGCCTTTATAGATTTCAACTAGTAAGCCTAATTTATTCAACAAACAAATAAAAAAAATGTACTTATGACACTCTTTGTTTATCTTTCAATGGATTACCAGTAATAAACTACAGACAGACTGGTTATTCCTGTGTGAACTTATTAATTTGTTTTCAAATTGGGTGACTCTTCCATAAAGCCAAATTGAAAACAGGAACATAAGCAGACATTGTTCGTAAAAAATAAATTATTTTATGATTTCTGATGTTACCAAGCCACTTAATAAATGATTCACAATAACTTTACAACAGGAGTTTGTATCTGTTTGAAATATTTAACTGACTCAAACTGAGCTCCCCTCTAATTCCTTAAATACTTTTATAGCATTTGATTTTATCTGGCCAGAAAATCCTTCCAAAGTATGAATATAAATATTAAGATGAGATCCTGACTTTGTGTCATATTGCTCAAATCTCACATGAGACACAAGTAGACTGCACGCCAGTTCCGAGCCTTGCACGTAGAGGAGATACCGCGCTAGAGACCCCTGCGAGCGTTGCACTTATAATTCCGCCTCACTAACACAAATACACCCTCGGCAACCCAAGTCTCTTAAAGGTAACCTTCATGCCCACTGGCACTCAGGCTCACGGGGCAAGGTGCCACTTGAGTGGTTTCTAGCCCCACTACAAGGGCGGGCCTGTTGTCTCGAGTGTTAGTTAATTAGGGGTGACACTAGGAAGCCCTATTTGGTGCATCGCCCGACCCATCGGCTCGGGAATCAAGAGCTTCTGGATGGTGAGCCAGAGGTCCTGCGTTCGGTTCCCGACCGGGTCGAGGAATTTTACATCTGGGTCCAGAAGGGAGGGTTGTGTTGTCCCTTCACCTCCGTATCGCAGAGGGCAATGTCGAACCATCGCCGATTCACCTTGGCAGGTAAACACCTGGTGCACTGCAACTTCCACCACTGTGGCAAAATCTGGGGTCACCATGCTTGGACACGAATACTAAGCAACCATCATCACATGGATACTCTGACACAGACAGCCAGGGAATACGTTTATATGCAATTGTAATTTAAAGTGTGTAAATGGAATTGGGGAGAGGAGAAACATGATAATGGGCTCTTGGATGGGCTCACAAGGTCCAGAAGCATGAGAGTGATAAGGGAACAACCTTGGCTCATGCATTAGGTGCTTCTCTGCTTATACGCACACTATCATGCCTTTTATTTTTAGTTATAAGCTTATCAGAGACTTTAATGGGTGACCTTATATTTCGATGGTGGCATATTAAAGATGAATGGTCCCTGCACTAGCTTATATCACTTTAAAACAAATTTTACCAATTTATTCATTGGTTATCTAAAATTACCTGAGGAAAGCTCATTAAAAATTATTCACTTTCAAAAAAAATACCCATGCAAAACTAAACTAAAAATAGAAACTTTTACAGGCAGGTGTAACGGCTCTAAATTTTATTCATAATCAGACACTTTAGCAGAATCTTGAGTGGTTTTGAAAAGGCATATTTAGTTGAAACTTTAAATGTCATTGGGTGGCAGTCCAGACAGGCAATTTTTTTAAGCTAGGGCTTCTTACTGATATTAATTTTTATGAAATAATGTACCCACATGATGCAAAACCACGTATATATATTTTTTCTCTTTGAAGGTGTTAAAAGTTACATAATGTAATTTTTAACATATAGCCTAATTATATATTTTTGATGAGGATTGCAGGGATAAAGATTGAAAAGTCTTTTCATGCCTTTAATAGGATGCCCTCATGCAGAAATAATGACATAATAAATTGGTCAAAGTGCTGCGAGTGAATTTGCACAATATTAGGCTGGAACCTCAAGGCACAGTCAAGTAAAGTAAAATCCAAAGTTGAACTTTTCATTCTCTCACCTGTCGTCCCACAGGAAGTCCTTCATTTCAACGATGAACTGATGCTTCAGCTTTTTCAGAAGCATTATCTCGGTGACCATATTGTCTGCTGCCGAGCCGGACAGCTTGGCTTTCTCCACACACTTTATAGCGACCACCTCTCGACATCCAACCTTACAACAAATCGATACATACACTTGACTTTAATTTGTTTGCAAGATGTATTTACAAATGTGTCTACACACTGCAACCTACTTGCAACATTTGAACAGTAACAACTACCTTCCAGCGTGAAGTGGACAAACTTATGAAGGTGGAAACCAAAAAATTTACACATAAACAATGATGCTTTGCTATAGGAAACCTTCTCACTCAAATACAGACTTGTCCACTATAATCTAGCTGTCAGTGTCAGAAGAATAATAACTAACTCTGAAGTAAAGTGGTGAACTTTTTAAACTGGTAAACACAAGTGAAACCAGGCTTCCATCCATCCTAATGCACTTTGCAAAACATACATCTTATCCAAATATTCCAAAGAAGTTGTTTAGTATGAATAATGAAAGCCTACTTCGTAGGCCCTGCACAAAACCCCAACTTCTTAGCTTGTCCTTTAGGAACTTACAACAAAAAATTGGCAGTCATTATCTTGACATTATTTATCCTAGTGTAGCTTATTGCCAAGAGTAGTAGTACATTTAATCTGTTTCTCTTTAGAAAAGAAAATGAACTGACAGACACACCTCCCGCAAAAACAAATTCTATTTTCACCGGTATCACGTTTTTAGAAAAAACCAGTTGTTCCCTAACAAATAATTATGGTTAGTTTTACTGTAGTATTTTGTTGGTATCTTAAAATCTTGTTGGTTTAATTATAACATTGTTACACATTAATCCATTGCAACAGTAATGCACTCTTGAGGCGAACAAATAATAAACGTATTTTTGCTGTTGCTAGTACTTTATTACAGTATTTTAAGACTCGATCTCACACGCTATTTTGATTTTTAGAATTATTTATTTATTTATTACAATTGTAACATATACACAAACTCTCATTCAAGAGACTGCAGGGGTGTGCATGACAGATAAATAACAGTAACACAAATAAAAGTAAAAAACACATTTAAAAAAATTAATGGACAAGGACAAAAAAGATCATTAAAACAGCCAGGAAAAGTTAATTGAGAATAATATGAATTTTATAATATATAAGTGCCTACATACATATCTATTGAATAAGTATTGAAAATAAATATTTATGTAAAAAGTCAAAGTCACTATTGGCAATGACTAAATAAGTTACTGGAAAGAAAACTACAATTATAATTAACTTTATTTACAAGTTGATAAAAACTATTGTAGTTATTTATTAGTCTAAAAATAATATTATTGTTTCAGTTAAGTGCACATAAAGTAGGTACATGTTAAACTATTATGGAATTGTGGAACTCTTTAACCAGTAGTATCCAGGGCACATTTACTATAAATTTTGGAACTATAACAGTTTAAAAAACAAAATTAGTTTGATTAATTTATTTTTGAATATTCTCAATTTTGTCAGTATAAGATGAATTAATATTATTCCATATTGCTGAACAATATCGTAGTTTTGACAATAACAGCTTTAAAAAAAAAAAAAAAAAAAGAGATCAAATTAATATTATTTAAGGGCTCTTTCTGAAATTTACAATAATACCTTGCATTAGTTGTTCAGTCTCAAATTTTCAAACGCTATTTACTAAGTGTAATATCACGGGTGTCAAGGTGACACAAGTAATAATAATTAAAAACCTTTGCACCACTTTTTACACCAATTATACCACACTTAGTGATTATATTTTGAAAATTATAGTGACGTAACAAAAGAGAGGTATCATTAAAATTTCAGTAACTGCCCTTCAGTAAAAAAATTAATTGTACAATAAAAATTATGGTGCGTGAAACTGACATGCCTGAAGGCACTGAACACAAGTTTCTTTTTAAATTCATTAAATCTCTAATACTTAATTTTTACTGAGAATATTGCATTCAGACAGTTTTGCTACATTGGCATGTTTTGTACAAAAAAAATGGTAAAGTAACCCCAAGTGTTTCAACTAAATCTGTCAAAATTTTTTGTAATTTAAGTTTTAGATTTTGTCAATTTCAAAGCTTACCAATTGCCAACTACTAAATAATTACCATTTTAGTTTACCCTGACTGGATAAATAAAATAAATTTTATATTTAAAGTTAAAATGAAAAATTTGTCATGAATAAATTATAGCAGTTGTTTAATTAATAGAACCTTTTCAATATAAATACATACATAATTTAAATCTTTTAAAATCCTGATAAGTTTAGGCTTTCATAACGTGACAACAATGCCTAAAAACCTAATATTTTATTTGATGAGTTATGGTGTTCTTATTTTATAATATGTAATTACTTTAAATTTTATTGAACTCACATTGTATTTGCTAAGTGGCAGTGTAAGCTGCAAAAGTGACAGTTGAAGCATTCTATCAAATATTCTAGTAGAACAATGTAGGAAACTCATGTCTTTTATCATGGCGAATGCTGGCTACACCTGACTGCAGCGATCCTAGCAGCTTGGCCTGAAGAACACCTGCGATATTGAAATTTCTGTGTATTAAAATGGGCGATCTTGGCACAGACTTTCTCTCATCTTTTGAAATCTTGCTGTCATTGTGAAATGAATTTACTGCCCAAATATCTGTATTAAAAGAGTGTATTCATGATTGAAACATGTTTTCACAAACTACAAAAATATATTGACTTAAAGATCATAAAAAAATGACCTAATTTTAACCCGTCATTGGTCGCATTGTAAAATGTTACACCAGTGGTCGCGCATGAGCATTTTGCTCATAGACTTAATTTTACGATTAGAGTCGTGCTTAACCACTTTTAAAAGGCCAAATATTTTACTTATTGCAAATGAAACAACTTTGCTTTTTTAAATAATATTTAATATTATTATCACATAATTTTTAATTTTTTTTTTTTACATAAATCATCATCAGAATAAACTATTTGGCTGTATACTGAAATTCCTTCGTCCGGCCTATGAATACATCAACAATAAATGCAATAGTTTTGGAAGCAAAACAGAAAATCACACATTATTTACTACTTAATCATTTTATAGCAAAAAAAAAAAAAAAAAAAAAAATTAAATCTACTGAGTCTTTTGAGGGCACACTAATTTATGTTATACATTTGAGACTATGACTAATAGAACACACATTATGCAATAGAGAATTTCTATTTCAAAATTAACTGCTTTCATGGAAATTTACTTTTTATAACACATATAAACTCTATTAGGTTTTTTCAACATTTTGGTCAAAATTTTTATCAATGGCGGCTGCTTGGTTTTCAGGTGGTAAACTCTACGGCAACCATGGTGGAACTTCTGTAAATACAAAGCACAGAATATATATCACATTACTGAAAATTCTAGTAAAAAATAAAATAGATTCATAAAACTATGGAAAGACTATAATAACATATCTTCCTCTGGAATTCCTAAGAGTTTTTCAAAATTATAAAATCTTGTTTAACTTCTATGCAAATTCAGCTTTTCAGCATACGTATTCAAAAGTAATTACTTATTTTGATGCAAAAATCAACAATTTTGTAACAAAATGATAAGGTTTACTAAAATTGATGTTTTATGTAATTTTTTTTTTTGTATTTTCAATCAAAATATTGATAATTATAACATAACTTACCTGTTCTGGAACATTCAGCAATTTGTTGAAGAGCCAAAGCCACAATGTTCTTCTCCCAATTCATTTCAATAAATAATACCAAGAATCATTAGATTTAGTCTCACGAGAATATATTCCAAGACTAAACACAGCACTTTGCAAACCGAACTGTCGTCACAATTGTAGCAACGCGACTGGTCGCACTGTGAGCAAACTGCTCATGCGGCGTGCATGCCTGTAAACTATATCTTATATCAAGACCAAGTATTAGTTACATTCTGTCAGCCACCTAGTGACTTAAAAAGGAAGGTTCAAAACTCAGCTAGAAAAAAGGACACTTCCCCACAGCAATAAAAACAATAACAGTAAAACATTATTTCTGAGGGTGAGCAAAATGCTCATAGCGCGACCAATGACGAGTTAAACATAATGACAAAAGGACAAATATCATACAACTTTTAACAATGAAACATACTTAACTTTAAAACTGAATTTTTGTAAATAGTTTATTTCGTAAATAATTCCATGCGACATGATAAAAATGATAATTTCTTAGAATAGGTGCTGATCTGGGGGAAAAAATTGAAAACTTTGAAAATTGTATTTTTTTAATACTTGTGCCCGAAAACACTTTTTAGGTGTTTTAAATGTGACTAACTTAAAATAATAACTATTTACAACAATTTACAGCATTTTAAATGTAGCTAACCTAACTGTATCAAGTGTTCAAAACAGTAAACTAGGTATTGGTAAACTACTCACACCCCAGACCACTTCAGCTAGCTCAAAATTCGGTCTGAAGTGGACAAACCTAAAAAATGTGCATGAATAATTTGTTGGGTTCGAAAATACTTTAAATTTCAAAATAAAATGTTACTGTCATCGATTAAATACTGCAATAATGTTTCCCAGACACCAAACTGAATTTAACGTATTTTTATGGATACTTGAAGAAAATTCACAGTCATTATCAGCCATCTTGCTAGCACACAAAAACATTACATGTAAAATTTATGAACAAGTTGCACTTAAATTCTTCCCCATTTTCAAAACAACAAACACGTTGACTGTTCGCAGGTACCGGAAGATGCAGGTTAATTTATAAGAAAGTTCATACTGATGTCCTGTGGTTATTCATAAACTAACGGTACCGCCAAAAGACTGTACTTTTAACAACGGCGAAAAACTAAGTTAAAAGTCTTGTTGTGGGCTACACCAACGACTGTGATCGAGATTCTAGTTGAAAAAAACCAAAAACATGAAAAAATAGGTTGATCTTACTTGGTGGCACATGGACCACAGCCGCGAAATGCTCTATAAAATCACATATTTTCATAACTGTGAGCCCTCGCCTGGCCACGACCTACTCGGTACCTCATCCAGACAAATACTAGTGAAAGAGGCTACGCAGTCGCTTCCGCCTGACTGAAGCTGCAAGTTTGCACCTCTCCTGCCAATCACAGCACAGCTCTCATCAAACCTTAATCAGGATACAATATCTTACCCTGTTACCACTCACCACCTCCGGCTAGCTCAATTTAGGTGATGAGTGGAACATACAGGTTAGAAGGTCACGAAGAAAGAAGAAATTTATACACAATGTTCGATATATTACCTGTTTTTTTTTAATTCATGGAAAAATCACACCATATTCCGTACAACAGAAAACACAAGAAAAAAAACTAACTGTAAATACAAAAAATAATACACGGAGCCATCGCCCGACCACGGCCTGCTCGGCCCACCGCCCAAACAACGACCGCTCGGCCCGGTGCTCAGACAATGACTGAATTTTACAGCCTTCCTTCCCTTTGTGCGGGCAGTGTTCTGGGCTCGGCGACGTAATTTCAGCCAATCACGGAGCATAGCAACAGAAGCTCCCACGAAATGCTTACTTCTGTTCCCACGACTCAGCGATTTTGTCTCTTTCTCACACTCCCGTGACCGTGACTCAAACGCCTAGCGTGTGAAACAAAGCCTCGGTCGTGGAAAAACGAAGGAGAATTACGTCAGCACGCCTTCCCACACAAAGAAGACCGCAAAAAAAAATATATTAAAAAAAATTAACTTACGAATTTTAAAAATAAAAACAATCAACCCAGAAATTACGTTTACAATAACTTTTAAAAGGAAAAAACTTTACATCCAACCTGAAATTTGACAAAAAAATTTATAACTAATCATTATTACTGGATTGCATGCTGGAAGGCTGTAATCTGGGTTGTTACAACCCCTTGTAGCGAAGCATTTTATTTTTTGACAAAGATTACACAATGAAAGTCATATTAATAAGTGACATCATTTTTTTAACCAATCTCAAAATTTACAATTTAAAACTACCAGCCAATCATGGTGCATGGCAACAGTGGCCTGATGAACACTAGTGCCTATTCCCACGGTCTCCGGGCTCTGGCTTTCTCACTTTCGCTCATCTCACGCCCAGTGGCGCACCCAGGAGGGGTTTTTTGGGGGTTTAAACCCCCTCCGAAAATGTGAAGAAAAAATCTAGAATGGAAAAAGTAAAAACATTCCCAGTCCCAGCAAAATAGGTACGATGGTCTATGGACAGCGCTCAATCTACCAAACTTTGTGAGATGTTTTCACATCAGTGTATACATTATGGTGTTAGTATTACATTTGTAGTCTGCTACTGTGAATTACTTTAATTTTTTTACAAATTAGGTTGTGTTATATAAAAACTAAGAATTGTTTGTGCGCTACGTTTATCTCAATTTTTGCATAATTTTGGACTGTATTTTTTGCAGTTTTAAATATAAATTATATGCATGAATTTTATACCCTTTGTTTTTACTCGTAGAGTGAACTTAATTTGTGTGTGTGAATGCAGTAAAAAGCAAACCATCATTGTCAGTGATTTAATTTGCACAGAATGTGGACTTTAATGCATCCTATGATTCTCATGGTATTAAAATAATACTGATTTTGAGCGGACGAGACCCTGGGTTTGATAAAGTTATCTTTGTTTGATTCTTATCTAAAACAAAATTTAGTACTGTACTAAAAATTATTCTTTTTTCTACCAGCAGTATATTCAATAATAATTATATACCAAACCTTCTTAAATAGCACCAATTTTCACCTAGAAATCCAAATTTTCCCGGGAGAGAACCCCCGGACCACCCTCTTTATTTTTGAAACCAGTGTTCCTTCATAAAAAAACCCCTTCAAAACCCCCCCCCCCCCCCCTTCCCAACCCAAAAAAAAAATTCCTGGGTGCGCCTCTGCTCGCGCCACTGGCTACATTATTGCACCAGATCTTTCAAACAAAGATTCATGGCAGGAACAAAAATTACAAAAAAAAAGAACGTCACCATTCTTATTTATGAACCAAGAAACACAAGCAATACTTAAAAAGTTATGTTAAGAGACACAAAAACATAAGCTAACAACCCAACACGTAAATATAAGATATAGATAGGGGTTTATTTACCACAAAGTCAGCAAATCATTACAATAAAAAGCAAAGTATATCATAATTCTTCTTTAAGGGGTGCTAAAGGGTAATGGGAGTGGTTTTCAGGAATATCATGTAGGCTGTGACATTTCATCAAGCTCGGAATAAAACTTAAAATTTGTATAAAAAACATGCAAACAAACACACATAAACTTTCTTTATATTTATGTACATACACATACCCACGTACACCCAATCAAACATTTTGAATATGTTTATAAGATTTAATTTTATTGTAACTAAAAAATAAATGTTATATGCATACCTAGTGTAAAATAGCCAAACCAATGGAATGGGCTATGCATACACAGTTATTATTATAGCACTTCCTTAACAATAACAAGTAATAATATGATTTTCTGTAACTGTGGAGTTAAAAAGTAATACTTAGTGAGTCATATATGAAAATGTAAAAATTTACACAGAAATTTATGGGTTTCGATCCTGAGTACATCATAAGTAAACACTAGTGTCTAGTAAACACATCGTTTGTAACTTGTAAAACACTGTGTTATTAATGCAGTAATATTAAAATCATAATGTATTTTTAAGTTGCTATTCATTTCTTTGTGTGACTATTAAAATTTATAAACGGTATTCCAGAACATTTTTGGATAATTATCATACATCACAGCTTTTGAGAACGGAAAGAAAAGAAAATTGTAAAACATGGTTTTCACACACTACACACATCCCTAAATTTACCCTGAAGGGATGGTATCTTAATTCCTAATGATTCATGAAAAATAAAAGTTTAAAGCTTACATTACAATACCTCTATTTTCACACTGCTGTTGCAGTCATTGTTACCTGCGATTGTGTATCTTTTTGCTTAGCACAAATGAAGCCCACTGTGGAGAGTTAAAAATACGCTAATTCTTCAGTTTCATACATTGAAGTTTATCCTTGGAACCTAAAGGCTTGATCCTGATGGCATGATCCTGTTGTCTTGATCCTGTGGTACATGATACTTACTGTTTTAGTTCAGTATGTCGGAAGATCCTGTACATAAAAATTATTGTCATATAGGCCCTAATAATGAATTACCTATGATCTAAAGTAGAATAAAATTTTTTTTTTCAACCTACAATCATAATTCTTTCTTATTTTGCAATTTCCTTCATGTACAGGATCTTCTGACGTACCTACTGAACTAAAACAGCAAGCATCACGTATACAGGGAAACAGGGAAAAGCCAACAGAATTATGGTACTGAAGTAAAACAGAAAGTATCATCTACCACAGGATCAAACTAACAGGATCATGCCATCAAGCTCTTTCATCGTACTGAATTAAAACTCAAGCATCATGTGCCACAGGATCATAACATAAGGATCGGCCTTTAGGATGCAGGGATAAACTTCTATACACGAAACACCAACCATATCTAACACACAATATACGACTAACCAAAGAATTCCCTGAATTAACTGCAAAATTCAATGTGTAAGTTAATTCAGTGCACAACACGTATTCCTCACAGAAAATGAGTGACGTTAACAATTAAAGTTTCAAACATTTTGTATTACAATTAGGCTACTTTTTCTAATAAAACAACAATCATGAAATAAATGCATTAAAAATTCCTTACATATGCAATAGTCATTATTTCAACAAATTTCATTATTACAACACCTACACTAACTAAAGTTCTCAAAAAAAAAACACAAACAGGTAAAAAATTAATGTTGACAATTCCATAAATACATAGGTAGTTTAATGTAAGCTGTAAATGGTTATTTTTTTCACAAACCAGTAGTAATTAAGAAACCTTCCTTTCAGATTTAATTCAGGAACTTCTCTAGTATATGCAGGGCCGGTGCAAGGTAAATTGGCGCCCTAGGCGAAAAACTTTAATGCCCCCCCCCCCCCCTCCTCCGGCCGGACACCCAAAAAAAAAATTTTCCTTGCCTCAAAATACATCACGTAAGCCTAAGATTTTGTCAACAATCAAATGTAAGCAGGCTTGTGTTTTTTTTTTACTATTTTACTTATTACAAATCATGAACAGGTCACCGTGGACTTTAAATAATTACTTATATCAATATAAACATTCCAAACTGTTACAAAAATCCATTTCCATCTAGTTTCAATAATCGTTAAACATATTGTATTAGCTGTTGTGTGTCGTGCTGCGCAGCCCCCAGCTACTTGGCGCCCTAGGCGGTTGCCTAGTTCGCCTATATGGACGCGCCGGCCCTGAGTATGTGGAAAACTATTTATCGCTGGTAAACAATGAATAATAAAGCAGGGTAAAAGCAAAGGTATTGTAATGTAAGACATAAAATTTTAATTTTTTCACAAACTAGTAGGAATTACAATACCATCCCCTCAGAGGAAATTTAAGGATGTGTGCAGTGTGTGAAAACCATGTTTCCGAATTTTTTTTCTTTCTGTTCTAAAGTCTGATAATTATGCATTTTTGCTATCACAGAAATTTCTTGGCACGAATATGCTTGTTATGACCCTCGGATAATGCCGTCGCACGCAAACGACTTTGGCACCAACGGGGGTAAGGAATATTAACCAATTTTAACTTCAAAAAGGACTACGAGCAAACAGCTACATCGTAACTGATGCAACCAAACATTTATTATTATTATTACTTATTAACCTGCAATTGGGCTTTCACCCGGTGGCAGGAACTCCCACTCACTCCCCTCTCCCCCCTCCATCAGCTTTCTCCTCAGCTCCCTCCCATCCCTGACCTCCACCATTTCCTCCCCCAGCCCATTCCACTCCCTCCCCGTCCTCACCAGGAAGGTGTTCCGCCCTCTCTCTGTCCGCCTCCACACCCTCTGGAGCTTACATCTGTGGTCTCTTCGTCCTCTGTACTCCCCTCTATGTACTTTGCTTCCCAATTGCCCCCATCCCCCTTCCCCCTTCAGCACCTTGAACATCCTGACCAACCTTTCCACTCTTCTTCTCCTCTGTAACGTTTCCCACCCCAACTCCTTAATCATTTCCGTTGGGCTACGCAGTTTCCCATCCTGCCCCTCCCTCCTTCTCCACATTCCCATTACCCACCTAGCCGCTCTGCGCTGTACCCCTTCCAGCTCCTTCACCTCAGTCACCAGGTAGGGGTCCCAGACCGCCGCCGCATACTCCAACATTGGCCTGACCAATGTGGAGTATGCCTTCTCCTTTGTCCTCCTCCCAGCTCCCTGCAGGGTCCTACCAAGCAACCCCAGCGCCTGCCTTCCCCTCCTGACCACCCCCTCTATGTGCTCCGCCCATCCTAGGTCATTTTTCAGTGTCACCCCCAGGTACTTATATCCTGCTGCCTCTCTTATCTCCTGCCCCTTCCAGTAATATACATTTCGTGTGACTTTCCTCCTCTTTGTAAATCTGACAACTTTTGTCTTACCAACATTCAAGGACATTCCATTTTTCTCCGTCCATTGCTCCAACCTTATCAAGTCCTCTGCTAAACATCCCCCTTCCCCCACAACCTCATACACTACACAGTCATCTGCAAATAGCCTCCATCTGGCTTTCATGCCCTCCCCCAGATCGTTTATCATAATTGAGAACAACAGAGGCCCCAGCACACTCCCCTGTGGCACCCCTGACGTCACTTCCCCCTCCTCGGAGCTTTCCTCACCCACTCTCACTCTTTGTCTTCTATTCCTCAGGAAATCACCCACCCAGTTTACCACCCTTCCATCCCTCACCAGCAACTCAACCTTTTCCATTAACCTCCTATGGGGGACCTTATCAAACGCCTTTTCAAAATCTATAAAGATTGCATCTATCTGCTTCCCCCCGTCCACCGCTTCCACCAGGTCTTCCAACAGCCCAGCCATCTGGGTCTCGCATGAAAACCCCATCCTGAATCCATGCTGCCTGTTATCCACCCACCCCAGATCTTCCATTTCCCCCTTTACGTACCTTCCTACCAACCTCTTCATCACTTTTCCTACACAGGACGTCAAACTGACCGGCCTGTAACTTCCTGGCTCCGCCTTATCATTTCCCCCCTTGTAGATGGGAACTACCACTGCCTCCTTCCATTCCATTGGTAGTTTCCCCTCCTCCAGAGACTGCTTGAAAACCTCCAACAGGTACTTCCCAATCTCCCTATCACCCAACTTCAAATGACTATTCCCTATACCATCTGGCCCAGCTGCCTTTCTCCCTTTCAACCTCCTGATCACCTTAATTACATCTGTCAGTCGCAGCTCAAAGGCCTTCCTGCCCATTAAACTGTCGTCCTCTTTACACTCCCATGCCTCCCCCTTTGTAAATACTGCCAGATATTGCTCCTGCAGTAAGTCTGCCTTTTCCCTGTCCTCTGTATATTCCTGCCCCCCTCCTCCTCTGAGAACCCCTATTCCCTCCTCACCCTTTACTCTTCTTATGTATCTGTAGAGCTCTGTCCCATTTACCGTCCCCCCTTCCCCCATCAGCTGTTCCATGTAAGCATCCCTTGCTTCCCGCGATTTCCTCCCTAGTTCCTTCCCAAGCGCCTTCATTTCCGCCTCTATCTCCTCTCCCCCAAGCTTCCTTGCCCTCGCATGCAGCCTCCTACATTTCCTTTTCAACACTTTCAACTCCCTTCCATAGTAGGGAGGGTCACCTCCTTGGCCTACCCTCCTCTGAGGTACAAAACGTGTAGCCATCTGCAGCAGAATATTTCTTAAGGCAGCCCATCTACCTTCGAGGTCCTCTATATCTACCCATCTACTGTATTTCCCCTTCAGGAATGCCTCTGCCCCCACTCTATCAGCCTTACCCCAACAGTTTACCACGTTTCCCCTCCTTACCCTTTTCTCCCTCTAGCCCACGTCTAACTCCACTACTGGGATCCTGTGGTCACTGATGCCCTCCATTACCACACTTCCCCTGACCGCCTCCATTGGTCTCACAAGTACCACATCCAACAGGTTCCCGTCATCCTGCTCTCCTCTCCTGGCACCTTTTCTGGTGCTTTCAGTCACCACCTGCTCCAGTCCTCTGTTTGCCAGTTGAGATGCCCATCTCTGTTCCTTTGACCCCATCCCCTCCGGCCCCTTTTCCCATGCCACCCCTGGCATGTTCAGATCCCCCGCCACTATCACCCACTTGCCTTCCCCTAGCATGTCCAACCTGTCCTGCACCTCCCGTATGGCTTCATCCCCTTGCCCTGGTGGCCGGTACACCGCAATCAGCCGTACATTTTTCTCTCCTACCTGGAACTGCATCTCCAATAACTCCGCTCTCCCCCCAACCCATACAACCCTACCACAGAGTCCCTCTCGCATGCACACCATTACCCCTCCTCCATTCCTGTTTCTGTCCCTTCTAAATATTTCAAAGTGTGCTCTCTTCAGTTCCCCATCTCTAATTTCCTCGTCCAACCATGTCTCCACCGCTACAATGATATCCGCCCCATAGGCTTCCACCCTGCCCCAGAACTCCTCCACCTTCTTATATATACTTCTACAGTTTATAACTGCGACTTTTACATATTGGCATTTTCCCCCTTGCGCCTCTGTCCCTTCCGCCCTGATACGAGTGCCCCTTCCCCTTAGAACCCCGATTTCCAGCACTCTTGCAGCCCTATCCAACTCCACCCCCCTCTTTCCTCCTTCCTCGCTCCCCGTCCAACCAATCTGAGTTTTGTTGACTTTAGCTGTCACCTCCTCCCTAGCATTGCTATCAGCACTATATTCACAATCACCCCCCTTCTCTCCACCTTCCTCACTATCTAGTTGCTATCTTCTTCCCTGCTGCTCAAACCTTGCCCTTTCCAAATGGCCAGAAGTCTCCCTTCCTAGCAGGTCTCCTAGCATCCATTTTCCCCTCTCTGTTAGGTGAACCTGATCCCTGCCCACACAGTCCTGCCCCACCCATTTCCTGCTATCTACCAACATGGCTCCCAAGTCCCTACACACCCTCTCATACACCTCGCTGACCGCCGCAGCCTTGACATAGTTTATACCCCTCCTTACTAGTACCCCACTGACCACAACTCTGGCTACAGGGAACTTCTCCTTCACCTTGCCCACTAGCCCCCTCATATCCTCCTCTACTTCCCTCCCCACCACTCTACCAGCCACATCATATCCCCCTACATGAACAACCACCACCTTAACTTTACTGCTTCCTTTCATGCAGCCTACCCTCTCCCCCAAGTTCCTAATCTTTGCACCCCCAAACGCAGCTTTATATATACTTCCTTTCCCCACCCCCTGCAATTCTACCCCCTTCACAATAGAGCTGCCCAGGAAAATCACTTCGGGCTCCTGTCTAACTATTGTACCCCTTTTCGTATCCCTGCCCTCTTCATGCCTGTTCACATCTACGTTGCTTGTACCCACAGCCTTACTGCCGGCCTCCTCCCGCACCCTCCTTGCTACCCCTTCATTCTGCAACCTGACACCTGTTTCCTGAACTTCCCCAGTACATGCCTCTGCATATGTGGCCTTAACAGCTTGAGTCCTTACTTTCTCCCTCCCTTCCAGCTCCTCCACCCTCCTGCGCAGCCTATCTACCTCCACATCTGCCTCCTTTCTCATCTGCCTTTCCTTCTCAACTTCCTCCTTTGTCCTCTTCAGCTCGCACTCCAGCCTTTCGACCCTTACTAACACACTTCTCAACCCATCCTCCCTTTTTACTTCTTCCTCTACCCTTTCTAATCTATGTTTTATTTCCATCTCCTTCCTGTACAACACCTCACCTAATCCTTCTTCCAAATCGACTTCCCTCCTTGTCCCACTCAGACCCTCAACAATCTTTCCTCCCAGAATATCACCAATGAAATTGAGTGCCCAGTCCTTACCCACATCTACATTTCCTCCTTCCCTCTGAGTTCCTGACACCCCACCTACCATCTCCTGGCTACCACTGCTTCTTGCCATTGCCACTACACTTCCTGAACCCTTGTTATCCTTGTCACAATCCTTACACATCCACTCCTGCCCCAGACTACCCAGCTCCCCCTCCTCTAGTCCTGCACACTCCGTATGGACCCAGCCTTCGCATGGACCCAGCCTTCGCGAACGAACGAACTTTTCCGACCATAAAATAACTAGAACTACAGAAACCTTAGAAAAAAATACATTAAAAATAGCTCAATAACGCTGTCTCAAGTGCGCATAACGCTAGGCCATGCCGCTACAATGCGCTGCATGTCTCTTTTTTTTTTTTTTTTACGTCTTTCCTATATAGTTCTGCTACAATATTTAGTTTAATCTGAAAGCCTTAAAAAATTCAACACAAAATGCTAATTGGAGCATGACCTTAGTGAATTTGAAAAAGGACTGATCTATGTATTTACAAATTTCAAGTACATGGCGCAATACCTTTTTAAATGCTTTGTATACAGTTGAATAAGTTCCTGAACCAATTTTCCCGACAATTGTATAACCTTCAACGTTTGGAACAGACATAACTGATTTTCAAATCCACATGTTTACAATTTATACGTTTAAACCTAGGTGATGACATTAATGCTCATTAAACAATGCTATTCTATTATCTTTTCAACAATAAAACTAATTAAAATAATAACAACAAAAAATGTCACCAATCCATAACAATGAGATTTCCCTCCATATTTTTAGTGACGCCAACATTACTAAAAGAAAATTAACAAAATACCATTAAAGATATAAAATGTTTATTTTAAAGTAAATTCTAAGGTCAAGGCTCACAAGCTTCACATGATCGCATATTCATGTTAGCTTTATCCCATCCCTGTTCTGTACAACTTCCCCTTATTTTCCTCTCCCAGACGAGTTCCGTTTTTTTTAGAAGCTCAAGGAAAAAGAGTTTAATGAAATTCGCCATCAAAAATGATAACCTAAAAAATGTTTGATTACATATGTCATTATAAAACTTTTTTATAATATTTCTTAACTTTCTCCATAACATTAATTGCTTTAGAAGTCATTTGTTTAAAGGGTTCGAAACACATAGGTATGTATAGAGATACAAAAGTATTGACGTGTCCCGGCAACAGCATCCAGTGCTGGAGTGGTGTGAGGTGTGATGAAAGACCCCCTGGGCGTAGTGCGCTCACATGTTGTCGCCGAACAGCTCCTGCAGGCGGGTATTGCCCATTGCTGAGTGGGGCTATGGAGGGAAGGGGTAAGGTAAGAAACGAGGAAGGGAAGTTAGCCGGAGCCCTAGAGCGAGCTCCCGAAGGCTGCTCCAAGGGGGGAAGTGGGGATCCTAGAGCGAGCTCTCGAGGGGCTGCTCCAGGGGAGGGAATCTAGAGCGAGCTCCCGAAGTGCGCTCCAGAAAAGGAATAGAGAAGGGAATGAGAGCAAAATCTTTCCTCTGTAATATTCTCACTGTACCAAATTTAAAAACCAATTACTTGGTGAAGAGCTCTAGCTTTTTTTTTTCCTAGCCTAAGTTAATTATAAGTGTGTAGGGGATGGTCCAGGTTAGGGGAGGACCTAAGTGTGTCTCAGGCCGAAGCCTATACACTCTACCATGAGGGTTTTAAACCATGCAGGACAAGGGCGCGTGCATCATGTGCTTATTGGGGTTTACTGGCCAGCCATGGCTGCGATTGGCACCATGACTGACGCCCCATTGGTCGCCTAACTTAAAAGCTAGCTAATGTGTCCCAGGTAAAACGTGCATAGACACAGGGAAAACCCTGGGCCGGGTCATGCGGGGATCAAATATCATGCATTAAGCAAGCAGGTAACTACTGGACAAGAGGGAAGAAGGGTCCAGGTAACAAGAGTTGGAGGGCCTGAAAAATCAACCATGCTGGAGTTGGGTGCTTGGACCTTGCGGCCCGCATTTAAAGGTTGGGAACTCCTGGGTTATTATTAAACAGGGGCGCATGCGCCCCCAGGGGCGGGTGACTTCACTCGAGAGCCCAGCCCAGCTGCCCAGGCAGCCACAGTTAAAACAGAAGTGGGCAGACGAGCCAGTAAACCGGCTCGAACTGCAGGCGCACGGAGCGAAAGGCAGCCTGATGTTGCGCTATCTTCATCTTACTTCTTCAGGTTAACAGCAGTGTACCTTTCAAGCCAGGGTGGGGGGAGGGAACCAACCTCGCCACCCAAAATCCCTGAGACGGTTGAAGGTCGTGCCGCTTGAGGCTACTACTGCCACAACTACAGTAGCCCCAGCTGAAGGTCCCTGATGTCTTCTTCAGAGTTCTGATGCATTTCAGTTCCATTGTGCGCAAGCAGTCCAACGCTCCGCAAGTTCCAGCCCGCAGTTCGTCTAAACTTCGCTACTATGGCACATCGAGCTCCCTGCGGTGCCTTCACCGACAGAACTGCTTTCTGTCACGCGCCGAGCTACATTCAGGATATTTTTCACCCCGATAGCTGTAATAACGACTTCACAGGCTGGTCTTTGGTCCACTGACTGCTATTGGTTATTCACAGTCACCCCAGCGAGATTGCAACTTTCAAGCTGGACTCCCTTATTCGCCACCCACGGGACACGGTCGGTAGCAGCTGGCACTGATAGGCTAGGTTTCGCCGTTTCTTCATATGCTCGGCTGGGAGCATGTGACAGCGATACCAGGAACTATTATGTTCCCATAACTCGCTATGTGGGAAGTCATTTCAAGATTGCGACCCCGTCACTTTATTCGAATGATTAGAAACGACGGCGGGGCGCGAAGTGTGCGATTTTAAGATTAATAGTGGCTCACGGTCCTGCAAGTAATTAAATAGCTGTCGCTGTGGTGCTTGGCTTTAATTTATTTAGTGTAGATGTCAGGCGGGGGGAAGGTCGCCCTTTCCCCCTCAGTTAGGTGAGCTAACTGATGTATGAAAGTGTCGTGATGTCTGTATTTAGAGGCTTGTAAAGTGTAGTGTCAAAAGTGGCCTAGTTAATCTCGTTGTGTGAGTGTAGTGTTAAGATCCAAGGCCGCGCGCGGCAGCACAGTGACCCCCCAACAGGTATGTGCCCGGCCAGTCACCGAGGAGGCATATAATCGTGAATAGTGTAGAGTTCCGCTGTGGGAAAGAGGTTTGTTAAGCATGCAACCACGCGGGATTCTGTCAGTCCGCTCCCGCAGACAGCCAGTGCCCCGCGCGATTGCGCAGCCCCCGAAGCTGACTGTTGCTCCAGTCCCTCACCGATTCAATCGTTCAGGTTTCTCTCTCCATCAGCCGACGCGCCGGGACCTTTCATGCATGGCGCGAGGTTCCGAGGGTCACTACTCCTCTTTCCCTCCTGCCGACGATGTGCAGCTTTAGAAGTGTGTGTAACGCCCCGACTCGTCGATTACTGCTGCATCGCCAGCAGTGCCAACACTCCAGGACTAGCGCGACGTCCAACTTGAAGTTCCGCCGACACTCGATCCTCGGCGAGTCACCAAAGCAACCGCCCCTCCCGCCAGACGGTCCACGATTTGGTATTTATGTATTTCCAACAAATCCAGCTGCTCATCACAGCTGGACCGTTATATTCGCCACCGACAGGACGCGTTCGATTGCAGTTGGTCGCTGCCTCTCGGCACTCGCCATGCACACAAAATGGTTCACACACTTTCCGCGCTGTCAGAGGCATTGAACCTCCAGGCAGAGCAGTCAACTTGTTCCCCAGTGATGTGTACACCACGAGAGCTACCGAGCGAAGATAGGCTAGGATTATTTTTTTTTTCCTAACCTAAATTAAAACTAAGTGTGTTTGGGAGGGGTCTGGATTAGGGACAGACTCTAAGTGCGTCTCAGGCCGAAGCCTATACGCTCTAATCATGCAGGGGTAGCCATGCGGGAGAGGGTGCATGCATCGTGTGCTAGGACAGGATTGGCCAGCGATGGCAGCGATTGGCGCCATGACTAACTCCCCTCACTGACTATTCTAGACTAAAACTAGATAAGTTGGGCCCAGGTAAAACCTGCATAGACACAGGGAAAACCCTGGGCACTTACATGCGGGATGCAAAATTCATGCATTAATTACATGCGGGTTGGCTACGGGAGTAGAAGGATGGCTCAGGAAGAAGAGTTGGAAGAGTAGAAAATATCTACTAAGCAAGGGCGGGCGCTTGGTCATTTCTGTCCGCATTTTGTTTTTTTTTTTAAATGGGGGACCCACTCCAGGGGGTCCACCCCGCCAAAAAATGACTCAATTTTAAAAAGAGTGTACAAGGGTAATTACATGGAGGGAAAAACTTGATTCATTTACATCAAATGAGAATTACAATAAACATAGATAAATACATACATACGTTGCCCCTTCCAACATTAAAGTCCTTGGGGACAGGTGATTTGTGTGATGTGAGTGTTTTATTTACATTAAATGGTGTTGGTGGTTGTGAAGTGATGGTGAGGCCGGGTCCGTTGGCTCGGGCCTGGTTCTTGCGGTCGGTGTTGGGATCTTCGTTCGGTGGGGTGGTCAGGTAGAGGGTGGTGGAGTACCGTGGTGTCTTTGGTTCCGCAGTGCTTTCTCGTAGGAGTGCGGGTCCCCAGGGTTAGCCGCCGGCCCCTCCCGCTGGGTCGATGTCCTCTTCAGCGGAGTCCTCCTCCTGGAGATGGTCTGTCGTGAAGAGTGGTCTTCTGGGGTGAGGTGAGTTGGGGGGAAGGTTGGTGATCTGTCTGATGAGGGGGTTGAGGCTGGTGGAGCATTTTTTGATGAATTTTGTGGTGGTTTTGGAGATGATGTCATGGATGTGAGGGAGTTGGGTTTGTTGTAGGAGTTCTTGTCGGGAGGTGGCGCGGGGGAGTCCTAGGATTAGCCTGGTGCCAAGGAAGAATGTTCTTGTGATGGGTCTGAGGTTGTAGAGGGATGAATGAGACCAGGTGGGGCAAGCGTACGTGAGGTTGGAGATGATGTGGGTGCGGTAAATGGTGATTCGGTTTTGGAGGGAAGTGCCTGAGGAGGGACGGATGACTGGGGCTAGTTGCCCCATGACTGCCCTGGTTTTGGCGCGGATGTTATTGAGGTGGGGAAGGAAGGTGAAGGATGCGTCTAATGTGACGCCCAGGTAGCGGATCGTGGGTGACCAAGGTATGGTGTGCTGGTTGATTCTGGGGGGGTGATCGTGGTGTGGGTGGTAACGGAAGAAGAGGATAGCTTTGGTTTTAGTGTGGTTTAGTCCGATGCCGTGTGCAAGGAATTGGGTGTTGAGGGAGGTGAGTCCTCGGCTGAGGCGGTCCCCAAGCAACTGCTTGGAGACGGAGGAGGCGATGAGGCAGGTATCGTCAGCGTACTGAACGAGATAGGTACCGGGAGGGGGAGTGAGGTCAGAGATGTGGAGTGTGAAGAGGAGGGGACTCAAGATGGCGCCCTGTGGGACGCCAGCCTGGATGGGTCAGGGGTCTGAGAGGATGTTCTCCACTCGCACCCGGAAGGAGCGATCCTCCAGGAAAGAGCAGAGAAGGCGGGTCAGGTGTGGTGGGATTGCAGTAGCAGATAGGCGGTGAAGGAGTTGTGCGTGTGGGATGGAGTCGAAGGCTCGTGCAAGGTCGAGGAGCTCCATGCCCGTGTGTTGCCGCCGGGAGAAACCCTGTACTACCAGCAGCTCCACCCAGGCAATGGCGTGGGAGGTGGAGTGGTGGGGCCGAAAGCCGAACTGGTGATTGGGGAGAAGGTTGTGGGCAGAGATTTCTGGGAGGAGGCGTTGTAGGATGGCCCTCTCCGCGACCTTGGATAGGATTGGAAGGAGAGAGATTGGTCTGTAAGATGAGGGGAGGGTCGGTGGTATGCCAGGTTTGGGGATGGGGCAGACAATGGCTGTCTTCCATGATGTGGGGAAATGGCAGTGGAGGAACATGGCGTTGAGGAGTTTGGTGAGGAAGACGATGGCTTTCCGGGGGAGGTGGCGTAGGATTGGAGTGGGGATTGAGTCTGAGCCGGGTGCTGCAGAGAGGCGGAAGTGTGATATGATATTCTGCAGTTCCCTGGGGGTGACAAGTGGGAAGGTAGGGGTGTCAGGGAGAGGGGGGAGGGTGACATGGCGGGAGAGGGAGGAGGCCTCGTCATCAGAGGAGTCTGAGGACAGGGAGTTGGTGGTGGCTGAGGTGAAGGTGGTTTGCAGGTAGGCGGCCACCGCCTCGGATCTCTCCTTGGCCGTTTCCGCCACCCCTGTGGGAGTGGTGATGGGTGGAATGGTGGATGGGGTGGCTTTGAGTCGCCTGAGGTAGGACCAGAGGGAGCCTGTGGTTGTGGAAAGGGAGGCGAGGTGCTGTGTCTCCTGCCGGGCTCTCCACTCCGCCGTCAACCGGTGGCACCAGCCCCGCAGCAGGAGGTAGATCCTTCTGCTCAACGGGGTCCGGTTGGCCTGCCAGGGAGCGCGAAAGCGGTTGCGGAGGGACAGAGCGTCTCTGATGTTTTGCGGGAAGGGGATCAGGAGGGAGCGTTGGGGGGCTAGGGGGACGTGGGTGTAGGCTGCATCCGATATTGCACGGGTGAGGGTGAGGGTATTGGCATCAATGTCGGCAGGGGAGTTGAAGGGGGTCGTGAGATCGAGAGAGACGGAGAGGGAGTTTTGGAAGGCGAACCAGTTCGCCTTCGGGAAGTCGAAGCGTGGAAGGTGGGGGTTGGCGTGGGGGAGGTAATGGAGTGAACCGATGGCGGGAATGAGGTCGGATGTGCCTGTAGTGATGGTGCGGAGGTCAGTGATGAGGGGGAGTGCCGAGGAGAGGGCGAGGTCTATTATGCTAGGGTGCCTGTTCTGCTGAGCTGGATAGAAAGTGGGAGTAGGGCGGGCATGAAGAGAGAGATGAGAGGTGCGGAGGAGCTGACGGAGAGAACTGCCCCTCCTGTTGGCTGTTACGCAGCCCTAGAATGGGTGTGTGGCATTGAGGTCCCCCGCAAGCACGACGTGCGCGTCCAGCCCGCCGAGGGCCACAATGTCAGCTGTGGGAAAGGGGTGTTGTGGGGGGAGGTAGAGGGATACAAGGGTGAGGGCGTATGGACCTCCGTGCAGTCGCACAGCAACCGCCTCGGTCGCGGGGGACGTATGGGTGATGCGGCGATGGTGGGAGATTCTGGAGTGGAGGAGCAGTGCCACCCCCTCCGCCCCTTCCATTCCGGTCGGAGCGGTGGGTGGCATAGCCGGGGATCTGGAGTAGGTCAGTGGGAGAGAGCCAGGTTTCTGAAAGGAAAACGACATCGGGGGAGTGGGTCTGGATGAGGTGGAGGAGGTCTGGGAGCTTGGGGAGGAGGGAAAAGGTATTCCAGATGAGGATCTTGAGGGGTGGTGTAGGATTCATTCGAAGAATGAGAGAAGGGCCTGAAGGAGGATTTCAAACTTTTCAGTTTTGGTAGGGGCTTGGGAGAGAGCAGTCATGGTGCGGCGGATGATGGGAAGGTAACTTTTTACCCAGGAGATGATGGTGTGGAATGTTTCGGTGAGGGAGGTAGCTTCTGCGGGGGTGGTTGGGTAGTTTGTGACAGGGGGAGCTGTACTTGGTGGGGAGAGTGGTGGCGTGGTGGTGGTGGGTGGTTTGGTCCAGGCGTTTCCCTTGAGGGGTGGAAAGGTTCGGGCTGAGGATGTGTCTGGGCGGGGGGGGGGGGGGGGTGCAGCGGCGGGAGTGGGAGTGTCAGCTGTAGGTCGGAGTGGGTGGCGTCGGGTGTAGGCTATGAGGGTCGGGCATTCGGGTGACGTTGCAATGTGGCCTCCGCTGCAGAGGCAGCATTTCCTCTTCTCGGGGCCGGCGGTGCAATCCCGGGACCAGTGCTCTCCGGCGCACTTGAAGCACCGGAGGACACGGTCGCACTTGATGGAGCGGTGGCCGGGTTTCTGGCATCGATAGCACTGCGGAACTCGGCCTGATCCGCGGTACCTCTCCACCTTGACCACCCAGCCGCCAAGGTTCTTGATCTTCAGAAGTTGGGTTGCCTCCCCTGTTTGTTTTTGGACACCAAGAATGGCTTGGTGTCCGCGTCTGGGACGATCCTCAGCGGGACCACCGATGAGACGGGGTAACCATCGTTGATGAGCTGCTCCTGGAGTTCTTCTGGTGTTGTTGCTAAGGGCAGTCGTTTCACGACTACCCTTGTTTTTAGGGGGAGACTTTCGTCGTTTCCCGCCAGGCTGCCAGCCAGCCATATAGGCTAGGTAAATTTATACTTAGCTTAAATAGAACTCCTCCATACAATGGTTACTGATACAAGCGATACATATTCTACACACAGGTCATCATTTGTCCTCCCCAGTAACCCGCAATTAAGGATACTATTTAATTATTATGAACACATAGCACTGACACACATCTTACATTGCACATTAATTATACAATACATATGCACTGTAATAAATGTCAATAATGCTTAATGCCATCTATGTTTGGGTTGCGGCACTACTCGTCGCCTATACCCCAAGGCTGGTGTAGAGAAGCCTGTGGGATACGGCTTTCTTTGAGAGGCGGCAATGTAGGTTTCAGAGGGAGGAGCATGTAGCACTCGCACCAGTAGGTCGAGGCCAAGTGCAGGACACGGCAATATTCTCAAATCTACCAAATAACTATGTAGTGCAATTCCAGGGTTTGGGGTAGGTTTCTAAATCTACCAATCGTGTAGAATTACTTCAAGGGTTGAGGGGCTCAAAAACCATGTAGGTATTCCCTCATTTCAATGGCCTCGGATATTACCTCAGAAACATCTAAAAACACACACATATTTACTTTGATTGATTTACACTCACCCAGTGGCAATAAGTTCCTCCCTTTCTCTCACTCACCACTCCCCCCTTTAGTAATCTCATCAGATTCCCTGCATCTCTCACCCCCAAGGATTCCTTCCTCCAGCCCATTTCACTCCCTCCCTGTCTACACAGGGAAGGCAAAGCTCCCTTTTTTCCAATCAGTTCCATACCCTTTGTAACTTTCACCCTAAATCTCTTCACCTTTATAAACACATCTGTTTACCCTAGCTCCCAATTGTACACATCCCCCCTTATGCTTTATAACCTTAAACAGCCTAACTTAACTATCCCCCCCCCTTCTCTACCCTAAGTAGTGGTTTCCACACTGACGTCGTACCGACCATGGCCGTTAAGCCAGTGCTCCGCACCGCCAGTACCGTATCCCATTTTCGGAGCGCGCCCCTTGCCCAGCCGGATTGAGTCAGGTGAGCGCCTCGGGCGTGACCCCAATAGACATAATGAAATTTAAAGGTACGGAACCCTGGAGGCTCGAACCCATAATTCAATTAAGGGAAAAGCCATTAGTACGAAATTACTAATTAACCGACATGTAATAAGTGTGTCGTAGCCACTCCGGGCGAGTACACCACGGACGGAGCAGACAACAAACCTCATTAACAGTCACCGCAGCCACTGGCCTTAATTAAAATGCCCGTGACTATGATCAAGTCAGAATAGGAGAAATCCCTCTAAAATAATTCGCAGTGGGACAATATTTTAGTAAATTTACAGTCGCCAACTTGATGTCACAATTTAAATAATTAAATACATTAAAACCATTGTTAAGCCTTAAGCACCCAATTACCAGGTGCTACATTTTAATTGGGCACCTGGAACATGTTTTAACTGGTAATAGAGTAAATTCAATTAATATAAGTTTTTTTGACGCCGACTCACAAAGAAGAGAAAGTTTCTCTTCCTTGCGAGGCAGCCATGTTCGGCAGTCTCGAACCACTCCGCGCCGGGAACAGACGTGTGTCCGTAAGCAGCATTCAAGTTTATTTCATTGATTATTTTTATTCTGTACTAAATCTTTAAATTTAAAACCTTTTGTTAATTCACCGCTGCCCACGTCGACTCGGCGCGTATTTTTCGGAACCGGGCCTATCCCGACCGTCTTCATCGTGATACCGCGCTGCGTATCGTATCACTCACGTAAGTGTTTCGCCGAACTTAGGAGCCCGCTTATCGGACCCCCCCCCCCCCCTGCACCCGTTAACTTTCGGCGCTGGCCGTCTCCAGCGAGCATCGACCCACGTCCCACGAGACTGCCGCGGTAACCATTTTAGTGTCACGTAGTGTTGTGTTTTTTCTTGTTAATTGAGTAACCGCTAGCCGTCAGCAAGTGTTGGTGAGAATTTTAGTAGCGGGACTGAACCGTGGAGCGGACTCATAGAGCGTACCGTGTACCCACGTGGACCCCCGGTGAAACCCCTAAATTAAATGTATTCTCACCAACTCGTATACAATCATTTTCCGTAACCTCCCGTCCTCCACACGGCCGAGCGGCCTTCACAACCAAGGGAGAACCATTCAGGTTACATTCAAGCCGTGTACCTGGCAGGGCACGCGGGGACAGAGTACCCACGACCCAACATCAACGGCCTAGCAGCCCGCTAGCCTGGCGCCCCTCCGGACAGCAAGAGCATCGCGACGCCCGTAGCGCCCATCAGGTACCCCCCGGACCTTTCACAGAGGTCGGGTGACGGCAACACCAACACCTTAATCATTTCTGTTGGACTATGCATTTCACCTTGACGCCGACCGCCGGTGCTCCCTGTGGTTCGCACAGGCCGTTATGTCACAAAACACTTACTCTTAAGTGTATCGAACACCCCCGAGCGTGATGTCCGCCGAGTGTGTAAAAGTGCGCTGCGACGAACACCAAAGCGACGACAGAGCCCGACCGGGTGTGGCAATGCGCCTAATTAAATATGTAATTATTCTGTTCAAATCAAAAACAACCAATTTAATAACAATTTAAAAGATATTTAATTCAAGGGAAATTATGTACAATTGTCCATAACCATATATTGTGAAATATGTCATTTAAGTCCAAAACTGGTCGTAGATGTTTTCCCGTGCTTCACGTGTCGAGGCGCGAGGCCGCAGTGCGGTCTCGCGCCAGTTACCGTCGGGAGCTCGCAGGGGTCGGACGCTCCGCGAACGCAGAGCCATCAACTTTCGCGCTACATCCAAGTCTCAGCAATAGTGTAAGTTCTTAAAATCCTTTTTACCAGCTCTGCGCCGACCCCACTCAGTCGCAAGATATTTCGTGCGACTCATTAACTAATTAATTTTATCCCAACAGGGAGCTTTGCATTCATTATGTATTTCCATGTCCAGAGTCTAAGGACAGCGTAATTGAGGTATGCAGTTTTCCGGCTTCCACAGCCAATTAATTGTTATCGTCGAAGACTCTTAGCAACGTGTGTCGAGTTCATACTCGTTAACTTACGACTCTTAACTTTCATCGTCTGTAAATGAGTAACTTGTAACGGGCAATCTAATTTCTAATTAATAAGTGACTGTAATGTGTATGTTTCCAGCTTACCGGGTTACGTACTTTTCGGGACCTAATATTTTGCCACAGGTTAGATTGCAAATAACTTTGAAATGTCCGTTTGTATGTGCTGTTTTCCATGTTAACATAACTGCCTGTAGAAGCTATTGCAGCACAGGAGATCCGTGACTATCCGCCGCACCTTTCACATTTTTAATCGGCCACTGTATAAGTCCGTGTACACCAATTTGCTCCCTATCCTGGTCGCGCGTACCGCTTACGCAGAGAGATACGCGTGTCGCAGCGGTCAGACAACAGACGCGGCCAGTACCTGGACCAATAGGTGTATCGGTTCTGAATAAAGTGCAGTGTCGTGTTAACCAGTTTATTATTTATTTATAGGGCTTCCTGGATGGCCTGAACAGCCCGGGTAGGTTTCGATTCACGATGTGCTCCTGCCTGCAGCCACGAGGCCGAACCCTCATTAAAACCCCTGAGATAATTTTTCAAAATAATAACTACTTAAAAAACTTAGACAAGCAGCGGGAGTGGCGTCAACCTCCTTAGCCATCCCTTCACAACCTCTGGCATATTAAATATCACCTACCTCACCTCTCTATGCTGCATCTTCTCCAGTTACCTTACCTGTCACTAGATAGAGATCCCAGATCATAGCCGCATATTCTGATGCCATTAATCGGTGCTTCCTCTGGTCGCACAGGCCACTATGCCTCATCGGCACCTCAGCATTGCATGTGCAATGAATGTGCCCACAATGCAATGCAGTGCAGTGGCCCCTGCCATCGATATTTCGACAGCCACACACGCGGCTATCAGCAGTTGTCAAGTGCATGTGTTTGTCTGCCGACTGTAATTTCCATGTACGTAGCTCTGCTGGTTAATATTGGTTAAAATACAATTCAAAGAAAGTTTTTTGTAGCCAACTTCTATTTATTTATAAATGAGACTTGTTCTTAAGCAATTAGTTTTGAAACCTAGCATGAGTTGTCTCCCACTATCTGCAAACTTTGCGTGTGAAATGAGGCCCTGGCAGCATGACGCCTTCTAGGGCCACAGTAATTGTATTTACTCCACAGACGTGTTCGCGTACCACAGAGACATCATCTTGCCTCGTTTGAGTTAGATGCAAGAGAGTAAGTTTTATTTAATCTATTGACATCTTTCTCCATGGCCGGCCTCTATAGGCCTGGTACAAAACTATCTGTGACTTAGGACACGTTTTTCGTTCGATGTAATTATTTTGTGTTCAGATGGGCCACGAGGTGTGGATCTGCCTTCATATAAAGTGGACCAGCCACGAGGTTTTTCCTACACTGGGCTGCCTATTTTATAACAGTGTAAACTAACCATAATGCACCTGGACATCGTCCCGACCATGGCTTCTAAGCCCGCGCTCCGCACCACTAGTACCAGATCCCGTTTTCGGAGCGCACCCCTAGCTCAGCGGGAATGAGTCAGGCGAACGCCTCGGGTGTGACACCACTAGACTTAAATAAACTTAAGGGCATGAAACCCCAGGGGCTCGACCCCATAAAACAATTAAGGAACAAGACATTAGGACACAATTATTAATTCACATGCATTAAACAAGTGCGTCGTAGCCACTCTGTCCGAGCACTGCATGCATGGAGCAGACAGCGAACCTCATTAACAGTCACCGCGGCCACTGGCCTTAATTAAAGTGCCTGTGACAATGATCAAGTCAGATTTGGAGAAATCCCACTTATACAGTTCACAGGGAGACAAAATGTTAATAAATTTACAGTCGCCAACTTGATGCCACAATTCAAATAATTAAATACTCTAAAATAATTGTTAAGCCTTAAGCACCCAATGACTAGTTGCTAACTTTTAAATGGGCACCTGGAACGTGTTTTTAGCTTATAATAGAGCAAATTAAGTCAATGTAAGTTTTTGGTGCCGACTCACATAGGAGGTGAAAGTTTCCCTTCCATGCAAGGCGGCCATGTTCGGCAGTCTCCTACCACTCTGTGCCGGGCCAAGACGTGTCCGTGAGCAGCCTTCAATTTTGTTCCACCGACTATTCATTCTGTACTCGCTTTAATATTCAAACCTTTTTTACTTCTTTGCTGCTCACGTTGACTCGGCATGTATTTCGTGGACCCGGACTTATCTCGACCGTTTTCCTTAGTGGTTCCGCACCGCGTTGCGGACCATGCAATTTATGGCACTGACCGTCTCCAGCCAACTCGCTTTCGCCAAGACCGCCGCACATACGCCTGCCGGCTGCAACCTCAAACCAGTGTAAGGTGTAATTTAGGATCACGCTCACTGAGCCCCCATAAGACAGTTAACTTTCAGTACTGGCCGTCTCCAGAGCCCTAGTAACCGCGCCTCGCGAGACTGCCGCGGCAAATTCATAGTTTTATGTTAGTGTTGTGTTTTGTTCTGTTATCAGTGTGTTTTATTGTAACTGTACAACGGCTCAGACGCCGCATAGCGCATTCTCATAGTTTTTGTAGTGGTTCTGACACTGCGTAGTGTATGCATAAGGAGTACCGCGTACCCATGCGTACCACCGGAGAAAGCCGTGTATTAAACGCAATTAACATAAACAGTGTCGCTTACGATTATTTCGAACCACTCCATCCTCCACACAGCCGAGCGTCCTCACAGCCAAGTAGGGAAGTTCAGGATATATTTCAAGCCACGTACCTGGTGGGGCACGCGGGGGCAGAGTACCCACGACCCATCACCAACGGCCTAGTGTCCTACTAGCTTGGCAACCCCACATCCCCCCCCAGACAACAGCAGCACCGCGACGCCCGTAGCGCCTGTCAGGTACTTCCCGGGCCTTCTACAGAGGCCGGGTGCAATCTTTTACCTGGGACTTTGGGTGGGCTGTGCAGTGATCACATGAGGGACGTGCCTACAGGATACCTCTACCCAGGCTTCAGCAAGGAAACTGCATTTTCCACCATTGTAATCACACATCTAACATTCCGTGTTTCACATTTCTGTGCAGACTATGTAAATGCCATCACCGCAGTCATAAGACTGAGACGAAGGGTGAGCTTAGTGGAGGTTGGAATGAAGTTATGGTATTTTTTGTCTGGGAGGACTCCAGGCCATCTCTGGTATCTAACCACTGATGTGGTGTGGGTCGTCGGCCCCAAGTATGGTCCACTAAACTTGAAACACCTGAGTGCTTGTCCCTAGCTGCGGTACAGCTACACACTCCCTGCTCAGCCCAGTATGCTGGTACTTAACTGGTACACTCTTGTGAAACTGGAAAAATAAAAATGGATCATCTTGAGAAACAACATGGTTTTAATCACACGTGACTTAGTTTACAGATTTACAGTATGTGAGCAAAATTCTATAACAATTGACAGAATGAAATTACGAATCACAACTTAGCAACAGTGATACTCTATGCTTAGTCCTTGCGGCAGTCTTTTCTGATAAACGAGGGTGGTTAAAACACGTAGCTTTGTCTCTGTAGTGGCTGCAGAAGCTATACTTTAACTTGGCTGAAACAATATTACTTAAAAAGCCAGCAGAAGTATGAGTGGCTGATTTAAGCAAAGTTCTGTTCTGGAGCTGGCCAGTGCTGTAAGTTCAAAACCAAGTGGTAGAAGGGTCACATGGCGGGTGAAGCGGGGATGCGCGGAAGGAATAAGTAAAAAGGTTTAGGTTGAAAAGTTATTATTACCAGAAAAAAATGTGATCAAAGAAACAATGGTGATGACTTCATGCAGGACAACGCATCTGCCCCAGACCACGGCCTGTTGTAGACTGTCTGAGGAGAGGCGTTGCGAGGACTAAGAAACAGTATCGCATCGTGCCAAGCCCACAAAAGAAGTGGTATATATTTATACGTTAATCTTACAAACTCTATATACAGCAAGTATCTTTATTAAATTTTGTGAATGGAAAACATATGGCGGAAGGAAAATAAATGTGGTATTTAAATTTTAAAGTATATACATAGTTTTAAAAATTCGAGTGAAAATGAAAATCGTATGTCGCTTGATGTGACCAATCCATTAACTATTTTTACATTAGGAACACAGGTTTTTTGACATGATAACGTTTTATATATCGATGAACGCCAGCTGCACGCACGAAAAACCATGACTCATTTTCACGTTCTGCCTGAGCTAAGCGTGCAAGAACCGGCCAACCACCGTGCGGGAAAATCATCCATAATATAAAAAAAGGTTAAGGATGACTTTTTAAAGCAGCCATTTAAAAAATTCGATTTATTTGTCCTATTTCGTCATTTCAAATTAACAATTTTATTGACACTAATTTGATTTCAGTGTATTTCTATAAATAATTGTTTGTGATTATTTTTAAACATATTATTTAAATTAAATTTGCAAAAACTGTAAATAATATTTGAAAATTAAAAAGTATGCAATTTTTCATCAATGTTTTCTTATGACATTATCATGTCAATTATCGTTCGTAAACCGACTTTACAGACAACCACCCTTTTAAAATATATTTAGAAGCTTTGAGGGGTTTGATTACATCCATGGGCGCAACAACATGAGTGGGAGGGGGGGTGGGGCAAGAGTATTTTGCCCCCCCTCTGAAACCTTGAAGTGGGGGCAAACGGGGGCAAAGAAAGTGCTGTAGAAGTCGGCTATGTTATTTCTACTAGCTGTGTAATCAATTTTTAGATAATAAAACTGCTTAAATAGCACAATTTTCTACCTTGAAATACAAATTTTCCCGGGGGAGGGACCCCCCGCTACAATAGGGGGGGATCAATGATTCTTTATAAAAAAGTATATTGCCCCCCCTTTGAAAATTTAGTTGTTGCGCCCCTGAATACATCACAGTAAATTGTAACTTAGCCGCAATTGAGAGTTAAAGTTTTCATTGAGCAAAGATATTATTTCACCGATAACTTTGTTAAAATTTTTATCTCAACAGTGTTATAGTGTTAAAATGCATTGTTTGATAATCTACAGGCTTAGGTTCAATTACTGTTAGGACCTTCTTTTTCTAAATTTTTATTTTACTATTTCTCACAAAATTAAATTATTAATTACAGATATTAAATATAGTCCATCCACGGTAACCTCCTACTTTTTTAAACGAACCTTTGAAAAAACACACCAGGATGCAGCATGTTTGGTTCGTTTGCAAAAATACTTTCCATCATATGCATATTAAACATGCATTAACACTAAATTACCGTATAATGATGTTAAATAAAATTTTACAAAAAAAGTAACTATCTATGTACAATATTATTAATATTAATGATCTCGCATGTGTGTAAATGAAACAGTGAGAGAAGTGGTGTGTTGGCAATGATTAGAACGAAATAGTTCCATAGCCAAAATATATATTTTTTGACTTTCCGCATGTATTTAAGAATTTGTGTGGGTATTTGTTAAGTTTGAACATTTTTTTAAATCTCTGGTGAAATAAAAACGTTATGTTAACGGTAAAAAAATATTACGTGCCGAAACCGTGGTCGCGCATTAATAATGTTAATAGTCACTTGTTTGTTTTCTCTTTCAGCCGTTTGCAGTCTTTTCAGATTACGCCATATTGCAGTGTGTTTTAATATATTACTGACCGTGAAATAACGTACAGTTTGTGTTTCAGGATTTTGTGTTAATATTGTGTATTTTAACTTTGTTATATTATTTATTATCTACTATTGTAATGATGGAATTTGTTATCGTTTTGATATTTTGTGTGGTTCTTGTGATTGCTGTAATGGTAATTGGTTCCGGGATGGGGAAAGCTACTTCTTCGCAGCGTCAGATGGACATCATTAACGTCGCTCAGAACTTATATGTTTTAATTAGGAAAGGCGACTTGAAGAAATGTGACGTTACGCAGACGACCGCGTTTCTTCTCAACATCGCAAAGTCAACTGTTCTCAAGTAAGTAGGCTTTTTTCGTTTTCATGCACGTAAAAAAAATATCGACTGTGTCCTAAGTATTGTCGGCCTGTGTTTTAACTCACGAGGTTTTTTGTGTTTTATTTCCAATTTATATTTTTTGGTGTGAGACAACACCGCCATGTGGCGTCTCTGTTGAAAAGTTAACCTAAAATCATATTAGGCCTACTCAGGTCCTAACAATAACAATATAGGCACTTTCAAGTATTTTTATGGGTGTGATACACGTTTGTTTATAACGATGTTTATAAACTTTATGATAGGTTTAACTATAACATAAGGGAGTGATTTTATAATTTGCATTTAATTAGTTTTTCATCTGTTTGGGAGATCACAAAATAAATAAAAAAACACTTAATTAATTTCGTGGACAAAGTCTGTCATGTTTCCATTTAGTGACCACAAAGCAAATATTTGTGACAAAATGCCATATTTGGAACACTGCCTAACTGCGTATTGTGAACGGGTCCCCGGAAAAGTGTTATGACAAATGTTTTTTTTTTTTTTGGTTAGGTACTACAAGAAAGACATTGAAGAAGTTTCAACACCAGGAAAAAAGAGGAAAAAAAAGGCCACAGGAAGGAAAGTCACTTGACACAGTCGACGATTTCACAGTAAATGCAATCAGGAATGCAATTTACAGGATGTACGCTGAAGGTAAAAATTTGATACTGAAGAGTAGTTTCAATATCACTGGGGTAGGCCCTACTTAATTGTATTCATTTCATATATCCATATGCAGATTGACCGGTTCAGTTTTTTTCCCGATATCATCTGTCCTTTAAAAATACTTAACATTTTTGGGTGGTTTGTTAGGTTTCTTTATTGATATGGTATTGATATATAGAATATTGTGCAACATATGAAATAGGTACACGTCCTTTTAAGGTTAGGTTAAAGATAGAAAGAAAATTGTTACATTCTAAAACTACAAGTAATGTTTATATCGTTATACACAGTATACATATTAAATAACCTCAACTTTTATGATGTATCAGAAGGTTAAATAATGACTATTTCCAGTATCAATAATATCCAGTTGTGCGCTTTAGCAGTAATTGGTTACAAATTAGTGAGTTGTGGTCTAAGCAAGCATGGTTATTAAAAAAAAATTGGGATACTTAATTGGCTAAATTGTACTGTGTGGCAGGGTCCAGTACAATATATATTCTATTGCAAAATAGTGTCATGCCCCGCCTAACCCTTTAGAAAATATAGGGGTATTGTTATTTTATAAACAATAGGCCTACTTCATTGTAATGAAGTATCATATGAAAACACAACTTAGCCAGAAAAACTGTGTGTTAGTGTATGAAGTAACAGAAGGTTATAAAACAGTAAAAGTTTAGTATCGCGTATCCGATTCGATACATTGATCCTGATCGCATGATCCTGCAAATATTGATCCTGTGATTGATGATGCTTGCTTTTCTAATTTATTACGTTTAAAAATCCTGTACAAAACCAAAACTAAAAACCTGTGATGATGTAATGAGTTATGATTTAAAGTTGAATAATAATGAAAACATATATGTTTTATTAAACTTATGATAATTATTCTTGCTATACCACAATATTTGATTATGTTCAGGATCTTTGATCTGAATAAATGAAAAAAAGCATGCACCACACGATCAATAGGATGTACAGGTTCATGCATAAAGATCTAGGGATCACATGGGATACACGATACAAAACATTTACCTATAACACAGTGTAGAGCTTGTAACTTATTGATTGCTAAATTGAATGCTGAAATACTAATGTTTTACACAACTTCAATACAAACGCGCAATATAATCGTCATATCATTGCAGACAAAAATACTGCAATGTAGAATTCCTCTAAGCAAACTACAAAATTTAAATTAATTTAAAAGTATTTTTGAAATGTAAGTTTATTAAAACTATTTAATAAATGTAAATTGTGCACTTAAATTATCTTCTACGGGGTTGTGGTTTCGCTTAGTTTTGTGTACCTCTGTTATTTCATGTTTTGTTAATGTATGCAATAAATTTACAGGTTTGAATGTTACAGTCGACACCATTTTGAAAGAAATCAGGGAAAGACAAATAGATTATTATGGTGGAAGATCAAGTCTTCATAAATTGTTAAAGAAGATGGGATTTTCATGGACAACTGTTGATGGACGAAAAGCTTTGATAGAGAATGAAAACATAGTATTGAAGCGAATAGATTTCTTGAGAAAGTATAAAGAAGAAAAAGAATGAGGTGCCAATTTCATATTTGTTGATGAAACATGGATTTTCCAGAGAGGCAAGGCATTAATTTATTTGAAAATTTGTTCTGTGGTCCAATACAAAGTATTTCATTTCCATTTCATATATTTTTCAGGAACTGTATCAAAGTCATGGCAGGACAAGAGTCTACAATCTGCGAAGAGACGTACTGTTGGAGATGGTAAAAGGTTTATTGTTGTTAATGCTGGAGGGCGCACTGGCTTTGTGCCAGGAGCAGGATTACTTTTTGTTTCAGGTCAGAAGACTGCAGACTACCATGGCGAGATGAATGGGGAAACTTTCTTGATGTGGTTTGAAGACATGTTGGTGCATCTTGAGGAACCCAGTGTCATCATAATGGACAATGCTTCATATCACAGCACCCAGGTATGTGCAATGGTAAAGCAGTGTCTTTTTATTGCTCAAATTGTAATGTGAAAAATTTACATGTATTTATTATTGTGTATAAGTACGAATATTCGAGACTAGGTAATACATTTTGCCAGCAATAATTGTTATCTTAATAGTATGCCTACACTACATTTTTATAAACTATAATGTTTGAGCTGAAATTGATTACACACACACACAGATATATATATATATATATATATATATATATATATATATATATATATATAATGTAATTGAATTACATCATAGTGCAAACTAATTTAGTAGAGGGTTTGAAATACCAAATAAATTTTTTTTATTGCAAATAGCATTTGAAAATGACATAATTACTTGTTTGGTAAAAGGACCCACTTTATGAATGCTCTGTTGCCCTACTTAATAAATTAAAATAATATTTTCAAAAAAATTTCTAGTCACTAAACTAACATGCTTTGTTAAATTTAGAAATTCATTACGACAATATGCCAAAACACATGTTTGCTTTGCATAAGTACAGTAGAACCCTGTTATAATTTGTTTTTAAGGGGCTACAAGAAAAAAAAAACATAAGCAGGAAATTCAATTTAGTACTTTTTAGTGTGGATTTATTGCCAATGGACTCAACAAGCTGCATAAAGATATATTTGATGCTCCAATTTGCTTGTAGCAAGCCAAAAACAATTTTTCTTTAACATCATGGTGCTTCCAGCTTCTATCTGCTTTGTCTTTACTTACACATTGTCTCATTGCTGTAAAATTGTCTCATTTCTGTATAATTGTCATAATTCACGACAGTGTTTACAATGGAAATGCTTAAGTCCAGTTCTTTTGCCACTTGAACATGTGATTTAAGTGAATACATTTGAAAACACACAGAATGGCTAAAAATTTATGAATTTATTTGTTTTCCAAGGGTGTCAACAGGCAGTTAACTGCTAACATACACATATACATAGACAGTATAGACAAAGGCTTTTAATTTTTTTCGTCTTCTAAAATTTTATGAAGTGAACATTACAAGCACGAAACGCATAATTTGTGAAACATTATATCCAGGAATTAAATACATTGTCCTTATAGGGAAAATATTGGACTTGAAAAATAATACATTATAGGCAGGAAAACTTTATAAGCAGTAAAATTGTAACAGGGTTCTACTGTCATGAATTCTTATCAGCTACTTGAGTATTTAGTTAAATGTTGGCATAACGTAGGTTGAGAAAACACCTACAACGAACTGGACCAAGGATGCACTGATCGCGTGGCTGGAGAAGAATGAGATAAAACATGAAAATAATTTGTTGAAAGTGGAGCTGCTGAGAATAGCTAAACAAAACAAGCCCCGAATACGGTATATTATTTCGTTTTTTTTACAGCATTTCTTTAAAAGTGAGATAGTTGCAAAAAATGACGTATACGCCTTGTTCTAACACACTTTTCAGATATGAGGTAGACGAGTTGGCTCGTAACTATGGCCACGAAATTCTACGACTCCCACCCTATCACTGCCACTATAATGCAATCGAACTAGTTTGGGCTCAATGTAAACACCATTACAATAGTAACGTGGGGCGGGCCAAGAGATTTGACAATAATGCAGTTGCAGCCATCTGGAAAGAGGCTCTTGATGCTTCCACACCAGAGAGGTATTTTCATGTTGCATGACCAATGGGGTATTCCTTTTGAAGTAGAAATTGTTTTATTTTCCTGTAGAACATTCCTCAAGCTTCAGCAAAACCCTTACCATACATTTTTACATAATACGTAAGTATTGTTGCCTAGCAGCCTGGTCCTACCATTCCTTTTGATAACTTTGTGTGCTAGTGTTGACGTCGTCCGACCGACGACCATCCCTAAGCCCGACCTGCACCCGCCAGTATACTCTCCCGCTAACGGAACGCACCCCTGGCCGTGGCCCACCCGAGTCGAGCGAGCCACCGAGCCGAACGGCCAAACCAGACATTATTATTATAAAGCACACTAAATCCGAGTGGACACCCATTCCCCCTCAAACAATTAATTACGAATTTTGCGACCTTAAAGTCTCTTCCAGACGCAGTCATTTAGTTTTTAGCGTAATGAGGTCAAGCTTGGCGCGGCAGGGGCCGACGCGCCACCGGACGCCATGCCAGTTCCGCAGTTATACTCGACTCGCGGACCGGGACGGACCTACGTCCCACGGAGAGACCACAACCATTGTCTTCATCGCAAGTAACGTCCGGTAAATATAGTCATTTAGCATAAACCAAACCTTTTTCTATTCACCTCTCCGTGCGTGCCCGGTCCGTTTTTTACGGTTCAGGACCTAATCCGACCGCGTAAACGTAAAGACGTCCCGCACCACACCTGGTGCGCAGGGTCGCTCTTCAGCATACGGCACGGGCCGTCTCCCGCAAACCACAGAACTTTTCTTAAGGCCACGCGCCTTCGCGCTGACCACAAACCCGCAAGGAAAACTTCGCCAAGTTTAGTGGCGGTGCGTGTACCACCCCAGTGGGCACGGCACCAGCGTAGAAACAATCGCTTACGGGACTGGCCGACTCCAGTCACCCACAAACTCTGTGTGCCACGTCATTTGTGCGCGCCTAATTTTCATTAAGTGTACTTGTTAACGTAACTTTGCGCCACGTCATTTGTGCGCGCCTAATTTTCATTAAGTGTACTTTGTTAACCTAACTTAACGCCACGTAATTTGTGCGCGCCTAATTTTCATTAAGTGTACTTGTTAACGTAACTTTGCGCCACGTCATTTGTGCTGCGCCTAATTTTCATTAAGTGTACTTTGTTAATGTAACTTTGCGCCACGTCTTCTGTGCGCGCCTCTCTTGCACCAAGTGTACTTGGCCTGCATACTGTTACCCGAGAAACCAGTGCCACGAAACACTGAACATGTACCGGCCTGCACCTCGCAACGGACAAGTAGCCCTCAGGGGCATGTCTGTGCTCAGTAATTGTATGGTGTGACGTCAATCCCTTGAATAAAGGCACGTCGCTACTACGGCAATCCCACGCATTCTTCTTTAACGTAAATTCCCAGACAAGACCGCCGACGGTTATAGCGGACCACGCTGGGGCAACGAACCACGAACCCTCATGGTTAGACACCGAGCTAGCCTGGCGCCCTCCCGGAACATAAAACGTTAATCAGACCAGCCACCCCGCTAGAACTCGCGCTCGGACTCGAACACAAGACCGCGGACGACGGCAAATGGCGCCCCTGCGTGTGGCAAAATTTTAAGCAAAAAAACGTGAAAATTGATCAAAAGGGCAAGAGACCAAGAGCGGCGGACAAAGGATCCATCAACCCCCACCCCCAGCGCTGACATTCCAGCAGAGCGTGCGACGCAGGCGAACATCACAGCCCAGCGGCCACCCCCAACCCCTCTCCACTTCCGCACCATCCCGCTTTCTCTTTCGCGTGAAGGACCGAACACCCTCCCCCCCCCCCCCCCCGCTTCAATCCTCCACCCGTCCGCTTTGTGCGGCTGTCCGGGCGCTCTCGGCCATCGCCTCGCAAACCCATCCGCAACCCCGCCCGCGCCGCGGCCATTCTCGGCCTCTGTTTTGTGCGGCTGTCCGGGCACCTGCCCAGCCGGCGAGCGCGACCCCACGCGCAGACTTGCACAGCGCGCACAGAGCCACGAGTGAAAAACACGAATCGACACAGCTGAACACGCACGATAACAAGAGATGTATGCAGATGAATGCAGCGGGTGTTACCACCTCTACCCGAGATGGTACTTAAACGGCAGGATCGCCGCGGGGTACGAGTGTGGCTATTGTCAAGAGTATCGCACATACGGGATGACGATGTGTGGAAACCTGTCGTGTCCCGGAGGAAGTAGCAGGGGCTACCACTGCGACGAGTGTGCCAGCCTATGGCATCGTGACTGCACCAACGAGCGTGAAGGGACTTTGAGGCGCGAGTCCTTCACGTTCACGTGCGCGCGATGTACCGCAGAACGAGCCACCCAAGTGCAGTATCCGGAAGCAACGCCAATAATTCCTCCCCTACGATACGCCGCGACAATTCACGACATCGAGACGCCACTCACGCAGACGCATGACATATCACAAACGCACGCCCCGACGACATCCGCACCGTCACGTACAACCGTCCCAACGCCGACGACCGTCATCCTGCAGCCAAAAATCCCGCTCCCGTCGCCTCCTGTTCCGGAGCCACCAACCTCGGCGTCCCTCGTAGACCTGACGCCACTCACGCCGACGCACTACGCCTCACCAAGGACGCCTTCCGTCCCGACGCCGACGCTCGTCAACCTCTCGCCGCCAATCCCGCTCCCTCCACCTCCGGGCCCAAAGCCACCAGCCTCAACACCCCTCGCAGACCAGACGCCACTCAACATGACTGTGACAACGCTTGACCCACCGAAGCCGACCGAACAACGCACGACGCCGACCGTCCCACCGCAGTCTGTCACGACGTCCCGAACCCGCCTGGTGTCGGAGACAACTCACGACGCCGGGATGGCCTCGCCACCGCACCTGACCACCGTCACCGTGCCGCGAAGGACCATTCCGACGCAACCCGCATCGTCTCCGACACCCGCCTCATCCGGGACGCCACCAGACTCGACAACGACACGTCGCGCCACACCGTCGCCACCGCCTAGCTTCAACGTCATGCAGCCGTCCTCACTGCCACATGAGTACGCGGTCTCAAAAGGGACGCTGGACAAGGCAACGCCCAGGGCCACGACGCCGAGACGCCTGTGCGAGGCCCCGCCGCCTGGATTCGCCCCGCGGTGCCCGCCTGGCTTCGAGGCCCAGTCGCCACGACGCCGCCCCTCGGACAGCCTGCCACAGCAGCTGCCGTGGCGACGCGCCCTCAAGCCGCCACAGGCGCCACGACGCCGCCCCTCGGACAGTCTGCCACAGCAGCTGCCGAAGCGGCGTGCACTCTGTTCTCCAGAGGCGCCACGACGCCGCCCCTCGGCCGGCCTGCCACAGCAGCCGCCGAGGCGACGCGCACTCAAGCCGCCAGAGGCGCCACGACGCCGCCCCTCGGTCAGCCTGCCACAGCAGCCGCCGAGGCGACACGCACTCTGTGCTCCAGAGGCGCCACGACGCCGCCCCTCGGACAGCCTGCCACGGCAGCTGCCGAGGCGACGCGCCCTCAAGCCGCCACAGGCGCCACGACGCCGCCCCTCGGACAGTCTGCCACAGCAGCTGCCGAGGCGACGCGCGCTCAAGCCGCCAGAGGCGCCACGACGCCGCCCCTCGGTCAGCCCGCCACAGCAGCTGCCGAGGCGACGCGCGCTCAAGCAGCCACAGGCGCCACGACGCTACCCCTCGGCCGGCCTGCCACAGCAGCCGCCGAGGCGACGCGCGCTCAAGCCGCCACAGGCGCCACGACGCCACCCCTCGGCCGGCCTGCCACAGCAGCCGCCGAGGCAACGCGCGCTCAAGCCGCCACAGGCGCCACGACGCCGCCCCTCGGTCAGCCTGCCACAGCAGCCGCCGAGGCGACGCGCGCTCAAGCCGCCAGAGGCGCCACGACGCCGCCCCTCGGTCGGCCTGCCACAGCAGCTGCCGAGGCGACACGCGCTCAAGCAGCCACAGGCGCCACGACGCCACCCCTCGGCCGGCCTGCCACAGCAGCCGCCGAGGCGACGCGCGCTCAAGCCGCCAGAGGCGCCACGACGCCGCCCCTCGGTCAGCCCGCCACAGCAGCTGCCGAGGCGACGCGCGCTCAAGCAGCCACAGGCGCCACGACGCCACCCCTCGGCCGGCCTGCCACAGCAGCCGCCGAGGCGACGCGCGCTCAAGCCGCCACAGGCGCCACGACACCGCCCCTCGGTCAGCCTGCCACAGCAGCAGCCGAGGCGATGCGCGCTCAAGCCGCCAGAGGCGCCACGACGCCGCCCCTCGGTCAGCCTGCCACAGCAGCCGCCGAGACGACGCGCGCTCAAGTCGCCACAGGCGCCGCGCCACAACACCGTGACATCACCGCGGCTACCGGGTCGCCTGAGCTCCCTGCATCTGCCTGACGCAATGCAGGTCGACGCCACGGCACCTGGACGCCCGACCGCCCCACCACCGCACGTGACCGCCACTCGGCCGATGACACCTGTCAACCGTCTGGCACGACGGGCCGCGAAACGCCCGCATGTCGGCAAGGCTGAGCCGGGCCGTGCCGAGCACCTCCCGCGCTTACTGCCCGCCTGCCGAGAACCGCCGGACTTTGGTCGCCGCCGCCCCTGCCGGCCGGCACCCTGGCCACCACCGCAACGCCGCTCGCTGCGAGACACCGCAGCCACACTCGGAACCACTGTCACCCCCGAGAACGAGTCCGGGGAGGTGCTTAGGGCACAACCGCAGAAGACCACGCCGACACCACCCCATGGTGACGGAACTGGACGACGAGGACGAGGAGGCCTCTACTCCAAACCCGCCCGGCACACCGGAACGGGAGAGGAGGCTGTACCCATCCACGCCGTACCAGGTGCCGAGGGACTACGTCAACAGGCCAGCACCCGTACAATCGACGTGGGACAACCTGGGACCAGGACGCTGGCCCTATCAGCCGCCGCCCCCACAGGCACCACGACGCCGCCCCTCGGCCCGCCTGCCACAGCAGCAGCCGGGGTGGCGAGCACATCAGATCCAGGGCGCTGACCATATCAGCCGCTGGCCACCACAGGCGCCACGACGCCGCCTCCGGCCGGTCCACCACCGCGGCAGCCGGGGTGGCGTGCACAGCAGGTACAGAGCGCCGACCCTACCAGCTGCCGACCCACGGGCGCGCACACCTGCTCCAGAACGCGGGGCCTATCAGCTGCAGAGCCGCGAACCGCAACTGGACAGGGCTGCCGGAGCTAGGGGTGCTACCACGTGGCGGGACCATAAGCGGCGCAAGGTCGGGCTTCTCGAGGGGGGGGGCGTTTGACGTCGTCCGACCGACGACCATCCCTAAGCCCGACCTGCACCCGCCAGTATACTCTCCCGCTAACGGAACGCACCCCTGGCCGTGGCCCACCCGAGTCGAGCGAGCCACCGAGCCGAACGGCCAAACCAGACATTATTATTATAAAGCACACTAAATCCGAGTGGACACCCATTCCCCCTCAAACAATTAATTACGAATTTTGCGACCTTAAAGTCTCTTCCAGACGCAGTCATTTAGTTTTTAGCGTAATGAGGTCAAGCTTGGCGCGGCAGGGGCCGACGCGCCACCGGACGCCATGCCAGTTCCGCAGTTCTACTCGACTCGCGGACCGGGACGGACCTACGTCCCACGGAGAGACCACAACCATTGTCTTCATCGCAAGTAACGTCCGGTAAATATAGTCATTTAGCATAAACCAAACCTTTTTCTATTCACCTCTCCGTGCGTGCCCGGTCCGTTTTTTACGGTTCAGGACCTAATCCGACCGCGTAAACGTAAAGACGTCCCGCACCACACCTGGTGCGCAGGGTCGCTCTTCAGCATACGGCACGGGCCGTCTCCCGCAAACCACAGAACTTTTCTTAAGGCCACGCGCCTTCGCGCTGACCACAAACCCGCAAGGAAAACTTCGCCAAGTTTAGTGGCGGTGCGTGTACCACCCCAGTGGGCACGGCACCAGCGTAGAAACAATCGCTTACGGGACTGGCCGACTCCAGTCACCCACAAACTCTGTGTGCCACATCATTTGTGCGCGCCTAATTTTCATTAAGTGTACTTGTTAATGTAACTTTGCGCCACGTCATTTGTGCGCGCCTAATTTTCATTAAGTGTACTTTGTTAACCTAACTTTGCGCCACGTCATTTGTGCGCGCCTAATTTTCATTAAGTGTACTTGTTAACGTAACTTTGCGCCACGTCATTTGTGCTGCGCCTAATTTTCATTAAGTGTACTTTGTTAATGTAACTTTGCGCCACGTCATCTGTGCGCGCCTCTCTTGCACCAAGTGTACTTGGCCTGCATACTGTTACCCGAGAAACCAGTGCCACGAAACACTGAACATGTACCGGCCTGCACCTCGCAACGGACAAGTAGCCCTCAGGGGCATGTCTGTGCTCAGTAATTGTATGGTGTGACGTCAATCCCTTGAATAAAGGCACGTCGCTACTACGGCAATCCCACGCATTCTTCTTTAACGTAAATTCCCAGACAAGACCGCCGACGGTTATAGCGGACCACGCTGGGGCAACGAACCACGAACCCTCATGGTTAGACACCGAGCTAGCCTGGCGCCCTCCCGGAACATAAAACGTTAATCAGACCAGCCACCCCGCTAGAACTCGCGCCCGGACTCGAACACGAGACCGCGGACGACGGCAGTGTGTGTATAGTGTGATTATCATTTTGTGTATATTCATATACCAGTAATACAGTTTTAAAACAATTGGTAAAAATAAGTGGTTTGAATTTGTGTAGTTGTCGTTTTGAAAATGTGTTGCATGTATGTGTTTGTGTTCGTGTTTGTGTTTGTAATTTTATTCCCATGTGATTCATACATATCTGTGTAGTTTCTAGATCTATCAGTGGTGACTTATTTGCAAGGTTTTTTTTTTGTAATTGCAGTCCATTTGCAATTGTTTCATTTCCATAAATAGTTTTGTATTTATTAGTAATTGTGATATTACTTTATGTTATGCTTAATCTTGTGTCAATGACCTTAAAGTTATGGTGGGTTCAGTCAAATACTGTAGAGGGAGAATACAGGACAGCTCGCTCGTTTTCGCGAGAAACCGACGGTGCTGCGCTCTCGCGGCCCGGCGTGATGACTACCCCTAGCTGCCGCGACCACGGCCGCGCCATACGAAAACTTCTGAAACTAAACTCGCTGAAGTACAAAGAGTAACCGTCAGAATTGAAAGGAATTATTATTAAATATATATATTTTTTTAATTCTATTGCCTTAAAGAACGTAAAAATTTTCCCCAAGTCAAAATATTTATTTTAGAAAAACATACTATCGTGAGTTGTAATATTTCCCACTTCCCGCTTTCATTGTTAACTAAATATGCCTTATTTCTTGTTTTGTTCATATTATAGTGATTTTATGCTTTGTTTTTTTCTTCTTATTTTCACACAATTCCTTTTCAGATGCTGTATTTCCTCGCAAAAGCATCGTTTACACTTTTTATAAAACAATTGATTATGACATTAAAATATTTTTTTTACGATGAATGTGGGAGAACCCGGAATAAAGAAAACAAAAAAGCAAAAGTTATGCACATGTAAATTGTATGGAATATCTAGCATATCAGTGGTTATAATAAGGTATGATCGGGGAAAATAAACTTCTTGCTACCTATTTAGGTACAGCTGGATAAAATTTTACAAGCATATTCGTCTCTTGTATATTATTTGCCTTTTTCATTTACAATGAAAGTGAATCTTGTAAAACTGGTTCTAGCTCTGGTACGTACCATTGTAATAATGCATTTATTTAAATATTATTTTAAAGTAACGAGGTATTAATACATATTTAATATTTATGGTAGCTTATTAAGATGGTGCAATTGTAAGTTCTAATTTAAGGATTATATTGTTTATTTACATTGTGTCAAATGCTATGTACTTCTACATATTTATGTCATACTGAAATTATGTATTTTTTCATCTCCCTTTAATTTTCAATATTATATAATGTCCATGTTATTTAATTTCATAATATCGTGTTCAAATCTCTGTTAACTGTACATATAATTATTATATACGTATTATACACTATATGAACGACTGTACTCATATTGCACATATTTATAAAAAAACTTTTAACCAATAGGCCGTTGAACGATAGAAAATCAATAGTATTTAGTGGCTAAAAATTTTGGATGATTTAATTAATTCATTAGATAATTCCCTAAATGAACGATGATTAGCAAGAGAATGCTTTGAAAATTTTTACTTAAATTTTCCTTGAAAATATGCTGTTCATTGTTAACTATTTTTCACATCGAAAGCAACTAACTTTTCAGCAAATAAATTTACATCTGCATGGCCGCAAAGAATACGAGGGTCAACACAATTTTTTTTCAAAAGAATCTTTTGATTAGGGCGCGGTTACACGGGACCCTGAACTACTTCAGGTGAACATGTTTAAGTAAACACGTTTACAAACGCGAAAGTGTACGATTACACGGTAGTTGCTGAAAAGTGTGTTTAGCTCTAAAACCGATTGTCTACTGTCAACGAATGACTGTGTTGTTGATCTCTATTTTGTAATTGTATCCAGAAAACGCGGGATTTTCTCACTTGTTTATACAGCATTATCAGCAGAAATGGAATGTGTTTACATATTGCTCAATATTTTTTTACAAATCGGGAATGCAAACAACATGCACAGTAAAATTTTTAAACTTATTTTTTATTATTTTTTGAGCGAAAGTACCTATCTAAGTTTTAAGAAAATTAAGGTCAGGATCAATTAAAATATATATATATATATATATATATATATATATATATATATATATATAATTATCTGTTGATTTTTTTGTTGCATTCAATAAAATATTACTCGAACTTGTGCCAGAAACACTTAACATCTTGAATTTCTGCAAAAGACTGTTTATATTCTAAACAGCCAATCAGAGGCTAATGTAGAAGATATGTCGATCTGAACTACTTTGCCAACCTGTTTAAGTTAAATGGGAAATGGCCTCGAACGAAACATGTTCAGACTGTGTGTAACCGCACTCAACAGCTGAACATGTTCACCTGAAGTAGTTCAGACTCCCGTGTAACCGCGCCCTTAGTCTAGGTGCAATGACGAGTTGAATTTAATACATTTTAGGCTTGGAATGCATGGCCGTGGGTGCTGTTATCACGCCGAGCCGCTAGGTAGCAGCACTGACGCTCTTCGCCCGCGCGGCTGTGCTATTAGTATAGAGCTGTCCTGTATTCTCCCTCTACAGTATTTGGTTCAGTGCTGTAGGCAGATTTCAATATTCAGATAAAATTTCAACGTAGAGAATTTTGAATATTTTCATCTAGCGAACTTGAATAGGTATTTACACATGTAGTTCTTGCACATTAGTATTTTCAAAAGTTATGTTATTATAGTGAAATACATATACAGTAAATCATCAAAACTATTCAAAAAATTAAATTTTCGCTATATCTCACTGTTTTTGTCTGGGACAAATTTTAACCAAAAACAAACACAAAAGTTATGAAATAAATATTTTATCATATGCATTCTAAGCCTTTATTGATAACAGAAAATATTTACAGCTTTATTATATCTTGAATAAACCACTCAAATTTTTTTTTTTTTTCAGATAACATAAAACAAAACATGTTACTTCAAGTATTAAATAATAGCTTTGATAGTTGAGGAAAACACATTAAATGAGTTTTGTTGTGTTTAAAAATAGTTTCTTGTGGAGTGAGTTCAAAATTGTATGTAATAAAGAGCATGCCATGCATTGTTTACTATGCCGTTTTGACAGAAACAAACATATTTTGTTATAGAGTGGTTTTTGCTATAAACAGGTCATTTATATAGAGGTTTTACTGTATACATTAATTTTTTTAGATGGGCGAGGTGTGTGGATCACGTGGAGAAGCTAATTCAAGCAGACTGGGAGAGAGAAGTCCACATAGACAGCGGCACCATTCCTCCACTCATCATCCACCTCGGCGAGGATAGTTCAAGTGAAGACAGTGACAGCGAAGAATTTGAGGTTACGACACAGCAAGTAGATGGAGACAGTGAAGTACTGGCAGTTCCTCTTGATGATTTACCTGGGTGTTCTTATTGAGGTCTGTATGTAATAAACACCTGGGCAACTGTAAGTATTGGGGTTTAAATCATTTTTTTTTCTTTTATGCATTCCCATTAAGTATGTTGATTACTGGAACTTTATGTATTAACTTTATATTACACATATTATAAAATTAATAATAAATTTCATTTCTGGATTCGTATAGGTGTATGTGAAACATTTTATTTTGTTGTGTCTCTTCATTTTTCAGTGAACTTACTTGGAAAACAAAAAGCCAGTCCCCATCCAGGGCCACAAATAAATAATGCATATAAGTGGTATAGAAATTACTGTCAATTCTTTACCACAATTTTGACGTCGTCTGGCCGACGACCACCCCAGAGCCCGACCTGCACCCGCCAGTATACGCTCCCGCTAACGGAACACACCCCTGGCCATGGCCCACCCGAGTCAGGCGACCCGAACAGCAATTAAAGACAAAGCCGCGGAAACCTGAGTAGACAAGAGAAGAACCGTACCCATTCCTCCTAAAACATTAAATTAGGATTTTAGCGACAATAAAATCTCTTCCAGACACACCCGTTTGGAGTCTAGCGTAATGAGGTCACGCCTGGCGCGAGAGAGGCCGAGCCTCCCTCGGACGCCATGCCAGTTCGGCAGTTCAGCGCAGCTCACGGGCCGGGGCGGACCTACGTCCCACGGAGAGGCAACATCCTTTGTCTACATCGAAAGTAACGTCCGGTAAATATAGTCACTAATTAACCAAACCCCTTTTATTGCTTAACCTCTCCGTGAGTACCCGGCCCCTTTTTTCGGTCCAGGACCTAATCCGGCCGCATCAACTTAAGGACACCCCGCACCACACTTGGTCAACGGGGCTGCTCTTCAGCATACGGCACGGGCCGTCTCCCGCAACGTACAGAACTTTATTTAAGGTCACGCGCACGGCGCTGACCACAAACCCGCAAGGGAACTTGGACAAACTTAATTGCGGTGCGTGTTTCACCACAGTGGGCACAACACCCGCGCCGAGACATTTGCATACGGGATTGGCCGTCTCCAATCGCGCACCCCCTTAATTCAGTGTATTTTTGTACCCCGTATTGTGTATTTCTAACTTGTGTTACCCGAGTAACGAGTGCCACGGAACTTGTGCGCACCCCCTTAATTCAGTGTATTTTTGTATCCCGTATTGTGTATTTCTAACTTACGTTACCCGAGTAACGAGTGCCACGGAACTTGTGCGCACCCCCTTAATTCAGTGTATTTTTGTATCCCGTATTGTGTATTTCTAACTTACGTTACCCGAGTAACGAGTGCCACGTAACCTGCACGCACCCCTTAATTCAGTGTATTTTGTGTCCCGCCTTTGTGTTACGAAATTACGTTACCTGCGTACCCAGTGAGACGTCTGAGACATAACAGCATCCGAGGCCACGTAACGCGGAACACAGACAATACGGCGCCACGAAATAACAAGTAAAAACCCCCCCGGGGACCTCTGTAGAGTGTTGTATTGTGTACGACCCTCTGAATAAAAGGTACGACACCGCCACCTCAACTCCACGTCTCTTATTTAAAATCATCTCACGCAACACCGCCGCCGGCCCTAGTGGGCCACGCAGGGGCACATACATCCACGACCCCAAATTCACGACTAGAAACGAGCTAGTCTGGCGCCCACCCGGACAACACAGATCAAGAACCGCCTTTTCCCACTAGGAGCCACACCGGGACTCGAGCCCGAGACCCCGGACGACGGCATTTGGCGCCCGCTGCGTGGGGCAGAAAATAACGTGAAAAATTTTTTTTTCCCCCTTCTGGACATTTTCAAGATAAATTCACCAACAGGCGACAGCGGAGACACGAAACGGCCATTTTGGACACAGGAAGGGTCGAAGGCCAGACAGACCGGCGCGACGAGGCGAGCGGATAAAGGACACTCCAACCACCCCCACCCCCGCACGTCATCACGGCGAGGCGAGCAACGGAGCGACGTCACCACCCCCACTCCGCGCGGACCGTTTTCGCCTCCTCTTTGTGCGGCTGTCCGGGCACCTACCCCCACCTCGTCACCCCGCTTCACGCTCTCCGCTTCGGGCAACCATCCTGATACCCCCACTCCGCGCGGACCGTTTTCGCCTCCTCTTTGTGCGGCTGTCCGGGCACCTGCCCGCCGCCGATCTCAAACCCGCGCGCTACAACACGCGCCCAGACTACGAACAGCCCGTCACAGACGGCGAACTTGAACGTACAACATACAGCTCAACATGCAGGCACCACCTACAGACCTCGTGTGCACGCGTTGCCTATTACCAAGGGAAATAGACCTATTGACGGGATCACTGCCGTGGTACAGGACATGCCAATGCGCGAACACCCGGGACAACGTCACCGAACAGACCTGGGGCAAGCCCTGGAGCGAGACGTTACCCGGCGAGCCGCACACCCAATTACCGTGGTCATGGGCACCGCTTAAGACGGAGGCACAAGCTAACGTCACACTGGGAGGCATACTACCGACTATGGGCCTCACGAGTGCCCGGACCAATCTGGCACCCAAATACATCCCACCACCAAGCGCAATCACCGGACCAAACACGGGGATGCATACACGCAACCCGTGCTACACAGGGAAGTTAGCACTACCCGAGTTCAGCGGAATAGGGCACGAAGTACCCAGAGACTTCCTAACACACTGCGAGGTTAGACTGGCACGGTCCGGAATACCGACCGATGAATGGTCGGGGCGAGCGAGCGAACAGCTGAAGGGGACCGCCCGCCAATGGTGGAACATCTGGGGACGCTTCGGCATGCCCTGGGAGGAGTTTGCCACGTCATTCAACCGCCGATTTGACACGGAACACGCACTGGTCCAATGCACGACACAGTTCTATGGCGAACGCCAACGCGACGGCGAACCCGTCGAGCAGTTTCTGGCCAAGAAAATGCAACTGTTCAATCGAGTAGCACCCGGCGCCGCGCCAGCCACCGCGCTCGCAACCATTACCACCCTCCTACACAATGAACTGCAACCGTTCATGCGGTGTTACCGCGCAGAGGAAGTCGAGGATTACGTCCGACAAGCCATAGACACGGAACGGAACATCCGGGGACTGCGACACTACGACCCCCCGAACACCGACCGGGACCTGGCCAGACGCCCAATGGGTCAGAGAATAGCCAGCGTCCAGAACCGGGAAGCAGGGGGCTACCCACCCGACCGCCCGCGACGAGCCATTGAGGACGCACCACCACCTGGTAGGCCCGATGGGTCATCGACACAGCAGGAACCCCCACTACCGCGATGCCAGTTGGGCTGCCCCGCAGGTACCCTCCACTGGCATGTCGACTGCCCACGCCGGCAAACACCACCCTTCACCAACACGTCGGGAAACGCCCACCCGGGGGCACGGCGGTAAAACCCGCGCCTCCGAGTAACCCGAGCCAACCCACACCCGCCGCGGAAGCAGCCACACCGCAGATAAACCAGCTAGTCCGCCCTCGCGACAGCCTACTCCGTATACCAGTGGAAGTCAACGGGCAACCCACGGCGGCCCTGGTAGACACGGGCGCGAGCCACGTGTTCGTGGCCCCCCACCTGGTACCCCCCGGCGCGCTGCAGCCCCACCAAGCCGAGTTACGGTTAGCAACCAGCACGCAACCGGGAAGGACAGTGGGGCAAGCCGAACTCGAGGTACGCATTCGGGACGACGTCACCACGGTAACCGCCCTAGTGGTAGAGGACTTACACGAAGGGATAGTACTAGGCCAACCATGGTTAGCGAGACAAGATGCGGTGATCGAAATGAAACCCAGACGAGTTTACATTGGCACCCGCGAGCGGCTTACGGTGTACGCCATAGGCACTACCCCCGAGAGTCAGGGGGAGAAAGTAACCTTAGACCAGTTCCGCCACAACGTCCCCCACGAGTACCGAGCGGCAGTGGAACGCGTGTTGGCAGAAAGGCAGGACGTCTTCGCGGTAGCCGACCCACTGAAGCGCACCACCATCACCGAACACCACATCCCGACCACCCACGACAACCCAGTACACGAGGCCCCGAGAGGCTACGGGTTCCGGGAGCAGAGGGCCATCCGGGAGCAAGTGGCGGACATGCTTCGCGACGGGGTAGTCGAGCCGTCCAACAGTCATTACAATGCTTGCGTCGTATTAGCCCCAAAGAAAGACGGTTCGCTACGCTTCTGCGTCGATTTTCGGCCGCTAAACGCGATCACGATTAGCTCACCCCCACCTCAAATCAGCGTCGACGCCGCCGTAGCCGGACTCGGCCGCGCGAAAGTCTTCAGTACGCTCGACCTGAAGGCTGGGTATTGGCAAGTGCCCATACGGGCGGAAGACAGGGGGAAAACCGCGTTCACGATACTAGACGGGCGGAAGTTTCAATTTCGCGCCATGCCATTTGGGCTAAAGTGCGCACCGGCCACGTTCCAGGGAATGTTGACCCGAGTGTTGGAGGGGTACCTGGGCCGGTTTGCGATCGCGTACCACGACGACGTGATCGTCTTCTCCGAGACGTGGGAGGACCACGCCAGACACCTGGCGCTGGTCCTAGAACGCTTGGCCACACACCATCTCACGGCCGCACACCACAAGTGTCATATCGGGACCCAGGAGGTCGAATTCCTGGGCCACCTAGTAAGCGCGGCTGGCAACCGACCCCAACCCGTTCACTTGCGCAAGATCGCTGAAGCGGCACCACCGCGGACGAGGAAGCAACTCCAACGGTTTATCGGCCTGGTGAACTGGCTCAGGGGGTACATCCCCGACTTCTCCCGTACCATCGCACCACTGACCGACCTCCTGTCACCACGGGCACGGTACCATTGGGGCGAACCCGCGCAACGCGCCTTTGAAGAAATAAAAGCCGCCTTCACTCGCTGTCACACCCTCACACGAGTAGACCCCGGACGCCGCCTCTACCTTCAGACCGACGCCAGCGCACTCGGTGTGGGCGCGGTGCTTTTTCACACGGACCCGAACGGGGTCCGCGAGGTCATCGACTACGCTAGCGCGAAGCTCGGACCGGCCGAACGCCGGTATCACAGCAACGAGCAAGAGTGCCTAGCCGTAGTCTGGGCCATGAAAAAGTACCGGCCCCACCTGGAGGGGAAGTGCTTCACACTGAGGACGGACAACAGCTGCCTCACCTGGCTGCGTACGATGCAGGGGCGGAAAGGCAAACTCATACGATGGGCGCTATTCCTCCAGTCGTTCGACTTCGACGTCGAGCACGTTCCCGGCACGGAGAACCAGCTCCCCGACTTACTGTCGCGGGAACCCGACGACCGAACAGAGCTGACGGACGAGGACGACTGGGAGGAGATTCTACCCCCGGACACACCACACGGACACGCATCGCACGACTCGGCATGCGCGCGCATTACGGCCGACGCGGACGGGGACGAAGACCCACCCAACACCGTGGCCGACGTCCAGGACCGGGTACGTCGAGCACAGGAAACGTCAATAGACGCGGCAAGACGCCGCCAGCAAGCGACCGCCGGACACGAGGCGTGGCGCGTGCAAGACGGCCTGATTCAGACTCACACACCCGGACACCAGGAAGACTGGAGGACCTACGTCCCAACGGAAGCCCGAGAAGCGGTCCTTCGGTTCTTCCACGACCACGACCTCGCTGGACACCCGGGGACCGATCAGACACGACGAGAAGTCACCCGGCACTACCACTGGCCCCGCGTCACGTACGACGTACGTACGTACGTGCGATAATGCGAGGTCTGTCAGGCGAGGAAAGTGAGGCGGCGTGACGGCGAGGAGCAACAACGACCCAGGGAACCCACCACCGCCTTCCAAACGATAGCCTTAGACGTAATGGGCCCCTACCCCCGCACGCCGCGCGGCAAACGCTTCCTCCTCGTCGTGACGGACCTCTTCACGCGGTGGACGGAGGCGTATCCATGCGGGAACGTGCGCACACCTACCATCATCAGCCTGCTGACCAGGGAATTCCTGTCCCGTTGGGGATACCCCCAGTCGGTGTTGACGGACAACTCCAGTCAGTTCCTGGGGCGACATTGGAAGGGCTGGTGCGACGAACACCAGATCGAGCACCACACGACGCCCGCCTACCACCCGAGAGCGAACCCGACAGAGCGCCGGAACCAGGAACTGAAGGCACAGCTCCGGATCCGGCTGGGGGCAGACCACACGCAGTGGGACCTGCACGTGGCTGACGCCCTCTTCTGTGTACGACGCCGCACCAACGCCGCAACCGGCCGCACACCGGCCGAAATGATACAGGGCCACAACCTGCCCTTACCGGGAGAATGGGCCACACACGGCACTCCACACCCCGACGAGACGAGGAGGAACGCGACCAACGACGGGTGACTCTGCACGACGAGGCAAGACGTAGGCAGGAGAGGTACGCCAACCGGATCACCCCAATCACAGATCATCCTCCACCCGCCGTGCAGGTCGGCGATCAGGTGTTCGCGCGACTACACCCACTTTCAGCCGCACCCCGCAACTATTGCGCGGGCCTGGCCCCGCGCTGGGGCGGGCCATACACGGTACGGCGACGACTAGGCAGGACGACGTACTTAGTCCGCACGGAGGGACGGCGCCTGAAAAAGGTGCACAGGGACGACATCCGGCTCACCGCCCTGCCTGGGGAGAGGAACCCAGACGGGGACGCAGGACCCCCCACTCCGGACGACAACGGACGCCGTACGCCGGAGAGCGACGCCGTCCAGGAAGAGGACAACTCGCCAGAAGCGACCCCCGCTAGGAGCCGACCCGAACCGCGCCCATACCGCACCCTAGTGTTCACGAACACCACGTCCAACAGGCCCCGCGACGAACTTGCGGACACGCCCGGGACATCACCCGCAGAGGCCGCGTCAGACGACGAGGCGAGGCCACGACCACGGCGGTGGCGGCGCCCGCCCACGTACCTCGACGATTATGCCCTTAGCACGGCCACGGGGGACACCGGGGGCGACCCCGCCCACGACGTGCCAGACGAACCAGAAGAGGTCCACGAGAACGCACCGGAGACGGCAGTGGTACCCTGGGAGGGAAGCGGGGTGTACGAGAGCCCCCCACCGCAATGCTACCCACGGGGCGATGAAGCAGAGGCCGTGGAGATCGCCGAGCTGTCGCACAGCATAGGTCAATCCGATGCGGGCAACGACGACCGGCCAACGCCGATCGTCACGCAACCCGGAGAGACCGACCCGGAGATCGCCGCCTCAGCATCAGCTGCCATACCTGAACGGGAACGGACTCCGTACCAGTCCACGAACTGTCAACCGCCGCCGAAGGAGGACCTCCGCGGACCGGGACATCGACTGGGGACAAGCGAACTCGCCAGCGAGCCCGCGGAACGACCCCGACGGGCCCACAGACCTCCAGTTCGCCTGGCCGACTACGACCTGGGAACGAGGCGCAGAGCCTGTCAGCCGCAAGGCCACCTCGACGAGCCGACCCCCGGATGTTCGGCGTGGGACGACCCGGGACAGGTGCTCGGGCCCTACCAACTGCGGCCACCGAGAGCGCCACCCGGGTGGAGCTGTTGCCGGAGCTAGGAGGCGCCACGACGCCGCCCCCGGCACGCCTGCCACGACGGCAACCGGGCGGCGCGCACGTTGGCCCAGTCGGCCACGTTCACCAGGTCCAGTGCGCTGACCCTATCAGCCGCTGACCCCGCCCAGGCGCCACGACGCCGCCCCCGGCACGCCTGCCACGACGGCAACCGGGGCGGCGCGCACGTTTGCCCAGTCGGCCACGTTCACCAGGTCCAGTGCGCTGACCCTATCAGCCGCTGACCCCGCCCAGGCGCCACGACGCCGCCCCCGGCACGCCTGCCACGACGGCAACCGGGGCGGCGCGCACGCTGGCCCAGGCGGCCACGTTCACCAGGTCCAGTGCGCTGACCCTATCAGCCGCTGACCCCGCCCAGGCGCCACGACGCCGCCCCCGGCACGCCTGCCACGACGGCAACCGGGGCGGCGCGCACGTTGGCCCAGTCGGCCACGATCACCAGGTCCAGTGCGCTGACCCTATCAGCCGCTGACCCCACCCAGACGCCACGACGCCGCCCCCGGCACGCCTGCCACGACGGCAACCGGGGCGGCGCGCAGGTTGGCCCAGTCGGCCACGTTCACCAGGTCCAGTGCGCTGACCCTATCAGCCGCTGACCCCGCCCAGGCGCCACGACGCCGCCCCCGGCACGCCTGCCACGACGGCAACCGGGGCGGCGCGCACGTTGGCCCAGTCGGCCACGATCACCAGGTCCAGTGCGCTGACCCTATCAGCCGCTGACCCCACCCAGACGCCACGACGCCGCCCCCGGCACGCCTGCCACGACGGCAACCGGGGCGGCGCGCACGCTGGCCCAGTCGGCCACGATCACCAGGTCCAGTGCGCTGACCCTATCAGCCGCTGACCCCACCCAGACGCCACGACGCCGCCCCCGGCACGCCTGCCACGACGGCAACCGGGGCGGCGCGCACGTTGGCCCAGTCGGCCACGTTCACCAGGTCCAGTGCGCTGACCCTATCAGCCGCTGACCCCGCACAGGCGCCGCGACGCCGCCCCCGGCACGCCTGCCACGACGGCAACCGGGGCGGCGCGCACGCTGGCCCAGTCGGCCACGATCACCAGGTCCAGTGCGCTGACCCTATCAGCCGCTGACCCCGCACAGGCGCCGCGACGCCGCCCCCGGCACGCCTGCCACGACGGCAACCGGGGCGGCGCGCACGCTGGCCCAGTCGGCCACGATCACCAGGTCCAGTGCGCTGACCCTATCAGCCGCTGACCCCGCACAGGCGCCGCGACGCCGCCCCCGGCACGCCTGCCACGACGGCAACCGGGGCGGCGCGCACGCTGGCCCAGTCGGCCACGATCACCAGGTCCAGTGCGCTGACCCTATCAGCCGCTGACCCCGCACAGGCGCCGCGACGCTGCCCCCGGCACGCCTGCCACGACGGCAACCGGGGCGGCGCGCACGCTGGCCCAGTCGGCTACGATCACCAGGTCCAGTACGCGGAGCCAACCAGCTGCTGAGCCGCGAACCACGCCGGGATGGAGCGGCTGGAGCTAGGGGTGGCCCCATGTTAGCGGGACCATAAGCGGCGCAAGGTCGGGCTTCACAGGGGGGGGCGTTTGACGTCGTCTGGCCGACGACCACCCCAGAGCCCGACCTGCACCCGCCAGTATACGCTCCCGCTAACGGAACACACCCCTGGCCATGGCCCACCCGAGTCAGGCGACCCGAACAGCAATTAAAGACAAAGCCGCGGAAACCTGAGTAGACAAGAGAAGAACCGTACCCATTCCTCCTAAAACATTAAATTAGGATTTTAGCGACAATAAAATCTCTTCCAGACACACCCGTTTGGAGTCTAGCGTAATGAGGTCACGCCTGGCGCGAGAGAGGCCGAGCCTCCCTCGGACGCCATGCCAGTTCGGCAGTTCAGCGCAGCTCACGGGCCGGGGCGGACCTACGTCCCACGGAGAGGCAACATCCTTTGTCTACATCGAAAGTAACGTCCGGTAAATATAGTCACTAATTAACCAAACCCCTTTTATTGCTTAACCTCTCCGTGAGTACCCGGCCCCTTTTTTCGGTCCAGGACCTAATTCGGCCGCATCAACTTAAGGACACCCCGCACCACACTTGGTCAACGGGGCTGCTCTTCAGCATACGGCACGGGCCGTCTCCCGCAACGTACAGAACTTTATTTAAGGTCACGCGCACGGCGCTGACCACAAACCCGCAAGGGAACTTGGACAAACTTAATTGCGGTGCGTGTTTCACCACAGTGGGCACAACACCCGCGCCGAGACATTTGCATACGGGATTGGCCGTCTCCAATCGCGCACCCCCTTAATTCAGTGTATTTTTGTACCCCGTATTGTGTATTTCTAACTTGTGTTACCCGAGTAACGAGTGCCACGGAACTTGTGCGCACCCCCTTAATTCAGTGTATTTTTGTATCCCGTATTGTGTATTTCTAACTTACGTTACCCGAGTAACGAGTGCCACGGAACTTGTGCGCACCCCCTTAATTCAGTGTATTTTTGTATCCCGTATTGTGTATTTCTAACTTACGTTACCCGAGTAACGAGTGCCACGTAACCTGCACGCACCCCTTAATTCAGTGTATTTTGTGTCTCGCCTTTGTGTTACGAAATTACGTTACCTGCGTACCCAGTGAGACGTCTGAGACATAACAGCATCCGAGGCCACGTAACGCGGAACACAGACAATACGGCGCCACGAAATAACAAGTAAAAACCCCCCCGGGGACCTCTGTAGAGTGTTGTATTTTGTACGACCCTCTGAATAAAAGGTACGACACCGCCACCTCAACTCCACGTCTCTTATTTAAAATCATCTCACGCAACACCGCCGCCGGCCCTAGTGGGCCACGCAGGGGCACATACATCCACGACCCCAAATTCACGACTAGAAACGAGCTAGTCTGGCGCCCACCCGGACAACACAGATCAAGAACCGCCTTTTCCCACTAGGAGCCACACCGGGACTCGAGCCCGAGACCCCGGACGACGGCATTTTTACTGTTCATAAAATTATGATTTTGTCTAATAAGTATACTCAGGAAAATGTATATAACCATATTTTTATTTGTGGCCTTAACCGGCAAAATGGTAGGGGTTTATTAAATAAAAGAAGAAAATTCATTTTTAAATGTTTTCATCTGAATTTGTTAATTTTATTAAACCTTTAATCCTTAGTCTTTTCCAGATTGCTTAGATGGACAGCCATATGTATAATTTACAATACTTTTTTTTTCAGATACAGAAAACTGTGTTGAACTGTACTAAAGGATGATATTTATTGCTTACATAAATGTTGTAAATTTATATGTTCTCCTAAAAATTTACTTTAAATTATATGTTATTTCTTTAGCTAACAAACTTATTTTTTAATATTTTTACCATTGGGTATCATAAATGTTATGAACATATACATGTATACTTAGATCATATTCAAATTACTTATATATATATATATATATATATATATATATATATATATATATATATATATATATATACATACATACATACACACACACACACACACACATTGTTTTGACAGCTGGTGATTGTAAACAAACCATTTGACATTTGTCACATGGCAATGTTTTTGTTTACATACGGCGGAAGGATACATAGTGACATTAAAGTAGATCCGGTGAAAAGCAGGGCTTCAGAAAAGTAGGAGGTTACCGTGGATGGACTATATGTTTAAACAGTTAAATCTATGTGAGATTCTGAATTTAAAAAATGAATGAATATTCTTGCAAGTAATTATCTACTCGGTTTTTTATTTCTAATCAGAAGAAACTTTACATTTTTCCTTTTTCCAATAAAAAATGTGTTTTTGACTGTTGGAATATATTTTGACGCCACTCTGGCTGCCTGATTAAGTTTTCGAGTAATTATTAATCTGAAAATGATCTCGGGGGCAAAAACGGGGATTCGATCTCGTGGCTGCAGGCAGGAGTGCGTCGTGGTGTTAAAAACTACCCAGGCTGTTTAGTCCACTGTCACTTAACCTGTGTGTGGCCAACTGTAAATAATTATAGGTTCTGTTCTTGCAGGGTTTTGGGCGCCTACCCTCTTCGCAGTAGATATCAGGAATGCTGCTACTGGATTGACTACCAGACTGATAATCCAGCTAGCACATCACTGCACTGTGTTACTGTCCAGAGAGTAATTATAAAAAGGAAATTTGGTATTGTTGTATGACTGGTGTAAATTTGCATTACTTAACTGACGTTTGTTATAAATGAAATAGTAATAGTCGGAAAACATATGCTTTTAATGGGTTCTTGAATATGGGCGTGAAGTTACTATTAACATGTAATTAAGAGAGAACAACCAAAATAATATATTTTGTATGTTAACTTCTGTTCAAACCTAGGTGTCAGGTGTCGGTAATTAAATGCAAATGACGTCACTGGAACACATTGAATACCATGCCGGGTCTATCTATACGCTGTCGGAGGCTTGAGGCTCTCTTCCCAGGACCTCCAGGTGGTCTGCTGCTACGTTGGAACACTGGACGCTGGAAGCTGTAATTGGCGAACTATAGAAGATCTGAGGTAGCCGGGTGTCTGGCTGAAGAATCGACTTCCCTCTCGTCCTAGAAAGTCTGCTTTAATTTGGATCGGTCTCACCAATCGTCGTGGCCGATCGCAGCTGGCGCTGACATCAGTCGTCCGGAACCACTACGGGACGAAACGGGACCGACGTGGAAGTTGGCACTTGATGTCGCCGATACTCCCTATCTAAGACTTATTCAGTCTAGATATTATTCTCCCAACTGGTAGAATGGAGAATTCTAGATAGTACACGACCGCGGATGACGCGAATCTTCAATTCCTCGGGCGGCAACCAAGGCTATGGTTCGCCCCAGCCCGAGAAACATCTTCCCGCTGCAAGATGGCGATGGCGTCTCCTCTATCCTCCTTATAACTATTTACTTTCAGTCCCTAGCAACCAAGGAGCTATAGCTATCAGCAAACCGAATAAACTGCATAGTGAAATAAAACTTGGATGTTAGAGTGTAAGAGTATCGAACTAAGACAAATTTCCAAAGAATAATGCTTAGAAGACCCTGAAGTTAAAAGTGTGTTGTCTCTGGCAATAAGATGTTGACGCCGACCGCCAATGCTCCTCTGTCGCATAGACCGCTATGCCTCATCAACGTCTCGCAAAAGCGTGTGCACCGAACGCGCCCGTGCGCGCAGCAAAGTGCAGTTCGTGCGACGAGGCGAACGCCATACAACGAGTGCTACACCGGCGCAAGGATCCGGCCGGGTGTGGCATATCCTTCCGCCGCACTACAACAAATTGTTATAATTATGTTTTTCTACAGGATTTTATTAAACATTATTTTTTATTAATTAATAATTAAGTCTTTGCAAAATCATGTTTCAATGTGCGATTTGTCCCGAACCTGGCCGGTTCAGTTTCCCGCGAAATTCACACGTTTCCGCGGGAGGGCTGGCGGGGGAGGGGGGTCGTGCACGGCGACACCTGCAGTGTCCTTCGAGAGCTCAACCAGGCCGGCAGCCTGCGCGCAACGCGGAACCTTCAAACTTTGCATTCACCGACATGTAGTTTTCCATAGTGTAATTTCTTTTCAACCTTTTGTACAGTTCCGCGGTCGGCCTAAATTTACCATGAGGTACTTAACTTAATTCAATCAGTGCTCAAGATGAGTGTTTCACGTCATACGTAAGTACTGTGGGGAGATTATGTGGTTTCACGTCGGCGCTTCACGCCCAACCTAGCCTACCGGCTATTTAGTTTTGGCCCGCACGGGGCAGCCAGCAGGCGACACGTGCTATCAGACTTAATAACGATTCAGTCCCTGGGACACACCTAGACACCACGTAGAGTCGCCGGAGACACGGGCCTACGTGCTGCTAGCCCAGTTTATCAAGTGTAATGTATTAGTGGAATAGTTGTTCGCCTAAGTGTAATTCGTTATGTCAGGGCTTATGTATCACCGTCGTACGGCAGTGCGCCACCAAACTTAATCCAGAGCTAGGTATTAGTGTAGTGTATTGTGCTTCAAAATATCGTGTGCCATGTCAGAGTGTCTTTTGTAACTTTCGAATCACGTAAGCGAGTCTGCCCCTCACGCGCATAAGAATCGTGAGCCGCCACTGAGGAAGTGAGCTGCGCGTGTGACTAGTCGCGTCGGGCAAACCGTTACGGCCAGAACGGGCAGCACCATGTATTGGGCTGTGCTGTATTAAATTCACGAACTATCTGAAGAAGTTTTGTGTTATTATTCAGGCGTCCCGAGTGGCCTCAACAGCTCGGGGGGCCCTACTGCGTTGACCCCTACCTCTAGCCACAAGGCCGAACCTTCCCTGAGAACACGAACCTAACAAAATCACGTCTAAATAATCAGAGGTAGCGGGGACGGCGTCAATGTGTAATATCTGTTATACTTTGGTTGTCCTCTTTACAATAAAATAATGAAATACATGATATTGGCTTATCAAATACACAATAAATGTTACAATAATAATAAAAATAATAATAATATAACTGTAAACAGTTGGACTGGTTACACCACCCAGGACGCCTTGGAAATAAACGGTAAACTGATTCAAAAGAAACTGCACTTTATTAAGACCGTTACACTTGCTTGTCCAATGCCTGGCTGCGTCTGTTGTCTGACCATCGCTGCACGAGAGGTTCTATACGTTGACGATGCGCGCGAACAGGATAGATGGCAAAATTGTATGTAATGATTTATCCTGTGGACGTTACCGACGTGAAGGATGCGGCAAACTATCGCGGAGCTGATATGCTGCAACGATCTATGCAGTGAAGGACATTCACATGTAATACAGCACTAAATAATTAAATGTTCTTAAAGGTGTTTGCAATCTAACCCACTACAAGATGCGAATGCTTCGAAATGTACATAAGCCCGGCTAGATGAGAACACATGAGAGTCACAGTCACTTATTACAGGCTAACAGAGTTATTACTTGGTTAGATTGCAAGATATTACACAGTTAAATAAGCTGAATAGAGAACACGTAGATTAAAGAGTTAGTACATGACACGAGGCTTGCTAGGGGCCCTTGACAAATAATGATTCTCTGGCTTTGAAGCCTGGTAACTACGTATGACTCAAGTCCACTGTCCGAATGCTCAGGACGTGAAAATTACATAGTAAGTTAAATATCCCTGTTGGGATTAAATGAATTAAGAGCCGCACGAAAAGACGAACGACTGAGTGGGGTCGGGCACAGAGCTAAATGAAAAAGATTGGATAAACTTACAACTATTGCGATGACCTGGACGTGGCGCGAAATCTGTAGGCTCTGCGTTCGCGGAGCGACCGACCCCTGTGAGCTCCCGATGGCAACTGGCGCGAGGGTGCAGCGCGACCTCGTGCCAAGACACATGAATCGCGGGAAAACAGCTCCAACCAGTTTTGGACTTTGCCGTCCGCCACTGTCTCGTGTTCGAGGTCGGGCGCAGGTCCTAGCGGGGTGGCTGGCTTTCTTAGAGATTTCTGTTCCGGGAGGGCGCCAGGCTAGCTCGGTGTCTAACCGTGTGATGGTCGTGGGTTCGTTGCCCCAGCGTGGTCCGCTAGAACCGTCGGCGGTGATGGAATTTGTTTCCTGATTAGGTTGGGTTGTGTAGGTTAATTTACATACACTGTTCTGGTTGTTCTACGGGTCGCACGTCGCGCACGGGAGGTGCGGGGTGGACCTTTTATTGTTCACGATTGACACTGGTTCATTACATTGGGCGCGAGGTTTACTGGGCGGTACATGACTGCCAATGAGGCGTTGGACAACGTAGAAGTTTTGATTACACTATTATTACAATTACACTTGATAAAACGGCACTCTGTGGTGCTTTTACGTACATGATTACACTGCACACGTTATCTGAGAGGGACACCTGCGTGCCTCTACGTGTGTTTACTTATTAAGTCCTCACACCAGTCGCAGTCGAGGGAGAGCGTTTGATTAGCATCGGCTAATCTCGTAATCTGTAACTTGCGACGCGCGGGCCCACCTGTGTGGACTGCGGCTCACTACTAAATTAAAAACACGTTTAAGCTTGAATGTATCCTGTGCCTGTGCACTGGGCGATTAACTAAAGTTCTGGGGTGACGGGAGACGGCCCGTACCGTATACTGCACGGCCCCACGTAATGCTTTGTGTGGGGCGTGTTAAATTGACGCAGCTGGGTTAGGCCCTACACCGGAAAAGGACCGGGCGCACATGGGGAGTATTTAAAAAAAAGGTTTTGGTTGTGACTATAATTACCAGATGGACGTTCGGTGAAACAAAGTGATGCTGGCTCCCCGTGGGACGTGCGTCCGTCCCGGTCCGTGAGTCGCGCTGTACTGGCGTCTGGCCCTGGCGCGAGGGGAGGGGTGAGCTCCCTGTCGCGCCAGAGTTTCTAAAGTTCCGTTATTCGTAAAAAAGTACATTAATAATAAAAAGCAAGTGGCTCTAAATTCATACAATAAAACTTAATGATTAACTTAATATCTATATATGTTTTAGAATTGACATTTAATAAGTTTGTCTAAAATAAGTTTGAATATTAGAGTCAAGTTGGAGACTGTCTGTTTCTTGATAACTACTCCAGTGGCGAATGATAATGCTAATTTGGGGCGGTTTGCGTTACGTCACACGTTTTACTACTGAATTTAGGCTGAAGGCTGCAAGGGTTGCACTCACAGCTGTTTTAGTATAAAACTACACGTGAGTGACCCGGGCACTCCTACGTCGCACTCTATTAATTAGGGGCTTTTGTTTGTTTTTGATTACTTTATTATTGTGTGGGGAATTTTGTAGGCACGGGGAGTGTGTTGCATGCGTAATTAAAATGGTTCTCTATTCTCTACCTTGGGCTGCGGTCTGCTCACTTGACTCAGGTGGGCCATGGCTAGGGGTGCTTTCCGTTAGCGGAGCCGAGTACTGGCGGGTGCAGGTCGGGCTATGGGGTGGCCTTCGGCCGTACGATGTCAACTTAAATGATATATTTGACATTACATGGTTATTTAACAATTCCACATCATTTTTACAGTATTACAGTATCTTTTAATTGTTATTAATTTGGTTGTTATAAAAAGAATAATTACTGATTTAATTTAGCGCATTGCCACACCCGGCTGGGCGCTGTAGATGACTTGGTGTTCGTCGCGGTGCACTTTCACTCACTCGGCGGACATCACGCTCGGGCGTGTTCGATGCACTTACGAGTAAGTGTTGTTGGGACGTAACGGCCTGTGCGATCCAGAGGGAGCACCGGCAGCTGGCGTCAATTTTATTTCCGTTAAAACTAACTAACCACTAAAAGAAATATTGTCTGAAGTTTTAAGTAAAGATTTGACACCGATCCGGCTGCCTACCCGTCAAAGCTATCAAGTTTTTGCGGAATGTGTCTCGGGGTTTGGGTTCGGCCAAGTGGCGGGAGGCAGGGATGTGTCCGTAGAGGTGATCCTTGGGCTGTTTAGGCCACCTAAGATGCCTTACACTACAAATGATACACTCCGCTACATGAAGTGTGGTTTTTATTACATATCAACCTTTACATGGTGCTATCCATCCCCTGGTCGTGACTGTTCGGGGCTAGTGAGCTCCGCGCGTGTACGGCTGTTCGGTGATGTCCCCGCTTATAATGGTGAGAGGGGAAGTTTGAAGAGAACAGTACTTGGCAGACATTGCTGCTGTTATGGCGCTAGGCACGCGACGGCTGCTAAGACCTGCGCGGTGATGGATGGCCAGTGGTGTTGTTACTCATGCTCTAGATGAGGTTGCGGAATTGGCGCGAAGGTGGCCTCTCAACGTTGCGCGAAGACGACCAGCCTCTCCGAACTCCCGGTGGATACTGACTCGTTCGTGTAGCACAGCGCTATAGCAAGCCAGAAGCGCAGCGCGTGGGAAATAGACGTGGCCATGTTTAGTACATATTCGCACGTTGAACAATTGCATTAATAAATAAAAATGTTTGTTGAATTTTACATGACATAGTTTATGTCTGTGGGAGAAAACATGTGCCCTTGAATGCTATAGTCCGGCGGAAGCATATTGCCACACCCGACGGAGTGCTTCCGCCGAGATGGCCGTTAGTGGTGCTAGTTGCGGGCGTTCGGTGCACTATATATATATATATGTACAAATAATTATTAAAAATTGTTCTTATTAATCTAACAATTGTAGTTTTCATGCATTTTGTAAAAATTTTAAAATCTTAGATATGTATTTTTTGCTCCTTCTCAATCTTTTATGCTAGCAAATGGAGAATGAATGGTATCTTTAAACGTTTTCTGTTAAACTCTTTTATTTTTATTTCTGTGGTAATAAGTAGAGAAATCATGATCATGAAATATATTTTTTGGGACAAAGGTTGGTACGCTCACGTAAGTAACAAACTGACGTCATGTGCAAAACATCGTCATAGAAAGAACAAGGAAGTTGCTAGGTACATAAAGCTTTGTAGTAAACTAGTCTGTTTAAATTGTACAAGTGACGACTTTCTGTGATTGATTTTTTTTAAAAAAACACTATTTCAGTGCTGCGTTACTCCCAGTAGTGTGTTCATCTTGCATATAATGGATTCAGAAGAGGAAACACTTTATGATGATGGTGATTCTGGGAATGAATCTAGCGGGGAAGATACTTTTGCAATGGAAGTTGAGACAAATAATGCAAGGGAGCGACAGACTGATGTTGACGACTATCCATACGAAGTATTATCAACCGAAGAAATTGTTCAACACATGGTAGATTCTATCAAAGAAGTGAATAATGTTGTGGAGGTAATGTATGGCTGCTCATTTTGGAATGACAGTCTATGGATAGAGGCAAAAATAGTCAGGTGCATGAATTATGTGTACTATAGCTACTGTCATACATTTTCATTAGCAATACATCTTTTACAGCTCAAACGTTATTATGAGTGCTGTTTTAACATTATTTTCTTTGTAAACATTTATTGTAATGCATTTGTTTCTATAATGAAAATAAGTTTCAATATTACATTTTAAAACTAAAAACTATATAAACATTTCTAAAAGATAAGTCACTGAACACACTAGAAACATTTACTCCACCATTTTACATTGTTTACTCCTTCTCCTTTCCTTAAACATAATATGGATTGATTTTGGTCACTTTGTATCATATTTTTATCAAATTCTGAAGTTAACAGTGAGGATAGGGTCATATATTGTATAAAATTAAGGGTAAATGTGCGGACATGCTTCTGAATTTTGAAGGCTGGGCAAATTTCCTAAAAGAATGCATACAGCACTCTTACATGAACATTGAATGTACATAAACAGATAGCAGCTACTACAATGGAGAAAGCATTAGCGCACAGTTCACAGAAAGTTGCAGAACATGCAACTTTTTCTGCTGTACGCCGATTTATTTTTGCTTCCAATCAGCATATACTTTGTCAGCAGAATATAATAGCAAAAAATGGTTTTTAGACTTGCTTTTCATAGAAAAAAAAAGTCATTAAAAAAACTGGAAATTAAATACTGTAATTTTGAAAACTGATGTTTTCTGTGCAATTGGAGCCAAGATTTCTGTGCTATGCGTATGCTGCTGTACTGTTTACATGCTGTTTGTGTGCTTCTTATTGCAGATATAGTCTAGGAATGAGAACTTGCATGCACATATGCAAATAGAATCCAACAAAAATACATTTTATAAGCTTCAGCCATTTTCCCAAAGACAGTAAAATTTTAAACCAAAATTACAGCCACTTAATATGAATTTTATATTTTATATAATTTTCAAATTTATTGAGAAGTAGGGATTTATCAGTGTTTTCTTCTTACACCTGAAATTTAAAAAGAATTGTATGTGGTTTCTCAATGCAGTACTGCACCTAATTATATTTGCTGCTTGGTGTATGACTTAAACTCAAACAAATATACAGCATTGCTTAATATTTTAAGTTAAGGGACCCACTAGTCAGAGATGTATTTGTGTTAGTGAGGCTGGATGGTGTGAGGCTCGTTGGTGCTTGTAGCACAGTATCGCTTCTAAGTATAAGGCTGTGGCATAGTTAGCGTGCAGACTTATCGTCGCACATAGGGCACCTATGATATTTGAGCGGTGACCATAACATTTTATTGCATAGAAATGAAGATAAAAGTGTAATGCAAGGCCCTCGATTGCTTTCAAGAATCGGTATCAGGTGTTTCATGCCTACAAATTATTCTGAAAACATGTGTTTTAGTAATTTTAACTCTTCTAAACATACATTTTAAAAACAAAACATGGGGACAGAACTACTCATCTGCCCTCAGCATATTCTTGAATGCTTTTCTTAAACTGACACCCCTCTGATACTTTGAGCAGTTTTCAAAGTGCGTGGTTTGTTTCTGAAGCTCTTCACACCGTATGTGCGCCTGGGTAGGCGGGGCCCTTCAATTTAACAACCTTTATTAGCATTGAAAAATGCCAGAACTGTTGGTTCATTGGCTGGTTAACAGAAGGCCCTGGGTTTTATTCCTGGCTGGGTTGGGAATTTGTCACTTACGAAAATTACTTGCCTTGGTCCAGGACTCTGTTGTGTATGTCCATTGAGCTTCATACTGCGAAAGGCAGTGGAAAACCTTCTCATCACCATCATCACCCCAGGTTCTTCCACCACCACAACAGAGTTATCTGGGGTCTCCATGCTTGAACATGCATACCAAGGATTTATCATCATTAAGGCCCTTTAATATTCTCTGTAATTGTTCCATTTCATGTATTCAACTTTATCCCTTGATGCTGATGGTCCATGATTGTGTGTATATATTGATCCTGTGGTATGTGATGCTTGCTGTTTTAATTTAGTATGTCATAAGATCCTGGTTATAAAAAAAACTAATATCACAATATAAACAATTTATGTCAGGTCTTGTAAACAATTTTTCATTTGTATTCAACTTACAATCACAATTCTTTGTTATTACACAATTTTTGTTTATGTCTAGGTTTTTTAATGTACTAAATTAAAACAGCAAGCATTATGGATCACAGGCTCAATGTATACAGCATCTTGCCATCAGGATCAAGGGTTATGATACTTTTACTGCAGGTAGTTTACAGGTTCTTGCATTAATCATCACCACTACTGCATCAGTACACGCTATGTACAGGTACTACCATAAACTGGCATTGCTTCTCTGCACTTTTTCCACTTTTAATCAAATCTTAATAAAAATATTATTTAGTCAAAATAACACACACATTTCAGCATGACCAAAAACTATCACATTTGATTCCTACATAAGCTGTACCTGAGGGAAATAGTGAAGGATCACGTAAAATTAAATTGAAAAGGAATAAAATTCATCGTGAACACTAGTAACTGTTAATAAATTTTACTAAGCATAATTACAATTACGCAAGTAAAATATTTTACAACATTATTTATGTATAGTTTGGGAAAGTATTGTATATAATAAATTTGGTCTTTGTTTTTCCTTCTACGCTTTTCTTTTGATTATTATAATGTGATCTAATGCTTACCAGGGTCCCTCGCTCTATAATTATTATAATGTTGAAAATTGATAGTTCAAGGCGATTTGTTATCTCTGTGGCACCAAGAGGCACACAGAACTTGCATTAGGAAATAGTTTCATCGCTAAGAAAACACTAATATTCTATCCGACTTTTGACTCAGCGCTTAGTGCTTGTAGCTGGTGAGCCAAACTTACTGGTTTAGATTCCCAGCTGGGTCTGGTATTTTTCACTCGTGGAGAATATTCAGTAATTGTTCTGAGTAACAGGCGATTTGCCTAAAGGCAATTTGTCTAAACATGAATTAGTTATGGCGATATGCCTAAAGTCATTTCGCCTAAAGGCGTTTTGCCTAATGTCGAATTGCCTAACGGCTATTTGCCTAAAGGCGATTTGCCTAACGGCTTTTTCCCTAACGGAGTTATGCCTGACTGTGATTTGCCTAACAGCATTTTGCCTAAAATGTCTCTATGATGACAAAACCTCGTTTAGCCTAACGGTGTTTTGCCTAATGGCGATTTTCCTAACGGCATTTTGCCTAACTGAAACTAACCTTACCTAACGGCATTTTGCCTATCTCCTATTTGGCCAACGGCGATTTGCCTGACCGCGATATGCCTAACAGCATTTTGCCTGACGGCATTTTGCCTAACTCCTATTTGGCCAACAGCGTTTTGCCAAACTGCGATTTTCCTAACAGCGTTTTGACTAACTGCGTTTTGCCTAAAATTAGGCAAAATGACACATGCTCATTGTTCTGTGTCCTGTTTCCAAGTTTATACATTGATTATAATGGTATGAATGTGTACCGTATATATTGATCACATGATGCTTGCAGTATGTCCAGGGTCTTTTAACATACTAAATTAAAACAGCAAGCATCATATATCACAGGATCAATGTTTGTAGAGGAACATATCATCAAGATTAAGGGATAAACTTGGATACATGATATGGAACTTTCATCAAACTTTCTTCTCGGCTTCAAGACTGAGTGTTGTTTTGTACTATAACCTTCGTACTGCCATCGCAGAATCACCTCGCATATTCTGTTGTGGCTACAATTTTGGTCATCTCTTCTCTGCAATGGCCGGGTCTCCAGCCAGCCTCTGGGCTCTCCACTTTGTCATCACTAATATTCTTCTATTGAATATTTTCAATTTAATTCAAGTATACCCTGGTAAATGGGTTTTTGCATGGTGGCAAGGAGTTAACCCCACTACTTTACTCTTCCATTTCTTAGAGCTTCTGTCGTAGTTCCTACCTACCCCTAACAGATGATATCTCCCCCTTAAATCCATTCCACTCCCGCCCCGTCCTAACCAGGAATTACTGCTTCCCTTTTTTCGTTTTGTCTTAACTCCCTTTGGATCTTCCACTTGTGGTGTCTCCTCCCTGTGTACCCTCCTCTGTGCAATCTATCTCCCAGCTTCTTCCAACCCCCTTTCCTCCTTGACCACTTTAAACAGCATCATCAGTCTTTCTTCCCTCCCCCCCCCCTTCCTGGAGTGTGTCCTACCCCAGCTCCTTGATCATCACATCACTTCTTCCCCTTTCCTTCTCCTCCACTTACATTGAGTGTGTCACCTCTATACCCAACGCACCGAACCACCAGTCCCCTTCCTGTTTTGAAGAGCATTTGTCATATGACTGCCTGCTGACATTCTGTGCAGGCAGTGCATCCTGTCTGTTTATACAAGATGTCATCTATTCAAAGATTGATTTTATATTAATAATAAAAAAAATGCAATATGTGAAATGTTTTTTTTATTTTTAAAGTTTTTGAAACAATTACAATACGTACTGTTATTGTTATTTAATATAATTTTGTTGAATTAAAATATTCAATATATGGTTTGAATGTATTTTAAGTACTGTATTTCATATATGCTATTTCAAATACCAGTGTTTAATTGGAGCTACATGTGGTATAAAAGTGGATATGAAGTTTTTTTTGTTCAGTAGTTGTATAACTCCATATTAAAAAAAATTGGATTTAGCCTCACTTTCATGTTCATACAAAAATTTTGAAAGAAAGTTTCATCGCTTGCAACAAGCCATGGGCTACAATATTTCAGGTGTCTTAACCAAATTTTCACCACTCATTTATATTAAACAGACTGTATCTCAAAATTTGTATTGCAAATTTGAAGGTATACCACTGTTTAAATAAGGCTTTTATATTCAGGAGTGTGTGCAGAATTTAATTTCGGGGGTTAAATCACTTTGCCAGCTGTTTGCTTTCAAATTCTCTTTCTTTTTGTTGGTGGGGTTGATAGATTTTGATACATTTTGTTGGATTCGGGAAGGGGGTATGTAACACCCCATTCCCCTCCCCTTTGTATGCCACTGTTCATATTTATTCAACATGTTCATATTTATTCAACAATTTTTGATGTTACAAAGCATATGCTGATATATTTTTTGAAGGTTTATGTAATGTACAGTAAAAATTTGATTAACTGCCATTAGTTCAACCATCAGTTTCTGTCATGTCATTATCTGTAAAAAAGAATTGGTTGTCTGTAAAGTTGGTTTACGGACGATAGTTTAACGTGACGTCATAAAAAACCATTGATGAAATGATTGCATACTTTTATGAATAAAATTGAATCATTTTTATTTTAATAATAAAAGAATAAATACTTGAAATTATACTAGTAATCAGATTTTTAAAATGCAAGAATAATTAACCTTTATTGCCGAAATTGTTGTTGTAATAAGCAATGAAAACCACATTAACTTTTCACTTCACTTTATAAACAGTTGACGAAACTGTTCATGTGTAGATGACTTGTAATTAATTTTAAAAACTGGCATTTAGCTATAAAGTTTAAATATAAATATGAACATGTTTTCATATAAATAAACTGTAATCAAATATCTATCATCAATTATATGAATCACCATAATTTTTTAGTCAATTGTAACATAACCTATTATTATTGCACTCCCCGACAGATGCTTTTTTTAATAATAATAGAATAAATACTTGAAATTATACTAGTAATCAGATTTTTAAAATGCAAGAATAATGAACCTTTATTGCCGAAATTGTTGTTGTAATAAGCAATGAAAACCGCATTAACTTTTCGTTTAAATATAATTATGAACAAGTTTTCATATAAATAAACTGTAATCAAATATCTAACATAACCTATTATTACTGCACTCGATGATAGATGCTACTTTTTTTAATAATAAAAGAATAAATACTTGAAATTATACTAGTAATCAGATTTTTAAAATGCAAGAATAATTAACCTTTATTGCCGACATTGTTGTTGTAATAAGCAATGAAATCCACATTAACTTTTCACTTCACTTTATAAACAGTTGACGAAACTGTTCACGTGTAGATGTAAGTTGTGTGCTGCCGCTATCTTTCTTCTCCTCGGACGCATAGGTCAATCGAGTGGAAGAGAGATAGATGCGGCGCAAGCGTACAATGAGCGTAACAGGACACAGCGTAATGGAACAATGTGCATAACGGGACACTTTTTCGTGCGTGCAGGCGGCGTTCATCGATTTATTAGACGTCACGTCACAAAAGTGTGCGAGTATCTACAAACAGACATCTTTAAAAGTGTCCACAAATTACTTTTACACTCCACTATATAAAGTTGGAAGTGTGTATTTATTTGTATGTATATATACGTATGTGTGTATGTTTGTGTGTGTATGTATTTGTATATGTATGTATGAGTATATGTATGTATGAGTTTATGTGAGTGTATGTATGTGTGTGTGTATGTATGTGTGCATGTATGTGTATGTATTTGTGTGTACGTTTGTGTTTATGTTTGTGTGTATGTATGTACGTACGTACCTATGTGTGTATGTATTAGGATTATATTTTCATTTTTGTCCCAAGCTTGCAGTGAAATCATTTTACTATACGTATGTATTAGGAGATTTCTGTGATCCATCTATTCGTTTTTCACAGCCCTGGTCTGTACGGAAATCAAAATCTCGCTGTATATTTGTGATCTGTTTTCATTTCAGATTCCAGCCACGACAACTAGAATTTTATTGAATCATTTTAAGTGGGATAAGGAAAAGTTAATGGAAAGGTTTTATGATGGAGACCAGGACCAGTTATTCGCAGAAGCAAGGGTTATTAACCCGTTCAGAAAGCCTGCCGTCAACAGACCTAAGGTTAGTAGGTTCTTCATGCAGTAATATGTTTACTGTACAATATTATATTGTTACATCGTGCTTGTGTTAATGTTTTTAGAAAATAGCTCACATAGTGATTACCAAACTCCCATGGTGGTCGAGATGAGTTTTAGCTCTCAAGGCTGGTAGCGAATGTGACATAAGGACGTAAGTAAGAGGGGCAGCTAAAATTAAAGCTGGATTAAATAATAAGAAAGTTGTGAATACTTAGCTTGTTAGTCACTGAAGTTTTTGCTCTTGAGTGCTCAAATACCAAGCTCTGAATTCTTAGTAGAAACAACCCTAAATGAATCAAAAACAAACTGTTGTTTAGGTGCCTGAATCTGGTGAATAATCTATTGGTGTGTGATTTATTCTATTCCAGCCCTTGAAGAAAACAGCATCTGGCACGGAAGAATGTGAGATCTGCTTCATGGTGCTGAGGTCATCAGTAAGTGGTTTCAAAAAGCGTAGTTACAAACATCTTACTTTAAGGTTATTTTTATTTAACTCTGGAACAAACTTGGGTCTGAAATTTATTTATGTATCACAAAATCTCTGGAACTTTAGGAGCCAAGCATAAAATATTGGAGCCAGCGATAAAAAAATTAATATATTTTTGTGAGCAGTTATACTTTTAGATTTTATTTTTAACATTAAAGTTTTAAATTGTACCTATATAGCAACTTGGTACAGTACTTGGTGTTAACTTGTTGCAATTGAAATACCATTGTGGTTTATTGGCCGCAGTCATTTTTGCACAAGATTTTTGAATTACGAAATTGGCTGAAGTTTTCAAAACCACTGTATAGGCATATCTTGGTTTTTTGACAGAAGTTAGTCGCCAGCAAGGTAAAATTAGGCGTCATGGCGACCTGGGGCCCAGAATTTGTAGAGCCTTGACACAGTATTTAGTTTTTTCATTAAAAATAAATCTGTATTTAAAAATTATAACTTATGTAGTTAACATGTTTCTAATTTTATTTATGGAACTACTTACATAGCATACGTGATATGTTTTTAACTAATGTCTCCTAAAATTCTCAAAATAATTTTGTGGCCTAATAAAAGTTTTGTGGAATTTAGTCATACGTCATTACTAGATTTTGTCTTAATAATTGGTGTTGAGAAATTTTTTTACCATTAAGTTTTTTTAAATTTTTGTATATATTAATCATTATCATAGTTTGTGTCTTTAATTATAATTGTTTTATCATGTTGCTTATCTTTGAAGTAATGCCTTATAAGTGTAGCTGTGTTTTTATGCTGTTCTGTTTAAGTGACTGTTTATAATGAACTTGCCAGATGATGACGGGTTTGGAATGCGGCCACAGATTTTGCACGCAGTGCTGGGGAGAATACCTTACCACAAAGATAATGGAGGAAGGCGTTGGGCAGACAATTGCGTGTGCGGCACACGGCTGCAACATCCTGGTAGACGATGCCACTGTTATGCGGCTGGTAAGAGATGCCAAGGTGAAACTGAAATACCAGCATCTCATCACCAACAGTTTTGTAGAGGTCAGTGAATGTAGTATTGTGAGACTTATGCTATGTTTAGTTTTTGGTATATTTCGAAGGAAAAAAAAAATACCAATGGCCATTATTACCACGGTTCAACTTTAGAAAATTTCCACTTAGTTTTTTTAGTTTTATATCATATTTTTATGGGGACAATAACTATTTTAATTTTTCATAAATAACTAGAGCTGTTGCAAACCGTATGTATTCGTTACTGAGTAACGGGTGCGGCATCTAGTAACGAGTAACGAAACGTTACACACGAATGCATTTCGTTACTCGCATCTTTTGTATGTTTTACGCATGCGCGCGCTTATTCGTTACAAAGAACGATGTTTGTTTATTATTAATAAAAGTATAATTTGGAAATTCGTCATCCAAGTTTTTTACTGTTTATTAAAGGTATTGTGTGTGTAGACAAAGTTTTAGATTGGAAAAGAAAAAAACGTAAGAAAGTATTTTTTACAAATTATAAATATGTATGTTTTTGTTTTTTATTATCGCGTATTTTCACGTTTCATGTTCTTATCTTAAAAGATATATTATAATAAAGCAGCTCTAATGAGATTTAATTGTTTTTTGGTTAACAAAAGCTGTTAATCATCAAATATTTTAAATTGTTTATATTCGATCTATTATTATTTACGCGACGTCATACTGTACGCGTACGAAATACGACTCGATTCGTTGCTGTTACATAACAAAGCATGTTATGCGGTATCAGAAGTAACGAGTAACGATACAAAAGTAACGAGTACTAATTGTTATAGTAACGAATACATACGGGTACATTTTTTTCGTTACTTTTACACCTCTACAAATAACTTTGTGTCTGATATATAAAAGTTAGAGATAATACAGGGTGTTTACAGGTCTTGAAAGTTCCAAAAGTCGCCAAAAGTGCTGAAACTGAAGGGTTGGCCACTTAAGTCACTAAAAAGTTCATAAATAAAGGGTAACTGTGTGTAAAGTCAAAAAATTTTAATTTACAGTAATCTTTTGCTAACTTTCGGTTTGTTTTCTAACATCTCACTTCAGCATTTAGGGGCTCATTAAATATAATTGTTTTAGGACAGTCCATTGTAATAATTCAGGAAATTGTATAAAATGATGATGTAATCTAATCTTTATAACAGTATTTTATATTTGATTAGCCTATAAAGTTGTTTTGTTTAGAGACAGGCCGTGTTGATTAATTGCGCATGCGCTAGTGAAATGGCGTATTAATGGCTATCCAGCTGTTTTTGTGCAGTATAAACGGCATAGGTTTACTTTAAACTTGAGTCGGTTCAGTTTCGTTTTCTGTTTCCAACTGAAGTCATTGTGCAAGTCTAGAAAGTATGTTAACAAGAGAAGCGTAATTTTTTGTTGTTGTATTGAGTCTATTCAATCCCATTTATGTTGCTATTAGGTTTTACTTGGCTTTACGAGAAAGAAATCGATGTGCATGTTTTTTTGTTTAAGAAAATAATTTTTTAACATATTTGTTTTATGATAGCGCTTCACTCGTTCGTCTTTTGGTGCCAAGTGAATGCATTGTGATGTTAGGTAACTGGAGATTGCATAGATGTTTCCGTTTATGTTGTTAAAATATTATTACTTCATAATTTACATATAATAAATTTCCTGGAAAATGTATATTTCAAGATACATAATTGTTATGAATTACCATATGTGAGTACATATGTATGTAAATTGACATGGCTGAGATGCAATGAGAAGGATGCAAACTGAGCATTGTGCTGCATTTGTAGAACAAATGTTGACATCGGTCATGGGGGCATTAATTCGGTGAAATCACATAAAATAAAGGAAAATGCCACATTCAATTAGGAATGACTTGAATTCTGGCAAACAGCCCATGTTCACTTTCAATTCAGGTAGAATTTGAGTGGTAATGAGGCAAATATTGGGCGTGGACCTGTTTATGTGCTCAGTTGGATACCTGCAATCAGGTGATTCAAACTTACATGTAAATGCCTCCCAGACAAAGCTCAAATTTATCTAACACATTTGTAATAGACACAGAAGGACTTTGATTGGCAGGTACATCCAGCAGTGATGTAACAAGTCCTAAGTTTGTGTACAACATACAGACGTACATGATAAATGACAAAGTGACAACAGCGGAAATCATTTCAGCACTAAACGAGGTTTTGTGCCCTATAACTGCCAGAAGAGATGGCACTTAAAGGGATTTATTTATTTTAATGTTCTCTGACAGTGTATAAAGATAAATTACATATCTTATGTAGGTACCAGGATATGAAAAAATACTGATTTTTTTTTAAAAAAAAATCAGATTTCTTGATTAAAATATGTTTTTTTAAATTAAAATACAATTTTTTGATTAAAATATAAAAAAATTGTAATATGTGTAATATACAGTACATTTTCATAACTGTTTTCATGACTTGACTTTGCTCTACAGTACAATTAATAACAGATTAATTCATTTTGTAAAGACAACTAGCCTAATTTTCTTTCTTTGAAATAACCACATTTTACATTGCATAATGTTTTAAGGAAAAGTTAATGATGTCACTTTATGAAAATTTTTAGTACAGTAACATAGTTAACATTAGTAAAAAAAAAAAGATGTCTTATAGAAAATAACTACATTGAAAATACATATTCAAATGAACTTTGTCACTTCTGTCATCCCTTATAGTCCAATTGTTCTAAATAAAGTAATTTAAACCAAAACCACAATTTCCTTTTTTTCTTCTCAGAATTGCACACATACGAGAGTATTCAAAGTAAAACTTCTACATAAAATATTACTTATTTAAAATTTTAAACAAAAATACAAGTTTTGCAGCTTTTTCTGTACCCAGTCGATTTCTTAATGTTGACTGAACCATACCAAATGTGGAAAAGATTCTTTCCACTGATGCAGACGAAGCAGTTGCTGTTAACAGTGGTTCTATGACATTTATAATTTCATTAGTATCTGAATTGATGTTCATTTTCCACCAATCTATTGGTGACACTTGTGAGATGACATTGTCGTTGAACAAAAAGTCGTGGAAGGTAGTAGATTTTGCTTGGAACTTAATAATTACAGGCAGCAGAGACTTTGTGTGTTTGTATGTATCTGTTGTTTCCAAATGAAAGAGCTTCAGATTTTTCATTAGCTGTCAAATGTTGATCACAGAACCGTGCGTCTACAAGATATGCCAGAAAATGTGCTCCATCCAATGCCTGATGATAGCGACTAGAAAATTTCTGCATGTTGTCTGCATCCAGGTTTTCATCTTTAAGACTTCGTTTTAGACTTTTCCACACGTCAGTGTAAATCGTACTGCTATCTTTCTGAATCTTATCAAGTGCAATGGCGACTGGTTTCAAACGCCTCAGCATATCTTCTGTGTTCCTCTTTATACAGACATTCATCACAACCAACGTACAGATACATTTGGGTCACCATTCTAAGAATTTTACTAATCTAACTCATGTTAATATTTTTTTCAACGATTGAAACCTAAAACTAAATGCTCGTCGTAATCATAATTTTCTTTTTTTACTTTTTTTTTGTGATTTCGGTTATTGTTTTGCATCATCATTTATTCTAAGACATTACATTATTTACATTGAACGATCTGCGCAGTTAAAATTTGATGGCGGGACAATAATTTCAAACAATAGATACAGGGAAAACCTATCATTAAGGAAACAATAGATGCAGATTTTTTTAGTGTTATTTTAATAAGATTTTTTCGAGACTGTGCAGACTTCAGAATAAAATATGTATGCAAGAAAACAATAGAAACAAAATCTATAGATACTTTCACTGTAGCATGTTATGCCTAACCTGGAAATTAAGATTTATGTGGTAGGTACTAGAAAAACAATATTTACAGTATTATTTTAATATGTGCTTTATAGCAAAGCCAATAATCACCTTTGCAACTTCTCTGTGCTGATTCAGAATCAAACAGTTGATCGTCTTCTGTTTCTTCCTTCTGACATTTTTCAAAATGTTTTTTCATTCTGGCAACCAACCCCATTAACTGTTTTCCACATGACTTGCAGGTAGCTTTCAGACCTTTATGTGACAATGTTGGTTCTTCAACAAAATAGATCCAGATGGGGTCCTTTTTTCTTCCAGCCATTTCAACTATACACTATGATGAACTCCAAGTGAACAGACATACCAAAGAACTGAAAATTTCCTTCCTACAGTTATAAAAATAGCATTTGACATTGTTGGAAGACAAACCTGTTGCCAAGGAGATATGACACACACACACAACACAAACACATGAGGTGGAGGAGAGAAGAGAGAAAATGAGGTGGCATTTAAAGGTACATTCCACCCACCTATATTTAACAAGTGTTTCAAAATAACTATAAATACACTGTAGAAGAAATTAAATACTATTCAATTTTACACACTTTATATTAGCTTCACTTGTATGTTTGTAACCGACTCCTTTGGGTGCGATTTTGACCCACTTTAAACTGCCAGATTTTATTCAAACTTTGTAGATTTATCGAGGACCAATGACAATACACTAATTTGATAAGATTATTCCATTATTGAATTTGCAAAATAAGATTTTTGTCAATTTATATAATTTTACAATATTTAGTAGGCTTTGTTTATATCGAGCCCAAGACAAACTGAAAGAAACGTGTTCGCACATTGTAAAGAAAACCATTTCGCTCATGTTCGAACTCTTTTCTTTCAGTTTGTCTTTGGCCTACTAAATTTTGTGACATTTAATTAAATGAAAAGTGAGAGTGGGTTATGATTATTGTGAACAATATACTTTCTTGAAGAGAATATTATCTATATTTGTAAAGATATGAAAAAAAAAACCCTGAAATAAAGGCTTTAAATGTTTTTTTCTTTCGTTAAATAGAGAAACACAATTACGTCTTTGTTTCATTTTACCAATTAACCAAGAGTGAAACATTATTATAAAACACCATTTTCTGCAAATATTTCACGAAACATGGAAAAATTGAGGTTTGATTTTGCTGTGAAACCAACAGCAGATGGAAAATCAAACACCATATGCATAACCTCAATAGCTACACCTGATGGGCAGATTTTTGAAATTCCACTTGAATACCAACCTGCAAATCTACACCAAGCAGTTACAAATACTCCAAACTATGCAAAGGTTAGTATCATTAAATAAAAGACATCAAACACGGAAAATATGGATAAGTTTGACAGATGATATATCAAAAACTTATTTGGATAGAGAGCAAAACTTACAGTTTAAGGATTTTTACCTGGAAGAAATTGAGGAAAAAACAAATAGTGCTGAATCTATACCCAGTGGATCAAATAAAAAATTGGAAAAACTGTTAGAAAAATTTCTTGAAGAAAAAAAAACTATATCTGATACTGAAAATTTAGGGAAAATTGCAAAAGATTTCATGATTGAGAAATTCACGGGCAGAAACTTAATGCTTACCAGTGGATTAAAGATTTCAACAAAGAATGTGAACTCCAGTGTAGTTTGGTACAATTGCATGCAAATGAAACTTACGGTGAAATCGGACTGGAACAAATGTGAGAAAATTTTTTGTGAGACATTTGCAAACTAAGTATGGTCACCCATCAGATATGCTGAATTAGAATAAACATCAATGACTTCCCAAATATATTGATTTTCATAGCAGGATATTGAAATTATTGAGTACTGTAGTTCTTCAACACGCTATATTGGATATATATTTTAGAAGCATCCAATATCTACTCAAATTCACTTTAATAGTAAAGTCATGTAATAAATAAAAAATTGAGCCACATCTAGAGACGCTTCTGAGATAAAACAATATTTATTGATTTTATTTTAACTGCAGCCAATATCTATTCAAAATCTACTTTAATAGTGAATTGATGTAATAACTATCAAATTTTTTTACATTGTTAAAAAATTTCTTCCATACATCGATATAGAAGTATCACTTAAAATTATAAATAAACCAAACTAAAAAGTAGAAAATAAATAATAGTTTAAAAAACTAAAAAAACACGCTTTATATAGAAAACCAAACTAAAAAATTGAAAATAAATTTTAATAAATTTGAATTAAGAATAGTGTAAAAAATTTAACAAATATATAAATTAACAATAGTGTATATAAGAAAAAAATGTATTTTATTTAAAAAAAGCGTGAGGTGCATGGTGTCAATAGTTATAAATATTTTATTGACATATATGAGTAGAAGGATTATCATTTCAATAATATATTAGAAAGCACCCCACACTTTTTTTTAAATAAAAATAATTTTTTTCTTATATACACTATTATTAATTTATATTTATTAAAATTTTTTTACACTATTCTTAATTCAGATTTATTAAAATTTATTTTCTATTTTTTAGTTTGGTTTTCTATATAAAGAGTGTTTTTTAGTTTTTTAAAACTATTATTTATTCATTCTATCTTTGCAGCAATCAATTTTTATGTAAGTAGACATGATTACTTGATTTAAACAATACAGTATAGGAAATATTAACATTCATAATGTTACGATCGCGCTTGGCTGCAGTGCTTGGCGTCGCCGCGCTCGTTCGGCCTGTCTGCGCCCTCTTCCACCCGCATCCTCTCCCTGGTATCTCGTGTCATACTATCTCGCGACATCCTGACCGTCGCAGCGCGCACCTGCCTCAGATCGAGTTACTTAAAGAGGCCGCACTGCGGAATAAAAGGACTCAGACATGTTTATCGGCGAGTTTTGTGGGAACCCGATGCTTGTTGCGTTTATCAGCGTTCTTTGAGCAGCCGCCGCGTCCTTAGAGGACTCACGACGCGTTTCTGGGCATTTCGACGGCGAAGGTCAAGCGATATCTCGGAGACATGCCCGATTGTTCTGGACAGGAACCCAAGGGCTATATAAGGAGGTTGGGCCGACCTTTGAGGAGTTCAGTGGGGAGTTCTCCCGCAGCGGAGTTTCCGGACGATAGTGCCGCGGGTGCGGCAGAGTGGCGAAGTCCTTGGACGAAGGTTCCAGGGCAGAGAGTCTGAGTGAGTGAGTGGAGTCGGGAGTTCTCCCGCGGCGGAGTTTCCGGGCGATAGTGCCGCGGGTGCGGCAGAGTGGCGAAGTCCTTGGACGAAGGTTCCAGGGCAGAGAGTCTGAGTGAGTGAGTGGAGTCGGGAGTTCTCCCACGGCGGAGTTTCCGGGCGATAGTGCCGCGGGTGCGGCAGAGTGGCGAAGTCCTTGGACTAAGGTTCCAGGGCAGGGAGTGAGTAAGTTCAGCGGAGTCGGGAGTTTCCGGGCGATAGAGTCGCGGGCGCGGCGAGTCCCGAGTGAAGTTGCGAGCGAGTCGTCGTGTGGGATCTCGGCGAAGGGTGTGACGGCGGCGGCGGAGTGCGGCGACGGAGTCCCGCGGCGGAGACCCACGAGGGGTGCTGCGGCAAGAGTTGCGCCGGAAGTGCGGCCCAGCGAGGTGTGTGAAACGAGTGACTGGGGAATTGACATTTCTTTAAGTGTAGTTAATTATCTGCCATTTTAGAAGATTATTTGTAAGTGACAAGTAGTGGTAATAAATAAAGCTGTGTGTGTGATAAAAATCTTTAATTGGGCTATCCTTTACGAACCCCCGCGGAAAATCGTAACAATATTATAAATTGATTTTATTCACTGATTTAAAAAAAATGACATCATTTAAATCATGATTAAAATCACGATTTAAATCATGCTGATTAAAATCAACATACCCTGGTAGGAAGACCAGCATCAAGTTTTTGCATATAGTTCAGGGAGTGTACAAGACTGCTCACTGAGATGTAGGCTAGAAGATTCATGAGTTTCTAAGAGAAATCTAGTATCTGTTTAAGAATTTTCCATCTCGGCGATCAGAATATGTACATATAATTCTTCTTTTCTGTTTCCACTTAAATTTTGCCAAATTCGATGGATTGAAAATGCCATTGCTTTGAAGAGGTAATTTGAAGTATTGCCATTTATCAGAAAATAGGTCTCTGCAGTTGAGGAACATCCTCCAAACTCACAAAATTTCGCAAAGGTAAAATCTAGTTGTCTGATCCATGTTTGTTGCTGTCAGTTTCCTTGCAGTTGGACAATTTTGAACCACATTTCAAGCCATTTTTGTATGAAGATTAGTACTCTATGCTAAACGGAATAGCAACCATATTTATAAAGAAAGATATCCGATTTATTGGATAGCCAAAGTGGAACAAAGTTAGTTGCCCTTGACCCAAGAAACCAAGCAAATTTTAAGTCAGTGGAAAATGTTGATGTAGGATTTGGCACAAAATCTGCATTAAAACATTTCAGTGCAGTTCATACAGTTCAAAAATGATTGCAAGGAAGTTTTGCAACTGTTTGCAAGCTGTGTTTTAAATGCTCTTTGAGATGACAAAATTGTGAAATGAGCATCTTGCCTGTCTCCAACTGTTATAACAAATGCAATTGTAAGGACTGGTAAATAAATGTGGCTCAAGAACCATTTGTAGATGAGTACCAAATTTTTCCTTCAGGTGCAGATTGCATTAAATGAGACTACTTTAAATTTTGTGAAAATGTATATGTTAAAAATTCAGTCAGAAAATTTGACAGGAAAACAGATGCAAGTAGACAGAAACCTCCCGGGTTAGCTCAAAATTCAGCCTGAATTCGACATTTATAAACACTTTCATAAATAAGTTGGCGCTGAAAAATCAAGTTAGTACTAAAGAAATTGATAGTGTTGTAGATCATTTACTGGAATAATGTCTCTCAGACAGGAACTGATATTAACATATTTTTATTAAGACTTGTAGAAATTTCACAGTCATCGTGGCAGCCATCTTGTGACCACAAAAACAAGTACATTAGAATTTACAAACATGTTGCACATAACCTGTTTACTGATCTCTGAACCAACAAGTTTATTGTTCGCAGGTACCTAAGGATGAATATTTAAGTATAGTTCATAGTTAAGTCCTGTGGTCATACACTAACTCACGGTACAAAGCCGAAGGACTACGTCCTTGGAACAGTGGCACAGTCACTTTGTACTTCTTGTATTGGGCTGTTACAGACGACTGTGGTTGAAAAATTCAAGATAAATGTTCCAAAAATGAAAAAAAGGTTGATTGTATGCACCCGGACCACACTTGCAAAATACCTACTCTCTAAACTCACATAAGACTGTCTGAGACTACGTGCACCTGTATACCGCCCAGAGAAAATTGAAGGTGTGCTGTCTCAGCCAATCACAGCATATCCCTCACAAAACCATAGCTGGATGCAAAGTCTGACCTCTCGTAGCGAGGTGTTTCTGGCCAAAATTGCAACAAGAAGAAAACATCACCTTTGTCTGGTGATCTCACTTTTAACAATCACAAAATTACCTAAAAAAAAACTACAGGCCAATGTTGGCACATGGCAACAGTGGTCCGACAAATTCCAGAGACCCTTCTCACGGTTGCAGAACTTTCTGCCTCTCTCACACTTATTTCACGCAACCGGCCAAACTATTGTATCAGCTTTCAGACAAAGAATTTTGTACCCAAGTACAAAATAAACAACTATGTTAATACTCTCATTTAAGAACAAAGCAAAACAAAACCGTAGGTACATAAAAAAATGTTAAATGACATACAAACTTAAATTTACCAACAAACAGGTAAAAACAAGGCCTAGGGGCTTATTCCCTACAAAGTCAGCAAATCGTCAGAATCACATGCAAAAAGGAAAATAGGTAAATTATGATCATAAAATATATGGCAAACATAGGAATACTTCTTAAAAGGAATTAAAAGCTGTTATATAAATGATATCAGCACATGTAACCAGTGTACTGAACATGATGTAGCCCTTCCCTAGGCTGCAACAAATCTAGGGTGTTTTTTTTTTTTTTGGTGTTTTAATTCTTGACACTCTATTTATTTTATTTTAGTTATTATTTTATTGTAATTCTTAATATGTTTTAAGGGCAGCTCTAATAGGTAGGTAATAGTAATTTACTAAATGTAGTGGCAGCTGTTTAAATAGGTCGATATTTTTTTGTTGTGCATTTTATTGGTGTTTCGTTAGTGACGAAAATATAAAAAAAAAAATTGAAAGTGAGCAGAAATGAAACTATTGAGTGGGAAGTTTTAAAACTTGTCCATAGTGCGACACCATTTTAACTCGGAAATTGAACAGTGTGAACTTGTGGCGATAGATGGCAGTAATGTGCAAAAAGAAGAGGGGGAAACCTGGCTGATGATGCAGGCACGTGTATGGTTTGGCACACTCCGCAGTCCCGGGCGGGTGCTGGGACAAGTGAGTTGCGAGCCGCGTTTCGGGCACGTCGCACCCCGAATTCGCTGAGAAGAAAATAACCGTTGGCGGCTGTTGTGATCATGGCCGTGATGGTGTGTGGCTGTGGATTTCTGCGAGGACTGCAGTCGCAAAAATGCACACTGGGTGTGTGCCGCCGACATTATGTGAAGAGAAACTGTAAGTTATAAATTTACAATTTTATATTGCTCGTGCCAAGTCTATTTCCCTGGAAGACATCAGACTCAGGTGGGACTTTGAACAAGGAACAGTTTCTAAATTTACGAAGCTGTTTAACGAAATACACAAAATATTGCCTCGCAGAATGTATTTAAAATTTCGGCGGAAATTTTGGTGTTTAACCAAAGAAAATCTTTACTGTGGACCTGCTGGCAGTAACTTCCTCGTTAGACTTTAGAAACATTTTTCGTGGCAAGTGATTACGCCTTTAGCATGCTTAAAAATTCGCTTACCAAAGAATTACTAATCAATAATTTTTGTGTTGTTAATAAGTTGGGTAACCCACATAAGCAAAATTTTGTGATTACTAAACAAAAAACTTTAGTACATGGTTAGGTAGAGAATTTTTGAGGGACTTTAATATCTTTGTTAATCTTAAATATAATTTTTTTAAGATATTAAATTGTAAACACATTCATTTTAAAAATAATGTATTTAATATATTTAGGTTGTTAGGCTAGAGCTGTCCACCTTTTTAAATATTGTAATATTTATCTTAATTTGCTATATATATTTTTAATGTGCTTTTTTTTATGTAATTTTATTAATGCATGCCAATCATTATGTTAATGACATTATGGCATTTTTGGTAGCAGACATTTGTCATGGAGCAATATTGATGTAACTTGGTTGTGAGTTAGCTGGATAATAAATCTGCACATTTTTCAACAGAATTTATTGAGTTAGTGTTATTTTCATTTTCAGTCGTTCCACACAGTTCTCTTGTTTTAGTATTTGTAAAATCGTAGAATGATTTAAAACCGTCGCTCAGGAGTCGGGAATGTTTTGTTTGTGTTTGATGGGGCGTGCAATTAGTGCATGACTCGCTGGGTTTGGCAACCCCTGACAGAGTGAAGAAATTGTGCTCGTCTGCAGGTCAAATTCTGGTTTGACAAACAGGTGGAGGTCACAATGATGAACCAACATAATGAGTCATAATAAATCATTATTTAATAAGTAGTGAGGGCAGGGTCTGCAACAATACATGTTGGTGACATTTATTCCAAAATGGGAATGCAGCTGTGGGAAGAGGGTCTCTGTTAACACAGAATGTTTGGTTGAGAACGTAGAGGAGCACTCACTAATTGCTATGTGCAGTATTTATGGAGCTGTTGCTGCTGCTGCTGGAGGTATTGCAAGTGTTTAGATTCCCAAGCCAATTATTCTGTATGTGAGAATGCATCTGCAAAGCGGCAAGAGGCACTAGTAGAAAAAAAAAATCAGCACTGAATAAAAAGAAAGGAAGAGAAAGCAAACTAAATTAAACGAGCCAGAAAGTTGCTAAAAAGAAAATACTATTGCAGGCTAAAGAAAAAATACAGAATCTTGAAAAATAATATTTAAATATAAATAAAATTTAAAGTAAATTCTTTGATATGGGATTTTTATATGGCCTAAAGTAAGTTTTATTTGGCTTAGCTGAGTCTGAGACTGATACTTGAGGTATGAAGAAATAAATGAACAATTCAACTGCCTCTGAAACTGTATTGGACCACTGTTTAAGAGTAAAACTATTTTACTATGTCCTGGTTATTTGCAGCAGTAACACAAATGTTTCATTATTTTCCAAACTGTTTTAAGCTTTTAGTTTGTGTAGTAGGTCTATTTGTTAAATTTTTTATTTTATATAACATTTGTGCATCATTAATTGCTTATTATTACTGTGCTATAAAAAAAGAAGAAAAAGTCCTGAAACGTCCAAAATGGTTAGCAGATTGTACTAAAAGTTCCTGAAATTGGTTTACCAGATATTTGTAGACACCCTGTGGTAAATCTCGTTGAGTTCGTTAAAGGAAAAACTTAGACCAAGGTAATAGAAATAAGAAAGGCTTGATGAAAAACTGAAAAATCACTATAACTCTCTCAATATAAAGATTTTTTTTTATTTTTTTTTGTTTTTTCAAAGTTATGTGCATCATATGGGTAGTACCAAGAATGTTTGTTTGAAATTTTATTTGGTAACACTAACCATTAGCTAAAGAGATGGAAAAAAAGTACAGGTTGAAGGACAAAAAAAGTCATAACCCTTAGTAGACACAGAATCAAATTTATTCAAAGTTGTTTAATCCTTCTAAATATAAGGTCAAACTATTGCCAAAAACAATTTTTGATATGATAAACACTTACTGCTAAGAGCAACCAAAATGTCAAAATTTTCAGTACTCCCTTAATATACACACAAGGAGCACAGCTGTCGTGTCTATCCTGGTCCCTAGGCCCGCTGTTGCTCATAGCCGTCTGGTCCGGGCATGAGTGTAAAAAAGTGTTTGAGTGGTGCTTCGAGTGGTGAGCGCACCAGAGCGTGGCGGCTGGTGTGATAAATGACAGTGCAATCTGACCCGGACCGCGTACTGTCTCCCACGCATTTCGTGCATCCCCCTCCCCTGCTTCCCGCTAGCCTTGCGCCGGTGCGTGGGAGTCAATTGTAGCTCGTCTCTCATCCGCGACGGACGCGTCTGAGCGCTGCTCCGCATTTCATCGCTAGCGACTCGGGAATGGTTCGCCATTTAGCAGCCAGTGCCTTAACGACATAGACCGAATGAGGGACCTACATAGACCAAACTAAATGGCGTCTCAAGCGGCCGACAGCTCGAGGGGTTGCTGTTGTCCTGGCCCCCTGTTGTAAGCCACAAGGTGAGGACCCGTTCACTCCCTGAGTTTTAGGCTGGCCGACGCTCTCGTCACGACAGGGAATCACTCACAACAGGGGTCAGAGAGCCAGGTGTCGTCATTATATATATATATATATATATATATATATATATATATATATATATATATATATATATATATATATATATATATATAATGGAAGTTTTCACTTAGTGACACAGCACAGAAAACTATGTATCTACCTGCGCCACACATGGTCATGTCATTCTTATTGAGAATATTTTAAAAATTATATGAAAACTAGCTGCAATACCCGGCGTTGCCCGGGCTGAACACAGGGTGAAGGGGACCTTTTTCAAAAATCAGATGTAGTAAGTAATTGTCTTCTTAATTTGAATGTCAAGTGTGAAAATTAATTTGTATCACTTTCAGATCCCGACATACGTTGTTCTGCCAGTTTATAGTTATTTACCTGGTATGTATGTAATTTAGACTTTAAAAAGCAATATAGAAAAAAGCTGAAAAATAAGAGATTACTAATATTGAAAAGATTCCATTATCTAGCTAATGCTCGGCCTGCATTGCAATGCCTCATTCAGTTTTGTTTTGTAATATGTTTGAAGTAGTTCCACATATACAAATCATCTATCCATCTCTCTATATATATTTATCTCTATCTACATCTATATACATCTATGTATCTCTCTATCTCTATTTATCTCTTTATATCTACATATATACTTCCCACTATCTCTATATCTTCTATATATGTCTCTATATAGCTCTATACATCTATAGGTATATCTCTTTATCTAACCCATTTCATTCTCTAAACCTCACTCTATCTCAACTTATCTCTCCGTCTCTATCTCACTATATATACAGGATGTATCAAAATTCATGTTAGAACGCTTGAGGGTAGAAAGCTCTTATTATTTGCAACCATTTTTGCCAATAAACAAGTTGCCGGAAACTCGTAGTTTAGCCCTTGTAGCCCCAAAAAGTCAGCGTAGGCAGCTAGTTGGGCTTTGTGCGAGACAGACGATGCTGTGGTAAATTACGTGTTGACGATGCCGGGCAGCGCTCGAGAGGACGGTACGATTTCGAATGCTGACCCCCGCCCCTTTTTACTTCCTTTGGTGGTGCCCTCACATCTTTTCTTCCGTTCGTGCCGTGCCATAGCACTGCGCAGCGTGACATCGCAGAGTCGCAGTGTGTTTTGATATCACTGGTGGTCTGTCGTTGACTGTTCTGTCGTACAAGCAAACTCGTGGTGTCATTTCTTTCACTGTGGTTCTGAAAAGGGCGGCGTTTTAGTGGAGCTCAATGGAGTACACGTTTAGTGAGTACGCGGACATGCTGCTTGTTTATGGGGAAGCTAGACAAAATGGACGAGCCGCCCGTCGTCTGTACGAAGAACGATATCCGGGTTGTAGGATTCCAGCTCACACCATGTTTGCAAGACTTACTCAGCGAATGCGTGATACTGGTACATGTGCCGTCACAAGACCAAATGCTGGTGCTCCACGCAGGGTTCGTACTCCCAGTTTTGAAGAAGATGTACTTCAGAGATTTGAGGAGAGTCCGGATACAAGCACAAGGTCAAAGGTTCCAATATGGACGCTGACAAAATGGCTGTTTTGCAAGTTCTTAATGAGCAACTCTTGTACCCGTACCACCTTCAAAAAGTGCAACACATGGGTCCGGCAGACTATCCTCTTCGCATGACCTTTTCTCGTTGGTACATTCGAAGAGTATTGAGGAACCCCGAGTTAGCGGTTTTATTCAGCGATGAAGCCAAGTTCACTCAAGACGCTATTCTCATTTCGCACAACAGTCATGCTTACACAGCGAATCATTGAAGCGTTCGAAATCATAAGGTCGACTCCACACATGCTCCAGCATATCCGTGAAACGCGCATATCCGCATGCAACGTGTGTTACAGCTCGCCAGGAACGTTTTTCAGTTAATGTGTGGGCCGGTATTGTTGGCGGCGTCTTCATCGGGCCTTTTTTTCTTCCGCCACGACTTAACGGTGCCGGATACCTCCACTTCCTTCAGAACGAACTACCAGGTCTTCTTGAAGAGGTTCCATTGCATGTCCGACGTGTGATGTGGTACCAACATGACGGGGCACTACCGAATTTTTCCCTGCAAGTGCGAGAGTATTTAAACCAAACATTTCCAAACCGATGGATTGGACGAGCGGGCCCTGTCGCATGGCCGCCAAGTTCACCGGACCTAACCCCGTTAGATTTCCTTCTGTGGGGTTACGTAAAAGGGCTTATCTACGCTACGCCAGTAGAAACGGTAGAAGAGCTTACACAGCGAATCATTGAAGCGTTCGAAATCATAAGGTCGACTCCACACATGCTCCAGCATATCCGTGAAAACATGATTCGCCGTTGCCACCTCTGTGTCGCTCAAGGTGGGTGTGTTATGAGCCGTTGCTTTAGGCTGTCACGTTGTTAAAACGTATGCAACAATTTCAATGTTGTGAAACAAAGCCGAAGCTGTGATTGATTTCAGAGTGAAATTAAAATCTGTGCCACGATTAAAAAGGTTATTTTTCTACTCGAACGCCCACACATCCACAACTTAACACTCTACAACGGGTTGCCTACGCTGACTTTTTCTGGGGCTACAGGGGCTTAACTACACGTTTCCGGCAACATGTTGATTGGCAAAAATGGTTGCAAATAATAAGAGCTTTCTACCCTCGAGCGTTGTAACATGAATTTTGATACATCTTGTATATGTATCACTCTATCTCTGTCTCTTTTATATTTAAATAAATTGTGTCATGCGTGCGCACTTATACAACAAAAACAGACGAAGTGCCGCTATATAAAATGAAATAAACACATTTTTTGACACGATTCGTGCTCCAACTATTGAAAAATAGTTATACCGTCTCAGTAACCTTCACGGGCATGCGCATAACAAATCACCAAAATTTCATCGCAATCGGATGAATGGTATAGGAACGCATACGGCACAAACAAACGAAAATTAGACATGACAAACGCCTCAAACGATGGTGTGTTTAAAATTCAAGGCTACTCTATCTATTGATGAAGTTAAGAACAAAACTGTTATTGGCACCTTTATTTTGCTAGACGCTGTGAGCTCCACTAAACGAACTGGTTTTACCAAGGAGAAAAATATTAATTTGCCAGACCTTACTATGTGTATGATCGTGTGTCAGACATAGAGAAATGACACTCACTCACTATTTGTATGTCTATGACCTATGATTTTTTCTGTTATAAAATGAAATTATCACTTTTTCACTCCCTTAGGGATGGAATTTCATATTAATATGGGGTCTATGTGTTAATCCAGGTTATAAGCTAGCTGTAGGCCAAATTTCATTCAAATCCATTAAGTAGTTTTTACTTGAAAGAGTAACAAATATCCATCCATCCATACTTACAAACTTTCGTGTTTATAATATATAATATTATATGAAAATGCTGGTTGTATTGAATAGAAAACATATGAAATATTTTGAATGCAAGAAATATGCAAACATTTTCAATTGATCCATTTGGGATATTTTGAACCTTAGAATGTGCTTTATATTTGAAGTTTCCAGAATATTTAAAAATCAATTATCTTTGAAATATACCTGTGCCTGTTTGCCAAGCCAAAAGGGATTATTTTACCAACAGTGCAGGACTTGCGTTCAGACGAGTTCAAATCCCTATCCATTTATCCATCCTGATAATGGTTTTCCAATATCAGTTTTGGTCAATGCTTGGATGGTTCTATTCAATAAGCCATGGCTGATACCTTCCCTAATTTTCTTGACTTGTATAAAGTTAATCCATCTCTAATGACCTCTTTTTTTTTTGCGCTATAAAAACCAAAATTATATATATATATATATATATATATATATATATTTTTTTTTTTTTTTTTTGAGATAGTGCAAGTACAGTAGTGTCTTTATTTACTGAGCAATGATAATGTGTCAACCTTGGACAAGCCTCATCTCGGATAACATGGACAGAATAAGAACATTGTCTTGGTTTTCAGTTGCCCCAGGTGTGATGTTTTTTCCAGCTGTTCTTTGGTGTGGATTCTTTCACATAATCCATGTTTTGTCCAGCCAGTAAATGGCATCTTTGAGTTTAATTTTCTTTAGGATTTCGACAACAGTTAGAAAATTTTCTAGGTCCTGAAGCAAATGTTTCCACTGTTCTTTACCGGTAATGGCATTTTAGGTCGGCTCAGATAATACGGATTCTCAGTTAATCGAATAAGGTTAATTGAGACTAGGTACTACATGTTTTGTGCAAAATAATTTGTGTCCCTTAATATTTTTTTTCCAAAATTTCACTGTACGCATTCGTGCGCACCCAAGCAAGTTTTGGTTTACCTAATCATCTCAAAAAAGTCAGGAATGATGAGGGAATTTAACCTCTGATTTTTAATTAATGCATTGCTGGGGGATTTTCTTTATGTAAATGAGATTAACCTTGTTTCAATTCATTAAAAATATTGTCAGCATGTCAGTTTTGAGATGCGTGTGGTGTTCACTGCGATATAAGTGGATGTCCTTGTAGCACAAGAATGCGTTTATTATAATGTTCCAGTGCAACCGGTTATTGCGGTGGTGTCCCTCCCCGGATTGCAACAACGCAATCAAGGTGCAACACGTGGAAGCGCGGCCGGTGACGTGTAAATGCTCGCATACGTTTTGTTTTGCGTGCGGCGAGAACTGGCACGATCCCGTCAAGTGCCAGCTGCTGCGGAAGTGGATCAAGAAGTGCGACGATGACTCTGAGACGGCTAATTGGATTGCGGCCAACACAAAGGTGCGTGTGGGGTTTGTACGTCCTTAAAAGTCCATGATTTGCGACTATATATTTGAGGCCTTTAAGGGTTGCACCTACCTGGACACATATACTGTATTCAGGGCTTCTTAAAAAAAAAAAACCACACAATTTAATAACTGCTGAAGATTTCAGTGTTTTGTCTGTTTACAAAAAGCATTTTAGGTAATGCTAAGGGTGGAATAGTAGTTCTCATTCCGTCTTTAGTTTTTAAACTTTATTTTCAGAAGAGTATGGCATGAAACCCCTGGTACAGATTCTTGAAAGCACTCGAGGGACTTGCATTACATTTTTATCTTCATTTCTTAGCCATGTAATGTTGTGGTTACCATTCAAATCTCATAGTTGTACCATGTGCGACGATAAGACTGCACACCAGTCCACAGCCTTGCGCTTGGAGGCAGTACCGCACTAGAAGCACTAGTGAGCGTTACACATATCATCTTGCCTCACTAACACAGATACATCTGTGACATAGGAGGCACTTTAAATTTTTTTTTTTTACTTTGGTCCTTGAAAGGTAGTTATTTTCCATGGACACACACCAGATCTTTTCACCGATAGTTTTTTTTTTTTTAATTAAGTCACATTTTAAGGACATCATCATGTTATAGGAATGTCTGGTATGTAAATAGAATTCATTTCAAACATTAATTTGACATTTATGTTTGATTAAATTTTATTAAATTTTTTTTGGTTTGTTTGAGATGTCTTGTGATGCAGTCAATTAATTTACTCTCTTTTTATTATTTTTGTATTGTATAGTGTGTAGAATAATTCAAATAAATCTCAATACTGATTCATTATGTTTTTTTACACTGTATGTAGAACAATCTTGCAAATTCAGCTAACCATTGTTATTTTAGATGTGGTAAACACCCGAGAAAGATTCTAAATATCCTCTGTTCACATTTTTTGCTACATATGACAGCACACAATTAGTCTGCAGTTAGTGTTTATGGTAGAAATATATTTTTTTTGCCCTAACAAAAAAATAAATTCTGTTTGCCAAATTAAAGCAGGAGTTACTCAAATTTTGAGATAACTTCCAATGTTTAGAAGTTACGATCACCATAATTATTAATTATTCATCTGCATATATTTACCGTTTAAATTAGGGGTGGGCCGGTTGAATCAAACTGAATCCCGAGTATTAAAAGATTTGAAGAAAATATTGAATTAAATGTAGTAAATTAAAAACTTTGTACTTTTTCTGTTACAGTTTCTCAAAATATTCTACTTTTGACATGTATGTATTAAGTAAATAAAATTACAATGCAGACCATGTACTGATCTGGAAAACTTAGTTCATTAAACAAGTATTGTTGTTTAGGTTGCCATATTTAGGGACCCCAAAATATGGTGAAGTGTAAAATTTTTAGAAAATGACGAAATTCTGTTTTAAAGTTTTTCACAAAAATTTTCAATACTTTTTGGAAACACAAAGTTTGGCTTGAAAAAAAGCTATTTAAATTTTTGCGAGTTGATTGATCCCATTCCTGAAAAGTCACGTGGCAGGTAATGTATATACAGGAAACAGATTTAAAAAACAAATGATTTGTATACATCTTGAACATGTTACTTTATTCCATTACAGTGCCCATTAATTTTATTTTTGAACACCGCAAATGTGTTACGTTGCTCTTTGTGCTATTTTTATGACAGAAAGTTATATGTCTTGTATTTTCATTTCTTTGGTTTTTTTTTGTGTAAAAGCGGAATGACTTTGTTTACAGGAGAAAATACTATGACTTTAATATTTATACCTTGTTTTACCTAACTTTATTAGATTACTAGTTGCGACACAAAAATTTTGTTCTTCAAATTGAGAAAAATTTTGTCTTCCGGTATACGTCCGAACAAATACGAAAATAATACTGTTTTAACTTTCTTCTCATTTGTTTACACTTAATATTTTAGAAATTTTATAGGTTAGGCCAAGAAATAATTGATAATAGTATGTATAGACATGTTACAATGTGTTTAACATAAGTTTAGCCCCATGCCTTTGTTTTCATTTACTTTAGTTAGTATTATAACAATTAGAAATGTACATGCTGTTTAGGTTCTGCCCTAATTATGATAAATGGTAAAGAGTTGGTTTACTGCTTTATTTACCTAGTAACTACCATGCCTCTTAATGATTCAACCATAAGTTATTTTTAGTAGACTTTATGAAAGTTTTAAAGATAATTTTTTAAAGATAATTTTATATATATATATATATATATATATATACACACACACACACACACACACACACACATATATATATATATATATATATATATACACACACACACTGAAACCCAAAGCTGTTATTTATGAAATACAAACAAACAGCAATTCTGAAGAAAAGCCTTTGTGTCCGGGGAGGGGGGGTGGAATCCTGAAAATGTTTTTTTCTGACTTTTCAGTCATGTTTTCCAATGATTCTGTAAGACGGCATTGTGATACTTCAAGTAGTTTATAATTCGGTCAAATGGTTAAGTTAGGCATGAATAGGTGATATTGTGAAATGGTTTGGTTGATGTAGGTTAGGTACATTGAAAATACTGTAAAAACTTTAGGAATTAGTTACTAATTTAAAATGTAGCCAATCTCCTCACCAACCAGCAAGTGCTATGATGTCAGTTAACATGTTTTTATTTCTTGTACATTATTTAATTTTTAACCATTGAGACCTAGATTCGGATTCTAGGGGTGGATTCAAGGCACTATTTGAGATTCGGATTCAAGAAAATTGGGAGTCTACCCATCATTAATTAAAATATAAACTGAAATGAAGTATCGGAAAATATGAGCTAGAAATGGGTTAAAAGATATTATGTCACACTAGTTTCACAGTGTGAAACTTTAAGCGTGTCTGCTTAAAGTAATATATAAATGCCCTACTATGAGAGAGTTATTTTTTTAGTGAGAGTATTTTGTTTCTTTCCCAGGAATGCCCGAAGTGTAACGTCACCATAGAAAAGGACGGGGGCTGCAACCACATGGTATGCAAGAACCAGAACTGCAAGGCAGACTTCTGCTGGGTGTGCCTAGGCTCGTGGGAGCCCCACGGCTCGTCGTGGTACAACTGCAACCGGTACGACGAGGAGGAGGCGAAGGCGGCACGCAACGCTCAGGAACGCTCTCGCTCCGCGCTGCAGCGGTATCTGTTCTACTGCAATCGCTACATGAACCACATGCAGTCCCTCAAGTTTGAGCACAAGCTGTATGCCTCCGTCAAGGAGAAGATGGAAGAGATGCAGCAGCATAACATGTCTTGGATAGAGGTGCATTTGCTAAAAACAGCTATTTATCTGTGTTGTGTTATTAATGGGGACATTAGGTTTACAGAGATGATTAAAGAGTCAACAACTTGGCATTATTAGTTTTATATAAATAAAGATTGTTCAACAAGTAGTTTCAATTGAATATGAAGACCAAATTAATCTCGAATATGAATAGCAAATTCAAATAGTAAGAATGAGAGTTAGAATCCCACCAAAAGTATTTTTCACATCACGTAACAAATACATAGGGAAAAAAAAGTATGGCCAGCTGGCACCGGCAAGTGACGTGATTTTCTGGGCTAGCATTCAGCTGGAGGAGGGGAAAGTTAAAAAATAAACATGCTTAAGTTTGTGTGTGTGCGTTTTCCCTCCCTTCCTGTATGTTGTAATTGTTGTGAACTGGAACTGTACACAATTTCCACGTGTGTATTTCGACAGGTACAGTAGAACCCCGATTTAACGAAGTGCTATGGTTACCGAAAATGTTTACTCTAAATCAATGTTTCGTTAAATCCGATGTTCCGATTTTCAATGACCCCCGCACTCATAATCGCGTCCCTACCGTTTCCATATCGTAGACAGGGTCGACGCTGATATCTTGTGCTGCCGTGCTATCTCAGACTTCGTCAACTTTACATCTTCAACGTCTTTTAATCTCGCTCGTACGGCCCCCGGTTCGTACGTACACCTCGGTCGTACATACAGATTTTCAGAAACCGTGAAAAATGAGGCATAAAATAAAAGTTTAAAAATATGTAAAGTGTAAGAAATACGTTAAAGTGTATTAAAATACAGTCGCAACCTGCAGCGTTTATAACAAATACGAGCTACATACACATTGCGTCACAGTAAAAAATAAAAAATAAAAAAATTGGCCGCAAATTGATGGAAAATTTCCGTCAATAGCGCGCCGTTCGCGGAGAAAGGTCATTGTACTCGGTCAGCTGCTATTACGGCGCGGCGTAGCCGCCGGCTGACTCTCTTTGTTCGCTGAGCTGCGCAGCACTTATAAAAAACGTATTCCAAAAACTAAACACCGCGCACAAAGCTCTTACTGAGAATAATAAAGCTGTAGCAAACCGTATGTATTCGGTACCGAGTAACAGGTGCGCCATCTAGTAACGAGTAACGAAATGTTATACACGGCTGCATAGCGTTACTCGCATTTTTCGTATGTTTTACGCATGCGCGCGCATATTCGATGAATTTGCGTTACAAAGAACGATGTTTGTTTATTAAGTAAGGTATAATTTGGAAATTCGTCGTCAAAGTTTTTTACTGTTTATTAAAGGTATTGTGTGTGTAGACAAAGTTTGAGATTGGAACAGAAACAACGTAAGAAAGTATTGTTTACAAATTAGAAATATGTTTTTATTATCGCGTATTTTCACGTTTTTTTTTTGATCTTATCTTAACAGAGATAGTATAAAAAAGCCGCTCTAATGAGATTTAATTGTTTCTTGGTTAACAAAAACTGTTAATTATCAAATATTGTTAATTGTTTATATTCTATTTATTATTATTTACGTGACGTCATACTGTAGGCGTACGCAATACGACTCGATTCGTTGCTGCAACATAACATAGCATGTTATGCGGTATCAGAAGTAACGAGTAATGTAACGTGATACGATAGTAACGAGTACTAATTGTTATAGTAACGAATACATACTGGAACGCTTTTTTTCGTTACTTTTACACCTCTAGAGAATAATGATAATGGCGTATTGGTGTGACGTGGTCACAAGTTGAAAAAACCTGGAGGATGGGAAAGGGAATATTTGGAAACGTGTGATTATTGGCTAGCACTGTTACTATGCGGGCGTGTTTGGAAGATAACGTGGTGAGTCAAGCCAGGCATAGAAGAGGGGGAGGAGGATGCGGACAAAGAAACCCTTCATGACGTCATGTGTCGCGGACAGTCTATCTATCCAGGCGCGCGCAATGGCACGCACCTACGCAATTCAGTTACAGCGCCCGCAGTTTTTAAGCAATTTGAACAACTTTTTTAATTTTTTCGTATTTGGACAGATGATGCAAAGGCACATATTAATATATAGTACCTCCATTCTATTACTGACACCACAAAGTGTAATTTTTAATAAGATTCCATTACTATTAATTTCATTTTTTGGAAATCTATATTATTATTTTAATAAATTGGTGTTTTTTTTGATGGTTCCTGAAAACCTTTACGTTAAATCGCTGTTTTCGTTAAATCCGTGTTCGCAAAATCGGGGTTCTACTGTATTTAATATGCAACTGTGACCCGACAATATTGTTTTGCCTGATATTTCTTAGCATTCAAATGCAGCATTCCATGACAAAACTGCAGCCATCATTAGTGCTTTGAAAGCACCAATGGCTTTTTACGCTCCTCCAGCTCCCGCACAAATTTATCGCTGACTGTAACGTATGTCCTAGATTTTTATGAAATAAACTGACAAGAAAGGGTAGCTTGCTGCCTTTTTTTTTTATTTGGGAAGAGGACTGGTTGAAAAAAATTCACTAGCCAAGAATGGATACACAGCTGTATTTTTGTTATTATGACGTGTTGTAAAGCATTAGCGGGTGGGGGAGAAAAGTGGATGCATGCATGTTGCCTCATTCGCTCCAACAGTAATAAAGTAGCACAGAAAGCAGACAAAAAGTGGACTGAAGGTTAACACCAGTGCTCTATTTCTTACCCACCAATAAGCTGAGACATGGAACAAAGACTTCACTTGTAGCTATGGAATTGTACTGAAGACAGATATATAGTGCGACCCATATTTGAGGGCGACTGTCACTGTGAAAAGTTAGATTTTTATGACCCAAATTATAGGTGTAATCCATACGCAGGGGCGATCCTTCTGCAGGTAAATTCCTGCCGCCCGTGTGTGCGATGTTGAAAAGCCCAGTTAGCCCAGTCACCGTAGACACAAAAATCATGTTAGGTCACAAAAAATTTCATTGTCTGATTTTTGGAAGTTGTTAGAATAGATACCAATAGTGTAAGAACAAGTTTGTGGCTTCGAAAGACGTGTGCTAACTGCTTGATGTTCGAAAAACCTTTAAATATTTCAGTTTTTGGTTTACAACTTCTAAAAGGTGCATCTTACAGAAAAAATTATCCTGTACACTTTAAAAGTAGATACAATTTTCTGCAATTTGAATGCAAGCGCAGCTCCATAGATCCGTTGCTTTGAGCAATATGGTGACGTGCTTTTCAGGAAATGATTAAAGAACAGTTATGTGATTCGTCTTAAACAGTTTCTTTGTAATTTTTTTCTAGGTTCAGTTCTTGAAGAAAGCTGTAGACATTCTGTGCCTGTGTCGGCAGACACTCATGTACACATATGTCTTTGCTTACTACCTTTGTAAAAACAACCAATCCGTCATATTTGAGGTGAGCTCTAGGAATATTTTCCATCGTAATTTGTATGTATATATTTTAAGGTGTTTGGATTTGACAACAAAACGAAACTACCACCGTGTGCTTTCAGTAATTATTTTTACTTACAAATTAGTAGACTATTACTGGTTTAGTTTGTTTTAAGTCATTCTGGTGTAAACCAATTGGTGCACAGTTGTAGCAACTCAGATCGTTCCAGGAATACATCTAACATTTCTCCAACACTGCTGCTGCCTGTTGATGCAGATTGGAAATGTGTGAACTGCAAACGAGTTTCATGTAGCTCCCAGTATGGTTTGGCGCAATGTTTTGAAGCATGATCCTTGATCATTCTTGGGCAAAGACCATTGGATCGAGGATTGAAGAGCAGAATGATGCAACTGACCATAAGTGAATATCTGTTGAAATATTTGCGGCAGAACAACAAATGCAAGGAGTTAAAATAGCCTGCAAATAAAATGAATAACTAATAAATGAAAAAAGTAATTATGTTGTGTGAGACTGAGCCTTAAGAAAAGTACTAATAACAAGGAGGAACCACAGATGTTGAATGATCAGATCACTTGGCTCCCACCAAGGTTATTCAGTTTGAGTCCCTGTGGGGTCAAACACTGATCTCTCGCAAGTGGGAAATTTGGCGGATGCTGCAGTGAGCTGGAGGGTATTCTTGTGGTACTCCTCTTCCTCTCACCCATTCATTCCATCAATGATCCATTCTCGTCCAAGATGGACAGCAGAAAGTCTGAATAATGGGCAGCCGACTAAAGCTCGTATCTCTCCCAGCCATTCTCTGCCATGCAATTTAATGAAAGGAAACCTAATGATCACAAATGTATTGTGGTGTAAGAATGATTATTCTTAAATTTAGAAAAGAATTAACATGGCAAATAACTTACATTTAAACCTTAATTTGAAGTTGAAGATAACCAATATCATGTAAATGCATGGCCAACCACTAAAAATCTGTACCCAAAATCTGATAGGCTACAGTGAAGGATTAATAAAATATCTAATAGAAGTAATTCATCAAAATATAAATTTAACTTATTGTTTGCACACTCACACAAAACACATCCATAACACACGTGCACATGCATAAAACACAATACCCAAAAAACACACATTTATAATTGAAGTGCATCTTAAACTCATTACTCAGTTAATTTGTTCACACAGGTTTGCTATGGTCAGGGAATCCTGGAAAAACTGGAAATGTCAGGGAATTCCACGTAACCCTGGAAAAGTCAGGGAAATCAAAAGTATTTATGGAATTACTATACATAATTATGAAGCAATACATTTTCTCCCACTCTGTTTAAAAATTGAAATTTTTCAATTTGTTTAAGAAAACATGTTTGTTTCTTCCTGTAATTTTTAACTGTCACGTTGCAAACATGACAGACAAGACAGCATTTAACAAACCATTACAAACCACACTGCGATTTCGACTAATCAAAAGGCACTGACTGATATTCTTATTATGTACTTTGAGACCGATACTTTGGCGATTTAGACTAATCGATGCGAGCAATAGACGGAAAAATTGTTGTAACCCTCATGGTGCACTATGATTATAACCTATATATAATTATTATAAATGGTTTAAACATTGTAAGTAAAGAAACAAAAAACTGTGAGAAGAGTCTCAGAAGGAAGCCCAACTATTAGCAGCTGAAATCTCTTCATTTACCAAGAAACAGCCTTAAAATAATGTGAATGAAGATGCTGTTTAGCTACTTATCACAAGTGTTTATTTTTATTGTTTTATGAAGTTGTGTATATAGATTTATTAGCATTTTGAAATGTCAGAAGTACTGTACATTCGACAAACATTTTATAAATTTGTTATTGTAAACATGCAAAATACATAGCAACTTTATCAATACTTCTTTTAAATCTGTAATTACTTTATAAATTTAATTTTTTTATAATTATGTGTTTGTTCAATTATGGGCCTACACATAAACATTTAAATTAAAGTTTTGGTAAATTTTTGACAATTTTTTTTTCTATTTGAATCATAAATACTTATAGTTAAACCATTTATTAAAAAGTGTACTCAAGCTAACTAATGCTAAGATATTAATTTTCTTAAAGGACATTTATTATACAAATTATCAGATAGTCTTGCTGCAAATATGCTGGAACAAAATTTCCATTTACGAACTTTCCAAAATAATTTACCAAGTATGATTACAGTCATATATGATGGTCTGGAAACTTTTCCATACAGACTAAAAAAAAACCTGGAAAAGTCAGCGAATTTCATATCAAAAATGTGTAGCAACCCTGGTACAGAAACTAATCCCTTAAAAAGAAGTGTCTTGGAATCTAGTACTACATACAGCATCAGTGTTAATAAACTTTAATTTAGCTAGATTAGCTATTACAATGCAAATGCATAAATATAATACTTTTAGTATGACAACATCATAGTTTTAATAGATGGATGTGCTGAATCAACTGGTTGTAAAGCCACATCTAAGTTTACATTCAAATTAATTACTGAATAAGGATAGCAGACACTGGTCTTAAAATATTAGCTGAGATGTTACCATTATTGCAAACAAAACAAGCTTGACGGTCAATAATGATTCACTTGGTTATAGTCTTAACCACTGAATTCAGGAATGAACTGTTAATATTTTGCACTGACACACTCCATGTAATGTCTAAGATAGACTTTGTTTTTCCTTGATAATTTACAGATTGTACATACATCTGACCAATTTATGCTAATTTGCACAGTACTTCCTCTTTTCAGCTAGAATATATTTTTTGTTTGAAAGAGCTCTGGCATCACAAAAACTGACGTGATGGGTACACTGCTGTTCGGATCTGGATATCTACAGGTCATGAAAGTAACAAAAAAGTCCCGAAACAAGCAGTTACTGAGCTGGCTTACTTGCAATTCATTATGATATCTCACTTCAGTTTAAAGTCGCACACAAAAATAAATATTTGCTGATTGTCCACTTAAAAATTCATGTTGAAAATATTTATGAGAAATTTTTAGCATTTTGTCACAGAAATCAGCAAGTTTTTACAAATAGTGGATTTATTTCGTATTATGTTTAATTTTGATTTGGTGATAGAAAACTATATATAAAATTTTTATCAAAAGCTTGTGAAAAAATGTTGAAATTTTTTTACCAGGTATAAGTAGATATCCTGATATAACTATACATATAAATTAAAATCACTTCATAATTTAAATACCATTTTATTGTGTTTCTCTTTAACATCAGGATAACCAAAAAGATCTGGAAAGAGCAACAGAACTTCTTTCTGAATATTTGGAAAGGGACATCACGTCTGAAAACCTTGCAGACATTAAACAGAAGGTTCAAGACAAGTACAGGTAACATTATTGCTCATCTCTTAATTACATAATTAAGGATTTATTTTGGCTGTCATTCTATTTTAGATAGATTAATTACATTAAGTAGAATATTACATTAGTGTATTTCAAATTGAATCAATTTTCCTAACCAGATTTAATTATAATAATGATAGAAGATAGTGGTTCTTATTTTTTATGTTGTTTTTCACACCAATTTAATTAACATTTCAGGTTTTTCCTATAGCAGGTCTTTTTTAATGTTATTTTATAGTGCACTCTAAGTAATTTTCATGTTCTTTTATAGTGCACTCTAAGTAATTTTCATGTTCTTTGTTAATTTTCAATCCTATGATATAAGTTATCAGTTTATTCACAACTGTAGTGCATGTACTAACATGTCCTGTTTTCTTAAAGATTCTACACAAATATCTGCATATTTATTGTACACAGTTTTCATAATTCTAGATTATCTGTTCCTAGAAAACTGTATACATAATTTAAATAAATAAGTGATTCAGAATTTTTTAAAACACATGCCAAAAGAGAGCCAGTTGCGCAACACAAGAGATATAGTGCATGAAATGTGGTCGACATGTTCTCAAGTGTGTGTCTTTGCACTGTGTCAATAATTAAACATAGCCATGAGAGTAATGACTTACAATTAGGGACACCTATAAATAGTTGTTCGGGAAATATGAAAACATGTGTGGCTTTTAAAGTTTTCTGCAATATTTTACATTTTTGTTCAAACAAAAAGTGGCATGAAATTTTTAAATTTTCTATGTGTTGATTGACTTCATTTATGAAAGAATTGTGCTGATCATTATAGATGTGTAACATGGCAAAAATAAAATTTCATGAAAAAGTATTTTGATGTCTCAAACACAGTATTTTTTTTGTACATCATCATCAGTCTAAGTAGAATTGATGAATGGCATAAAATCATACATTGCTCTTTGCCGTAGGAAGGTGAGTTAACCAACTAAATAATTTTTTCTGGCATCTACTATTTACACTTTGCATTGATGTAATTTTAGTGGTTATGTGTGTTTATTTTTCAGTTGATGTTTCTTGTGTTGCAGGTACTGTGACGGCCGACGCAAAGCTCTCCTGGAGCACGTCCACGAAGGCTATGAGAAGGAGTGGTGGGAGTACACAGAATGAATTATTTTATTTATTTTATCTTCAGTCCAGAGCTGATTACTACACATTTTACCATCTTTTTTTCACATACTTCAGTTTTAAAGGTCCCGCCATTCATTCATTTATCCATTTTCACCCTAAATTTTTTGGTGGAAAAGCTGATTAAATAAATAAATGCTTTTTCTCTATTGTGCAATTTATTATTCGACACAATTTATTATTGGAAAGTCGGTGTTGAATTCAATGACAATTCCGATTGATGCGAGAACTATTCTGTAACGTTGGGTGCCTCGTAGCAGCGTGCAGACGTTTGCGTTGAGGGGCGGGCGTGGAAGTCAGTTTTGATAATGCTTCCAGATGTAAAATATATACATAATATATAGCAAAATATGAGCGTTTGCATTATCGTTGTTTTGCTGTTAACGTGTTTTTACATGCCTTACGTAATAAATATGTTTTCACCATGTGCTATCTTGCCATTAATTTCTGAATGCCATGTTAAATTAAAAGGATAATTGTACATGTTCTTACAGCACATCTATGCATATAGGTATGTCAGGAGTTAAGTAAACCAAATTTTTTATATAATTTTTTTTTAAAAACTGGCATGGATGTGATGCATAAATAAAGTTTTTTGGTACCAAATCATATGAATACACAGTTGTTTGGAATCCTTATTTGTAATGTCAGCATTAATTTGAGCTGTGTGGAGGGGTATATATATATTTTAAATTTAAATTACTTATTTTCTGTAAACGGTGCACATGTCATGAATTGAAAATTGAACGTTATGTCATGTATCTTCTTTCCTGCATAATTTGTTCCCTAAAATAACATTCATGCATGAGTATTTGTGTTCATTAGGGACCTGAAAAAATAGTGATCGCGATAAACTCTAAAAATAACATGAATTGTAATATTTTGAAGTTAAAATTTGATTTTCTAATTTTTTTTAGTCTTTTACGCGAATTTCTACGCAAACGAATGTTACATTTCCAAAACTATGCTCTTGTTTTGTACCTCTTTTTCCCAACACCAAGAACCATCACGTATCGTCGCATGCCAGGCAGAGAGCTGGAAAAGCTTAGTTGAAAAACTACACGCTCTACATCTAAACTGCGTTACCTATGCCTGTTTTGACCACTGTTTTTTTTTATTGCCTTTGAAATGTCATTTCGGATGTCAGATGAATGTGATAATACTTAGTAATTTCCGAGAAAAGGAAAAGGGGGGGGGGGGGGAGAGAGAGCGAGCTAATGGAGCTGTGGTAGGCTCCTTCTCCTCTATTCACCAATCATTGTTCCCGCTGTGAAGGTAGCCCCCTCCCCCTTCTCTTTCGCAAACACATGCGTGTATCCCCACACTTCTTACTTCTGTTTATATGTTTGCTTTCTGAATGACGTCTTTTTTTTGCTGCAATGATCAAAGTAATATTTATAAATACCTACTTGCGGCTTTAACACAGGCCGTGTAAATAACACTGTTTTCAAGATTTCCAGTCTTAAATGTTAATTTCTCCACATAAAAATTCCCAAAAAATGTGATTAGTGCAAGGCAACAATCTGACGAGTTTAAAAGTGACTGTGTTCATGCATTCAATGCGTTAAGACTAATGTGTGAACACTGCAACTGCAGAGTTACGTTAGAAAGAAAAGATTCTGTTACAAAGCACTTAAAAAGTGACAAGTGTGAACACAAGGCAAAACTACTCTAGTGGTAATGATATTGGACAGTGACCCTTCTGCACCAATATTCATGACTTTAAATAAATGTTTCAACTCAATGAACATCATTCTTAACATGTCAGAAGATGTAATTTCACTAGTGAAAACGTGAAAACTATTCCCGAACTCCATCACTTTGAGAACACCGGTCATTTCTAGGGTTACGAATCCTGTAAAGAAGATGTGCAAGGGATTAACAAGACAGAAAAGCACATAGATATGTTGAAAATGCCGACTTCTCAGAGTAAATCAGTTTGCACTAGCAGTCTGCATGCTGTTTGTAGACCTACAAAAAATGTTATGACAGTGAAAGGTTTAATTAGTCACTACAACTTGGTCATCACAGACAAAAGGCAGTACCTGAATGAAAGCAATGTTGTGTTCACCATGCTGTCTTTTGATGACTAAATTCAACACTTAACAGTTTGAATTTTTATGCACCTTTAGTTTTAAAAGAAGTAAGATAAAACAGTTACAAAATATAATTTCTGTGAAATTAGTTGTAAGTATTAGGTTATGGTTTAATGTTTTAAAATTAAATGCCATCAAATCAAAGTGAACTTAAAAATATAATATTTTTTGTTCGCTTTTAAGAAATAATAACCTCCCTTTTTTTCAGGTCTCTAGTTACGACTAAACACAAATATGTATGAAGTTAATAAAAGCCTAAAAATAATATTGTCCTAAAATTAATATTATGGACTTAAATGGTGAAATTTTTGTTTGCTGGATATTTTTTATCCCAAAACTTAATTAATTCTTTGGCATTAATGCCTTTATATATAAAATTATATTTGATGATGCATGTAACACAGATATGCAATACAGATGGAGATATCACAAATTCAAGTCACAAATTCAGTTTGATCGAGCTCCTTGCGTTAATATTGTTCAGGAGTTTCCCGGACAATATGATGGGATTTCAGGCGTTTGAAATCCCATCATGAGTGAAAGAAATAGCATGAAAGTTGATTAAAAAAATATGTATATAAAGTAAACACAATTAATTGTAGTTGGTTGTACTATTTTGAGCCATAATTTATTAGCCCTAGTACACTAAAAAAATCCAATTGATATATAAATCAATTAGAAACTGCTGTTGCATTGGTTCAGAACAACTCCACTAACAGTTATTTGTGCCACCTGCCTTGAAGACAGGTCTGCACGTGACATTGCAGCAATGGCTTCGTTGTTCTGCACTCACCTCTTTCAATCTTTTGCTAGTAGAGATGACTTGACTTCACTAGCTTATCTCACCTATCCATCCATTTCTAATGCTATATTGATAACCACTCAATACATGCTCAAAATGCATTGCCATACACACAATGTCGGTCAAGCACAGTTTTGCACTTATTTTTTTACACCTGAGGAGGTCTTTATTTACTCTTTTGCTGAGTTATTTTATTCCTAAATGTTTTCTTTTGAAACAAATTTTCAACTCCATTAAATATTCTTAAACTTTACTGCAAGTAGCCACAGAAAATAAACTTTGTGCATGTTTTGCGAAAACTTGTGCATTACTCAAGTGACGAAACTCAGACTTTTTGTGATAATGAGACATAAAATATCATTTTGGTGAAATGTTGCCATCAAAATTGTTACATGTTTAATAGTCAAATTAATTTTCTTGCAACAAAATACTGAAAATGGATTTCTCTCGCTGCTTGCTAAAAGCGGACATAATCCTTGTTTATGCTTTTATCTTTTGATCACAATTAAAAGACTTGTGGGCCTTGTATAGCATTGTTTTATTTGGGAGACGTCTGAATTCTTAACACCCAAAATGGACTTTCACCGCTTACTGAAAGATAGTACAACTATAATGTTTATATATTTGGTGATAAGAGACATGTTTGCCCTTTAAAAGTATCTATTTAGTAAGAAGAAGTACTGTATTTAAATTAATGTTTCACTCACTGATCATTTAACATTTCTCAAGAAACCATTAAAGAATAATAAATATATCAACATTATGAGAATAAATGTTGTGTCAGGCCTTTTTATCGTATGCACATTAAATTTGCAGATAATATATTTATTATGTTTGGTATTTCAGTTAAAACTATATTGGAGTTGAAAATCTGGTAAAAATTCTAATACAGCATGGCTGTGTCAATATACTTTGTGTTAAATGATACCCAAGGTAATAAGACCTGTCACACAAAATTTTCATTTCAGCTGTATTACTTTCTCCAAAAACTACTGTATTTTTTCCTCAGTTATTTAATGTTTTATAAAGTTATTTTTAGTGGGGATTCTTTTTAATTTTGCTATTATACATAATTCCTTAAAATTGAAATCCATTAAGAATCTAAGAAACTATTTACGTGTGTCAACATCTTGGTTGTTAAGATGCAGGTTGTTATTGTAACATTGCTGGTGTTTGTGTGTGGCAGTGCATTACGTGGCAAGCAAGCACTTGGTTTGCAATGCGTGGTCATTAGTCTCTCTGCTTGTGCTGCTCGCTGCAAATCCCGGAGCAAGACGAGATTTTGTTGAAGCGCACTTGCCGGCCCCAGACATTTTGGTGAGTTGTGATAGGGTGACAGCATCATGTTTCCTCGCCGGTGAGGACCGAAACATGGAACGTCTCCGTCACCTTAAGTTACTGCTTGGTTTGAACTTTGATTTTGTGTTTGCCAAAAGTGCAATGTTCGTTACATTACAATTGAAAACCACTGTGTAAAAAAAATGTAATGCTTTACCTCAGTATATTTGTTGTCTTTATAAAACAAAATGTGAAAGTAAAGCAAGAAAAATTCACTGATGCTATCTGCATTCCAGTAAACACTCTGCTCTTTGGTCACAGTTGGATACAAACGATTGTATTCTTTCTGTCTATTATGTATTGACAGGTATGAATCTATTGATCAACCAGCAAGTGAATTGTAACGTAAAGACGTACATATTCTTTACTTACATTCTTAATCTGATTCAATCAGAACTAAAAAGGGCCGCTCACTGTAGGCAGCCATTATAGTTAAACACTCTTTCAATAGCATGCATGGAACTAGTTTTCCTGCATTGCTGCCAGTTTGAGGAGAAGAATATGAAAATGTTTTGTTGACTTACGGTAGACAATACTTATTTTAAATGTTGCATTATAGTTGGAAGTATAAAATAAAAGTATCCCAGAAGAAAACATTACCAATGTAATGGAAGCCTGAAACTCCATTTTTTTTTTATTATTAGTGTAATATACCTTCCACATTCTCCCTTCTTCCCCACCCCAATTTTTTTTTTTATAACTTGTTCATCCATAGGTAAATCATGGAAGTCTATCATTTTTTAATTTAGAAGTATCAGATCCTAATTGTGATTTCTCCCCCTTGCTATTCTTTGGAAGTACTTGATTACTGGTTAAAGTAAGCTCTTTATAGAGTGCATGTAGTGCAAATTCTTATTTCTCAACCTTTTTTTCTTCATGGTATTTGTGTGTTTTGAAAGTAGGTTCTTAAGACTTATGAAGTGCATGTGACATTATTGAAATTTTTTCAAGTTTCAGCCCTGATTAAATATATATTGCTAATATCTTATGTTTAGGGGGCATAATATTAAACGTTTTTAAGCTAATGCCAAGAAATATTTCAAATTCTTAGTAATATACAAGATGAGCACATAAGATCAGTACACTTTCAAAAAATCATAAAAATTTAACGTTGCAGCAGATTCTCCTGAAACATTTTTCAGTCAATAGAGAATATCTGAAAGTTACTTTACTAGTTACAGTCACTCAATATGCGCTCCTCCAGTTACGTGGCAAACATCGAGGTGGTATTCAAACTCATCCCACACTGTGTAATGTGTCGGCAGCGATGGCGGTGATGCACTCAATTGCCACTAGAATTTGCTGTCTCAGATCTGGCAAAGATAGCGGCAGAGGTGGCACAAACGCTTTGTCTTTGACAACCCCTAAGAAGTAAATCGCAGGGGGTTAAGTTTGATGATCGCGGTGGCTATCTGGCCCACACTGCATCATCGACACTTGCACGAACGAGCCATCTTCTAGGGATATGTGTGTTTAGGTGTTCCCTCTTGTAAAATAAAGTCGTTTGAATCTTCTCCCAATGAGGCAGAAGCCACAAGGTAAGCATGTTGAGGTAGGAATGACCTGTGACAGTTTCTTCAATGAAAAAGAAGGGCCCATTGAATCATCTCCCTCAATATGGCACAGAATACGTTTACTTTTGGGGAATCTCTCTCATGCTCGATAGTGATATGAGGATTTTCCTTTCCTCTAAAACGCACATTTTGGCTATTCACTTTGCCATTCCTGTGTAACTTGTCATTGAAAATTAACCTTATGGGTAGGTTGTTGTGGCATATCCTCACTAGCACCTCTGAGCAGAATGTGTAACTTGCATCATAATCATTTGTTTGAGTGCCTGGACCAACGGTTTCATCCGCAAATGTTTGTGCAAGATTTTCAATACTGTTGTTTGGGGCATCTGCAGTTCAACGACTTGCTCACCTAGTGGATTTCTTTGGGCTACGCAAAAATGATTCTCGAAAGCGGTCCACATCTTCTGGCACAGAGGGTAGACCACAAGTCTTGCCTTTGCAAATGCTTCCTTTCTCTGGAAACTTCTTGTACCAGACTTAAATGGATAACTGGCTTGATGGTTTTGCATTAAAATGTCCACAAAATTCATGTTGTACAACAGTTACTGACTCTCTTTTCGCTAACTGAAGCACACACCAACTCTTCTGCTGTGCAGTAGGCACCATTATAAACTCTACCTGTTTATAGCAACCTACAAATCCAAACCTTTTGATGGAAATAAAACTTTCAGGTATTCTCTATTGGTTGAAAGAAGTTTCAGATAAATCATCCACACCATTTAGTTTTTATGATTTTTCTGAAAGTGTACTGATCATTTGTGCTCATCCTGTATATTAAATCTGAGTGGATCGCGATGGCTTTGGGCTGATCTCTATATCGTAAATCTTGCGTGCCATTAAAGGGAAAGAATATTTAAATCATAAAAATCATATTTAAAAAATTTAGAAAGAGATTTTTTGTTTGGGATACTAGGACAGAAGTGGCCTCAACCCAGAGGCCGAGTTACATGTAATGAGTGCTGTACTTTGGAAATCCTGCATGCACATTTGTGCAGGTGGATGATGAGCATACAGTAAAACCCTCGAGGGTCTCACCTACCTGGGTGCACACAAGGTGTGCAGAGTTCCAGAAAAAACCACATCATTTAGTAACTGCTCTAGATATCCGAGTGGTGTTTGTTTATGAAAAGCATTTTTAAACATCCTGAGGGCAGAGAAATCATTTTGTTTCTTGATTTTGTTTCTAAACAGTATTTTTAGAAACGTGGAAATGGCTAAAATGTATGTTTGCAGAATAATTTGTAGTCATGGAAATATCCAGACAGATTCTTGAAAGTACTTGAGGGACTTGTATCATACCTTTATCTTCATTTATCTGCAGTATAATGTTATGGTTACATTAAAAACATCATGGTTGCCCTAGGCAATATGAGAAGACTGCGCGCTAGTTCAGAGTATTGTGATTAGAGGCAATATTGAGCTAGAAGTACCAGCAAGCATTGACCTTATCATTCCTCCTCACTAAAAAAAAAAATAGGCGAGCACCTTAAGAAAATCACTCTTAAAAAAAATTTCTTGCATAATATGTTAAAAAAATGTAGTACTTAACATATTAATATATACACATTTACCCTTTAGATAAGTTCCCTGTTAATAAGTCAAAATTTCTAAGTAACTTAATAAATTTCTTAATAGGGATTTTCTTTATTTGTAAGACTTTTGAGTTTACTTAAAGCTGGAACACATTCTGTGGTTTCATTGTTAATCTTAATGTGGCAGTTCAACTTTCAGACAAGTATCCATAGTAGATTAGTAAATTCCTATACATTTTCTATATTGGAGTTAAACTGCTTGATTTCTAAGCTCACTGCCATTATTTTCAAAAGGATATCTGTTAAATCTTAGGTACAACCCATGGTCATCTAACAGTGTAATGTGTTCTAGTGATATATATTTAGTTGCAGTTCACAGTTATTTCGCTCGCCATATACCACTTGGGTTTTAATTTTTTAAAATATTTATTGCATGCACATGGATATTTTAAAAGCTTCCTCTTTGTACATTAGTTTTACATGTAATTGTAATTGGAATGGTCGTACCATTTATTGTTAGTAATTGGTAGAAATTTACGAGCCAATTTTTTTTTTCCTGGCTGTATTATTATATTGTGTATTTTATGATGGATATAGTTGATTGTGTGCTAAATTTAGTGTAGAAGTACTTATCTTGGGAAAATGCAGTTCAAAACATTCAGAATAAAGTTCACTGGCATGTAATGGATATTTGTCTGACAAATTATGATATAAATTCAAAGATAAAAAAATTGACTACTCAGCAATTAAATCATACATTTGATCTTGATTTTCTAATCCTTGTTACCGCATTTAAATAAGAAGCTTTTAATTATCTATTACCTAGTTCTACTATGTGTCATTATTGCTTGCTTGTCTTTTTCTTATCCACAGTTAAGGATTAACAATTATATTTCCATAATAAGGATTGATTGGTAGGTTTTGTCTGAAAATTATTTGGCAGAAGCACTGTGCAATATCTTCCTATTCAACCAAATGTATTGCCACAATACCACTTTACTTTGTTGTTTTATTTTATTTGAATATATCAACCTGCATGGTGATAGTATATGATTCATTATTAGTGATTGTATTTGTCAAACTGGGCACCATCCCCTCTTGAGTTTTCAGTGAACAATATTTCATTTTTAATTTTACAAAAAAAAAAAAAAAGAAGAAGCTTAGCTCAACAACTCTTAATTTCAATAGAAAAATAGAACTGCTACTTTTTAAAGTAATTTTTTTTATTTAAATGTTTTTACATTTGTGATAAAATATATAATATTTAGGGTTGCTCATTACAAAATATATTGCTATTTCTTTTAGTTATTTTAGATAATAGTATTAAAGAACAAAGAGGTGTGTTCAAATTAGTTTTTTTTTGTGTTCTTGATATACTTCATAAATTATTTTGCTTGTACAAATTTTTGAAGTGAAACTTCTTTGCTGAGGGGGCTCCAATTTTTGAGCATTCTGAACATTTGTATCCCATGAGGGGAATAGTTAGGTAAGTGGTGGGGGGAACTGGTAGAGGAGGAGAATGCATCAGCAGCGACGCCACTCAAACGCATGCACCAATGGTTTAATTTGGGGGGGGGGGGGGGAAATGACAAGAAAAAAGGTGGGAGGGATAGATTCATAGTGTAGCATGCTATATGCTATTTGTAATGGCCGGAAGGGGAGGCAGCAGGGGAGAGATAAAAATGATGCAGCAGTGATGCTATGGAATTCTCATAACGCTGCTTGAGTTTGTCTGCTCCTTATTTTTCATAACGGCTAACAATTGACTCTACCATATTTCTTTTATTTAATTTAAAATATCTACAATTTATTTTTTAGTGTGGAAGAGAATTATTGATCTGTGCAATTAGCTTTATAAATATCATTCATTTTTATGTGACTATTGTGATTCCAATTGAAATAAATATGTATAGACTTAAAGGTTAGCTACATAAGTATAATTTATTTTTGGTATTGAACACTGTAATTTGAAATGTCAAAGGACTTATAGACTTGTGAGATAAACTTTATAAGTATAATTTATGTTCCATTGGAGTGTTTTTTGTTATATAATTTTACGAAATTAGAGATAATGATTTAACATCATGCCTAAAAATAATTTTAAAAAAAGGCAGAAGCAGGTACATATTTTCAAAGACAACGTGGGAATAAACCGCCAAAAAGTACCAGTGAATGGATGCGAGAGTACTTCTGCGGGAAAAAAGCATTGTTTTTCACTTGAGATCATACTGGCGTCCTTACTATTCTCAATTATTATCTCTTGTTCAATTTAAAAAAATTAGTAATTTATCTCTATCTATAACTAGTGAGCAAGAAGTTTCACTTCTGCTGCGCGTGGTCTCCACGCACATATTTTTGGCAGTGATTTTGATTGTCTTTTTGTTTGATTGTCTGTAAATTGTTTTATCACTTCAATACAATAAACATATAAACTTGATAGGCATATGCATTTATAAATATGCATTCTTGCTGTATACTGTTTAGATTCCTGCCGTATACTGTTTTGAATAACTGTTCCTATGTTGACTTTGTCATTAAACTGCTTAATTTCAAGATTTTATTCATAAATCTCTAAACATGTGGTTTTTGCAAAATCCAAAAAAAAAAAAACTTTACTTTCAGCTAGCATTGCTTGTTTCCAAATTTCGCAATGCTAAACGGGTGTGTTTTCCAGTATGTTCATACTTTTTATAATGAGGTTTAAAGTTTAATTTTTTTTTCTGTTATGTGTTTGCTACAAGGCATTTTGCTTTACAATGCAAACTTGCAGGCTCTCTATAAAATTCTGTTACATTTACTTGTGATCCAGTTTTTAACACAGAGAAACTGTAGACCAATTTGAAAATGAAGCTTGTAACTAACTGTGTGTAAAATGGTTCGTAGATAATTTCTTCTCCAAGGGCAATTTAGTGTCAAAATTCTATTGGTGACAATTATACCATGACCATTCATAACTACAGACTCTGGTAGTATTCATCCATTAATGGCATTCATTAGCTTAGTGTTTGAGGGTGCTACCTTTGTAGTTTTGGTTTCTTGGTTTTTACCCTCCTGTATATGAACCGCATGTTGTCCATTCACATTAGCTTCATATTTATTGAATCGAAACCCTCTCTTAAACTAAACTTATAAATTTGTGTTATGTTGTTGAAGTAGTTTGCTTATTTAAAAAAATTTATGTTGTTTGTAGCATTAAATTACTGCACTACTTTGGTTAAATGCAGCCTAAAAATTTTGAATTTGAAGAGATTTTGTTTTAGTCATGATGAATTTAAAATTATGTTAGAAACCACATTTTGTATATGGGACTACTAAGCTAGGAATAATGATATTTAAATTGTTAAATTTTGGTTGTTGGTAATGTAATGTTCTTTTTCCAACTTATTTAATTTTCAAGCAGCACTGGTAAAAACAAATACAATTGTCATTGATTAAAAAAAATTTATGTTGGTAGTTTGCATATTCCAGGGGTGTTGAACTGGACCGATGTATGGGCCATACAACCTTATTAAGAAAGCATGATTAAGCTAGTGATCAAGACAGACATTGTCAACTTACTAATTTTAATATTTTTATCAGAATTTATATGTGTGTGTATGTATAATTTAATCATAAAATTACATTATTGAATGTGGTACAAAAATAATATGTTAGTGAGAGGTGGCAAGAACAAGCATACGCTATGCAAGAGTCATAATGGCATCTCACATTTTCTTTTATCATAGAAACAACTGCTTAGCAAATAAGACACGTAGGCTATAAGACATGAAGCACTGAAAAGTCACTAATAATATACACACTTGCATGCTTCATGTCTTATAGTCTATGTATCTTATTTGTTAAGCAGTTGTTTCTATGGTAAAAGAAAATGAGATGCCATTATGACTCTTGCATAGCGAACACTTGTTCTGGCCACCTACCTCTCCGTAACATATTATTTTTGTTCCACATTCAGTAATGTAATGTATGTTTATGATCAATTATTTTTATATAAATTCAGATAAAAATACCAAAAGCACATCCATTGATTCTATGTTTGATGCGTTATCGTTGGGTTGGGCTGATGTAGATGGCTTCAGCGCTCGAGGCTTCGTATTTCGTCATGCGCGCTCACCACTCTGGGCCACCTGGGCCAATTCCATTGCATTTTCCTGGGCTTCTTTCTTTCTTAATCGATAGAGCCGACATCACTCTGCATTAGGAAGTCTAGGTGGCCGGTTATAAATGGGTGTCACTCGTTGCTTCTTCTATTTCTTCACTTTTGGTTTGGGCATTATCCCTTGCTGCTTGTGTAAAAAAAAATATTTTGCTTGAAATATTAAAGTTTTTTTTTTTAAATATGCAGTGTACACTTTAATGTAAAGAATAAAAAAAAAGTTGTTTGGAGCAAATCAACTAAGTACTTTCGTTGGACTGAACGCTAGCTGCACCTACTAAGTGTTTTAGCGATCGCTGCTGCGCAGTTATATCATTGTGGTGTATGCAGGGGAATGTTGGCGCCATAGTTTATCATTGCCATCAAAGCCAGTTTTACGATAGTGTACTATACATTTTTCAACTCAAGACACAAATTTTGTTTTAGCTCTTGTCATTGGAACAAGAAAAGTAACTAAAGACTGTATCTGCACACAAGAAATGCTGGTATTAGCTATATTACTTATCAAGGATTGGCCAATCAAATCCTCACATACCATCAAATTCTTAGTATTTGAATTATTAGATAGGTATTTTAGGAAAACTATTTGAAAAAAAATATTAGAGTAAATAAAGTAAATTTAAACAATTCAATACTGATAACCTCTGAAGTTTACTAAAGAAATTTTTTTCTTCATACCTATCCTGTTACCATTACCTAAGATATTGTATTACAACATGTAATTATATAAATAAAATAACAATATGTATTGATTCTGGAAACTTAGTTTGTAAAACAAACATTTAAATGGTTAAATATTTCAACACCATAGTTAAAATTTTAATTTCTTGTGCATTATTTTAATTTTGACCCTTGAGACCTTGATTAGGACTCCAGGAGTATATTCGAGGTACTGTTTGGGATTCAAATTAGAGATTTTGATTCGAGAACATTGAGATTTGGCCCACCACTATTACGTAATATATTTTTTGTTTTGGATAAAATTTAAAGTTGAAACTAAGACATTGAGGTAGCACTTATAGAAACTTTGTATTTTGCAGCGGACCATAATTAAAGCTATCGCGATTCATATGTTTGACACCCCTGGTTTAGTGTATGGAGACGTATATTAAATTGGTTTATAACATCTGTGGTGAGAAAACACCACTTGTGTATTCTTGCAACTATTTAAACACATTAGATAGCTTTTTTTTTAAAGCTGTGATATAGATTGCAATAACAGGGCATTGGCACTCATTCTTGTCTCCCAAAGAAAAATATAAGTTAAAAAAATTGTATGTGGTGGAAGAACACTAGTGGTTAACCTAAACGTATTACTTTAGTAGAATGCACTGTAATTAAAATTGCAGCTAGTGGCTGTAGTTTCGCAACAGGTGGCAGTGTGGCACATTGTTTTTACAAACAATTGGTGTGGCACCACTGTAACAAATCTCTTATCTATTGTCAACACATCTGCTGAGAAAAATGTAGCATGTAAATAGGTTTTTAGCACCTAGCAGAGAGCTGGAAGGCCTTACATTGTTAAGAATATTAATTGTGTTTTGTGGATACTAAACCGTCTAATATTCTCTTTAATTATTGTGAGCTAATTTATTTATGTATTAAATAATTTAATTCACTTTTGAGTTTAAAATTATTTGCTATTACATTAAACTTACATGCTCTCTGATAACATTTTGACAGGTCAGTTACAAAAAAAGCTCAGATTTATAAATTATGCTGCATTTTAATTAGTGCTTATGCAGTGAAAAGGTAGAGCAAAAAATACATAATAATTTTATGGATTCTACTGGAGAGACCAAAAATACCAGCCATGTGTTTTCTTGTTCTTAGTGTTGGTAATTTTTGTAAGGTTTGTTAATTTTTTTATTTTAAAAATGTGTTGGTTTTGCAATGACAACAATTTTATTAATTGTAATTATGAAACAGTTTGTAATAACCATAAAGGTTAAAAATATCAAATAATTATATTAAAATTGTATATTAGTTGTATTATTCTACATTTTCTGTTAGGCAGTTATATTCAACTATTTTTTTTTGTGTACATCTGTTTATAACACTATCAGAGTCATTCACAAAGGTACTGTTAATATGTCTCTTTTTTGTAAGACAAATGGTGAAGAAAGAACAGTTCACTGTAAGAGCAGACAGTAAGTGTTTTTAAATTTATATTGACAACAGAATAAATCTAATAAGTACCTTTTGTTTATCTGATAGTACTTTTTAAAAGCAGTAAATGTGATATGATTCTTTAGTGTAATTTTTATATTGTAAATATATGTAAATGGTGAATATTCACATGGTGAAAATGTATATGTAATAACATTATAAGTATGAATTTAGTGTATTAGGTATACTTGTTTTAATTGTTTATTTATACTTTTAGAAAAATATTTTCATCCAATGAAAATAATTGTAAATAATGAATAAACCATGAAATTGAAAATGAACTCTGTTGTTAATTACACAATGCATGATAAAGTTACAGCAACATCTCATCAGAGTTGACTGCTGAGTTTTAAGATTGTGTGAAATGAGTTGGCATAGTGCTGCATCAAGATTGAGTAGTGAGATGACGAAACATTTTCCAGTGGAAACACACACACACTCAAGTTTTATAGCATGTTGAATAACCCATAAATATTGAAAGCTTTGTATAACTTTCTCAGGTTAACTCTGCACTTTGTGGCCATGAAATGTTTATGTGGGAACGGTATGAATGTTATGTGTCAAGGACTTGTTTGATTTCTAATGCGCGATTTACACACACACACACACACACACACACACACACACACACACACACGGTGAATGAATTACAAAATATGTTTTGTAAAAAAAACTTAATATTTTACCAGAATGTGTGTGAGAGTATGTTTTACTATCCTGGAATCAGTATTAACATCAATATAAGCAAACTTGTTATATTTTGTTTTGTACAAGGTGCAGCAAATTGTTTTCTTGTGAATGTGTTTAAATAAAGTTATTTTATTTCTTAATTTTTTTATTGTCTATATATATTTTTTTTTTTTCAGACCATATGCTCAGTTACATTTATGTGCAATTATATATTTTTAATTTTGACCCTTTGGAAAAACCTTGTAGCAATTTTAATATTACATGTAGTGGTGACCTGTATGCCTAAAATATTATGTTGTTTGCCAGAAGCAATATTTTTACTGACTAGTTACAGAAAAAAGTAGTTAATAAAATACACTTACAAAAATACACATAATTACATACTGTGTTGGTTACTGATAATGAAATATGTTTAAGTTTCAACTGAGCTTGCTCATTTTGAAAAAAAAAATTTGGAGTAGATATTTGATAGCAAGGTTGATTAATCAGTAGTTATACAGTATAAGTGAATCAGGAACTGCAGATAAAAATATCCTAAATAAAATATGAAGGTAGAGTTTTATGAATTGAGATTTTTTGTAGATAAAAATAAATAAATATTTATGATCACAAGTATATAAATTTTATTTTCTTGAAATTAAAGATATAAAGATTGTGATATATATATACATATATATGTGTATATATACATATACATACATATATATGTATATATATATGTATATATACACATATATATGTATATATACACATATATATGTATATATACATATATATTCCATTATTTACTACATTTAAACTAAAAAAATTTACTATATAGTTAACTGCCATAAAAAATATATTTTCAAGCAACACGTATTCTGAAAAATAAAATTACATAAAACTTAAGTTTTTTTTTGGTATAGGGGAACGGCATTCAAGTTGCTCTAAAATCGTATTTATGTAAATGTTTTCCCTGGAAAATGTATTGATTTTAAAATTTAAGAAGAACCGTTTAAATTTTTTAACTAAATTCTTTCCAATTTGTTTATCATAAAATGAAAAAGTTTTTGTTTTTTTACTTAATATTTAAGTGTTTCTTTATTATATAGAAAAAGTATTGATAAAGTAAAGTGGAGCAGTTTTATTTCTTGATGTGAACCTTTCTGATATGGTTTGTGGGCTATAATAGAAGTCCTTATTTAATTTGGTAACAAGTTGTTACAAATTCCATTCCTCTGCTGTAAAAATTTTAATTTTAATTATGTTTTGTACCCAATCATAATTTTCTAACCCTACCATAAAATTATTTTTACATGCTGATATGACATTGTTAGTCCAGTAGATGCAGTTTTTGTGAAATGTTACAAGTTTGAGTAATTTTTTTGAAATCCAGTTAGTATTATACAAAAAAAAATTACCATTTAAATTGTTGAAATTTTTAGATGTTTTCCACTGATGTTGGCCAATTTGTTTTAAGTTTCTTCATTTCTAGTATGAAAACAAGAATGTCTGTTTGGTGATCTAACTCTCTTTCAAAGGTTTAATCAAATTTGTTGTAGCCTAACTACATGTGAAATAATAGAATTGGTTTTAAGGTAAGGAAGTGAAAAATATGGAAAAACAAAATGTGAAATATCACCTGAACAACCAAATTTTTGGGAAACATTATGCATATTAGATTGCTTTTGAAATGTTAGATACACACATATAGATGCATGCACACACTTAGAAAGAGGTAGCGGCCACGCTAGTGGATAGTTGTTCCTGCACTGCACCCCACTTGAGAGAGAGAGATAAGTCTAAGAAAGAATTCAGCGTGCAACCCATGCTTGAATAGTTATTCACACATAATTGCAAATTTGAACTGTTGGTCTGATGATTATTATAGAAGGCTGTACTGACTAAGCCCAAAAACAAAATGTAAATTATACTTTTTTTTTACACCATGTTGTTTAACTGAGTAAACTCAGCCAAATGTGGCAGTAATGAATTAGAATATTAAATATTAAAAATACTTATTAAGGGGTGAGTTAAGAATTTTTGTTTGTTGAACAAGAAGTTAAGTAATTCCATACATATGCAATGATTTATCGTTTGATTGTTTCTATGAGTCTGTTGACACCAATAAAAACATTGAAGACTTAATACACATTAAGGCCCAGCTACAATGAATATACGCTTTTTACAAGCACAGCACAGTATTATTGTTAACAGTTGAACTACATGTAATCCAATCTGACTAGCTACAATTGTACATTATGATAAGCATTTACACAAGCCTTGTACTATGACAAGTTCAATCTAGGTTTAACTTTTGTGTAATATGTTATTGAGAAAACAGTGATATTTTTCGGTCAATCAGAAGCTCTGAATGTCATACTACGTCATCATTTGAGAACTTATTTTAATTATTAAGAAAATGTGTGTGTTAAATAGATTGTATCAAATATTATTTTCTTTCATGTATAATGTTAAAACAATTGAGTTGAGTTATAAACATCAAGGTCCAATTTCCAAAGGAGAAAAAATTGATTTCTGCATTTAATTTAGCGATTCCTGTGCTATCATGGAATTTTTTCTGTTAATGCTAAATTTTTCCTTATGGCAATATTAATTTTTTGAAGGCTAAAACAATGTAAACAAAGCATTTATGTTTATCTTTAAATTTATGTTCATTGTAGCCAGGTCACTATGCTATTTCTGTGTTGTTGAAGTGCTCATCACTATAACTATCAATGTGTTCATACTATGGTGATTGTGGTAAAGCCTTTAGGCATTTGCTGTTAAAGATTATGCACCACGTACCCAGAACACGTCAAGCAATTTGCATAGGCACAGCGGTGCATATAGGTTGTTTATGAACAAATGAATACACTTATCTCGTAGTTCTTTCCATACTTGTGTTCACACCATCTCCGTGAAGACCAAACCTAGTTATCTATGGCATCAATTTTTTACTTTTCAACATCTTGACCTAAAATACAAAAACAGATTAGGTTATGGTTAGGGCATGAATACCAGTAAATTAATTTGAATAATTTAATTGTAATAAAACATGTCTAACAGCTCGTAATTTTATAAAAAAAATATAATTATATTCATATGGTTTTATGTTGCATCACTGTGGTGTGGCATACTAGAATAGGTACTTAATTATAATTCTATATAACCTAAAAATATACCTTTCAAAATTCTGTGGAGCCAAAACCAAATAATAATAATAATAATATGCAAAAATACATCCCTTAGGCAAATGGTTGAGGTAGTGGCTTATGCAGGGTTCAAAAACATTGTAGAATTTGTTTAATCCAGTGCCTAGATTGTTTTTATTTTAATTGTTTTACTTATTTTTAAGGTTTTGTCTGGTGGCGGTTAAGTGGATTTGTATCCATTCGTCACATGCATCCATGATTAAACAAAATCCAGAAGTGGAAAAACAAAATAAAGCAGACTTCAGGACAAGTTTTCAAACCTCTGCGTGGCAGAAACTTTTCTGTCTCTACATACATTTCTACCAGACCATCCTCTTCATCCTGCATTTCCCTGCTTGCTTAATGCATGCCCTATGCACCCTGATATCTGTGCACAGGGTTTTCCCTGTGTCTATGCAGGTTTAACCTGGGCCAAAATTAACAAATTTAAGTCTAGATTTTGTCTTCTATGGGATTTAGTCGTGGCATCAATGTCTGCCATGTCTGGTCAATCCCAGAGCAAAGCACGCGATGCATGTGACCCTCTCACTGCATGGTTAATCCCTAGCATGACTATGCATTATAGGCTTCAGCCTAAGACACACCTAGGTTCCTCTCTAACACTGACATCTTCAACAAAAAACACTTTGTTTTAGTTATAAACAAATTACTTAGTGTACAAACATTAAAGTCCTTCAGTAGTAATGGGATTGAATCCATGACCCTCACTACATAAGTCACACGTCATACATCACAGGCATTTTAGGATCATGGGCACAGATCCTGGTGGGGCCAGGAGGCCCGTCCCCCTCTGAGGAGGTCTGCTTGTTTTTGCAAATTCACAACTGTAAAATGGAATAATAAATGCTATCCTGTGGGCCTCCCCTGGAAATCCTACAGATTTTCAACCATGCTGACGACCCTCTATAAAGGAATATGTTGACATCACATGCCTTAGACAGGGAGAATTTACTAAGATACTAAGATTTATATAAAACATTTCAGCATTTGAAATTCTAGCAGGTTATCGTTATGTAGTTCAAATGACAGTTTCACGCAGTTATACAATCAGGAACCAACAACAAAAATACAACACTTTTCCCAAAGCCTTGCTTAGCATATAACAACACAACAGCCACATAATAGGCATCTTGATTTTTATTTATGTATTTTTAAATTATTTGAGATTTATTGATCAGTTTTATTTCGTACAGTATTCCAAATTTATAAAATGGCAGGTGATTCATTATTTAATAATGGCAACTAGTTATTGCTAGGATGGCAATAAACTTGTCAAGTGAGGTTGGATTCTACCACCCAGCATGACTCAGTTTTTGAGCACAGAGTGTCGTATGGTCCGGAGACTGCTTGACTTTATTTTCCTGTTTAAAGTAGGCACCCAAAGTTATGTTTAAGCTACATTTTTTAAAACTACCAAAAAAAAAAATACAAATATTTTTTATATTTGAAATCCAACATAAGTATTTAGTTTTTTTTTTAAACTTTTATCTTGGTTTTGGCATTATGCAAATCATACTTAAAGTATTTTGATAACTTTTTAATAATACATATTTTCTTGCAAACTAAAGTTTAAAGAGCCACGTTCAAAGGCTCAGAGAGGCTTTTAGGTTATAGGGGGAGTCCGCCCTTCCTCGGTCCCACCCCCTCCCCGGGATATCAGCGATTGTTCAAATACACAGCTGACTGTTTCGCAGAGTAGACGGGTTCATGGTTCACGCCAAAGCACCTAACCCATTTGAACCCGTTGCTCAGCCCAGCCCAGCAACTTTTGATTAACAAACTGCTTTCCGTAGCAATCTTTAACTTCTATTTTCTTTTCTTACCACAATCTAAGCTTAATGACGACTTCTATCACTAGAGGTAACAGGCGGTACTCAAAAGCGGTTGCGAGGAGGTGGGAAATAAGGGCACGTATCCCCTCCCCAGAAGGGTAAATGATGAAATTGATAAAGACTTCTGAAGTAAATTTTATGATATTTTATATTTAATATTTATTAAAAACAAATATAACTATAAATAACTTAGTCTGGATATGTAATAGACTCAGTTATTAGTATTTTGGTTCCCCGATTTTATAAAAGAGGGGGTATTCAGACTTCCGGTGCCCCTCCCAAAAGTCAGTCCTGTAGCCGCCCCTGGCGGCACTACATCGCCGGGTCTGTGTGCGGCCCCTTGGACCACGAGGCCCGGTGTTTCAAAGATGGCGATGTGGGTTGGAGCACATCCTGCAGGAAAAAAAACCTTTGTTCTGGTCTCACCCATTATGTCAAAACTGCCCTCATATTAACCACCGTGTGCTCAAACGAGAACAATGTGCTCTCTGCGCTTATTCATTCCATTGTTTGTTTGAGAAAGCTTATTATTACGGTATTTTATGTAAATAATGGTCTCGTGATAATGCGTAGTTGTGACAACGAAATTCACAAACCTTGCTAATCGTTAGTCAGTGCATGGACATCTACTGTTAAAGTGGCAATTTTTATAGTACTTTTCCTTGATTCAGTTCTAATTGTATATATGTAATTTGTAGTGTTTCGTTGTAAGCTTTTACCGGAGGACAGTTTTATTTGAAGGTGAAAAACTGATTCGGTAAGTAACCCTACAGTACTCGGTGTATACAGCGTTTGCTAGATGGTGTCTTGCCGTCGTAGGCTTTTATTTTAGACAACGATTTGGACATCCATAAAATTTATTTTTACATTAAATTTAAAGCTGGGAACGTAACTTTTTGCCAGGGATAAATAATTACATATAAAGCTAGGTTTCCTTCTGATTGTATTATTCTGCAACTAACAGGGCTTAAATGTGTTGCCAAACTAGGAGTAAAATGCTAGATTTTTGTTTTCACCGGTTACCTAACGTATGTCCTATTGACTCGTAGATATATATTCTGGACGTGGGAATGTGGTGTGAAGGCAGAGGCAGGTCCAGAGGGGAAGAGGGCACGAGGTCGCGTGTCCATATCCTTCCCAGAAGGGTTAAAGATGCACTCGATTAAATTTACTTCAAGTTAAGTTTTTGGGTTATTTTTATTTTATATACTTGTCCAAGACGTGTGTGTAACTATGAATAACTTAATTTTGATCTAATACTAGACTAAATTATTGTACATATATTAAGTCTCTTTCCCCCGGTTTGATTGGGGAGGGGGTGTATTCCAGACACAATGTCCCCCCCCCCTCCTTTTTTAGAAGAAAAAAACTATCAGCCCCTGCATATAGACATAAACGTGGTTTAGTCCTCAAATGATAGAAGCTATACGCATGAACATAAAGGCTTCGGGTAAAAACCGTGTTCCTCGAATCATCGAAAAAATATAACGCATCATCGGAAGATCTGTGCGTTGATTGGACGGCGAATAACTATAGCGATCTAAGAGTCAAAATCACGAACCGAGAGTGTAAAATCTTTCCCAAAACTGGACAGAAATTAAAGCAATCATGCACACTTTACTAACCACAAGTTAGTAGCTCTCAAAAACAGTACAAAACATATAATCCCAATATTTGTGTTTCAGCACCTATAACATTATTTCTAATCGCCATCTAATGAATGCTCGAACAAGTAGGTTTCTTCAATAAAAAGTAGTTTTATTCAAAATCAATTAACTATATTTCAGCTGTATCTGTGGATTATAGTGAACCTTTGTACGCGCTATTAGCCTACACCTCATTTCATTGTATCATTTTTAGCGTGTCATTTTGTGTAGTGAAAGTAACTCAAACAAAGGTTTTGCGCAATTTATTAGGAGTTTAAATTCAGGCACACTATAATTTGAAGCTATAGTCTATTTGATAGGTCACTGTTTAGAGTTTCATAAAGGTGGGCTCCTAAATAAAAGAGTAGGTATTATGAAGAAGAGATTGTAGGCCTAATGAATACCAATACATTGCAGGTATTAACGTGGTATTCAACTACTGAGATGAGGAAATATAATCTAATTTAAGTACAAATTAGACCCATCTGTAATTTACTTTTCCTTGCGATGGCGAATAAAGATTTTCTAAGCGTATCGTGCTAAAATATCTAAAATTTATTTTTCACCTGATGAACTCGGGGCGATTTATAAGTTATTCACAGTTATAACCCTTCGTAACTTTTGGCCAACACTGTTCAAGATTCCAAAAAACTATGAACTAAGAATATTTTTAAATTTGCCTTTTTTTTTATTTAAGTTGTTATGTTGAACAAATGTCAACATTTTCTTCATTTTTGAAACTTAACTAATGATGTTAGCACACAGGGGCGCAACAACAGGGGGGGGGAAGGGTATTTTGCCCCCTCTGAAACCTTGAAGTGGGGGCAAACGGGGGCAAAAAAAGGGCTGTGTAATCAATAATAAAACTGCTTAAATGGCACCATTTTCCACCTTGAAATACAAATTTTCCCGGGGGAGGACCCCCCGACCCCCCCGCTTCAAAAGGGGGGATCGATGATTCTTTATAAAAAGGTGTATTCCCCCCCACCTTTGGAAATTTAGTTGTTGCGCCCCTGTTAGCACGGTATTTTTTAGTGAAGGTATCCCGCCTGCGCAGTTGCGCCCCCTGCCCCACGCATGATGGCGGTGTCTCGGCGGCGGGCGGCGAGCTACGCGCAGGCGCTCCACGACATGCGGGTCCGCGGCGTCCTGTGCGACGCCACGCTGCGTCTGGACGACGGCGCTTCCTTCCGCGTGCACAGGGCCGTGCTCTCCGCCAGCAGCTCCTACTTCAGGTGCGCCCCGCGCGTTCCCTCACAGCCACGTGCTCAGGCATGGCCCTGGACACAGGACCCCCCCCCCCCCTTTTCCCCACCAATTGTACAAGTCACGTGCTACATTATAGTTACATTGTCACTTCTTATACCTGCACTCTTTTTAGAATGTTATTTAACCTGAATATACAGGGTATAATTATGGTTACCTACAATTTTATAATTCTAAACTAAGCTTTATTTATAAAATATGCAATATGTTTTTCTATATAATAGTTAAACATTTAAAAATAAACGCGGCTGTGCCCGGGCCCTGGACCCAGGGGTCCACCCAGTCCCACCCTTGGGGAGGAGGGGGGGGGGGCACGTTCTCAGGCCAACCCTTCGACGATGGGTTTGCTTACTTATCTTAAATAAATTTTTATGTTCTTTCCTGGTGAATCATACACGGGCTAGTTTTATAAATGCTAACGTTAAAATGCCCGTTGAATTGCGTTATTGAAAATTTTTTCTAATAAGAAATCACGGGATACTCGTTTTCACATTCGTGGCCTTATTTTTCACAGAAAACTAAGACACAAAGGAAAATAAAGATGATCCCAGCCCAAGGATTCCAACCCACATCCTGCGGTCGGGCGGGGCATATGGGTCTTTCGTGACTTGTGTCTGGGAGGGGAACATCGCGTATTGAGACCATGGGGGAGAAACTATATTTGCCAAGATTGAGAACTAGTTATTTTGAAGCAGTTTCAGGCCCACCCGCTGGATAGTAGCTTTCATTATATATATATATATTTTTTAAACATAGTTATTGGTTGGTGAGAAGTAATGAAAAAATGAGGGCTCGGCAGAGTCAAGGGACGCCGCTGACACCAGCATTTCACAATATGTAACTTTACTTCTGATGGAGTGATGATAATATTTCTAACTCGGCATCCGAATCTAAGAGCTCAAATCTAGGCAGACAGCCGACATGCAGGGAGGGCATGGCTTCGATTGGGATGGATCCTAAATTTTGACTATACCACAAAACATAACACAAAACAAGCAGGGCCTTAATGAACTGCTCCACAAAACTGGTATCCAAAATACGTGGACAACTCTATCATACTGTTTTATCGTGTTATGTCCACACTGCGTCACGCAGTGCCTAACAGTCGGCACCCTGATGATCAGGGGCGTACGCAAGAGGGGTAGTGATGGGAGAGAGATATATAACCCCCCCATCCAATCCTAAAATCCTAAACAATCTATCATTTCCACCAAAAATAGACAGCATTTTAAAGCAAACAGTGATCAAATAGGTTCTAACCCCCTCCGAAATGAAATTTGCATGTGGTCCTGCTAATGATATACGTAATTTCTGTGCAAGGTTGTGTGCTCGTCACGGACAAGATTGTACAACAGTGTTTAATTGCGTACCTCGCTTATGTGGCATTCCACATAAAAAGGATTCAGTGTTTCTCATCGCACACGGTGACAGGCGGTTCGGGTGATGAAGATAATCATTTTTGGACTTACATTGTGGACTACAAAAAAGTATGAAATACAGGGTGAATTAAAATAGTTATACAATAATATACTAAATGTATGTTCAAATTACGTAATTTTATATGTTAATATTAATATCATAACTTTTTTTTGGAATTTGAATACTATGAATAGGATTATAGGTTATACAACAGTAAAAGTTAGTTTAGTTTTTTTTACTTCATGAAATAATTTTTCAATAATGTAATTTGAAAATGTTAGACAATTTAAACATTTTTTTGGCGGACATTGAACCTTAAACAATGTATTATTTCTTTAAATATAGTTCTTGAAAACGTATACCTAAACAATGGTAAGACCACAGGGTATTAAATAATTTATTTTAAAATTTTGTGTATAATGTATATACATGTAAAACAAACTACGTATGGTACGTACGTTTATTGGTGTAGTGAAAAGGGAAAATAGGAAGGGGAGGAGTTATCACAATTTCTGCCCCGGGCGGGGGAAAGCCTGGATAGCTGGCCCCTGGTTCGATGCCCGGCGAAGAACCCAGGCCACGAGGCCCATGAACGCTATGATAACACAGACCGCGGAACAAGCGACTGGTCTGAGCGACAATCGTTCGCCAGTAACCAAGCCCGAATGAGGGGGACATAACAGCGAAAATAATGCGTTTGATGTCGGGAAAAATTTTCATCTGCGTGTGTGTTTTCCCTCGATGGAGACCACATTGTTGGTGGTTTATAGTCTGATATAAGAATAATTGAACTTTGATCACCCCCCCCAATTACCTTAAATCCCCTCTAACATATCTACCAAAATATTCAAGTTTTATAGTTACTGTACTTCCCTCCCCCCTAGCAATTCCTCGCCCTTCTATTCACGCGAATGCCAATAATAGCTTTCATACAAGAGTGTTATAGTAGCAAGTGAATATATCTCTCCGGTCCGGGGCGGATGTCAGTCGTAATCTTCTTTTTCGTTGTTTTCTATCCCCCTCCCCCTCCCCCTCGTCCCTACTCCAAACACACACACACGTGTACATACCTTTCCCCAAGTGTCAAACATGGACTGTCTCTTTCATCCGTCATTCCTTCAACTACGGGAATCAGCTGGGGGGATTTCATCTCTCTACTCTGCGGTACTGTAAGGGAGAAATGAGAAACCGTAAGACGTATGAAGATGGTTTAATTCCACTGAATCTTTACTAGATAAATAAGATATTCATACACAGACCCGTATCAAGCCTCTGCGAGGCCCCTGGCATTATCCCGAAAAGAGGCCCCTTTCGTAGGAGTGAACATACCCCAAGCAAAAGACAGGGGTTTCGGGGTCCTTCCCGGTAAAATTTGTATTACAAGGTGCAAAATGGTGCTATTATAGGTGTTTTTTAAAACCAAAATATTGAATATACAGTTGGCAGAATTGCAATATTTTCTACTGTTGTTAATTTTTACACGAATAAATAATAACTTGTATTACATTAACTTTGTTCAGTTCCTGTGATACAAAAAAACAATACATTTCCAAAGGTTTTTCAATAAAATATATGTTTTAAATTGAAAAAAATACACTGTAAGTCTTTCACTATATATTTATTTATTTTATTTATACTTATACTTAACAGAACTAAGTATTATTAATATTTATATCAGATTACATCAAAACATGCAGTAATAATTAACCTATAATTGTTTTTAAACTTTCAATCTGCGACTGATTAATTTCTGAGGTTATATTGAAATGAATTAATGGTCTTTAGGCTACTACTGTAAGCTGTAACAATACCAATTTTTATTTCAATAATGCAAAAAAGTGTTAATGAAAGATTGAACTTCTTCAAAATCAAGTATAACTTCCCCTTTAAGCACTAGCACCAAAGTCTACTTCAAAGTTTTCAACCTCACGCAGAATATGTCTATGCCTATCAATAATTTAAATAGGCTTCTTTCTACATTTTTGAGGCAAAGTCTAGCGTTCTAATATGTCACATTCGATACTGAGAATGCTCAAACTGTTTAATGTTTCTTGTTGCATAGCACTTCCTTTTATATTTTAATAATCTTCAGTTTTAAAAAAGATCGTTCACCCGAAGCATTTGACACCATCATTGATAAGAACATTCTCAGAGAAATTTCCACATTCGTAAATGCTGGCAACAATCCATTTTCATACAGATGATGATAGATGGCTTGTAAATTCAACTTCTTTGTAGGAGTAGATCGACACCCAACATCATCACCTCCTTCCAAATTTTCTTCGTACATTACAATATTTCTTTCCCCTTCTGCTTCACCAGAGTTTGCACAATCGGAACCATTATAATGGTGTAGAAGCTGCAAAATGTCTTTATTTTATGTAAGATAACTTTTTAAATGTAGTCATTATTCAACAAGCTCCAACTAGTTTACATCTTGTTTGTATACAGAAGCAAAATAGTCGCAACAAATTTTCAGTTTGTCTTCTTGTAGATCAATTAAATCCTCCAGAAATCCGAATATCTTCATAACTCTTCTGTATGCTTCTGTGCGTATATTTAGATTCAATACCAATGAGTCTATGATTGGAAGGTAGGTCTCAACTCTAAGTTTATCTCTTCCTTTGAGAATAGTATCTGGGTTGCTGCTGTTGCCGAAAAACGTAAGCCGAGTGCTGCGTCTATTTGTTCTATCCTCAGAATTCTCACTATTTGTGTTTTCAGTTGATGCCAAAGCGGAACTTTCGTAGCTGTCAAAACTGCCTCTTTTCTGTTCAACATATGATTTTAGAGACTCGAGAACTTTAACAGCTACTGGCAAAGTAAGAGTAGGTGTTTGCAGGACTGTGTTGATCTTTTTGATTCTTCCCAAGATATCATTCCAAAAGTAAGTGAGAAACACTGTCTCAAATCTTTCCATGCATTTCTTCAAACCCGCAGCTTTTAATTTCGTGCCAGCATACTGCTCGGTGTCATTTCTAATCGCATCCAGTATTGACTCAATCACTTCATATCCTTCGCTCAATGCTAAAACAGCATCTGCCCTAGCTGACCATCTAGTGTTGGAGAGTGGTTTTACCTTTTTACTTGAATCATTCATATCAGATAACAAAATGTTCCATCTGCTAGTTGATGCTGAAAAAAGTTGTACAGTGATTGAATGAAGTCAAAATATTTTGTCGCATTTCGGTTGCTTTCTGCTGCTACTATACCAACAAGATTCAAAGAGTAGGAAGAACATGGTATAAATTCTGCTAGTGGGTTTTCTTGTCTGATTCTTGCTTGCAAACCAGTGTATTTGCCACTCATGTTTGATGTATTGTCGTAAGACTGTCCCCGACAATTTTCAAGAAGAATACCACAGTTTCTCAGAAAATCAGTTACTTCTTTGAAGAGTGTTTCGGCTGAATGCCCATTAATGGCAATGAATTTCTAGAACCTTTAAGTTGTTTCACTATTTATTACATACCTAATAATAAATGTAAGATGATCAGTATGTGCTATATCAGGTGTGGAGTCTACACATATCGAGTAATACTTGGCCTCCTTAAGCTCTATAACAATCTGATCAAACATTTTTCTCCCCATCACTTCTATGAATTCATGACATACAAAAGACGACAGGTAAGAAACATTTCCTCGACCTGTATTTCCATATTTCTTTATATGTTCTTTTAAAAATGGATCATATTCACTTATCAACTCAAGTGACCCTAAATAGTTCCCGTTATGTGGATTACCAAATTTCTCTTGATCTCCTCTGAATGGTAGACCTCTTTCAGCTAAAAACCTTACGACAGAGACAACTCTAACCAAAACATTCTGCCAATATTCACATTCCTTATTAATTTCGATCTGGAGTGCTGTATCAATTCTTCCTACTTCTTTGCAGCATCTCAAGTACACTAACATATTATTTCTATGCTCCTTCCCATTTTCGTGGCCAGTTAGAGACTGTGTTGCATGTTTCCAATAGTTGAAGCCTTCTGAACAGAAGGGACTGAAAGAATTAGAACCAAAAAGTTTACAAACAAATCAATATACTCGACCAGATGATGGTGAATACAGTAACCATTCACGCCTGATTTTCTCCCCAGTCTGAAGCTCCCGGAAAAACATGGATGGACAAATGTTCGTGACTCAATTACTTTTTTGCTATCTTGTGAACACTCATATTTACGAACAGAATCAATAAAATTGTGGTTGAAATTTTGACAGCTTGAAGGGCCTTTCCTTATCCAATATTCTTGAAGTTCATTTTTAGAACCTCGAAATAACTTCCATTGTTCTACATCTTTACCTGGTTCCATTTCATCACAACTGCGTATTTCATCTTTTTCATGTGAAACTGAATTCTGAAGGTCAGAAATAGTTGCAGGAGAGCTGTCGGGATAAGCTTCTTGAACATTTACGAGTGGGGAGGATGACGGTGACGGACCAGGAGATGAAATATTGTGATAAACTGGAACTGAATTCTGAAGGTTATAAATAATTGAAGAAGAGCTGTCGGGATAAGCTTCTTTAACATTTACGAGTGGAGAGGATGACGGACCACAAGATGTAGCATTGAGATCAACTGGAAGACGATCTGAAGAACTAGAAGTGAGATCACTAATTAAGCTTAAATCTATTTCAACACCAGAGACTGTTTTAAGAAATGAAGTCACTTTTGGTAAAGATTCTATAAATAGTTCACATCTTTTAGCCTTTTGTATTTTATGGGCACCACTTTCATAGATACGTTTCATGATTGCGTTTAAGGAGCACTTTTAATCTTCTAATAAGTTACCACAGTTACATGGTGGACTGTTCACCTGAAAATAAATTACTTGATTTAATCATACAATCAAAATAAGAAAATTGCAACACATATATATATACACACACACACTATTTGGATCGGAAAACTACATAGGACATTTGTCTATCTGTGCAGATAAATATTGTATAAACCAATAAATTTTGGAAATAAACGACTGTCAAATAGCTACATGAAAAAATAACACAAGAAAAAAAATTAAAAAATTCGAACAGGCAAACTTAAAACCCAAAACCTTAGATATTCTAGCTGTGAACCTTCACCCTAGCCAACTTTTTTTTTTTATGTCAGGCTCCTTCGCGAGGTCGAGACAACACCAACGAGTCTAAAATTCCCCCCTTTACAACTATTATGTCAAGCCCTGTGACTGTGTGACAGTGACAATACAGACTTGTGTCAAGTGGTGACTCTAACGGACGAACACAAATACCCATGCCTTACCCAGAACTCGAACCCAGAACAGCAACCGCCCGCACCACAATCAGGCGCGCTACGGAGACCGGCAACTCGGTCACTATGCCACTACTGAAGGATGTGCAAAACTTTAGAAAAATAAGGAAAATACAAATTTCTTAGAATCACGTTTTTAGAAGTTAAGTTTTTATATACTATTAAGTAATTATGTGAATTTGTCTTTTAATTACTAAGTTATTATATGACTTTGTCTTACAATTACTTATATACCCCAATCCCAACAGAAAATTAGAACATGTTTTATTATGGTTTCTGTTATATTTTCGGGTAAAGAAACTGTAAAACCCAGAAGCCCGTTATACAATGTCTCGGAAGCGAATTAGTATCATAAAAACACATGTGAAAAAGTGTTCTAATACTGTAAATAATATTTGAATCGTAATCACTAGAAATACCACATATTGTCACACACTGCATATTTCTCCTCTCTTTTTTCTGCTTCTCTTTTCTGTTTATATATATATATATATATATATATATATATATATATATATATATATATATATATATATATATATATTTCCAAACACTAATGGAGGTGATGTACTGATGTACATAAGAAGCTGACGTAGATTCATCATGAATTTATAAACTATATACGACAGAAATGTTTGTTTAATGTTTAGACATGTGTAATATTGTAAATGCATAACCTTTTTCATTTATTTTGTAATCCTTATGACTTGTCCAATATCTTTGTACAATTGGGTATGAAAAATATCTTAAGGATGCAATAATAAAAAAACTGCGTTTTCAGGTCCGCATCCGAGTTATTTCGCTTATGCGCCATTGTAGAACGATCTTAAAAACTACTACGGAAGTGGGCCTCATATGAATAAACAGTAGGCTAAATTTCTCATGCTATTGCTAAGCCCAGTGATACAAATCACTTACCATTACTGTACACACATTTTACAAAACGGCAATTTATTTGTAGTAACAACACAGAAAACAAACTTTCGCTTACTCTCATAGCCCAGCGCAAAACTGTTTCTTTACGCAGTAGATCGATTCCTCGATAGGTAAAACGCACATTGTTTAAATGTACTGCCAACAGAATGCACGCAGTGCACCTGCATGCTGACAACCATTCGACAGCTAGATGCATGATACGATTCCTTTCGATTAGTTTGCCAGTGTGTAATGTATAAATTATTAAAAACGAAAAAAATATATATGTAAGAAATTATGTATCATCGAATATTTTTTATTCCTCAAGCCGGAACAAGAAATATTTTTCTTGCAATTGTGTATTGTCACACACTTGTCCAGACAACAATTGTAGTGTGTGTTATCTTTGGCGATGGTGATTTATGTGAGGCAGACTGAGGCCCCCTGGGGGGCGAGGCCCCCGGCGGCCGCCGGGTGCGCCTATACGTTAATACGGCACTGTTCATACATGTATTATATAAAGTTCTGTTGTAAAAAAACATTCATCCTCACATAACCAGTGAGGCGGACCCCAGGGGGAACTTTGAAGGAGCTGATTCCAAATTTTAACTGAAAATATTAGTAACAAAATTGAAATTTTTGCAGGAAAGAGTCTAGATTTATATTCATTAAGTAGTCGAGAAATATTTCCCTGTCAATCTGGCGGGCCGAAAATGGTCCACGGGACTATGAGTTGGCCTGCGACTGGTCTATGGTAAAGGCGGCCATAAACGTACAGGAAATCCTCAAGGAGAAATCCTCCGGGATTTTCTCCAGAAGGTTTTTGAAGTTTCATTGCTGACTGGTGGTGGTTGTTGTTCTCGCAAGTTTGGTATCATGATATCAACGGATGATATTTTCTGTTAAAAATTTTCAGTATATGACGAAATAGGACACTATATAACCACGTTAAAAAAGATACACTAATAAATCCAACGACACTTTCACACATTTCAAAAATCAACGAGGCCGACTGTCGTAAAACACAATACACGCCGCATCTGACTGCATAGTTCCGACCTAAAGGCAGAATAAGAATTTTTGCACAGTCCACAGTTGGTCTCAAAACCGCCTCCGAACCTTAAAGATTTCCTATACATGTACGGATACTTTAAGGAACCATCCCAGAATTTGCGGAAAACAGAAAACAGCATTCCCACCTCACTCGGTAGTTATCTTTTGCAAGCACAATGTAAAGTTGTATGTGATGCCGCAGGGCACTTTTCACGTCCGCGACCAACTCTACCACCAAGAAGGATGTTGCACTCCACGGCATCAATTCGACATACATGGCGTCTATCGTGAGGTACGCTTACCTGCAACAGCTGGACATCAAGGAAGAAACGGTGCTGGAGCTGCTGGCCACTGCCGACTATTTGTGCATAGACGGAATTGTCGAAAAGTGCCTCGCTTTCGCCGTGGAGAACCTCAAGCCGGAAAACTGCATCGGTGTCTTAAAATTCGCGAGGCAAGTTCAACACGAGTAAATGCTTGTTTGCTTTTATGCTTATATGGGTTTTTACGTCAAACAGCTACGCATATAAAGACTAGAGGTAACAATATCTGTTGATTACATTAATGTTCTCAAAAATAACTAATATAAGTTACATTCTTGTTTATTCTATTGCTTATTGCAATAACATGTTTTTGTGTAAATGCGGCCATACACGTACAGGAAACACTCAAAGAAAAAGAATCCTTGAGGAAATCCTCATGGATAAAGCCTTACTTTTTTTACGGTCTGTGAACACAATACACGCCACATCTGACTGTGTAGTTCCAGCCTCAAGGATTTCCTGTGCATGTATGGCTAACTTCAGAGCTGTAAGTCTAAGCTCCCCACTCACAAATAGACAGAGCACCCAGTGGAAGTGTGTGGATCGATCTTGTAGCTATCATCCCCGATAATTACAAAATCACAACAAACTATGTTCCCCATTTTGAATTTGAAATTTGGTTTTGTTTCAAATACTATTTTGAAATACCTATCTTAATTATTGGCCCTTTATTTACGCTGTTATCGTCTAGTGTTAATGAACAGACTTTAGCATATAACCGTCGGTATGTAACCATTGATTATGTCAAGTGAGCTACTGCAGTTGATGTAAAAATTACACTATGAAATGAACGTTAACACCAGGAAGGGTCCACAACTAGGTCATGTGAATATTCGACCCTTAATATTAAATAATAAATTTGTACCACAAGCTGTGGTCAACTGTTTTTAAAAAATTTAAGATGTTGTCGTTTAGTGCTGACCAAATGACTTGTGAGCTATCAGCGCGGTAATGAGCGTGGGTGGAAAGAAGGGCGGAACAGAAAGTAGAGGAAGTGAAATAGTTCAGGTTGAAAGATCTCCTTGGCCACAAAAAATTTCTTCGGATTCTGAAAAGGTTGCCTCTGTAGCGCTGAACGAGTGATACGTAAATACACGCGCCAGTTTCATTACGATGATTGATGTTTTCATAAAAGTTTTATGTGTAATGGTTTGCTCTGCCGAGTCGCCACTGTTTGGTTCCGTAGGGATTCGCCTCTGTTTGACCCGGTCAGTCCATTCCGAGCAACAGTTTCCATCGAACTATGGAGTTCAGTTCGCAAGACATTTGGCCCGCACTATATAATCCCATCTTACATGCATTTAGATAGAGGGATTTGTGGCGCCCAGATACCCCTTATATAGTTATTAAAATACTGATAAGTTTTATAATAAAGACTCTGTACTGTAATTTTACTTATAATAGTCGATAAATGCATGAATTTTTAAGACTGCAAAGTATCGTATTTTAAATTTTTAAATACTTAAGTCACCAGTAGAATTTAACATTATATTCAGGTGGGAAAAGCACTCTTTAAATAATCGCTCCAAAATTAATTAAATCCTGGCTGCAGTACTGCCCTTACACTTAGAAAAATAGTTGAGAGTGTGACGGAGTGCAAATACGTTGGTTTAACGTGAATCAACTATGGCAGGAGTCGCTTTTAATGTATTGGACCGAAATTAAAGAGAGGCATTGACTGCACACCTAATTTTATTTTAACACTAGCTGCCCGACTCGGCTTCGCACGGCTATACTAATGGAAAAAAAAATTAAGCCCCATCTCCCATTTACAGTAATGGTAAATAAAAAAAAATTCAGTGAAAATTTATTACAATGCTGTATAATGTACCGGAGAGAAAATGAATTGCACCGATGGTTTCCCGACTCGTGCACGCAACGTACAACTGATGTACCCGTACTTCGCTACGGCAGTCTACAGGCAGATCACTCTTGCGCCGCTCATTATACATGCCCCTCCTTGTGGGTACGCTACTGCCGCGCGATGCCCGTTGCTATGGAGACGCAGAAGGCATGAACAATGCAAAATCCTGTTCTCATGCAGACAAAGTACCCACTGTTGCCTGGTTTTAACCACCCATGGGATCTAATTTTCGGAAAATGTCATCCTGCGTAACATAAGGAACATTACTGTGAAGTTTCAAGTCTGTAAAATATATATACCTGAAAAAAGGGCAATAAAAACAAATTAAACACAGAGAGAGGAAAAAAAACAATAGTTTAGGTTTGCGATTTAAAGTGATAAAAAGTATTTAAATACTAATTGAACTCTTATGTGGGTACTGATTGCTTCGTTGTTAATATCACAGGGGTGTTTTTTACTTGTATGGGAAAATTAAGAATGATAAGGCATCTAGTGCGTGGCAACAATGTTAATAGGCAATAGGAAATAAACATCTAGCGCCTGCGGCATTGTCAACACACACTTCGTACGTGTACTGCATGTTGTATCTAACCCCTCCAACGCATTTGATCCAAAATTGGACTTTTAGTAAGGATACCTAATGTTATTGATAATATAATATAGCCTATATCCTTCCTCGATACACTGAAAGAATTTTTCAAATCGGACCAGTGGTTCCTGAGATTAGCGTGTTCAAACAAACAAACAAACTCTTCAGCTTTATAATATTAGTATAGATGTGACAGACAGTGAAAGTGGATCACAAAAGTTGCAAGATGTACCAAAAAGACAGGTTTCGAAGATGGCTTTAAAGCATTCATCTGCTGCACGCCACTGGTCCTGCATAGCATCTATTCTACTGAAGTTGGAGACCTCTTAGACAGATGTATGGGTGTCGTCTTCACGTGCTGTGTCCGTCGGTGGTGGCAGGGCCGCAACTAGAGTCTCTGGCACCCGGGGCATGAATGGATCCATGCGCCCCCCCCCCCCCCTCTTTTTTTGCACATATCACACCAATAAAGCGGGGGGTCCGGGGGCCCTCCCACGGAAAAATGGTGCTATTTAAGCATTTTCCATACCTACATGTAACAGTTTCTGTGCTACTGTAACTTCCATGCATGAACCCACTATGTCCATAAAGTAGTCCGTATAATCACTAGACTTGTTCATTAAATATGTTGAGACGTTATATTGTAAATCAGATTAGACATTCCTGGCATGCAAGTTAAAAAACTTTTTACCAGTTACCAGTTGTAGTAGGAATTACAATGCAAGCGATTTCAAGGCGCCCCCACAGCTTTGCGCCCGGCGCGTATGCCCCGCTTGCTCCCCCTTAGTTGCGGCCCTGGGTGGTGGAGTCCGAGCGTGCCGCTCTCTCTGCGCCGGACAGTGGCCCGGACGACGGTGTTCGGCATCTGTATCTCCCGCTGGCTGCTGCAACCCCCCCGCAGGAAGCACCAGTTCACCGGGCTGGAGCGGGAAGCGTGGCACCACCTCACGAGCAGGTTCCCCGCCGTGGCGCAGGGCAGCGCGCAGCTCGCGGAGATGTTGAGCGCCGAGGAGTTGGCGCACCTGCTCTCCGCCGACCAGCTGAACACGCCCTCCGAGCTGTTCGTGTGGCAGTGCGCGCTGCACTGGGTGCAGCACCGGCCGGCGGAGCGCGCCAGGCACCTGCCTGTGCTGCTGGCGGCCGTGCGCCTGCACCACATGGACCGCCGCGCGTTCTTCAGGCAGGTCAGCCAACACACACACACTGCTACAAGCAGTGTCACCCTGTGCGCACCCTCCCGCGGCGAGCCAGGCCTGGTGGAGATCAACCGTGAAACTTGACCCAGTCACACAAGCTATAACATCATAAGTCAAACATAAAAAAAAAAAATCACTAGTGTGGTGGTAACTAAATCACTTCGCAGCATTTCAGAATTTTGCTCCAAATAATAATACGTAAACCACACATACAAACTTAGTTCAGATATAGATAAGTGTAAAAGCCCTTGAAAAGAAATAGCCGAAGAGACTGTTATGAATCAAGTCTAATTTACGGCATAGCTAAAAATATTTGACTGTGCCGATATTTTACCGAAGTGCTTGAGTATCCATACTACAAATATATAGGCATGTGCTGCTTCAGAACATTGAAACAGGAGTAAAAATTAGCACCGTGCATAGGGGCGTAGCCGGGGGGGGGGGGGAGTTAGGGGTTCAACCTCCCCCCCCCCCTTTATCACCAAATCTTTAATTAATTTCTTATTCATCACTCAAACAAATTTCATATTAAAATTAATTTAATAAAAATTTTACCATTACAATATTTAAATTTAAGTACCGAAAACTGTGAAAATAGCACTATTTTACACCTTAAAATCCCAATTTTCCCGGGGGAGGACCCCCGGACCACTATGAAAAGAGATTTTTCAGGGCAATTGGGCAGTAATTTACTCTTCACATATATTGAAAACTTTTCAAAATTCGTATCATCAAGTTTATCTCCAGACTCATGCTGTGACTTAAAAGTAAGCGGACCATTTAGAACAAAGCCTTTTTCTCCACATGCATGCACAATAATTTATTGTGCTCCTGCCTCAATGGATTTTGTGACGCCAATCTCTGTATTTTGAGTGCCGACAAGAAATTGCGCTGTGTGTAATACGAACTTTATTTTTTCAACATTAACTACTGTACACCAGCCTTAAGGATTTGTTGAAGACAGCATCCTCTTCAAATAGCTAATTCAGGATTTCAACCAAAATATTTCTCTTCGATTTTACATTTTTTTTTTCCAGCGTTAGTCTAACAACAAATTGTTCAACTATTACTCTGCAATTTAAATCGCTGTCATCTTACAAAGTCTCATTAAAAATCTTTAAAGTTGAGACAGATTCTTTTAGAGAATTAAACTCGTGAATATTTCTCCGTATTTTTGAATTACTTATCTGTGCTTTTCTGTCTTACTTAAAATTAAAAAGAAGGTTTTGCTCTTACTAAGTAGGTAGTTAGTCGTCATGTAGTTAAATTTACATTCTAAATCTAACACTTTGTATTTGAGCCTCCCGTCAGAGTTTTATTTTTGCTAGTAGTTACGGGCCCACTCGACAGATAGCGTCACATATCGCGCAGAACATGGTTTCAGTGTACACTGTAAGAGTCGCACATATGTCTGCCCCGACTTGTTCTATGCAGGCAACTGCTTGACTAAACCCCTCTTCACCCTGCTTCATTCATCAGGTGACCGCCTGGTGACAATGGGATCTATGCAAGTTCTTTTGCCTCTTGTCAAGTCATACCACTAATTCTAACGGAACACAATGCATCCTATCGAGCGAGGTGACGCAGAGTAGAAGCGTTGGACGGAAGGATGTGCGTTAGAAACTTAGTCCATCCATCCTGACTTCAGTTTTCCATGATTTCCCCTGTAGATCATGGCCAATTACGTCCCCAATATTCCTGAACGAATGTAATGATGATCAGCAATATCCTATTAGGTTGGCAGAACGCCAGGAGAAATAGTTCCTCGACATAATGTCTTATAGTAATTTGTATGTTTGTAACTGAAGAATGCTAAAATTTGGTTTACTATCGTTTATGTAGGGTTTATGACAAGGTAAGTGTGATGCTTATCAGTCGGAACTGCCGGTGTGAGCAAGGATGGCGGACTGATCAGTCGGAACTGATGGACTGACGAACTGATGATGGCTTTCCATCAAATCGGACCGCGGGCTCGATAACTCTCAGTACGATCTGCTGTGTGTGGTATCGCCAGTCTAAACTGTCGGTCCAAAAAATAATCACTCCATTAGCTGAGTGTCGTCGAAGAAATCTTGGTTTATACATTTTGGTTGCTTTGCTATTTTTTTTTTCTTTATCCAACCAAAATTGCAACTGCAATTGCAAACATCCATATTCTACGACGAAACGATACAGACAACAGCAACAGCAACAGCAAGACTGATCATGTGTGGGGCAGGGTTCCGTTCTGTCCAAACTGTTATGTCCGAAAGTAGGCTACTCCTATCAAGTACCATATACTGAGAGTTGAGATGTTACACATAAAAAAAGGAAATCTTTATTGTTTCCCGGAGGTGGCGAAGAACCCGCTCGTGGTCGCCGACAGCCTGTGCCAGCCCGCCGTGAGCGCGGCCTCGGAGTTCTTCTACAGGAGGAACGCCGGGTTGGCGCGCGCCGTGGAGCCGCGCCTGCCCCACCAGGTGATGTTCGTGGTTGGCGGCTGGACCGACCAGGGCCCCACGACCCACGTCGAGACCTACGACACCAAGGCGAACGAGTGGCAGCAGGTTAGCTCCGAGGGTCGCAGAGGCTGGTTCTTGCCTTTGCTGGACACAGGCACGGCTGAAGGTCTGGTAACCGGTGGCCCTCTTCCCGGACCGAGCCTCAGGGACGCACCACCATTTCACTTTTTTGTATAGTTTTCTGCAAAACAAAAAAAAAATTAACATACTTGGACAAATTAAGAATTTATTGAATTTTGATGGCGTGTAATTCAAAAATCTGGTCAATGCCTTTCCATTTCCATTTAGTTTTTCGTGATTTCGTATTGGAAAAAGCTTTCGGAGAGTTTATCACCCAGTAGCCTATATTGACGTGATTCCACCTCAATACAAAACTAACCCAGGTATAATTTATCAGGAAATAATAAAAAAAAATTCTTTAGATTAATTAGCAAATTCATCGTCAGGTTGGCTTAGAATAAAAGATTTTTATCTGTACAGTTTTCTGGGGGAGACTCCTCATACTGTTTTTTGGGCTACTCCATGCACCCCAACTCCCCCCTTCTATTTTGTAAGGCCTTTCTCCAAAATATTAGGGTCCCGCAAAAGTAAGTGGCCGCAAAGTCTAGAGCCACGGATGTACCAGGGACGATCCCTTCAAACACACCAAAGCTTATCTTCCTCTTAGTGTTCAGAAACAAACAAACAAAAAAAAATGTGTCAGTATATTAATTAAATCAGCAACATGCACAATAATTACTATACACAGTCAAAATATGGTAGAATATTGAAGTCAGACATAAACACTTCAAGTTATTACTTTCAATGGTATAAACTGCATGTCGCCTGTGTTTGAAAATATATGTTCTGGCTATGAAATGCAAATAATGTAACATGACAATGATTTTCAAAAGCAGTTTCGGCGTCCAGGTTGAGTTGTGTTATGTTTAAATGAAGAAAAAATAAGTCAGTTTCCAGCCGTTTATTTTATGCTGATCAGTCAAAGGCTTTGCGACATGTTTGTAAGCACGGTACGTGTTGACCGAGACAACTTGGTACTGCGCAGAATCGCATGCGCTCTACTTCTATATTCACTCTATGAGATTTGTAAATCGCAGGTACTTGTTTTGTGTAATAAATTTACCGTTTGTGTAATTTAATTTTAACATGAACAGTACACAGGTTTGCATACTCTTTATGAATCACCTATCAGTAATGGCATTACCTGAAATCCAGTCAGAAGTGTTACACCATTACTAATTTTATAATATAGCTTATAGAAAGGTCATTTAAAACTGCGATTTATGTGGGGAGAACTGGGTTCGTAAGGGATAGCCCAATTAAGTTTTATTACAGTTTTATTGATTTCTAATATTTACATTGATAATAAATAATTGTACTTAAAAATGTCCGAGCACAAAACATTGGCACTTATAAATATTTATTCTCAAGTCACTCAGTGTCTGAAAAGTTCCACAGTTCGCACTCCTCACTGTTTCGCCCCTTAATACCACGCGCCTGTCCACACACACAGTTTCGCGCCACTCAGTCACCGCAATCTCAGGATCCGGTCGAATTTCGCGTCGCGCCACTCTAAGCGGGGGTTCTGTCACCCTCTTCGCCGATGTCGCACTTCCCTTCGCTCGGAATCCGCTCGGAACTCCGGAAAGTCCCGGGACTCGAACGGAATCCGCCCGGAACTCGGCACTTACGCGGCACTCCTCGTGGAACTCCCCCGGAAGTTGGCGTCGTTCTCTTCTCGAACCGACGAGAGCGGCTGTGTCGAGTCGCGTCATCCCGGGCCAACCCGACGCCCGAACAGTCCAGAAAGGCCGGCGTTCATTTTCGCTACTCCGCGTGGCGGCCCGCGGAATTCTCAATGCCGTTCAGCGATGGATAACAGCGCCGAGGCAGGACGATGCGCGGGTGTCGGAGTTGAGAGAGGGTAGCGACGACCTTTGTAATCCGACCAGCGTCGTAGCACAAGACCGCTACCTCGTTCTTCGCCGAAATGTTGAGTTGTTTCCTTTAGGTGAGTGTTACAGTAGCTCTCCCCTGAAATGCTGTCTCTTCGTCCGCCTCTCCTACAAAACACTCCCGCTACAGTTCTCTCTCTCTCTCTCTCTTCTTCTTCTCTCTCTCTCTCCCCCTCCCCCCCTCCCCAATAGAGAGATATTTACGGACGAAGATGCACAATTGTATTAAGCCCTATCACACGACGGAACATTTCATGGAAATTTCGACGCAAGGATATATTTGGGTTGCGATGCAAGCTGCCGTGCGTGTTTCATCAGACTGTTGGCCATTTTGAAGAAAGGTTTCATTCAATGGTCCGGTGCAATTTTCTGTGAAAGGTTGGGTTTGTTAACCAATCAAGTGTTATAGCGTATCTCACCCTTAGAATGCAGTGAGCAGTTAAATTGATATTTATTTACTCTTTCCAGTGCATGATTCCTGCCATTAGTGCTGTCCTTTTTAAGGTGAGCTCTGTTGCGAGATGTACGCCATAGAGCGCAAAAGTTTCAGACACAACTTTGTAATGAAATGAAAGTTTGTTTAATGTATCGGGAAAAAAATTGTATTTTGTAAGGTAAAATTTGGAACGAGAATTGTGTAAATCCTTTTCACGGGTGTATTTTATCAAGAACATCATCAAAGAGTTCCATTTTTATTTATAAGATGTAATTGAAAGACGCTATCTTGGTTTCAACCGTTTTTGCTAACAATTTGTTTATACCATTTAACTTTAAGAGTTTTGCTCTTTACATCACTTCACACACATACACTCATGGAAAGCCTTGTATTAATAGTGACTGGCTGTAACAAATAGTTTACCTGCGAACAAATAATTATTGGTGTTTAGCATTTAATTATTTTCTGTCAGAATGACTACAACTGTAATAATACTGTCAGTATAAACTATTTTATTGTCTTGGAAAAACTAATAAATAGTATTGTTATAAAAATAAAACTTATGATTAACGATGGCATACAAAATAAGACTTTCAATTTTAACAAGCCGAACAGTATCAATATGGCAACAGTGTTCGCCATCTACTGTGTACTGCAATCTAAGCGTGAAACAGACTATAGCAGAAAGTTTCTCCTAGTGATACAAGCGGTAATTATATTTTGTTACGATTTGTTTGATGAAAGCGTGAAATATGTGGACTCCTGAATCTGTTACGGCGTTATGAGATAAATGTGGAGAGTATCCGTGTTTGTTTAACACTAATAGTCAAACTACCTCAATAAAACCATTCGAAATAGTGTTTTGACATATATGGAAAATTTCCGGAAAGCCCAGTTTCGAAGGTTGAATGAAAACCTGTTAAGCCATTATTCCTGCAGTTTTACCTCTTCTTCTGCGACGATTATTGCTGCTGCATTGAAAGTAATTTCCGTCAATTATGATACACAATTTATCTTTTGTTTACACTCTAGGTCTACACCAGTCACATACTACTTGTTGACGTCGACCCAAGTGTCTCCTCGGCTCCCTCAGGCCGTTATGCCTCGTCAACGTCCTCCCTGTGTGTCCCCAGTGGAGTGCGACGGCCAGGGACGCACCCGCGTGCGCCCTAGCATGCCAGTGAGGGTTATGTCTGTGTATATATAGATTTGCAAACGATCAAGGGTCTTAAATGTAATTAACTTATTTTATTTATTAATTATTGTGCAAGTTCGCTGTGTAATTAATGTCTCGTGTATGTCTTTGTAAATAATTCAATAACTGTTCTGAAGGGTTTCGCCGTAGTATGTAATTGCAGCCTGGCGCGCCGCGGGACGGAGCTCTCTCCCACGCCGGCCGATTTTCCCCTCCCTCCCCGCCACCCGCGGGCGCCGGCCCGCGGGCGAGCGGGGAGAGGCAGTCGCGTCCTGGTCTCGAGCGGAGACAGACGTGTTCGTTGCTCCGCGAGCCGCGCACGTTGCGCTCGGGATTGAACGTTCGCTCAGTCCGCAGTTCGTCACGGCAGCTGAGTTGCCACCGCGAATCAGCTTAGCATTGTTAACTTACGAGTCATCGGGAGACGTGTCTAGCGGGCAGTTTTTACAACGCGAACGTGGTGCTACGAGTCTCTGAAATTTTCGCCGTCCACGGAACATTACGTAACGGGCCGCGTACGTACAGCGCTCCGTCTTCGGGCCCTCTCTCACTGGGTCAGCTTAGCATTAATAAACTTTACGATTCGCGCCGAAACGTATTTGAGAACCGCTCAGTCATCAGGGAGTCCGTGTCGCCGTGGTAGGGCACTTGTTCCGCGACGGTTCCGCCAGGCTGCGGCAGGACTTGATAAGCGTTAATAAAAGACGGCTCGTGAAATTCGTTAATGCCGTGTTCTGCTTGCGACAACCTACCAACATTCCTCGCAATCACTTCACTCTCCCTCCAGGTCCCGCCTTTCCCGGTCCCGGCCACGTTGGCCTGGACCCACACCTCTCCGACGAGGGCAGTACGGGCATAACAGGACATTTATTTCAACGGGAAAACGGGGACCAGAAGCCGAGGGACGTCATTTGGCGCCCAACTAGTGTGGCCGTAAGCATACGCAAGCGCACGCAAGCGCACGCAAGCGCGCAGGTGCAGGACAGGACGGAAGCAGGTGCAGCCGCGCGGCGTGGGAGCGGCGCGAACTCGAGCCGTCGCGCCGGCGCGCCGGCGGGAGATAACGCGGCGTGAGAGTGACGCGAACTCGAGACGTCGGCGTAAGATAACGCGACGTGGGAGCGGTGTGAACCGGAGACGGCGGGCGACGCGACAAGGATCGGTGGCGCGACAGATAACGTGTCGTGGGAGCGCCACGAACCTGAGATCGCGACGCAGCAGGGATCTTCGGTTCAAGATAACGCCGCGAGAGGAAGACTCGGACTGAATTACCGAACAGAGACTCCCGATAAACATGGACGACTTCCAGGAAGCGTACGAGACATGGGCGGAAGCAGACTTTCCGGAGCCCGGCGAGTGCTGCGAGCACTTCGCAGATTACGAGTGCGGTTTCTGCTTTGAGTACCGGGCGTATGGTAGGACAATGTGCGGTGCGGACTCGTGCCCCGGCGGGACATCGGAGGGGCGGATCTGCGGGACGTGCGGGAATCTGTGGCACAGGGAGTGTTCACAACTGGTCGCGCGAGAAGAGGAATGGATGTCCTGCTTTACGTGTGACCAGTGCCGAGCGAAACTGGGCGTGCGTGGTGCCGCAAGTGTCTCGACCGCGAAGGTCGAGTGGTCACACTGGGCGGGCGCCATCACGCTGCAGGAGTCGGCGATACTCCCAACGCCACTGCAACCGACGCCGCCGCCGACGCTGCCCACGACACCGCCGCCGACGCTGCCTCCGACACCGCCTCCAACACAGCCCCCGCCCTATGGGGTGGAGACGCCGAGCAGGACATCGCTGAAGACCGAGGAAGCCGCGCCCGTCCAGCCCCTGTGGTACGACTGGCACGCGACGTCCGGGTGGATACGGCAGGCCGACTCAGACACGCCGCCCCTGACGCCGCCGCCCCCAACTGCCGTAGGGGCTCACGAGGGGCCTACGCGGTGCGAACCGGCTGTGCTGACACAACCGCTCTGCACACACAAGGGCGTGCCGCGACCACTGTCTCGTGGGCCACCTTTGACGCGACGCCGCCGCCTGTTGCTGCGGGCGACGCGAAAGGTGCCACGCCCCCTCGGATTGTCAAGTGTGCCACCTTTGACTCGACGCCGCCGCCTGTTGCTGCGGGCGACGCGAAAGGTGCCACGCCCCCTCGGATTGTCAAGTGTGCCACCCTTGACGCGACGCCGCCGCCTGTTGCTGCGGGCGACGCGAAAGGTGCCACGCCCCCTCGGATTGTCAAGTGGGCCACCTTTGACGCGACGCCGCCGCCTGATGCTGCGGGCGATGCGAAAGGTGCCACGCCCCCTCGGATTGTCAAGTGTGCCACCTTTGACGCGACGCCGCCGCCTGTTGCTGCGGGCGACGCGAAAGGTGCCACGCCCCTTCGGACTGTCACGTGGGCCACCTTTGACGCGACGCCGCCGACTGCTGCCGCGTGCGACGCGAAAGGTGCCACGCCCCCTCGAACAGTCACGCGGGCCACCTGGGACGCGACGCCGCCGACTGCTGTCGCGTGCGACGCGAAAGGTGCGACGCCCCTTCGGACTGCCACGTGGGCAACCATTGACGCGACGCCGCCGCCATCTGCCGCGTGCGACGCGGAAGGTGCCACGCCCCTTCGGACTGTCACGTGGGCCACCTTTGACGCGACGCCGCCGCCCACTGCCGCGCGCGACGCGAAAGGTGCCACGCCCCCTCGGACTGTCAAGTGGGCTACCTTTGACGCGACGCCACCGCCAGCTGCCGCGTGCGACGCGAAAGGTGCCACGCCCCTTCGGACTGCCACGTGGGCCACCTTTGACGCGACGCCGCCGCCTGATGCTGCGGGCGATGCGAAAGGTGCCACGCCCCCTCGGATTGTCAAGTGTGCCACCTTTGACGCGACGCCGCCGCCTGTTGCTGCGGGCGACGCGAAAGGTGCCACGCCCCCTCGGATTGTCAAGTGGGCCACCTTTGACGCGACGCCGCCGCCTGTTCCTGCGGGCGACGCGAAAGGTGCCACGCCCCCTCGGACTGTCAAGTGTGCCACCTTTGACGCGACGCCGCCGCCTGTTGCTGCGGGCGACGCGAAAGGTGCCACGCCCCTTCGGACTATCACGTGGGCCGCCTTTGACGCGACGCCGCCGCCTGTTGCCGCGCGCGACGCGAAAGGTGCCACGCCCCTTCGAACTGTCACGTGGGCAACCTTTGACGCGACGCCGCCGCCAGTTGCTGCGGGCGACGCGAAAGGTGTCACGCCCCCTCGAAGTGTCAAGTGTGCCACCTTTGACGCGACGCCACCGCCCACTGCCGCACGCGACGCTAAAGGTGCCACGCCCCTTCGGACTGTCACGTGGGCCACCTTTGACGCGACGCCGCCGACTGCTGCCGCGTGCGACGCGAAAGGTGCCACGCCCCCTCGAACTGTCACGCGGGCCACCTGGGACGCGACGCCGCCGACTGCTGCCGCGTGCGACGCGAAAGGTGCGACGCCCCTTCGGACTGCCACGTGGGCAACCTTTGACGCGACGCCGCCGCCATCTGCCGCGTGCGACGCGGAAGGTGCCACGCCCCTTCGGACTGTCACGTGGGCCACCTTTGACGCGACGCCGCCGCCCACTGCCGCGCGCGACGCGAAAGGTGCCACGCCCCCTCGGACTGTCAAGTGGGCTACCTTTGACGCGACGCCACCGCCAGCTGCCGCGTGCGACGCGAAAGGTGCCACGCCCCTTCAGACTGCCACGTGGGCCACCTTTGACGCGACGCCGCCGACTGCTGCCGCGTGCGACGCGAAAGGTGCCACGCCCCCTCGGACTGTCACGTGGGCCACCTTTGACGCGACGCCGCCGCCCACTGCCGCGCGCGACGCGAAAGGTGCCACGCCCCCTCGGACTGTCACGTGGGCCACCTTTGACGCGACGCCGCCGCCCACTGCCGCGCGCGACGCGAAAGGTGCCACGCCCCCTCGGACTGTCAAGTGGGCCACCTTTGACGCGACGCCACCGCCAGCTGCCGCGTGCGACGCGAAAGGTGCCACGCCCCTTCGGACTATCACGTGGGCCGCCTTTGACGCGACGCCGCCGACTGCTGCCGCGTGCGACGCGAAAGGTGCCACGCCCCGTCGGACTGTCACGTGGGCCGCCTTGGACGCGACGCCGCCGCCAGCTGCCGCGCGCGACGCGAAAGGTGCCACGCCCCCTCGAACTGTCACGCGGGCCACCTGGGACGCGACGCCGCCGCCTGCTGCCGCGCGCGACGCGAAACGTGCCACGCCCCTTCCATCTGTCAAGAGGGTCCCGGACTCAGCAGGTCAGTTCTCCAGTGCCACGGCCCGGTGCTTCATGTCCATTTAATAAATGAGAGGCTTTGACGGACATAACGGCCTCGTCGGAGGGGGGGCATTTGACGTCGACCCAAGTGTCTCCTCGGCTCCCTCAGGCCGTTATGCCTCGTCAACGTCCTCCCTGTGTGTCCCCAGTGGAGTGCGACGGCCAGGGACGCACCCGCGTGCGCCCTAGCATGCCAGTGAGGGTTATGTCTGTGTATATATAGATTTGCAAACGATCAAGGGTCTTAAATGTAATTAACTTATTTTATTTATTAATTATTGTGCAAGTTCGCTGTGTAATTAATGTCTCGTGTATGTCTTTGTAAATAATTCAATAACTGTTCTGAAGGGTTTCGCCGTAGTATGTAATTGCAGCCTGGCGCGCCGCGGGACGGAGCTCTCTCCCACGCCGGCCGATTTTCCCCTCCCTCCCCGCCACCCGCGGGCGCCGGCCCGCGGGCGAGCGGGGAGAGGCAGTCGCGTCCTGGTCTCGAGCGGAGACAGACGTGTTCGTTGCTCCGCGAGCCGCGCACGTTGCGCTCGGGATTGAACGTTCGCTCAGTCCGCAGTTCGTCACGGCAGCTGAGTTGCCACCGCGAATCAGCTTAGCATTGTTAACTTACGAGTCATCGGGAGACGTGTCTAGCGGGCAGTTTTTACAACGCGAACGTGGTGCTACGAGTCTCTGAACTTTTCGCCGTCCACGGAACATTACGTAACGGGCCGCGTACGTACAGCGCTCCGTCTTCGGGCCCTCTCTCACTGGGTCATCTTAGCATTAATAAACTTTACGATTTGCGCCGAAACGTATTTGAGAACCGCTCAGTCATCAGGGAGTCCGTGTCGCCGTGGTAGGGCACTTGTTCCGCGACGGTTCCGCCAGGCTGCGGCAGGACTTGATAAGCGTTAATAAAAGACGGCTCGTGAAATTCGTTAATGCCGTGTTCTGCTTGCGACAACCTACCAACATTCCTCGCAATCACTTCACTCTCCCTCCAGGTCCCGCCTTTCCCGGTCCCGGCCACGTTGGCCTGGACCCACACCTCTCCGACGAGGGCAGTACGGGCATAACAGGACATTTATTTCAACGGGAAAACGGGGACCAGAAGCCGAGGGACGTCATTGTGATAGCTTTTCCCATAGAAACGTATACTGCAGCCTTCATGCAAGGCCACACCGAAGCAGGGCCGTAGCCAGGAATGTGAAGGAGGGGATCCATATAACCATTAAATATTTTTTATGAGAAATTTTTCGTTATAATTCCTTGAATATTTAAAAAGAAAATTGGTTGTCACATTTATGTCTCAGAAAATAGTATACTTTTAGAACTAAAAATAATAATTTTGCTAGAAAATGGAATGCTGAGCATTTTTAGTAATGGTTTTTAGTAGGTCTATATAGTTCATATGAGCACAGGGGAGGGGGGAGGGGGATTCGGGGATTCGAGGCGGCCATCTTGGATTAAGCCACTTCCGGCAGCCATCTTGGATGACGTCACTTCCGGCGGCCATCTTGGATGACGTCACTTCCGGCGACCATCTTGGATTACATCAAGTCCGGCGGCCATTTTGTTTTCTAGAACATTCCACAATTTTGAGTTTCGTCCGCCATCTTGAAAATCTTTATTTATTATCCGATTTTAATGGAAAAAAAATTTAAAATTAAAAAAAAATTAAATAATCAAATTTTTAAAATAAAATTAAAAAAATATGATTTAATAAAATTTTAATTAAAAATCTACGCATCGAACACCCCACTCCTCTAAATTACAAATACATCATCTAGCACCCCCACCCCTCTGTTACAATAACATCGTCATCGAACGCCCCACTCATCCCTTTTTACAATTTTTCGTTACACCACATTCTTTAAAATAAATTTATTATCAAAATAAAAAATATGTACCATCGTTGTCTGCGGAGGCAGCCATCTTATTTAGTGGAGACCGCCACCTTGATTTCATCTGATGGATGTCGTCATCAGGTGTAGGTTTATAAAGTACGTTAGTGTATATAAGGTCGAGTTACAATTCTCTACCAACATTGTTATGAACCTTATAGACCAAAATCCACAGAATCCACAAAATACTCAAAATCCACAAAATCCACAGTCATTTTGTTGTTGTAACCGACATTTTTTCTTAAAGTCTTATCACTTATAGGTTTTAACTAAAATATATGTTATTAATACTATCGTTGTGGATGCGATAGTTAAAGTAATGATAATTTAAAAAACATTTATCACTCCATCTTAGCGGACCAGAAATTTTTCAGAGTCCTAACTCACAAGTAATATTCTCTTCTCATGTTTGCGTACTAGTGTTTTAAAAGCTGCATGGAAGCAGATATTTTAATGTTTGTGTATAATTACATTTCACCATTCTGTAAGACATTTATAAGTATCAGTACCTCGTGGGATATTGGTTCTATATTAAAAATAATAAACAATATGTAGGTAAAATGGTATTTATTAAATTAATAACATATTTTACGCAACAAATATGGAGCAAAAACAGAAACTACACATCAAAAAACTGAAACTTACAACAAAAATGGGAACTATACATCAAAAACATAAACTGTAAGTATAACAAAAATGGAAAACTGTACAACAAAAACGGAAACTGTACAGCAAAAACATAAACTGTACAACAAAATGAAAACTATAAAACAAAAAACAGAAAAACTATACAACAAATGGAAACAACTACCAACCTGCCAAACTATTTAAATCAAAAACTATTTACTGAAAAAAAAAAGTTATTCGTCGCCTCCAACATATCCGTGGGGGACTGTGTGGATACCATCTTCGCAGATCAGCCGTTTGTCGTCCTCCCACGTTATGGCCAGCTTATTGCTGTACTCAGTATAGAGTATGTGCTGACGGGAGCGAATTGCTCTAACGCCTGCCCTCATTGTGCAGTGGTCTTGCAGGGCATCCAGGTAGTCATCGAATGTTATGTGGTTTTTGACCACACATCGCTGGATGCCCTTGGCCTTTTTCTCGCTCTTACCACCGCACCTGTAGGCGTAGAGTTTAGCCCGTAGGCTTACAAACTCCTCCATCACTTCTCCCCCACATTCATCTTTGAATTTACCGACAACTTTCTCGTTGATGGGGGAGAAGCAAGGGTGGTCGGAAGGGTAGCAGCTGGTGTCGAATTTAGCCATCAGTGTAGGGTCGGCTTTGAGGTCATGGTAGAAATCATGCGTGTGAATCTCATACACAAAACTGTCTGTATCCATATACATCAGGTGAATATTGTCATGGTAACGGGGTTTCATGGTATTATAGTGGAAGTCGTACATGAGAGTCTTTGAAAGATCTAGTACGGCCAGTCCGGCATAAATCGGCTTGTCGAAAATGATGGTCTCGTGATTAAGGTGGACTAGAGACAAATTCGGTTCGTACATTGTACGGTCCTTGAAGGATGGACGACACACCAACTTCTTGAACCTCTTCTCAGAGCACACCAACTCCATTTTGAGCCTCCGCCTTTTATTTTCCATCAGTTTACCAAATGTCGAGTTCACAGCGAGCTTAAAGAACTCCTTCTCGAACTCGTTGGCTGCTGCTTTCCGCTTGTTGGTATTCAGCCGAATATAGGGTTCCAACCACGCCGACTGCTCAAACTGCAGGACTCGGTGTATCTTAGTCACTCTCAGCCCATGAGATACCGCTTGCTGTAGGTTTTTGTAGTGGACAATGTAGTGCTCTTTATTTTCCAGCGTTGTCATGAGCTTTGATTGTTTTGAGCCGGGCGGACACTGATTTACGGGGAGAAATGGCAGGTCTTTATGACTTTCGTGGAGCTCGGGAGGGTACTCCACATCACACTCAATAATGTAGCCTGTAGGAGAATCATCTGGGACAGACACGACATCAATTGATGTGTCTGCCCATTGGAAATGCCGAATTGGAAGCGGCAGACACATCGCCCACCCGTACAAATTATTTGCATCAATGTACTCCAGGAATGTGGATGGCTTGGATGCATCATATGTCTCAGGTATGTAGGAGTTATTGGCTACGCAATGACGTTTAATGCTTTGCGCTACTCCCCCCCTAATACCAGCCTCCACAAACATGTACATATCATAATCGGTAAGAAGCTCTAGCTGTACACCTGTGGTTCGAAGCATCGCATCGAAAGCGAACCCTGGACAAGAAATATAGTGAGACGGATCTAAACTATATGTCTCCAAACATATGGAACGGAAATTCTCGAATACATCCGCCAAAATCAGAACATCCGTCTTTAGGTACAAGTCAGCGTACTCCCCCAAAGTAGCACACTGAAACTTGTCCCAGACTTTCACCGCATGAGCGTACTCCATCTCTGAAATCATGGAATCAGTCAGACTATTGTAGAAATCATCGATGGATGGAAGACTAGTATCATCTAGTCGAGCAAAAGAATCCACAAAATCATACGGGAAGACACCCTTGCGGGTAACCAACTCCAACTCATCAGGCGCGAAAAACTCAGTAGTACTTATAAACTTGTCTGCAGGCAAGAACTCAGCGAGCGAAGCAAGACCCCGACTCATAAAACGGAACGTATCGACAAACTGAATGCTGAACTTATCATGTAACTTCTTGGAAAAAGTTATCAGCTTCTCTTCCGAATTAGGAATGATGAAGATGTCTTTACTATCATACCCCAACTTCCTGATAATGAAGTTCTGATCGTACGCCAGGTTGTGGAAGAACACAATCAACTTTTTCGGTCTGCGCCTGAGAAGGTTGCAGTCATTACATGCAGGCCCAATAAATTCGCCGGTGAAGTGATTGTGGTCACGAACTTTCTTTACAACCCCTCCAAACTTTCCTCCACAGTAGCAACAACACCTTGCTTGCAGAAAAGCAGTGTTCTGTGCATGTGTGAGCGGAGTCATAGGAACATATGTAGAAAATATTTTCTGTACGTCATGTCCAATCTCCACAATGCGGGATATGAACTTATCCTCTGCGTCACAACCGCGATACAATTCAGGCTCTGATGGAAGTGCTGAAGTGAGGTGTGCAGGAATGACGGTATTATCAGCTTTCACGTAAATGCAGTAGCTGTATGCCTTATGCTTTTGGTACTGCAGCGTGTATGACTCATCAGGATTCGGGTGACACGTATGTATTTTCTCTAGAATAGCTTCAAAGTCGCAATATACCACGATGGGCATCTTGTCACTGTGATGGAAGTTTTTGAACTGCAGAACAGGAGGCAAGCCATTCTGATCGGGCGATGGCATCTCCATCCTAACAGCAGCATGCTGTTTGCAGAGCTCACGGTGTTTTTCCAAACACTGAAGACCAGTGAGCCCGCTAACCCTATCCTGATCATCATAATGCTTGAAGCATCTTTTACAAACATGAATAGCGTCGTGATGTGTAGTGAGTTGGGACCGAACCAGGGCAGAAAAATTAGTTATGTATGTGAAATGGGATGAATCGCCATTGACCAAGAGCAGAAGATCGAAATGATTTTCTTTTTCTTCAGGAGCGACTCGTGCAGGAACAACATTCAGATTCTCGTCGATGCTGTAGATGTTGATGGAGACTCCAGGGTTCTGTTTTTCGAACAGTGGTACATATTTGCTTGATTGGAGTAGGAAACTCGATGTTCGTGAAGTTGAACTTCCCCTCCAAGTCATGGTAGCGCTGATTGACACGATCAGGATTCCGTCCTTCCACGTACTTCACAAGAATTGACCACTTAAAGCACATGTGGTCTTCTAGATTTTGCGGATTTATCACTGCGTATTTGTCTTTGATGCATGTAGGTAATTCGATGTAGGAGCTGGCACGGAGTGGATCGAGCTTGTTTATTCGTAGTTGAAGTCGCTTAACGACCGACAAAGTCCATCCGGACCCCTTCCCCATATAGTCTTCCTCCTCCTTGCAGATCTTAGAGATGGAATCGACAACTGCCTCCTCCACCTCATGAACTGCGTAGAGGGGGACATTCATGGTTTTGAAGGCCCTCTTGTCTTCACTGGCATCTACTGGTTTTTCGTAGGCGCACTCGAGCACGATATTGAATTTGAGAGGTCCGTTCTCTTCAATCTCCTCCACAAGTTGGTTTATTATTTTGTTCTTGATGGAGTCCAGGTACGTACAAATATCCTTGGCAGAACTTGACGTATTTTCTGCCACGTACGTCTTCAAGTTACCCTTGAAACCCACTTCGGCGGTGATGAAGCCGTGGGTATTGGACAAACCAGTCCCGGTCACCACCTTTGTTCGGCTGGTCGAAGGCTTGGGCGTAACTGCAGGCTTAACTGCTACCATCCTCTGCTTCTTTGTTGGAGGCGGAGCAGGGCCCTTGCATACCTTGATGTGAGCTTTTAACTTATCAGCCCTGGCGAACTCCTTAGCACAGTTGTCGCAGGTATGTGCTATGCGGTTTGGGTTAAGACCGCAAGCCGACTTCTCATGTCGTCTAGCAAAATCAGCACGGGCGAAGGTCTTGTAGCAGAAGCTACACCGCATGCCTGATGTCGTAGCAACAGCTCCAGCACATGATGCAAGGTGCTGCTGCATCTTATCGCTGCGTGCGACCATCTTTCCACATAGGTGGCACTGCTGGTGGTCACGATGCTGGTTCTTAGCACACTGACGCTCGTGCCGGTAGCGGTTGTGGCCTGCCGTGAATGTAGCAGAGCAGAAACGGCATTTCTGAACAGTAGACGACATCATCACGACAATCGGTAGACTGGTCTCAACGTACGGAACACGCAACGGTAACTCGACGCACGGAGAACTATAACAAAAGAATTAAGAATACAGTGTAGCTAGATGTTAACACGAAAAAGTTGCAAACATAACCTCAAAACTCTAGCCCTTAAGCTTACTAACCTAAACTGATAGCAATGTAACTAAATAAAAAGGTTGCAAATGTAACCTCAAAACTCTAGCACTCAAGCTTACTAACCTAAACTGATAGCAATGTTACTAAATAAAAAAAAGTTGCAAACATAACCTTATAACTTTAGCCCTCAAGCTTACTAACCTAAACTACTAGCAATGTTACTAAATAAAAAAAGTTGTAAACATAACCTCAAAGCTACTCCTTCAGGTACAATCCTAAAAAAATGCTAGAATATTTAAAGTACTGATAAAAGTTAAAGCTGAAAAATATTCAATGCTAACTAAAAATGATTGATTACATAACCTCAAAACTACTCTAATTCACATCCCAAAAATGCTAGAATATTTAAAGTAGATACTGATAAAAGTTTAAACTGAAAAAAAAAATTCTGGCTACCTACATATAAGTGTACAGAGAAAAAACTAGCTAACTGATAACCTACAAAAAAGCTGAGAAACATTCAATGTTAACGAAACATGTAACATACCTCAGAAAACTATGAAGTGGAGCTGTAGAACACGAAGTAGCGTTGGCGGTAGAAATCGTGGTAGCAGCGAAACTCACACACGAACTAGCTCACTCAAACTCTAAGAACACACTGAAGCTCCGACAGCTAATCCCGGCCTTTTATAGCCTCGGACCTGCCTGTTCTTGGAAAAACCATTAGGAACAGAGTATTTCTGTTGTATCCGTCAATAGGAATGTAGTACATGAAAGTACCATTGTCTTCGGAAAAACCCAGCATGACTCATTTGCATGTCGTAGCAGGTCTGTGAGGGGTGGGGTTAGAAATGTAACCTGACAGCCAAACATGGGAAACCATTCTCGGGTAAAACCACTAATGACCTAGGTGATTAGAGATTAGTGCCGAGTGGACCCAAACAATAGACTTGACCGTGCATGTCACGACAGGTACATTAGTCCGCGACTTTGTAGTGCCATGAGGCGCTCAGGAATGTCTGAGCCTGCCACAAACAGCTCGTCAAAGTGTCATCTCGAAGCACTCGAGCTGCAGTCATGACGCGCATGCTACAACAGGCCCGTTAGTCACCGACTTCGTGGCGCCAAGCTGACACTCGGGTAGACAGGTAGCTAAATGATAATACTAGTAATGCAAGGAAATAAATAATCGGGTATGTTTAATACATTTATTTAAAAGTAAGAACACATTACAAAACTAAAACATTAAAAATTTATTCTACATTTATTATGACCAACATTCGTTTAAAAATTTTTAGCATTTCATTGCGAACAATCAGTTGAGCATCTACAGTATGACACAATTTGCTGATGTTCCAGGAACCAACCCTTTTCACAAACATTTAAGGAGACATTCCTTAAGCTCTCTTTTCATTGGTCAAATAAAACATCTCACTCTCTTTCCCTTTTACAACGATGCTGCTTCATCATCACGCTAAAATTCTGTAAGACCAAAAAAAATTTACTTCTCTTAAACCTTACGGTAGAAATTTCATCCTAGGTTGCTGTTACTGCATCTAGAAATTAAAAATTATATTATCTCATACAATTTTTATTTACATGTTAGACTTAACCATCCTACCACACACACGCACACACATGCACACACTTACACACACATGCGTGCGCATGCGTGCACTGAGATGAAATACATACTTGCCCACATAATGTACTTTTATTTACAAAGGCAACATATTAAAACACGTAATATTTAAATTTTGTGTAGATTGGACGGTACCAGACACCATACTGCAAAACGAGCGGACAACACTCGAGTCTTTACTAGGATTGGGCTGACGGATTGCCTCTGGAACGCCCCTGTTGCCTTCAACGACTCGGAATTAATACTTTTATCCATCAAAAAACAACAGTTTAACTAAGCAAAAATACACCCCACACCCCTCAAAAAATTGTTATTACACAAGGCATTATTTACATGGCAGGAGACCGCGCATGCGAAGTGCGCAGCTTCAGGTTAGAAATATTGATTAAAATAACTGCTAAAGATGCTAATTTGTTTATGAAAAAATTGCACATGAAATACAGACACTTGGTTATTTACACACACATACATACATACATACATACATACATACATACATACATACATACACACACCCTGCATGGCTTCAGAAGGAAGTACGATATTTTGAAAACCAATCAAGACTTACATTTGTTTATGAAAAGGAGATAAAAATTAAAATATTTTCAAAGTTAATTTTAGAGATGAAACATCATGTGCAAGTCCTTGCATGCGAGAACATTTTATTACGCAATTATCTTCATTTTTCTCAAACCATAGGTCTGATGTCTGGATAAAACACAAATATCATACTTAACATGTGTACTACGAGATGACTGCACGCCAGTCCAAGCCCCCTGCGCTTAGAGACGAAACTGCACTAGCAACGTTAGCAAGCATTGCAATTATATCGCTTCACTAATGCAGATTCACCTCTGACTAGGTGGACCTCCTGAAACAGTAAACATAGGACAGTGAAACACATTAAAATAATGCATTTCAAAATATTTGAATAATATAAAACACTGCATATTTCTCGAAAATCACCACGCAACTGACTGCCCTTTCAATCACAATTCTGCGAATGCTATCACAGAATGCTATATTTAAAAAGAAAGGATCATTCATTCCTTCATTATAGAACACAGTAATACATCACATGAAGAGAAACAAAAAAGGCACACACTTCGTTCTTAGACTCGTGCCGCCTCCTCGACAGAGAGAAAAGGTTTACACATAAAATAGTATATATTTCTTTTCCAGCGATGAAGCTGTACTAATATCACCTTGACAAGCTTAGATGATCTAGGGAGAGACAAAGTAAATATATTAACAAAAAAAGTCGACTAAAAATCATTTACAAACAAAATACTTAATATTCCTTCGATTACATATTTTTCTCAATTTAATAAATGAGAGAACAAAAACATTTGCTTAAATCACTATTTATCAATTTTAAACTCTCGTGTACATCAGGAAAATATATGTAGTATCAGTCATTATTAGTTGTAATGTAAAAAATGCAAAACAGTTTCTTTGTGGGGTGTGGAATGCTCACTCACGATCGAAAAAAGGAGGGGCTTTGCTGTAACACAAGGGGAGGGGGAAACCATCTTGAAAGTTGACGTTTCTCATATATTTGGATATATAGTAATCAAGCAAGTAATAACATTTGGTGGTATAATCTCCGTCTGATTAAAGTTTATTTGCTAACATGAATTCACAAATTAAACGAATTTCTAAATACATTTGCTTATCTTTTATAACAAAAAATGCACATATTGATTGTTTTATCATGAATAACCAGGAGAACACTAAAAAACCAACGAAATTCTCGCCAATAATAACCAACAGCACACGAACAATAGAAAAAAACGATTTGTCAGTAATAACATGAAGCATGCGGAGAAAATCACCTAAATATGGTCAAGAATAACCATCAGTACAGGTAGAATACCTATAAAGTCTTGACATGAAAAAGGCTGAAATGCACGGAGAAAATCATCAAATTCTTGTCAGGTAAAAAAAGCAGAAGCACATGAAAAAAAAATTCTAATACCGTAAAGTTGAAGCACACGTAGAAATCTATCGAAATTTCATGTGAAAAAATAGCAGCACTCAGAGAAAACCATCAGGGAGAAGATGTCGTTTAAAAACATAAATTATCAATTTTATGAAAAATGTCAAATTACATCCAGCCAGAACTCTCATGTTGTTTAAGCAAAGAGTTCACAAGCCAGCTTGTGAACTCTTTGCTTAAGCAACATGAGAGTTACAGCACAAGTCAGCTTGTGAACTCTTTGCTTAAGCAACATGAGAGTTTTGGCACAAGTCAGCTTGTGAACTCTTTGCTTAAGCAACATGAGAGTTACAGCACAAGTCAGCTTGTGAACTCTTTGCTTAAGCAACATGAGAGTTCTAGCACAAGTCAGCTTGTGAACTCTTTGCTTAAGCAACATGGGAGTTCTTGCACAAGCCAGCTTGTGAACTCTTTGCTTAAGGAACATGAGAGTTCTGGCAGGATGTAATTTGACCTTTTTCATAAAATTGATAATTTATGTTTTTAAACGACATCTTCTCCCTGATGGTTTTCTCTGAGTGCTGCTATTTTTTCACATGAAATTTCGATAGATTTCTACGTGTGCTTCAACTTTACGGTATTAGAATTTTTTTTTTCATGTGCTTCTGCTTTTTTTACCTGACAAGAATTTGATGATTTTCTCCGTGCATTTCAGCCTTTTTCATGTCAAGACTTTATAGGTATTCTACCTGTACTGATGGTTATTCTTGACCATATTTAGGTGATTTTCTCCGCATGCTTCATGTTATTACTGACAAATCGTTTTTTTCTATTGTTCGTGTGCTGTTGGTTATTATTGGCGAGAATTTCGTTGGTGTTTTAGTGTTCTCCTGGTTATTCATGATAAAACAATCAATATGTGCATTTTTTGTTATAAAAGATAAGCAAATGTATTTAGAAATTCGTTTAATTTGTGAATTCATGTTAGCAAATAAACTTTAATCAGACGGAGATTATACCACCAAATGTTATTACTTGCTTGATTACTATATATCCAAATATATGAGAAACGTCAACTTTCAAGATGGTTTCCCCCTCCCCTTGTGTTACAGCAAAGCCCCTCCTTTTTTCGATCGTGAGTGAGCATTCCACACCCCACAAAGAAACTGTTTTGCATTTTTTACATTACAACTAATAATGACTGATACTACATATATTTTCCTGATGTACACGAGAGTTTAAAATTGATAAATAGTGATTTAAGCAAATGTTTTTGTTCTCTCATTTATTAAATTGAGAAAAATATGTAATCGAAGGAATATTAAGTATTTTGTTTGTAAATGATTTTTAGTCGACTTTTTTTGTTAATATATTTACTTTGTCTCTCCCTAGATCATCTAAGCTTGTCAATGTGATATTAGTACAGCTTCATCGCTGGAAAAGAAATATATACTATTTTATGTGTAAACCTTTTCTCTCTGTCGAGGAGGCGGCACGAGTCTAAGAACGAAGTGTGTGCCTTTTTTGTTTCTCTTCATGTGATGTATTACTGTGTTCTATAATGAAGGAATGAATGATCCTTTCTTTTTAAATATAGCATTCTGTGATAGCATTCGCAGAATTGTGATTGAAAGGGCAGTCAGTTGCGTGGTGATTTTCGAGAAATATGCAGTGTTTTATATTATTCAAATATTTTGAAATGCATTATTTTAATGTGTTTCACTGTCCTATGTTTACTGTTTCAGGAGGTCCACCTAGTCAGAGGTGAATCTGCATTAGTGAAGCGATAAAATTGCAATGCTTGCTAACGTTGCTAGTGCAGTTTCGTCTCTAAGCGCAGGGGGCTTGGACTGGCGTGCAGTCATCTCGTAGTACACATGTTAAGTATGAGATTTGTGTTTTATCCAGACATCAGACCTATGGTTTGAGAAAAATGAAGATAATTGCGTAATAAAATGTTCTCGCATGCAAGGACTTGCACATGATGTTTCATCTCTAAAATTAACTTTGAAAATATTTTAATTTTTATCTCCTTTTCATAAACAAATGTAAGTCTTGATTGGTTTTCAAAATATCGTACTTCCTTCTGAAGCCATGCAGGGTGTGTGTATGTATGTATGTATGTATGTATGTATGTATGTATGTATGTGTGTGTAAATAACCAAGTGTCTGTATTTCATGTGCAATTTTTTCATAAACAAATTAGCATCTTTAGCAGTTATTTTAATCAATATTTCTAACCTGAAGCTGCGCACTTCGCATGCGCGGTCTCCTGCCATGTAAATAATGCCTTGTGTAATAACAATTTTTTGAGGGGTGTGGGGTGTATTTTTGCTTAGTTAAACTGTTGTTTTTTGATGGATAAAAGTATTAATTCCGAGTCGTTGAAGGCAACAGGGGCGTTCCAGAGGCAATCCGTCAGCCCAATCCTAGTAAAGACTCGAGTGTTGTCCGCTCGTTTTGCAGTATGGTGTCTGGTACCGTCCAATCTACACAAAATTTAAATATTACGTGTTTTAATATGTTGCCTTTGTAAATAAAAGTACATTATGTGGGCAAGTATGTATTTCATCTCAGTGCACGCATGCGCACGCATGTGTGTGTAAGTGTGTGCATGTGTGTGCGTGTGTGTGGTAGGATGGTTAAGTCTAACATGTAAATAAAAATTGTATGAGATAATATAATTTTTAATTTCTAGATGCAGTAACAGCAACCTAGGATGAAATTTCTACCGTAAGGTTTAAGAGAAGTAAATTTTTTTTGGTCTTACAGAATTTTAGCGTGATGATGAAGCAGCATCGTTGTAAAAGGGAAAGAGAGTGAGATGTTTTATTTGACCAATGAAAAGAGAGCTTAAGGAATGTCTCCTTAAATGTTTGTGAAAAGGGTTGGTTCCTGGAACATCAGCAAATTGTGTCATACTGTAGATGCTCAACTGATTGTTCGCAATGAAATGCTAAAAATTTTTAAACGAATGTTGGTCATAATAAATGTAGAATAAATTTTTAATGTTTTAGTTTTGTAATGTGTTCTTACTTTTAAATAAATGTATTAAACATACCCGATTATTTATTTCCTTGCATTACTAGTATTATCATTTAGCTACCTGTCTACCCGAGTGTCAGCTTGGCGCCACGAAGTCGGTGACTAACGGGCCTGTTGTAGCATGCGCGTCATGACTGCAGCTCGAGTGCTTCGAGATGACACTTTGACGAGCTGTTTGTGGCAGGCTCAGACATTCCTGAGCGCCTCATGGCACTACAAAGTCGCGGACTAATGTACCTGTCGTGACATGCACGGTCAAGTCTATTGTTTGGGTCCACTCGGCACTAATCTCTAATCACCTAGGTCATTAGTGGTTTTACCCGAGAATGGTTTCCCATGTTTGGCTGTCAGGTTACATTTCTAACCCCACCCCTCACAGACCTGCTACGACATGCAAATGAGTCATGCTGGGTTTTTCCGAAGACAATGGTACTTTCATGTACTACATTCCTATTGACGGATACAACAGAAATACTCTGTTCCTAATGGTTTTTCCAAGAACAGGCAGGTCCGAGGCTATAAAAGGCCGGGATTAGCTGTCGGAGCTTCAGTGTGTTCTTAGAGTTTGAGTGAGCTAGTTCGTGTGTGAGTTTCGCTGCTACCACGATTTCTACCGCCAACGCTACTTCGTGTTCTACAGCTCCACTTCATAGTTTTCTGAGGTATGTTACATGTTTCGTTAACATTGAATGTTTCTCAGCTTTTTTGTAGGTTATCAGTTAGCTAGTTTTTTCTCTGTACACTTATATGTAGGTAGCCAGAATTTTTTTTTTCAGTTTAAACTTTTATCAGTATCTACTTTAAATATTCTAGCATTTTTGGGATGTGAATTAGAGTAGTTTTGAGGTTATGTAATCAATCATTTTTAGTTAGCATTGAATATTTTTCAGCTTTAACTTTTATCAGTACTTTAAATATTCTAGCATTTTTTTAGGATTGTACCTGAAGGAGTAGCTTTGAGGTTATGTTTACAACTTTTTTTATTTAGTAACATTGCTAGTAGTTTAGGTTAGTAAGCTTGAGGGCTAAAGTTATAAGGTTATGTTTGCAACTTTTTTTTATTTAGTAACATTGCTATCAGTTTAGGTTAGTAAGCTTGAGTGCTAGAGTTTTGAGGTTACATTTGCAACCTTTTTATTTAGTTACATTGCTATCAGTTTAGGTTAGTAAGCTTAAGGGCTAGAGTTTTGAGGTTATGTTTGCAACTTTTTCGTGTTAACATCTAGCTACACTGTATTCTTAATTCTTTTGTTATAGTTCTCCGTGCGTCGAGTTACCGTTGCGTGTTCCGTACGTTGAGACCAGTCTACCGATTGTCGTGATGATGTCGTCTACTGTTCAGAAATGCCGTTTCTGCTCTGCTACATTCACGGCAGGCCACAACCGCTACCGGCACGAGCGTCAGTGTGCTAAGAACCAGCATCGTGACCACCAGCAGTGCCACCTATGTGGAAAGATGGTCGCACGCAGCGATAAGATGCAGCAGCACCTTGCATCATGTGCTGGAGCTGTTGCTACGACATCAGGCATGCGGTGTAGCTTCTGCTACAAGACCTTCGCCCGTGCTGATTTTGCTAGACGACATGAGAAGTCGGCTTGCGGTCTTAACCCAAACCGCATAGCACATACCTGCGACAACTGTGCTAAGGAGTTCGCCAGGGCTGATAAGTTAAAAGCTCACATCAAGGTATGCAAGGGCCCTGCTCCGCCTCCAACAAAGAAGCAGAGGATGGTAGCAGTTAAGCCTGCAGTTACGCCCAAGCCTTCGACCAGCCGAACAAAGGTGGTGACCGGGACTGGTTTGTCCAATACCCACGGCTTCATCACCGCCGAAGTGGGTTTCAAGGGTAACTTGAAGACGTACGTGGCAGAAAATACGTCAAGTTCTGCCAAGGATATTTGTACGTACCTGGACTCCATCAAGAACAAAATAATAAACCAACTTGTGGAGGAGATTGAAGAGAACGGACCTCTCAAATTCAATATCGTGCTCGAGTGCGCCTACGAAAAACCAGTAGATGCCAGTGAAGACAAGAGGGCCTTCAAAACCATGAATGTCCCCCTCTACGCAGTTCATGAGGTGGAGGAGGCAGTTGTCGATTCCATCTCTAAGATCTGCAAGGAGGAGGAAGACTATATGGGGAAGGGGTCCGGATGGACTTTGTCGGTCGTTAAGCGACTTCAACTACGAATAAACAAGCTCGATCCACTCCGTGCCAGCTCCTACATCGAATTACCTACATGCATCAAAGACAAATACGCAGTGATAAATCCGCAAAATCTATAAGACCACATGTGCTTTAAGTGGTCAATTCTTGTGAAGTACGTGGAAGGACGGAATCCTGATCGTGTCAATCAGCGCTACCATGACTTGGAGGGGAAGTTCAACTTCACGAACATCGAGTTTCCTACTCCAATCAAGCAAATATGTACCACTGTTCGAAAAACAGAACCCTGGAGTCTCCATCAACATCTACAGCATCGACGAGAATCTGAATGTTGTTCCTGCACGAGTCGCTCCTGAAGAAAAAGAAAATCATTTCGATCTTCTGCTCTTGGTCAATGACGATTCATCCCATTTCACATACATAACTAATTTTTCTGCCCTGGTTCGGTCCCAACTCACTACACATCACGACGCTATTCATGTTTGTAAAAGATGCTTCAAGCATTATGATGATCAGGATAGGGTTAGCGGGCTCACTGGTCTTCAGTGTTTGGAAAAACACCGTGAGCTCTGCAAACAGCATGCTGCTGTTAGGATGGAGATGCCATCGCCCGATCAGAATGGCTTGCCTCCTGTTCTGCAGTTCAAAAACTTCCATCACAGTGACAAGATGCCCATCGTGGTATATTGCGACTTTGAAGCTATTCTAGAGAAAATACATACGTGTCACCCGAATCCTGATGAGTCATACACGCTGCAGTACCAAAAGCATAAGGCATACAGCTACTGCATTTACGTGAAAGCTGATAATACCGTCATTCCTGCACACCTCACTTCAGCACTTCCATCAGAGCCTGAATTGTATCGCGGTTGTGACGCAGAGGATAAGTTCATATCCCGCATTGTGGAGATTGGACATGACGTACAGAAAATATTTTCTACATATGTTCCTATGACTCCGCTCACACATGCACAGAACACTGCTTTTCTGCAAGCAAGGTGTTGTTGCTACTGTGGAGGAAAGTTTGGAGGGGTTGTAAAGAAAGTTCGTGACCACAATCACTTCACCGGCGAATTTATTGGGCCTGCATGTAATGACTGCAACCTTCTCAGGCGCAGACCGAAAAAGTTGATTGTGTTCTTCCACAACCTGGCGTACGATCAGAACTTCATTATCAGGAAGTTGGGGTATGATAGTAAAGACATCTTCATCATTCCTAATTCGGAAGAGAAGCTGATAACTTTTTCCAAGAAGTTACATGATAAGTTCAGCATTCAGTTTGTCGATACGTTCCGTTTTATGAGTCGGGGTCTTGCTTCGCTCGCTGAGTTCTTGCCTGCAGACAAGTTTATAAGTACTACTGAGTTTTTCGCGCCTGATGAGTTGGAGTTGGTTACCCGCAAGGGTGTCTTCCCGTATGATTTTGTGGATTCTTTTGCTCGACTAGATGATACTAGTCTTCCATCCATCGATGATTTCTACAATAGTCTGACTGATTCCATGATTTCAGAGATGGAGTACGCTCATGCGGTGAAAGTCTGGGACAAGTTTCAGTGTGCTACTTTGGGGGAGTACGCTGACTTGTACCTAAAGACGGATGTTCTGATTTTGGCGGATGTATTCGAGAATTTCCGTTCCATATGTTTGGAGACATATAGTTTAGATCCGTCTCACTATATTTCTTGTCCAGGGTTCGCTTTCGATGCGATGCTTCGAACCACAGGTGTACAGCTAGAGCTTCTTACCGATTATGATATGTACATGTTTGTGGAGGCTGGTATTAGGGGGGGAGTAGCGCAAAGCATTAAACGTCATTGCGTAGCCAATAACTCCTACATACCTGAGACATATGATGCATCCAAGCCATCCACATTCCTGGAGTACATTGATGCAAATAATTTGTACGGGTGGGCGATGTGTCTGCCGCTTCCAATTCGGCATTTCCAATGGGCAGACACATCAATTGATGTCGTGTCTGTCCCAGATGATTCTCCTACAGGCTACATTATTGAGTGTGATGTGGAGTACCCTCCCGAGCTCCACGAAAGTCATAAAGACCTGCCATTTCTCCCCGTAAATCAGTGTCCGCCCGGCTCAAAACAATCAAAGCTCATGACAACGCTGGAAAATAAAGAGCACTACATTGTCCACTACAAAAACCTACAGCAAGCGGTATCTCATGGGCTGAGAGTGACTAAGATACACCGAGTCCTGCAGTTTGAGCAGTCGGCGTGGTTGGAACCCTATATTCGGCTGAATACCAACAAGCGGAAAGCAGCAGCCAACGAGTTCGAGAAGGAGTTCTTTAAGCTCGCTGTGAACTCGACATTTGGTAAACTGATGGAAAATAAAAGGCGGAGGCTCAAAATGGAGTTGGTGTGCTCTGAGAAGAGGTTCAAGAAGTTGGTGTGTCGTCCATCCTTCAAGGACCGTACAATGTACGAACCGAATTTGTCTCTAGTCCACCTTAATCACGAGACCATCATTTTCGACAAGCCGATTTATGCCGGACTGGCCGTACTAGATCTTTCAAAGACTCTCATGTACGACTTCCACTATAATACCATGAAACCCCGTTACCATGACAATATTCACCTGATGTATATGGATACAGACAGTTTTGTGTATGAGATTCACACGCATGATTTCTACCATGACCTCAAAGCCGACCCTACACTGATGGCTAAATTCGACACCAGCTGCTACCCTTCCGACCACCCTTGCTTCTCCCCCATCAACGAGAAAGTTGTCGGTAAATTCAAAGATGAATGTGGGGGAGAAGTGATGGAGGAGTTTGTAAGCCTACGGGCTAAACTCTACGCCTACAGGTGCGGTGGTAAGAGCGAGAAAAAGGCCAAGGGCATCCAGCGATGTGTGGTCAAAAACCACATAACATTCGATGACTACCTGGATGCCCTGCAAGACCACTGCACAATGAGGGCAGGCGTTAGAGCAATTCGCTCCCGTCAGCACATACTCTATACTGAGTACAGCAATAAGCTGGCCATAACGTGGGAGGACGACAAACGGCTGATCTGCGAAGATGGTATCCACACAGTCCCCCACGGATATGTTGGAGGCGACGAATAACTTTTTTTTTTCAGTAAATAGTTTTTGATTTAAATAGTTTGGCAGGTTGGTAGTTGTTTCCATTTGTTGTATAGTTTTTCTGTTTTTTGTTTTATAGTTTTCATTTTGTTGTACAGTTTATGTTTTTGCTGTACAGTTTCCGTTTTTGTTGTACAGTTTTCCATTTTTGTTATACTTACAGTTTATGTTTTTGATGTATAGTTCCCATTTTTGTTGTAAGTTTCAGTTTTTTGATGTGTAGTTTCTGTTTTTGCTCCATATTTGTTGCGTAAAATATGTTATTAATTTAATAAATACCATTTTACCTACATATTGTTTATTATTTTTAATATAGAACCAATATCCCACGAGGTACTGATACTTATAAATGTCTTACAGAATGGTGAAATGTAATTATACACAAACATTAAAATATCTGCTTCCATGCAGCTTTTAAAACACTAGTACGCAAACATGAGAAGAGAATATTACTTGTGAGTTAGGACTCTGAAAAATTTCTGGTCCGCTAAGATGGAGTGATAAATGTTTTTTAAATTATCATTACTTTAACTATCGCATCCACAACGATAGTATTAATAACATATATTTTAGTTAAAACCTATAAGTGATAAGACTTTAAGAAAAAATGTCGGTTACAACAACAAAATGACTGTGGATTTTGTGGATTTTGAGTATTTTGTGGATTCTGTGGATTTTGGTCTATAAGGTTCATAACAATGTTGGTAGAGAATTGTAACTCGACCTTATATACACTAACGTACTTTATAAACCTACACCTGATGACGACATCCATCAGATGAAATCAAGGTGGCGGTCTCCACTAAATAAGATGGCTGCCTCCGCAGACAACGATGGTACATATTTTTTATTTTGATAATAAATTTATTTTAAAGAATGTGGTGTAACGAAAAATTGTAAAAAGGGATGAGTGGGGCGTTCGATGACGATGTTATTGTAACAGAGGGGTGGGGGTGCTAGATGATGTATTTGTAATTTAGAGGAGTGGGGTGTTCGATGCGTAGATTTTTAATTAAAATTTTATTAAATCATATTTTTTTAATTTTATTTTAAAAATTTGATTATTTAATTTTTTTTTAATTTTAAATTTTTTTTCCATTAAAATCGGATAATAAATAAAGATTTTCAAGATGGCGGACGAAACTCAAAATTGTGGAATGTTCTAGAAAACAAAATGGCCGCCGGACTTGATGTAATCCAAGATGGTCGCCGGAAGTGACGTCATCCAAGATGGCCGCCGGAAGTGACGTCATCCAAGATGGCTGCCGGAAGTGGCTTAATCCAAGATGGCCGCCTCGAATCCCCGAATCCCCCTCCCCCCTCCCCTGTGCTCATATGAACTATATACACCTACTGTTTTTATTTAATTGTTTTTAATAATTTGTTCATGAGTCAATCGTTTGATTAATTCAACAAAAGCTATAACTACTACACATGTATTAATGTTATTAAATACATGAAACGCACGTGTGAAGTTTGCATGAAGGATATGCTTACAGTAAGGCGTATACAAAACGACATTGAATAGAGATTACTGTTGCTTCTGTGTATGATGCATGTCGGGCTATAAGGGTAAAGATATACATTATTGTATCCCACTAAGGATTTCTTTGTAAACTTATGTACCGTTATATATCCTTGCATCGAAATTTCCATGAAATGTTCCGTCGTGTGATAGGGCTTAATCAGGGTCGGTGCAAGGTAAATTGGCGCCCTAGGCGAAAAACCTTAATGCCGCCGGGCCCCCCCCCCCCCCCCCCCGCCTCCGACAGAAACCCCAAAAAAAAATTTTCCTTGCCTCAAAATACATCACGTAAGCCTAAGATTTTGTCAACAATCAAATGTAAGCAGGCTTGTGTTTTTTTTTTACTTTTTACTTATTACAAATCATAAACAGGTCACCGTGGACTTTAAATAATTACTTATATCAATATAAACATTCCAAACTGTTACAAAAATCCATTTTCATCTAGTTTCAATAATCGTTAAACATATTATATGAGCTGTTATGTGTCGTGCTGCGCCGCCCCCAGCTACTTGGCGCCCTAGGCGGTTGCCTAGTTCGCCTATATGGACGCGCCGGCGTGCATCTTCTTTCATAAATATCTCTCTATGGGAGAGAGAGATAGATGTTATTTTTCTCTTTCTGTCTTCGCTAGTTTATTATTGTTTTAAATGCTGGAAGGGAGGGGTCCCTGATCGCGTGAGCCAGGCTCAGCAGAAGCCGTGTCACGTAACCGACTAGCCGCAGGGTGTCGCCGCGCCGCAGGTTCTCGTGGAAGAAGAGGCGGGGCCCAAGGTGTACCACGCCACGGCCGTGCTGGGCCACTGCATCTACGTCATCGGCGGGTTCGGCAGCGACGAGTACTACAGCACGTGCCAGAGCTTCCACGTCGTCACCAAGACGTGGGCCGACCTGTCGCCGATGAACGCGCGCCGGTGAGTTCCCGGCCGCCCTGGGGGGATTTAAAACCACGTCACTTCATGGACTGGGGATATTCCCCGTTTTATGGACTCAGATTCTGAACTTCGATTTGTTTCATACAACTTTTGATGGAAAAAAAAAAAGATATCATGCAATTTAAGTATTTCATTAAACATAAATACACCCTCATACAAACAAAAATGTGTGCGTGTACTTACGTACGCGCGTTATAAGTTATAGTTACTTGGCGTAGTAAAAAAAAAATAACTTTTAGTTTAGCATGCAAAAAATTTATAGAAATAAAAAATAAAATGACTGGGGTAATATTATAAATACGGTTGGTGAAGAATAAATTCAATCAAATAATATTTTTAAATAAATACATATACAATATTAATACAAACAAGCCTATAAAATTAATTAATTAATTTAGTAAAATAATCGAAGTATATTTTAAATTATAATGCAAATCAATAAATATTCCAAGAATTTATTCTAATTTATTAATATTTATTATCAAAAAATTGTAATCCAATATGTTATAATACAAATAGAATGTATATATATGAACATACCTCTCTTATATAAATACACTTGAAAAAGTTTATAAACACAATATACATCACTAATATTCACAATAAATAAATGTTTTTAATTATATTAAATGTTAAACACTAATATTTATGGTTTAAAAGCAAATTTATTATTTTTATTTTTATGTAGCCTCTTTTCATTCTGTCAATTTTTGTAGCATGCTGCGCGCGCATAGTAAAAATTCACTCATCATTTTTCATAACGCGTCTAAAGAAGTATAACTTCAACAATTCTGGCTCGGGAGGAGTCACCGCCCTCCCCCTGGAGCAGCGCTGGTCGCACGCGGGATCAACCATCTCGGGCCAAGGAGGGCACTGTGGCTGGCATGGCCTTCGTTCACGGCGACACGTTTCCTGACTGACCTCGCAGTGGAATTTCCTCTGAACACCTTGGGCGGCTGAACACTCAGGATCGTTCTGGGAACTCGACTAAACAAAATGTGCCCCTAATTGTTGGGGAACTATTTTCAAACACTTTTAAAACATGACTATGTAAATAATTTGCTAATGCCCGACATGCGTTGCATTGCCTCGATCAATATTTTTGTACTTTATTTGAAGTATGTACACATATACAAAGTATTTCTCTATCTCTCTATGTATATCTCTATACCTCTGTATCTATATCTATCTACCTCTCTATATCTCTATATCTATATCTCTCTCATCTATATACATATATCTATATATCTCCATATAGGTATGTCAGACTATAGTAATGAAAATATTAAAAACTATATTTTCCTTATCTATATTTTTACCTATCACAGGTGTGACATAGCTATATAAAAACAAGTGCGTATTCGAATGCAACGCGGTGACAAAATTTCACAGCGATCGGCGAAGAACTTTCGGGAATTTAAGATTTTGAACGAACACATACATTTTTATTTATATAGATGGATGTATTCAAAGATTCTTCCCACACCATTGTGAACTCGTATTTGGAGTTAGCGGCAGCTTAACATAAAACAAACCTTTAATTTCATTTTCAGCCTAATTTTACTACGACTGCGATCCACATCAAAACATTACCATGTACTCACCGATCAGTCCAGCGCTCTCCTTTTCACCCAGATCAGCCTACGTGGAATCTAAATAATGGTGTTTATTCCGCAGGAGACTAGTTCCAATCCCAGTCCGTCCATCTTGTTTATTTCGTGCGTGGTTTCCCGGACCCACTCGCAGAAAGATGCTGGGATGTCTCCGCACCAAAGGGCAATATTGATTCCTCCCTCAAATACGCTGCAGTGTGTTCGTGTGCAGGGACTTAAATAGTCTAGTTCACACTCGGGGCAAGAATTCCTATTGGCGCCCCCCCCCCCCCTTTTTTTTTGTTTGTTTTCCCAAACCAACCGGACCAGACAGGACCTTCCCGAAAACACCTCATATTGCCACCACATATAAATTCCACTATTCCATATATTTTCCATTCAACTTAGATGGTAAATAAATATATTTATTTGCAGTAATTTCATTTTCTAATACATCGCAAGTAGGATGGTTCACGAAAAATACCTTTTTTGTATTATTATTTATTTGACGACAGTCATGTATGCATCTTCCAATACAAATAATTCAGTTCCCCCGACCTCCAACTTCTTTTGTGTTCTAACACTACGATATTCAAGTAAATATTTATTGTAAAAATTGCTCTGCCAGTTCAGCGCCCGTACAAATTCGGTGCCCGGGGCACAATCCCCGTCTGCCCCCCCCCCCTTTTTCTGGTTAAGTCCCTGCTCATGTGCCCGCCTCTCATGACCTCGCTGTCGACGTGAGGTGAAGCCAGAATATTCGCAAAATTTATTTATTTATTTAAAAAAAAAATGGGGTTGGTAATATTCCCATCTCCCCTCATATTGAGTATGTCCCTGCGTGAAGCCATTAAAACGTCGTTCTTTTCTGGGACTGTTCATATGTTATGTTTTTTCTCGTAGGTATTATTTGGCTTCAGCGGTACTTGGGAACGATATCTACGCAATTGGAGGTTTGGATGGTGTACGTAGACACAGATCCGTGGAAAAGTACAACCCCTACGATAACCAGTGGCGTTTCGTGGCGTCCATGAACTCGAAAAGGTCAGATGCTGGCGCCACTGAGTTCAATGGTAAGTCAGCAGCTCTGTATTTTGTTTGCTGTTATACAGAGTTTAACGCAACTTACGTTACAGACTTCAGGAGAGGACTCGCCATGATGAGCTAGGTAGGTACGTGAAAAGATAGCATTTTATTCTACCTTAAAATATAAATGAGGTACACCACATAACGTGTAGGTCACCTCCTAAAGTCTATAACACATACTGTGTTACAGTCTGTATATTTTACAATATGTTTTTAAATATATTTGCTGTTGTAAAGAAAATAATTTTAGTGAAGTAAGGCAAAAGCCAAAGGAAGGTTTCCATTTCTCTCTCTGTATGGAAAATTTACCATACAAATACGGCATCTCTCGTACCTTTGTTTAGGAAAAATATAAACAAATAGGAATGTACAATATTTGGATGTTAATTATTCAGTAAACTCATGTTTAGGAATGTTACTTAACCTATCTTGCTTTGTATGTCAGTGTTTGTCGACAATGATATGTGGTCAGAGTGCAATGTGTTTTACTGTCCATATCAAATGCTTCCTTTTTCCAACTCAATACTTTAAAAATGTTTAAAAATACACATTTGGATATACATTTCTTAATTTTAATATACAACCCCGCTTTCTCTTTTTGTGAGACGAGTCTATCTCAGTTAAATTTGTTTTAGGTTCGATGATTTAAAAGGTATGCAACGAGTGAATTCGTGGCCTCCCATCAACACCTAATAAAAAATATAATGGTTTAAATGAAATAATTCATTCTGATGTTTGACCTACAGGTAATTTCTTACTTGCATTAAATAAGTTCATATTGAGAAAAATAATCAAATTAAACATACAAAAAATCTACCTGGGAAACTTTTCAGGGAAAATTTACGTTGTTGGAGGATTCGATGGGTTTGAATGCGTAAAATCTGCAGAAGTATATGACCCAGACGCGGATCAATGGACCTTCATTCGACCAATGATAAGCCGAAGGAGCGGCATCACCTGTGTGGTATATCACGGATACATCTATACTGCAGGTAAGATTGCATGTGCTGAACCAAAGTTATGACGTATTAACTAGGGCTAAGGCAACTATAAAGACTGGGTATTAACGGCAGCAATCTTTGGTCTTGCGTGAAAAGGGACGCCGCAGCCGTATAATAAACTCGTCATTGAGAAGAAACTATTCGACCAAACCTCGTAAAACTATAAGGTTGTGTTCTTTAAGATGCATAGCCTCCAGCTGTTAAGTTTTTAACACTTTAGTCGATATAATAAGTAAGAAAATAATATATGGTGAACATAGGAACGTTTGCAAGAAGGTGATTTGTTCAACTTTCTTTATCGAAGGATATTCCCCCCCCCCCCTTTCCCCCCAGTTACTGCAGGTCGATAATGTAAAACGTACTAAATGTGCAGTAAAGATCAAATACAAAATCTAAATTTACTAAACTTTCATATGTATAGCCGTTCTCTCACAATCGTCTTGTCTGATTGTATGTTTCCGCGCCTCTCACACGTGGCACGAAGGAAAATGTTTTCAGAACTGCTGTTGTCCCGAAAAAAAAAATTTTTAGTTGTTTCAATTGTGCAATATTTATATTACTATTTAAACTTCGGGATTTTATATGAGTCGCTGCGCTTATGTTTATACATCTAGTTAAAAAAATGCAGTGGATTTAAAGTTAAATTCCACACAGAAACCACCATTGGTTCAATGGTTTAGTTGTGGACACAACAATGAGATTACTGTAAGTTCAAAACCTCACAATGGCAGTTTTACTCTCGTATGATAAATTATTATTATTTTTAAAATTACTTTACAGAAATTAAAATCTCTTTTCTTAGTTCATGACCTGAAATGTACGAATTCTTTAAACGGTGCTGATAATCCTACGCTAAAACTTATAAACGTACGTAATTGCAGCAAAAGTGTTTTATATTTAATAAATAATAAATTTTGCACATGGGCTCATATAAGTTTCTAAGGCTTTTCTTGTAATATCACTTTAAAATTGTTATTGTTCTAATATAGGCTACCTATTTTTAGCGAAGTAATTTTATTCCTCGCATGGGTTAGTTATTATTTTAAACCAACGACTGTATTTAAAACGTATTGGTAAAATTACCTTTAATTGCTAAGATGACTTTTGTGTTTGCACCAGTAAGCTGTAAGTAATTAAATGAAATTTCAAAAATGATTCAATAGATCAAGTTCTGCAATTGTGGAAAATCATTTCATTACCTATAGTAACTAAACATTAAAGTATTACTTATAGTTATTAATAATTAATTGGTATCTATAGATTTAAATAAATAAAACTTAAGTTTAAATTGAAATGGTTTAGAAAATAAATTGGCCTATAATATAAATTGGAACGGTTTTAAAAGAGAACGTAATTAATATGTCTGGTATTCATGAATAAATTTGAGAACTCATGATATTTGTAGTTTTTTAATATAATAATAATGACTTAACAGGGTTTGGATTACAAATTACTGATAAATATTTTTATGTATACTTTTAAGAAGTCAAAATTAACATTCTACGACATATCGATGTTGTAAATACCTATTATTCTTTTAACATGTACTTAACGAATATTAAACATTAATATTTTTACTATATTTCATGTGCTTACGTATGTTACCTAAGGTAATTAAGGGGGTAAATAATCTGAATGGACTACCACATCTGATAACCTTTAAAAACGGGTGTTTTCTTTTTATTTTTGCCAACTTATTTTAACGGGGGTAATGTTTTCGTTAAACCATTGACAAGCTATTTACATTAAGAAACAGAACATAAATTATGGTGGTACACGGTTAGTTAGTTTCTGCACAATGACAAGTTTACTTCACCGCTGCGTACGGCTGCCTAGTCGGGAGCGACGTCCCATCGTTCCATGCGCGAGAGCACGCGGAAACCAAAAACACACAAGATTGTGAGGAAACGGCTACATATATCGACGTTTAGTAAACGTAGATATGATATTTGGCCCTTACTTCACATTTAGTGCGCTTACATTATCTACCTACAGAAATATGGGGGGGGGGGGGGGGGGGGGGGGATATCTTTCAATAAAGAAAGTTGAGCAAATCACCTTACACACCTCAAAAACGCTTCGCGATATATTATAATTCTTTTTTGACGTGATAAAGTCTTATAAATTGATGAACGCCGGCTGCACGCACGAAAAATTGTCACGTTCTGCCTGAGCCAAGCGTGCAAGAACCGGCCAACCACCGTGCGAGAAAATCTTCTATAATATCAAACAGGTTAAGGCGGGCTTTTTAACTAATTGTTTGTGATTATATTTAAACAAATTATTTAAATTAAATTTGCAAAAACTAAAAAATAATATTTGAAAATTAAAAAGTATGCAATTTTTCATCAATGTTTTCTTATGACGTTATCAAGTAAAAATTATCGTCCGTAAACCGACTTTATAGACAACCCACTTTTTTTTTATTACCTATTATAGCAGCTATAGATTAAAAACTTAGCCATCAGAGGCTATGCACCTTAAAGAACATAACCTTAAACCTTAAAGTTTTATGCAGTTTGGTTGGTTAGTTTCTTCTCAATGACGAGTTCATTTTACCGCTGCGTACGGCCGCGCTGGCCGGAAGTCGGCGTCTCTTCTCGCGCGAGACCAAAGATGGTAGCCGTCAATACCCACTCTTTATAGTGCCCTAACCAGGGTATATAATGTTTATAATATAAACTTAAAGAACGGCGGTAAAAGAACTCTTCTCTCGGAATACAAAAATACAATAATCCAAACAAACATACTTAAATGAGCCATTCTTAGTAAACATAGCGAGTTCCTATCTTGAAAATAATTTTTATTTTCACTTCGATCAAAACAACACACGTTACAAAAATATAAACGATATTAGTCAATTAAAAAAAAACACTTTTTATTTTAATTATTTATACTGCTGATTCAAGTCCAACATACCTACTTGATAGGATTAATAACAAAAAAAAAAAGGTGTTTGCAAAACTATATGGTTTGGGTCTTTTATGTTGAAAATACAGAAATGGTCTGTAACCGTTTACTGACATTTCTCAACATAGTAAACTAAACTGCACTGATCCGTTGCATTTATCCATTATCTGCCCGTCCGTCCGTCAACAAGTCGAGCGATTCACACTTCGTACGTCCGTCAAAATACTTTTCCATTCCGATGCTGCCAATGACTAGAAGGCTTAAATGGTGGTGAAAGTGCCTCCTGCATATATATATATATATATATATATAAAATATAATATATACACCTACACACCTGTATAAGTATAAGTATATTATATTGACGATCATGTGAGTCAAACATTTGTATTAATTAAATGAATTACTTTACATTAAATTAAATTCGATTTTTTTCGCTCTGATAGTTATGTATATCTTTTTTTTTTTAATTTATCTTTCACTTCTATGTCTAGATAATTTTTTTTTTATCAAAATTCTAACTTTAAAATATGTTCAAACACAAGCTTAAAAAAAGTAATGGATAAGCTAAACAAACAATCAAACGTAAAAATCTTTATAATATTAAATGCCGGTAATACTTTGTAAACATTTTGGAGATTATAGTTTAACTGTCCATACATCAAAAGTTAAAACTTAGGAAGCTTTTGACAGACAGACGGACGGACGGACGGATGGAATTACCCGGACCTTTTGATTGGCTTGAGGTCACGTGAACGACGTACGGACGGTAAACGGACGGACGCGACGGGTCATTATGAGTGCAACTATACACTTAAGATTATATAACAAGGAGTCTATCTATTGACTTATAAATTACTTACTTTTTATATCACAAAATCAACCAGTTCAACAAAAAATATATATTTTAGGCTCATGTGCAGTTTTGAATTAACTTACCAAGCCTACAGTGTTCGATTCCAGGTGGTTACAACGGCTCCGCGTTTCTCAGCTGTTGCGAGCGGTTTAACCCAGTCACCAACTCGTGGACAAGCGGACATAACATGAGATCTCGCAGAGGCAATTTGGCGCTCGGAGTGGTTAATGACAAGATTTATGCTATTGGTGGCTCAGGCGGAAACTATATCATGAAGACAGTGGAACACTTCGACGACTCCACAAATGAGTGGTAAGTTTCGTTAGTGGCGCTGCCGTAATAACCTCGAATTTAAGAACTGTTTCAGGAGATGGCATGCTGTAAGGTAGTTGGAGCGGAGATTAAGAAAGGATACAGATGGAGCATTAGCCGTCAGACGCAAAGCTGTTTTTTCCCCATTTTTTTCTGATTTTCACATACCCATATGGCGGAATATTGTTTATATTTGTATCAGCTTTTCTTAACGACATTATTTAAGGTGCTCGGAAGAAATTTAGATCACAATATTACTGATTAATATGTTTATATTTATTAAAAGTCCAAAAACGAATCTTCCTAACACAAATGTAATGATATGAGTTGACATTTATCTCTAATTTAACCTCAAATACAGGTACATCTGATACATTTGTAAGCAAATAGCCGCCATATTGGTACATGTAGTACACTGAAATACTTTTCCCCGTTTGACTTCAACCCCTCCCACAAGCAAGAATATGACCTTATGTTCCATCTGTATTTTCCACTAATCTCTGATTTTTTTTTACGTTGCCATCGCCATATTGTTCCTCCAAAAACATTGTGGAAATGGTGCTTGATAATGTTTGATGATGGTTAGTAAAAATGATTCAGAATATGTGTCGTTTAGAAACAGCCACTTTAAAAAAAATTAAAACACAATGCAAAACACTACACTTCAGCACATCAGCCAATTTTTTGGTGTGTCTAAACAATATAGTGTAAAAATTAGCTGAAGAAAAAAAGGCTTCATACACTTACCATGTAATGCAGATGAGCACCCCAACCCCCCAAACCCGATCATTCTGGTAAAAACAAATCTGTCATTTATTAGATATATATCAAATAAATAACTATTGAAAACAGAAAAACGAATTGTTATACTTTGTAGGGATTTCCTACATACCTAAACAACTAGAAGTTAATTAGGTAAATTACAAGCATGTATGCCAACAAGCATGCTAACATAATTTCTCCACTTTCATATTAAATATCATTAGACAACAAATGCCTTCTTATCTATTTATTAATTTGTCATAACATTATTTTTATGTACCCATAAGGCCTATATATAAAACACTTTTATTATTAGTATATGTTTTTCATTTCTGAAATCAAGCCTTTGTTTCGTTAGTTTATTTAGAAGTTAAATGTTTGTTTACAATATTTCTGAAAATTATTAGTCGATTCTGACCATTTTGATCCTTGTTTCATAGGTTTGATAAACTTTTTAATGTTCAGGAGAACTTGTTTCGTATTTTAAGTTATAATATAAAAATATAAAATTTGGCACACACATATTTTATAATTCATGAACACACAGTTCCAAGGTTCATTTCAAATTATTTAAATTCGGCTTCTATAAAAAAAACATACATCAACGAAAAAGATCTTTATTTGATCTAAATTTCAAAACCAATGTGATAAAAAATAATAATTAAAAAGCGTACGGATAAAAAATATGGATGTTACAAGGCAAACATCGGCTCTTAAGCTGTGAGTATGTCTTGAAAATTGACTTTTTACTAGGCCAGTCATATGTTTGCCTCAATTAACTTGCTGTTTTACTTTCGTAAATGATGACTAACATTCTAACATTATATATATATACGTCCCCAGGGCTCTTATCCCCTTCCCGGTCCCCGAATAAAGTCTGGAATATGGATTAATGTAAATTGCCCGGCTAATCCAGCAAGTAGGTAGGGGTTCAGGCCTGCTGTGGCCGGGACCGGAAATTGAGAAGAGGTTTGGATGGATTGATGAGGGTGGAAATCAGGTTGAAATTAGGTAAAGTTCGCTAACTGTTCGTACACTGGTTTATTGCGGCTGGTCCGCCTTTGCCCTGACCGCACCTTTCCCGCAGTAACGGTAACGCTCGCCTCTCGTAGTACCGTGAAAAACGTTAAAGTACTGGAAAACTCCCGACCGTATACGTAGTTGACGAATACGTAAGACTGTAGAACGTTACGAATCGAAAACGTAAGTCCGCACATGGTCGCGGACGTAAAGACTCGCGGAGCGCGGAGACGCCAATCCACACTCCGTGGCTGCCAAGCGGCGACTGCCTCTGCCACTGGTCCCGCCTTCTGCGCGCCCTGCGCCGCGTGAGGGGGGAGGGGTGGACGGGAGGAAAGTCGGTACGAACGAGACCGCGCGCTCGCCGCGGTCCGGCCTCTACATCGCTACACAAGAACCCTGATAAACATGACACTATTAACAAAGCAATATTTACACATATACAATAGTTGTCCGTCTTTGAGCGGTCTTTATAACATGGACACTTTAATGCGCACTCTGGTGCGTTCTTACGATGAACACTGCACTGCACTGTCTGGGGGGGGGGGGGGGGGGAGACGGCGGCATAGGGCGTGCCCCCTCAGGTACACGGCGATGGGCAGGAACGGCCTCTAAGCCTAGGAGGGCACGACGACTGTCGTCAATATATATATATATATATATATATATATATATAGAGAGAGAGAGAGAGAGAGAGAGAGACACTCAAGTGAAATATCACTCACTGAAAAGTTATTCATTTTGCTGCATAGGCATCTGTTAAAGGCAGATTTTACGAAAATAAGTTCCCAAGGGTGGTTGCAGGGGCGTTAAAAGTCAAAATTCTCGTTTTTTAAGCACATTTATGTACTAGAGACTTGAAACTCGCCTGGAATGTTCCTTATATTACATAGACATTAACTGAGAATGTGCTTTTTCCGAAAATCAGCTCCCAAGGAGGGTGGGGGCTTTAAAAATCAAAATGCATTATTTTTAACAATACGTTGTACAAAATTTAAAGCTTATGCCTTCTTCTTCTTCTTGGAAACCACTATTTCTTACTATATTTGTAAATCTTAGACGAAAAAAATGCCTCTTTACAATGTATATAGCCCAGGCAACTCTGGGTACTTAAGATAGTATGTATAGTATGTGATTATTATCTAAATATATTATAAGTTCTTACTAAGTTAAAGTGAATTACTATAGTTCAAATGTTTTCTTTTAACCGCACACTCCTTTATTTCTAAGTTAAATAATATCTATAGCCGACGCTACTCTAGCAATTTACGTTAACTAATAACAAATATGATTTTCAAAGGTTGCCGGCAGCTGATTTAAGAGTTGCGAGGTATGGAACGTCAGCCATTGTCGTTGAAGATATCCCAAACGTCTTGGACTACGTGAAGAGGAAACTGGCTGTCCCCAGGGTCCAGGCAAGGGAAAAGATTGGTTCCAGTTCGTGCGCTGCCACACAAACGGACCGCAGCCATCACTTGAACACATCAGATTCGGAGGATGAGGAAGTTTGAGAGATAAATAGGGTGAAGATTCGTGTAGAAAATTTCCTTGTCCAACTTTTGAACCATTTTATGAATCCACTTAATACTACAAAATATTTCAATTAATTTTCCAGTTTTCATGTATATATGTTAACATTATAACAGTTAGTTAGGAAATATTTCTGAAAGAAAGAAAAGAAAAAGTATGAATTAGCAAAACCATTAATCAATGCAAAATAAAATATGTGGAAGCTAAATAATTGACTGTTCGCACAATGTTATTAGGTATATTCTTTCCAATAAAATTTAAATTTAAATTTAAAAATCAAATAATTAACTAAAGCAAGAACAAACACATCGTTCAAATACTATTTTTTATGTTATTTAATGAAAGATCTTAGATTCTAATATAATTCGAGAACTTACGAATCAAGACCAAATATTGATATTTTTAGAGCACATGTCACCCAATGTCGCCCAAATGTATGTTTTAGTGCAATGGAGTAATATGATGCAGTGATAAAGTTGGAGTCACATTGCCACAATGGCTCAGATCAGTTGCTAATGCGGACAGCACAGTCAGCGACCAGTGCGTCGCGGAACTGATACTGTCATCATAGCCGGTAGCGAACTGCCCGGTCCGCATGCCTGTCTGTGGCATCGATCCAGGGGGCTCGCAAAGAGTCCCAGGCCGCGGGGTGCCCCCCATTACCTCTTGTTTTGTGTCTGTGTGTATGTTTTTGATGTGTTTGGGTGTAAATGATTCTGGGGTCTGTGGTAGGGGGTGGCTGTTTGGCCTTTCGGCTGTGGTGGAATGCTGGTGTCTGGTTGCATGGACGAATGTGGTGGAGTGGAAAGTGATGCACTCACGCGGTCCGCCAGGGCCTCCGCTGAGCGCTAGCGCTCCCGAAAGTAGGCGGGAGCATTTGCTGTCCTGCCCGCTGACCCCTGCACTACGCTCTGCCAGTCTGCGCCTCGGTGTTGTCTTGTAGTCAAGTTGTGTTGGTCTGTGTTGACCCCTTTAGGCAGAGGAGTGTGATGTTGGGGATTAGATAAGGAGGGGGTTAGGCCAGAGGCCATCCCCGACTCGTGCCGAGCCCGGGCCAAAGCACCCCCCCCCCCTCCCACGTCCGTGGCCCGAATCACACTCATGTGGCATATGTCTGGGACACCCCTATGTTCTCTTAGGTCTTAAGTTATGGTTACCGTTTTGGCAGCGCGACCGGCCCGGTTTTGTTGTGGGGCACCCTCGCCTAGGCTGCTGGTGTCTGGTATGCATCCTCGGCCAATTAGTGCTTGTAAGGCATGCCTCGGCTGACATCGTGGGTAGCAAGTGTGGTACAGGAATATTCAGGGGGTGTCCAGCCACTCGGGTCTTCCCCTGGTCGTTCTGTTTGGCAGGCCACGAGGACGGGGGCCGCGGTGGCCCCTCCCGGGCCTCCTTTGGGCTATTGGATGGTGCAATTTAGGGCCCCAGGTGGGTTCTGTGTTGTCTTTCATTGCCACAACGAACACAACACAACCTAAAAACTCGGTAGCCAATGAAATAAAAGGTCGTGATGTCAACACTACAAAATATACACCCGGACAGCCTGCAAGAAGTACATAGATTCTATTTCTAATTTTGTAATGTCGTGCCGCATAACGGACAGCAAAACAGAAACCTTACAAAACTAAACTTCAAGAATACTTGGTAAATTTTAAAATTGAAAAAATAAATTTCGTTTTACATTTGGGTACACTTTCACATTTGTAGTGTAGCTTCAATTATTATGTGTTTTTTTTAATTTTTAACATGGATAGATAATAGCAGAATTAGTTTCTATCCCTTATCAACATATGTATAGCTAACTTCCTTGTATCTTAAATAAACTTAGGCTGGTATTCATAGTCATATCTTGAGCAACATCTCGACTCCTTCTTGGCGAAGTGTCCGTGAACAAGATGACCTTCATGAAGACTGCATACTCAAGGAAGAGCTTGTTTGATGTTCTTATAGCCTGACGAAGCACTTACTTAAGGCCGCCGAAAAAACACAAGCATACACGAACCTTGCCGACTTGACTTGTTCATTCAAAATTCTGATACTTTTTACAGAGAGCACTGAAACCCCAGAATTTGAGGCTACTTACAGTAGCAATATTGTGTGTATATATATCACTAAATTCGATATGTGTTTGTACGTTGAGTAAGGAATTTTTTTTAGTTTTTAATACTCTTGAATCACACCTGGAAAAACAGGTGTTTTGCGACCACAAAGATGAACACCTTTTAGTACATCTCAACATGTGTGACTTGAGTTGAATAAAAGTAAGAACTGGCTATACTTGTAGAACTGTATAGAAACGTAGCAGAGCTATTTTAACAAACAATTTAACCTATTTTTCGTATTATTTTGAAAAGAAGGATATTATAAATCTTTGGATACATTCAGAACTTCATACAGGATTAATATAAGTTTAAAAATACGAGGTTCACGAGTATTAACCATTTTATACACTGCGATTTGAACAAGCAATTGCTAGAGACATGTCTGCAGTTGTCTTGGCAAAGACTGTCGTATTCGTGTTCTTAAGCATGGTCTCAGCGACTATGATACATGCTTATGCGATGTCTTCAACAACGACTATGAGGCAGGAGAATGCCCTCTCAGAAAAAAACAAATACGGCGACGTCGTCCGACCGAAGGCCACCCTAAAGCCCGACCTGCAACCACCAGTATTAAACCCCGCTAACGGAACGCGCCCCTAGCCATGGCCCAACCGAGTCAGGCGAGCCACCAGAAACCAAGGTAGAACCCGGCCCCCCTAAAAAAACAGACCGACATTACAGCCGACCACGGTGTAAAAACAAACACAGAATATTAAACAATATTATGTATACATTCAAAGTTGATTAACGAAAGTGCGACGTAGGAGTGCCCGGGCACTCACGTGTGTAAATACGTCGATATGTGTGTGAGTGTCCCCCTGGCGGCCTTCTGCCTAAATTAGTCAATTAACCCATGTGACATAATTACTAACCCCTTGTGTTGCGTTATTACCCCCACCAGAGCAGTCCTGCAAAAGACGAACAGTCGCTGATGTGACGTAAAATTTAAATGAAATAATTATTAAACATACTAACTTCAATTTGCAGAAGGGACGAGTGACCTTAATCCAGCCTTAATAATTAATGTAAGAATTTAACGCCCTTAAATTCTCTTATTAACATGTCACATTAGAAACTAACGTAATGAGGTCAACCCTGGCGCGAGGGACACCGAGCCTCGGCCGGACGCCATGACATGACGCGAGTACAGCGCGACTCGTGGACCGGGGCGGACGCACGTCCCACGGAGAGACATCATCCATTGTCTGCATTGAACTCACTTCTGGTAATTATAGTCACTTCCTCGAAACCTCTTTTTACTTATCTCTCCGTGCGTACCCGGTCCAATTTTCAGTCCAGGACTTAATCCGGCCGCATAACTTTTAAAACCCCCTGCACCACACTTGGTCTGCGGGGTAGTTTCAGCATACGGCACGGGCCGCCTCCCGAAGAACAGAACTTTAATTAAAACCAGTCGCTCCGGCGCTGACCCCAACCCGTAAGGGAACTTTGAGTGAATTTAGCTGCGGTCCGCGCTCCACTACAGTGGACGCGATCACCGCCTCGAGACGTTATACGGGATTGGCCGCCTCCAATCACCCTCACCCCTCTTTTGAGTAACCAGGCTCAGAAACGCCTAGTGCCACGCTAATACGTAATAATTAGTAACTTTGTGCGACGCCTTGAATTTAGAACGTTTTCTTTTGTGAACTTGTGCGACGCATCACCGCGTAACATTCAATAAACTTGTGCAACGCACCTTCGCGTAACATTCCTTGTGAACTTGTGCCACGTCTTATTACGTAACTTTCAAACTATCCTTGTGTAATTGTGTAATTTCTGTATTGTGTGACGTCACCCTCTGTACGACGTGGCGTGTAATCAACAGTATTACACCTAAACCACAGTCGCCTGAATAAATGACGCACATAGTTTGTTGCATTACTTCAGCGTATGATTAATTAACCATACGACTCCCAACCGCCGCCAAGTAGGGATTTCCTCATAACCCACACAACATCGCCGACGGTCCTAGTGGGCCACGCAGGGCAATCGACCCCACGACCCACCTATCGACTAGAAGCAGAGCTAGTTTGGCGCCCACCTGGACACATTACATTCACAACAGCCATTCCCGCTAGGAGCCGCACCGGGACTCGAGCCCGAGACCCCGGACGACGGCAACGGGACTATCATTAGATGGTCTTCATCAAGACCGTCTTGTTTGCGATCACTTGAGACAATCTCAAGCAATATCTATGACACCTAAATATTTAAATAATAATGCATATAATAATTTATTAACGAAGGAATTGCTGAAGACATAAATATGAATAGGTACCACCCTAAATGTCTGAAATTTTGTAACATTTCACATTTTATACGAAGGGCAGTAACGAGTTTACAAACTCCCATAAAAAAAATCGCATCCGTATGAAGTTGTTACATCTCGTTAGAGCAATACTAAATCATTTTCATAATTTATTTTTGATATGACCCATTTTAACTGCAAATGGTAAAAAAAAAACAGTGGTTAATGGATAAATAAATTAATAATTTTCTTCACCATTAAATTTCTTACAATTTATTGTAAATCTTCATATACTATGCAAATCTTTCTTCTGAAACAAATTTTGATGAGATGAACCATTATTGCAAGGAATATAAAATTAGTTCGGATTAAAAAAATATTTTCTAACCTGTACCTATACTATCAAATCCATTCTTATTTATTTATAACTTTCTTAATATTATGTTGAATTTTTGTTGAAAATAAATTTTGATATGAGCAATTATATGTGAAATGATTATTTATTATTATATATATAGCTGCACTTGGGTACAGAAGTGCCCAGTGGCAAGCATTCTCCCTACTTTCCCCGCACTCTTCTTCTGAACTGATCCACACTCCCAGCCGACACACATTCCTCCTCCAGCCTATTCCATTCCCTTACCGTACGCACAAAAGTACTCAAGTACTATTTATAAAATTTTTGATGAGACAAAATATTACTGCTGGAGCTTGAAATAACAAAAGGGTTTTAAAAATATTTTAATTCCTTCATACATAGCCTAAACTATCAGATTCGTTCAAACTTATTATTAAACTTCTAAACATATATTTTTCTTGATGTTATTTTTTGCTGTATAGTAAATATGATATTTTTATTTAACTAATATTTACACTACCTTGACGTCGTCCGAACGAAGGCCACCCCAAAGCCCGACCTGCAACTGCCAGCATCCGACCCCGCTAACGGAATGCACCCCTAGTCATGGCCCACCCGAGTCAGGCGAGCATCGGAGTAACAGGTAGAATTCAGGACCATGCCCTAATTAATCAGCCACCTCGACCCCAGTTTATTAGAAAACAGACACAAATTAATAGTAACACCACTTTTTTTTAAAGACCCCGTCCAAGGAAAGTGCGATGTAGGAGTGCCCGGGTCACTCACGTGTGAAATTACGTGAATACATTTGTCAGTCTCCCTTGCGGCCTTCAGCCTAAATTAATTAAAGTATTGTGTAACGTAATTGTGACCTACCCATGTTTTTGTGTATAACTCGCCACTGGAGCAGTCAACAAGTGACGAACAATCTCTTGACGTCCCTCGGCTTCTGGTCCCTATTTCCCTGTTTACTTGAAATTCCTATTGTGCCCGTACTGCTCTCGTCGGAGAGGTGTGGGTCCAGGCCAACGTGGCCGGGACCGGGGAATACGGGACCTGGAGGGAGAGTGAGGTGAGGAGGAAGAATGATAGGCAGTTTTTAAGGACCACTCGATGTTAACAGTTCCACAAGCCCCTTTTATTGTAATTCTGAGAGCCTGCCGCGGCCTGGCGGATCCGTCGCGGAACGAGCGCCCTTCCCACGAAGACCCGGACTCCCGAAGACCGTCTCGTGCAATCAACTCGTCTCGACACGAACTAGAAATCCTCCCACGTAACAAGGTTCCCGATTGAAAGTTTCTCCACAGAGGCGCGTGACACGTGCGCGGTCCTTTACGTAACAGACTCGTAATGACGACGAAGGTTCGGCGGTTCGAAACTACGCTTACGCGTCCTAGGATGTTCGACTCGTGACGTAATTCGTAACTCGAAAGCTCAACCGTGTGAGCGACACAGCAAAGGCAGCTCAGCTGCCGCGACAACTCGTACAGTGGCGCTGTCGCCGGACCGCGAGCTCGGAAGACGCGCCTCGCGATCAGCGCGGAGTGGTGTGCACGTCTGCCGCTGAACGAGCCCTGAGCAACACTGCCCTTCCCCGCCCGCCAGTGGGCCGTGGCCCGCGGGCCGCGGGGGAGGGGAGGAGAAATCGGCCGGCGTGGGAGAGCACCCCCCCTCGCGACGCGGACGGGCGCCAGTCCGCGATTACATATTAGCACTGCGAGACATTTGAGAAAATTACAAGATTATTTACACAATATTTAATACATTACGGTTACATTATTTACACACTTATTGAGGTTCACGACCATTTGAAAAATACATAAATCAGAATTATTCGTAACACTAAAGAAGCCCACTGACATGCTAGGGCGCACGCGGGTGCGTCCCTGACCGATGCACTACACTGATGGTTCACTGGGGAAACAGACTCCCTCAGGCCCAAGTCGGTGGCCAGGTACGGCCTCTGCATCTGGGAGGGTACGACGACTGTCGTCACTCTGGTGTGACTCGTATTATTTAAACGTAGTTTATATAAACATGTTATATCTAATTCTTAGAGAGTATCTGCAAACAGGTTAATATTTATTATTTAATGTATGAATTTAGAGCCACTTGCAATCTCTTGTTAATTAAATAATTTCCGAATAACGGAACTTTAGAATCTTTGGCGCGAGAGAATGCTGAGGCCTCCCCTCGCGCCAAGGGCAAACGAGTACCGAACGACTCGCGGACCGGGGCGGACGTGCGTCCCACGGGGAGTCTTCATCCTTTGTCTCCACTGAAATTCACTACTGGTAACTATAGTCATTAATTGAAATCATTTTCGTTGCTTAAACTCCCTGTGCGTACCCGGTCCTTTTTACGGTGTAGGGCCAACCCAGCCGCTTAAATATAGACTCCCCGCACAAAGCATTACACAGGGCAGTTCAGCATACGGCACGGGCCGACTACCGCCACCAATGACTTTGATAATCTTCGAGTGAACAGGCACCGGCAACAACGACGCATAAGACTTGTAACTAATTTAACTGCGAGCCGCGGTCCAACAGGTGGACACAGGTATCGCTGCTTCTGCAATTCTCGGGGTTGCCGCCTCCTATCGACCTCCCCCTTAACCTCGACTGGCGTGAGGGTTTCAGATTAGTGACGGCACGTCAGAGCGCCCAGTGTCAATTTAATGTATTTTCGTAGGGTAATTCAATGTGCATCATGTAAATGTAAACTGCAAGTGTAACTGTTCTAACCAATTAAACGTACACTCCGTACGCGACGTGTTACCGACAGTGCAAAACCGAATCCGTGTGTGTTATTGTGGGAGTCTCCGTAACCCAGCCAGGAATCAGCGTGTTATGCTGTACAGGGCCTGCAACATGTTAATAGCCAGGGATCCCTCCAACCACAACCACCGCCGATTGTCCTAGCGGGCCACGCAGGGGCATTCGCACCCAATGACCCAACTCCCCACTAGGAACCACACCCGGACTCGAACACGAGAACCCGGACGACGGCAACCTTATCCTGAAGCTGAAGCAGAGTTACAATTCCACAAAAAATATAATAGCAGTTATTCAGTTTTTTATTACCTGAAATGTTTTTGATTATTTTGTAAAGGCACATTGCATTTAAACAAGTAGTTATTAGTATTAATAGTTCTGGATATGCTAGTTTGGAGTAGTTATACTTAAAAAATGGTAATACCAAGTTTAATGATTGATTAAGCTAGGTTAGCTTGACGCCGACCGCCAATGCTCCTCTATTTCGCATAGACCGCTATGCCTCATCAATGTCTCACAAATGTGTGTGCACCGAACGCGCTCGTGCGCGCACCGGAGTGTAGGAAGTGCAACGGGGCGAACGCCAGGTAACAAGTGCTATGTCGGCGGAAGGATCCGGCCGGGTGTGGCATATCCCTCCGCCGAACTTCAACAAATGTAATGTATGTACTTTTTCCACAGGAGATACTTAGACATTATTTTCATTATTTAATATTTCATTTCTTACAAAATTATGTTTCACTGTGCGCCTTTTCCCAAACCTGGCTGGTTCAGTTTCCCGCAAAAATCACACATTTTGCTGGGAGGGTGGGTGGGGGAGGGGGGTCGCGCGCGGTGAGAGCGGCAGTATCCTTCCAGAGCTCAGAGAGGCCGGCAGCCTCCACGCAACACGGGACCAGCAACTTTAATTTTTTCACTGATATGTAGTTTTCGATAGTCGTAATCGTTCGTAAACCTTTTCTTTCAGTTCCGTGGTCGGCCTTAACTTACCATGTGGTATTTAACTTAAATTATTCAGTGCTCCAAGACGAGCGTTCGTCGTAATACGTAAGTACTGTAGGTGATCTACGAGATGTAACATCGGCGCTTCACGCGATAACTTAGCCAACCGGCTAAATAGTTTCAGCCTGCACGGGGCAGCCAGTAGGCAACACGTGCACTCAAACTTACTAACTAATCAATGTCTGGGACAAGTCTAAGGGTCAGGTAGAGTCGCCGGAGTTACGGGCCTACGTGTCATTGGCCCAGTGTAATACGTATTGTGTAATTGTGAAGTGTTTTATTAGTCAGATTTTAATATGTCATGTTAGGGTTTGTTTTATAATCACAGCATCGAGTCTAAGTGTATGACCTTACCGCGTAATGAAATCGTGAGCCGCCACTGAGAAAGTGGTCGCGTGTGTGACTATTCAATTCGGGAAAACCGTTACGGCCAGGACGGGCAGCACTATGTATAGGGCTGTGCCGTAATAAATTCATCAGACATCAATCAGTATTTTCGTGTTCTCTTTCAGGCGTCCCGAGTGGCCATAACAGCTCGGGGGGCCCTACTGCGTTGAACCTCTACCTCTAGCCACAAGGCCGAACCTACCCTGAGATTCCGAACAATACTAAAATCACGTAAAATTCAATATAGGTAGTGGGGACGGCGCCAAGCTAAACTAAAACTTTAGTGAAAATGATTGATTATGTTAGGTTAACAAACATAAACAATATGGTAAAAAAAGATTAAACTGTTTGTTATGTTGTATTAGCAAAAATAACTATAAAAATGAGGCCGAGCTTTTTTAACAAACGGTGTTACCTATTTTTTTATATTATTTTGAAAAGAGGATATTATTTAATCGTTATATACATTGTGTCTTATTTTAAACTTGCACAGGAATGGCTAAATTATAGAAAGTTCTTACATTCATTCAACTCAAGTCACACAAGTTGAAATGTACTAGAAGGTGTGTGTCTTTGGGGTCGCAAAACACTTGTTTTTCCAGATGTGATTCAAGAGTATTAAAACATTAAAAAAAACTTCCTCTCCTCAACCAACTCTTCGAATCTAGTGATATATACTCATAAAATCTTGGAACTGGGGTTTCAGTGCTCAAATTCTGGGGATTCCATGTTCTTTGTGAAAAGTAGCATACTTTTTAACGAACGAGTCTAGTCGTTAATAATCGTGTATGCTCGTGTATTTTCGGTTGCCTAAATAAGTGCTTCGTCAGGCCGATCTGTTTTCTGTCTTAGTTTCTTAGTTTTTTAGGTGCTGACTGGCGGCGGAGTGAGTGGTCAGTGCAACCACTCACCACCAGGGGCGCTTGCGTCCCTGGTCACTAAATCCAGTACTGGAAAATTAGTAAAGCGGACCACGAGTCCAAGTGCCCAACCCCCGCATGGTAGACTCTTTTCTACTCTGTCCAACTCTTCATCCAGACCATCCTCTGTCTCCTGTAAATTCCTACACGTAATGCATGCCAATTTGCATCCCGCATGAATGTGCCCAGGGTTTTCCCTGTGTCTATGCAGGTTTTACCTGGGCCCACCCTATCTCTAGTTATAGTCTAGATTTAAGAGTGAGGGGAGTTAGTCATGGCGCCAATCGCTGCCATGGCTGGCCAATCCCCTCCTAGCACATGATGCATGCGACCCTCTCCCTGCATGGCTAATCCCAGCATGACTAGGCGTATAGGCTTCGGCCTGAGACGCACCTAGGTCCCTCCCTAACCCGGACCCCTCCAAAATACACTTAGTTTTAGTTAGGTTAGGAAAAAAAAAAAAAAAGAAAAAATCGTCAGGCCGAGTTCGCTTCGAGCCTTGGCCGAGGACGGACGCGTCAAGCGAAGCTGCGAGATTCCAGGAACAGCCTGTTTACTCGCACACAGGCCAGGTGGTATTCCCAGGTTTTCCTAAAAAGTGTAAGCGTGCAAAACAACCCGGGTTGTAGCTAACCCTACAGCCTAGCCACAACCCGGCTTAATACCGGGTGCGTGGTCAGTGGGTGTTAGTGCGTTGTAGGGTGTAACTAGCGACATGACTGATCAGTTAAGTAACGAGCAGGTGATGCAGGAGTGCATCGATGTGCCCCTGCCGAGCGACGACGAAACCGAAATGTCAAGCGACGACGGCTTTACAACAGTCGTCTCAAAAAAAACAAAAAATGGGAGGAAAGGACGAAAGACTGCGCCCCCCACTGACGAACCCCGCGATCGCCAGGCAGCAGGCCGAGCGACTTCGCAAGCAGCCCGTCAGAAGGGCAAACAACTCGGCCAGTCAAACGGCCGCCAACACGCCCACAGGTTCGAGCCCTGCCCCGTTAAACCCTGCCCCTCAGGCAAAGAAAATGCAGGTGAAACCCCTGTATGTATTCGTGGATTCTGGCCACAGCTACCCAGCCATTAAAACAGTGCTGGATGCAGCACTGCAGGAGCGCTGGTCGTGCGTCAGTCGCGGCCATGACCAGCTCATGATTCACACTGCCACCGTGGAGGAGTACCACAGGGCAGTGTGTGCACTGGAGCAGACCGGAGTGCAACACTCTGTACTATTGCAACGGGACGAGATCCCGAACAAGTTTGTGTTTTGTCGAGTGCATAGCAGCACCGACAAACAATTCATTCAGGCTGAGTTCGCCGCAATGGGGCTTCCAGTGCAGAACTTCTGGTTTCTGTACAACAGGCAGACAAGGCAACCTATAAATAAGTTAGTTGTAGAGCTGCCGAAGGCCGTAAATCCAGAAAGGATTTACGACCTGAAGTCATTCGGAGGCCTCAGCATTCGTGTTGAGGACTATCGACACCCCAAAGGCCCCCTCCAATGTGGCAACTGTCAGAGGTTTGGCCACCCCGCAAAAGGCTGCAGAGCCTCCCCTGTGTGCCGATGGTGCAGCCAAGGGCACAAAACCGAGGTTTGCCCCCAGGGAGGTGACAGGACGAAGGCAAAGTGCGCGCGATGTGAAGGCCCGCATTGCGCCAATTACAGAGGCTGCATGGCCTACAAGAGGGAGAACTGGCGTCACCTCCCGCAACAGGAGCGGAAAGACAGAGAGCTGCAGTCCAAACGTGCAGTGCGCGAAAACAAGCGAGCAGCAGCCGCAGCTCAAGTCCGCCCGCCCCCACAACAAGCCGGTCCCTCAGGCTACTGCCCCCAGTCCCCAAGGCAGCCGTGGCGAGCCCCGAGCTACCCCGCCCCCCCACAATGGCAGAGCCCTAACCAATATTCAGTGTTGAGCGATAGACATGAACTGGAGTACCCTGTCTTGGCAAACCCACCCAGGTCTAGAGGCCAGCCCCTGCCCCAGAGGCCCCCGAAGAAACACCATTCGGGGCACAAAAACGGTAAAGGCCGGGCGCAAGGTCAGGTGACGGATCAGCCAGGTACTAAGGCGCCACCCAACTCCACCCCTCCCCCCAGTGATTCCATGAAAGTCGCGCAACAACAAGCCAGCCCGTTGCAGACAGACTCACCAACAGAATTGCCAACTGCTTCACCGCAGTTAAAACCCTTGGAGAATCCAGCGATGGGCGCGAGTGACTTTCTAAAGCTCGTGGGCCAATCGGATACCATTGCACAGAACCCTAACCTGGCACACGTCCTGGAACCAATGTGCATTTTAATGGCTATTTTGTGTAATCCGTCCAAGTCAATAGAGGACAAAATAAAAGCCACCACGGGCTTCGTGACAGCATTAGCGGCCAGCTTTAATGCCGCACACCCTTAATTTAGGTTCTGCCATTAATACTACCCCCGTAGACAGTAGATTAAGTACCATCCTTTACTGGAATGCACGAGGAATTAGAAATAAAATAATCGAATTTACCGATCATTTAATTAAACATAATATTGGAATCGCGGCGATAAACGAAACACACTTAATTCCAACAGATCGTCTAACTATCTTAAATTACACTATTTATAGGCGCGACCGCAATACCAGAAGTGGAGGGGTTGCCCTACTAATCCACAGAAGTATACAACATAGTGAATTTCATTTACCTGAATTTAATAAATTAGAAGCTGTTGCAATTACTTTTAAAGTCAATAAACAACAAATAGTGCTTATTTCGATGTATGCACCACCGGGGAGGTCACTAACTGAAAACGAGCTGGACATCTTATATGGCTCAGCTCCCACATTTCTAGCAGTCGGCGATATTAATGCCAAGCATAAAGACTGGAACTGTCGGAGCAATACAGCCAATGGCCTACTGCTGCAAAGACAAGAGTCTAACAAAAATTATGAAGTAAATGCTCCCTCAGAACCCACTCATGATAGCGGAGTACTAAGGCACAACACCAATATTTTAGATATTGCATTAAATAAGAGAGTTCAAACGGGATTCGAACTCAGAGTTTTTCACGAAATGTCATCTGACCACTTTCCAGTACATCTACTATTCGATGACGTGGACACTGACATCAGTCCTCCGAGAAAAATTAAAGACTACAAGAAAGCCGACTGGAGAGGCTTTCAGACGTATTTAGTCGATAATTTGCCTGCAGCCGATGCTGCCAACTTCGAAACGAAAGATAACATCGAATCAGCAGTCACTGAAATTACAGTTAAAATTCAAACTGCAATTAACTCGTGCATCCCAGAAAAGGTGGTTAGATTTAAGCAAGATGTACTGCCGGTGTATATTAGGGATTTAATTTCTCAGAAAAATAGATTAAGGCGCGAATATACTCTACGTAGGCATCGCGACATTAAAGCGAGAATTAATGAATTACAGAAAATAATTTCCGATGAAATAACTCTATGGAGGAGCAGCCAATGGGAGACGAAAGTCTCTCAGCTACAGGTTCAAGATGGTAGCACCTGGAGTATGACAAAGCGATTCCTTCATAAGATAGATAAAATACCTCCGCTACAAACTCGCACTGGGTTCGCTTTTACACCGACAGACAAGGCACAAGCCTTCGCGAATACCCTTGAATTAGCCTTTCAACCTAATATCGAACCCTGTGACCCGCAATTTAATGCCGGAATATACAGAGACCTTACAATTAAACTTAATCAGCCTTTAACTTCAAAACCTTACTTAACTCAATCTCAGGAAGTTAAACAGGCTATCAGGCATATGGAACCACGTAAGGCACCGGGAAACGATGGCATTCAGGCAGTAGTCCTTAAGAAACTGCCCGACGAAATTTTGGAATACCTAGCTCAATTAATAAATGGAATACTTAAACTACAGTATTTTCCATTGCAGTGGAAAGAAGCGAATGTGATAGTTTTTCATAAATCCGGAAAAGATAAGACACTGTCCCAAAATTATAGGCCCATTAGTCTGCTGAGTACATTGTCAAAAGTAGCTGAATGCATAATTCTGCAGCGACTAAATGCTCACATTAAAGAAAATAACGTACTGCCGGACGAACAATTTGGTTTTCGCAGCGCGCATTCAACAACGCATCAAATAATCCGTTTGACAGAACAAATAATAACTGCGTTCAATCAGAATAGCTATAATCTCGCAGCATTTTTGGACATAGAAAAAGCCTTTGATAGAGTACTTTGACGCCGTCCCCGTTGCCTGATCTGAATTTTACGTGAATCTAAACTGTTTAATTAATTTTGGGTCTCAAGGGCGGGGTTCCTGGCCTCGTGGCTGCAGGCAGGGACGCGTCGACAAAGGATTCCCCAGGCTGTTTTGGCCTCCCAGGACGCCTTATTAATAAAAACACACACGTACTTTTAGCTGGTTTATTCCGTCGCACACTTTACACGTTACACGCTCACGTAACTGGCCGCTTCATCGTCGACCTAAGCTCCACGCACGCCACCCACTATTGGCGGACTTTTTACGGCCACACGGTAGCCCGGTGGCAAGTACGTCGATAGGGGCTAATCCCGGTGAATTGCGAGTGGAATGCTCTGGCAGGCGATAAGTCTGTACGTACCTGTATGAAAATCTGCGGCACGCAACGTGAAATGCATGGGGAGGTTGTTCACACGCAATTACTTAAAATCAAACACTACACAATAGTCACTGCGATTAGTCCCGTGTTCGGGTCTAGGTAAATTGTTCCACTCAACTGGTTAACTAACTGCGGCTACTCCGCGGGGTGGCGAGGGCCACGTTAGCTGGGTACGGGCGCGGTGTAATCCTGCAGTATATCACACACGTGACCGTGGCACGTCCCAGTTAATGACTCGTCTGAAAGTCTTAGATTCGCATTTGGCGCAGTGCCGCCCTGCGTGGGCGATGAACTACGTCCCGATGTGGGACTTTACAGCGTGAGGCGCAGGTGCCACGATGGGCCACCTAATCATTTACGTAGTATACTAAAAGTCCTGTGTCGGACTGCTCATTTTATTAAAGGACCGCGCGGAGTCTCGAACGGTCGATTCGGGCCGACCGGGGAGCTGAATTAAAACGATTTGGCTATAATTACCTATTGTAGTGACTGGTGATGTTGGCGCGAAAGTTGAGAGCTCCCCGTGCGTGGGCTGCCGGCCCGGGCGAGTGCTGGATGGCGACTGACTAACCTCCCTGGCCGCCGGGGCCAGGGAGGGGGGAAATTCCGCGGGAAAACTGCGAAGCGCGGGAAGATGACTTCGGCCAGTTTTGTGAATGATAACCCTTTATAAAATGATTATTAAATTAACATTAATTATTAATGGTTTTAGACTTATGAGTTTCTGTTTATCTTATCAAATGCATGAATAATTAATACCCTTGCGCAGTGCCACACCCGGCCGGGCGCTTTGCACACGTAGGGGGCCGTGACTGCCGTCACACCGTTCGGGGCACTGCACTATGTTGCGCGCGCGGGCGCGTTCGAGGCGCGGCACTGATCAGGTGTTGACACATAACGGCCTGTGCTCTCAGAGGGAGCACTGACGGCGGCGTCAAATGCCCCCCCCCTCGACGAGGCCGCTCTGTGCCTCAACACCTTACACACACACTTAAAGATACGCCGGCACACTGACCTGGTAGACCCGGGGCAGCTGTCCATGGGGCGGCGTCGGGTACCTGTGCATCAGCGTCAGCGGCGGTCGAGGTGGGCAGTGGCGGCGTGGCGGCGCCCTCAGCGTCAGGCGGCGGCGCGCCCAAGGTGGCGCACGTGGTGGCGCCCTCAGTGGCGGACGGCAGCGCGCCCAAGGTGGCGCGCGTGGTGGCGCCCTCAGCGGCAGGCGGCGGCGCGCCCAAGGTGGCGCCCTCAGCGGCAGGCGGGGACGCGCCCAAGGTGGCGCCCTCAGTGGCAGGCGGCGGCGTGCCCAAGGTGGCGCGTGTGGTGGCGCGCGTGGTGGCACGCGTGGTGGCGCCCTCAGTGGCAGGCGGCGGCGCGCCCAAGGTGGTGCGCGTGGTGGCACGCGTGGTGGCGCCCTCAGTGGCAGGCGGCGGCACGCCCAAGGTGGTGCGCGTGGTGGCACGCGTGGTGGCGCCCTCAGTGGCAGGCAACGGCGCGCCCAAGGTGGCGCGCGTGGTGGCGCCCTCAGCGGCATGTGGCGGCGTGCCCAAGGTGGCGCGCGTGGTGGCGTGCATGGTGGCGCCCTCAGTGGCAGGCGGTGGCACGCCCAAGGTGGCGCCCTCAGTGGCAGGTGGCGGCACGCCCAAGGTGGTGCCCTCAGCGGCAGGCGGCGGCGCGCCTAAGGTGGTGCGCGTGGTGGCGCGCGTTATGGCGCCCTCAGTGGCAGGCGGCGGCGCGCCCAAGGTGGCGCGTGTGGTGGCGCGTGTGGTGGCGCCCTCAGCGGCAGGCGGCGGCGCGCCCAAGGTGGTGCGCGTGGTGGCGCGCGTGGTAGCGCCCTCAGTGGCAGGCAGCGGCGCGCCCAAGGTGGTGCGCATGGTGGCACACGTGGTGGCGCCCTCAGTGGCAGGCGGCGATGCGCCCAAGGTGGCGCATGTGTTGGCGCGCGTGGTGGCACGCGTGGTGGCGCCCTCAGTGGCAGGCAGCGGCGCGCCCAAGGTGGACGCGCGTGGTGGCACGCGTGGTGGTGCCCTCAGTGGCAGGCGGCGGCGCGCCCAAGGTGGTGCGCGTGGTGGCGCTCTCAGTGGCGCGAGTGGCAGCACGGCCGGTTTGCACAGCGCCCACCCCCCTGTGAGCCTTCATGGCAGTTGGGGGTGGCTGGGGCGTCGTGGCTGTCAAGTCCGCCTCGGTGCCTTGTGGCACGGCGTCGACAACCCGGTGGTCTGCCAGACTAGGTCGAAAAGTGGTGCTTTTGCGACGCGCGGCCGCGCCAGCTGCTCTCTCGATGGCTGGGGGCGTCGTCGTCGGTGGTGCCGGAGGTGGTATTCGGGATCCGCAGTGGCGCTGCGTGTGATCCGCCACCTGGTGATCCGGCCGATTGTGTTGCAATGTGGCTGTTTTGAGACTTGCGGCCGCGCCAGTTTCTCCCTCAGTGACTGGGGGCGGCGTCGTCGGTGGTGCCGGAGGTGGTGTTCGGGATCCGCAGTGGCGCTGCGTATTTTCCTCCACCTGGTGATCTGGACTAGGTCGCGATGTGGTGGCTTCGGGACCCGCGGCCGCGCCAGCTGCGCTCTCGGTGGCTGGGGGCGGCATCGTCGGTGGTGCCGGAGGTGGTGTTCGGGATTCCCAGTGGCGCTGCGTGTGATCCTCCACCTGGTGATCTGGACTAGGTCGCGATGTGGTGGTTTCGCAATGCGCGGCCGCGCCAGCTGCGGTCTCGGTGTCTGGGGGTGGCGTCGTCGGTGGTGCCGGAGGTGGTGTTCGGGATCCGCAGTGGCGCTGCGTGTGATCCTCCACCTGGTGATCTGGACTAGGTCGCGATGTGGTGGCTTCGCGACGTGCGGCCGCGCCAGCTGCGCTCTCGGTGGCTGGGGGCGGCGTCGTTGGTGGTGCCGGAGGTGGTGTTCGGGATCCACAGTGGCGCTGCGTGTGATCCTCCACCTGGTGATCTGGACTAGGTCGCGATGTCGTGGTTTCGCGACACGCGGCCGCGCCAGCTGCGGTCTCAGTGGCTGGGGGCGGCGTCGTCGGTGGTGCCGGAGGTGGTGTTCGGGATCCGCAGTGGTGCTGCGTGTGATCCGCCACCTGGTGATCCGGCCGACGTTGTCGCGAAGTGGCAGTTTTGAGACTTGCGGCCGCGCCAGTCGCTCCTTCAGTGGCTGGGGGCGGTGTCGTCGGTGGTGCCGGAGGTGGTGTTCGGGATCCGCAGTGGTGCTGCGTGTGATCCGCCACCTGGTGATCCGGCCGACGTTGTCGCGAAGTGGCAGTTTTGAGACTTGCGGCCGCGCCAGTCGCTCCTTCAGTGGCTGGGGGCGGCGTCGTCGGTGGTGCCGGAGGTGGTGTTCGGGATCCGCAGTGGTGCTGCGTGTGATCCGCCACCTGGTGGTCTGCGGGACTAGGTCGCGATGTCGTGGTATCGCGACACGCGGCCGCGCTCGCAGTGTCTGGGGGAGTCGTCGTCGGTGGTTGCGGAGGTGGTGTTCGGGATCCGCAGTGGCGCTGCGTGTGATCCGCCACCTGGTGATCCGGCCGACTGTGTCGTAAAGTGGCAGTTTTGAGACTTGCGGCAGCGCCAGTCGCTCCTTCAGTGGCTGGGGGCGGCGTCGTCGGTGGTGCCGGAGGTGGTGTTCGGGATCCGCAGTGGTGTTGCGTGTGATCCGCCACCTGGTGATCCGGCCGACGTTGTCGCGAAGTGGCAGTTTTGTTTGGCCCAATAGCCACCTGGGCGGCAACAGGGGGCGGCGTCGGATGCGGCGTCGGAGGCGGCGTGTCGGCCTGACGTGTCCACCCGGTCCCAGTGTGCCAATTGTACCATAGGGGCTGGACGGGCGTGGCATCCCCTGTCTGCGGCGAGGTTCCCACCCCATGTGGCGGGGGCGGCGTCGGTATTACTGGTGGCAGTGGAGGCGGCGTAACGGTGGAGCGCGTCAGCTCCGCCCAGTTCACATATCCGCCCCCTTTGCTGTGCCGCTCTGTGTCGTTGGTCTCTGCGGTCTCGGTTGGCACCTGAGCAGCAACAGGGGGCGGCGTCGGAGGCGGCGGGTCCGCATCGGCCTGACGTGTCCACCCGACCCCCGCGCGCCAGTTGTACCACAGGGGCTGGAAGGGCGTGGCTTCCTCCGCCTGTGGTGATGTCTCCACCCCATATGGCGGGGGCGGCGTCGGTGGCGATGTCGGGGGCGGCGACGAGTGGCAGATGGACGTCTCGGTGGTTCTTAAAGTGGGCGGCATCTTGGCCGCGACAGCGGCGTGGTGGTTGGCCGTGTGTGGAAGCGGCGATGCGTGCTGTGTCATGTGGTACAGTTGTGGCGGCATCCAGTCTACTTCCGGCCCCTCAGTGTACTCTGCGGTGACGTCAACCTCCCACTCGTCCTGTTCCTCGTACTCCCAGTTGTACCCTGGGCATGGGTAGCCCTCGCTTGCCCATGCCTTGTAGGCCTCCTGGAAGTCGTTCATCTTCAGAGGCTCGTGGTGACTTATGACCTTGTTGCTCCACTGTGCTTGGCTCGCGGCTTTCCTACGTCACCCCTCACAGCTAACCTGAGGGTGGAGCGTGGTGGGGAGGGGTGGTGAGCGGAGTGAAGTGCAGGCTGAGGGGTGGATCCGGGCAGAGGAGGGGAGGGGTATTGCGCGGGGTAGGAAGCGGAGGAGGGGGGTTGTCCGGCCGGCGTGGCGTCGCTCCGTCGCGCGGTGTTGCCACGCTGCGCGCTGTTGCCCTATTCCTACTCGAGCCCTTTGTCTGCTTATTTTTCCGTTTTGTTTTCTTGGCTTGTTTGTCGAAAGAGTTTGGTGGTGTTCTAGCCACACTAGTTGGGCGCCATTTTGACGCCGTCCCCGTTGCCTGATCTGAATTTTACGTGAATCTAAACTGTTTAATTAATTTTGGGTCTCAAGGGCGGGGTTCCTGGCCTCGTAGCTGCAGGCAGGGACGCGTCGACAAAGGACTCCCCGGGCTGTTTTGGCCTCCCAGGATGCCTTATTAATAAAAACACACACGTACTTTTAGCTGGTTTATTCCGTCGCACACTTTACACGTTACACGCTCACGTAACTGGCCGCTTCATCGTCGACCTAAGCTCCACGCACGCCACCCACTATTGGCGGACTTTTTACGGCCACACGGTAGCCCGGTGGCAAGTACGTCGATAGGGGCTAATCCCGGCGAATTGCGAGTGGAATGCTCTGGCAGGCGATAAGTCTGTTCATACCTGTATGAAAGTCTGCGGCACACAACGTGAAATGCGTGGGGAGGTTGTTCACACGAAATTACTTAAAATCAAGCACTACACAATAGTCACTGCGATTAGTCCCGTGTTCGGGTCTAGGTAAATTGTTCCACTCAACTGGTTAACTAACTGCGGCTACTCCGCGGGGTGGCGAGAGCCACGTTATGCTGGGTACGGGCGCGGTGTAATCCTGCAGTATATCACACACGTGACCGTTGCACGTCCCAGTTAATGACTCGTCTGAAAGTTTTAGATTCGCATTTGGCGCAGTGCCGCCTTGCGTGGGCGATGAACTACGTCCCGATGTGGGACTTTACAGCGTGAGGCGCAGGTGCCACGATGGGCCACCTAATCATTTACGTAGTATACTAAAAGTCCTGTGTCGGACTGCACATTTTATTAAAGGACCGCGCGGAGTCTCGAACGGTCGATTCGGGCCGACCGGGGAGCTGAATTAAAACGATTTGGCTATAATTACCTATTGTAGTGACTGGTGATGTTGGCGCGAAAGTTGAGAGCTCCCCGTGCGTGGGCTGCCGGCCCGGGCGAGTGCTGGATGGCGACTGACTAACCTCCCTGGCCGCCGGGGCCAGGGAGGGGGGAAATTCCGCGGGAAAACTGCGGAGCGCGGGAAGATGACTTCGGCCAGTTTTGTGAATGATAACCCTTTATAAAATGATTATTAAATTAACATTAATTATTAATGGTTTTAGACTTATGAGTTTCTGTTTATCTTATCAAATGCATGAATAATTAATACCCTTGTGCAGTGCCACACCCGGCCGGGCGCTTTGCACACGTAGGGGGCCGTGACTGCCGTCACGCCGTTCGGGGCACTGCACAATGTTTCGCGCGCGGGCGCGTTCGAGGCGCGGCACTGATCAGGTGTTGAGGACACATAATGGCCTGTGCTCTCAGAGGGAGCACTGACGGCGGTGTCAACTTCATGAAGGCTTAATTTATAAATTATATAAAACTGGCTTCCCCGATTGCTATATTAAATTACTGGCCTCGTATTTAGAAAATCGATCGTTTAGAGTCACGACAGAAGGAGCACAGTCCGATTTAAAAATAATTAAAGCAGGAGTCCCACATGGCAGCATTTTGGTGCCGGTTTTATTCAATATTTATATCCATGATATGCCTAAGCCCGCACACCGATCAGTTCAGTTTGGCTGCTACGCGGCATTGTTTAGCAGATCTAGTATTCTAGAACTCGCAGCAGACAGATTGGAAACCGCATTAAATTCAATAGAACAGTGGTGCACAAAATGGCGAATTAAGGTAAACCCTACTAAATCAGAAGCTATAGTTTTTACGCGTAAACATCTCCCGCCACTCGAAGATAGACCACGACTAACACTTTTCAATGAGCAAATTCCTCACAAAAATGTTGTTAAATATTTAGGCGTGCACATGGATAGGAAACTACTATGGCGCGATCACATAGAGGCGAAAAGAAAAACAGCTTTCACTAGGCTCATGGCCCTCTACCCTGTCATGAGCAGACGTTTAGGTAGCTCAGTTAAAAACGGAATAATAATTTATAACGCACTAATAAAACCAATAATCACGTATGCAGCGCTGGTGTGGGCAACAGCAGCGGAATCGCACTTAATCAAGCTACAGAGAATTCAGAATAAGAGTATTCGTATTGCGACAGATGCGCCTGTGTATTGCCCAGTAAGGGCTATGCACAGAGAGCTCAAACTCGAACTTTTAAAACATTATTATTTCCGAACTGCGCATAAATTCTATGATAAATGTGCCATAAACAGAAACCCATATATTTCATCACTGGGCGAACAAGATCCAGAGTTGCATGGAAAATATAAAATGCCAAATTCAATCTTGGCTCACAGACCTCCGTAGTGTGCTGTGGCTGGCCGAGCGATCAGCCAATCAGTCTCCCGCGAGTTGAAACTTAAATTATAGACATTAATGTGACGTCGTCCGACCTAAGGCCACCCTAAAGCCCGACCTGCAACCGCCAATATGCAACCCCGCTAACGGAACGCGCCCCTAGCCATGGCCCACCCGAGTCAGGCGAGCCACCAGCAACCAAGGTAGAACCCGGCCCCCCCCCCCCCCCAAAAATAAACAGACCGTCATTAAAACCAACCACGTTAAAAAACAAACATAGATTATTAAACAGTGTTACGTATTTATTTGAAGTTGGTCAACGAAAGTGCGACGTAGGAGTGCCCGGGCACTCACGTGTGTAACTACAGCAATACGCGTGTGAGTGTTCCCCTGGCGGCCTTCTGCCTGAATCAGTCAATCAGACCTTATGACATAATTATTCAAATATTGTGTTGCGTCATTAACCCCACCAGAGCAATCCGACAAGAGACGAACAGTCGCTGGTGTGACCGCCCTCGTAGTCAAGGATCTCCGCGAGGAGATAGTCCTGGGGCAGCCCTGGCTAGCGGAGCAGGATGCCGTAATCGAGACCAAGGCCACTCGGGTACACATCGGCACACAAGAGCGGCTGGTAGTCTATGACGTCGGGTCACTACCCGCACGGGCTCATGAAACCATCACACTTCACCAGGTACGTCACGACGTCCCACCCGAGTACCGCGCCGCCGTAGACCGGGTACTAGCAGAGCGACAGGAAATATTCACGGTGTCCGACCCCCTCAGACGAACTACGGTCACCGAGCACCACATACCGACCACCCACAACAAACCGGTGTACGAGCCCCCCAGAGGATACGGTTTCCCGGAGCAACGTGCCATCCTGGAACAGGTCGCGGAGATGCTCCGGGATGGTGTTATTGAACCGTCGAATAGTCGCTACAACGCCTGCATTATACTCGCGCCGAAGAAGGACGGATCACTGCGGTTCTACGTGGACTTCCGGCCACTGAACACTATCACAGTTAGCACCCCGCCACCCCAGATCAGCGTGGAGAATGCGGTAGCAGGACTAGGACGAGCAACGGTGTTCAGTACCATCGATCTTAAATCAGGGTACTGGCAGATTCCCATACGGACCGAGGACCGCGAGAAGACCGCGTTCACCATCCCCGACGGCCGCAAATTCCAATTTCGAGCGATGCAATTCGGACTGAAATGCGCCCCCGCGACGTTCCAGGGGATGATAACGCGCGTGTACTAGAGGGCTACGTCGATCGCTTCGCACTAGCATACCTCGACGACGTAATCGTATTCTCGGAGACTTGGGAGGAACACATCCGGCACCTTACACTAGTCCTAGAACACCTCGCTACCCACCACTTGACCGTCGCGCACCACAAGTGCCACATCGGGACGCAAGAGGTCGAGTTTCTGGGGCATGTCGTGAGCGCCGCGGGTAACCGGCCGCAAGCGAGCCACCTCACGAAGATCGCTGAAGCAGAGGTACCGCGAACGCGGAAACAGCTACAACGCTTCATCGGCCTGATCAACTGGCTCCGGTGCTATGTCCCTAACTTCTCGAGGACAATAGCCCCCCTGACGGACCTCCTGTCACCCCAGTCATGGTACCGGTGGAACGACCACGCCCAGCGCGCATTCGAAGAGGTTAAACTCGCCTTCACACAGTGTCACACGCTCACGCCGGTAAACCCAGAACGTCGCCTCTATCTACAGACGGACGCGAGTAACCTCGGAGTGGGCGCAGTACTATACCACGTAGGCCCGGACGGTGAGCGTGAGGTCACAGACTACGCTAGCGCAAAGCTCGGTTCGGCGGAGCGCCGATATCACAGCAACGAGCAGGAGTGCCTAGCCGTAGTCTGGGCCATGAAAAAGTACCGGCCACACCTCAAGGGAAAGAATTTCACACTTAGGACGGATAACCGATGCCTGACGTGGCTGCACACAATGCAGGGCAGGAAGGGCAAGCTGATTCGGTGGGCCTTGTTTCTCCAATCATTTGATTTTGAGGTAGAGCATGTCCCCGGCACCGAAAATCAGCTGCCCGACCTGTTATCACGAGAACCCGACCAGAACACCGAACTGCGGGACGACGACGACTGGGACGCCATGTTACCCCCAGTCACGCCAAACCCACCCGAACACGGCGACACTACGTGTAGCCGCCTCACGGTCGAAGCCCAGGACGAGGAAGGACCGCCCAACACTGCCGCCGACCTGTATCGACGCGTATGCCAGGCCCAGGGGACGTCACCCGACGCCGACTGCCGGCGTCGACAGATCCCCGCGGCCGAACACGGTACCTGGCGCGTGCAGGACGGCGTAGTCATGACACGGACCCCAGGCAACCACGACGAATGGCGAACCTACGTCTCCACAGAGGTGCGAGAGGCCACGTTGCGGTTCCATCACGACCACGACCTCGCCGGACACCCCGGGACGGACCAGACCCGCCGCGAAGTGGGCCGACACTACCACTGGCCAGGGCTGACCCACGACGTCCGTGAATACGTACGCGAGTGTGAGGTCTGTCAGAGACGAAAGGCACGCCGACGGGACGGGGAGGAGCAACAACAACCTAGGGAGCCCACCACCGCCTTCCAGACCAGCGCGCTGGACGTGATGGGCCTCTACCCCCGCACGCCCCGCGGGAAACGCTTCCTGCTTGTCGTGACAGACTTGTTCACGCGGTGGACCGAAGCGTACCCGTGCAGCAACATCAGGACCACCACTCTACTTCACATCCTGAAAACGAGTTTCTGTCACGTTGGGGCTACCCCCAGTCCATATTAACAGACAACGCCAGCCAGTTCCTGGGCCGTCAGTGGAAGACCTGGTGCACCGACCACGAGGTCGAACACCACACGATGCCAGCCTACCACCCGAGGGCAAACCCCACCGAACGACGGAACCAGGAGCTGAAGGCACAACTGCGCATACGACTGGGGGCGGACCACACTCAGTGGGATACCCACGTGCCAGACGCACTGTTCTGCGTCCGGGAGACACCCCAGGGAACCTCCCCCCAAGGAATCGCCGACCACCCAGGTACCTGGACGACTACGTACGGGGGAAGGCGCCACGGGCCTCCGCCAACGTCCCACCACCCGGACTCCCGACGCGGGACCACCCAGGTCCAGAGCGCGGGCCCTACCAGCTGCCGGCCCACCCCGGACATCCGACGCGGGACCACCCAGGTCCAGAGCGCGGGTCCTACCAGCTGCCGGACCACCTCGGACACTCGACGCGGGACACCCCAGGTCCAGAGCGCGGGCCCTACCAGCTGCCGGCCCACCCCGGACATCCGATGCGGGACCACCCAGGTCCAGAGCGCGGGCCCTACCAGCTGCCTGACCACGTCGACGAACCGACACCCGGCTGTTCGACGTGGGACGACCTGGACACAGCACGCAGGCCCTACCAGCTGCGGCCGCCGCGAGCACCACCTGGCTGGAGCTGCTGCCGAAGCTAGGGGCGCCCCCACGTAGCGGGGTCACTAGTGGCGCAAGGTCGGGCTTCTCGAGGGGGGGGGGGGCGTTTGACGTCGTTCGACCGAAGGCCACCCTAAAGGCCGACCTGCAACCGCCAGTATGCACCCCCGCTAACGGAACGCGCCCCTAGCCATGGCCCACCCGAGTCAGGCGAGCCACCAGCAACCAAGGTAGAACCCGGCCCCCCCAAAATAAACAGACCGTCATTAAAACCAACCACGTTAAAAAACAAACATAGATTATTAAACAGTGTTACGTATTTATTTGAAGTTGGTCAACGAAAGTGCGACGTAGGAGTGCCCGGGCACTCACGTGTGTAACTACAGCAATACGCGTGTGAGTGTTCCCCTGGCGGCCTTCTGCCTGAATCAGTCAATCAGACCTTATGACATAATTATTCAAACCTTGTGTTGCGTCATTAACCCCACCAGAGCAATCCGACAAGAGACGAACAGTCGCTGGTGTGACGTAAAAATTCAAACATAATAATTCTTAAATATAATAACTTTTATTTGTAGAAGGGACGAATGACCTTGATTCAGCTTTTATAATTAATGTAAGAATTTAACATCATTAAATTCTCTTATTAACATATCATATCAGAAACTAACGTAATGAGGTTAACCCTGGCGCGAGGGCCACCGAGCCTCGGCCGGACGCCATGACATGACGCCAGTACAGCGCGACTCGTGGACCGGGGCGGACGCACGTCCCACGGAGAGACATCATCCTTTGTCCACACCGAGTTCATTTCTGGTAAATATAGTCATTCTTAAAACCCCTTTTTAATAATCTCTCCGTGTGTACCCGGTCCAGTTTTTCGGTCCAGGACCTAATCCGGCCGCATAAATCTAAACCCCCCCCCCCCTTGCACCACACTTGGTCCGCGGGGTAGGTTCAGTATCCGGTACGGGCCGTCTCCCGTGGACAGAACTTTGGTTAAACTCAGTCGCTCCGGCACTGACACTCCCCGTAAGGGAACTTTTGAGCGAATTTAGCTGCGGTCCGCGCTCCACTGCCGTGGACGCGAGCACCGCCTCGATACGCAGATTTACGGGATTGGCCGCCTCCAATCACCCTCACCCCTCGTTGAGCAGCCAGGCTCAGAAACGCCTAGGGACACGATAATACGGAACAATTAGTGACTTTGTAACATTTCTTTGTAAACTTGTGCAACGCAACCTCGTGTAACATTTCTTTTGTAAACTTGTGCGGTGCATCTCTCCACGTAACATTCGTAAACTTGTGTAACGCAACCTCGTGTAACATTCCTTTTGTAAACTTGTGCCACGTTAATTAAGTAACTTTCAGACTTAGTTGCGTGTAATTGTGTAGGTTTTTGTATCTTGTGACGTCACCTGTTGTACGACGTGGTGTGTAACCAACAAAGTTACACCAGAGTCACCGTCGCCTGAATAAATGACGCCCGTCATTTATTACCTCATTTCAGCGTATGCTTCTTTAAACCAGCTATCCCCAATCACCGCCGAGTAGGTAATTCCTTAAACCCACGCAACATCGCCGACGGTCCTAGTGGGCCACGCAGGGCAATCGACTCCACGACCCAACTACCGACTAGCACCAGAGCTAGTCTGGCGCCCACCCGGACTCATTACATTTGCAAAAGCCACTCCCGCTAGGAACCGCACCGGGACTCGAACCCGAGACCCCGGACGACGGCAAATGAATAATTAGCTAATTAAAAATGGTCCGAAGCACGCAGGTGTAGGTTTGGCTCCCGGGAGTTCCACTGCCTGTGCTGTTAGGGCTGACTCCCTATGTCCGATGGGCATGGCCCGCCTGGCAGGCTTCACCTCCAGTGCCGGTTGTGTTTCTGAAAGACATGGGATTTTGAATTACAAGCTTGCAACAAATACCAGAATGCGAATAGGTCTTGACTTAATTCACCTGTAACTTTATACACCGACAGTTCCTCTATATTTAACTAGTAGTATAGTAGTAGATATGAGAGATTTGTAAATTAGTAATAAGTCCTAGATACTAAGTAATAGTCATCAAAAATATATATTTCTAAAATAATAATAAAAAATCTAAAAATAAAAATTAAAAAAGTTTAAAAAAAAAGTTAAAAAAAATTATTTTTAGTTCTTATTTTAGTTTTATCTTAAGCACTGCACGTCCATCCCTGAGTTGGGTGTTTGCATATTTCGTAACGAAATGCCTAGTTTGTAAGGCATTTATCTTTTTTCTGTTTTAGTTTCTTAGTTTTTTAGGTGCTGACTGGCGGCGGAGTGAGTGGTCAGTGCAACCACTCACCACCAGGGGCGCTTGCGTCCCTGGTCACTAAATCCAGTACTGGACAACTAGAAAAGCGGACCACGAGTCCAAGTGCCCAACCCCCGCATGGTAGACTCTTTTCTACTCTGTCCAACACTTCATCCAGACCATCCTCTGTCTCCTGTAAATTCCTACACGTAATGCATGCAAATTTGCATCCCGCATGAATGTGCCCAGGGTTTCCCTGTGTCTATGCAGGTTTTACCTGGGCCCAACCTATCTCTACTTATAGTCTAGATTTAAGAGTGAGGGGAGTTAGTCATGGCGCCAATCGCTGCCATGGCTGGCCAATCCCCTCCTAGCACATGATGCATGCGACCCTCTCCTTGCATGGCTAATCCCAGCATGACTAGGCGTATAGGCTTCGGCCTGAGACGCACCTAGGTCCCTCCCTAACCCGGACCCCTCCAAAATACACTTAGTTTTAGTTAGGTTAGGAAAAAAAAAATTCGTCAGGCCATAAGAAAATATAACAAGCTCTTGCTTGAGCACGCAGTTTTCATGAAGCTCATTTTGTTCACAGACTGTGAAACATGGATATTTATATTACCTGTCTATGAATACCAGCCTATAATATGTTTACCTGTAAAATGTAAACAGCTTACTTTTTCAAATAAATTAGTATAACCATGGTAATCCACAATCATTTATTAAAAACAAATAAATTTAAGATTAGCTGCACAATATAAAAAAATCCATTCGCTGAACTTACATACATATTTTCCACTGACTACGAACGTTTATCAAAATTTGAAATGCATATTTAGGTATTAGTTAACATATTTATTTATATAAACAAGGCTTACCATCTTCCGCTGATTCAACAAATACAAAATATCAAGCATGATAATCGACCACTTTATTAATTATTTTGGCTATTCCTACAAACAACCCTTTTCTCAGCTGATTGAGATAATGGTATCTAAACAAAAGACGAGTAAGCTCTGAATGAAATATTTGCTTGTGCTTGAAGCATCTTAATCTTAAGCATTCCTTCATCTATGACAGAGCTTCTTTGTTTAGATGTGAATTTGAAATTGAAATGGACTTTAGTCAATTTCGGCGATATTTGTTTTCTTTTGTGTGGTGTTACTTTCGTTATGAAGACTAGAAATTCGCGGTGTAGGTAAATTTATCTTTGATATTTACAGACAATAAAATTAAAAATAGGTTTTTTTAATACACTTGTTGGTTGCGAATAGTAAGAATATGTGAGTACCATTGCGTTAATAAAACAAAATAAAGAAACCTGTAATTTCAATGCTGCATGTAGTAAGAAACAAACTGTAAATGGAGCTAAAATACTTATGTTGCGGCTTTTCCGCAAATTAATGATAAAATTTGGACAATTTTTATTTTCGAAAATTTTATTAGTTCCTGTAATGAATCATCTTGAAAACAGCAGATTGGTATCTGTGCACCGTTTATACCTTTCATTACATTTTCTATGCATTGACGTAGCCGACCCCATTTATATTATATTAGGAGAAAAACAGGATTGGCAAACCTACAGTCACCACTTTCCACTGCAAGGTTGTGTTTGTGCATGTTCGGTATAAATATTACAAATTTGTTACATCGTGAAATTACTCGTTTCGATTATGTTAGCTCCATTAAAACTACTTCAAAATATTGTAGACAGATGGTTCGGTTAGTATAGCCTAGCTACATAAAATACTAAAATATTTTTTTATGGCTACTTAGAAATTGCAAAATACTGTAGCAACCATTCACACAAGTCAATTCGGTAAATATGTATAGTACGGATTAGCGCCAAAAAAAATCGTACAAATATGAAATAACTTTCATTATATGCTCTTTTACGTCCTCTTTTCAAAACCGCCTGCGGAGATTAAAAATTACAATTACTTTTGGAGATATCGCCGTTCTTATTTTGCAATACAAGCCCTATGTAATCATTCAACAGACGCCATTTTATATTTTGCCGTGTGTGCGTGAATGCCTAAATAACAGAAATTTTCCATTAGGTAAGGTTAGTTACATGATAAATACTTCAAAATAAACGGAAATTAAAAATAATATCAATTAATTTTACTTGTATAGTTTTAAGTATTTATAATGTAACTGACCTGACCTAACAAAACGGGACAAAGGTGGATTAGGTCAGGTCAGCTACAGTATAAATACTTTGAAACTGAACGGACATTATAAATAATAAAAATTAATTTTAATGGTTGTTTAGTTTTAAAGTATTTATAATGTAGCTGACCTGACCTAACAAACCGGGAAAAAGGATGAACAGTAGGAACTCACGTAATTTTCTTTTTACGTGATGTAGTCGTTCAACTACGTCGCGAAAAAAAAAAACAACATAATAATACTTGTAAACAAGCAACAATGGTGAACGCGGGAAGCCTACGATTCACTCATCTTTCTGGACATACCCGAATACTCACGTTGGCAAGCCTTCTTTCAACAGACGAGAGGCAAACGCCCAATTGTGCATCTTCGGTTTTTTTTTTTTTTGTTTATTGTAAATAAATATGCAACTCATGAAAACTAATGGTCAATTAGGTTATGTTAGCTACATTATAAATACTTCAAAACATTGTGGATGGTTGATTTGGTTAGGATAGCTACATTAAAAATACTGTGAAATCATGTAAACGGTTTCCTAGCGCTGGATAGCTACATATTAAAATGTTATTTGCTAAGCAACCATAAAATGATTTTACAGTTTTTTTAATGTAGCTATACTTACCTAATATAACCAACCATCTACAATGTTTTAAAGTATTTTTAATTACTTCTTGCTAATTTTAAGAAAAGAAAGCTTGCCAACGTGAGTATTCGGGTATGTCCAGAAGGATGTGTGAATCGTAGGCTTCCCGCTGAATGCCGCATCAGTGCACAACATGAAAATTAAAAAATTCCATATCTCCTAAAGTATTTGGAATTTCTGATCTCCGCCGGGTTTAATGAAAAGAGGAAGTTAAAGAGCACAGAATAAAGGTATTTTCGAATTTTTAAATTTTTTTTTTAAAAAAATCGCCAAAAAAATGAATATTAAAAAATTTGATATCTCCAAAAGTAATTGGAATTTTTTATCCTTGCAGGCGGTTCTGAAAAGAGGACGTAAGATAGCATATAATGAAAGTTATTTCATATTTGTACGATTTTTTTTGGCGCTAATCCGTACAATACATATTTACCGTCCATCCTATACCCAAACAATTCCGAAGTTCACAGAACCTTACCAAAGTTTGCAGCTTCCAGATCAACTTAATTAACGGATAAAAACTCATATAAAAGATGTCCATATTTTCTTTCATAGACTTAAGACTGAGTTGAAGTTAGCTTCGAAATGGCATGTGTACCATAATTATGGTACAACATGACAAAACTCCGGTAAAAAGGAAAAAGCCCGTAATGCAAAAACAGCATATAACTTACATCAGATTGAAACAAATAAGCGAAAAATAGTAATTAATATAAATGTTAGGGTTTCTTTAACAGTTATATAAAAAAATTCTGTTGTAAATAAACTATTCAGTCTTGAACTAACCAACTAAGAGTTTCAGAAAAATGAGTCCCATTTCTTAAGGCCTACAAATCACAGAATAAACTTTGTAACTAGTTCTGATTTTATGGTGGTTAATAAGCATACTTAACACTAAAGAAAAACATTTCAGCTTCGAGGTGACCAAGGCTCAATTCGTGTCTACTCACCTTTCAAATAGCCACTTTTGAGTATTAGTGTATAAAAAATGCAGTGTTTGAGGGCTTACAAACACTAAACTGATATATGTAACTAAATGTGAGTATGTGGAGGTTAATTAGCATACTTAGCACTATAGAAATACATTTCAGCTTTGAGGTGACCAAGGCTCAGTTCGTGTCTACTCTTCTTTCAAATGGTCACTTTTGAGTACCAGTGTATAAAAGATGCACTGTTTGAGGGTTTACAAACACTAAACCGAAATATGTAACTAAATGGGGGTATGTGGAGGTTAATAAGCATACTTAGCACTAGAAATACATTTCAGTTCGAGGTGACCTAGGCTCAGTTCGTGTCTGTCTACTCGCCTTACAAGTAGCCAACTTGTGAGTACCAATGTATAAATGATGCCAGATAAAGAATATCCTCATCCAAGAGCTCTGACCAATGGGCTGTTTAATGGCACTGATTATTACTGTGTAGATGATTCTAATGTCGTTATTGCTTTATTCCAGAACATTTGCTCGTCTACTTTCAGAGTGCGAGGTATTGATTATCACTCTTTCTTTGAAGAACGTCGACTCAAAATGACTGTGTATGTAGGTATTACATTATTTATCAAAGATTGCAAGGAATATCAAAATTCTCTTTGCAATCTTTTGGATTACATTCCAATTTTTGAAGGAAATGTGTGTCTTAGAACTCCAGATGCATGGGATTATTTGTACAAGACAAATTTTCGATACCTTTAGGAAAAGGGTTGAACTCTCGATCATGCCTTATTGTGTACAAGATGTTCATTGGGTCTTGTTGGTCGCAAACATCAAAAGTCGAGAAATTTGGCATTTGGATTCACTCTGTGGAAACGGAAATGAATCCATACTCAACAATTTCTTACGTTTCCTCGACTACGGGAACACACTTTTCTCAGGCAAAATTGGAACTACGGACTGGTGTGTATGAAAAATTGAAACGAATATTCCAATTCAAAAGGATTCTGTTAGTTGTGGCATATTTGTAATTTTTTATGCGTAAGTTTTCTTAAAATGTAATAAATTTAACATGGATTTCAATCCCACTCAATATGGAAGTACAATTGTGAACACTCTTCTGAAGGCATCAGATTATGTTAGAGATTTATGCCTGCACTGTGGAAAAGGCGAGAACAGACATCAAAAGAGGTGGATTATGTGCGATAATTGTTGTAGGTGGATTCATTTGACTATTGCCTAACACCTTGTGAAGCAGCCATTGGGGAAATGAGTGAACAAAATAACAACTAGATATGCAAATTGTGCAAGCGACAAAGCTTCAAGCAGGAAAAATAATAGGTTGTGTTTAGTTAAAATGAATTTCATTTGTAATTATAAATTTTTTGAATTTAAATAATTTAGATTTAATATATTTCAGTACCTAGGTAACATTATTTGTGAAAATAATTAAAATAATTATTAATGAAAATACCTACTGAAAATACATGTCCTTCATTTATGATCTTCCTGTTTGATGATGATTACAAATATTTTTGTGTGACTACGACAAAAATGTACACCTCCCCACAGGATGTTAGTAGTACGTTATGTAAATTTATTGTTTAAAAATAGTCATCGGTGTTAGTTTCAAGTTTTCTATAAAGAGAAATCATTTGCCCACATCAAGTACCTAATTAGCAATTCTTTAAATGTGCATACCCTTTCAGTTATGATCGTCCTGTCTGATGATAATTACAAATATTTACATGAATGTATAATATAATGTTATATATAGAATTTTATTCAAGAAATGTGAATGGTATGTTTTTTAATTTTTTTAATTCAAGAATAAAGTGATGTATTATCCATTTAGTATGTAATTTGTGTATTATATATGGGTGATTGCCAAAATAAGGTACCTAAACTATGTATGGTTTGAAAAAAAAAATTATTATATTTTATACACCTGTAAAGATTCTTAAATATTCCCCTGGTTTCGCCAAATTCAGTACAATAAGTGGTCAAGATCGATACATTAAATTGAATTAATAAAACGTAAATAGAATTTTGGGGCTGTCCACGGAGTGGACTCTACTGTCCACCGAGTGGACAAATTTAACCTTACCATTGATTTTGGTACTTTTTTTAGTCCGTGGTTATGTACACAGAGTCTGTACTTCTTGATAATTTTTCCAGTTAAAACTCGTAACATAGTTCTCATTTTTTTTTTTTAGATTTCTCAGTTTTAAAACTGTCTTTTATTTGGTCATGGATAACTTCAGCAAAAAAAACTTTCTGTTTAACTTCTTCTGAATTAGTGTTGTTATTACTAAATAACTTTTCCACTCTCTTCCTAGGGGTTAGAGTATCTGCATTAGGTTGTAATGAATATCTTATTCTCTTTATTCTGTTTTGTGTCTCAAGTTTTCTTCGTAGTCTCTCATTGTCCTTTTCCAACTTCCGTTTTTCTTCTTACATTTTCTTCCTGTTTTTCCTTGAACGCTTTTTTCCACATTAAACTCTGCAAGTTGAGGATACTACAGCATCTGAAATTTCTGGTGGCATTTCAGGAGAATTAATTTTTAATTCTTCTTCAGTTTCTTTCGCTTTTTTCTCTCTTTTCGTTGATATCGTTTCCAGTCTCTCCATTCTTTCCTGACTGATTGTTCATCCCTTTCACTCATATTCAAAATTAATTTTTTCCTCATGTGGTATCTTTCCCTTTCTTTAGCTTTTTCTTCTTCATACTTTCTTGGGTTGTTAGTTAACCTTTCTCTAGCCTTTCTCATGCTGATCTTTTTCTGTTCCCTTCGTTTTTTGATCTTATCAGCGAAATTTGAACTTTTCTTATTTATGGGAGCCATTATTCTGCAAGATAAATACTAAACCTATCAGAGCGTTTATTGGGCTCTGTTGCAATGATAAAACATTTGAAAGAGTAAAATTAATGCTTTTTTTTTTTAATGAGGATAGACAGACCACAGCCGTGCTGCATGAACATTTGTCAAAACAGAAAATAATCAATTCAGCAGATTGCAAGGTAAATTATTATTAACATTTAAGCATTTAAGGTATTACAAAATCATGTACCTGTGACAATATTTAAATTGCCAAATATCTTTCTACACAAGTATACTGGATCTAATGAATGTAACAAACACAGTACTTAGTGCAGCTGTATGGTAATTTTCATAATTAATTTATAAATTTCATCAATGATTAAGTACATAAATATGTTATGGTCTGTTAATAGGCCTATGCTGCAATGTCAGCAGTTCTGGTACTCAAAATAGCACTAACACTTCCATACAGTTCTCATTAATTCAACTCTGGAAATATTTCACTACATGTACAATGATGTCCCCTCCGTAGCCTGTGAATTCCACGGAGGGGACAGAAACTGTACTTTTGTTTTCTAGTCCTTTAATTTTTAAGGTTAGAATATCACTGCATTTGTAAAAGAAATTTATACGTAGTACTTTTTATCTATTCATCTATTAGAAGTGACAGATATCATTTCTCACCTTCAAAAAGTTGTCCACGGAGTGGACTAAGCGATCTTGACCAACCGTTATATCACATGGATAAACTAATGTAAGTACCAATAAATCACCAATCATCCACTTATGACTTGATAGAAAACAAGATAGATTCTTTTCCCTCCTTTTTTGTAGGGTTCAGTGGCCAGTGCTGCACCCTGGAGGTTTATATTGAAACTATTTTGTATGTCTACACTAAGGACCCATTTCCTGGGGACAATTAATAAACATTAATCTTACTTGAAAATTCAAACATATGCAGTCCAGGAATTTTATGATTTCTTTTTTAATCTTTGGACATTACAATTTAAAGAATTAATATTAATTAACATAAAATCATATGGTTGTGGATAATTAAAATGTTATCAAACTATACTTGGGGATAGTCCACGGAGGGGACATTTAGCACTTTCTTGGTCTCGCATCTTAAATACAAAAACATTTATTTAAGAAATAATATAAATAATAGGCTTCTATTACATTCAAGCATATATCTTATTGTAAAAATTACTATTAATACAAATGTATAATATTTTTAAGGCCTAGGGACATGCTTTAGGTACCTTATTTTGGCAAACACCCATATATATATATATGAGATTTTTAATTGTTAAAGGTAATGTCGCCGGGGCTTGTTGGGGCGTTACAGAGATGTTAAATAAGAAAGGCGCCACCTTGTCTAGGGGACACGGACCCGGGTGAGACTGTGTTAACTCTGGGCATGATGTCGCCCGTGTGGGGATAAATATATATATATATATATATATATATATATATATATATATATACACATATACACACATACACATATACATACACACACATATATATGTATGTGTATGTATATGTATGTGTATATATATGTGTGTGTATATATATGTGTGTGTATATATGTATATATATAGTCTCACCCGGGTCCGTGTCCCCTAAACATATATATATATATATATGGAGAGAGAGAGAGAGAGAGAGAGAGAAGGAGAGAGAGAAGGATGAGAGGAGAGAGAGACAGAGAGAGAGAGAGAGAGAAGGAGAGAGAGATAGGGAGATAGAGACAGAGAGAGAGACAGAGAGAGGAGGGAGAGAGGGAGGGAGAAAGAGGGAGAATGAGAGAGAGAAGGAGAGAGAGAAGGAGAGAGAGACAGAGAGAGGGGGAGAGAGAGGAGAGAGAGAGGGAGAAGGATATATATATATACACGCACGCACGCGCACACGTGTGACTACCCAAATATACTTCAATTTCTTGTATTATTGTAATAAAATAATTATGATCTCTAACTATTTTATTTCAGATTAGTTTTGTGTTATTTTTTTTTATTAAAAAACAATAAAGCAATACCTTTAAACTTTGAAGATTTTTGTTTCAAGTCAATAATTAATATTTGTTGTGTTCTGTAGTTATGTTCACATGTATTTTTGATTGTAAAGTGTAAATGTACTTATGTGTTATTGACAAGGCCCATGGAATAATCATATGTTCCATTCTCTGATAGTAAAATGAAACAAATTGAAAGGAAAAACCTGGAAACAGCAGGGAATTTGATCAAATGAAATGGTAGGGAACTTAGATGTCAGAGAATTAATTGCACTATGGGCATGGATATAATTTTTGCATTGGAAAAAAAAAATATTAATCTCATGAAATATGTTTTAATTATCTATAGTGAATGATTTGAAAATATTTGATGTAAGTAAAGTATTATTGTGGGATTTGTTTTATTATTTTTATTTTCTAACATTTGTGGAACAGTGTAATTAACGTAAACCATGGATGTTACTGGTAGTGTTTAGTTGCAAAGTATTAAATCTGTTGTTTAAAGGTGAATTTTTTTTTTTAATTTTGCCTTTTTCTTTTAATTGTTTAGTCGTATTAAATGTTTTCTAATTATTAGGAAAATTTGTCTAATATAACTTATTCTAAGCCATTATAGTGGGTCAGAAATATGAAACAAGCTAATATTTAATTTAAAAAATATATATTGTTTACTTTAAAATATCATATAAAATTGTGAACCTTTGATAACTTTGACTTTGTGTTCAATACATCAGAGATAAAATGTGGCATTGCAGGTGTCTGCCCTCCCCAACACAGTATTTATTCTTAGGACATGATGTTTTCCAGTGAGTCAGTATATCTGATGGTTATATAATTCACAGTCATGGTGACTTAGTTTTGTATTTTTATTTTACAGTTGTTCATATTTTTACTGGTTTTCACTTTGTTTTAGCAAACAAGTTAGTATTTGTGTGTCTTTTTCAGTATTTATTCACTTTAAATATGGATTTTATGCCTATATTATGATGTTTGTATTTATTTGGAAGCTATTATTATGTTTCTGGAACATTGTGTATTTTTTGGGAAAACAAGGATGAAAGGAACATTATGGTGTTTTCTAGATATGTTCTTAGGATGAAATAATTGGCAGGTGTTCACTCCCACTTGGGGATGGTAAAATCATGTCAATCAGAAATGTTTTGTTTTCTGCTGAAATGCTTTGATGTGAGGGTTATGTATTTTATATGCCGTTGTGTCCTTGAGTGTAAGATGTGCGCTGTGTTCGGTTGGCAAGGTCATGCTACTTCCCTGCGTGGTTGGATGTAGTTGTGAAGCCTTGTCAGTCGTAAGAGTGCTATGTCGGTTAGACGTACTGTTCGACAGCTCAGTAAAAACAATCCTATGACATTGTAAGTGTGGACAATTTCACATCTGGGTACCGGGGCCATGCTGGCAATAAGTCAGTTTTTTTTTCATTTATAGAAGTTTTATTTAGAAATTTAAACCACAGGCAGGTGGCACAGACCGGGGTGGTCCGTTGGCCCACCGGGACGTAGTTCCTGTTTATTCGCTACCTAGCACGTCACTAGGGACATTATTTAGTGAAGGCACAGGACTGAGGAGCATTGACAAGAGTGAGTGTGTTGTCTTTCGGATACATTGTGTAAATGATATGTAAATTTACGACTTGAAAAGAATAAATTACCCAAATTCATGTCAAACTCTTTTATTTAAATTCAACCATTAATATTTTCAAGTAATTTAACAGTCATAGACTGAACTTTACACCCTACTACCTGCAAACTTCGTTGGGATATATTTCAAGAATTTTTTGCATGTGCAAGGAACAATCGTCGTCTTAGCCGATCGACTGTGATTTGTCACAAAATTTTACTCCTCTTAAATGATACGTTAATATAAAATAGCATTTTACCTACATTCGGATTGTTTATTTCATAACCATCACTTGAATGTTGTGGGTGTTACTTGTTTGACAAATGACACTTTAGCTGAGTATAAAAGTGTGCAACTAACTTAAATTCCAATAATTGTAATATTTTCATGTTACAATAGCATCCAGCCAATTTATTGCTAAAAATAAGAAATAGACGTAAGTTCTCACAAAATAATAATTTTATTTTGTCTGTAATGCTAAACATAAAAAATTTGGCCATTTGTAAAGGTTTTTCAGGCGTGCAGTCAAACTGTAGGTGAAGGAGCTTCACTGTTAGTCTGTGAATGTTTTACTTATCATTTAAGTTTCAAGCTTAGAGAGTCACAAGTCTTAAAAGATAACATGGATCAGAATGGGTCCAGTTTTTTATTATTTATTTTCATACTGCATGCAGCAAGATTGTTGGACAGAAACACTCAGTGTGAATAGGGGGATGTCGGGGAAGGAATATTGGCCATGGTCTGCTGTAAGGAAGCCAGGAATCGACTCAGCCTTGCCTGTAGTCAGTTTGTGAAACCAGGGAAAACCTGAATCAGGATGGTCAAACCATGTCCTACGGAATGCATTGTCAAAACTGTGCACTGAAAAAAAATTTATAATCAGCTTCTGATAGAGTCTGTCAGCAACTACACAAAATTTAATTAAAAAATTACCTGTCATACACCATAGAGAAATAGAAAACAGAAAAAAAATCAAAAGTCTCCGTATTAGCTGGAGTCCTCTCATCTCTCCTTCTTTCACTCCTCTTGCTCTCTCTTTTTCTCTCTTTATTGTCTGTTGAAATATTTTGATTTTAACTCTACCTAGACAACCTGAGCTTCTTCAAAATCATTAGTAGATGAGTGAACTGGAAACATGTTATATCAGTATCCATAAAAGACACTGCTTCCTTTTGATTTATTACCGTATTTATCCGCAGAATGGTGGCCCTGGTTATGAGTCGCACCCTTAATTTTGGGCAAAAAAAATCATAACATTTTCACCATAAGGGTTTTGTCTGCATATGGATTGCATCACCATATATCTGTCTTCACTAGAGTTCCGTGGATACAAGTGAAGTGTTCCTTTTCTCAGCTTATTGTTGCGTAAGAAATGCGACACACACACACTGGTATTGACCCTTGGCTCTTCTTTGTTGTTTACTTGGGGAGGGTGTGAGTAAGCACAGTCCCCCCACCACCCTCTCCATAGTTATGACTGCACTTGATGGCTGCAGTTTTTCCATGGTATGTTCAGTTGAAAGCGTTGGGAAATCTCATTCAAAAACAATAATGATTGGGCACGTTGGGTCATGAACATTTGTCAAGATAGTCATGTTAATTGTGTGGGTGCCAGTTCCTGGACATTTACAAAGAAGAGAGGGAGGGAAAACTGTCAACACTGCCACATGGCCTCACGCACATGCACATACATGCATACACACTCTTGCTCCCTCCCAGGCTGGTGGTTTATTGTTATATTTTCCTCTCCTCTCCTCTCCTCTCCTCGCCCTCGCAGAGCAGCAGACACGTCACTTGCCGGGGCTGTGACTGGTCACTGCGCTGTTCACGGAACTTCACGCCAATGCTGAGATATTATGATTAAACAATTAATACTTACTCATGGAGTTATATTTATTAAAGACCAACATAGGTTAGTTATTTACACACGTATTCAACCACACAGTACAATATTATTATTTTTAACCCAAAATTCACATATGGGTAACAGTACATTTTTTTACACTTAAAATCAGCATAAAATATGTGATCCATACAGTAAGTGATTGTAGACCTATACTGTTCTAAAATTTTTCATAAGTGTCTAATGGTATTATCTATTAAAGAACACCAACTCTATTTCAACTTGAGTGTGTTACTTATATTACTGAACATATTTTTTTTTGGGGTAAACATTCATTTTTCAACCTGATAAAGAAAGATTCACTGTGACACAATTGGTGGCAAGTTATTGGGCAGTCGGGTGATCCTGTGGCTGCTCTCCAGCTTGTGTATCTAATGTAGCACACGTGATTACAGGCCCGGCGCAGGAGATGGAGAGTGGTTGAACGCTCTACTTCCATTAGCCGTGCTCGTCCGGGAATGTCAGACTCCCGTCTCGCCTGCGCGAGTCAATGTACTGACTGTTGGCGCGCTGGGACTCGTACCTTCCGTAGCAGGCACATTCGTGTCGAGAACATGGCCCGGGAAGAGCTCTGCCCCGAACACACTCGCGTGCTGTGTCGCAAGTGCGTTGTTCGTGTTCGCGGTCGCCAAAGTTGGTACGTTACTTCTGCGAACCTTACTTTAACAAAATGATGATGGCTTGGTGTGAATTCAGATGACAACATTTTGATTACTTCTAAAGCTTTGTTGTGTGAGTCACGGGTTCAATCCAATCAAACTGCCTTAACTCATAATTAGTGAGCACTGATTTGGTACCCAAGTGGTTCAAAACTTGCTGTATTATTGGATATCTTATCACATTAAGCTAGTTTTGCCATAGCTACTGGCTACCAATGGAGAATGGTAGAAGGTTGAATGTGTTACAACCCAGACCTCCCAGCTAGCTCAAACTTGGTCTGAATTACACATACATAAAAACACATGAAAAAAATTGTTTGGTTAAAAAAACCTGTTCAAATTTCATAAAAATGTTGCTTTAAATGATTCATGATAAAAATAAAGTGTCTGTAGAACAATGACTGAATTTTACTACTTTTTATTATCCTTTACCGAAAAATCACATCAGTCCAAAGGCCGCCATCTTCTGACCACAACATTGTTCAAAATTTGTTCATAAAGCATAACAGAAAAGTTTGTTGCTTTGAGAAACAATTTACTTTAAACTGGTAACTAGGTTTTTTTCTTTTTTCTTTTCTATCTGTTCCCAATTGGGATGATACATTTGTCATTGAGTTCCTACACTAGGCGGGGAACCACTATTTCTGTATCTCTTATACTTCAGGGCACAACTTCCTCTCTCTTTCTCTTTCTAACACTGATGTAATTGTATAGTCACATTGCATCATATTTTCAACCCAGGATAATAACAAAACAAAGAAAAGTATATGAATACACTTATAAACTTAACCAACAAGGCAAATAGGCAATAATGCATTTTAGTGGCTTTTAAAATTTAAATTATGTTGTCGTGGGGGGGGGGGGGGGGGTCGATCGGTCGGCTTTACGGTGGATTGTTAGTGGGCGCCACCACGTGGTACGGCACGTGGACCCGGTGAGACTCCTAACTCAGGGCGTGACGTCGCCCATGTGAGACGTGATATTTCCCCTTGAAAACATCTAGCACTAATTCCTGCCCGCTCTCAGCGTCGGGCACGCTTTTACCTACGAAGTGGGCTCTCAGGCGTCCCACACGCAGTCACACTCCACGTGGTCACACAGATGAAAAATAAAAGAATAATACGTTAAATTCGCACGCCTGATTTATTCCGCTAATTCAGCTCACACACGTACACGGTTGAAACTATACAAAACGCCCGCGGCACGAATCGATTTATAGGTGATGAGCCACCACGTTATCACATGTTAAATTACGTAATACGAGGAAAAAGACCGAGACTGGTCGTAAACTAATTAATGAAAAATCCCCCGACCAAGAGTAGCTCCGAGGACTAAAAGAAAGTGATTGAGACGAAATTAAAGTTAACAGAATTAATTGGCAGAGAATACAAGCGGTGAGGTCCCCGGAGTGCTGATGCGTCTGCTCTAGGTCGTTGATGGCGGAAGACTGCGTGAGGTCATGGCTCGCTCGACTAACATGGCGTCATCCCGCCGAAACAATTGCCGTTAAAGATATTAGCGAATTCGTGCCACGGGAAACTAAATTAACATGACAAGAATGCATTGAAAATTATGTAACAATTTTTGAATGAAGAGAAAAGATTATACAAATAATAATTATTAAGATTGAAACGTAATTATTGTCTGGCTTCGGGTTTCCTCGGGAATGTCCGGAAACGCTATGATATTTTAATACATTGTTTAAAAATAAAAGTACATAAAACCCTCCCGGCCGATCTGCCGTCACGTTGCACTTAGGGAATATAAAAACAAACAACACAATTATATATACTTATGTTTTTAGGGGTGTGGCGCACTGGCTCGACAGCGCCCTCTTGCCGGGCGAGCACACACGCACGCACACGTACGCACGGGTAGGCGGGAGGTTTGAATAGAGGGTGGTGGTGGGAGGAGAGGGGTGGTGACGGCGTGAGGCACATCGGGCTTAGGGAGGGCGTAGCCCCGGCCGACGTCAATGTAAATTAACAGACATACTAAAAATGGAACTAATGAGGAATAAGTGCAAAACATCATGTTACTAATATATCACTACCTCTGAAACATTCACTCAGCAATTATTTACATTGAAATAGAAAACTTAATCAAGTACATACTGAAAATAATCAAAAAATATAAAATTATTCATGTCAATGTTTAATAGGTAATGCTACAAATGCTATCATGCACGCTAACACATTGCAGTTTTGGTTAAATATATGTGTTGCAGCTGGAATTTAAAACTGCTTGTTTTCATTCAGATATATTCTTAGACTTATATACATAGTAGCTTAATTTTGAAAAGTTTTGATCAGTGCCAGTACTGATAGATAATTTGGAATATTTGCAAATTGCATTGATTTAATTTTTTTTTATAAATATATCTAAAGTAAAGTGGATTAAATATATATACTATAAATTTTCACATTTTTAGGGTGAATCATTTCTTTCTTTGAAACCAACAAAGTTTATTAACTAAGTGTGCCTCTCAAAAATAATTTAACATTAAATAGAAGTTAGGCCACAAAGTATGAAATATCTTGATTAATAACTGCATAATATTGAGCAATAATAAAGGAATGGCTCAAAAACCAAGATCGGTAGATAAATAATAATTTTTAATAATTACTATTTGCGAGCTATTATCCTTGGACATGGGAAATGCATGATATTTCATTTTTAACTATCTGTTTTAAGTTAATACTATATAATTAGTAATATACTCATTAATTTCTATAATATTTACCTACCCTTTTTTAAGTTTTAAAATATAAAACCCAGAAAAAAATATTAATTGAAAATATTAAGTAATGATTTATATTTTTGACACTAATGCTTTAGTCCTCATTGCCAACTTAACAACATAAAACTATCATTAAATCATAACCTGTGACTTACTGCACTTGGTTACATGTGGTTTTGTTTAATAATTTCAGTAAAATTTTTCTGTACTTACTAAACATGAAATAAACCACATGTGTTTTATTTCATTATTAGTTTAACAAAAAAATTATAATTTTTTGATTGTAAGCAAACCGTCACTTAAAATCTTTGTCATGCATTTCCTTCAAATAATCTGTAATGACAAATAAAAAAAGACATTCTAAGGCATAGAAGTTAGTTATAAAGGAAATGTGTTCAGTAAAGGGTGCTTACAGTATTTTTAGTGTACATGAAAGTAAAATACTATTGCTGACTTGTTTGTGGTTTCACTAACATTCTACTACTTGTTTCCTAGGTGTGCTCCATAGCATAGCAGTAGCTTTCTTCATGACCTTCGGTTTCCAACATGTGAGGAATTTATTGCTGGAACATTGCCCTTTGAGTTTTACCATTGGTGAGGCGAGTGTTGTCTCGCAAGGATTGTTGTTGTTTATCACATCATGTGAGAACAATGTGTTGCAGTCTCTTTATGAAAGTCCGAAAGACTGCGTGGAAATAGTAACTCTTATTTTGCAGGTAATTTACTATCACTGTTTACTCGTTCTTTCATGCTTAACATTTGGGGGTGGGTTTACAACTCTCATTTGTCATTTCCTTTTAAAAACATACCTTCTCACAACATAGAATTTTGTTTTAGCATTTTGATTAATCTGTTCAAAAAACTGTATTTGTTTCCGCCAAAGTATTCAGTGCTTCGACTAGCCGCTAGCCGGCGGCTAGATGCTTGACCTGAAGGCTGGAAAGATAAAAGCAAACTGTTGCAGTTGCTGCAGAGTATAATATACAACCATGTAAAAGAGTTGTTTGACAAATCTAACTTGAACATAATAGTGTGTTGATTATACTTGCATAGTCGCGTATGCCTTAGCCACTCGCACAGTAGTTTTGTTGCAGGTGGGCTTGCTGGGGGTTGGGCTGATCTGCGGGGCAGTGTGGCTTCTGCCGGCGCTCCGCGCTCCCGTGCCGTTCTATACGGTCGTGCTTGCAGTGGCTGTGGGCATGGTGGTCCCGGCCTTGTATTTCCTACTGGAGTTCAACCCAGTCAAGTGGATATGGCTGTTTATGTTCGAAACACAGGAATCGGTGAGAGATCAACTTAATTTTATTCAAGTTTTGTTTGGTGCATTTATGGTCAGTAGTTTAAATGTTTGATTTTAATGTAATTGGATATTTTTATCTAATAAATTAATTATGTATTATGGTTTATTGCACTCCAGATCACCTGGATAGCAAATTTTTAGTCTAGGGATGGCCATACATAGTTTATTAACACTTGAAGAAATGAATTGGGTGTTGAAAATTTTTTTAAATTCCAGAAAAAAATATTACTGTTGTTGATTAGTTACTGAAATAATGTCTCTCGGACACAAACTAATATTAACGTATTTTATTAATACTCTTAGAAAATTCAGTCCTTGTTGCACTCATTTTGCAATCACAAAAAACAGTACATGTAGAGTATACTACAACTTTTCTCACATAACCTCTACATCGACTCAAAAAATACGTAAGTCGACTGTTCGCAGGTACCGAAAGAGAACTATTAATTTGAAAGACAGTTCACACTCATTTCCTGTGGTTGCACACAAACTCATGGTACAGCCGAAGGACTCGGGGTCCTTCAAAACAAAGACAGAGTTCGCCCGATCCTTCTAGTGGGCTGTTACCGGTGACTGGTCGAAAAATTCAAGATTAAAGTTGCAAAAATGAAAAATGGTTGATTATATGTGGTAGCGCCCAGACTAGAGCTGCTAAATTTTTTTATAAACTCACATAATTATATGCTTTTGTGAGCCCTCGCCTGACTGCGACCTACCGGTACCTTGTTCAGACAGAGACTGAGGAACAAGACTACGCAGCAGCATCTGCCTGAAGGATGTTGCAGGTGCATTACCTCTCCAGCCGATCACAGCGCAGTACTCGTAAAGCCATAGCATGATACAATTTCTTTCCTCTTGTAGTGAGGCATTTTTTGCCAGATTACACTAGGGAAAAATCATGTGGTCTGGTGATCTCACTTTTAACCAATCACAAAAATACCTTTAAAAATTACCAGCCAATACGGGCACATAGCAACAGCCGCCTAACACACACTAACATTTTTTCTGAAGGCTATGAACTCTCTGTCTCTCTCTGTTACGCAACTGGTCACACCATTGAATAAGCTTACCTCAAAGAGCCATGTCGAAAACAAAGTACAAAAGAAACTTACGTTAATATTTTTTTTATAAACAAAGAAAAACAAAACTATACTTTAAAAATATGTTAAATTACATAAATATGTAAATTTATCAACAGACTGGTAAAAAATAAAGCCTAGGGGCTTATTGACTACAAAGTTAACAAATCGTCAAATAACTTAAAAAGCATGAAAATATGTAAATTATGATCATAAAATGTATAGCAAACATAGGAATACTTCTTAAAAGAAACAAAAAATATGTTATTTAATTTATATCAGAAAAACTAAACTTAGTACTGAATATCATACATCACAATAACTTGTTAATTATTACATTTAACAACTGTGAAAGGCAGTAACCTGGGTTGTTACAGGTTATGAAATTATATTGCGTGTAGAACTGTCTTATCAGGCATGCACTGGCTAAAATCACGTAGTATTACTTGTACGTAGGTTATCCACTTATAAACCACTTCTGCTGAACTGATCCTTTTGTTAATGTTTAGTTTTTTATTTTTTATTTTGTAGCATACAAATTACAAGTAGAGATCCAATAAGAAATATTATTTTAACACACTGAACTAGCAAACATATATTTAACCTTTTTTTTTAAAATTATGAATCATTTAGAATCCTTTTCTATGTTGTTTTTTTCAACGTATCAAAGAATGGCTTTTGAATAGCAGGTGAAGCATTATGACTATCCGTGGAGGAACGAGCAAGCAATACAAGTATCCAAACTTCAGCGCTTTCAGGCCATTCTTGACGATGTAACACAACTGTTGCAGTAACAGATTTTAAATGAGCACACAAAGTGAAACTTTATTACAAAGTACCTCACTTTAAAGGATTTCTTACATTAAATTTTTAAATTATATATTTTCAGATGTTTACAAGATGCTTTACATTTAGTACTAAGTACCAAAGCTGTGATTTTTTTTTTCAGGTATGTTGTAATGAGAGTTAACTATATGGTATTTATGTATGTAGCATTTTGGCACACATAAAATTTGTTACGTGTAGTATTTGGGCTCTGTTTTAAGCTAAATAAATAACCAATTATAGCAGCCATGGATTTTAAACAGATATAATTTTATTTTTACGAGACAGTACATCAAGTACTTTTCTTGTTATAATGCTAACCTGGCTTGACATAAAAACGTATGAACATTTTTTTTCATTTCCAGTTCATAGACAGTAATTTTTTCTGAAACAGTTGATTTTAAAAGTGTTGAGGTGAGCCTGAATGTACTGCAATAAGCATGCAGGGCAAAGCACAGTGCAACACCCCAGGAGTACTTGCAGTATTAAGCTACACATGCGGGGAAGCTCCATGGAGCTGACGTTGTTTGCCTGCAGGCTATGATGTTTCTGTACTGGGTGGTGTGCTCTGTGCTGGCCGTGAAGGCGTTGTCGTCCCAAGTGGAAGCCGGCAAGCGTGCCTCCACCAGCGTCAGGAAGTGTTTCCACGTGCTCGCAGTGGCTGTGTTCCTCCCAGGACTCATCATGCATCCGTGCTTACTCTACTTGTCGAGCGGAGTCGTGCTGGCTCTGTTTCTCATCCTCGAGGTAAAGCATTGGCATCCGTCTCCCCTTGGATAGCGTTGTGAATTACCTATGTACAAGGAAGTGTCACACGAATCTGCGGGATGATTGTGCCCCATTTCGCGCAAAACCAGAAAATTACGTTTCGTGAAAATTCATGAAGCAAAAATGGTATTTAACACCACAAAAATAACATAAATCACTAGGCTGTGGAACCTATTTGCTTATATAAAAATTTTGTAAATAAACCATTCGTGAAATAAGGTGGATCCCTATGCATTGGTGAATATGGCTATGGATGTCCCGTGTGTTGTACTAACTGATTGATGGAAATGTTACGAGGGTGCAATCATTTATACTGCCAGGTTTTAGATTGATATAGTATTAAATTTTTATAGGTATTTGAAGGATGATATGCTAAAGTAACTAAAGAAACTAAAAGTATAATATACTAGTACATTTATTGAAACAAATTGTGTTGTTAATATTTTGTGTTTCTATGAGCTATGCTATGACTGTAGTTTTTATTTATGATATCTCATGTGTTTGTTGCAGGCTTTTAGGATCCTACAGATGCCACCACTAGGTGGTGCGTTGCAGGACAGCTACTCCGTCTTTGTAGACGAGAAAGATGCTGGTGGCTTGGCTCTCACGCCAATATACCTGCTGGTGGGTTGTTGCACGCCCATGTGGCTACATCCCGTGCTCAGTTCGGAGGCTCTGCTGCCTTTGATGAGTGGCTTACTGGCCGTCGGGATCGGAGACACGGCGGCTAGCGTGTACGGACATAAGTTTGGACGCCACAAGTGGAAAGGTGGGTGTAGAATTTTATTTCTTTCCCTGAATACTTGGTTTTGATGATAGTGTGGCTCTACATATTTATGTGCCAAACCTATTTAAAAAAAAAAAAAAAATAATAGATGGTAATCTGCCAAAACATTCTCAGCTACCTTAAAAATCGAACTTTTTTTTATCTATCAACAACTCCAATTCTTCAAATTTTATAGCTAGATCTGGAGTTCCTCAAGGTGGTACCTTGTCTCCTTTACTTTTTAACATTTTTATTGATGACATTACTCAAATTCTGAATCATTCTTCTGGAACTCTATTCGCAGATGATCTAAAAATAAGTAGAAAAATTTTCTCTTTTAATGACTGTTTATTATTACAAACTGACATTAATGAAATTAATAACTGGTGTAAAGCCAATCTTGTGACCCTCAACAAAGGCAAAACAAAAATAATATCCTTTACCAGAAAATACCTTCCCATAAAATACGATTATAAATTGGGCAACACCTTAATTCAGAAATCCTCTTCTCTCAAAGATTTAGGTATCATTTTAGATTCTAAATTGTTCTTTCACCAACATGTTCAACATTTAATTTCTAGTTCCCGAAGAACATTAGCTTTAATTAAATATGTCACATGTTATGCTACCAAAACTGATTCTATCCTCTCTCTTTATTTAGCATTAATTAGGTCAAAACTAGAATACTGCTCAGTAATTTGGAACAACATCAATATGTGCGATAATATGAAAATTGAAAATATACAGAATAAATTAATAAATATTATTATTCAAAAACAACTTCCTCTACCCAATCTGATATCCCTCTCAAGTCGAAGAGAATTACTTGACTTTATTTTTATTAAAAAATGTTATACTAACAAATTAAACTGTAAATATATACTTGACAACACCGGTTTAAGAGTACCTCCTTTTAACAGTCGTTTAACTTCCACTTTATGTACAGTTAACAGAAATAATGATATTATCTTTAGGCTAATAACCAATTTTAATAAATTTGATAAAGACTTTAATTATATTCCTTAGTTCCTAATGATCATATGTGTTTTAGTTCTGTTGTGTCTAAATTGTAACGTTTGATTTTTGTTTTATTGTCTTTCGTTATGTGTGTTTTGTTTTTATATGTATTATATTGTATTGTTTTGTGTTTTTCATTTATGTTTATTATTGTGAGTGTATATGGGACATTCCATGTCAGATCAACACACTTTGAATTAAAATTTTACCTCACCATTTTAGAACTTCTTCAAATTTTGTATAGTGGTAGTATGTACTAAGAATAAGAAAAATATTAAATTTTAATTTTTTATCTCTAACGGTTTCCAAAATACAGCTATGTAAAGTTTTCAAAAAAGCGCTCAAAAACGCTGGACGAGCGTTTTTGAAATTGCTCTAGAAGCTGTTCTAATTAAGCTAGAAAGGTGGGAGTGGTGTCATTTTACTCCATTTTTAATGGGCTTTCTTATGAAATATAACACACCATAGGTTGTCATAAAAAATTTTTTTTCTAAACTTAAAATCAAAATTTTGATTTTGAATAAAACAAAAAGTGCGTCCCAAAAAATTTTGAAAAAATTCTTAAAAGTAGGTTGTACTTATGGGAAGCATGTGTCAAAATTTCAAAATGGGCATGCAATGGGTTCAATAGGTAAAAAATATTTGAAATGAGAGTTGATTTCTAAAATCAGTACGGTTTATGTAGTGTATGGTAGTATTAATTGTTTGTACATGAACAAATAGGCATTCCATTTACTTACTGAGTACAAATTCACTTGTTACTTGACATTGCCTGAGTTATTTTTAGTGTCTCTTCTAGTGTTGGGCCGATTCCTAAAATATACCGATTCCGATTCCATTTTCGATTCTTAAATTAAAGGGTCGATTCTTCGATCCGATTCCGATTCCTTAATTTTTAGCTGATAATGTTCAACAGAGTAATATACTCAGAAAAAAAAAAGGTTCTTTATGATTTTAAAAATATAATTGCATAATTATATATAATATATATATATTATTGATATAATTGTGTTTCATTTTCTGTGCAGAAATTAACATTATATACAGCTTATATAATGTTAAAAAGTATGTTCATTACCATCAAGTTATGCTACCTTGAATTTCTAGCACAATTTGGCCTTTTAACCTTGCATATAGTTAGACGAAACATGTGTTCAAACACTGCCAATAATCAAAGATGTCTTATGACGTATTTTATAAATAATGTTATAACTTAACCAACTTTTGATACCTTACATTATCAACTCAATTAATTAATTGTAAAAAAAGAGGTTTGTACGTTTAGGTTAAGAATTTTATTTTCAAGCGCAAGTAAATAATGATCCAAATAAAATGACAATATAACCTCGTTGATACATATTTCAAGGGACCATCTCACTTGGTGAAAAGAATAAATCCATCCAGTCTTGCAGTTCTTCACAACCGTAAAGAGAAAATAAATTTTCGGTTCTTGACTAAGAACATTCTGTGCATGTTTAGCATCTCAAAATGTCCACATTTTATGGTGAGATTTTCTTACACAAAATAATTAAACTCTTAAAAAAATCGCGTGTTAACATTTAATTCATTTCAAAAATTTATCGGAAACAATTCTGTTAAACACAACTACTTTCAAAAGATTGTTTATGTCTGGTAATAAAAATTTACGAATGTTTCAGCAGCAATGTTTGGAAATCCAGATTAGCCAACTGCCTTTCCAAAATATATCTAATGTAAAAAGAGCATCGCTGAACACGCACAAGAACGCCGATTTACAGCAATTTGGTTATGTTGCTTTTAAACTTATTTTAATATGGTCGCAGTAATCCACTGACAATTTGGGTAAAATCTCGTTCAAAAATTATTTCATTTAATTCTGTAAAGTTTAAAGTGCAGAGATGTGAAACATCTTAATTTTCACGTTCACGTCACCAAAGATTTGGTTCATGGCCGTATGGTTTACCATGGCCGGTAGCACAAACAAAAAATTAGGTTGTTTACAATGGCAAATGTAGTAGAGGTGGGTTGTGACAGCAATTTTCGGTATCTGTTCCAACCTGATACTGATACAGCATTGTACCATGTTACAAGTCTCTGATACTTCTGTATCAGACGGTCCCAGGAGGCAACAAAGCTCCGCGTACGCAGACCGTGCGACCGGAAGGAGAATCTGATACATTATTTATCACGCCTGGTAATTCTCTAACTCTGATACTCTCATGCCCGCCTGATACAACCAGTATCAATCAGTTCAACATTCACTGCAGTTCGTCCTGGCCGTGTATCACCATGTTGCGGGCTGTCATGCTTTGTAGTTAGTATCTTTATAGTGAAATAAGGAATGGATAAGTGCACGAAAAAGACTTCATTTGTGTGGAATTTTTTCACGGAAAATAATGAGTTTGCTAATTGTAATTTGTGTAAACAAAAACTTAGTTATAAATCATCGACTAATCTGAAGAAACATTTGAAAAAACATTGATATAGTATGCTCACTAATGTACCTATCTGTTTTTTTTATTTTTTATTTTTGATAAAATAGTGAATTTTTAATGTATAAAAACACTAGTTACTAATAGTTTTCAAAAAAAGAAAGTACATATGTTGATTACATCTGTTATTAGTGTCAACTGAGAATTTATTTGCATTTTCATAGCTGTTAGGTGCACAAATATAAATATTATATCTTGTATTAATGTACTTTTTAATATTAAAATTTCATTAGTTTTATTATTGAACGAGACGGTGCACGCACTGCGCACTGAGCGTACTTTGAAGTAGGACAATAAACAAAACGACATGTAACCAGGGCTGCCACTCTGATATTCATGAAAAACCTAGATAACCTACAAAAAAACCCAGACACATGGGTAAAAAACCCAGATGCGTCTAAAATGCTATCGTTGAAAATGTTTGCGTACTAATTCAAAAATATAAACATAACTGGTTTTAATATAAAACAATTAATTAATTAACTTACAAGACTAAAAACGGTTAAATACAACCAATACAAGAAAATTACACTGCAGCAAAATGGCTGTATAAGTAATTCTTGGACCAGCACATATCATAAAAAAAACCTACAAATATATACATGACAAAACAAACACCATCACTGCATTCTTTAAACCGGTAATTGTTTTTATAAAACTGCATCATGTACGTTAGTCTTTATTCAGAGTCTGATTCTACAAGATTGGTTTGAAGGTTAATTGTTGCATTGGTTTTGTGTTCTGCAAGCCTCTTTGAAGAATGTGTCTAATTTAATATTCAACTTAGCTTCTTGAAAACTAGTTTTGTGTTTATATGTATTTTTGTGTGTGAAACACATAGACTTGTTTGCATTTATCAAACAGATATTGCAACAGATACAGTAGCTACTACCTTTATTATTGTTTTAGGTATAAAAATAATTAAAATTATAAAAAACCTAGAATTGTTGGAATTCATTATTTAAACACCCAGAAACCCAAACACCATTGGAAAAACCCAGATCTGGGTGGAAAAACCCATGAGTGGCAGCTCTGATTGTAACAATATCGCTTTGCGCCTCTCCTTCAAGGCTTCAACGCCTTCCCCTGCGCTTCCTCCCCTACATTCTTTCCCTTCTTTATCCCTTATTCGTCGTTCCTGCTCCCTTCCCTTTCACAAGCTCCGCCCAAGTGACCGTCATCTGCGATCGGGTACTGCGCTCATTGGCCGTGGTGTTGTTCCAGGTGAATTCTGAACTGATACTAAAGTCTCTGATACTTTTCAAGTGTACTCGTTTGCCGTTCCTGATACAGGCGCGTATCAGTGACAAAGTATCAGGTTGATACTTTTCGACCCACCTCTAAAATGTAGCTGCCATGATCAAGTTGTTAACGTTTACGTTATTTTACTTGCCATTTACATAATTTTCTTTAAACATTTATGGTTTTGTCTAGTTATTTTTGAAGGTTTACTATTAAATGCAGTGCTGCTGCAACGTAATTTCCGAAAAATGCTTTCGTTTAAAGCGGGAAAGTAGATACTGCATTTGTACTATAGGGAAAATGGCGGTGCAAGTAAATAAATACGTTAATTACCGTAATTCGTAAATCAGTTCCGTAAAAAAGATTGTATTATGTAGTTTAAAAATTATATTTGCATTCATTTTAGTATTTTCTTACATTGCGTAGGAGATGTATTTTGTAAACTTAAAAACAATGCAGGAATCGGTCATGGTCGATTCCAAAACTATTGTATTCTGAATCCCACGATTATACTGGAATCGGTGGGACCGACCGATTCCGGAATCGGAATCGACCCATCACTAGTCTCTTCAGCTGTAAGTGTATAAATCCTTCCAGTAGGAGTTGTAGGATCAACTTTGCAGAGGACGTCCGTTACTGATATCCACAACACATCAGGCTTCCTTGGATATGAAAATGAAGCTGCCGGTCCAGGAGGGTGTAAAAATGTTACTTTTAATTCATCATCTTCTTCCTTCTTCTCCAAAACATAAGCAACCCACCACTTTTCATCATACACTGCCGTTATGTAGCCATTTACATCACTTATTTGCAATTTATCTGGTGATTTTTGAACAGCTACAGTGTCTTCAGTTTGACTTTCCGAAAAAACTTTAACTCTTAGTTTTGAGAGACTCAATGGTTCAGGTATAAAACAGTGGAATTTTTGAGTACCCTTAATAGTAATAGCCTGGTTGAAACGCTCCTCGAGAAACTTTTCAGATTCAATATGATCTTCTTGGGTTGAAAAGGTAAAATGTATTCCACTGATATTTTGTTCTGCCCATTCATAAAGTTGAATGGCTGTCAGGATTTGACTGTCATATGGCCGCTGTAGACTAGCTTTAGCGGCTAGTCTCTTGACCGTGCCACCAATCCCATCACAAGGGCCCTTTCCATGAGCCGTAGCTGAGAAATGCCATTCAGCTTCAACATCAAAATCCTCTTTATGGTAGCACAAGTTTATGAAGTTTTTTTTGTTTTTATATTGCCCAGCACACCCGTCAGAGTAATAGAAAATCTTCTTTGGTAATGCCTGGAAATGTTTTGTCAAGAATTCAATAAGTTTCTTTTGAAACGTATAAACAGACACAGTATTGTGCTCCAAGCAATCTGATACCACAACAAAACTGACAGGTAGAGTTTGTCTTTACTTTTGTAATAAATTACAAAAGGGTGAAGAGTTACATGTTCATTAGCCCAGTGGTAGCTCTGAGCCTCGTCTTGTACTACAATTGTGTAGTTTTTGGAAAAGTCTAGGTTTATCACAAACTCTGATTCATTTAAATTTTCTTTTTTATCATTGATGAAAGCAGACTGCATTTTAGCAATAAAATCATGTTTTATTAGAGGTGAAAGTTTTTCCAAAAAGAAAGTGATAAAGTCTTCTGAAGATTTGTTTAAAGTCTCAAGAGTGCAACGATCTACAGACACCCATTGACGAAAGGTGACATTTTCTATCAAATTTTCTTCAAAGGCATCTTCAAGAATTGTTTGTATAGGTGTAACCCCAGGACAATCGGCACATTCACCCATGACACATGTTATTGCTGGTGGATTGCATTGCATTTTGACCATACACTAATTGTACGACTTAAATTCACCATTAGTTAGAGTTCCTAATCGGGCATTTTCTATAATCAACTTCACATTTTGGTGGATAGTACATACGCACACTGCATGCGTGCCACTTTTGCCTGCTAAAATACATTGTTTTGGTCTTAGTTCAGCAAATTTAGAGAATCCTACTTTAATGTGGGGGGATTTCTCCTTGAACAGAGTATAAGCTTCCTTCAGATTACACAAGATAAGACGTTTTGATATTTTGGTTTTATTTCCATTTGCCTCAACAACTGATACACAATCTTTTATGCCGGGCATTGCTCTGCTGATTTCATCATTTAGATAAAAGGAATGAATAGTATTTACAACATCTTCTGAGAGCGTCTTACCAGGCTTGGGATTGGGAGTCTCTAATATACCTTTCTCTTTTAAAATTTTTTTTCTTGTCTTACCATATATGTAGTTTGGCGCATTAAATTCCCTCATAATCTTCCTTATCCCCCAACCCTCTGGGAGGCAAGTAAGTATCATTAATTTCTTAACACGATTGTTTGAAACGGAAAATTGATCTTTGAGGTTTTGTAAAACTGATTGGTCAAGATCGTCCTCTTGACTGGACGATGATGGATCTGCTGCTACAAAAAGTTTTCGTTTCATTGCAGAGTGAATTTTTCTTGCTTTGGTTGTTGCATACTGCTTGGATTGGATTTTCCTTTTGTCAATAGGAGACTCTTCTAGCTCCAAAAGAGAAGTATTCATTTGATCTACTATTATTTTCGAAATAGAAAAGTTAGGGTCTCTGTCTGAATCCGAACTGGACATTTCATCATTCAATGCCACTAAGCAAGGCTTAGCTGAAGGGCCAGGTTGATTGGCATTTAAGTTTGTCTTCAAAGCTGTAATTTCTTTCCTACATTTATTGCAAATTTTAGCTTCCTTTGGAATTTCAGGATATAAACTGCACATCCATGATGTGACATTTCTTAATGTCTTTTTATCCCTGACTGTATGATTTTCTTTTTTTAAGGGATTAAAACATTGTAATCTAATAAACACAACTTTTTTCTCCATTTTTTAAATTCTAAAATTTAAAATTGATTAAAACCGTTTTGCAATTTACAAGTTTCAACAAAAAATTGTCTTTAAATAATAATTAATTGAATAAAAATATTGACATGTATAATGTACATTACATAACTGTATTATCATTAGTACTCACTACTGTCACACATTACTAGTAGTTACACTCACTAATACTTTTATCACATCACTGTTCTCAGCATAACTACTGATTCTACTGACAAGAGCACCAGACTCAGACGAACTGCTATGTGAGCTATTCTTGTGAGGTGCAGGTCTCAACTTGTCAGCAAAGCTTGCCCCCTCCCCCCTCAGGCCCTCTCCTTCCTGCCTGCTGGAGCAGATTGATTACAGTCTGAATGTTAGTCTTAAAACTTTCTAGCTTATTCTTTACTGTTTTTTAAAAATTACTTGAATGATACCTACATATTTTAAAATCCACTTATATAAAGACATTAACTAATAAACAGTCACCTCAATAATAAATTAATATCAATACGAACTTTCCCGAAGGTACACGATGTTGTTGTCGGAATAAATACGACCATACTGGACCATACCATCATGGCGACCCTCGATTATCGCTACATTGCCGCGTAAACAAAGTTTATTAATTTTTAAACTAATTCTAGTTTCCAGTTTACAGTTTTCATGTAGTTATTTTTCAAGAAGAGACTCTGCAAACTGTGCGAAGTGAAAGAAAACTTCTGAAACGTTTTTTATAACCATAACCATAGCCATAACTACCAACACCTATGTTTGTGTAGATTTATTATAGATAGTAAAATTATTAGCATTACTGATGTTGGTAAAATAGAACATAGTAAAATATCTTTACCAAATTAAAATTCCCAAAATCTCACCTTTTTGCAGATAATATTTAACCATGAAGCCATAATCTGCCCATTTTGAAATTTTAACTTATGCTTACCATTAATATAGCCTACTTGTAGGAATTTTTTCAAAATTTTTTGGGATGCACTTTTTGATATATTCAAAATCAAAATTTTGATTTTGAGTTTAGAAAAAAAACTTTATTACAACCTATGGCGTGTTATATGTCAAAAGAAAGCCCATAAAAAATGGAGTAAAATGACACCACTCCCACCTTTCTAGCTTAATTAGAACAGGTTCTAGAGCAATTTGAAAAACGCTCGTCCAGCGTTTTTGGGCGCTTTTTTGAAAACTTTACATAGCTGTATTTTGGAAACCGTTTGAGATAAAAAATTAAAATTAAATATTTTTCTTATTTTTAGTACCTACTACCACTATACAAAATTTGAGGAGATTCCAAAGTGGTCATGTAAAATGGGTGTGTTGATTTGACATGGAATGACCCATATGTATCTAATTGTGTGCCAACCATTAAAGGCTTTCTCCTGTTGGTTGGCATGTTACAATTACAAAATAAATAAAATAAATAAAAAAATAAATAAATAATTTGGTCGCTCAGGGAAAGTTCCAAATGCACTATGTTTTAAAGTTCCTTGAAACTGTTAATGGTAGCACTATTGAACTTTTGAAGTTACATATATTCTCATGCATACTGTTATTAGCTTACCAATAGTCAGTAACTGCTCCTAAAATTAGGGCCTGAATAAAGTATTCTTGTGAACTGACATATTTTTAAAATATAGACTAAGCATAGTGGCTTTTTGGGATTGTTAAGTTACAAGGGCTTTATGAAGTGCTGATGTACCGTGGATTGACATTTCTGAAAATTATTGAAGTTAGAACATGTTCAGCACTTTATTTTTGTTAATGTTATGAGAAACATTGATAAAACTTACTAAGAATAAAAATTTATGATTAGTGTTCAAATGAATATCACTCATAATTTAGTTGACAGTTAAATCAATAGGACGTACCTACCACTTTTAAATAATGTTGCATTTTTTTGGAAGCTTGCCACATTCTCTCCCTGGCTGGTTTATTTTTGAGATGCCAGTGCAGCAGGCCAGCCACAAGACTTGCCAGAGCCTGCTGGGCTGACAGATGTAGCAAATGGCACGGTTCATATTGCTTTACACATACTGCTGAGACATTTATTTTAAACAGTTCTTTCATACTTGTGATGTTATATTTATTAAAAACAAACACAGGCTTTGTTGTTTAAGAACACATGCAACCACACAGTGCAATGCTAAAATTTATTTTTTTGTCCTTAGAGAAAAACTTACATAAGGGTAATGTTACATGTTTTAAAGCAATAAAGTGGCATGACATGTGTGATCCATCCATGGATGGATATAAAACATTTCGTAACTATCCAAAAGATTGTGTGCTGTACAGGTTACGACCTGATAGGCAGGCTGTTAACTGTTAAGTATCTTGAGTATTATCTCTTGCATGTGCCTAACTGGGAAAGATGCCAACATTGGCATTGAATCTGTTCATGTATACAAAGTTGGCTAACTGTCATTTTTTTATCTCCAGATTCCAAGAAAACCAAAGAGGGCACTGCTGCCTGCATAATCTTTCAAATGGCTTTTGTGGCCATTTTGATGATGTTTGGTAAGAATCTGACAAACATTCAATTGCTGTCAAAATCTCTTAGATTAATTAAACAAGTAACTAAGAATCATAGGAATATAATTAATTTACTTCTCATATATTTTTTTATACAAAATTTTAAGCATTTTATGGTTATATCCATGTCAGGATATACCAAATTTGGTTTTAAAAAATTTGTGGGAAGCCTGCTTGACTGTTTAATTTAATTAATGGAAGGTGCCATGATAATGTACTTGATGTTTAAAAGCTAAGTAACATTAGTTTACGTTTCATTAGAAATATTGTGAGCTTGATTTCTCCACTGAACCATTTGAGCCAGTATTACCACTGTGACTTCCCTCAATTCACTGGACTAAACATTGTGCATTTGGCATGCATAAGTTTTATTTTATTTTAATAGAGCTGGGCGGGATAACGAATCTTGATTCAGGAATTTTTTTTTGTATGATTTGACAAAGTAACAATTTTGTCTTTCTTAATTGTGTAGGACCAAACTTAGTAATAATCATAGACAAGGGCAGGAATTCATCATGAATAAGGCAGAAATTCATTAAGTTAAATAGAGATGAAATTAGCTCAAATTTACATTTTTAATAGAGATTGGCCTAAACCCATAGATTTGAGCAGAACTGAGTGAGTAACAAAGCTTGACTGAACTCGAATATTGAGTTCATTGTATTTGACAGGTTAAAACTTGACAATCTTTTTCTTATAACTATAAATATTTGACATGCATAAAGAGCATAAAATCTTGTACCATTAATTTGCAAACACTTAAGAGTTAATTTTATATTTACATTCTCACAGTTTACGTAAATAATGGTTAATTACACTATTCAGAAAACATAAATGTTTATTCCTTTATTTATATTTGAAAACTCTATTTTGGAATGGCCTGCTGTCTGTTATACATTTTTTCTACTATAGTGGCAATCAGTATAGCTGTTCAGCAGAAATATGAAAGTATTACACCATGTACCTTAGTATCTTTGAATATCTAATAAAAATGGTGGACAGCATTATTTTAGACTAACACAAAAGTTATTATGTATTAAACATGTAGTGAGAATTTTTTTTAAAATAAATTCTTGACGGGTGTTTAAAAAGGCATAAGTATTGTCATATTTAAAGTCAGGACCTTCATTCCTAACCAGAAAATGGCAGAAGAAAAGGAAAGCTAATACAGGGTTTATTTTCTTATTTGTTAAAATTTTTTGTTTGATAAGGTTTATAGTCTGTGTGCAAGATTTTTGCATGTCCTTCCTTTTAATGGTGATAAATTACTTCAAGAAGATAATGTTTTTTAAGGGGAAATTATGAAGAAAAAAAAGTGCTAGTCGGAATGGCTGTGAAGTGTAAAGAGGTAATTTCGGAGAGCCTTTTCCCATTAAAAAAATATTTACTTCTTGGCATGTTTTCAAGGGCTTTTTAATATTTCAAGTAGTTTAGTTTACCATTTTAACTATTAGTTAGGTTAGGTACATTAAAAAAAAATTAAAAAGGAGAGAACCAGTAGTTAGGTCGGGATAGCTACGTATGTTAAAAAATACTGTGAAATGGTATTGGTTAGAAACTAAGAATTTAAACGGTAGGTATATTAACATGACCAAACTTTTTTTTACTATTTTATAGTATTTTGATCTAACTAGAAAAAAATAATTTTTTTATGTAAATAATTGTACCCAACCTACAGTCCGCACTATAGTAAAGTATTTTAAATGTAGCTAACCTAACTTAACAGACTGCCATTTGTAATGTAGATAAAATAATCTCATCACTTGGTAAAACAGTGAGCTATTGGTAAACTACTCTTCGTATCACAATGCTGTGTTAGAGAACAATTCAAAAACATGTCTGCAAGTTTGTCGAAAGAATTTGGGTTTTTTTCTAGTAAAGATGGTCTCCTTCACAATCACCATGTAGGAAAATTATAGGGAAAAATGTTGTAAAAATTACTCTCAATATTTTCTAATTTTTGATTCCATAAACCATACATTTGATTGAGTTTACCAGAATCCAGATTTAAAAGAAATCGTAAAGAGGTACGATTCATTGTTACACTTTATCTATACACTTAACCAAAATGACTAACTCAACGAAGACATACCGTGATTTATCGCTAATCGTAGTACATTTTATACTAAAATCAAGTTTAAAAAGTAGGGGTGCGACATTTATGCAAGAAAAGAAAAATTTTGTTAGGTAAAGTTATTCATAAAAACAAAACCCATTCATAGAAAGTACGTTTATTTTAAAAAGTGAAGTATAAAAGAGCACGCCAAACAATTTAAATTGATAAGAGTAGATGGATTTGGTTCGTATGGGGACAGGGGCTGGGGGCTGGGGATTAGGGATTATGTCACTTCCTTCGACCATGCACACACGAAAAAGTGCCCCGTTACAATCATCAGCCATGTTGGATTACGTCACTTCCGCCGGCCATACACGCATGAAAAAGTGTCCCGTTACGTTCATCAGCCATGTACGCACGAAAAAATGTCCCGTTACGTAACGAACGAACGGAGGAGGACGGACAGACCAGCTCACCAGGACGTCTCGCTCTGAAAAGTATTAGGCGGTAATAAACAGCCAGGAGGTAACGAATATAAGCCTACTTCTACACGTGTTATGAACGCCGGATACATACAGCCAGGCAACCATGTGTTTTGGCGCGCTGTACTTCCACGACGCGCAACGGCACCGGCAAGTTTTTATTACTACCTCCTCTCAAGTTCTGATCTCCTAATACTTCACAGCAGAGAAGTGCTGTTGGTCGGAGCCCGTAGGTACTTCCTTCGCACGCCATGTTTTTTTTCTATGTGAGTTAATTAAAACCCGTGTACAACAAAAACGGAATTTTGACAAGTTATTGAGAACTAAATTATAATAATAAAAAATGTTAACCAATAAATAATATTTAAATTCCTCACTACTATTTGATTAATTTAAAGTTTTGTTTAAAATCTTTGAAAATTGTAATAAATGTAAAAAAACCTTGAAACCAAACACTATAGAAAAATTTGTATATTTAGCATAGGTATTCTAATATATTTTCAATTAAAATAAATTAAGTTTTATTTTTGCAAAGTTTTTTTTTCCAACCTGCTGAAAACTTTTCAATTTTAACATAAAATTTGACATCTTCAGTGACATAAAACTTCTTGACCTTGACCTTGACCTTTGACCTTGACATTTAACCTTGACCTTACCCTTGAACATTGACCTTGAACATTTACTTTGACCTTGAACATTGACTTTGAACATTGACTTTGACCCTGAACTTTGACCTTGACCTAGAAATTTGACCTTGACCTTGAAATTTTACCCTGACATTGAAATTCGACCCTGACCTTTAGCCTTGCAACCCTCGATGTTGCCAACCTGATATCGTCATCTAATCCATATGCTAACCTAACCTAACCTAACCTAACATAAATTAAACTAAACTAAACTAACCTAACCTAACCTAAACTAAACTAAACTAAACTAACCTCACCTAACCTAATCCATATGCTAATCTATGCTAACCTAACCTAACCTAACCTAACCAAACTAAACTAAACTAACCTAACCTAAACTAACCTAAACTAACCTAACCTCTCCTAACATAACCTAACTTAACCTAATCCATATGCTAATCTAAGCTAACCTAACCTAACCTAACCTAAACTAAACCAAACTAAACTAAACTAAACTAACCTAACATAACCTAACCTAATCCATATGCTAATCTATGCTAACCTAACATAACCTAACCTAACCTAGCCTAACATAACTCAACCTAACCTAACCTAACCTAAACTAAACTAACCTAACCTAACCTAACCTAATCTATATGCTAATCTATGCTAACCTAACCTAACCTAATCCATATGCTAATCTATGCTAACCTAACCTAAACTAAACTAAACTAAACTAACCTAACCTAAACTAAACTAAGCTAAACTAAACTAAAATAACCTAACCTAACCTTACCTAACTTAACCTAAACTAAACTAACCTAACCTAATCCATATGTTAATCTATGCTAACCTAACCTAACCTAACCTAGCCTAATCCATATGCTAATCTATGCTAACCTAACCTAACCTAAACTAAACTAACCTAATCCATATGCTAATCTATCCTAACCTAACCTAACCTAATCCATATGCTAATCTATGCTAACCTAACCTAACCCATATGCTAATCTATGCTAACCTAACCTAAACTAAACTAAACTTAACTAAACTAAACTAACCTGACCTGACCTGACCTAAACTAAACTAAACTAAGCTAAGCTAAACTAAACTAACCTAATCCATATGTTAATCTATGCTAACCTAACCTAACCTAGCCTAATCCATATGCTAATCTATGCTATCCTAACCTAACCTAAACTAAACTAAACTTCCTTAATCCATATGCTAATCTATGCTAACCTAACCTAACCTAAACTAAACTAAACCTAACCTAACATAACCTAACCTAATCCATATGCTAATCTATGCTAACCTAACCTAATCCATATGCTAATCTATGCTAACCTAACCTAACCTAACCTAACCTAATCCATATGCTAATCTATGCTAACCTAACCTAAACTAAACTAAACTAACCTAATCCATATGCTAATCTATGCTAACCTAACCTAACCTAACCATTGTAATGCTAGAGATTCGGGAAAAAGTTCAAAATTCATTAAATAAATTTGTAATCTATATACTGATTGATTAGATGGTCTAAGGTCCTTGGTTCGATCCCTGGCCGATATAAATCAACTTTAATTTTAAAAAAGTACCAGAAAAGTGTAAGGTTCGAGAAATAAAACACCTCAAAGTCTTTTACAAACATAATATTTATTACTCAATTTCTATCCTACTACAGAATCACTTGCGAAAGCCAGCAATCTTATAATCATTTAGCCCTGCATAGACGTGCAACGACTAATTCTTAGCTCCAAATGGCTCCAAATGCTCCAAACGACCTTCAAATGGCTCCATCAGCTCCAACAACCTCCAAATGCTTGACAGCTCCAAATGACTCCTAATGCTTCAAAAGACTCCAAATGCTCCAACAGCTCCAAAAAAAGGCTCCAAATGCTCCAATAGCCTCCAAATGCTTAACACAGCTCCAAATGGCTCCAAAAGCTCCAAACGGCCTCCAAATGCTTGACAGCCTCCAAATGCTTGACAGCTCCAAATGGCTCCAAATGCTCCAAACGGCTCCAAATGGCTCCAAATGCTCCAAATGCTTCAAAAGGCTCCAAATGCTCCAACAGCTCCAAAAAAAGGCTCCGAATGCTTGACAGCTCCAAATGGCTCCAAATGCTCCAAACGGCTCCAAATGCTCCGAATGTCTCCAAATGCTCCAACAGCTCCAAAAAAAGGCTCCGAATGCTTGACAGCTCCAAATGGCTCCAAATGCTCCAAACGGCTCCAAATGCTCCAAATGTCTCCAAATGGCTCCAAATGCTTCAAAAGACTCCAAATGCTACAACAGCTCCAAAAGGCTCCAAATGCTTCAAAAGACTCCAAATGCTACAACAGCTCCAAAAAAAGGCTCCAAATGCTTAACACAGCTCCAAATGGCTCCAAATGCTCCAAATGACTCCAACAGCTCCAAAAGGCTCCAAATGCTTGACAGCTCCAAATGCTCCAAATGACTCCAAATGCTCCAACTGCTCCAAAAAAGGCTCCAAATGCTTAACACAGCTCCAAATGGATCCAACAGCTCCAAAAGGCTCCAAATGCTTCAAAAGGCTCCAATTGTTCCAAGAGCTCCATCTTCAATAGCTTCCAACTGATTCCAATTACTTTTCTTATCGAACTTGGCATGATTACTAACATGTCTTTATTAGTATACATTTTGACTGGCAGTGGTAACGTATTTTGCACCTTTAAGTTATAAGTTTTATTTAGAAATCAGATTTCGATAAATCGTAGATACCATTTGGAAAGAAAATAAATTAATTTATCTTCAAGTTTATACACATACATTTAATTTAAGCCATTATTGTATGTAACCAGCTTCCCTCAGTTCTTTGAGTATGAAGGATATTTCTTTAATGTTCGAATAGTTTCCTGCACAAAGCGATCCATGTAGTAGTCGTAGCCTGTCAACCAATATGTTAGGATCTTCCCATGAGGTATAATCAAACTCTTCTGCTGCGTTCATCATCCTTGCATGTTTATAATAAATATTATTATCTCTGGTGTCTATCGTTTTAACACCAACCTCAAGGTCACTTTCGTCATCGTGCCAGTGATTATCACAAGCTTGATCAGGATAATTTATTTTATTACAACGTTTCCATCGTTTTGGTCTCAAACCACCATCACAGTCTTCACTCTTGCATGCTTTTGGTGCTTCAGCACAGTACTCAATCATGTCAGCCTTAGATGTGTCAGCACAGTCTTCGTTCACGCCAGCTTCTGATGTGTCACCACAGTCTTCAATCATGTCAGCACCACAAACTTGATCAGGATAATTTATTTTATTACGTCGTTTCCATCGTTTTGGTCTCAGACCGCCATCATAGTCTTCGATCTTGCCTGCTTTAGGTGCTTCAGTACAGTACTCAATCATGTCAGCCTCAGATGTGTCACCACAATCTTCAATCATGCACGCTTCAGATGATTCATCAAAGTCTTCGACCTTGTAAGCTTCAGATGGTTCTCTATCTTTCTCATTTTCATGGAGACGACTAGATATTGGAGTAAATATATTTTCATTTCTAATGTGGTTACAACTACCTTCGTTTGTTTTAAATTTTAAATTATTATCTTGATCTAGATCAGTAATTTTAGCATTAGCTTTTTCGCCTTCGTTCCTCTTCCGCGATGTTGTAGCCCAGTCTTCGTTATCTTTATTCATCTTAATTGTACAGGTCTTGTAATGTCTATCCAAGTAATATCTTCTACCAAAGGATTTCTGACACTGACTGCAATGAAACGGTTTTTGACAAGGACCCAAATTACACTCGCTTCTCTCATGTCGTTTAGCATTCTTTCTCAAGGTAAACACCTTGCTACAGTATCTACAGTGATGACGTTTCGATACAGCGTCAGATCCTAAATCGGAATTCATATTAGTTACCGAGACTAATGCCAGATGCAAACTAAGAGTTTTAAATTAGATATATTACTTAAATAGAATTTTTTAATTATTTCATCAGCGAGAATTAATTTATCTCATTCAAAGGTACTTGTTGCAAGTAGTTCTGCTTTTCAACAACAGATGTCGACACATGTTACTTTCAGGTAAATAATATTTAGTTCTTTTATGCGGGATGCTCACTAACGATCGCAATAGAACGATGGCTTCGCTAGACTCCAAGGAGAAGGAAGTTCATCCATCCTGTTAGTGCTTCTTAGATTTCTCAGAGATTATTTGACTGAGTAATGATATATTTTTTTTTTTAATTTCCACCTGATAAAAATATTACAAGTGATGATTAAGTAGCAGATGTTCACTAATTATATGCAACCTTGAATAAAAAATGACATGCTTCATTAAGTAAATAATCCTTCATGCAGAGATAAATTCCTCATCAGTAACCAGAAGCACTCGGAGAAAACCATCAGATGTCTAGTCAGGAATAATCAGAAGTACCCAGTGAAAACCATCAAAATATTGTCAAGAATAATCAGGAGCACACGGAGAAATCCACCATAATACTGTCAAGAATAAACGGGAGCACACGGAGAAAACCGCCATAATATTGACAAGAATAATCGGAAGCACACGGAGAAAACCGCCACAAGTTTTCTTTGATATCATAAAATTTCAGGAAAAAATAATAATAAATAAAAATAAATTAATAAAAAATTAAAAAAAATAAAATAAAAAATACATAAACAGATTCTGCTGGCTTGTACTAGAACTATATCTTTGCTCAACAATGAGAAGTTCACAAGCCAGCAGAATCTGTTTATGTATTTTTTATTTTATTTTTTTTAATTTTTTATTAATTTATTTTTATTTATTATTATTTTTTCCTGAAATTTTATGATATCAAAGAAAACTTGTGGCGGTTTTCTCCGTGTGCTTCCGATTATTCTTGTCAATATTATGGCGGTTTTCTCCGTGTGCTCCCGTTTATTCTTGACAGTATTATGGTGGATTTCTCCGTGTGCTCCTGATTATTCTTGACAATATTTTGATGGTTTTCACTGGGTACTTCTGATTATTCCTGACTAGACATCTGATGGTTTTCTCCGAGTGCTTCTGGTTACTGATGAGGAATTTATCTCTGCATGAAGGATTATTTACTTAATGAAGCATGTCATTTTTTATTCAAGGTTGCATATAATTAGTGAACATCTGCTACTTAATCATCACTTGTAATATTTTTATCAGGTGGAAATTAAAAAAAAAAATATATCATTACTCAGTCAAATAATCTCTGAGAAATCTAAGAAGCACTAACAGGATGGATGAACTTCCTTCTCCTTGGAGTCTAGCGAAGCCATCGTTCTATTGCGATCGTTAGTGAGCATCCCGCATAAAAGAACTAAATATTATTTACCTGAAAGTAACATGTGTCGACATCTGTTGTTGAAAAGCAGAACTACTTGCAACAAGTACCTTTGAATGAGATAAATTAATTCTCGCTGATGAAATAATTAAAAAATTCTATTTAAGTAATATATCTAATTTAAAACTCTTAGTTTGCATCTGGCATTAGTCTCGGTAACTAATATGAATTCCGATTTAGGATCTGACGCTGTATCGAAACGTCATCACTGTAGATACTGTAGCAAGGTGTTTACCTTGAGAAAGAATGCTAAACGACATGAGAGAAGCGAGTGTAATTTGGGTCCTTGTCAAAAACCGTTTCATTGCAGTCAGTGTCAGAAATCCTTTGGTAGAAGATATTACTTGGATAGACATTACAAGACCTGTACAATTAAGATGAATAAAGATAACGAAGACTGGGCTACAACATCGCGGAAGAGGAACGAAGGCGAAAAAGCTAATGCTAAAATTACTGATCTAGATCAAGATAATAATTTAAAATTTAAAACAAACGAAGGTAGTTGTAACCACATTAGAAATGAAAATATATTTACTCCAATATCTAGTCGTCTCCATGAAAATGAGAAAGATAGAGAACCATCTGAAGCTTACAAGGTCGAAGACTTTGATGAATCATCTGAAGCGTGCATGATTGAAGATTGTGGTGACACATCTGAGGCTGACATGATTGAGTACTGTACTGAAGCACCTAAAGCAGGCAAGATCGAAGACTATGATGGCGGTCTGAGACCAAAACGATGGAAACGACGTAATAAAATAAATTATCCTGATCAAGTTTGTGGTGCTGACATGATTGAAGACTGTGGTGACACATCAGAAGCTGGCGTGAACGAAGACTGTGCTGACACATCTAAGGCTGACATGATTGAGTACTGTGCTGAAGCACCAAAAGCATGCAAGAGTGAAGACTGTGATGGTGGTTTGAGACCAAAACGATGGAAACGTTGTAATAAAATAAATTATCCTGATCAAGCTTGTGATAATCACTGGCACGATGACGAAAGTGACCTTGAGGTTGGTGTTAAAACGATAGACACCAGAGATAATAATATTTATTATAAACATGCAAGGATGATGAACGCAGCAGAAGAGTTTGATTATACCTCATGGGAAGATCCTAACATATTGGTTGACAGGCTACGACTACTACATGGATCGCTTTGTGCAGGAAACTATTCGAACATTAAAGAAATATCCTTCATACTCAAAGAACTGAGGGAAGCTGGTTACATACAATAATGGCTTAAATTAAATGTATGTGTATAAACTTGAAGATAAATTAATATATTTTCTTTCCAAATGGTATCTACGATTTATCGAAATCTGATTTCTAAATAAAACTTATAACTTAAAGGTGCAAAATACGTTACCACTGCCAGTTAAAATGTATACTAATAAAGACATGTTAGTAATCATGCCAAGTTCGATAAGAAAAGTAATTGGAATCAGTTGGAAGCTATTGAAGATGGAGCTCTTGGAACAATTGGAGCCTTTTGAAGCATTTGGAGCCTTTTGGAGCTGTTGGATCCATTTGGAGCTGTGTTAAGCATTTGGAGCCTTTTTTGGAGCAGTTGGAGCATTTGGAGTCATTTGGAGCATTTGGAGCTGTCAAGCATTTGGAGCCTTTTGGAGCTGTTGGAGTCATTTGGAGCATTTGGAGCCATTTGGAGCTGTGTTAAGCATTTGGAGCCTTTTTTTGGAGCTGTTGTAGCATTTGGAGTCTTTTGAAGCATTTGGAGCCTTTTGGAGCTGTTGTAGCATTTGGAGTCTTTTGAAGCATTTGGAGCCATTTGGAGACATTTGGAGCATTTGGAGCTGTTTGGAGCATTTGGAGCCATTTGGAGCTGTCAAGCATTCGGAGCCTTTTTTTGGAGCTGTTGGAGCATTTGGAGACATTCGGAGCATTTGGAGCCGTTTGGAGCATTTGGAGCCATTTGGAGCTGTCAAGCATTCGGAGCCTTTTTTTGGAGCTGTTGGAGCATTTGGAGCCTTTTGAAGCATTTGGAGCATTTGGAGCCATTTGGAGCCGTTTGGAGCATTTGGAGCCATTTGGAGCTGTCAAGCATTTGGAGGCTGTCAAGCATTTGGAGGCCGTTTGGAGCTTTTGGAGCCATTTGGAGCTGTGTTAAGCATTTGGAGGCTATTGGAGCATTTGGAGCCTTTTTTTGGAGCTGTTGGAGCATTTGGAGTCTTTTGAAGCATTAGGAGTCATTTGGAGCTGTCAAGCATTTGGAGGTTGTTGGAGCTGATGGAGCCATTTGAAGGTCGTTTGGAGCATTTGGAGCCATTTGGAGCTAAGAATTAGTCGTTGCACGTCTATGCAGGGCTAAATGATTATAAGATTGCTGGCTTTCGCAAGTGATTCTGTAGTAGGATAGAAATTGAGTAATAAATATTATGTTTGTAAAAGACTTTGAGGTGTTTTATTTCTCGAACCTTACACTTTTCTGGTACTTTTTTAAAATTAAAGTTGATTTATATCGGCCAGGGATCGAACCAAGGACCTTAGACGATCTAATCAATCAGTATATAGATTACAAATTTATTTAATGAATTTTGAACTTTTTCCCGAATCTCTAGCATTACAATGGTTAGGTTAGGTTAGGTTAGCATAGATTAGCATATGGGTTAGGTTAGTTTAGTTTAGTTTAGGTTAGGTTAGGTTAGGTTAGCATAGATTAGCATATGGATTAGGTTAGGTTAGCATAGATTAGCATATGGATTAGGTTATGTTAGGTTAGGTTTGGTTAGGTTAGGTTTAGTTTAGGTTAGGTTAGGTTAGGTTAGCATAGATTAGCATAGATTAGCATATGGATTAGGTTAGGTTAGTTTAGTTTAGGTTAGCATAGATTAGCATATGGATTAGGCTAGGTTAGGTTAGGTTAGCATAGATTAACATATGGATTAGGTTAGGTTAGTTTAGTTTAAGTTAGGTTAGTTTAGTTTAGCTTAGTTTAGGTCAGGTTAGGTTAGGTTAGTTTAGTTTAGTTTAGGTTAGGTTAGCATATGGATTAGGTTAGGTTAGGTTAGGTTAGGTTAGCATAGATTAGCATATGGATTAGGTTAGGTTAGGTTAGCATAGATTAGCATATGGATTAGGTTAGGTTAGCATAGATTAGCATATGGATTAGGTTAGGTTAGTTTAGTTTAGGTTAGCATAGATTAGCATATGGATTAGGCTAGGTTAGGTTAGGTTAGCATAGTTTAACATATGGATTAGGTTAGGTTAGTTTAGTTAGGTTAAGTTAGGTTAGGTTAGTTTAGTTTAGCTTAGTTTAGGTTAGTTTAGTTTAGGTTAGGTTAGGTTAGCATAGATTAGCATATGGATTAGGTTAGGTTAGGTTAGCATAGATTAGCATATAGATTAGGTTAGGTTAGCATAGATTAGCATATAGATTAGGTTAGGTTGAGTTATGTTAGGCTAGGTTAGGTTATGTTAGGTTAGCATAGATTAGCATATGGATTAGGTTAGGTTATGTTAGGTTAGTTTAGTTTGGTTTAGTTAGGTTAGCTTAGATTAGCATATGGATTAGGTTAAGTTAGGTTATGTTAGGAGAGGTTAGGTTAGTTTAGTTTAGTTTAGGTTAGGTTAGTTTAGGTTAGGTTAGTTTAGTTTAGTTTGGTTAGGTTAGCATAGATTAGCATATGGATTAGGTTAGGTGAGGTTAGTTTAGTTTAGGTTAGGTTAGGTTAGGTTAGGTTAGGTTAGCATATGGATTAGATGACGATATCAGGTTGGCAACATCGAGGGTTGCAAGGCTAAAGGTCAGGGTCAAATTTCAATGTCAGGGTAAAATTTCAAGGTCAAGGTCAAATTTCTAGGTCAAGGTCAAAGTTCAGGGTCAAAGTCAATGTTCAAAGTCAATGTTCAAGGTCAAAGTAAATGTTCAAGGTCAATGGTCAAGGTTAAATGTCAAGGTCAAAGGTCAAGGTCAAAGGTCAAGAAGTTTTATGTCACTGAAGATGTCAAATTTTATGTTAAAATTGAAAAGTTTTCAGCAGGTTGGAAAAAAAAACTTTGCAAAAATAAAACTTAATTTATTTTAATTGAAAATATATTAGAATACCTATGCTAAATATACAAATTTTTCTATAGTGTTTGGTTTCAAGGTTTTTTTACATTTATTACAATGTTCAAAGATTTTAAACAAAACATTAAATTAATCAAATAGTAGTGAGGAATTTAAATATTATTTATTGGTTAACATTTTTTATTATTATAATTTAGTTCTCAATAACTTGTCAAAATTCCGTTTTTGTTGTACACGGGTTTTAATTAACTCACATAAAAAAAAACATGGCGTGCGAAGGAAGTACCTACGGGCTCCGACCAACAGCACTTCTCTGCTGTGAAGTATTAGGAGATCAGAACTTGAGAGGAGGTAGTAATAAAAACTTGCCGGTGCCGTTGCGCGTCGTGGAAGTACAGCGCGCCAAAACACATGGTTGCCTGGCTGTATGTATCCGGCGTTCATAACACGTGTAGAAGTAGGCTTATATTCGTTACCTCCTGGCTGTTTATTACCGCCTAATACTTTTCAGAGCGAGACGTCCTGGTGAGCTGGTCTGTCCGTCCTCCTCCGTTCGTTCGTTACGTAACGGGACATTTTTTCGTGCGTACATGGCTGATGAACGTAACGGGACACTTTTTCATGCGTGTATGGCCGGCGGAAGTGACGTAATCCAACATGGCTGATGATTGTAACGGGGCACTTTTTCGTGTGTGCATGGTCGAAGGAAGTGACATAATCCCTAATCCCCAGCCCCCAGCCCCTGTCCCCATACGAATCAAATCCATCTACTGATAAGTCATGCAACAAAAACCTTTCTTCAACTTTAAATAGAAAAACAAAATCTGTGACCAAAACGCAAGCCACTTGAAGCTGTGACTTGAGCTAACGCATAACTATTGTCGTAGTACACACTTACCACAAAAGAGTGTGGGCTATCAAATGTAGTTAACTCAGCACTCGACAAAGCGCGCGTGTTGCATGCAATCGGCGAGATATCGATATTCGTCTACGTGTGCTTGCTCTATACGGGAAGCAACATAACCAAACATGAATGATTCCAATTAGCGCTGGCTACATTTTTATAAGTGGTATACCGCAGTGACGCAGACGATTGGATAAAGGTTAAAACATTTAAAAATGTCTTTAGAAGAAAATTTACACATCAGACAACTTTGTATTTCCGTTATAAATAAGTAAGTGGTAATGACCGAATAAATATTAGATTTATACTTTAAAATACATAGTTTTATACGGAAAAAATACCTACACAAAGAGCTCGGAATCTAATAGCGGGACCAAAAACATCATGCAACGATTACGCCAGAGGTTTTTTTATTTATATTTTGACGCTTTAGAATATAGGTGCGACAAATATGCGATAAAAGAGGGTACATGAGCTTCAATATGATGGTAATGCTACATTAACATAATACACCAGAAACAAAAATGATCATCCAAAATTTGTGCAACCACTCGACTCAGCTTAAAAATTATTCAAAGTGAACTCGATTCAGCTGAATTAGTACTGGGCTCGACTTGACCCAAAAATTGCAGATTTTTCCATCTCCAATTTTTAATGCTAGTTATTCACCCGTTTAACTTATTTACGAATGGCACATACTTAGTTCAGCAATATTAAAATGACATATTACCAACATACTAACAGCAAATGACTACTGGAATTTTAATTTATCCTGTTATTTATGTTTATTACTTTCTTGATTCACAACATCTGTAGTCCTAGATAAGTGCAGCAAGTAAGCTGCTACCATGTGAACAGGGTGGTGGATCAATCTCAACCATCAATATATACTACATAATATATACATAATATATACATATTTAACAGTTCACTTGTTTTTGTTGTTGAAGTTTATAGTAATAGACATTTTTATGTATTCTTTTCTGTTTTGAGAATGTGATATAAAAAATATAATTGTTTATTATTATTACACATTTAATAAGTAACATAGTAGGTATTTTCAGTCTGGCATATAGTAGGTATTTTCAGTCTGGCATCTGATTCATCCCACTACCATTTTGCAATATCAGTTTTATATATATGTATATATATATATATGTGTGTGTGTATATATATATATATATATATATATATATATATATATAAAACTGATATTGCAAAATGGTAGTGGGATGAATCAGTGTATATATATATAAATGATAAATAAAATATGAGTTTTTGATTGTGCTTGTAAATGTGTCATGCCACCCTTTAATATTTTCGAGTTTAAACAGCTGGAAATGGCACACTTTGTATTGCGTGCATGAAATGACTTAGGTTAAAGTACTGTTTTTTCTTTGAAAATTAAAAATAATATTGAGTTCTGCAGTACATTAGGGACAGGGCCGGATTTAGGGGAGGGCAACCGGGGCCTCCACAAATCCTTTGATATTCTTTTTTCGCTGTTTTACCTTTACCTACAGTAATTTGTACATACGTGATTATATTATTGTTAAATATTAACAGAAATATTCATTAACAATAAAATTTAATTTCATATAATTCTTGTCTCCGATAATACTTATGTATGTTTTTTTAAATACTAAGAGAATCTACTTGATTTCACAATAAATTATTCATGGGAAAACTCTACTGAAAAAAGTTGTTCATTTTATTTGGAAAATAATTTGGGGCCAGGCGGCCTCCGCTCCTCTGTTGCCCCAAAGGCCTCCAGACCTCTAAATCCGGCCCTGATTAGGGATACTGGAAAAAGTTACTTCCATCCTGACTTTTCAGGAAAGATACATTCCTTTTTATTCCTTGAAAAACCTGGAACCTGCCCAGCTGTGTTGTTCTGGAGTGTAGAATGCTGTGTTTAAGGTCATCACAAATAATTTTCCTTTCTAATAACCAAAAAGTAATATGTACTTCATTAAAATTTAATAAAAAAAACTATGAGTTTGTACAACCTTTAAATATACATACATCTGCGCATTATCTTTGTTTTAGGTTTAGTGGAGAGTAACTGTATCGAGTATGTAAGAACGCTGATTGCTGTTGTTTCATCGTCCATAGTGGAAGCAAAGACGGACCAAGTGGATAATCTGTGTCTTCCTCTTATCACATATCTGTTGTTAAATGTACCTATCATGTTTACTTGTATGTAAGCATCTTTACAAGAGAAACTATTATATTTTTGTACAAATCCATTAAAATAAACCAAAGTTGAATAAATATTCCAGCCGTGTACAGGATCATATTTTCACTTTGCACTGGTTTAGATGGCATAAAGGTTGGAAAAAAAAAAAAACAAAAAAAAACAAAGGCAAGGTGTTAAGTTTAACATATACAAAGATTTAAGGCAAAATCTAAGAAAGTAGCATGTACTGAACTACTTGGTTAGAAACTCTTATTTGCTCCAAACATGACACTTGAACAACAGTAGCATTAGCATTAGTGATCATAGTCATAGGGAATCGTTCAAGAATGAACTATGTGTTATAGCAAATTAACATTAAATCAAAGTACAGTAGCACCCTGATTTTAAATTACAGCTTTCTACATTTTCCCATAATTTGCATAATTTTATTTCAGCCCCATTTTATTTTACTTAATGCAACCAATTCCTGTTGATTAAAATGCACCTACAATCTGCTTCCTGCAATTTACGCTGTCTTTTTGACGTGCCAACGTCTAATAAATCGATGAACGCCGGCTGCATGCACGAAAAAGTGTCCCGTAATGCACATTGTCCCACTACGATGTGTCCCGTTACGCTCATTGTACGCTTGCGCTGCATCTATCTCTCTTCCACTCAATTTGACTTTTCAATCATGTTTTCGTCGTTTGAATTATTAATATTATGTAATTTAATGATCGTCCACCGATTTTCAGCACAATCGGTACGGCTATTTAAAAGTAATGTTGAATTTTCAAATACGTTTTTGTACGAACAATGGTGTTTTACAGTTACACATAATAATTCTAATTACACACTGGATCTTTTGCACAATGTTTAAAAAAATATTGTAACACATTATAAATAAGTTTGGTGTATTTGGGATGCGTATATGTTATAAAATCGTATTAAAAAAAACGAAATAATATTATTACCCTACGGTGTTGACATCTACGGTGATGGACGCGAACCGAACGAATCGCGCTATCAGCTTCCACGGCAACCAGGCACTTGTTAATACATATTTTCCATGCACTCGTTAATACATATTTTCCTTTGTTTATCGCGAAGGGTGTTATTATTAATGAATTATAAATAAAATTTCGTGCCCGGGGCCACAATTGCATATCATTTTGAGCACTGGAAGACATAAAAACGTAAAATATTCTCGACGAATTTTAATCTCGGCCCCAGCGCACCACGAGCGTCTGGGTTGGAGATTAAAGCCGAAATTCATTCTTAAACTTACTAATACTTATTTTATTAACTGCAAGGGCATTTTTATTAAATTCTACGTTTAATTTCACGACGAACAAACTTCGTCGTTAAATGTGTAATTGCGAAAAAGCGTAAAACATTCTCGACGATCTTGAAGTTAAATAGCTAACATGTATAAAAGTTATAGTTAAAATGATCTGTTCGTTAAAGTAATAAACATATTTGAATTAATGAGTACAAATAAAAGTAAATTTATCAGTTAAATTGTAGATTTAATTTCACTCCTTCTTTGTATCCATACAAAATAATGATAATCCAATAAAAATGATTCAACTTTATTCATAAAAGTATGCAATCATTTCATCAATGTTGTGTTATGACGTCACGTTAAACTATAGTCCGTAAACCGACTTTACAGACAACTAATTTTTTTTTGTTATACCTACATCAATTCGATATTCCCGTATTTGTCACGTGAAGATAACACTTACGTGTGAAATATCAAATCCAAAATGCTGTTGGGAACACTAGCAATATAGCTCCTGGATTTTTTGATGTGCTCATAATAAAAAGTATTTACAAACTGCCAACACTGACCTAATAATGGCAGACTTCGAGAGAATTTGGCATGTGATGCTAGCACTACAGTTTATAGAAATTCCAATTGTCTAGCAGTAACTTATACATACCATATTACATAGGTAGTTTATATTAACAGTATTCATCTTTGTCAACATCTGTTAAAAATAACTGATCTGTTAAAAATTTAGATGTCAGCGTAAAATTTTCTTTTTTACTGCAAGTAAATAACTGAAATTTTATCGGTACTTTTTTTTTATCAAGATAGAAAATATGGAAAACATTTTCAACTGATGAATAAACTAAGCATTTTAAAGTGCATGGACAAGCACAAATGTACTTGTGTTTCAATTGCTGAGAGTTTAGCCGTGCCTATTGTAAAAAATCGCAAAATCAATGAAGAAAATGCAGCTCAGTGTGGTGATAAAGAACTATTTTTATTAATATTCTTAACCTGTAAATGTCTGATGTGTTTGTGACTTGCTATGTATGAAAGTATCCACAATCTACAGTAAAACCCTGTTAGGACTTTTTCAAGGGACTGGATGTTTAAAAATTTATTACTAACAGGGAAATCTTTTAAAAAGGAAATAGTACAGATCAGTTGCTACATAAAATTATTCAAGTGACATACATACTTAGGTTATGCACTATTTGTTCAGCGTTCTCTTTTAAAATTGGGTCATTTGTGGTGATTCCCTTACCACATATATTTGTTATTTATAAAAAGCCTTGCATTAAACTTTTAAATGTTTATTGTGGACTTACCCTCTTTTATCACATAATCGTCGCATCCATATTTTAGGCCGTCAAAATTGGGATAAAAAAAACTTTCACCTGTAAACTCGCATGATGTTTTTGGTCCCGCTAGTAGATGCCGAGCGCTTTGTGTAGGAATCATTTCCGTATAAAACTATGTATTTTAAAGTAGAAATCTAATATTTATTCGGTCATTTCATTACCACTTAATTAATGGAAAAATACGAAGTTGTCCGACGTGTAAATTTTCTTATAAATACGTTTTTAAACGTTATTTCCTTTATCTGATTGTCTGCGTTGCCGCGGCGTACCACTTATAAAAATGTAGCCAGCACACCATTCATGTTTGGTTATGTTGCTTCCCGTATAGAGTGCGCGCACGTAGTCGAATATAGATATCTCACCGATTGGATGCAACACGCGCTCTCTGTCAGGTGCCGAGTTAACTACATTTGATAGCCCGCATTCTTTCGTGGCAAGTGTGTACTACAACCTATTTAAAGTTGAAGAAAGGTTTTTGTTTAATGAATTATTAATATAGATTGTTTGGCGTGCTCTTGTATACTCCACCTTTTTTTAAATAAACGTAGTTTCCATGAACGGGATTTGTTATTATGAATAACTTTACCTAACAAAAAATTTTTTCCCCCGCATAATTATCGCACCCCTATCTTTCAAACTTGATTTTAGAATAAAATGTGCGACAATTATGCGAGAAAACATGGTAAGTTACCATTAAAACCACACATTGGAGACCCTCAGAGGCCCTGGTGCAACATGTACTGTGGTTGCCTCTCTAATTTAAATATTTTCAGTAAAATTCTTTGTCAATACATGTATTTAATATACTGGGTGGTAAATATTTTATTTATTGATTAACTGTAAATAATCATTTTTTTCGTATGGGGATGGGCCAGAAAAAAAACATGAATGTAATGGCTATAAACTGCAGCTGTTTTGTTCACAGCAGTGAAGCACCATAGACATCTCGGTCACAGATGACTGAAATCAATGCCATGTTAGAAAGATTATACATAAAATAAATTGGGAAGTTGTTGAGAAACCATACACTACAAATTCTCACCTTTCAATTGAAATTTTTATTGCAATAACATCACTCACAAACAACAACCATGTTTTTTTGTACCCAAGGCACAAGTTTTCATATCCGGAGCTTTTTAAATCATTTTAGGTTTTTTTCCAGCAGATGCAGATCCTGCAAACATTGCAACAGCTTCTCACAGAAAAAAAAAATCACAACACACAAACCACATGCAAGATGTCTCGTTCCTTTAAGCAGTAGCAGATCAACCAAGGTTGTAGGAACATGAGCACTATGCGATGTTGTCGAGTTTTGAATAAGCCTCGTACCATGATTTTCCAACACATGTTTTACGAAAAATTGTGCACAATTTAAGTGTAAATAGGGTATAAGCCCCGCCAAAATCAGATACTGTAGCAGGATGAGTAATAAAATGTTTATTATTACATCCATCATAATAAAAATTTTTACAACAGTGCTCAACAAACAATGAAACTGTGATCAAATTTCTGTACCAGTTGTGTCACGCAAACAGGTCAACAAATGGCTAGTGGTTTGTTGTATATTCTTCAGACCTTATGCCTTGAATGAGGGAAATGGTGTACAGATGGAACAGCCTCACAAAGTTGATATGAATGCAAACTGATGATTGGTTGAAAAATATATTGTAACAGCGTGCGTCTTGTGGTAAAGGTTTTGATGGTCATATTTGTTATTGTTTTGAAACAATTTTTTAATAGTTTAACGATAAATATAGTTTAAGGATAAACTTTATTACATTATTTTTTTCCCTTTAACAATGAACGTTATATGTGAGAAGCATCTATAAACGCAAACATTAACATAGGGAGATCACAGCAATCAACAAAATATGCTGTTTGAGACAGAGGGTGAAATGGAAGGAGAAGTGGTCTGAAGTGGCAAGGCACATCGGGAATAAGGGAGGGTATAGTCCTGGATGACATTACTTTAATTGAATAATTAGTACCAAACTATGATGAGAAAGATGCCCATGTAATATATTTACTAGGGATGGGAAAGTCGATCCGTCGATTCTTCGATACCCCGATTTTTTGATACATAATCGATAATCGAGGATCGGCGAAAATCACTGATTATTAAAATTCTGCAGGATGTAGACGTAAAGTGCTGCCTAGCAGCGGTTCATCGCTGTCGTTGCAGTAATTTTAGTCAGTTTTACAACTAAATAAATAACCATAAACGATATAATAAATAATAAATGAAATATAACATAGCTTACCACAGCTCAGTTGCCACAATCCCGTAAGCGGGAACGGAGGTTGGCGATTTCGTACTGTGCATTTAGGGTTATTTATTTATTAACGCAGTGTTATCGTATAAAGAAATTGTAGCCCAACTTTTACTTGCTGAATACACCCACATTGGTAGCCATGTGCACAAAATTTCAAGATTCTACTGAGAAGTGTGCCACGTTTTCTACGTTTCTAGTATATTTATTCACTTGCGTTGTTGCATATTTATTTTCGTCAATGATTTTTTTTGTTAACCAGCATTTGTCTATACATGAACTTTCACAGGTTTGCCAACTTCCGGTACAGATCTTATTCTCAATTACTTAACGATAAAATGCAAGAATAATGTGGCCATAGCCCGTAACATTTTACGAGTTACGTATTTTCCGTAATTTATTTAATAACAGTAAACATTAAATCACCAGTTAATTACGCAACTTAAACATAAAATTTCAATGGACGTTTTTGAAACACGTTTTCATTCCAGTAAGTTACCAGTACGGCAACTGTAGAAATTTTCTTACATGCTTTTGTTTCCAGTGATGCTTCTTTGTTTGAATGTTGGGTAATGTTAGCGCAATACGAATAGTAAAATAACATTTTTATTTACGTGATGTCTAGTGAAGTGTGGAAATACTTTGTCATCGACCGACAAAATTCTGGCTACGCAATATGTCAAATCTGTAAATGTACAATCTCACGTGGCGGTAAATCTAAAACTACAACAAACATGAAAAAACATCTCGAAAACAAGCATGGGAGTTACGTTCATGAGACGAAGAAACAAAGGCTACATTCATCGGAATTGAGCGAGATTGAAGAAAATGAAATAGATGATAGTTCAGCACAAAATTGTTCTTCAGAGACAACCTTGCCATTGTCATCAAATTCAGATGTTAGGCCTACTGCTACTGATTCATCGAGAGGCAGCGGTTCAGTGTCCCCGAGGCATGCTGAGAAAGTTGGCCAAACGAATATTTCATCAAGAACACCAAACCAGTATAGGCTAACTCCTAAAAGTCAATACCAGCCTACATTACAATCATTTATTGATAAAACTGCACAATTCAAGTCCACTGATCCTCGTGCAAAATCAATAACTCAGCACATAGGTAGAATGATGTGCTTAGACAATCGTCCTTTTAGCATGGTTGAAGACAGAGGATTCACAGAATTTGTCAAATTCCTTGAGCCTAGGTATGTTTTGCCCAGCAGAAAACATTTTTCAAATACTGTTGTACCACACATGTACCAAGAATGTAGGGAAAATGTGAACAAAAAGTTGGACGAAGCTGAACATGTGAGTCTTACAACAGATATGTGGACTTCAACAGCCAATGACGATTATCTTGGTCTAACTGTGCATTTTGTTGATTCCAATTTTGTCTTGCAACACCTCAACATTGGGGTTATTCCCTTTCCTGAATTATCTCACACAGGGAACAATTTGTGCAATTTTATCACAGAAACACTTGAAGAATGGAAGCTGCAATCTAAAGTTGTTGCCATTGTAAGAGACAATGCCAGGAACATAACTGCTGGCCTAGAATCATCCGAATATGAACATCTGCCATGCCTAGCACATACCCTGCAGCTTGTTGTAAAGGAAGGGCTACTGAACAACAAGAATGTAAATAATCTGATTGCCAACGGTCGTCGCATAGTTGGCCATTTCAAACATTCTTGTAAGGCGACAAAAGAGTTAAAGAAGGCTCAAGCCACGCTGAAAATGAAAAAACATAAACTTATCCAGGATGAACCAACGCGTTGGAATTCATCTCTCCATATGCTACAGCGCTTACTTGAGCAAAAACAGTCTGTTTCTTTAGCATCAGCAACTCTGCAGTTACCTGTGACTTTTTCATCAGCAGAATGGAACCTGATGACAAATGTAGTAAACCTTTTAAGTATTTTCAACCATGCAACATTGGCTGTAAGTACTCAGTGTGTGACAGCCTCAGAAGTCATACCTATAATCAACAGTTCTACTGAAGAGCTAAGGAAACCAGCACCTACTGGATCAGGTGTACAGGGCATCAAAAATGATATGCTTGCTGCCATAACTTTGAAGTATTCTGATGTTGAAGAGAATATGTTGTACGCAGTTGCAACATTACTGGACCCACGATTTAAACACCATGTTTTTGTGCAGGACGGTAATGTCACAAAAGCGAAAGTTTTTTTGATTGAAGAAGCAAGAAAAACTATCTGTTTGAAACAACCTGAAACTGAGGTAAGTTAGGTGCTAATTTCCTTGTAATTCATTAAGTGTATTCTTATTTGTCTACTTCTGCTGTTTTATGTTGACACATTTGTTTGTTCATTTTTAATTTTTAATTTTGAAAATTTTGTTGCTTTTCTCTCAGTCTGTGCCGCAAACATCCAGCCAAGCAATGGAAAGCCATGGTATGTGGACATTTTACTCAAACATAATGAAGACTGCCCCAAGTGTAAGCCACATCGCATCAGTTGAAGATGAGATTAATGTTTACTTGGAAGAACCTATTCAAAATTCAAGTACCAACGTTTTCCAGTATTGGAAAGAAAATACCAAGTACCCATGTTTAAAAAAACTGTCAAAGAAATTTCTTTGCATTCCACCTTCAACTGTACATTCCGAGCGATTATTCAGCACTGCAGGACTGATTGTTGATCAGAAACGGAACCGTTTAGATCCTGAACGAGTCAAAATGTTGGTTTTTTTAAATAAGAATTTGTGATCTAATAAGAATTTAGGATCTAATAAGACTTTGTGATCTAATAAGATGCTTTGCCAGTTTTCATTTATTATTTTAAGAACTTTCAATTTTATTTTGTCAAAAGTGTTGTTTTTATGATATTTCACTATGTTGTCATTTATTTCAAAGGTATAAAGATTGAATTTGGTAGTTTCTGGTTTTTTACAATATTTTTAATAATCACAACTTTTTGTGGCTATTTAAAGTTTGATTGATAAATGTTAATGATTGTACATTTAGTAATTAATATACTATTTATTAAATTGTATTCCAATGAAATTGTTAGTATTTTGATGACTTTACGACAATTCACTTTTTATTAGTACTACTGACCTATTACTAAATTACGTATTCTCTTTTCAAAATTACATATTCAACTGGATTAAACATAATCCACATAAAAAATAATGCTTGCCCTACACATTACACATTACAGAATAGTAATTTCAATTTCTTTATTTCAAGTAATGTAAAGTTTTGTTTTATGTGTTAAATTTAATAGTATTTATTTATTATTTTGAAAAATGCTTTTTTAGTGTATTCAATAAGTATGTTTACTGATTCCATTGTAACTTATACTTCAATCCCGAAAATGAGAATCTATAACTTAACCTAATTGATTGGAATCGATAATCGATAAGAATCGATGATCGCAACAAGACTCGATAATCGGTATCGAATCGAAAATTTTGAAAATTTCCCATCCCTAATATTTACACTAAAATAAACATTAAATTCATTACAAAAGTTTACAATTTACATTAATTCACCTTAAAAAATTCTTACATTCTTCAGAAAATGTAAAATATGAAAAAGTTTGAGATCTTGAGTTCTGCACTTCTTAAGTACTACTACTATTGAACACTAGATATTACGAATATATTCAGAGAGCTTGTTATCTGTCTTATCTTTGAATTAACTTTGAACAAGAAGTTGTTGGAATTTTCGCAGGGTAACTTTCCCAGTAGTCCATTGGTCTACACCAGACTGCATAGCAAGGTGGATGCGCTCTTCAATGGTGTTGTGGATCAAGAAACGATGCACAGTTGTTTCCCTATAAAAAATTAACCAAATATGATTTTACTTATGAGGTTTACAAAAGCTTAAAACAACTACCTCCATACCAAAATAATGGCATTAATTTCTATGAGGAATATTATTCTTTAAATTATATAAATCATCAAAATTGTTAACTTTTTACTCTTTGCAATTCAGAGTTAATGCATCTGTGCATCAATTTTAGCACGCATGCCCACACATGCACACACACACGTACATACACACACACACATGCAAGTGCACACACACATATTAGTTTCAATGACTTTAAAATTCGTAAGTTTGTTGATAGCCAATAGGCGAGCATTTTTGTAATTATCTTGATTTTTTATATTAGTGAATTTTAATTGTATATTGAAGTATTTTATTGTAAGTATTCCTTATAGAACCCTAAATTAGATGTAGCTAACAGTTCAGTTAAGTAACATGGTTTTTTGTTATACATATAACTCACATTAGCAAAATCCCGAGGTGAGAACGATTTTGTAAGGACATGCCAAGAATGTATTATAAATCCCTAATCCAAATGTTTGGAACTTTTTTTTAGTAAGATTCCAATCTGAGTCAAGGACGGATGTGGGATTGTGCATCTAAAAGTTAATATCAGTCTGAAGAAAGTTAAATATGGCCAATGTTTGTTTTGAATGTACATCGGTGGAGGTGTACCAGCAACGGTGATGTCACTGAGCAGGCGTTTGTGCGATATTTACAAGTGAAATAACGAATATTTGAGTTGTATTCGGAGTCTAATCTAAGTGAAAAGCCCTTTTTACGATTTTCTGAAAACACTTCTCCTGGACTCCGAAAACAAGATCTATGAAATAAAGCAGAAACTAATTTACATTAGACAAAGTCTAAATGTCCAGTGAAATTAGGGAGCCTCGTACAGTCAAGTGCTTTTGAATCCTGTAAGTAACAAGGTTTCTGATGCCACCGTGTCCCTGGCCGGTTCCTGTGACTACACACCAACTGATGACCTAAATTACACTTTGAGCGACTTGCACATTGTCAAGTGCTCAGTCAGCAACAACCAGCATGCTGACAGTGACACCTTTACACTGGTACAACGTGCGCAAAAACTTAGAATCGATATAACTTCAGAAGCAAAACGTGAGCCGAAGAAGAAGAAAAATGGGCATGTGTACTTATGTACGCGCGTGAGAAGTTATACTTCTTTGGCATCATTAAAAAATAGTTTTTAATTGCATGCAAATAATTAATTACAATAAAATAATAAAATGGCTGGAAAAAGATAGTCAACACAGTCAATTAAGTTCAGTTTAAATTTGAAAAATTAAATAAATAAAATTTAGAGAATAATAAATATATATGGCATAATTTGTACTAAATATTATAATATTCTTAATTTTAAATATTTATTATTGTTTAATATTTTAAAATAAAATAAATAAATTTAATAATAAATATTAATATTTTAATTTATATCAATAAATAATACATACGGATAGTTAACCTCAATTATATTGGAGCACTTGAAAAAGTATAAAGGCACAATTTTTTTTACAAATATTTACGAATAGGTAAATAATATTAATCAAAATATTCAATTTCAATCACTACTGAATATAATTTATAAGCACATATATAATTCGCACTTGTATGAAACTAAAACACGTGTTGTGAATGTAGAAACCAGAAACATGTGGATAAATATTATAAATATGAAAACAGTGATCAGAGGCGACGAGCGTGCCAACATGCGCGACTAATAGAGGTTCTATTTCTATTTTGTTGGTAGCTTTTTTTCGAGACTTAATGAGCAGTTTAGCGGGCAGCTTCAACCTGTTAATTTTGTGTTACAGTGATGTGCGCGCATCTTAAAATTTCACTCTCATCATTTTTTCATAATGCGCCTAAATAAGTATAACTTCAAAAAAACCTATGAAAGTGGGCAACAGGAACACAACTACACTGAAAACAATATCTAAACCACCCTTCAAGAAAAGGCTCTCTTCGTTATGGGATTCAATCCATCAGTCCAGAGAAAAAAAATCATTAACTATATATCTAACGAACTGAATTTATCACAAATTAAGGTGACTAAACTTAAAACCAAATATAATTCATACGCTTCGTTTCATGTTTATATACTTGAAAATTACTTTAACAGGATCGGTAATATTGTTTTCTGGCCAAGCGGCTGCACGATAAGCCCCTTCTACGGCAAACTTCATCCAGAACAGATTATCAGTAATGAAACTAACAATCAAGAACTGAATGATCCTCCTAGGCTCATTCCTAAACTCTCAACTGCTAGTGTGCGTGCTTCCACATCTTCTCAGGTTCCTGGAGGAGCACCTTACTCTTACAACGTGCTGCCAAAACCTAAGGAGTTGGCAATTTACAACCAGAATGTCAGAGAATTAAGGACTAAGTCAAATGTGTTCTTAGATAATATTGTCAGTTCTCATTGATATTATTTGCCTCACTGAGACTTGGCTCAATGCAAACGGCGTAACATCACACTATTTCACCAAATAATACCATGTTTTTAGAATTGATAGAAATCAACTAACCAAGAAGAAAAGAAATGGCTGTGTTTTAACAGCCGCTAACAAGTCTAAACTATTTAAAGTTTTTAGAAGATAAACTCTCATCATTTCAGGATGGCATCATGATTTTTGGTGATTTTAATGTACCTGAAATTGACTGGATCAATACAGCACCTACACATTGACAACACTAAGGTGCACCATTTACTTAATTTAATATCTAACCTCGGACTAAAACAGTGTAATAATACATATAAATCTTCAAGATTTGTGCTTAACCCATCTACATCTTTGTTCAGTGAAAAAAGCCTACAATTTCTTATCAAAGAAGATATATATCATCCTGCTTTATACATTAACATCACAATTGAATCTTTCACTAAAAAAACCAACATTTCATCTGTGTTCAGAAACTATAAAAAAAGGTGATTTCCTCGGTCTTCAGGACTCTATTAAAAACCACAACTGGTCTGATGTTAATGAACTAGTTGAACAACTCACTAACTGCTTATCTGGAAAATTCGACAAATTTAATACAAGCTTTAAAATCTAAGAAGCATTTTCATAAACTCTATAAAAGATATAATAATCACTATTATTATTCACTTTTTTCTTATTTACAAATTAGTAAAATCCTTACTAATAAAAAAAGACAAAATTTTATGGTATCAGAATTATATGAAATTATTATTAGGTACATTAAATTAATTTAATTAAATCTAACCCAAAAAATGTTGACATTATATCAAAATTACGAAAAATGGCTATTACGAACAGCATTCATTAAAAATAAATGGTGTTATTACGAATGATCCTAGCAAACTATCCAATGGTTATGCCAATTATATTTCTTGTATTTATGAACCTGCTATTTGTATTCAACACCCTTTGCCAACTAATATGTACTCAGTGTTTATACCTGTATCTTCAATTTCTGAAAGCTTAGTGTACTGGGGTATTAAAATTTTAAAATATCTAAATATACTGGTCCAGTTGCACCCACTTATTTGTACCTCTCTTGTTACTTATATTTAACACTAGTTTAAAAACCTTTGTCTTCCCGTTTCAATGGAAAATACCCTAAGTTATTACTATCCACAAAAGAGGCTCTAAACTTTATGCTAATACCTATCGGCTATCGACCTATATCCCTACTTAATGGTTTTTCAAAAAATTTTGATAAAAATATTTTTAAAATTTTTAAACATTCAAATGAACAACAGTTTATCAAGTAGTCAACATGGTTTCAGAAAAGGGTTGTCGACCATCTCTAACTTACTTATCTTTCTTAATCCTGTATAGGTACAGAGAAGTTACTAACAGAGGACAGGTAGATGCCTGTTACTTCCATTTAACAAAAGCCTTTGACACTGTTAACCATTCTATACTTAACAAATTATTTAAGTTTGGTTTAACTAAATAATTTATTAATTGGTCCTCCAGTTACTTAACAGAAGTTTCTATTTTACCATTAATAATCATAATTCATCTTTATATGATGCATATATATATATATTAGGGCTGTGTGAATGTGACTTTTTCAATGCAAATCAAACGCGAATCAAATTATTGCAAATATTTGCGAACAGCGAATAATTTGTGAATATTTTCTAATTAAGTTCCAAGTATAAATCTGAATAATTACAGTCAAAATTTGGCATATTATAAATTGTCGTTTAAAAGAGTAATGTTCTTTAGCTTTATATATATTTTTATTACTCAAGTAACATGTAAATTTTTATTTCTCTTCTAATGGTTTAGTAATAAAACACAATCAGTGATACCGAAATGTCTTCATCAAAAGCCAAGCCTACACCTTGCCATCAACATTACGTAAATTGCAGTGCAAAAAGACCAATTCCTTTACATGTTCTGGATCCAGGCATTGCCTCTTGGAAGTGACAATGTTCCCAGAAGCAGAAAAACAACATTCTGAACTTCACTTCTTCTTCTGAAAATTAAAAACCGCAAAAAAAGTTTATGTAAGTAAACAGATCTTCGATGTATCAGTTTTATTTTACGCAATAAATAGTCAAGCAATTACCAATCAATATACCGAAGAGTTCATTATTACAACTGCTCGTAAGCAGTCAATATTCCGTTCTCAGAGTCTTTTGGAATCAAACGTGTCAAGGCAAAATAATTTTTAATGAATTTTGTTTATCGTGTCTTTTTAATTTTATCTAATTATTTACGTAACATTTTTGGTAGTTTAAAAAGTGATTGCGCTGGAGCAATTCTAGCAACACAATTCTCTGGCCAAAAATTTTCTAGATTTTTATTAGTAAAATTAATGGAATGGTGACCAAAGAGTATGTGTGCATTAGTTTTTAAAGGTTATTATTGAAAGCTGATGCGCTGGCATTGTTTTAATTTAAATAGTTTTACACTTTTATATGGCACATGGCTCGCCCAAATATTGTGCTAAGAACAACTGGATATAATAAATTAATTATGCTACACATCACGTAAAGTTTGCAGTAAAATCGTAAGCACTTATGATAATTTTCATGCTACGTTGGCTTTAACTGTTCTCAGTATACCCATTTACCTAACTTAAAATTTGATGTAAGTAAAGGTCCGCTTACAGTTTTTTTTTCTTACATTAAGTCTCTCGGGAAAATGTTTTCTTGAGGTTTGACATATTATTGTATCACACTTTTGTCAAACAAAAGTAATATTTTAATACATTCGGAAACTTTTGATGTTTGAAATTTTCAAATACCTAATTTGGTTTCGAATGTGAATCGAATCAAATATTTGATTCGCACGAATATTTGCAATTTCGAGTATTTGCACACCCCTAATAATATATATATATATATATATATATATATATATATATATATATATATATATATATGACTTAACTAAAACACTCAACTACTATACAGGATTACTTTTAGCTGATGACTTAAAAATTTATAGGAAAATAGCAACACTTAATGATTGAATCTCATTACAAACTGTGGTAACTGACATTATAAAAGCTAACAATTGGTGTAAATTGAATTTGGTTTCACTAAATAAAGAAAAAACAAATATATCCTTCACAAGGAAATACAAACCATTTAGATTTGATTACTCTTTAGAAAACATTCTAAACACTAAATGTTCTACAATTAAAGATTTAGGTGTCATTCTAGATTCTAAATTATATTTTCCATAAACATATTAGTACTTATATTCTTCCTCATAAAACCCTTGCTCTCAACAAATTTATTACTTTTTATGGCACCAATTCAGATTAAATTCTCTCTTTCTATTTTGCTTTAATAAGATCAAAATTGGAATACTGTTCCATAATCTGGAATGACATCAAGATGGATGATGTAAATAAATTAGAAAGCATACAAACCAAGTTAATCCAATTAGCAATTACTAAATAATAAAAACCTTCCTCCACCTAAACTCATCCCTCTCGCTGAATGCAGAGTCTACTTAGATTCTCTGTTTGTTGCAAATTGTTATAACTTTACAATTAATTGTACCTACTTCCTTGAAAATACTGGGCTGAAAATACCTCAATTTAATATACGTCAACCACAAAAATACTGTACTCTTCATAATTATAATGACATTATTTTAAGATGAATCATGAATCAAAGTAATCAGATTTCTAAAGCTAAAAGATTACTGCATCAGTAATTTATTTCATTTAATTCTATTTTATTTTATGTTATTTATGTCTATACTGTTTTATATGTTTTGTTTTGTACTAGGTACGTATGTATATATATAGTGTATGTTATGTAATTATTCCTAGTCTATGTACCAGTTTGTATTTGTTGCTGTCACTGTTGTCATGTGGCACTCTTGGCATCGTGCGTTGGCCATTGCGGACTTTTTCCTGCCGTGGTATCGACGAGGGTGGGAGTCCACATATTAACAGTGATAATTGTGTTTTTGTAATTGTGTTTCGTCTCTGTGTCGTGCCCACCAGTAAAGTCTATTGTGACTGTTGGTGGGTATGTTACAATTTTTTTAATAAATAAAAAAAATAACTGTTACAATAATAAAATCAAACGTAAATATATTTTAGACAATACCAGTCCTAGAGTGCCTCAGTTTAATAGCCGTTTAACAGCTCTGTGTATGGTTCATAATTGAACGATTGTTTGTGTACGTACTGTCTTGATTTGGGTCGCGACAGATTTGTGGCCTCCTCACCTTCGTATGTTGGCCATTTGCTTTGCACCTGTGCCTGCTTGCTCTTGGTGCCGTCGAGGTGGGGCAGAATGTTCACAGATTTTGCGGTGACCATAATTCACACTTTTTACTTGTCATCTGTCATTTCCCATTTGTCACTCACCGAAAAAGCCTCCAGCTATTGGTGGGCATAATATAAATGTAATCAAAATTAAAAAAATAATTATAAATTTATTTATTTTTTTCTGTGAATAATTGGCTTTACAGTGTTAATCACTTCTAAGTACTGTCTCACTAGGTGGCTAAAATAGCATGGAACCTACATCCTGTTGTGTTACCAGATTTAGTAATACATATTAGATTAGGTAAAACTTTTGTTTGTCAATCAATATTTAATTAGGCACATAAAAATTGCTTGAAAAAATTGTAAATATATCTTCACACGAGACTAAGTAAATTATAAAAAAAAAAAAAAATATTGATAAAAACTATTAAAACAACAGCAGTACACCCAAGCAACTGAAAGTTATGTATTATAATTGCAAATGGATACAACCCTCAAGTTAACAAAGGTCTGTTAAAAGAGGGTATACACACATGATATGTTGGTTGAGTTAGAAGTGATGTAGGGCTGCAGAAGTGGTAGCAAACACCTAAGTTCATGAGTAGCAGACAACTATAAATCATGGTACCGGTGCACCACTGTATTTCCAAAGGGAAGGGGAGGGAAGCTGTTGGCCGCAACAATTTTCCAAGATTTACGAACCTTTCTTTCACTGTCACAGGGGCTGAAATGGAAGTTAGAAAGATGTGTGTGTGTGGTTTGCCTGGAATATACAAAATATATAAAATATGCATCCCCCTACAACAGGTTTTTTATTGATTTTTACATTGAAAGTCTATTGTATTTTAACCTCTGAACGGTTTGACTGTTAAGCTTCCTGTGACACCAGGAATATACTATTTATGGTTCTTGGTGCCCGCTAATTTGCTGAGAACTGGTGAAACCCACAACTGGGACCCACACACAACTTTATATAAAACCTTAATAGCATGCAAACTATTTTAGTTGAAAATGTTCTTAATATTTGATGTTTGAATATACATTAGGTCCTATAGCAGTTATCTGGAACAGTATTAACACCACCGATAGTGACAAAATTTAATCCATACAAAATAAATTTTTCAAAATAATTAGTTCTAGACACCATCAATTACCCAAATTAGAATCTCTTTCAAATCGTCGCATCCATCTGGATGCCCTGTTTGTGTTTAAGTGCTATAGTTCAAAAATTAATTGCTTATACTTACTTGATAACTCTGGTATTCGAGTCCCGCAGTTCAAAAGCCGCCTTCGATCCCTATTATGTTCCTTACACAATAATAATGATTTAATTTACAGACTTATCTCAAATTTCAATAAATATGAAAATTTTATTAAAAACTTTAAATTTTAATTTTTATGATTACCCTAATATTTTGAGTAATTTTATAATCCTGCTTATTCTTCCCATTCTAGATCATTTAGTTAAGATTATCTCTGTTGCTGTTTTGTTTTGTTTTGTTTGTTATTGTGTCGTCTTTTATTATCCTGTGTATGTTGTATTTATTCGCTTGTATGTGTCGTCTTTTATTATCCTGTTTATGTTGTATTTATTCGTTTGTATGTGTCGTGTTTTTTATTACTTGTTCTGTGCACACCTCCAAAGCTTCGGCTGTTGGTGTGCATGTCACAAATTTAATAAATAAATAAATAATAATAATAATACAAAACACAAATTTTATTTTCCTAATACCTGTTTATCAGTTAACGCCATAAACCACCAACTTGACCAACATCTGGCATAATTTAAATTCATTAATTATAAGAAAAACCATACAATTTCATTTTAACCAACCCTGGTATTTATAAAAACTATTTTTAATGTTAGGCTAAACAATACATATTTAACAATTGTAATTTCTACATAATTTCATTTACCGGCTAAAAGCCTTTTGATGTGTGGACAGACAGACAGACAGACAGACAGACAGATCGGTATCTGGTAAGCATGACGGTACCTGGTCTGTCCAATACGATGCATGCGCCCAAGAACCTGCAGCTCGTCAGTTGGGTTCAGAATGGGCTCAGTCAGCAGGACATGTGTTGCTTCTGTGAGGTTGAGACCCTTGGAGCCGAGGTGTACCGGGAGGAGAAGGGCAGTGATGTGACTGTCACCCGCAGCCAGCTGAGAACATTGCAGACATAAAAAAGTCAGTTAGTTCCAGCTCAAAAGTTTCAAACTGCCTTAAAATGTCACATTTGTTTAACTAAATAATGATCGAGGATGTTCCAAAAGAAATAGACATTCAAACTCAAAGATCTACTAGCATCGTAGTTTTTGCAATTAGCTTTACTGATCGGCACTTTGTGAATAATAAACATGAGAGTAACACTTTCGACAAGCCACAAACAAAACAGGGTCACTAAATTATGCAAAAAAAATACAATTTAATTTAGGCACTGTAATTTGACTGCATTCCTTAATGCATATTTAAATTTTCACATGAATATTTTGTCACCTTTGTCTAAAATTTAACATAAATCCTCATTTTCATATTTTGGTTGTTGGACTATATATATATATATATATATATATATATATATATATATGGCTATGTCATGATAACTGTTAAACTATTTTTGCAGCAAACACTGCACTTTAACCTATGTAAATTAATGCATGCAAACGTAAATAAAGGTTTTGAAATTGAGAGGACATAAGCAGTAAAGGCATTCTTAATATTACTTAAAAAATATTCAGTTTAAAATAATGTTATCAATTAAAACAAGTAAATAACCAGGAGGATAAAGTGTAAATATGAGCTCATTTAATCACTATTTTGCAAATTAACTTTAAGAGCAATGGCTGATTTTGCTTTATTTTTCAGTTCGGGGCAATTTATTGTCCCCAATAAAATACAGTTGTATAGAAGAACAATTTATTTATAATATTACAAATAATTTAACATAGCCATAAATATTATCACATATTACCATACTTTTTTTATAATGTGTTATAAAAAAACTGCTGTGATATTCTATACAGTAGAACCCCGATTATCCGCGACTCGATCATCCGATTCGCGGATTAACCGCGATTTATGTCCATCAAGTCCAATTTTTTAGTTACATATAACCAATGATTCAAAATGTATGTAAATGTTAAAATACTTTGCAAAATGTATGTTGGTCAAAGTACTTTGACTCAGTTATGTTTATATACACAGAAAGTTAAAAAAAAAAAAAAACTAGTACATACATACGTATGTACATAATATTTTTGTGTTCCATGTTACGTGAATAGATTATACACTGGTGCGCGATTCCACGTCCGCATGACCGGACTGTACACTCCCGCGCGCAGCACGGCGCCGTGCCACAGAGATTACCCGGCGCATGGAGACAGTCCATTCCATTAGTGTACGTTGTTGAAGCGTGAAGGTGGTGATAATTTTATGTATTGTAACAGTGATCTGCATTCCGACGGATTATACCGTTGTGTTGTCGGGCGCAACATTTCATAATGTCATCAAATGAACAGAAAAGAAAGCGTTTGGTACTGTCCATCGACAGCAAAACAAAAATTATAGGAAGATTTCTGAGTGGAGAAACGATTGCAAACTTGCGACTGAGTTTAATGTCGGTAACACAACAGTGCGCGACATCATAAAAAATCGCGAAAAAATCCTTCAGTTTGCTTCACAGGCTGACACTTCAAGTGGATTAAATAAACGCAAGACGATGAACGAATCCACATTTAGCAGCTTGGACACTTGTTTGTTTGAATAGTTTCAACAGAAAATGTCGGAGGGTGTAGCATTAAGTGGCGTAATTTTATCACAGCAGACGTATTTTTTTTAAAAAAAACTAGGTTTGACAGAAGAACCATTTTCCTGTTATATTACTTCTCCGTTATTTTATTAGCACCGACTGTACTGAAGTGTGTGTGTTGCAACTAGTGCTTGGCACGCAAGATAAATTCAGTCTATCACTTCCTGACGCGGCGCAGTGATATGACGGTGTTTGTTTATTTCAAAACTCAGCTAAGAGTGAACGGAGAATAGATATAACGACCCCTCACGGTTCCCGAGATTAGGGTCGTTATAAATAGGTGGTCGTTATAAGATTTCCGACCCATCTGCAACACTAAGTCTAGGCCGTTTTTGCACTAATTCCACGTTCAGCAAGCTAAAAATAAAAAATCTAACATTTTAAATTCATATAAATAAAGGGGGATAAAAACACCGTGAATTATACGAGACAGAGACACCGTTTCAAAACCAACAAATCAAGTCTCAATGCACTGGTATGAAAAATCTTATCTCGAAAAGAATTTTGAAGGCAGTCGTTCTGTAAAACAATAACCAGCCCGCAGTGGCGTAGCGTGCCATCTCGGCGCCTGGGGCGGGAAACCCATTTTGCCGCCCCCATTCTATAGGTGCTTAGTTAAAATTAAATTTCACATGCAATGAGGTACCTTTTATTGAAGTTAAAATAGAATGAGCGGTTTTACAAGCGGATTCTACGGGCCTTATGAGCAGCGAAGTCAGAAATAACTTTGTCAAAATCAATATTAGCAGCCAATTCTTGTTCAATCGACAATATAGTCAAGTTTGATAGTATAGCGGAGTTATGTTCTTATATATTTTTAATGCCTTTTTGGTAATTATATTTAATTTTCGGAGCTCCGAAGTATATGATCAAATTATAATTTTTCGGGGGAATTGTTAAAGTATTTTTTTAGTATTATTATATAGCTATTTTTTATAAGTAGTAATGAATGAATCATAGATCAGATCTCAACCCGCTTCACCGGCGACCCGCCCCCGCGGGCTGCCGCCCGGGGCGGGCCGCCCCCTCCGCCCCACCCACGCTACGCCACTGCCAGCCCGATGGTGTTACTGACAACAGAGCAATGAGCTAAGTGTGGCAGCGTCGCTTACGCGCGATGAAAAGAATGCGTGACCTTGGCAGCTATCAGCTGTCTTGGGCCCTCGGACTGGCGGGCGGCTAGTCACACACCTCGGTGCAACAACGACTCGCGTGCCCACGTCTCCGCACACGAAAGACTTAAAAACCACTGCTGCCCAGCACTAAGCAGTCCGCTTCTATGTCAACAACGCACACGCACACAAAGCATGTGTATATATGTAATCTCCGAATGTCCACAGATGGCTGTCTGTGGGCTAATGACCTTTGAGGCAAGCATGACTCGGCTAACCGCGATTTTCGATTATCCGACTCACTCGTCCCCTTCATTAACACGGATAATCGAGGTTCTACTGTATTAAGTTTTAAGAAAATAAAACTATCTCACCTTAAAATGTTTCACTGAATCCTTATTCCTTATTCCAGTACGTATTCGAGTGAAGGTGATATCGTTTTTCACTAAAGCAGATTCAAGGATGTCCAACACTTTGTCCCACTGTCAGAAAATTAAAACATACCCAATAAGCATAACTTTGGTTTTTGTTTGTTTAAGGAGACGGGACATCAAAGATTATAGTGGGTTCCGAACCACTTGCAGAATTTATAAAAATACCTAGTGAACCAATTTCAGAACTTTTCAAAAAATTTTTACAAGTTATATTTTATTAAAGTTTGATTTTTAAATCTACATTCATAACAAAAATAAAGCATAAGAAAATGGAGTACATAATTTTCTACAATTTGCAGAGATTCTACAAATTTTTAAGTTAAATCTAATACAGTATCAGAGATAAAATTCCACATGCGACTATAAACTGAAGCAGGGAGTCAAAAAACAAAACATAAATCAGCAAAAGGCTGCTAGAATGAAAATTTTTGTGTCTTCCAGCACCATTGCTGTTTATTTTGAGTCTTTTTCGTGTCGGAACTTCTGTGACCTGTAGACAGTCTGACTAGGGTACCTACTTAGTGCTCGTAAATGAGTCATGCTGGGATGTTAGGATCGAAACCTCGAGCCTCACCGACACTGAGGGTCACAATGAGCAAAAAATTACTTTGTAAGATTCATAATAAATTAGTTGACTACAATTTTGGTTGCATGTGTTGCAGGCTGTGAGATCTTTTAAGTTGGGTGTTAAAGTCTGTTAAAAGTGTTCCAAAAATCCATCTTAAGTGAAAAAAGATGGTCTTTTTATTTCTGTGACTTGAATCTATTGTAGATATTGGCACAATTTCTTTCCCACAAGTAAAAACTGGTAACTTCTCTTAAATAATGAATTATTATGTTAGTGATGTGTGTGTGTGTGTGTGTGTTTATATATATATATATATATATATATATATATATATATATATATATATATATATATATATATATATATATATATATATATATATATATATACACACACATATATACATACATACATATCACACATATAAAGTAAAAAACACACAATTTGCACATGATTTTCAGTTAACTGAAAAATAAGTACATACTTGAAAATCAAAGTATAGCAGATGTAATGCCCCTCGTGCCTCAAAATTAAATTATTTTAAATTAATTAAAAAGAGCCTTGGAAACTTGCTGGGTAAGAATAATAAGAAAAATAAAGTTATTCACCAGAGGTGGCACGAGGTGGAGAACAAGACAATTTGGAACTCCCTGACACAAGCAACTTGGGAGCTGGTGGATCGTTTAAGGGAAGAAGGTATATCATAAATAAATTAACACTACACAAGTAGCTTGGTCTATAGGTTCCCTGTTTTATTTAAAAATGTAAATAATGAATTCTGTGTTCCATTTGATTTGGCATTTGTAAGTTTCCCATTTAACGATATTAACAATATATTTAAGTTTTTTGAGAATGGGCCGGCCCGATATTATTATAACAACACATACTCAACTTTAACAACAAACAATTACATAAACAAAAATTTATAAGTATCACACCAAAATTTGATTCGTCCAATGATTACATCGATAATTAGTTTTATTCATTCTACTTGTTCTTGAGGAAAGCACTGTTTGCTGGTAGGCTATTCATTCGATTAATGTAGTTCGTAGCTAGAAAGGAGGGGGGGTGTTGATTTTACATTACCACCCGGGTCTTCAAAAGATAACGTCGGGTCGCGGAAACATCTCTTCTAACGTGACCCGCAGTGGAGGTGCAGGACCACGAGCTGGGAGCAATTTGTCTCTCCAGCACTTCGACCCTGTCTGAAACCCAAGTCAAATTCAAAACGAATTAGACCTGCTTCCAGACAGTCGTACACCGTCAGCGCAAAAGGCCAACAAACGGGAATGTGGGAGAAAAGGCCGGATTACTCACCAAACAGGGTGTAGAGTTCGGAGCTCACTAGGTGTCTCGCGCCGACATCAGGATGCCGCGGACCAAGAAGTCGCGAATGCGCTAACGAAACCAAAAATTTAGGAAAAATAAAAAAAATTCTTAAACTTTCAATAGAAACATAACTTGAACTAATTTCTACTACTGACCGACTACTGAAAAAATGGGATCACATCCCTTAGAGCAACTGACTACATCTCTTCTGCACACGAATTCGCAATTCCCGCGAAAAGCCTCCTAGCGCAGAGGACGCCGAGAATACGTGGTCAGTAGCCGAGGTCAGAGGACTGAGTGCCGCAATGGCGGACAAAGCTCCTAATTAAATCGGGTGGTGAGGCCCTAGGTCAAAGGAGGGGGAAGGTTTGGTTCTAGGCCAAAAATTTCCGAAGGTGCCCTAGTGGTTGTACGCACGTCTTCAGTAGTTCGCGCCAAAGAGCGACTGCTGCGGTCTCTACCGGCAGGTATAGGAAGCAACAAACAATCGACTTCTACAGGTCGCGAGGAAGAAGCATAGGGCCATAAGGCGTAGCGGCGCTGCGCTCTGGCGGCGTAAAGGGGAACAAACGGAGGCGGTGAACTGACTCGCCGCCAGGTGTCACGAGCGTAGTCTCAGCTCGCTGGCCACCGTGGGTGAAGTTGCTTTTTTCTGCCGCTAGGTGTCGCGGAGGTCTCTTTAGGACCAGGGAGAAGGTACTTGAAATAGGCCATCGTCTTGGCTAAGTTCATGTCAGGTCACTGCTCCTGGATTTCTCAGAACTAAGGGGGAAGGGTGGGGGAAACAAAAGGCGCAACGAAGCTGGGAACAACCGTCCATGGGATACCCGTTCGTGACAAGACTTACTACTCTCAGCAGTTCTCTGAGAAGTAGCAGCTTGCAGCCCAGAAGCTGCTCTATGCAGTTTTGGTCATGAAGAGAAATAATATTACAAACTCGGGACGTGACTGCAGGCGAGAGAAATTTTAAGCTGGTTGCCAGCCAAGTATTAGATCTGCAAAATATCAGATACGTCTCTGGGAAAGGTGCTTCAGACTACTGGCACAAGTTTAAACACGAGGCGTACACCGGCCTAACAAAAGTAAATCGCCCTCTTGTAACCAAATAAAATTATAAAAATAAAATTTCCAAAATTAATTTAAAATTATAGTAAAAATGTAAAAGAGTGTCGAAATGCCTAATTTCCGGCACACAGATGAGACCATATTTTTATTAACGGAAACTAGGTCCATCATAAGTATGGTTACAGAACTGAATTTTGTTTATTTTCCAGTAACATACTGGGATACCATGAGAAAATTGTATGAATTCATTTAGCACAATGTTAATTATACTGCCCCAGTCTGTAAATTTCAGTTTGCACGAAATCACCACAGGCAAATAAAAGTCGGGCATGACACCATGAAGTCTGCTTTAACTCGGTAAACAACAGATGTACCGTGGCATACAGTTAGCTATACGAGGGGGGAAGAGATACACGCACAGGTCGACTACGCTATCGGCTGTTGTACAAACATCAGTTATGGCAAATTAAGTTGCGGCTATGGAGTGTAAAGGACTAAATGATTTTACGTCCGCGTATGCCGCCATGCCATAATCATAAATCACGGTACCAGTGCCCCACAGCCACAGAAAAGGCCGTGATGGACTTCAGTCTAGCCAGTGGCAGCGAACTCGCATACTCAAACACAAAGCAACATCTGCCCATTCGTCTGTCGATAACTGTACTTGCGCTAGCACCTGCAGTTGGAATCATAGTGGAATCATGGCTTCCAAGAGAGACCATAATGCATCGTGTTCAAGTATTTGTGACAAAACTAGAATTATTAAGGTGTAAAGAATGTAATGAAGGCCACACTTAGGTTGGTATCACTTTAGTTTAAAGCAAGTCAACTGTGTGCACAATCGTACAAAATAAGGACTCTTATCAAATGTTTATATAAGTCTGATGCTGTTGGTTGTAATTGCAGGATTATATTTGACATTAGATACTGGAACAGAAATGAACAGATGATTCACACAGAAAAACTTGTTAAATGAATGGTGCAATGAAAAAAAATCACAGGCCTGACAGGATTGGTGTGAACCAAGCAATGAGACACGAATAAGCATTTTAATTTTTGAAAAATTAAATTGTAAATATCTGGGCAGTAGTATCGGTTGCACTGCCAGTAAAGTATGGTTTCGAAAATTTGCGGAAAGGTACACGACATGGTTGAAGATCATGCCCGGATAGGCAAGTCAATCACCAGACTGACGATAACTATCTCCCGTTAAGCAGTGTCATATTTGTCATACTAAGTATTTGATGGTAGGCTTATAAAGATAAATTGTGTGACATATTTATCATTGAGTGATATTGTATGCATTTATATTAAGTAAAGAATATTTTCCTACACATGAAGTAAATTAGCCTTGCTATTTATGGAAACCAATGCTTCAGAATATGCAATTCTTGATAACACGAACATTTTTTGGAATGCATTAGTCGTGCTAAGTGAGGGATTCAGGTACCTACTTAAAGTGAACAAAAATGTAAAATAAAAAAACCTCGGGGTCTTCAATTAAAATTTAATACACAAATAATTATATTGTCTTATTTAAAATGGGGCATGAAATTACTCTTAAAGATTTAGAACCACGGACAGCAAGTGAAAGACCAGAAAAAAATATACAAATATTGTGTACACTTACCAAACAATCACTAAAAACTACTGTATGTTAATTTGCCAATTTCAGTTCAGTGTACTTTGGCTACTACTGATGTAAGTTTCAAAGATTGCCATGCATCAACTCACCGTAGAAAACACCAACGCTTTGACAAAAGGATCTTGTTTCTTCAACGCCAGCAACCTGCGGACAATCGCCTCGACTTTGGTGGAATATGAGCCTTGCACTGACAGCTCATCTTCGCACGTTTCTCCTTGCTTGCATTTGTCATCGATGACGACGTACGATATGTTCCTGTGGTCGGACAACTCGCGACACACAGGGCACCTCACCAAAGTCCTGTTCCTGCTCATCTGGTTGAGCAGTGTGGTCACACATTCCAAGCAGAAGCTGTGCCCGCATTCCAGAACATTCCACTGGAAGTTAAAACCCAACCCTGTAAGACTTGTAACATTGCACGTAAACAAACCACAATGATGCACAATATTGTCCTAACAATTTACTAGTGGAAAATATATTACATATTTACATATACATAGTTTAGATCTAAAACTTGATTTTACAGCTGTGAGAATCAAAACAGCACGATTATGAACTAGGCAATAATGCTGCATCAATTAAATATAGATATCTGCAACAATGAATATGTGTTCCAATTAAGAATTAATAGATGAAAGTCAAATTCAAAATGTACACTAATATACTTAAAATTGATGACTACTGTATTGACTGCTAGATGATAATCATATGTAGTAAGTATGTGAGATGGGAAGGCAAACACCAAACAAGTTGTTAACATCAAAAAAGTGGGGAGAAAAAATACCTTATTTCCAGAAAATTAAAGCAACATGAAGTAAAAATGTATGAGTTTATCATTGAAGGTAAATATAAATTCAAACAATGCATTGTCCAAGTGATATAATATGATAAAAATCAGGCCTGAGCAATTTTGAGTTATTTAGTTTGAATCAAATTCAAATATTGAATATTATGAATTATAAGCAATGGCTGATCCAGAAGTGGGGAGGAGGGGGTAAAGGCCACAGGGGCAATTGCCCCCGCCACAACCACAAAGGGTTAAAGGTTAAAAAGACTTTTGAGGTGGATTTTGGGCTATTTTCATATTAAATACTTATTAAAGACAGCTGTATAATCATGAGTAACTATATATAACCTCTTTAATATTTTCATTACTCTCTAATATATTCATTACTCTTTAATATATTCTTTACTCTTTAATTTAGTCATTGAAAATATCTCGTGTGTTTCCAATCACTCCACTGCAGAATTATTTGCTGACGACCTCAAAATTTGTAGAAAACTCTTTTAATAATGACTGTCTATTACTAAAAACTAAAATCAATGTAATTTTCAATTGTTGCGAACATTTCTTTATTACTGTATTTATAATTACAAACTAGAAAATAGTGTCCTTTCGAAATTGTCTACTTTGAAAGATCTTGGCATTATTTATACTCTAAATTATATTTTCATCAGCATGTTCAACACCTAAAAAGTAGTTCCAGAAGAACTCTAGCTTTAGCAAATATTTCACCTTTTAAGCTACTACTTCTGATATTATTCTTTCTCTTTACTTTTTATGAATTAGATTAAAATCAGAATATTGTTCAGTGATTTGGAATTCCATCAATTCATCTGACAGAGATATTATATCAATTCAATATATGATAATAAATTTATAGATCTAAAACACTTATCTCAACCTAACTTAGTTTCTCTTTCAGACCTTAAAGATTACCTAGGTTCACTTTTTGTTAAAAAATTGTTATAGCTGAAAAATTAATTGCAAACATATTTTAGTTAACACTGGACTTATGAGTGCCACAGTTTCACAGTCATTTAAAATCAATCTTGAGCACAGTTCAAAAAAAGAATGATTTTGACTTTAGATTAATTTCTTATTTTAACAATTTAGATAACCTGGTTAATTACCTAACTGGATCAGCAAGATTTTCATATATTTTGTTACTAATGTTTTTAATAACTTATTTATCCTTACCTTACAGAACTTAAGATTTACAGTATTTTATAAAAGCTGTATTTACCTTTCTTTATTAATAATCTTGTATATAATCACTCATTCTTTTTAATATTATTTCCTTTGATTGGTATTAATATGGTATAGCTATAATTGTTGACGTGACAACGTCTAATAAATCGATGAACGCCGGCTGCACGCACGAAAAAGTGTCCCGTAACACACATTGTCCCATTACACTGTGTCCCGTTACGCTCATTGTACGCTTGCGCCGCATCTATCTCTCTTCCACTCGATTGGAACAACCATCAATTTGACTTTTTTCGAGGCACATTAAACTTGAAACACTCCCATTCGTTTCCCACTTTTCCTATCATCGTCCTATCCTTAACAGAATAACACAGATTGGAAGAAGTTAAATAGTAAACATGTATAAAAGTTATAGTTAAAATAATCTCTTCGTCAAAGTAATAAACATTTTTGAATTAATGAGTGCAAATAAAAGTAAATTTATCAATTAAATTTATAGATTTCATTTCACTCCTTCTTTGTATCCATACAAAATAGTGATAATTCAATAAAAATGATTCAATTTTATTCATAAAAGTGTGCAATCGTTTCATCAATGTTTTGTTACGACGTTGTCACGTTAAACTATTGTCCGTAAACCGACTTTACAGACAACCAATTAATTTTTTTCATTATAATTTTAATTTTATCATTGTAGTAATTGATATCTGGATGAGCTGTCCATGTTTATCCTTTGTCCTGTTATTGTTTTGCTAGTACAAGAATATGTGTATTTATTTATGTATGTTGTGCCAATCAATAAGATTTTTTTTCCAACTGTAGATGGGCATGTTACAAATAAATAAATAAATAAATAAATAAATAAATAAATAAATAACATATCTAGACTCAGCTATTAGCATTTAGATATTCAGTCTCGTTCCCCTGATTTTATAGAAGACTTCTGATGCCCCTCACAGAAGCCAAGTGTCCTGCATCCACCCTTGATTATAAAAATATCATGTTTAAAAATTAAATTTATATACTTTCATGCCATGGTAATGAATATTTTACATTATTGGCTACAAATATTAAAAAATAACTGTACAATGTATAATTCTGAAGTTTTTTCTCTGGGTTTTTCTGCTGTGTTTACAAATTGTCTTGCCAATCATTCTGATGTTCACTGTGCATTTGTTTGAATCAACTATGTACGATTAATTAAAACTGAGTATGTATACATCAGGGACTGGAAGTAACGCGCTACTAGTAACGACGTAATTTGTAACAGTTACTTTTTATGGTAACGATCGTGGTAACGCAATATATTAAGTTTTCAGTAACTGTAACTGAATTAAATTTATCCGCCTTAAAGTAACGATAATTGTTGTTACTTCTTGCGTTACATTTTTTAAATGTATTTCTTATTGAACGAACGATTTGTTGATTTTTTCAATCCCAGAACGAAAATCCCGACAAGCATATTATTTCGTTGGCTAGCCTGCGCTCGTATTTTGATTGTCATTTATTTAATATTTGCGACATGCGGGTTTACTGCTGTTCTGTTTAATTAATTAACCTACCTGTGCACATGCGCGAAAGCAATGACAGAATCTAATGAAGCGAGAAGCCGAGAAAGCAGTCCAGAACTTTCGTTGCCGTGGCCTTCGTATTTTAATTATTTCGAAGTTCGGTCCAGTGATCAAAATAACCTTATTGTGAAGTGCTTGTTGTGTGGTGCTGCGAACAATAAGATGATCCGAACGAACGAACATTTCATTATTTTGTAGTGTAAACTAATTACTCAATGTAATTTAAGACCTAATTTAAATTTTTTCAGTTTAAATAAACATATATCTTTACTAAACACAATATGTTTTATTAGCTTTTGATTATAACAATATTACGTATCACATTTTTAGTTTTTCACAAAGTAACTGTTAAAGTAACTTACAGTTACTTTTCTCAGAACTGTAACTATAACTGGTTTATTTTCAGTAGTGTAACTTGTAGTTGTAACAGGGTTACATTTCCAATGGAGTATTTGTAACTGTAACTGAGTTACTTTTTAAAAGTAACTTTCCGGTCCCTGGTATACATTTATTTTGTACCAAACGGAATGTACCTAAAAACTATGAAAATAATTTTAAAAAATATTATTTTGATGTATTTATAAGTATTTTAAATCAAATAAAATGTGAATACCTAATTCATTATTTGGTTTTGAATTTGAAATTTTGAATACTTGAATGCACAAGACTAATAAAAAATTAAAACCACAATGGAAATCTCTGTGAAAATTACTTGTTTTAGATAAAATTAACAGCTACTGTTCAAGTACATGCAATACAAAAATAAGAACCAATAATCAAGAGGCAAGATTGTATGGTGAAAAGCGATAAAACAAAAACAGCAAAATTAACCTGAATGAACTCATTTTGAAATATAGAATTCATTTTATAAGTCTATAGTTTTAGCTCATATTATTAACCTACAATATTATGCACTGAAAAAAAAAAAATTTAGTTTCTATGTAAGTTTTTTTTCCTTCAAAATAAAGTAAATAAAAGCAGTTTTTTGGACACACACCATTTTAGTTTTGCATTGTTTGTGATGGAAAGATTCTGAAGAAAAAAAATTGAAGATAAAAAATTCACAGAAAACAAGACTGAATCAGCTGATGTCAATTTTATTTTTTATTTTTCTAGCTTTTATTCCTGAACCAAAGATGAAACGAAACAAGTATTGTGGACAACAATGATGACAGCACGGACAAAAAAAAACTTCTAAATACCAGCCAGCACAAGAATTCCATTACATGTGTTTTAATTTTTAATGATACAGACAAAATACATTATTTTTAGATGCTTTTTTTTTTTATAAATCATAAAATCTTGGCTCTACCAATAATGTATATAGTTGCAAGCTAAATACTGCACTTCTCACCTTGTCCTTCAGTTCACCCTTGCAGATGGGACACGGCTGACTGCCGAGTGTATTCTCTTTGCGAAGATTTTGTAAATAAACAAACTGACCAGTTTTCTTCTTCAGCTCACTCAAGGAGAGCTCGCTTTCGTTGTACAACTTAGTCTCATACATATCAAGCTGTAATTTAAAGAAGATGATAAAAGAATATTTACAATTTCTAAGAAAATTATATAGGCACCGCAATTAGTTATAAATACACAAAGTAAAATACTAGGCATATCATTGCAATTATTAAAAAAAATAGATTGAGTTTATTCTTGCAAACAAGTTTTCTTAGTCCTTGGTGTAGGGGTAAGCATTCTCAACTTCAAACCACTGGGACACAGCTTGGAGTCCCATAGAATGCATTGGTCATTTACAGATTTACTTAGCTTGTAAGCCATTTCGCACTAAATCCTGGTATAATGATGTTAAAAATTTCTCAAAATAAACATGACAAAAGAAAAATTAAGTCAGTGAGACAGGTGATAATTATGTTGTAAGTGCATTTGAATGTTTAATTTACTACAAAAGATTTCTGAATATGCAAAACCCCCAGCCCAACAAATAATTACAACTCATGGTATTCATCAAATGCAGAAAATTACTATTAGGGAGACTTTTTTCTAAGTTTAGTAACAAAAAGTTTTAAATGTGTGATTTGCCTGCATTTTGTCTCAAGTTAATGAACGTCTACTATTACTGCATGAAATCTAAATAGTAAATACAAACAAATAGCAAAATAAAACACACACAGTTTGATAAAAAGAAATATATATTTAAAATTATTTCAGATCTTTCAAAAGTATAGTCTAAGAAATCTTTGAGAGACTTTGCAGGTTTTTTATTGCCATTTTTGTTCTAGGACAAACTAAACATTTCAATATTTCAAAGCTTTTGGTATTCCTAAAATACTAAAAAAATGTTAGTAATAATAATTATAGGCAAGATTATACAGTGAATAGTGATAAAACTGAAATAACAGCAAAATTTAAGCCAATAAACTGCAAACACTACAGTGGAAGTCAATTCACTCATTACACTGGAATGCACGGAAAAACACTAAATGCAGCGAAATTACCTCAGTTTCCTCATTCCGTCTATTAAAACCTAAATATAACACAAATAGTAAAGTAAATAAAAGCAATCTCTAGCTGATACCAAACAAGACATGGCTAAAGACATACAGAGAAACATCACAACAAAATGTACAAGTATAACAATTATGGACATTTAACAATGCATAGAGATATTTTGATTAATATTAATAGTATTAAATAATAGGACAGTAAGAAAAAGTAAAATTTTAATTTGAAAATATGTTGGCACCAGAAATAAACCTAAACCAAACAATC